>NC_090949.1:28111176-29361176 GCF_040807025.1 Struthio camelus
GATTTCCCTGCTGCCTTCTAAACACGAGAAAGCCTCATTCCCCAAGCTGGGCTCCGAGCCTGAGCGAGTTCGCTCAAACCAGGGGTCAGGCAGTTTGAAGAGACCGCAGCCTGCCTGAGGGAAGAGGCACACGCGAGCTGGATGTACGAACAACCCAGCTGGATACAAGCAGCTCCCTGCCTCCGCGCTGTCGCCTCCGCCCTACAGGCACAGTTCCCAGGCTGCACAGCTGCACTTTGGCCCCAGCCTGCTAAGTACTCCTTCTCGCCTCTTCCTGCCACCTCCTTATCAGCCAGGCCAAACAGTTCACCAGGGCAGAAGAGCCCCAGCCAGGGAGCACTAACAGCGCTTTCAAATGAGAGGGGGGAATTTTTTCCTCTTCTTGCACCGAGTTATTTTTTGCTAACACCTGCTCTGCTGCCCATCGCCCCCCTCTGCTTGGGGAGGTGCAGGGACACACAGGTTTTGGAAGAAAATCCCCCCTGATTAGGAGGCAAGCCCTTACAAATAAGTCAGAACCCAGTCTCACTCCCAGGCAAACCTCCAACACCGCTGCAAGCTCCAGAAAAACAGCCTGGCCTCCCACCCGCCCAGCAATCACCCCTGCACAGCCCAAACCCACTGCCTGCAAGAGGGGCTCTGCACCCTCCACCCCCTGCACACTCATAGGAAAAGGGCCATTTGGGGCCAGCTGATGAGCTTATGCAGGGTGGGCGGAGAGGTGATTTACCCCTGGACAGCCTCCCCTCACGGAGATCATTGCACCCACCTGCTTCCGAAAGCCCAGCGCAACCTTCTCCATCTGCGCCAAGCCCCGGTCGTGCCTCTGCCGAGCCTCCTTCACCTTCCTCCAGAGCCCCTTTCGCCGTCGCCATCGCAGCAGCAGCAGGAGGCTGGCGGCCGAGCAGCAGAGCAGCGTGGGCAGGAAGGACAGAGGCACCCGCACGATGGGGAGCGGGATCATGACCGCGACCGCCACCCGGAGACGGGCGTCCCCTCTCCTCGCGCAGCACCTCGGCGCCCAGCAGAGACTTTCTCGGCCTGATCCAAGGCCACTTTGCAGCAGATGGGGAGCAGGGGAAGAGGCAGGCAAAACCTGGGAGGGATCTGCACGCAGGAAAGGGCTGGACTCGCCGCGAAGCGAGTTAGCTGGTTTGCAGCTTCGCAGGCGCAGCCAGTGCCAGCGCAGGCAGAGAGGAGATGGTTTCGGAGCAGGAATGCTGCTGGATAAAAAGTCACCCCTCCCTCTACGCTGCTGGGTGGTGTCTGTCTGATGAGGTTTATTTTGCAATTCCCCAAATGAGGCTTTGATCCCGGGAGTGTGTGTGTCTGTCTACGCTCCTCCCTGCGATTTTGCAGCCAGTGCTCTCCGGGGATGGCCTTGGCCATATCGGAAGAGCAGAGAAGGTTCCCGAAAATACGCAGCTCCTGCGTGTTTCCTGAATCCAGGCAGCTGTGAGGGAGAAAAAAATTATTAATGCCCTGGCCTGTGCCCTACAGAGTCCTTGCTGGCATAGGCAAAGGGTGGGGGAGAAAAAAAACGATTAATGCCCTTGGCTTGTGCCCTACAGAGTCCACGTTGTTTCAGGCAAAGCATGGGTTAGGCAAGGCGTGGGTGAGTGTCTGCACTTTGCTAAACACTGGAGCGTCCCGCCCGGAAAACTGGCGTCCTTACTCCCCCAGGGAAGTGCTTGCCCGCGCTTGCAGTTTGGAGAGAAACACCAAAATGATTTATCTCTCCACGAGCCTGTCATTAAAAAACCCTCACTGCTTGCAAAAGTTCATGCCTGAATGTTTCAAGCTGTCCTGTTTAGATGCTTTCTATAGGATCATGGAAAACCTGGTGGGAAGGATTTGGGATGTTTGCTCTGTCTTCCTGCCTCCCAGCAGCATCGGCGGTGCCTCAGCCGTGCCTGGCAGATGTGGTGCTGAGCTAGAAAACGTGATGGAGGGTGACATGCCCCCGGACCCGATTTTCCTGGCGCTATTGTCAGGCCACTGGCTTTGTGTCAGACTGTCAGGGCTCCGCTGGTAGCACCACAGCGGCTGGCGAGAGGCCCTGGCTGGGAGGGGGAGAAATGCCACGCTGCACATGCACGGTGTCCTGGGACTCTCCGTGCCAGAGGATGGTGAAACCAGGCGAATATTCGACGTGGAAAGGCTGAAGCCCGTGACGTGAGAGGCCTTCTTCAGCCGGGCGTAGGCTGTTTGGGCGAGGAGCCCTCTCTGAACTCATGGCTCGCGGCTTCTTGCTCTGTGTTTGAGGGTAAGCATCTCCCTGTTAATTTGGGTCAGGAGGTAATGTGCAGTAACAGCTATTATTTCCCATTCCCAGCCACCTTTTTTTTTTTTCTTTTTTTTTTTTTTCCCCATTCATTTTGGCTGTGGGGTTTGGAGGGTTAGATGGCAGCGCGAGCTTCCGCGGGCACTGCAGTCCCATGAAAATGACTCCTGTACCCTCTCCCCGCTGTCAGCCCAGCTTAACACCTCTCACGTGGGAAAGATTTGTGGCTTTTCATCTTATTGGAAGGAAGAAAATAAAATAGGCGCTTCGAGCCTGGCACGCGGGTCCCCCCAGGCACCGCTGCCCGAGACCCACCTTCTCCCCTCTGCCAGGCAAGCGCAAGCAGGACAAGCACGGTGGATGGGATGTGCCGTGAGGGATGGTGGCAAGCCCTGGACCTTTGCGGGAGCGCGGGGGGCCCCGAGCGCCGCAGCGGTGCCGGCCGGCTCTGCCCGCGCCCCCGGCCACCGGTGGGTTCCAGGCGGCGGTTGGAAGCGGGCGGTTGGGCACCGGCGGTGCCGCTGGCCTGTGGCTGCCGTGCGGGGGGTGGCAGCAGGGGCCGGCGCAAGGTCTGAAGGCACCGATGTGCCGTGGAGCCGAGCCCCACACCCCAGCCAGGAGAAACTGCCTGGGCCCCCCTTTGGAGAGGTGAAGTGGGTCTGGCCTCACTCCCCACGGCTGTCCAGCCTGGCATTACTGGGAAGCAGGTCCAAGCTTCGCTGATGGCAGCTCGCGGCCTCTTTTCCTTCATTTCTCTTCTCCATGTAGGTTGCTGACTCTGGAGAAGGCTTTGCCACCATGATCGGTGAGAAGGTGAAGCAGTTCCTCTCAGGGTTTGGGGATAACCCTTGCTCCATCCCCGTCCTGCTGTGCAGCTCCACTGCAGCCCTCATGGCTCTCGCCTGGGCTGTGAGAAAGCTGATGAAGAGGAAGTTTGTCCGAGCTAAGCACCACGCAGAGGCCCTGGAGCAGATGGAGAAGGCTGTCCAGCAGTTCAAGAAAGAGGTAGTGTCACTTTGATTCCTTTTGCTCCTTTCAAGAAAACAGCACGTTTCAACCGAGGGTGTGGACATATGTTCACTTTGTAGGCACCCTTGACTGCAGAAGATGCTAGTCCTCCTGACTGAGGAGGAGCTCCTCCAGAGCACGGCCAGAGGTACAGCTGGTTGCTCCCTAATCTGCTTCAAGCTGGAGTATCTGAGTTACCATAAGCAGGTCGAACAGGTAGTTTTTGCCAGCTTGGTGGACTCTGCTCTGGAGCGGATTAGGGAGCGCTCACGTATATTCTCCACCAACAGAGCTGAGCAGAACTGGTCCGGAAAAGGACCAGACTTGCACAAGCTCCTTTGCATAGCCTATATCTCATGCTCCTCCTCAGGGCACCTGCTTCTCGCACACTGGGAAGCAGATGGAGGTCCAGAGCTCACTAAGTCCATGCATGCTGGAGGGAAAGGATTGCTCAGCCTAATGCTGGCTGGATCAGGTCCTAAATTAGTTGCAAATCATTCCTGCTTCCATGCAGGCTCTTTCCCTTCACCTGCAGCTGAACCTTCAGTCAGTATGATTTTCCAAACACTGCTGGCATTGCCATGTGCTGGCAGTGCCTAGCACAGCTGGTTTAGCAGCTGCCTAGCCTTTTGTAGGGCTGAATCCCAGTGTGAACCTGTTTTTCTTTTGTGGTTGTTACAAACAGGAGTTCATTTTGGTGAAGTTAAATTGTTCCTGACATCTTTGCAGAACCCAGATGTCCAGATTAGCCACATCCTGTCACTGCCGCTGTTGGAGCTGGTGGAGAAACTGAGGGAAGGTTCCCTGTCTCCAGAGAGCGTCCTCTACTCCTACATAGAGAAGGTGAGGGACCAGCCCTGCCAGGCGGGACAGGCAGCAGACAAACCCCCAGTCTAAAGAGACTCCTTTCCTGACTGTAGGACAAATAAGTCTATCATCTCCTTGCGTTTTTCTTTGTCACCTGTCCAGCAGAAATGGCCCTGGTTCCTTTGTTCTGCCTGTGCAGAGGACCGGTACTCTGGTACAGGGACAGATCCTGCCTTACTGTGTGCCTGCAGGGCACCTCACCTGCCTTCCACAGCAGCAGGAGCACCAGACTGGAAAGAGCCAAGAAGGAAATCCAGTTCAGGTCCCCAAAGGGGCATTAACTATCACAAGTGCCAGGCTCAAGATAGATGGTGATATGTTTAAAATCTCTTTTGTGAGAAAAAATCCTGCTTTCTTTCAAGACTGAATGAACCTCAGGTATCAATTAGGAAGGTTGTCAGCTGGGGGCTCGTGGGCCAGATACAGTCCATCAGATGAAGTGCTCAGCTCCTGAAGATCCTTCAAAGGGAACTTCAAAGGGAAACTGCAGGATGGAGCACTTTTTAGGTCAAATAGAGACTCTCCTAGAAGATAGTGATGGTTTGTCTCTTCTTGCTAACACATAACCTTAAAGAGTAAGGTGAAGACAGTGGCCTACATGGACTAGAGAGGTGACTGGCCTTTCTCTTCTGTTCTGTGCTTCCATGCTAAGGCCTTAGAAGTCAACCAGGAGGTGAACTGCGTGACAGCGTTTATTCCTAGCTGCCTGCACCATATCCAGGAAATGAGAAACCAGAAGAAAGGGTTGCTCTACGGTGTTCCCATCAGCATTAAGGATCATGTGGTTTGCAAGGTGTTTCCCCTTGTCCCCTTATTTGGGAACCTTAGTATGCGGAGCTAAGAGCCAGTGAGCCATCAGGGCTGGGCAGAAGTGCACATGCCATGTCATGAAGAAGCCTGATTTATTACGGCCTTTTTCCTGTGTCTGCTCACCACTGCATCCTGCTGGTTAGAAATAAATGCCATAAACCCTAAACTGCTGCCTCCCTAAGGCAATTCCCTCCAGCTCCAGCTGTAGGCAAGGCACTGAACCACAACACTGATTCCTCAGCTCCCAACCCTGGTTGCCTCTTCAGGAGGCAAATTTTTCTCCCTGGATTGAAGCTGCTTGCACTGATTTCAGTGGCTGCCTCACCATGGTACCTGTTTCCAGGAATCGTGTCTTTTGCGGGACTCTGTGGCTACTGACTTTCAAACCCCGTTCCTCCAAATGGTCCCACTTCAAAAACCTGATCTGTCAAGCATCTTCTGATGGGACTGGGTAGGAGCAGAAAGGTGAAGGGCTCAGAGCCATTACAGCAACAGGATAGCTGGAGGTGTGAGGAGTGAGCAAAGCCTGCTCTGGGTGAGGGGAAAGGGACCTGAAGTCAGATCTCCAGAAGGGGAAAAGCCCAATGGGGGAAGGAGAGAGGACTGACATGCAAAAGTGTGGGGTAGGGGAGGGCGTCATAGAGTTTAGAGTCACTTGAGCCTGGGGTTGGGAAGAAGGGAAAAAAGGTCTATTTGCATCTAACTGCAGCTACGCATTGGTGCTAAAACTTCCCTAGAGTGTCAAACTCTTTTTGGGGAAGAGCCTCAGGCTGGGGACATGGTTTCATTTTCTCCCCTCAAGTTGGGCCTGCAAGCTTGCTCATTAGCAGCAGTGCTGTATCCCCACTTGATATCTTTAATGAGTTCTGTGTCTGCCCTCTGGGTTCAAGGGCTATGGCTGCATCTGTGGATCAGGACAGAAGCTCAGCCTCCTAGAGCAAGAGGAGAGCGTGCTGGTGAGAGTGCTGAGGAGCCAAGGAGCCATCCCCTTTGTGAAAACCAACACGGCACAATGCGTGATCAAGTAATTGGTGGGACCTCCTCCCCTAATGGTGGCCCTGTTTTGTATCAAGCTTAGCCCTGTGCACTGGGACATGGTCTTGGGGGTCGGTAGAAAATGCCCCCTGACTCCCTGAGGCACTGCTGAGACCTTTGCTTCAGGAAGCTTGGAGACAGGCAATGGGGGAGAGTGCGATTCAGTAGCTGCTCTGCCATACACCAAGCACTGATTTCTCTATAAAGTTTCACAGATCAGGCAGCTTAGACTCTGACCCCTTGCTTGAATTTGAAGCCACCTCAGGGCCTTCCTCTTGGCACTACCATGGTTCAAGCTGCACCCATTTCTGCCCCTTATACTTCTCTGTTTGGCCACCCTGCAGCCACCGATGCTCCATCATATGGATGCAGCCAAGCTGAGGACAGTAGCAAATGCCCGGCCTCTTCCCTCCCTCTGTTCTCCACTCGTGAGGTCTGTGGTCCCTCAGGGTTTTGTTTTCCCCTGTGCTTGCACTGCTGTTGGAAGAAGAGCCGAGATTCATCGTCAGCAGGCTTGTATTGGCCAAGTTGTCCATATTGTCCACCTCTGAGTTACTCAAGTCATTCTCAGCCAATTGAACTTACCCACTGAGCTCCCCCATCCTCCACCGCAGGGATGATGAGCGAGTTCCTAGGGACTGACTTTTCCCTTTTGATCTCCCCCAGCTACGACTGCAGCAATGCTATCTACGGCCAGACGCTGAACCCTCTCAACCGCAAGAAGAGCCCTGGAGGTTGCTCTGGAGGGGAGGGAGCGCTCATTGCAGGGGGAGGCTCCATCCTGGGCTTTGGGTTGGATGTTGGTGGCAGCATCCGCCTGCTGTCCAGCTTCTGCGGACTGTGCGGTCTCAAACCCACGAGCGACAGACTGAGGTAGGTGCTGGAATCTGCCCTGCTTGCCCTGCTGAAAGCCTGTGTTTCCTGACCAACATTTGCAGACTAGCAAAACTGAATTCCCGGCCAGCCCCTTGCAGGGCAAGGCTGAAGTGCTTAGCATGCTCTTCCCACTTCAGGAAGAGATACCCTGAAGAGACTTTGTCTCAAGAGCTGCAGATGGGATGGATGCAGTCTAGCCTTGTCCTCCAAAGCCAGGCAAAGGGCTAGGAGAAATCACCTGGCTTAACCAACCCAGAAAAGCTGACATTTAGTCTGGAAGGGACTACCAAATGTCCAGCCCACCTGTCTTGTCATCCACAGAGAAACTTTATATCCTTTAGGAGGCAAGCCAAAAAGCAACCCAGTGGCCAGAGAAGGGAGAACAAGAGCAACTATGGGTGTTGCCAGTGTCCGAGGGACCTGTAGCAACTAGGGCTCCTAGTGGCAGCCCTGCCCACAGTACTTTCTTTCTGATCTCAAACCTTGGGTGACTTCCCCAGGGGCAGGCTTTCACCTCTGTCCCACCCTCTGTCCCTGAGTCCCAGGTACTGCTGTCGTTTGTGTTTAAAAATGTTTCTTTGTCTTCCATAGTTACTTGGGAGTTAGTGGTCCAGCGCACTGCCTTCAAACAGGTGAGTCGGGTTCTGGGTATGGAGAGCTCAAAAGCAAGGAAGACACTTGTTATTGGTGCTGATAAAAAAACTCCCTCAGAGAACAAGAGTGGCCCTATACGAGAGTGGCTCATCTTGGTCAGGTCTAGGCTTGGTGCCTAGAGCCACCAAGCTCTCTGGCTGCCTGCTCTTCATTTCAGTCAATGGGAGTCAGATCCTGTGGGTGTTTAAGGGTTAATAATTAAGGTCTTTGGGGCAGGAATTAGCACTCATAGCACTGAGAATTACACCCTTATAGCAACATTTTTATGCCTCCCTCTGTTAGATGTACTCTGCAAGCTGATTTTTTCTACCTTCCCATGTATTTTTACGGTCTCCATTTAGTCAATGACAAGCAGCATTTTGCCTGCGATGGGACAGCTCTTCCCACCAGCGTTGCTTCTGTTCTTTGCTCATGTCTGGGGCAAGGGAGGAGGAAGCACCTTTCCCTCCCTGCTTATTGCAGAGGAGATAATGGAGATCCAAAGGGCCAAAGGCACAGAGCATGTCGATCTATTGGCAATGTCAGTTTTGTCACAGTGGGTATGGAAAGCCCCTTCTCAGCCCCGACCAGAAAGTGCCTTGATCACCAATAGGTAAACACACATATGCAAAAAATGATGTTACCAGAGGCCATATAAAGTGAACCTGTGGGCTAGATCTCATGGATCTTTCCTATCTATGTTTGGTAGCTGCATAATAAAAAGTCTTTGAGGGTCATGGGAGGTGGGAAGGATAGAAAGAAAGAAGAACCATATTGTGTGGTAGCAGCACATCCACCCTTGACACATCTTATGACCATTACCAGCTTAGCTGAGGAACAGGTATTTGGCCTAGAGGTTGTGCATATTTTTCTCTGTGGCAGCTGCAGGTGTGATGGGGCCCATAGCAAGAGACGTGGACAGTCTGGCCTTGTGCATGAGAGCCCTTTTGTGTGAAGACATGTTTCGCTTGGACCCCACCGTGCCACCCATCCCCTTCAACATGGAGGTAGTTCATTTAAGAGTGGTAGGTCAACACATGGAAGTAATGCTCGTTAGGTTGCTACCTGAGCCAAAATACATGGCACCATGCACTGAGCTCTCTGCAGCTATCCTGGGGCTTAACTTCTTGAAGACTGAGATAGACCACAAGAGTTGAGGACAGAAGACAGTAGGAAGGATGGAAGAGAAGATAATGTAGAAGAGCCTCTGCATGGAGTTTGCACCTTGGGCTTCTCTCCAGCCTGTCTACAGCTCCTTGTCCTTGTCTTCACAGGTGTTTAGCAGCCCCACTCCCCTTCGGATTGGCTTCTATTCCCTGGATGACTACTTCTTGCTCCCACCCTGTGTGACTCGGGCTGTCCATGAGACCCGCCTGCTGCTCGAGGAGGCTGGACACACGGTAGGTTAGCTAGGTGGGCCCCTTGGGTGTGTGTGAATGTGTATGTGCATTTCTGCCTACTTTTTCCTTCTCTTATTGAACTCCTTAGCCAATTTTAGCCCACTTTGACAGAGACACTGAGGTCTCCAAGGTAAGGAGGTCTCAAAGGGTCATGGATATAGACTATCAAGGCGAGGGGGGAAGTTCCCATTACGACACCCCAAGAGAGAAG
This sequence comes from Struthio camelus, assembly GCF_040807025.1. Taxonomy (NCBI): domain Eukaryota; kingdom Metazoa; phylum Chordata; class Aves; order Struthioniformes; family Struthionidae; genus Struthio; species Struthio camelus. The sequence goes on from NC_090949.1 coordinate 28,120,301, forward strand.
GGCGATGGGTATACTCAGCCTTTTATTAGACACCAGAAAACCCACACCCCAGAGATAGGAAATCAGCTCTTATGAGCTCTGCTTACTGACTTCCTGTCTTCTTCCTCTCCCAGATGATCCCCTTCGTCCCTCCCAGTGTTGAATATGCAATGAACAGCCTGTTTGTGAAGGGGCTCTTTGCTGACAGTGGCTGTGCTTCTTCAGACACGCGGTATGGTTGAAGCATCCCATCCCCACCTCTGTACCCAGGACAAGTGAGGAAAGAGTGCCGGGTGACTGTGGGAAGGTGGGCTGGCTCCCAATATTGCAGGCTGCAGCACATCTGATGCACTAAGACATCAACAGTAACAACATCTGCTCCTCGCCTTGCCTCTTTGGGCCTAATTCAAATGTCTAAGGGAAGCTTTACCCAGATGAAATGTCCCACTCCCCGGCTCAGTGTAGACAGGTAGATCACTACTGTGGCTTGAGCGGAGACAGACAATTAGTTTCCTCCCTGTTTAACTGCCTCCCATGCTTACCCATAAGCTGTTTGGTGACACTGAAGTCCCAGAGCACGGATGGCATCATGGAGGGCTCTGCTGGGTGGGAGCAGAGCTCTGCCTCAGTTTTCTGCTTTGCAGCACTCAGGGTGGCCAGGAGATGGCAGGACTCTCCCAGGGGGAGGCTTTTCTTGGTGACAGGGTTTCTGACCATGCATTGGTGTCAAAAAATCAGAGACTGAGACCTGGTTCATAGTCAGCAATGGGACTTACTCCTGCCCACCTCCCCCTCGTCTTTCTCTCCAAGCAAACTGGACTCTCTGGAGCCGGGCTGCAGCCACCCTGTCTGCTGTGATGAACTCCCAGCTGTGCTAAAGAAGATCCTGGCTTGTCTCACAAAGCTTCTGGTGAGCGCCCTGGCTTTTACCACATCCTGGCCAGGTGCAGAGGGGCTGCTCAGGTGCTGCATATTTCCCAAAAGGAGGAGATGGTGCTGGGTCCATCCCAGGGCTCCTGAGTCACTCTGAGGCGCACAACAGCATCAACAAAAGGAGAACCCGGATGCCAGAGCTTTCTGGTTTGAGCCAGCTGTGTCGGCACTGCAAGGATGCAGGGGTGGTGGTGGTGGGCTTGGACTGGAGTGGCCCCATACCCAAGTGAAAGGTTGGTCCAAGGTGGAGCAATAACCAAAATGAAGGCAGTGTAGACCCAAAGGCAAGCTCGAACCCTGTGGTAACCTGGCAGTGTGAACTCTGCTTTGTAGCCCGTGGTCCAGGGTCAGACAGAAACTGTGCGGCACAGCTCAGGCCCTCTGAAAGCCCATTGACTCCCCAGCCGTGAGACAGTGCCTGCTCTCTCCCCGCTCACTTCCAAACATCAGCTCTGAAAGAAGGGCTAGGATTAAGCTATTCTAGGGGTAGTAGGAGCCTGTGGTAGGAGTTGAATGGTCAACATGAGGCTCAGATTTGTCTGAGAGGCCAAAGCAAACGTCTTTCTGGTTATTGCCAACAGCAGCCTTCCAACTGGGACAGGAATTTTAGCTAGTAGTTAGAGCTGGTGCGTGTGAACTAAGGTTGCTGCGTCCTCAACTCTGCCACTGGCTTCACTATGGCCCTTGGTTAAGGCAGATCATTGCTCCATGCCTCAGCTCTCAGGCCGCAAAACACAAACCCATTTCAACATCCTGGTTGTGACGTGCAGAGCAGTAGCAAAGGCAGTGGGAGAGGCAGCGCTCCCAGGAGCCAAAGAGGCTACAGAACAGCATGGGCAGTCCAGCCTTGGTGTGCTGGTGGCTGCAATTGGAGAGGGTGCACAGGGGCTGAGGACACCAGCGGAAGGGGGTTGGCATGTGGCGTGGGAGGGGACCTAGGGGGTCAAGCCCACTTATTCCAGAACAAAACCACAGCTCTGTTGCAGCCACCACAGCGATCCCCACCTTGTCCTGACAACCGCTGTTCGTTCTTTTGCAGTTCCCATGTTTCACCAGCTGTCTGGACATGCCGTGTGGAGTGCGGTAAGAGCCTTTTCAGGGGTCAGACCCCGGAGTGGGGGCAGGTTGCTGCATAAGGGGGCTTTGCAGCGTACCATGGAGCAGAAGAGCCTGGTACAAGTCCTAGTTGGTCCCTCTGCTTGGAAATGACTGCTCCAATGGGTGGATTAGCCAGATGGCAACTGCACGAGTAGCAGACATGAGAGCGATCATAAGATTGGGGCTTCCTTTCCCTGCTAGCAGGAAACACAGCCCCAGAAATTGTTCTTGTAACCATTATATGGCTACAGAGCCACAATAAATGTGTAGCGACAAGTTTTCAGCTGGGCTTGTTCTGTAGTGTGAGTATCAGGTTAAGGAGAGCTTTGCTGCAGCATGTCTCAGGGTACCTGTTTATGTGTGGGGCTAGTGGCATTACTGCATGGCACACGCTTTGACTCTTTCCCCAGGGAGGCATGGTATGGAACAGCCCCTGCCCGGCCACATGCCCGCTCAGTGACCAACACAGTTTTCTTGTGTTTGGCTCATTGCAGGTCGTCGAAGGAATTTGCAGACCTCCACACTGCCATAATGGTAACGTGGCTCCTTGAACATGATGAATACCATCCCTGCTCCTGAGTGAGGTTGTCTTGCCACTGGTGTGACAGCTGTTTGACATAGGTCCTCAGGCTGCTGCGTGACATCCACAGATAAAATCCAGATCCCTGATTTCTGTGAGGTCTCCATCCATGCAGGAAGCAGTGTGCTGTGAAACCCAGATAGCTCCATGCTTCTTGCAAAAAATGCAAAATTGAATTTTGCTGCTCCATAGGGGACAGTTTTACTGTTACAGCCGTGGGAAGGAAAAGATTCCCCAGAAGCCAGCTTTATAATGTAGTATGTGTCTTTGTTAGCATCAAAGATTGCATCTTCAGTGGAAAACAGCCAAACCCTTTCAGAGAAGTGGGAATTACTGGTGACTGCACCCAAACATGTCCCTTTTTCCTGGTGCTTGCAGTCTTCTCATGGTGTTCACCTGTTTGCTTTCAGCAAACACCGTAAGGTTTCAGTCACTACCCCTGGTCTGTGCCGCTCCAATATTGCTCGCAGACAGCTGTAAGTAACAGGTTACAAATGGGTGCAGCATACAGCAGTGCTGTCAGGGGCTGAGCATGAGAAATCACTGGAGTAGGGAAGATCTTTTTTCTAGTTAATGCTGAGGTGAAAGTGAATTTGACTCAAGAACACTTGACTGAGGTCATCCCAGGCATAAAAGACATGTCCATACCGATTGCTAACGTGCTGCAGAGAGACATAGGATCGTATAGACAGGGGATAGACTCCTGAGCCCTCCTGGGACTGAGCGCTGTGGTGGGGCCGGTCTGCACTTCTCTGCACGCCTCTCATCGCCTGTGGAGCTGGCAAAGCACCCTGAGCTCCTGAGAGAGGAGGAGGCTAGTGCATCCTGGAATGCATAACAACCTCTTGGCTCTCTCTGGCAAGGTTTATCGCTGGGAATTCATCACCCGATGGAAGAATCTTGACCTGGATGTTGTGCTGTGCCCTGTGCTGGGACCGGCCTTCACTTTGGGCTACTTGGAGACAAACCTTGGTAAGCCTCAAAGAGCGGATGACGCAGGGACAGGCTCAAGTGGAAATCCATCAAACCTCTTTGGAGGTAGAGAAATCCAAAAAATTCCTTGTGGAAGTCCTAGCTTTGTTTCCATGTACCTCAAGCCCTCCCCTCTCATCCTGCCTGTAGGGTTAGAGAAAGTCTCAAGGGGTGACGTTAAGGTAAAGTGAAAGCTGGGATGGGCACAGCCTGAAGATTCTGAACACCAAAAATATATCAGCTACTGGGAAGGTTTCAGGATGGGGGACTGACGTGATAAATTAGCTGGTTCAGCTGCCCTCCTCTGCCTACGGTTAATAGCAGTCAGCATAAGCTCCCTGTTGGGAAGTGCCCCTGGCTCTGCTTCTACTTGTGTGGTTTGGGTGCTTGCGTTTGAAGCAGGAGGATGCAAGTCCATCTCAGGCCTTACACGTGCCCCTGGGATCTCTCACTCCTTCCCCCCATCTTCCCCAGCCACTCTGTCCTCCACCATGTTGTACAACATCCTCAACTTCCCTGCGGGAGTCGTACCTGTCACTGTGGTCACAGAGGCAGATGAAGAACAGCTGCAGCTTTACAGTGGGTACTTGGATGAGCCATGGGACAAGAAGCTGAGGAAGGTGAGGAAGACAGGTCCTTTTCGGGGCTTGGGTAGCCCGGGGTGATCTCGTTGCTCCAGAGCCTGCTTCAGCACATCATAGTAATCCCACAGTGGGCTGTGGGGTCACACAGGCTTTGTGACAACCTCGGCTGCTGTCATGCAGCCCCAAACCTGGCACTATTTAAGGATATGGGGTCTTTGCTCTTACACTTGCCTTCCTTTGCTGAAGTGTTATTGCTAAGGCTTGGCCAGTCTGTCTTTGGCATATTATAGCCTGATCCCGTTGAGCTGATTTGGTGGCATAGTCCAAACGCTTTCAGCTAGAGCCTTGACTAGTATCTCCTGGCAAGTGTTTGCTGCTGGTGACACTATTATTTGCTGGATATGGGACCACTTGGGGACTGGTCTGGCTGCTGGTGAAAAAGCCACTTCTACCTGCCTCTAGAAGAAGTGGCCCTGAATTTCTCTCTTCCTGGAGACCCTGGGTCAGGACAGAGCTCCTGTGTGTGGCTTCTGCTCTGTGGTGTTTTTTGTTAAGGTCCTGGAGACCCTTCTTCCACTGGAGCTTGGAGCTGTATTTGATCTTCAGCCTTTGAGCATCTCCTGTCATACTTCTGTGCTCTCCGTCTGTTTTAGGCTGTGGAAGGTGCTGTGGGGCTGCCTGTGGCCGTCCAGTGTGTGGCTTTACCATGGCAGGAGGAGCTGTGCCTTCGGTTCATGAAAGAGGTTGAAAGACTGACCTGTGAGAAGAAACGGAGAACTGATGCGTCTGGGGCTGACGCAGCCCAGAGAGATGGACCAAGTCAGGTCCCACTGGGAGCAGCCTCCTTGGATCAGCAATCCCAAAAGCCAAGTAGCATGTTTCTGGATTTGTCCAGCGTAATCAGCAAGACAGAGGAGCACCCAACATTGCAAAGAACGACCTTACAAATCACCCTTGCAGAGGACCTGCGGGACGACCTGCAAACAGCTGCTCTCCAGCCAGACATGCAGAGTGACGTGCAAGTGTCATCCCAGCCTGATGTGGAAACACTGATGCCCTGGTCAGATGAGCAGAGTGAAGTGCCAATGCTGATTCCACCCCCTGACATGAAAAGAGACCTGCAGCCTGGTGAGCCAGAGCCTGATGTGCAAACACAGGCATCTCAGAAGGATGAAGAAAGGGACCCACAGCCCCATGCACCGGAGCCTGATGTGCAAACAGAAGCATCCCAGAAAGATGAAGAGAGAGACCCACTCCCCCTTGTACCCGAGCTTGATGTGCAAACAGAGGCATCCCAGAGAGATGAAGAGAGGAACGCACAGCCCCTTGCACCTGAGCCTCATGTGCAAACACAGGCAACTGAAGGTGACATGTCAAGCAAGGAGCAAAGCCAGCCGATCTCCCGAGTTAAGCTCACTGCTGTGTGACATGCAAATCTCCACTTTCTCCTCTATGGAAATAAAACCTGGAATATAACTCCACTGCTGTGCTGACCCTCCTTGTCACTATTCAGTTCCTGTGCCTGTGAAAAGTGCCAGGGATCCTTTAGCAACACCTGAACCTCTCAAAATATCTTTGAGAGGAGACGTTCCCCCTCATTTGGCTTGCTAAGTTATGGGTCTTGTTGGCTAGGAGAGCTTTTGGGGGCATGGGATTTTATAAGTGTTTTTACCCTTAGCTGGCTGCTCCATATGTAACATGGAGCAGCTATTGCATGGTGGCTTGATGGGGCGTCAGGAAGTGTTGGGCAGGTCATAGCAGTGAGGTCTCCAGGATGGTGGGACCCTTTGGGATGTTCCTAAGATTGCTTGAGGCTTCTTAAGCAAGTACTGCACCTTGCAAACACGAGGGGCAGGGGGCTGGCTCTGAAAACCTCCTCCTTTCTTTACAGATAGAGGAGTGGGGACTCCTTTCTAGCAGTGACTGTCACAGAAACCTGAGTCCAAGCAGCTTTGCATTTCATGTGAACATTAAAAAATAAGAAAAAAAAGAGAGCGAGAAAGAAAATTTAAGTGGCTAAAATTACTCCCGTAGTTGTTTTACACAGCTGAATGAAGATAATTGTATTGGCAATTGTGAGTGATTACAGTATTATCTGCCATCAAAAAAGTTATTTTTTTGAACGCTAAAAGAATTAATGATACATAAAACTGTGCTTAGATTGAGTGCATTCATCAGCAGAAATGCCTCATGCTAGCACTGCTACACTGTAATTACTCCAGCCGCTTGGAGAGAGAAAGAGAGCAGGAGATAGGGGCTATTGTGGATACTGCCAAAGATTTACATACATTTACATCCTGAGCAACTCTAGTGCTCAGGCAGGGGGAGCAGAGTCAGGGCAGCAAAGCTAGAGAGGGAGGACAAGTTTGACCACATCTTTTTCTTTAGTGGTGCATTTCAGAGCAGAGAATAGGGGGTTGCCTCTGGGTTTAAAGCTTTCTGGAGTGAAGCCAGCATGGAGAAGAGGGTGAAATGCTCCTGAGCATTGCACGGTGTGAGCCCAGTCTTCATAGGATGCTGCCTCAGGGTCTGTTGAATCGATTACAACCTTTACTGAGGTCACAAGCAGTGGTGGCCTGGTTCTGGGAGACTGATGGTGGGGGTGGGAACGGCAGAGGTGGTGTCCCCCAGGGACGTCTGCATGAGCCCTGCACTTCGAGTGAGCCCCCTGTATTACCATGTCAGTGGGGCTTGCAATGCACGTATGTCTCAGACGGGAAGAAGCCGGGAAGAAATCCTCCCCAGCTTCTTCCACACCCCATGGCTCTTCAGCAAGGAGACACGGTGAGGGGCATGTTTGCAGCCTGGAACAGCCCAGGAAAGGCTGGTGCACTGGGGGCAAGTTAAGTGTGCTGAGCAGCAGGATGCTTCCTGCAATGCAAACTGAAAATGGGGGGCACCCCTCTGGCAAAGATTTGTAGGGGCTTTTAAAGGAATCTGAATGGGTTGCACCCCTTTGTGGAGTTAAAAAAAAAAAAAAAGTAGGGCATGCAGACCCTTTCCAGCCCACATGTGAATGCTGGACCAGTCCTGATGTTCATCACACTGCTCTGAGAAGGCAAGACAGCTGCTGGATGTGATTCGGCCTTTCGGATGTGAGCCACCAGAGAGCAGGATTGAGCTACTGGCCTGGCATAAATCTGGTGCTCTGGAGACTTTTTTTACCCTAAAAGCCTGCAGTATGCACTCGGCTTGCAATGAGCACTGAAGGAAGCAGCAGCCTCTTTTCTGGCTCTTTGGATGATGGGACAGCCCAGTCCACACAGGTATTTGTAGGAAGCAATGCTTTGATTTCAGGTGATTTTAAGTCCTCTTAAAAAATGATGGGAGATTTGCTGTCAGTCCATCCTGGCTTGGCTACTTCTGCTAAGGAGGATGTCTCAGGAGGGTTTGGTCTTAGAAACCGCTGGTGCTCTGAGAGGTCCACGTCCCTGCTGCTGCCAGGATTTGTGCAGGTGCCCAGGGTCATGGCTCAAACCCACAGGTCTGTTGGCTCTCCTGACAGCTTGAGCTCGGCTGCATGCGAAGCTGCCTGTGCTTTTGAACCAGCAAGGGCATCGCTGCCGCTCTCTCTGATTACAAATTGCAGAAGGCAGGGAACAGTAGAAATTATTTGAGTTTAGAGCCACCACAGGCCAAATTTTGAGTTAGCAGGAGCCAAGTTTAATCCTGACAGTCTTCCCACAAAGAAACATTCACCTGTAGCTTGGCATCTAGGTTTAAGTGGGGTCCTGAGCCCTTCAGCAGCTCTGAGCATGTATGGGCTGAACTCAGATCTCCTCGGCCACCGTGGTTTTCCTTGCCTGGAAAAGCGCCTACCCAGCCCAAATTCTTGGGTTTTTTGAGCCTCACTTTCTGAACAGGCCAGGAGAGGGAGACAGCCAGCCAGCCACTGCATAAGCCCGATTTCCAGCCCAGGCAGCTCTCCCTGTTTGCCATGGGATGGGAGCTTATGCACTTACACGTACACCCTGATGGTCCCAGTGCTCCCAGAAGGAAGGTTTGATCTGTCAAACCCCAATTGACATTTAAAAGAGCAGGAGGGACATTGGACAGAGGGAGAAACTGAGGCACGGAGCAGGCGTGTGCCTGGCCAGGAGCTGGTTGCAGGATCTTCCTGGTGGCAGGAGCAGGACCTTCCTTCTTGGAGACCCTCTGGGTGCTACTGCAGATTTTGAACAGTCGCTCTATGTCGACTGACATAAGCCTGCCTGCGCCTGTGTCCAGGGAGGGTCTACTGAGCAGGCTAAGCGGGGGTATTTTAGCATCACCCTGCACTTCACCCTGACAGTTCGGAGATAGCTCACCCCAGGCCCCGAGGAGGGCCGAGGGGTCTGAGCATGCAGAGGTGGTCACGGAGGGGCCCTAGCTGGACTCGGGCCATTTCATCCTCCTGGTGCCACCGGAAACCCACGAAGCATCGAGGTCCTTCTTTAAAACAAACCAGCCAATCGATCGATCGGTCCCTGCTGCCTCCTGCACCTTCCCTCCCCCTCGCATCTCTCCTGGGCCAGCAATGCTGAAGAACTGAGATCACCCCTGCGTTGAAAAGAAATAAATAAATAACCAAATAAAAATGCTGACGTGGAGAAGTCAATCAGCTTTGTGTGGCCTTGTAATATCTCATTTTATCCGTGCCACGCTTTATTAAATTCTCATAAACCTGTCAATGAGGACAGATACCATTTCAGTTTACCCCATTAGTTCTACACAATGACATCGGGGGAGAGGAAGACGGGGAGGTGGGGGGGAGGCACTCGGCATGGAGAAAAGACGAATGAATAAAAAAAAAAAAAAAGACAAACCCAGAGCCAAACTCGGCTTCATGACAATAATGTAATAACATCGGCGCCCAGGGAAAGTAATTGAATTAAGTGGCTTTTGTTAATGGTTTTAAGATTTAGAAATGTAAATAATAGTTAGGGCTCTTTAATGGGACTCTGGTTTTAGGTAACTGCAGCCCTGAGAATAAGAAATGCTTTGCTGTTTAATATGATGTCAGATAGTTTTGTTACTCCTCCAGTTTCATGCCTGCAAAGCATATTTTGCAATTTTAAAGCCGGGTGTGTTTATCATCTTTCCTTTCTAACTTCAGACGGAGCTTAATTCAGGAGTATTTGCATGAACCCTTCTTAGCCAGTCCCTATCAGTTATTTGCACCGCCAGGAATAAAGTATTATTTCTCCCGAGCTGCTTTAGAGAACTTCCTGACTGAAGGGTTGCTCTGCTCAGAAGCCTCCCGTCTATTTACATGTTCATTAAAGGCAGGCAGGAGCGGGTGCTCTCTCCGGCAGGGCCGGACTCCGCTCCTGGAGTAATGCCCCTGGGAGCAGCGCCGTTACACCCAGCTTAGGCCAGTGGGGATGGAGGATCCAGCCGACAGGTAGGATGAGCTGGGCGATTTAGAAATGACTTTCATGGGAACTCGTTCTGCTTAAAATATTATTGGATTTTCATTTAGGAACCTATCAAAGTGCAAGAATAGAGCCTGAGCTGCCTAACCCACATAGGTCTAAACAAACAGTCCTCCCCCCTGCTCTGGGATCTGACAGCTCGCGGATTGGAGAGGGTCCTTCGTTCAGGCACCGGCTCCAGGAAACCCATGGCACCAGGCAGAATAAGGGGCTGTGCGTTTATTTACCCTGAAGATCTACCTGTTTCAGGGTGAGGGCAGCCACCAGCCTTTGCACTCCTTGGGCTCTGCCTCTGCCACCATCCCCTTAACTCTGCCCACTGCCGGGTGCGCAGTGGCTGCCCAAGGACCTGCATGTCCATGTTGCTGGGGAGGAGGAGGCAACTGCAGGGACAGGCAGCCCCGTGGCTCTGAGTCTGGGCCAACAGCAGGCAAGCAGGTCTGTGGACACCTCGGTCACACGTGCATCCTCTGGAGAGCTGCCTCCTGACCCGCTTCATCCCTAACCTGCAGCGATCTGTGCTTCAGCTCCACTTCCATGGCTGGCAACCATGCTGCTTGGTTGCGAGCTGTGCTTTTTCCCCGGCAGCATTTCCAGACCTTCCAAAGGCTTCCAAAGCCTTCCCCCACCACCTAGATAGGCTTGGTTGGAAAAAGAGTGTAAAAGCCCCAAGTGCCAGCCAAACCTGCCCCAGCTCGCGTGGGCAAAGGAGAGATTAGTCAAATTGTAAATGCAAAAATAAAGGGTGTAAGTTATGGGGTTTCTTAAGTAGGTTTATTTGGAAAAAAAAAATAGTTCAGTCATTCTCATAGAATTTGAAAAGAGGTTTCGAGTCACTGTCCATTTTCTATATTACTATACCTTACAGTAAAGCTAAACAAGAACAGAGGTGTTTGTTTCTTCCTTTATGGAAACATAAAATAAAAATATTGATAACATTGTTATCAGAACAATGATTCTCCCTCAATTAGAAAAGAAAACCCAGCCACTCTTATTAATGATGTTAAAGTTCTTAAAAACAGCCTCTGCCAAAGCAGTTTCTCTCCGACAACTCTGTTTTTTCCAAGCATGCCTCCGTGGCACGGACTGCCTGGCTGGCGGAGGGAGAGGTGGCTGCAGCCCTGCCGCAGGCGCGGAGCACCCTGCTCCTGCTCTCGGCTCCCCTCGCGTGGGACACTCGCTCCCACGACGGCCCCTTTCCCCTGGGGCTGTTATGCAAACGGGAGCTGGTGGCTTTCCCTCTTCTGCAATCCAATCTGGAAAGGAGAGGAGACTGGGTGCTTAGAAATTTGGAGGCTTGACATTTTCTGTGCTTTGATGTTTCTCAGCAGAGATGCTCAGCAACTGCCTGGCCTCCTGCACGGGGCAGATTGTCCTGCTGAGATGCTGCTGTGTCCTCAAGGCTTTAGTAACTTCTTTCCTTGTGTGAAACACAGCCAGCTGCAGAGCCCAGGAGTGCCTTTCTGCGGAAAGCTGGTGGCATGAAAAGCACCGGGAGAAAGCAAAACGACAGGACTGTTCTCACAAAGGCAGGGCCCTCTTGTCCTGTATGCTTCCCAGGAAGGGGTGACCTGCCCAGTGAGGCCAAAGAGCAAAGTGCCCTGGGGAGAGGGCTTGTGGCAGCCTCTGCCCCAGCAAGGTGAGGGGGCCTCTGGCTCCCTGCTTCAAAGGATGAGGCAGCTACGACCACAGTTTAACAGCTCTGCTTTGCAAGAGGGAGCAGTCAGCAGCACATCTTAATCCAGCAGGGCAGCAGCTGAAAAGAGATTTTCACAACCCTATAGGTGAGGAAGGACTATTTAGTGCTTGGAGAGCCATTAAATAATTGGCCATGATAAGACCCAGGCGATGCTATTTTCTGCAGATAAAAGGCAGGTTATTTTTCATTAGCTGCAAAAAGGCCATGGGTTGCCACTGGGTTCTGTAGCACGGCACAATGTGAGCAGGTACAAACAACATCCTCAGCTGAAATAACTGAAATTAGTGAAGGCTGTATCACAGTGCTTGCACTCAGGTGCACCAGGTGAGCTGAGAAAGGGATGGGATGACCCTGATTCAGGAAACTATGCTGATGGATAGGGAGGTGCATAAATAGGAGGCTCAAACAGATGATCAGAGCATGCTGGAGCTGCTCCTGATTTGCAGAAGCTGCATATGGTTATCTGTGAGCAGGTGTTTGTTATGGGCCGCACAGGCGAGTGTGGGACTCAGGATGGTGCAGCCCATAGAAGAGAGGTTTGCTCTGGGGTGCTCCCCAGGAGTGAACGAAAGCCAGGGGCACCACGGCCAGAGCCACCACCCTGTGGGGGTTGCTGTAGCCTAGTGGCAGATCTTCCAGCAACCCCATGACTGCTGAACAAAGTCAGCAAAGGGGAAGTGACACCTGATGGAGATTTTGTGGCACTGCAGACTCATGCTGTGAGCATCCAGGCACTGTGAAATTTTTCCACTAGATGACCTGTCGGTAAGCCTGTACAAGAGTCACTCTGTGCAAAAGTTAAACCTGTGCAGGAGTCAATCTGTACAAAAGTCAAACCCATGCAAGAGTTAAAACTGTACAAGAGTCAAGCTGCAGAAGGCAGCTCAGACTGATGAGAACCAGGCCTGGTGCTATCTGCTGACATGCGTGCTGTTACCACCTGAGCTCATACAAGTGCTGTGTAACTATGATCTGACATTATTTGATTGGATAATGAACTGAGCCTGAGAACAAAAGAAAGATAAAAGAAAGTAAGCCACGTTCCTGGGGGTGTGGACTTGGACCCACTGTCAGCTGGCCTGCGGACCTGACAACCCACCCATCAGTGGGGATGCTCCTGAGGTCAACTGCCAGGGAGAACATGAATCATCCTGGCACAGCTCGAGCAAGGTGAGAACTTTCCAGGGAAAAGTATACCAGAGGGGTGGCTGATAAGCACAGAGAAAGGGTGGAAGGGGTCACCATACCGCACACCCATGATTTGACTATAGGGGTCTAATATGTACATATCCCTTTTTTAGTCCTGCTGTATTCTCTAGCTTTACTCTCCTTTAGCTTTATTATACTTGTAATTTGTAGGTTGTTCAGTGTTAATTGTTGTGTAGTCCAGTGTCGTCTATTATATGTGTAGAACTGCTTATCTCTAATGAATTTTTATATTTGACAAATGGTGATATGTCGAGTTCAGTGTAACTAAACCCAAAATCTGGAAGAATCCTGGATGCCTCTCTAGGGGTGTGTGACAGAGTCTGACTCTGGCTACAATACTGTGTCCAAACAAGACTGACTTGCAGGTCTGTTGATGGGTCTGTCCTGGGAAAACATCTTCACTAATAAACTCCCTGTACAACCAGGAACCTCTTAGAAGAAAACAAGCCTCCCAAATGTAATTTGCACTTTAAACTTGGGGGGAATGGCCCTGTTGGGCAAAGATGTAAGACTCCAGATGATTTACATGGAGCATGGGAGTCACCAGAAGGGCTGCCAGCCCAGAAAATGAGATTATAAACTATCATCTCCTGTTACATGCTGGGCTGTGGCTACAGGGTGGCCCTCCGGCATTGTCTGGGGAGGCGGTGTGGTTTAGTGGTGAAAGCATGAGGCTTTTGTCTCCCCAGGCTGGAAAATCCTCCGTCCTAAGGAGTCTCAGAGAACCTGCCTGGATCTCTATCCTCCCTCCTCCAGTCTGTTCCTGGTCCACATGCTGTACCTGACCGCTTTGGAGGAAGCGAGGCTGGTCACTGCTGTGTCTTGCTGTCCCTACGGCATGATCTCAGCTGAGCTCTCAGCCAGGTCACTTAATGGTACTATGAATTGCCTAAGGACTGGCTGAGTTTGGGTCCCACAGAGCTTGATGCTGTACAAACAGTGTAGGTAGATGCAATGCAAGGGAAACCACAAAAAAAAAAAAAAAAAACGAAAAAGAGATAGAGGAGGCCTAGCATGGAAGTACAAAGCTGCTTAAACTGATTTTGTGTTCAAACAAGGCTGATGTTGCATCTGAGCCAAGAAAACGGAAAATAGAACATCTGCTCACATAAATATGATACCTTCTGGTAAAGGGTTGGGTTGTTAATGTTATCCACTTTTGCAACGTGAGTCTGCAGGAAAGGAAAAGAATCGCTACAGAGGAGTCCTCAGAAGAGGCAGACCCTGATGTTTAATCTGTGCTGGCATGGAAATGGTTAATAAAATAATCTCTGGGCCCTCTAACACAAAGAGAAAGTGAGTTTTCTGATCCATAAAGGATCAGTCTGCAGGAAGCCCCATCAGACTCCTCAGCGTGAAATTACACCGCAGCAGGGGGGTACAGTCCTCCTACTGTACAACATTAAAGAGATGAATTAGAACTTGACATTCATGTGCTTAATATGCCTCGTCCTGGCATTATCCCACAAGGACCAGTCACCGCCAAGGACTTAAGGTCACCAAGCCTAGGAAAGTACTTAGGGTTGCTCATTTGCTTGCTTCCAAAGCCAGGCTATCTGCCTTCCCTATCTAATCTCTCAGCATTAGGAGCAAGGAGGCACGCAGCCTGGCTCTCCTATCTCGCAGCAATCTGGTCCAGTGAATAAACAGTGGCCATGCTATTGCTGGCCAAATAAATTGCAGTGATCCTCTGGACTGATGTGTATAGAACATGGGGAACACATGATATAAGTAAAATTATGACTTGGTAGTCGAGAGGCTGAGAAAGGGGGAAAGATCCATCCTTGAAAGTATGTTTCTCGGACAGTTGCTGCTAATAAAAAAAAAAAAAAAAAATTTATTGGAAAGGAAAGCTCCAGCAAATCTATATTAGATGTTTTTTCTCATTTTAAAACTGGATTATCCTCACCAGTGTTAAATTGGTGGGAGGTGTACCTTGGACAAATCTGGGTACTCCGAGCTACTTTACCGAATGGACTTTGCCAAGAAGCCAGAGCAATTCCAAGTCTCAGGTCTGGGCTGTGTGAAAATCCTGCCTGTTTGAACTCCAAGCCAGTGGAGAGTGCTTTTGGTTTGTTTTTTATCCATGAAATATTTTGATGAGAAAAGAATTTGGAGTGGGGGGAGGAGAGAAGAATCTATTTCAAATTCTGGAAGAAATTATAAAGGAAAATGTTGGCTGCAAGGCCAAATAGTTCTGTTTTTGTGCTGAGCATTTTCCAAGAGAAAATTCAAACTTTTTTCAGGAAGTAGCTGTCCTGCAAGAAATGCCTGATTTCATAGGTGTGCCACACTTCTAGGATAAAGCACTTCTGATCAAACTGATTGAAAACCCATTTAGTTGGAACTGGTTTAAGAAACAACTAAAGTTTGGCAAGGTTAATGGGGGAAGCATGGACAGGCACAAGAGGGAGAAAAGAGAGGCGGAGTCCTTCCAGAAGCCGATTTTGCAATGGGCTGGTAAGGAGAAATGCTGAGAGCTCCCCAGGCACAAGGAGATCCCTGAGGTTGTAAGGACATTGCACGGCATGTGGGTGCTTTGCAGCACACAAATCCTGCTCCTCTGGATGTCCAGGTTGACCTGTTAGACCATCCAGAAACCGAGGATCCGGGAAAAGGAGAGCGGGAACACAGTACGATCCTAGGACTCATTTGAACACGGATGTATTCTAATCAGGGTCTGCATCTGCTGAGCATGAAGGTGCAGGGTCAGTCTTGAGCCTTGGCAATACAAAACCATCACTTGTATCACACCCAGAGGATGTCCAAGCTTGGACACCCATTTATGCACCACTTTAGAAAAGCTATAACAGATGATTAGGCAAATTCATGGAAAAAAAAGTACATTGGGGCACTTCAACACAAAGCGGTGGCATTGCTTCTCTCACTGTGCATGCAATAGCCAGAAGGTGGAAGGCTGTGCTGGGAGCATACCACGACACTCCTGCCCTGGTTTCCCCTGCTCTTTCTTAAGCTCTTGACCTGTGGGGAGGAGATATTAGAGTTCTAGTAGCTGTTTTTCTTCCTTGGGCTCAGATATTGTGGGAGTATTTTTCTACTTAAATGTAAAGCAGGGGTAACACTGCTGTGGATGAAATCCAATAACATTTTACACCCTGACATCTTTACTCTTTTCTGTGTGATAGGTGTTCTTGGCACTGGGCCACATGGGGCACAGCTCATATGTTTCAATGTTAAGTCAAGCTTGGAGCTTGGAAATGCTCCTTGGACATACAGAGCAGTCTCTGGCGAATGTTGCTATCTGATAAAAGATAAATGGAGTTAATGGTAGAGGTGGATGAATATCCCCTCTCCATGGATAGGTTGTGTTGCCCAAAGCTGTTTTCTCTGGGTAGAGGCACTACCTTGAGGGGGAATGTGTGGTCATCACCCCATTTTTTAAGTCCTTAGCTGTGTTGCTCAATGAGGAGCATCTCTGGAAAACAGCAGTCTAGCCTCAGATGAATGCTGCCAGGATGAGCACTGCAGGGTTCAGTTGTTGCTGGTCAGAGCAAGGGTGAACCTTCAGGGAAGCTGTTTGGGGTGGACTATTGCCTAGAAGAGTTATGATCTGAAAGGTTCCCGTCACCTCATTCTTGGCAGCAAGCACGCTACTGTCCCAGGCAAACCATTAAATCTCCCAGATCTTCATCAAACTAGCCCCCAAGGCCAGATAAACACTTTCAAGATAAAACAAGAAGGGTCTGTAGGATCCTGAAAACTGCTTCACTTTTTGCTTGTGTCATTTTCCTGGCAGGGCAGGGACAAAGTGTTCCCGCACCCATTTTGCTGAATTAAAAGAAATCCCAAGAACAACAACCAAAACTCATCCCTTAATAAAGCAATAGGTGGAGGGTGATAGAGCTCTCCACACCTGAATGATAAAGCCCCATTCTGCAAACAAGTGACAAATTTTTTCAGTGCTCTTGGCTTTTGTCTCCTATGAAATTAGAAGTCTCCCACTGAGGGTTGGGTTTCCTGTCTGGGTCACAGTTTCTACAGAAAGGAATTTTCATTATGGTCTTGGAAACTCTTAAGCCTCCCTTTGCAATTGATCTGGCTGAGCTTTTCATAACCAGCAGGACTATGGATGCCATCAGCAATCAGGGGCGAAATCTCAAGCAACCTGAGAAGGAGGTATGAGCCGCAGGATGAGACAGGACCTCATAGTGAGATTAACATGGACTGCGAGGGTAATTAACCACAGTAAAAATTTGCTGAAGGTGAGGTAGGGGAGTGTATCTTTGTTGGCAGTCTTTAGACTGGAGAATGGATTCCCTGTTTCAAGGAGGAATTAATTCATTCAAGTTCTTTGGCTTGTGATTTGCAGGGTGACAGACTAGATTATGAAGCTGGAAAAGAGGTTTGGAGACCAGTCTAGCAAGAGCTAGACAGGTCACATAAAGTGTGAGAAGTAAATAGCTATTCCCAACATATCAAATGACATGGTGGAAGAGAGAGTGTCCCAAAGAGATATGAGACCTGAGAACTTTTCACAGGGCAAAAGCATGTTCATGAAAATGCAAATATACTCTGATCAGCAAAATTTAAAAAATAAAGTTCTTGGCATGAGACTTCAAGCCTGAATTTAATTCCTGCTCTGCCACAGGTTTCCTGGGTGACCTTGGGCAAGTCACCTCAAACTGGGATTCTCTAAAGTTGAATCCAAATGCCTAAGGGATTTTCGGTGTCCACTAAGTGCTCTATGTTTTCAGGAGGAAAATACGAAGCTCATTCTCGTTCAGTGATCCCATCTTCATCCTGACCTTGTGTCTCTGAGCAGAGTCACTGAAGTGCTAGAAGGCATCCTGAAGTGGGAACGATTATCTTACGGTTCTTACTGGATGTGCATAGACTTTCCTCTTGTGGAGCTTCAGAGGAGGGGAGTGCAATTCTTTCCCAAATAACCTGTTCTAGCGCTCTTGCTCTTCTCTCTCCAGGTTACACATCATTAGTGTTCTCAATCTTTTTTTTTTTTTTTGGTGATGCTGCTTTTCAGTTATTCTCACTACTTTTCTGTGGACTTTGTGTAGACTTTTCTCCAGCCAGTAGACTTCTTTTTTGAAGTGCTGCTGAAAATTAGACATGCTTTTCCACCTCAGATCTAACGAGAGATTAGTAGAGCAAAAAGATGCATTCCCATGTCCTGTATGTGCTATCAGGGTTGTCCAAGGTTGCAAAAGTACCTCATGGGCATCATACGGCTTAAGTCAAGCAATTATACTGCAAATCTGTCACAGCAGTTGTAGCCTGAAAAATGGTACACCCTTTTGTGTTTTTTTTTTTTTTGCTCCTTTTTGAATGTGCTGAAAATGTGGAATGTCTCTGTGCAGCTTTCTCTGGAGGGATGAGATGCCAAAACTACCAAATGTGTCAAAAGAAAGCAAAATAACTGGTGTAAGGTGGCCCTCTTCATCCATGTGCTATATTTAGAGGGTTGCTTCACTGACTAAAACAAGTTTTGACACTTAATTGCAAGGGACAGGAGCTGGAAAGATTTTACCATGGCTCATACTTCGATAATAGGCAATAATACATTGCAACCCAGCTTGACTTGAGGTCTGAGGTAAATCTGAGAAGTGAATCCAGACCATCAACGAATGTAGAATGATTTTCAGCCCCCTTTGACAAATAGGAAAACCATAATCAACAATGTGAAGCCTTTTCTCCAAACCACATGTAGCGGGTTAGCAGTGATGACCACAGTAAGAAAGGGATCTTTGACTTGATGAGGGTTGAAGTCTTCCCCATATTTCTTAACTGAAAGTTAATCCTTTAGTGTGGGTGGTGGGAGCTCTGTTTCTAGGTCACTGTATTCTTTTAGAAATGATAAGATTTTTACCTCCTAGAAGCTGCCACACAGAGTCTCACAGTGCTCTTGCAACACCTTTTTTCAGAATGAAACTGCCTGTTGGGCAGTTGGTGCATGAGCAACTGAGGAGCATCTTGGGGTATTACTGGGGCATCTCTGGGCTCTCCAGACCAACTTGCCACCTGGACTGGGGCTGCCAGCAATGCTAGATGAGGCTGGCCTTGAAATCCTCTAAGAAAGGTGCTCTCTGGTGTCCTGTCCCAGGGCTGCCCCACTCTCACAACAGGGAAATTTTTCCTAACGTTCAGTCTGAATTTCCTAAGCTGCAAGTCATGGCATTTGCCCATTGTCACATCATCTGCTTGTACAAGAAAGTTTTGGCTCTGTCATCTCTGTACCCTCCCTCAAGCGGTTGTAGGCTGCAACTGATAAAAAGGACTGGGAAGAACAGGCTGATGGAGCTGCTGTGTATGACTCTATGAGCTGGACCCAGAGTGAGAGAGAGCGATCTTGGGAGAGTTAATAAGGGGATGCTTTTGTGGTGCTGGGGTTAATCTCTTTGAGTGATCTGTACTCTCTTTGATGACCCACACTGCCTTTGCCTTCTCGATAAGGGCAGTTCCTTTTGAAACACAGTATTTAGAGTAATAACTTGTGGGTAGGAAGGGGCCTTTGGATGGCTTTTGGGCCATACTTCACCTTGGCCATGCCAGACAACATCTGAGGTTGAGCTGACTGTTCTTCTGTAGGACTCCGTCCCTCATCATCATCCCTTCTTTCTAGAAGATTGAAGTGAGGCAGGATGGAAAGATTTGCTTTTATCTCGGAGTCTCACCGTTTCCTCGGCCCAGGAGGGGTAGCACATGGTGCTGTCATTACTGTAATTACAGAGCAGAGAAAGCCTATATTAAGGGGACTGTGTAATAAATATTAATGCTTCTTATAGGCTCAGATAGAGGCTCCTTACAGTTAAGAGGTGCTAAGCCATGTTGGGAAGCTCTTCAGAGCTCTCTGTGCTGAAGGTTCCTGCTTCTACTGGAAATTACTGAGAGATCCCAAATTACGTTCAGTCATTTAAGTTCTACCACAGACTTCTTGTGCGCTGCTGGGCAAGTCCTTTCCCAGTTTCTGCTTTGTACCAGTACCATGTTTTCTCCTTCTCCCACCTCCATCTTCTGCGTGTAGATGATGTCCCTCTCCGAGGAAAGATTTGATTTTACACATGGTAACTACGTACAGCGCTTTGCACCGCCAGGCTCTCTTCCTCCAGAGACAAAAGGGCCTCAAGCAGAATAAAAATAAATAGTAGAAATAAGATGCTGCTGAGCAGGTTTGTGGGGCCGCTCTGCAGAGAGATAGCAAGCTGGCCCTTAGGAATGCAATCAGAAAGGGACTCAGGGCAAGGGGAGAGAGGGCCCTTTCCACCGGCCCCCACCTGCCCCTCTTTCCCCTACTGTGTGAACCTACTGTAGATTTCTTGAATTCCCTTTGATGTTTATCTCCCCCAGTAATTCTATTTGGGGGATTTGCTAAAGCGACAGTTAGAAGAATACAGCCTGGAATAGGGAGGCCGAACGGCGAAAGAATGTTAGAAACAGGATTAAGATCATATTCTACAAGCGGTTGTCAGCCGCTGAATAGGGCTAAAGTTTCTTATCGGGCCGGGGTGCCAGAATTCCTTTGGAGTCTTTTCCCCTCTTTCCCTCCCCTTCGCATAAGGCTTTCAGTGTAATGGTGAAAGCATAATCATCGCCCTGAATGGGGAGATGGGCTCTTGGAAACTTTGCCCCACAGCACAGAAGCTGGGAGAGGGGCTCAGGGGATTGTTGGTTGTTCAGTGTTGTGGGCAGGCAGCCTGGCTGCTTGGGGAAAAAAAAAGGCAACGATGGTTAACGTTGATTTTAAGGTGCAAACCTCTATATTAGTGGGAGAATATTCCCTTTTGAAAGTCCTGAGTTCAGCCTCTTGAATTTTTTTTTTTTTTTTTGCATGTGATTTCATGGCTTTCACTGGGCATTTTAGTTTTTTTTTTTTTCTTCTTTTCCTTTAGGTGGGATTGGCATCCTGGGGGGAATGTATTTGGAAATATTTGGGAGCTGTTTCTTAATGTTCCAGATTTTATAAAACAGAAATTCCAGAAAAGCAGACGACTTTGGAAAGAAGAAAAAGTATATATATTTTGAAACCAACAGAGGGGAAAATATTTCTGAAAGCAAAGAAATTTTGGCAATTTTTTAAACTACTTTCATACAACTAAAAGACAGAGCACACTGAGACAGTCTGGGCTGTAGACTCAAATTGGATTAAATTCCCCTGGGAAATATTCATGTGCTCGTTTCAGAAAGCTAGAGATGTACAAGTTTTTGACGTTTCCACCTGTAAGTTTCTCATATCCTTGTTGCAGGTTAGGACTCTGTAACAAGGAAGATTTTGTTAGTGCTTATTGTCACAGTCACTGTTTCCGAACCATCTAAAGCAACAGATGGGCCTGTGACTGGTTCTCGGTAGCATGTAACCTTATGAACAACTGATCAGAGCACATTCAGAGAACTTTTGGAGACTGGAAAAAAGGCATTTCAGCAGAAATCTGATGGAGAAGAAGGGATTCTAATAAAATACCCGTATTCATTTACAGGAATCTGGGTATTGTTTGACTAAAGTATATAGATTAAGAGGGTGTGGAATATTTTTGACTTCTTCTGTACAAAGGAAATAGAAATCTTGCTGTCGTTTCTGGTTTGTATTGGAAAAGGATATTTTGCAGGTAATACCGTTACTGGACTGATCAAAATAGCTAGGTAAAGGAACAAATTAGCTTTATGGATGATGACCTTATGTAGCTATTCCTGTTGGGCTGAGAGGGTATTGCATCTTTCTGCAATGCTTGCCTGTTTTAAAGTGTCAGGAAAACTTGATCAAGAGCCCTGTTGAGTAAGAAGTGTTCAGCACAAGCATCAGAAATCCAGTAAGAGAAACGTCTCCCCCCCCCCCCCCCCCAGAGTGAGGGGGATGAAAATCAAAGGGGTTAAAACATAACTTCTAAAGTCCTGTGAAAATGAGAGCATCTTGGCTTTTAAGTGAGTTTCTCCCTTGTGACTTACAGAGATTTGACAGCTGAGTACTAAAGGCAAAGAGTCCTCGAACAAAATTTCATTAATTATTTTAGGGGCTTGAGAGTAACTTTCTTGACGCTTATGGTTGACAATATTGTGAAACTTAAGTGAAACAGGGAATGAATGACATTACCATGTCCAAAGCGATAAGGATTCAGGAAAGTTAAACAGCCAGCACAAAATGATGCAAAATAAATTAGATTTTCAAAATCTGTCCGTTTTTCATAGCCCTTAACAAATAATGCTTTCAAGTCAAACTCGGAGGCTACATTCTGTAGCTCTTATTGATTTCAATCGGACCTTTGCCTAAATAAAATGTGTCTGCTCTTATTTTGAATCTTTAAATCCATCATTCTTTCCTATTACTCCCAGACTTTGTCATGTCGCTCCCTGCTAAGATCAGCCCTGGTGTGTGAGCACAATCTACTTGCAAGTTATAAGAGTTCCTGCCCCAAGGAGCTGACAAATGGCTGAATTTTCACACTTACAACCACTTCCGATTACCCTTAGTCATTTAAGGCACTGGAATATGAAAAATCAAGAGGGGCGCAAGGAGATGGGGTTATTGGAACAGAAGGGGAGGCTATGGGGGAGGCAGGGGCAGGGGAACGGCTGGTGCGAGGGCCATTTGGGGAAAAGATGCTGTGGGATTAACTTCCCCTTGTATCACCTGCGCAATCCTTCTCCCACTCCTGCTCCTGGGGCAGGGTTTTATGTGGCTCAAGGGTTTATACAAACGAAAACGTGATGAATAGATTATGGAGGTAAAGGGGGTGTTCACAGCTGCGGAGCTCAGAGCACCTCCAAAGCCACGTAGAGAAATGATAATGCCGTCCAGGTGACCCAGAGCATGGGGACCACATTCATGCTCCTTCCCCAGCAAATTGCTCCGCTCGGATGTGCCCAGGGTCAGGGACAAGGTCTGGGTCAGAGCCGGGGGCTGAACCCCGTTTCCTGAAAGTGAGCCTGCTCCTTCCCTTTGATTTGCATTTGGATGTGATTGTGCCATCTTTTCCTGACCGCCCACAGCTGAATGTAGGTGGGAGGTGTGGGCAGCCCTCCAAGGGATTTTCCAGGAGAGCCACACTGCTTCTGGAAACCATCTGAATTCAAAGCAGGAACAGATTTGGCTCCTTAGCGCTGAAAATCCCAGTGTCCCAGCAACATATCCACCTTGTGCAGCTTCATGTTCAGTCTCATGCTGTGACTCAAGGGCGTGAGGACCTCCTATTCAGCCTTTATTCTAAAACGCTTAGTAATGAATACTACGCATTTGGCCCTTTTTGTCTCCTTTCTTTTCTTAACCAAGATTCAGACACCATAAAACAAGGGGTGGTACCTTTGAAAAGGGAAAAACCTTTTCAAGAATCACTGGGAGATGGGCCGTCACCCCAAATCTACAAAATAGAAACGAAGCAGCGAGAAATTTGCTTCTACCTCATAAATTAATGAAGAAATCCTCCATCATTAGCCCCTGATTGGTTTGGTACTGCTAACATGCTGCAAAGTGCTGTCTGTTATACCTAATACTCAGTCATCTCAAGGCTCATGCAAGCAGCAAGAGACGCAAATATTGGCTTTCTTTCTATGTGAATCTGGCTGCAACCATGGCTGTCTGCCCGGCTAAGGCGACTGAGCACAGTGGTGGCTCCCGCAGCCGCGAGCAGCCCAGGGTAACAGCTGGGAGCCGGCAAGCAGGACAGGCCCCTCTAAACACATGCTTAAACATGGCGCTATTTGCCCAATAATCAGTAACATCGAGAGGGCGACATTAAACAAAATAATAAATTGTCTGCTGGGCTTCAATTTGGATCTCTTTTTTATTTGATTTTGCTGGGATTTATTCCATTTGACAAACCATGCTGTTTAGAATACAATAGTGGCATAATCACAGCCCGAGGCCCTCATTCTTCAAGATAATGGGATACTTATTCATCTAAGGCAGGTACAGGTCTGTCCTTGGCTTTCATTTTACAAGATTACTTGTACTTCTGTCTCGTTTGCAATAGGTGATATCTGTCAGAAAGCAATTTTCACCCAATTTGGGGTTCTTAATATTTTGTCTTTAAACTCCTTTGTTGTTGATTTTTCTTCCCCCACTGCTTGACACGTGTTTGGCAAGAAACCTGCAGACAAATCTCTTTTCTTTTTAAATAAATAAATAAATAAATAGCATCCCTGGCCCTGTTTACATAGCTCGACGATTTATTAGTTAAGCGTGACAGCACAGGAATTTTTCAATGTACAAGACATCCTGGCTGGTGTGTGTTCCACTTCATCCTTAAGAAAAGAAAGCTGCACTTGCTTTTGTTCAGCCTGACAGTCTGAAAGTTCACCAGATAGGAGCCCCTGGTCCCCCGCAAGACGTGCCAAAAAATAGTGACTTAAATGCCAAGTGGAGCTGCTGAACTGCCATTCTGATTCAGAAAAACATTTTAAGGGGTGAACACAAGCATTTTTTTTAAGTAAAGGCGAGTGAACCACAGGTTGTTTTTTTGGCAGGAGTGAAGTACGTTGTTCAGATGTTGCTGAAAATTGAAAAAACAGATTTGGTCCACCAGCAGGGTTCTGCTTAATGCCAAAATGAAACGTTTGGGATTTTCAACTAAATATGAACTAAAATTTGGGGGAGGGAGGAACGACGCGACTCTTGATAGCCTGAAATGTATTTTGATAAAATTCTAGATGTTTGGGATTTCAGCCCTTCCGTGCTCCCTATGCAGAAGCTCTTGCCTTCGCTCTGCTTTCCCATCCCGTGTGCTGTGCGGACGCAGGGAGAGCCTTGTCCGCCGCGTCTTGGTGTAAAGCCTGAGGTGAGAGGGCTGCGGTCTCCCTGCGTGCCACGGAGATAGTGGGGAGATGCCAGGACCAGAGCTGCTCACTGCGGCCTCTCCTCCTCTCCAGGCTGGGGTCCCCGGAGAGACGTGTGGGAGGTGACTTCCTCGCCCACAGAGAGGGGTCTCAGAGCAACCCGGCAGGCAGGAGCCGTGCCAGTGATGGGGGAGAGCTTGGAGGCGGATGTTTGGGTCTGACCGTGCAATGTGGCAGTGTGAATCTGTGCAAGGAAAGGCTGCAAGCAGGAAGTGCTCGGCCCTCGTGGACCGCCTGTCCCTCCACCCGTGCACCCAGGGCTGGAGGGTTTTCATGGTTATGTCTTTCTCAGAGAAGTGCTGGAGCTGTCTCAGTCATGAGCTTGACCGGTAGCAGGATCTGGAGCTGCCCCAAACTCATGTTTAGCCATTTTCAAAGGGCAACAACAGACCTGGGGGTGTCTGAGAGCATCTGATGAATTTTAGTTGCTGTTAGTGGGTGCAGACCTGTAGTGAGGAAGTTATGGACCTGAAGGCACCTCTACAACCAACTCAGGTCAGCTTGTCCCTAAATTTCAATTCTGAAAATGCAACAGCTACATCTAGAGTGGTGCTTTTCTCCTCCCACCCTTGTTCCCCAGTCCTTGCTGAAAGCTGCAGGAACATGACAAAAAGTAACGGTAGAGGTGTGACGCATTCCTGCCTCTGCTTTAGCAGATAACCCAGACCTCCAAGGTAACATGGCCCTGTGCTGGGAGTCGAAAAAGTAAACGCTCTGGGAGGTGGAGGGACCTAGAAATGCATGTGAAAGCCAGGCAAACAAACACAATTGGGGAAATGTGGCTGAAATCAAAAGCTCATCTCTCATCTCCCTTTGTTTAAGCCAGTTAGAGGAGCTCTGTGGAAAGAAGAATTACTTTGAAGCAACTCAGGCACCTTTCTCTTCTGTGTGGGTGTCTCCGAAGGCAAAATTAATTCACTTCTTCTGCTCCATCAGGTCTCCCCTCCATTGTTCCCCACTAATGTAATTTTTTTTGTCTTCAGAAACATTCCTGCCTGAGTAATCATCTCTAGCACGGAGAGCAGGGAGAGGAAATTAAGATGTTATTGAGGGTTCAGAGATATCTCATGTTTCAGAGTGGCTCAGAAGGCCTTTTTTTTTTCCTTTAAGGTGCCTGTTACGGGGAGGTTAGGCAAACATGTTAGATGGCTTAGCTGGGGGGAGAGGGCCAGGGTGGAGCAGGGCTGATATTTAGGAAGCTGTAATGCTTCTCTTGACACAGCAATAAATATATCCTTAATTCCACAAGCAGGTCTGTCTACAGCAGATAATCTCTCCTGGGGGAAGAGTTTCATCTTTGGTGGTCTCCACGGGGCAAGCACCAGAAATTGTCACTAGACAGTTAAAAGTCCGCGGTTTTATTCGGGAAAGGGAGAAGCCTGAACTACAGGAGGTATTACATGATTTTTCTTTTTTTTTGGTGGCACAAAGCAAAACTGAAGCTGAAACAAAACTGTAGGGTAGATTTTCACCTTCAACAAACACCAGCTGAAGGGAACCGAGCCACCTCCACCAGTCATGAGTCATTTTTCTCATTATAGGAAAGTTCATTTTTTAACTGAAGAATAACTCCATACATGCGGAAATCTATCAGCAACGATTTTTACAAGGTATCACAGTGGATTTTTTCTTCCACGCTTTTCCCAAGGCAGCTACAGAGACACCCTCATGATCATTTTAAGCCGGCTTCAGAACTACTTGTTTTTCTCTGCTCCTTTTCAGTAATTCCCTGAATAAATGTTTCCAACCCCGATGGCTGTCCGGGCCATGGGCTGCGCACTGCTGAGATGGACTACTTTGCTTAACTCACATAGACCTTGTGGCCCTTGTGGCCTTTTAATTGACTTCATAAGAAGGAAATAATGGGAAAATTAGCATAAATATTGCACTTGCAATCAAATTGTGCTTGCAGCTGTCATTGAGGTAAGGGATGGCATGAAGTAAGGTTTGCTGTCCAAAAATGATAGCTGCAAAGTCAATCTGGGAAGAGCAGGTACTTCATGAGGACTGATAGTGCAGGGGCCCGCACCCTTTTCACAGGCTAATTTCAGATCCATTACTCTCTGGGATTTTTTCTGTTTGGGTCATCTGAGGTGCAGCATTGTGTAAAATGGTCTGGAAGGACAGGTCTTAATTCTGCCATGCAAAAGCCCTTGGAGGTTATAATGGAGAGTGGCACTTCAGCCCCAGTATTTCATAGACAAGGCTGGAAGAAGGCAGGGTGGAAATGCCGAGGGAATTTAATTCCCAAACAGAGCAGGTTAATAATGGGAACCAGCTCTGCTGAGGGCTGGTTCTGTGCCTGGCCTGTTGCTTGATGCTGCAGAGCCAAGCCACGTGTGGGATGACCACATGCAGCCTCCCTAAAATATTCTTCCCAGCCTCTGATGATTTGTAGGGCTCCCTGAGCTGGAGGTAGCACTTTTTTGTATGCACTAGCTCCAGACAGCATTCTTCCCTGTGTACTTGTCCAATATTGTGTAGACTTTTGGCCTCCTAACATCCTGCAGAAAGGAATTCCCAGGTTAATGTTGCACTTTGGGAAAAGTGTTCTTCTTCAGATGGTTTTGAAGGTGATGCCTACTGGCTTCATCTGGTGTCCCCTGTTCTTGTGCTAGGAAAATAGCTGGAGAGAGACCAGGTTTTGTCCCTCTTGCCACAGAGGTGTGGGGTGACCTTGGGCTTGCTCACTCATTGCTCTCGTTCTTCTCAGTGGACGAGGAACAATCCCATGGTTTCAGGACTTGGCATGGTGTGGGTGAACATGCAGCATGGGATAGAGTGGAAAACACTGCTGCGTAGATGGTGCCACCAATGCAGAGTACTTCATGTCAGTTTTCCACTGTTGTATCCTGACTTTTATAAACCTATCCAGTTGTATCTGTCATACGTAGTCATTCTGTGATTTATTTTTCCGTTATGATTCCTATGAAAGCAATACGGTGGAAGTTCGATCTCCTAGGAGATGAAAAATCCAAGTAACGTCATCTTTTATTGGACCTTTAGCTATGTTTATTGAAATAACCTACCACCCCTGTTTATCAGCTCTCCCATGTGCTTTCTTGTGGATATAGTGCAATCCAACACTGCAGTATTTTGCTTTACTAAGGCAGAGGGAATGTGTTTGAAATAAATTCAAACTGAAGGAAATCCATGCCTTCCTGGTGGAAAGGATATGTTTTCTGTCTTGGTCTGCTAGTGATTTGACTTTGCTTTTGGTCCGTGCATTCACTGCTCAGGGTTTGTCAGGAAGGTAATGGGTGAAACCTTGCAGAATTGGTGCTGCTGAAGAGCGAAAGGACTCAAGTGTCTGCAAGCGCGACCCCGATCTGGCTGCTTCCAGGAAAAGCAAAGCTGAGGAACAGACTCTGCATGTCCCAGTGATGCCCAGCTCTGGCTGGGAGGTAACGCAGGGCTTGTGAAGGGAAAGCAGTATTTGGGCTGCAAGGCACAGTGCAGACATCCTGCTCCCAATCCTGCAAAATTGGTTACATGAGACTGGGACTAATTGCAAGCCCTGGCTCAACCTCCTGCACCGGGCTTTGGTGAATCAGGACTTAGCAAAAACTGTTTCTCTCATTAACTTCCACTGATTTCTGCAGAACTCAGGCAATTAAGCACCTTTCAGGCTTTGGGTCTAATCTGATAAATCCAGTGTAGGTCAAATGTAGTCCTACCACCTCTTTGCTTTGACACCATCCTGCCACTACAGGAATGAAAGCATTTCCCTCTGTCAGCTGCAGCAGGTGAAAGATCATCTGAGGCAGGAAAGCTTGGAGGCTGGGTCCTCCCGGTGGAGCCACGCCTGCTGGGGTGGGGGTCTGGCCTTGTCTCTGGGAGCATCCAGAGGAAAGGAGCTGAGCAGTTTCCTATGGCTGAACAAAAAGCCAGCCGACACCAAAGAGCGGGCAACAAACCCTGAAGACGTTGGGCAAAACGTTTGCAAAGGCCTTAAGTGATATACAGGCAAAGGTTGCAAGTATTTAAGTCACCTGGACATTTTTAATATTTACTATATCAAAGGCAGGGTACGTTTTTCTGACATGTGTCTTGCAGTAGGTTAAAATAAAAGACCAGCCTGGTCCCTTCTGGACTTGCAGCTCCTGAGAACAGAGACAGCCCCAGTGTATAACAGGATCTTCACTGCTTTTCCTAGGACTGAATAACATAATGGTGACTTTGCATAGATTTTTGCCCTTCATGCAAATAGCAAAATGTTTTTCTAATCAGGTAAGATAAGGCTGAAACATGATAGATAGAGGTGGATTTGTTAACGAGATACAAACAAAGTAGCCTGTAGCTCCTTAAACTATTCTTAAAAATAATGCAACATTAAAAAAAAGGAGTTACTTTGGATAACAACAACGTGAGAGACCCTTGATGCAAATCTTTGTAATGAGTGCCTTTTGATGAACATGTGAAAATATGTATGTATTTATTTGCATTGATATGTTTATTTGGCTTTACATATCAACTTAGTCAGGAAAAATTGAATAAAATGTCTCAGGTCTGGGAAATGAGAAGAGATTATGAAAAGCAGATTTAATACAGCACCATTTTTTGATGTTTGTGGCACATTTCATCGTATTGCCAGAGACACCCAATTACACAGCTTGCAGAGTAATCAGCAAATGGAGGATCCGAAGGAGAATATTAACTGTGGTCTTTTTTTCTCCTTCCTTCCTTCCTCCTCCTCCTTTAGCAAATATTATGTTATGCTTTATGGAAATGGATCAAAATGCCACATGTGCAGTTAATACTGAGCTCTGGAGCTCTTTCAAATCTTATTTTTCCTCTGACATTGTATTTTTCTGGAACAAACCTCCAGATAACTTTAGGCCATGACTTTTACAGCCAAAGCATCACCTTGAACTTCCTGGAAGTTTGGATTCCAGTTTTAGTGGGTGGCTGATTTTACCTCATTGACCTTGCGTGGTAAGCTCAGGTCTTATTCTTAATGGCATGAAACTATGGGAGAGGACTTGGCCATTTGGGAGGCAAGAACTGCACATTTCTCTGAAAGTCGTGACCTAATCATGAAAAGGCTGGCTCCAGGGCACGTTCCAACAGCGAGCATGATTTACGCAGCAAAACATGTCCCACCTCTGCAGGCCATACTGGTGAGCATGGAGCCTGTCCCCCCTGAGATCCCACCTCCAGCTCTGAGCAGATCTGCTCCTGCCACTGTTGGAGCCCCATAGGAAGTCTGCACAAGGACAGATCTCGACCCACTGTCCTGATGTTTATAAACAGCTTGTTGCCAGCTCCCTTGACATCGCACTGGGGCTGTGGCCGTGTCCCGCAGGCGATGGTCTTTCAACCTGGCAGAGTGGCTGTAGGGAGTGAGCTATTCGGTGGCTTGGAAGGTCATGGGCTTTCTTTACCCACAGGGTTTTTATTATTCAAAGGAAACCTGTAGCTGCAGTGAAGAAGGAAATCTAGTGGTTAACAGGACCTTCCACGGTCTGTCCCATTATTTTGGAAACAAACAGTGATAGTCACAATCTGACAGTCATGGGTGACTGAAATTTTGGTGCACGTGATCAAATGATCCCTGAAGGCATTGATGGAATTGGGTCAAAAAAAATAGGGCTAAAAATATTCTGGACAGGGTTGTATCCAGTCCCTGTCTATAATCCCACTGTTTCTGGCTCTTTCCCTGGTTTAAGAGAAAGTTACTTTTCTTTCTCCGTGTGTCAAATTCTCGAACTATAAAATGAGGGTAAATGGCAGTCCTCTATAAAATTCTTTGTGGTTTATTGATGAAGATGACATAAAAGATATACATCATTATCACAAATGCACTTGCTTTTCTTTCCCGACGTTTCAATTAGTTTTTTTCCCCCTGTGATATTTCTACAGTTGGAAAAAGAAATCAGAAACTCATAATGGGCAAGTTTGGCGGAGGGAGAGAGTCTGAAACTAAAGAATTTGATTATTTCTTTTTCAAGAGCTTCATTATTAGATTAGCTCAGGAAAATCTCAATAATTTCAGAAAAAAAAGGTTTTTTCATCAGCTTCATTGGTCATCAGATTATGCCCATAGCCAAGATGCAAAGCCCTTGCCATCACTCACAACATCTCGCCTATCTTTCGTTTCACCGTCTAGAAGATGTTCAAGCTAACCCTGAGGGAGCAGCACAGCGGACAAAAGAGCTTTGTAAAAGCTCTTTTACAAGAGTCTTTCCTCTACTGAATTCCTGAGTCCACCCTGGTCCACTTTGAGCTGGAAAAGGGAACAGGTCTTCCACCAAAAGAATAGAAATGTCCCCAAAATTGCAGGAAAGCCCATGGATCATTTGAGAATGCTAAGTTTATCCTGTACTGCTATCTGTAAAGGCAAGCTGTGTCATCCTGTCTCTGTCCCATCAGGCATGAACTTGTCTCCTGGCTTATGTTGGAAGATCACAACAGACCAGACATCTTTTGATTGCCCAGAAGGTGCCACCCAAGAAGAAGTGGTTTGCCCGCTGCTTTAAGTGCCATCCGCTTTGTACATGAAATCACATCGGTTCCCTACCACCGTTTCGGTGTCTTGCAATCAAAAGGACATTTCACTCCTGCCGCCCTAGCTGGTGGCAGAGACCCCAACAGCAAGAAGCTGATTACTCTGTGCCCATGAAGACGGCTCTTTTGGGGTGTCTCAGTCGTTGTGGCTCCACAGCAAGGGAGCTTGGTGCTCAGCACGGGATCAGCCTGGGGATGTGGAGGTGCCACGGGGCCAGCTGGGAGTGCTGACCCAGACTCGGATGCCCTTACCTGCCCCAAACTCCACTTCTGACTTTGTCTGCACCGGAAAACTCCTTGCAGCCTGCCTGTGGAGCAACTGAGGTGCAAACCAGTTCCCTTTGCTTGCAGATGCATCCCTGTCGACCAGGGCAGGTTGTTACTGTTGAAGGACTTGAGAAATAAGCTTTTCTTGCAATTTTTTTTTTCTTTTTTATTAGTGGAGTATGAAAACAGGCAATAATTTTACAGAAAGCAGAACTGGTACGATTGGTACATAGCATCACGCTGCAGCTTTTCAGAAATGAATATAAACTCTTTTTTTCCCCATCTTTTACCTACCAGAATAAATAAATATGATACACATTTAAGTTCATCAATAGTAAATTCTAAAGCACAACTTCTTACACTAAGCTCAATTTTACAGCAAGCTGTACAGTATATTACTTTGATTTCCTTTTTGTTTTCCTTTAAAAGCCTTTGTTCCTTTGCAAGATAGGTTTGACGCACAAACACGGTTATACTTTGGAGCTAACTGTATGCCTTGGGTCAGCAGCTGGAAAAAAAAAAATTGATTGCCTCCTGGCATGACAAAATAAACCAAAAAGTTATTTTCAATTGCACAGACACATCTAAACTTCTCCAGCATGAGATGGCACTGCTCAATAGCCAGAACAGTTAGAATAGGCTTTGGCCATTTGTAGGAAACCAGGTGCAATATTTAACTTAAGATATGACAATCTTACATTCTCTATAAACAAATTTTTGGGCCAAATCTTGTTCTTACTTATGACAATGTAAATCTGGCATTGCTCCACTGACGGATGCACTTACTCCGCTTTGGCACCACAGCAGTTCAGAACAGTGCCTAGGTCTTACTTTATGAGTCCCTTTGGGTTTCTTTGCAAATAGTAAAATTGCAGGATCTGGGGCATATCCTGAACTTTGGAGCAGACCCTGAGGCCATGGCCAATGTTGGGATTAATGGGAGTGGTCCCCTGTAAGAACTGCGCCATTTACAGAAGTGGCGACATTGGCTTCTCTGCTTTTATACAGCAAGGAACAAAATAACAGGTCTATAAAGTTTGTGGAAAATATAGGCAGTCAATCATTACCAGGCCATTTTGTAACACAGTGGGAAATTCACACATGCACTTAGCAGCTTGGGACTTTTTTTGCCTTTCTTTTTTTTTTTTTTTGTTCTCGCTTTGCTAGAAATCTTTTGTTGTTGCGTATTGCACTAACCTTTTCCTACCTCTCCACTATTGATTTGGATTGAGACTTAGAGACGCACAACTACTTAGAGAAATAGGTCTTTCTCTGGACCACAAAAACAAGAAATGTATTGTGCTGCTCTAGATCAGATCACAAAAAATCAGCAAGCGGAGCACGGAGGGAAAAGGAGGGAGGAGTAGAAAAATCAACACAGCTTGTTAAAAACAGCAGGACAATTCTGTAAATGACTTGTTCTAAGCTTAATTGAGTTATGTTTCATAGCTACTGTAATTAAACTAATAAAATATGGCAGTTTTGAATTTACATTTCCTTTTCTACAGAGATTTGCTAAGTTCTTTACATATCAACTGTCAAGAACTGTCCTGATGTTGCTAAAAATCATTATATAAATGGAAGTATCACACATGGCACTCAGGAATAGAAATAGCTCCACTTCCCTCCTTTGAGTCCGTGCACTTTGGTGTTTCTTCAGCAAAATGAGCATCTCTCTTTGGCTAGGTGCTGCGGCAACAGAAACCTAGAGCTGATTAAAATTTTTCAGGTTATGAGATACCTAAGTTAGAAATGGGAGGTGGGAGAAGTTGTTTGTGTGAGGTTATTTTGATGCTTGGGAGCTGGGTTTGTATTTCCTACATAGCAAATCTTGATTTTTGGTTGGGGAAATAGAGGAAAAACTTATCTCTCTGTTCATTGCCGTATTCAATATCATGAATATTTCAGTTGACCAAAAAAAAAAAAAAGAAAAAAGGAAAGAAGAAGAGGTTCCTTTTCTGCCTCCATTACTAGTCCATTGCTGGACGTTTTTGTCACTAGCAGTAAGTATTTGGTATTTCTTCTGCACTGTTTAAATACCTTTTATTTTATTAACATCTATGAGACTCCTCCTGCAGAGCAGAAGAAATTTTCTGCAAACTCTAACTCTGGATATTTTGACCAGTTTTCTCATGGGCCCTGATCCTGCAAGGTCTGTAGCTAAAATGTTTAAAAATTGTGTGAGTAGGGTTTGGAGGGACAGTTTGTTCACTAAGGAGCGGGAATGCAAGCAAAGCCGTAGGAAGGGGAAAAGACTGGCAGAGAAAATCTCCAGACGCACAACTTGTTTCAAAATAGAAATTAGGGAGTTTTCTCCAGTCTCTCCACAACTATTTTTGAAGGAACAGACATGTCCTTTCCCAGCCCTCATGCCATGCTATGCATTTATTTGGGGAACATTCCTTTCACTCATTAAAAAAACAGCTTGACAGCCTGCATTACGAAATACAAAATGTTGCTTCCCTTTTTACGTTTATCTCCCTGCAGCTAAAACTGTACCAGTGCTGTTATGCTCCAGCATCAGGTTGGCTGGACACTCAGAGAAGATGGGAAGTTTCTTCCATAGTAGCTCTTCTCTCTGATGGGCTAGGATAATCGATATGGGTTACACTCCCGGCATTTTATGCCTGTGATGAAAGAAACTGCATTATATTACATCCAACCTCAGTGTTTGCTAGAGTGGTTCAGATCACTGCCTGGACAATGAGGGGAGGGAAACGGTGTTCTATTTTGTTTCTGAAACTCCATCAACAATTTGAATTTCGTAAGTAGCTCAGGCCGATGGCCTAGGAAACGGAACGAATGGAGCTCACCTTCTCCAATGCAAATCGAGGAAGATTTGCATGACTTCTTCTAACTTCAAAAAGTTAGGAGGAATATCACTCCTTTTGGTCTTCCCACTACACATACAGGCTTGAATTGGTTGCGGAATTTCTCCCTTTCCTTCTTTTTTTTTTTTTAATTAAAAAAAAGCCCCAAAGACTAGAGGCATTAAAATACATTGCAGGTAAGAGTCGGATCTGACAAGTAATTCCTTATGAAACTTTTATAAATTAGGAATCTAAATTCTTGCTTTTTGCATTTTGAAACCAATTTTGGCTTTATGTATGAGCTTACTATCATTTTTGAAACTTCAGCTAATTTTGACCAAAAAAAGAGAGAAAAAAAAAAACTTGGCTTAAAATGCTTCAATGGGCTCATATATTTTTAAGGCAATTTTTTTCTTATTTATTTTTAAATTTTAGATAATGTATTCATTCGCACTTAGAATGGGAGATTATCCCAACAGAAGAAATATTTCCATGCCTTGGTCCGGGACCAGCTGCACCTCAGTCAGTTGGCACCTCTTGCAGAGGTAGACACATATGACATGGACTAGACATCCCCAGATAGTGATGGAGATTCAGGTGTCTCTGCTTGTGGCTGTGC
This sequence comes from Struthio camelus, assembly GCF_040807025.1. Lineage (NCBI taxonomy): Eukaryota > Metazoa > Chordata > Aves > Struthioniformes > Struthionidae > Struthio > Struthio camelus. Next base: position 28,154,768 of record NC_090949.1, read on the forward strand.
TGGACCCAGTTTACTTTGTGCTTTGCTGGTGTCATTCAGATGCCCATAATCTTAGGGATGTGCCAGAGGCTCTGCACGCAAAGTCCACAGGAGCTGATCAGAGCCCACCACGAGGATCCCAGCAGTATGACAGGCGATGAGAGAGGTCAGACACAGGAGTAGGTTGAGCCATATTAAGATGCACGATATTAAAATGAATTTTTGCCCTGAGGCATTGAGCATGACTCCCCTCCATGGCCTGGTGGGAAGTCCTCATATTCTGGAAGATCAAGGCAAACCTAGTGCTGGGTCAAGTGAGCCTCTCTCTTGCACTCCATTTGCACTTGCAAAAGCAGTGCAGATATCCATGGATTTTGCCCTTCCTGCAACAGGTGCTAACAAACCCTGACCTACAGTGTGGCTATATCTTCCCTGGCCGGAGACTGTGTCGCCCTCTCCAACTCTGCAATGCCAGAGGGCAGAACTGATGCCCGTCTTACCTTGGATGGCACAGGGAGATGGCGACTCTCTGCCTGAAACATCTGCTGATATGACCTGCAGTTTTGTGGGAATCTTTTGTTGTTTAAAGGAGAGCTAAAGTCCGGATTCTGATCTCTGTGCAGATTTCAATCCTTACTTCGTTCGTCGGCTCACTTCTAGACTGGCACTAGGAGACAACATCTAAGGAGCACTAATTAAATTTACTGTTGCCTTGCTCTAGCAAAGCAACTCCGCAACCTACATATGTGCTGAGGTTAGCAGGAGGCTTAAAAATAAGGTAAATACAGTTTTGAGGGGAAGGGGTGGAGAAAAATTAAAGCTTTGATCTAGTGTCCTTGGTTTCGGTGACAGGCACTCACTGCTACAAAAATGAAAGTTGGGACTTTCAAAGGATCTTTTTGGAGACTGCAGATGCACTTTGGTCCTTTTAATTTAATCAAGACTCCTTTGAAGGTGGCAGCCAAAATGCACTTTCTACAAATACATTTGGTTTTGGTAAAGTGTAGACTTCTGTTGGTCACAGAGGTTGATCTGATAAAATTAGAAAAAATAAAGCAGGCGAGAAACCCCGAAACTGAAGTATTTGCAGAACAGAAATGTTTAAGAACGATGCTCCATTTTCCTTGGAAGCTGGTGCTGCTGACAAATGGCACCCTCCCTCCCCCCGGCCAAGGTCTGCTCTTGCTACAACTGTAGGAGGGATAAAACATAATTTCCAACCAAAAACAACTATCCTCATACCTCAGCTTACAAGAGTTGAAACACTGCTGGAGTTGGAAACAGGCTTTTCTCTTCCCACATACTTATAGAAGTAATTTGAACCATGGCTTCTGCATTTGTATGAAGCAAGAAAAGAGTGAGAGGGGCTGTGGACTGTGCACACATGCTACATCTATGCTACGTGTTAGCATCAGGCACGGATCAGATTATCATCTGCAGTGAATTAACACTGCTCTGTTAAGTGTGTTAGTGGCAGACTCAGCTGACATCCTTTAGATTCAAACCTACACCTGCCACAGTCTGGATTTTTGGTCCTAGGCAATATTAGAGATTAGATCTGGATTTCATCCCTCCCTAATACTCAGGATAACAGCAGTGCGTTCAATGGCTTTATATGGTTTGGCAAAAGTGTCATTTGGGTTGGCAGAAACATTGCTTCTCAAAAAGGAAAAAAACCCTAAGTTGATTATTGAAATGAAGGGTTATTCCAATGAAATGAGGCCAAAACTATTAACTGAATTCATTTTGAAGTTGGTGAATTTGGGTTACTTGCAAACCCTGTATCTTTTGGCAAGTTATCTATTCCCCCTCAGCTCCAGAGAATATAAAGCCTCTGCACATCACCTGCTTTGCCTCCAGCATTTCAGCATTTTTTGCTTGTTATATTTTCACTTGCTAACCATTTTCTGAAGCTGCAGGGCTTGAGGGTAAAAATTTGGTGATGAGAGCATTTTTCTAAACACAGCTTGCATTAATCATGGTTTTGTCAAATAATCATATAATACATGGTGTATGAACACACTAGGAGCTCATGTAAAGTTTTTATTGCCCTCTGTTGTCAAAGTTAGATCAAGATGCTCTCCAGAAAGAAATCCCCATAATTTGTAAATAGAAGAGTTTACACTTCATTGAAGATCAAAGAGGAAACCATCTCGATCAAAAACAATCCTGTGAATTTGGCTTTCATTTTTCTCCCCATAGCCAGCAGCTTTGGGCCAATATTTCATCCTCCGTCTTTGAACAAGTGCTATTAAAAAGCAAATGAAAAATGCTTGCCCTATAGGAAGTGCTTAAACAGGAAATTTACCTCTGTTGTTATTTCCCAGTTATTACAAAATTGGCTTTGGCAGAGAAGAGAGAAGCAGAGCAGTGAAGTGCTCCATCCTTTCTCTTCATCTTAAACACCTTTCGGACTCTGACCCAAGGAGAGCAACTAGCTACAAGCTGAGGTGGGGACGATGGCTGACTTGTAATTTTGATACCAGCTACTCAAACTGAGAAAGAAGGAGTAAAAGCAAAAGAGGTCACAGGTCTGTAACACTGACAGTAACACACAGGTGAAGGATGCTTTCAACATTGTAAACTATATACAGGATAAAGCAGGACTCTCTCTTTTCCCAAAGAATGCAACAACAACAAAAATGTATATACAACACAGTTGGCACATTATCGTGGAGTTGAGGAAAGAGAGCTTTTTCTGAATCTCACAGGCTTAACTGACGGCAATCTGGAGGACAGTTCATCTGTCTAAATATACATCCTCTCCCCCTTCCTCGTTAAATATTTAGCAAAGACCAGGCTGATAGCAATGTCTGATGCAATCGTGGTGCTAATTAAGATGCTAATAAATGCAAAGTTTTCCCTGAATGGGAGCACCTTACTCCAGGAAGAGCTGAGGATGGGGGGTTCAAGGTGTGACATATCTAGTGCCAAACTTCCGGTGCATCTTCTTGTGGGTGACGGCAGCTCATCTTGCAGTCAGTTGGGTAGAGTGTCAAGCCCAAGGGAAGCTGCGTGCTGCTTTGCCCGGAGCCTGAGGTTCTCAATACTTGTCGTTTTACTGTTCAGGCTTGGAAGGGAGTTGGAGGCCTGCAGGATGGGTGAGGACCAGACCTGCTGAGCGTGGGAGAGTGACTGGTAGTAAGACTGACAGTGCAGAGAGCTCAGCGGCGCCATGTTGACATTCATGCCCAAGTAGGGCATGGCAGACGGTGTCCCCATTTCAAAGGAGGAGTAATGCACCAAGTTGTTGGTTGCCGCCATGTGCTGGCGAAATTGCTCCTGCAGGCGGAAGAGGCTCAGAGGCGAAGAGGAGTAGGAGTGGGTCTGAGCCAGGCTGCTGCTGGATGAAGGCGTCACAGTTGCACTGAGAGGAGACTCTGTAGCAGGAAGCAGAGGGGATAGGGGTTATTTCTACAAGCCGGATGAAAGCACTAATCCTTGTCCAGGTAAGGTTTGGACAACAGCATGGTTCTCTCCCCAGAAATGCATTGGGAATGCACCACAAAAGAGATGGGTTGTGTTAGCTCAGGAGAGCTAAAGCATGTCTGTGTGTTACGCTGAGCACCCTAGTTCCTAGAAATGGGTCTGCCCTTTTTCCTAGTGCTTTCCTGCTGCCACTAGGCACTGTTTTCCTCCCAAGCTCTAACTTGAGCAGAAGGTTTTTTTCCCCTCTCTGCTACAATAGAGGTCAGGCCTTCCACAGGCTCCCTTTAGTGCTGGCACCTAGTTTGGGCAGCCTACCTGCAAGATCCCATGCTCTAGGGAATAAAGGGCTATATCCAACCACTGGCATTCCCTTGGGAAAAGCCAAGTCCTGACACCGATGCTCCACCGATGCTGCCCCTCACCTGCTTTTGGGCTTGCTCTCTTGCAGTTCAAAGCCTTGCCATCCACACCAGGACTCTTGTCTGCTTTAGCCTCTTCCAAGGTGGTCTTGAACTCCTCCTCTCTGTCTGTCTGGTCCTCAGGTGCTGATTCGCTGGCCGACTGCTCTGAAAGGGTTAGGTTGAGCTCCACGCTTACCTCACTTGGGAGGTTCTGGGCCTTTTCGGCCTCTGGGGTGGTGGCCTGGGTCTCCAGTACAGGTGCCTCTGTCTTTCCTTCGCTGTGGCTCCCTTCACAGTCCTTTTGCTTCTGCAGCTGCTCCTTCTGCAGGCTGCGCTGCTTCTTCCGGAATTTGGCCCTCCGATTCTTGAACCAAACCTTCAGTGCCACAAATGGCAAGGAAAGAAAAGAGGTGAAAATCCTGCTTAGTGCCAAGCTCGGCATCATGCAGCCTGGAAGCTTCAAGGGAATCCCAAGTAATTAGGTACTGCAAGCCCATGGTACCCAAATGTCAATCCACTTGGTTGGACCTTAGAGCTCTGCCTTCTTTTAGTGCTTGTACAAATAGCACAATAAATATATATATTTTTTAATTACAACCTCTATATTGGATCTTTAAGGAAAAATCTTTTCTTTTTTTTTTTTTTTTCTCTAAACTGGTCAGATGGTCAGGATGGCTTATAGCTGAGTCTGAAGAAATTACATTGGCTGAGAGTACAGTGCTGTCAGTTTCTAAAAACATCCTATTATCAGTGTGCCAAAACTAGAGGAAACAGCCGAAATAAGTCATTACAGCTATAAGCTGATGTCTTGAAATCGGATCTAGGGGATGGGGGAGAATCTATAGTTTTTAAATAAAAATCTGCAGACATGGATTGGAAGAAATACCTTTGCAATTTATGTTAGTGTTGACTGGCTAGTTAGACCAGGAAACAAAAATTCTGAAGGTCAAAAATATCTTGACATCTGTATAAAAGAAATGAACTAACTTTTTTCCTAGAGCTACCGCTTATCCACTTCACACAGAAGAACTTGCTATTTAGTCTTTTAAAGTCACAACAGTGTAAGAACCACCTCATCAGCAGGTTACAAAGCACGTTGCAATAGTTGAAACTAAAAAAATAGGAAATCTTGGCCTGAAATGTTACAAATATTGATGCTGGTGGAAACGAGCAGCTGGAATTACTTGGATTTCTGCTTCTCTAAGAAAGCCAGAAAAATCTCACAAATAAATAAATAAGTAGACTTCTGTTGATGTTTCTAAAACTTCCACCAAAGAAATGTGAAATGACAAATGAAAACCAGCGTACAGTTCAGACAAACCTAAATTTAAAAAATGTGCTGGTGGATTAAGAACTTTTTTAGCAGATGTGTGCCTTGGGTTGAATGGTTTGGGTTTTTTTTTTTGTCCTCTTTGACAGGTTTATCTGCCCAAAAATCTTTGGTTATGCTGTAAGAATCTTGAAAGACCTATAGAGCTGGTCAACCCTCTGGGAACCTCACAGTATCCTTTAAAACGTCCCCACTAACAAAACCACAAAATCGGTACCTGTACTCTGGCTTCAGGTAGATTTGTGCACATAGCCAGCCGCTCTCTCATCACCACATCTGGATAATGAGTCTTCTGGAAGGTCTTCTCCAGGGCCTCCAGCTGTTGGGCTGTGAAAGCCGTGCGACTTCGCCTTTGTTTGCGATGCTGGGATCCATAACGTGCCTCCAAAATGATGTCTTGAAATGTACAGCCGTTGGAAGACAAGAGAAGTGGCCAATTTAATTATTGGAATTTGTATGCTGACAGTTGAATAAAACACTTGATAACAATACCAAATGAACCTACATAACAAGTGTTTTTGTGGCATTTTAGATCTGAAAAAGCCTGTGCATGCATTTTGCTAGTAACACAGGTGTCTGAGGAGATAAAACCTCTGACTAGGAATCTTCTTCTGGAGTGACAATCTTTCTATGACAGCTATGGGGACTTTTGAGACTCCTGCGCTACATTTGGTTGAAATAAGCCAACAAAAGTTAGGGGGGCAGGACATACAGATGCACAGATCCCACTATGAGATAAACATCGTTCATAGGAAACACAATAAAAAACAAGGGACTCCCTGTCATAATCAGGAGAGGGGCCCAACGTTACGTGTCACGTTCTCAGTGAAGACAAAGGCAGAGCTCCGGTAGGCTTCAACGCTGCAATGAAACTCAGTGCTGATCAGTGGGAAGTGCCCATGCAGCTCGAACACAGCTGCCTCGAGCCTGTTGTGTTGGCTGCAGCTGCATTAGAAGGCATGCATCTTCCCAGAAACCAGGCTGAGTAGGCTCTTCTTTAGGGTCTTGTATGTCACTTATTGTAGTGTTCAAGGCGTGATATTGGAGAGCTGTTCTGGGCTCCGGTTCAGGAAAGCACTTAAGCTTATGTGCTTATGTCTGTTTAGCTTGAAAGCACGTGCTTTACTGAGCACGGATACTCTCCAGCATCTGGGTTGGAAAAATCAGCCAGGAAGCAAACCCAGCCCCACTGATTGCAAGCCCAGAGCTCACGCAGTACACCTTTCACAGTAGAGGAGCTACTCAGAAGGTCTGACCTTGCAAACTGTGCTTGCAAAATTGAGGGCAGAGAAGAAATTCAGGCTGGGGAAAATCTGAGTCCCACAGTAAGGGCTTATTATTTTACCACAGGCGTTATGCTTTCACAACAGCTAGTTGGAGTAGAAAGATCGCCTTAAATCAATGAAAATAAGCTATTTTAAAATGAAAAAAAAAGCCTTTATTATGCAAGTTGGGACATGTTGTGCTACAGAGCTGGAATGAAATATTCGCTCTTGTGAGAGGTTTGCTCTCAAAGATGAAATGCAGAAAGAGCTTTAGCAGCGTCTGGTATTGTTTTTAATTTAGTTAAGACTATGACTTTGAGTAAAAGAGGGGTATAAAAACACTAGAAAACAACCTAACAGGGGAAAAAGTCAGCATTATCAGTGCACAGAGCCAGATGAAGGCTTTTGTTGCTGTTTATTTGCGCTTTTGTCACGAGTATCACGGCATGAATGTAAACAATAAAACAAAACCTGCTGTCAGGTCAGTCCCAGAACTGCACAGCCAGGTTCCAAATATGTTAGCTAATGAGCGTAGCAAATCAGCTTTGCACTGCTCAAGCATTCCTCTCCCAAACTTCCAGCTGTTTCATTCTAGGTCAGCATTTGCAGAGCCTTTCTGGGCTGTTGCCAAAGCAGTGTGGCTTTGGAGACCTGGAAAAGATGTGATTGGGCTAAAGGTCTTTGGCCAAATACAATACAGTGTTGGTTGCATACAAGAGACTTTTGTATTCAAGGTGTCAGAACTCTTGGGGGAATTAAAACACTGGTAATAGTTGCTGCCACTTTGGGAGGCAAAGACGGCATCCGTTATGCATTCAGAAGCAACGCACAACGCACCCAGGCTAGGAAAAGGAATGTTCCAGGACAAGAAATAGAAGCTACCCTGAAATGTTTTACAAAGCTAACATTTATGCTTCAAGTACAAGAAGTCAGGAGAAAGGACATTGGTTTAACACCCTACCTGCAGGCTGGAATATTCCCAAACTCCTAGAGTAGAGGTTAGACCTATCAGCTCCCCAGAGGTGGCAGCTCATGCATTCAGTTTGGCTACGCGAATGAAAGCTAAACAACAATTATTTTAATGTTTTAACAATGTTTTCAGGCTTTTTGCAAGAAGGAGAATATAAATTGCAGGTGAGGCTTTGCAGTTAAAATCAGAAACCTCTGTTTTCTGACTTAAGGTCGTTTGCTTTTGTGCTGCTTTATTCTGACTGTCCCTGGAAGGCAAATGAGATCTATAACCCTGCACTAAAAGATATTCAGAGCTAACAAAATGTGAAGTAACTGCAAAGGAACTGGCTTGTAGGTATGTAATGCCTACCCCACCAAAGATAAGGAGATCACAAGGGGACAGCGGGGTTTAATTTGGTGACACTCTTCCAAGTGGGTTATTAATTTTAAAGATAAGAGATCAGAAAATCAATTGAATTTCCTGTCAGAGAATATGAGAATATCTCTTCCATTTCTCCGTCTCCCTCTGCTTTTTCCCTAGTTAGGGTCAAAGACATTAAGTCCTCCATGTTCTATAGTAAAAGGTGCAAGTGATCAGAAAAATCTTTCAAAAGATTTTTGTGTCTAGGGATGGGCCACCAAATGCCCAAAGTCTGCAAGGCACATTACAGTACTTGGGACCATCCATTCCCACCCAATCACCTGCAAGCTGAAAGTGTGAGGGAAGGAGAGGATGGATGACCAAGACAAGGAAAGTGCCCACCTGTCATCACTCTTCAGGCCAATGACAGAACCAGGATTAGAGTCTAGGTCTCCTTGATCCCACTTTGATTCCCTTTTGTTGAGGACAGTGATTCCCCAGCTCCATCCTACAGGCCCCCAGGCATCTCAGAGGCCACAGTGAGTGACCTGAGGAACCATGTGAAGAAGGTCACTAGTAGCATTTTCTTCATAAAGTGGATAAGGGATCGTGGCTGACAAGAAGACTTGACAGTCAACAGTGGTCTGTTGATTCAAAAAGACTGAGACCCTTGCATCTTGCTTTCATGGAACACCCACCTAGGAGGACTGGCCTGAGACTTTTGTGTCCCTACCTTGACTTAAGCCTACGTCTCTTAAATTCAGCCTACTAAAGTTGTCTGCGTAGATGACTCTTTCCACTTACTCTAGGCTGGAAAGAGTCACTCCCGAGCTTTTTTCCAAAATATCAGAAATCTAGGAAGCTAGATTAAAGCAGATGCTTAATTTTTAGACAGTCCAGGGAAGATGAGCCCACTCTTGGAAGGTCTCTAGAATCACATCTACAGTAACTTTTCACTTTAGCTTTGCTATGTTGGTACAGTGCTTCTCCACTTCACCTATAGTTAGGTCTGGTCTATTATGCTGCATCCAAGCCCTGACCAAAACTGCGATTTGTATCTGTTGATCATTTGCACTGGAGTAGCCAACCCTTAACGATTTCAGATAGATCTAGGTGTGCGGTGGTAGGCTGAAATGTAGAGCAGATATACTCACCCTGCCTTGCAACATAACCTCTGATCTCTGTCAACTATTTTTGAACAATTCCTCCTACCAAATCATAAAATACTACGTGGACTTTGCAATTCCTTTTAATGGCAGTATTGTTGTAGCACTATTACAATCGTGGCTAAACATGGGAAACAGACCAGATACAAGACACTCGAGCAGTGACTCTTGTTCCAGTGTCCTGCCAGCAACAAATCCATGTGAAAAACACTCACTGGGTAAAGTCACATGTGACTTTCTTTGGACTTAAAGAAGTTTATTTAATGAAGGCAAAACACAAGAGCAAAAGACAGAGCAGGACCTTCAAGCGTCACCCAAGCCAATGTCTAGGATTTCCTGAAGAAATAGGTCAAGGTGAGACCCAAGAGAGGATCCAAATGAAGAAGACCTTTTTGCAAGAGAACAGAGTGCTTGGTGGGACAGTAGTTTGGAAAGTAGTTTGAAGAAGGGGCAGCATAGAAGGAGCAGGAATTTGCCTATAGCCTAGGATGGCAGGATACGGTTTGCAGGGAATGCAAGGCCTGGGCCCCTCGGGGAAATCGAAATCACTACATGCTCATGTTCATTGTGCTGTTACTAGTGACAAAGTCAGTCACAGAATCGCAGAATCGTTTAGGTTGGAAGGGACCTCTGGAGATCATCTAGTCCAACCTCTCTGCTCAAGCAGCATCCTCTAGAGCATATTTCCCAGGATCACATCCAGATGGGTTTTGAATATTTCCAGGGAAGGAGACTCCACTACCCCTCCGGGCAACCTGTTCCAATGCTCTGTCACCCTCACAGTGAAGAAGTTGTTTCTCAGGTTCAGATGGAACTTCCTGTGGTTCAGTTTCTGCCCATTGCCTCTTGTCCTGTTGCTGGGCACCACAGAGAAGTCTTTGTGGCATTTATTGGTTGCCGGTTAAAACAGATTACAGTGTCCTTTTAAACCTATCCTTTTAATACCATGTAGTGGCACCATGTTCCCTCTTGCACCCAGGCTCCCCAGCTTAGAAGGCCAGTCCGGAGCAAAGTGCAACAGCCAGTGTGCAGCAAACGCTGGAGGGCACGTGTCGTTCATACAGTATGGCCTATACGTGTGATATATGGGATTGCCAATGTTTGTCATCAAGGAGTTAACAGGTGAAATGCTGCCACTCCTAGAGATCTAGCCAACACCTCCATGATTTAAAAGCATGCTGCCTTCCCTCCTCTCCTGCACAGGGCTCAGTAGCTCTCTAGCCAGGGCACTCTGTGGTGCACATAGGCTCGTCCTTTTCCCACTGTGCCCGTTTGCTAAGTCACACTCCAATCTGCTTAAAATTCCCTGCTGAGGAAGAGTTTTGCTTGATAAAAACAAGCATTTTCCCCAGGGAATTGCAAAAGCCATAAGTTGTTCTTACCAGCCAGTCTCTCTGCCAGAGTGAGGGCGTGCACTGAGGGTCTGTAATCGGGGGCGTGTTGGGCTTGCTGAGCTGCCTGCTGATGCAGGTTGTACATGGCGCTCAGTGAGTTCATGGCATGAAGGGAGTAACCGTTCACTCCATAGTGCTGCATGGCGACATAAACCTGAAAAACAAGAGCCAGCAGGAGAGAGGTGCTTAGCAACACGCCATTCCAGTGTCCTGATGTCCCAGCAGAGCCTTGAAAACACTGACCTGAAATGTAAACTGAGGCATGCAAGGGTCACTTCCAACTGCCTGACTCCAACAGATGCAAACTAGTTCCTGCAGACCAGGAACCTAAAGCACCAATGACACCAGTCTGGCTTCCAAGCTGATGAGAGATCAGCATCTGACTATCTCCTAGAAGAGATATACTGAACAAAATATGGGACAGGATTTTCAGGACTGTTAGGTACATGCCGTCATAAAATGCATTATATTACCACCTTTAATGAATTGATCAAGCTTTATCCCAGAACCAGCTGGGATTTCGTCCCCGTCATTGCCTGCGGTGGGCTGTTTCACAGTCCTGTTGTCATAATGTCAAAGTGTGTCTTATCCGCACACATTCATGTGTAATTTATTTCCATTTACTCTTCTTAAGGGTCTTCTTAACAAAACACAAATGGTAGGCAAAAAAAAAAAAAAAAAGCTTGTGATGTAAAGAAAAATAAATCTGTAGTGTAATAGGGCCAAAAATGTCATGGCTAAAGGGAGAATTAAAGTTTGCAATAAATACTGTAGTCTTATAGTTCAACAGCAAGGAAATTATTTGAAAAACTCTTTTTTTTTTTTTTTTAACTGTGGGCTCTGTACAAAACTTCAAGCTGTTTTTCCTTACAGACCATCTGTAAAACTGAGCCAATATTGGTCTCAAAAGCTGAATGATGCTCCATTCATCCATGTTACAAATGACTAAGGACCTCCAGGATGTTCTTTCCCTGCTTTATAAGACATCAGAAGGCAAGAGGTGAAACATTTACCACCAAAAAAAAATTCCAAAATAACATTCACACTAGCAAGTCATCGACCAGAAAGTCAATGCAACAAATGACCATTCAGAGACAGAAGAGTTCCAGCTGAGCTAATGTAAGGAAAGCAGACAGGTTATCTATGCAACCTCTTAAAAAGTAGTTTTGATCCTTGGAGGGAGTTGGTTCAACTCCCATGTCTTTCAGGGGAACCTGATGCATTGAACTGCAAAACTTCTGTGTAGCTATTAGAATGAAAAATTAATTGCTGTTTTTTCCATAATAAGGACTCTCAGATCTCATCCTCATGCCTAAAGACTTCCTTTCTGCCTGAGGAGCACCTGTACCGTGGAGGAGGAGACCTCAGTGAAGATGGAGGAGTGGAAGCACATGAACGTGAACCTCTGGGGCGGGGCTCACCTGGGTCACACTACCTCCCTTGCTAAGATCTCCCCTTTGCTCCCCACCACTGTGAGGTAGCAAGTGCAAACCTGGAGTGACCTTGTTTAACATCCAGAGACCAAGCTGCTAGTTCCTGGAAAAGAACCAGCTAATTCCTGTGCTATGTGCTATGACTGACAATGAAACGGGGCCCCTTCCAACCTCCACCTCGCAAGCATCTCCCACTCACAGTGCCTGGGAGCAAAGGAGGAAAGCCTTGTGGTCTGGATTTTGGTGAAACTCCCTGACACCTCAGAGATGTTCCTCGTTGCTCTAGGTTCTTTTCTTTTGACTAAGGGATTTTGTGAAGCCATGAGCAAGATCCTTTGGGGTGGTCCTCTCAATGAGGCTGCAATAATGATGTACCAATAATTCAGGAATCTACCACCCAACCTCACTCTTGTTTCCCAAAATCCCTTGCGCTGCCATCATTTCATCTCAGTGCCAATAGCGCTCATGGAGGGCAACAGATCCGGATACGGTTACACCAGGGAGATCCGACACAGAACCTAACGCAGCCTTCATCTGCTTTGGGCCTTCCTATTCACCCACTCTAGATTCATTCCCAAATTAGTCTTCAGTTTTAGACTCCAAAAAAGCTTAGTGGCTTATCCGCACCCATTTCCCACCTTGCTCTGCACAGACGCAAGGCACATCCCTATGGCACATGGAGAGTGCTACCGGTGACATCCTTTCCTGGGCAAGCAAAAAGCACAAGCAAAAAAACTCTTCCCTATTTTAAACCATGGAAAGACAATTTTTACATGAATAGATGAGTTACTGAAAAATGCATCGAAGTGGGGAAGGGGACCTGAAATCTATTTTGTAACTGTTTCTGGAAAACCCGAGACGGGGAATGAAATCCAATCTGTTTTGTTTCTATATATGCAAGCAATTAACTTTGATTTCATTTTCAAAATGCTTCATTTCAAAATTTACCCAAGTTTTATTTTCAGAAAAGACATCCCCAAACTATAATAATCTGTTCAGCCTTCATCTATACCTTATTATGGTTTTATTCATTCTAATGGGGAAGAAAGAACAAGCCAACACTGTTTTGAGTTGAGCCACTGGGATGACAGATATTTTTGATGCAGATGCTCTCCTAAACACAAGGATAACTCTGCTCTAACACAGCTTAAGGAAGACTTAAGCAATGAGAAAATTTAGTTGGTTCTCTGTTCAAGGTGAAGAACTTCACGTGCCAACAGTTTTTTGGCATTTGTATTTTCCCCACTACGGATGCACAACAATATTACTTTGGAAACACTGCAGTTCTGGAGTGCATGGATTTGATGCTCTGGCCAGGAGCTGGGAAAGCAGGCAGGTGAAAAAGCTTTGCTCTCCCTTTTGCTGTTTGCAGCACATGCTGCAGGGCGGGAGGGGTCCTGGTGACCCGTACAGCTGGTGTGGGACCAGAGGTGACGTCCTGCGACCCATGGGAAGGAAGGGCCTGGCTAGCAGCCGAGGGATCGCAGAGTCTCTGGCAAAGCCTCACCCGGTCTGTCCCCTGGGCAGCTGCTCCCCATGAGCATCATCCCTCCCCAGCAGTGGGAAGCCACATCCCGCAGCCTCGCACACCGGCCTGACTTTGCAGATGGGAGCACCCAGCGCGTATGGATCCCGGCACAGCCAGGCAGGGGAAGCTGGCCAGAGCCATTCTCTACTGTGCTCTTCCAGGTTAGGAGCAGGACCGGCATTTCTGACCCCACAGAAGCAGGGAAACAGGAATTTTACAACATCGCTTTGTCTCCTCCCTTGCCACCCTCTAACTTTTGAACCGGCAGACCAATTTCACCAGCATTGGCCAGCCCGGTGGAGGTCTCAAAGCTTATTAAGTTCCTGTGCATGTTGCGAAAACCCATCGAGGACACAGAACCTATTAGCTGCTCTGGGCTGCTGCCAGACCTCAGTCCTTAACAGACGCTAGAGAATCCACGCTGGGCTCAGCCTTGCCAGGAGGTATGTGGGAGGCCAAGTGGCTTTGGCTCCCATACTCACAGAAATGCCTGTTTGTTTTCTAATCCCCTTTGCATGCTGCTGTTTGTATACCACAAGGGCACATTCGGCAAACAACAAGAGGAGGGGAATTCTCCCAGAATATGCAGTCCTCCGAGGACACAGCCAATGATCTTGGGTTTGGAGCCCAGTGTTTCCACTGAAACACTTTCCTCAGGAATATCTCCTTTTATTTGGTTGTTAAAAACTGATTTTGTATATGCACATTTGGACAAACTCTCCCGGGTGGCCTAGAAGAAAATGTATTAATAATAATAATAAAGCAGGGATCTTAAAAAAAAAAAAAATAGTGACAGATGCATGAAGACAGTCAACATACCTCACAGCTTTAGTGATAATTGCCTGGCGTGCTGCAGTGCAGTCGGCAAGCAGAACTTTCTAGTCACTTGTGCAGTAAATGCATCATCCCAGATTCAGTGTAAAAAATGGGGAAAAAAAGGAGATATCCTGTATTTACTGAGTTAGACTGTTCAACCCAATAGGCAAAGTTAGCTGAGACCGCAAACAATTCCTATTTAACTGTCAGCTCTGAGCACACTCCAACCCCAATAAATTAAATATTTAAAAGACATCATGCAGCAATTTTTTTTAATGGAGAAAGCCATTCATCAAGCCACTACTGTGTTTCATAAACTGTCGAATAGTGCTTACACTGGTTAAAATAATCTTTATATTTCATTAAGCAACCAAATAAGCTGATCCCTCCCCACTGGCTGTATAGATGGTTTTAATTTTCAAAATCTGCAAATGCATCTTTTATGTCTCTGTTGGCTGGAGGGCCTAAGGAACAAGAGCAACCGGAAGGAGGATGAGAGCAAAGTCTGAGCTTCTGCTTTGTGGAAAGGTATGGCCTCGAGTGGTTATTGAAGCAGCTGGGAGGGTAGCACAGGGCCCACCGGGATGGAAAAGGGATGTTTCACCCCGCTTGAGTGCGGCAGAGATGCAGACTGAGAAAGGGCGCGGGGCAAGGACAGATGGACGAGAGGCAAACACATACGTAGGAGGAGGTGAGCGCTGCTTCGCCCATGCCGAGAGCCACAGGAGGCTGGAGCTGACCCGCTGTGAGCGCATGGCGCATGCGGCACCAGGGCTGCTGCCTCCCGGGCAGGCGCTTCCCTTCCCCATCGAGTCTTCAGCAGCCCAAGGCTTGCTTCTCTCTTGGCCACCCACGCTGTCTGGGCTCACCTCTTCTCCCCAAGCATACGACCTGTCTTGCTATAAGGGCCCCATCCCTCTGTCGCAGTCTGCCAAGATCTGGCCTCAGAAAGAGGACCGGGAGGAATAAACGAGTGTTCCCCCAGCTCTCACCATCCCGGCTATGGGAAAGCCAGGTTTCTCCACCCTCCGCATTATTAGATGCCAGGCAAGGTGCGTCTCTGCCCACCCCAGGCTGACCCTGGGAGCACATCACTATCAGCTGCTCGGGTTCAATCCAATGCAAAACATGGCACATGTACGGGCCAGAACCTCCACAGCAGCGTTGCTGTTCCTGCTGCACCGCTGCTCCCAGTTGCCCCTTCCCAACAGCCGCCGTGAAAACTGCAGGCTCCCGTAATGAATGCCGTAACATCAGAGCAGTGCAAGTCCTTTTATGCCACTTGCCAACACAGCATACAAGGGGAGATTTGGCCCAGGACTTCAGAGTAGTATCATCTGCCACTAAGACTAGTGTCAGCTGGCCTGGGTTTCTCAACTTGTATAAATGACTCTAAGTTTCCCTATTTAAATAGTATCTAAGTACACATCCAGGAGCACAATCCTGTCCTAAGACAAAGGAAAGTAAAGAGAAAATAGCCACCTGTTTCCTCACTAGGTGAAAAAGTCTCTTCCTAAGAGCCGGTGTTTTTATATGTATGTATTTGAAACAGGTATGAAAACCATAAAACATCTTTTAAAATTTTGTGTGTCACTTGTGCTGGCCACATAGCTCATGGAAAGCAGGAGAGCTCGCCTCCATGGTGAGCTGTCCTGAATAAGGACAGCCACAATAGCTCCTTGTGTAGACACTGCTCTGGAGCAAAGCAATTTTAAACTAAGACAGTGGTTTTGCTTAAGTGGGTTGTTCTGGAGTAAAACCTTATTCTTCCAAAATAGACTATGTCTAGATAGATGAAGCTTCTTCAAAAGTTTATTCTGGCCAATTTTCCCAGAATTGAAGAAAATGTGTGTGTTTCCTAGCACAGAACAGTTGCTCTGCTCAAACTCTGCTGAGCACCATGAGTTTGAGGTCGGGTGTAGGGCTCACAGCTTTGCAGGGGCTTTGGACCATGTTCTCTTTTCCCTTCGGGTGGGCTCCTTCCAATAGTGAGTCATCCCAAACTTAAAGAAGGACTCAGACTAAATTCACTGGCCTGAGCATCACATGATGCTCAGATACCATTATGAAAAATGGAGTAATAAAACCTATGAGATCAGAGTTAAGAACAATACTAAATTTTTCTTGGAGGAGTCAGGAATGGGATACCAGCATCTGCTTGAGACTGGTCAGCATCAGCGAGATGTTGCTTCATCATTTCATTAGAACTTTTTGGAAACTGAGGAAGCTGGTGGGGGGAAAGGGTATGTATGAAGCCTTCTTAATGTAGAAAATAAGCTACAGCGAAAAAATTATATCTGCATTTTGATAATTCATTGGTAGAAGGCAATTTCAACACCACAGGTGCCATGAAGGCATCTCAGGAAAGTTCATTGCTGATGAAAATGAATTACCGAGAGATGCATTTTAATTTTGGAAGAGCTCTGCATCTCCTCGAGTCTGCACCTTGAAGCAAGACACAGCATGCAGAACAGGAAAAGCATCAGGAAAAACTTGTGAAAGAAGTGTCTAATGTTCACTCATGACCTATGCCTTACTCCCATTGGCATACGGTGCTCTGTAGGTGACCGAAAAATAGGAGCATCCCTGTCACATAAAGAGAAAAGTTGCAGTCTGCCAGCTGGGCACAGCATTGTCAGTGCCTGCTCGAATGCTACAAATTACTGCTCTTGTTTCCCTACATGAAGGGCAGAAATCTGTTCATTATCAACAGGGAACAGCTGAAAATGGTTTGTGTTAACAGCACCCTTCTTATTACTACTGGCAATGAATGTCACCAAAAAAACTTAACAAAATATTCCTCCAGTCCTAGAGCCGTTCTGCTTTATGATTTCATGCTTCGAGTCCTTATTCAGACACACTTTAAATCAGCAAGATAAATAACGAATCTCTGCCTCTACTTATCTGACAGTCTAGGAAAAGAGGCTCAATCTATCCACAGACATAGGTTTTATACGTATTTGGTGCTAAATGAATTACATACCTAGGGGGTTCTGAATAAATGAACCTTGCAAGAGGTTTTCTTCAATCTCTCTCTTTTTTTTTTTTTAATATCCCTAAATCTTTAAGATATAGAAGGGTCCAAAATCAAGTAAGATAATAACTAGCATGTCATAAATCAGTTTTGTTCCTCACGTGAGATTGCTAAATGTCTAAGGAAACAATCTCACCTTTGTAGTGGCTGAAATATAAATAACTTGAAATACTGCAACACATCATATTTTCTCATTCAAATAACAAACTCTCGGAGAAACATGCGTCGTAAAAAGTTCCAAAGGATTTTTCTTAAGACTGGAATAAAGAAACTGAGAATAGCTCTAAAAAAATCAAGATTCCCCATTTCTGATCTGCCTGCAACATTTTCACACCTGTGTAAATCCCTGGATTTAAATACAGTTAATTTCCTGATGTCGTGTGAGACCAAAATTAGATCTAGTCTATCTGAACAAACCTCAGCTCACCCAAAAGCAAAAACTGGCTTATTACACAAATTTTTGCAGCAGCTGATGTTCAGCTACTACTACTGACCTTAGTAAAAGTATTCCATTCCTCTTCGCAACAGGCAAGCAGTGCCTCTCTCTAGCCTTTAAAATGAAGATCATTTTCTTAAAAACCCGAGGTTAGCTAGCAGCTGAAATTTGGAAATACTTCCATTTAGGGACAGCATCACCTTTTTGGGGTAGACCTTGTCAAATCTTTGCCTCTGTCAGGGCTCTGGTGCTGTAGTGTACAGCAACTGTATTTATAGTGCTCACTTATTCGTAGTGGAAGCCCCATAGGATCCGAGCGGTTTCGTAAGTTTAAAAAAAAACAAAAAAACAAAAAAACCCCACAAACCAACCAACCTCCGAGCACCCTGCTGAAACGGGGAAGTTTTATCGTATGGCTCTGCAAACTCGGATGCTAGGTTGCAAGCAGGTGAGACAACAGGCCCTGGCTGATGGAGGTAACTCAGCTGTTGCTGTGATTTTTATTTAAGACTTTTGTGAAATCATCTTGTTCACCCCCCCGCCCCAGGCCCTGGATAACAGACCCAAGTGACTGAGTAGGCAGTTCCCGTTTAAAGAATTTCTAGTGCTTCTGTTTGCAGAGACTTGCTTCAAAGTGCCATCTCTAAAGGTCTGAAATAAAATAAAAATCAAGAGACCTTCAAAGCGTCTGCTTTTGAGCCAGGCACAATTTCTAAGGCTTGGAGACCAGTGATTCGCAGGGCAGAGCCTGGATCGGGATCACCAGACATCGCCGTGGTGCTAAATCTCTTGCTGTCCTTTTGAGCACATCAGTCATAACTGACACCTGACAAACTGTTCTTACAGGTCGGGTCAGTGTAAACGCAGCTCCCGTTTCACCTTCGGAGCAGTGCTCAGCCCTCAGTAACAGCTCTTGTAATCTGTGCTGAAGCAGAAAGGTTTTCCTGAGTAAATGAGAAAACGTCTCAAAACGAACATCGCTCGGGCTCTGGTTCCTGGATCCTGTTCTGCTTCCAGTTCAGGCAACAGCAAAGAAAAAGGGTGTTTTATGCAGATCTCTCATGATTACTATTGCAGAGGAAACCGACCTCTGCAGCCCAGACTGACCCCAGGTTACTCGAGCGCCTCCAGCCCGGCTCCGCTGCCGCGCGCTCCCCTTCCCGGGATGTCGAACGCAGCAGCCAGGCTGCTCCCGACCTGCTTGGCCAGCCCGTCCTCACGTCTCGAGCCCTCTGCCTCGAAACTAGCCCTGAGTTCAGGGCTCGGAGTAACCTTAAAGGGCTATGCAATCAAACTACCAAATTCACAAACAGCTTAAATTGTTTAAATTGGCTGTTTGCATGAGAAAAAGGAAAAAAAAAAAGTGCTTTCTGCCTCACCTCCTCCAAAACAAGCATGTTTCTGGCTTAGCTGTATTTGTGTGTGGTTTGCCTGGCTCAGCCCTTCCTCTCACTTCGGTAAAAATGGCTTTGTTTGAGAAGCGTCATTTCATTCTTCTTAACGCCAGTAGAGGGAATTTTCCAAACTGCATGATGAGAGGGCGCCAGCCTCCCTAACTCTGCCCTTCCCCGGGGCTGCGGGCTGCTGGGGGGGACTTATCTTGCTCCCTGCCCCGTGCCAGCTTTGCCCGCAGTGGACCAGACCGCAGACTGCCGCGCAGGCAAATCGCCCCACTCGAGACAGCTCCTTGGAGCTGCTGGCTGGCTCACTGGTGGGAGTTCAGGAGTCACTAGTGTCCCCGAAATCTGGAGAAACATCCTGGAGGTTCATACTCCTTGACATGGTCACATCAAATTGCCAGTGATCTACAATTTTGCACCAAAATAAGGAGGCTCTCAGGAGAGTCACTGCAAGTAGCGCTGGCAAAGACGGCCCCACCAGATAAGGTTTGCAGAGGCAATTAAAGATTTCCAGGTCCTCTCCTGCTGCTCTGCAGCTGTTACCACCCTGGGCGCTGGCTTGGCAGAAGGCACCACGTGCTCAGTGCCGGCCCAGTGCCTCGGCCAAGACCCCGGGCTCCAGGGAGTGTGACCGCGACAAGGGCGTGTGCTCCCCTCTGCTCTCCTTTGGGCTGGGGAAAGGGGCAGGCACGGAGGGAGGGTAATTTCTTCACCTACCACAGTTACTCACCAAGCGAGCGCTAGTCAGAGTGGTAAGTGGTGGGCGCTAAACTCGTAGCGCTTAAACACACAGTAGAGGACAAGAGAGAAAAGCATCCTTGTGAAATTTGGTGGTTTGCACCCCATCGTTGGCATTTGCCACGCTTGGCGTGGAGCGACTTTCCTGGGTGCTCTTCACCTGTTTAGCTGAAATGCTGCAAGGCCACAGCACCAAGTACAATTTTGCTTGAATCTGATCTCAGCTAGACCTGAAGAACAAAATTAATTTTGAAGGAAATGGAGAAGATGAGATCCTGAGCCTGGGATGTTTCTGCAGGTACAGTCAGACGCTGGGTCAGCCTCTGCAGATGATATCTAAAAACTACAGTCACAACCCATGTGATAATCTGAGCAGAAGCAATTGCTAAGATCAGGCAGGATGACAGGCAAGGGTTACCTTAGTCAAAAAGAAAGGAAAAAAAAAAATCACCAAAAAACTTGGAAAAGACCTCTTCTGCAAGCTATAGAACTGTGGGACACTTAATACCTTAAAAGAATAAGTGTCTGCCCTGCAAAAGTTTTGAATTTTCTTTCCTCACAACAGATCATGCTCATTTTCCTCACATCACTGAAAAAGCCATTTGTGCTCAATGGCTTTTACAGGGAGAAGGGGGGGGGGGGAAGAAAAAAAAAGGAGTTATGCCCTCTTAAAAAAAGTGCCACAAATGAGAGTAAGTACAGAAAGCAGTAGCTGGGGAGAGCTGTGGGTGTATGCAATGCTTCCTTTCCCATAAGCTTTTGGATACATACACTGAATTCACTGCAGTTGCCAAGGTAAGCAATATATTTTGGCCATCAGCAGGTGACCTGAGCTTTAGAGAGCCACGCACCGCAAAACAGGCAGAGCAGCTAAACGCGCAAGGCACTGGTGCAGCTTGTCGGCAGAAGTGCGTTCACCCGGCTTCCTCTGACAGGCAGCGAGAGTGCGCGGGGCAGCTGCCTGCTCGCTGCCCACCCAGCGCTCGGCTCACGCTCAAGTGGCTGCAGAAATCACGTTTCTGCAGCTCCCTTTGCAGGAGTCTTTTGTGCCCCCTGCGACCCATCTGCCTGCTTCCCCAGCCCAGCTGGTTTCCCTTTTTTAGAGCAGGCTAGTGAAATTTCCAAGCTCCCCCCTTTTCTCCCCCCCCCCCCCCAGTACTTTATGTTTTATTGTCTGAACAGTTTAAAGTAGTATTTTTCAAGTCAATGTTTGCTCTGGCTGCAATTGGTCCCAACAGTGTTGTGCCAGCAGCTACCAGGAAGAAATCCCATTCGCATTGTGGCCCACCCACAACTCTTGCCTGTAAACTGAGTTTGCGGCCGCTCGGGGAGCAGCTGGCCCCAGGCACCCCCTCCACCGCAGCCCTGCTCCCATCCCTCACTCAGAGGCTCTGCCCTTTCCAGGAGCTGCACCAAACTTGCTTCAGAAATCATAAAGAGCATGATCCAAAACCCACACAAGTGAACAACAACAAAAAATAATAATTTCAGTAGCTTTTGGACTGCAATAGGGTGGAGGAAAAAAAAACAGGGTTTTGACCAATCTCAGTGCATCACAAATTAATTCCTAAATATTCAGCAGCATTTAAGAATTCTTCACTCTGTCTTTGCAACAAGCATAGTTTGATAGACGTTCCCCCAAAGCAGGTTATTCTTATCAGTAGCTGCATAAGGATCAGAATATTTTGGCTTGTTTGAATCCTTGTTCCTCAGCATCTTCCCCGAGGGCCCCCCCCACCACACAAGTGGTTCTAAATGTTTTGTTCTGACCTAAGTGGTAGAAATCAGTACTGAAGCTTTTGCAAGGGCCCAAACCTAATTGGCATTTGTCAGTGCCTCAGCAGAAGCATTTCCAGCTTGAAGAGCCAAATTTCAGCCAGCCGCTTGGTAATCCCTAGGAGGATGCTACAGCTGACGTCTTTGAAAACACAAGGCACTTCTAGCTAAGGGTTTGCCCATGGCTTTAGCAGCAAAAACAGCAGGCAGCCACATCAGAAGAGTTTGGTCCCAGTACTTTTTCTGCAGCATCTTTGTTTCAGTAGGGCTTGTTGTGGTGATGACAGAGGGGAGAGAAATCTCTGTTCTCTCTGGATTCTTTCCATCGGATTCCTCTCTTCCTCAAAGAAAGATTCTTGAAGGATAAATGCATGACATTGGGAACAAAACCTACTGCAATCACTCCCTCTATGACTGTTTCGTGCTAAACTTGCCTGGCCAGCCCGCCCTTACCTCTGGCCAGCGGGGAAGCCTCTCCAGCTCTGGGTCTGGCTCTTTGCCACAAGTAGTGGCCCTGATGCCAAGGGGCAGCAGCCTCTGCACCAACCAGCTCTGTGAACACAGAGCTTCATCTTCTGAGACAGCAACCAGATCTCTGCAGCAACCCACTAATTTGTGCAAGTATAAGGAGAATATCCCATGTGGACATCAACATCTGTTTGCATTAACATGGAAAGTTGGAACACCTCTCTAACTGGCTCAGTCTGACAGTACAATTTTGGATGTATTTTTTTGTATTGAATACATTGGTGTAATTTAATACAACCTCTCACCAGTCATGGGGTAGCTTAAAGAGCTGAGGTCACTCTTACCGTTCCAGGGATTTTCTGCCCTTGCGGTTCTTAGTTATTTAAATATCCAAATGGAAAAACTGAACTTAAAAACATGATCTGAAAGCCAAAGGGATGTAGGTTCAATTCTCTCCTGCTGGGGCAAATGAGGGACCTCAATTGACTTGCATAGGCTTACTCATTGGCAAAAAACTAGCATGGAAGGGAAAAAACTAAACAGCTAAAGTGCCAATTCTGAGATCCAGGTATTGAGGGAGAAACGTGGAGCAGAGAGGATCTGCAGGGCGAATCTCTCCTCACCACTGCCTCAAGTAGTGCAGAGAGCACAGATGGGAGGGTGTAAAAATCTCTCTCTGTCGGGGTGAGCCCTCCATCCTGCCCTTCCTAGGACAGGGCAGGGAGATGACCTTATCCTTACTAGGAGCACTCCGAGAGGCTCAGTCTTTGCCACCCATCCTAGGACAAGGCTTCGTGCCTTGCACACTCGCCACAGGGCTGAAGGCACTGAAACTCCAACCCCATCTGCCTCGGTTTAGCTGTCCAAGGTTTAGAAAGTCGGGGGAGGAATGGGGGGAGGGAGAAGCAAAGAGGTGCTTGAAGACCTCGGGCAGGAAGAGTGCAGGGGGAAAGGAGGCGAGCCTGCAGCCCTGCCCTGCTCTGGGCTATCCCTGCAGTTCACATCACTGAACCCCAGCCAGCCTGGCCCCTGTCGCCCCCCTTTCCCCGGGACCCCTCCAGCCACTTGTGCTCTGCTGTCGCCAGCCCCGGCCGGGAGGACAGGTCCCACTGAATCAGCTAATAGCACATTTCTTTCCTCATTTGCTTTGTGCTCCTGGCAGAGGTAAGGGGAGAGAAGGGAGGAAAAAACCCCTCCAGCCCTGCCTTTGGGGAAGCAGGAGGCTACTTCAGACAAAACTGTTATCCATTAACATCCAATTATCACTTGGTCCAAGCCATTAATTATAAATCAGCCTCCTAATTGGGATAATTAGCTCTCTGCTACTTAATGTAGTATGACTGATGCGTTTGGAAAGAAGGTAATCACTCCATTTGTTTAGCGTTAGGAGAACAAATCCAACTCTCATGGTTTAATTTCAGCCTTAGCCTCCCCTCTAAACAGCATGAAAAGCTCTTTCCAGCCCCATTAATTGTTTGGGAATCACGACGTTGATGGACACACGCCAGCCCCGCAGGGCTTTGGGGAGGGCAGACCCCGGCAGGGCTGCGCTGGGGTCCTGGAGGGTCACCCCGACACTCGCCGGCCACCCCCACTCCGCACCGTGTCCGTCCCCCCGGGGGATTGCTGTATTTTTGGAAAGGGGGTTAATTAGAGGGGATGGGGCTGAGGCTAGGCGCGACCCACAGGTGCGATCGCTCCGGAGGAATCGGGGCGGGGGAAGCGCGGTGCGGCCGCGTCCCTCCGCGCCCGCTCAGCCTGCGCCGCTGCCGGGTCTCGCAAGGCGGCCGGCAAAACACGTTTAGGGGAACGGAAAAAAAAAACCCACAACTTTCCTTCTTCCTTTTTTAAAATTTTTTTTTCCTCCTTCCTTTTTGCTTTCCCCCCACTTCCCCGGGATGTCTCATTAATGCCGGCTGCTCGGCGAGCCGCCGATAGCTGCGGGACATGATTAGATATTTATTACTGTCATTTACATGGAAAACTTGAGCTAACCAAGTGGAACTGGAGGGGGCCGCCGGAGGGGAACGGGATGGAGTGCGAGAAGGGGCGGGGGGATTTCTTTTTCCCCGGCGCTGGAAACCGAGCCGGAGCCCGGGACGCAGCCGGAGCCCGGCCGGCTGGAGCGGCTGCCGCGGGGCCCCCCAGTGGGACGGGTATTTCGGAGCGACCCCTCCTTCGGTCCCAGGCCGCGCTTGCTCTTTGCCCTGCGCGCGTTTCGTTTCAGAAGCGCTCAGACAGCGTTTGGGGCGCGGATCTCCCCGGGAAACGGGAGCGACCCCCCGCTTCTGCTGTGGGGCTCGGCGGTGCCCACACCAGCCCGGGGGCTGGGGACACCGCGGGTGTGGCCCGTCCCCAGCCCTCCGGTCTGTCCCCCCGGGCCGTGCGCCCGTCGGGAAATAGCGGAGAGCAGCAGCGGGCGAGGGCCGGGGAGCTCCGTTCCCAGCGCACCCACGCGAGGAGCTGCCAACTCCTTTCCCCCTTCCACCCAAAAAAACAGCCACGGCGGGTGTCCGAATCAAACGCTGTCTCCCTCGGAGGAGAAACTTCCCGGAGCGCCTTGCTCTGGCCGTCCCGGCCTCTCTCCCAGGGCACCCCTCCTCGGCAGGGCCAGCCTCTCCGTCCCTTTGCCCCCTACAAGGAGACCCTGTCCCCGGCGCCCCCCCACCCCCCCCCCCCCGGCAGCAGGCACCGACCGGGGACATGTACTTTCCTCCTCCGAAGCGCAGGCTGCGGCTGGAGCCTCCCCCTCCCCTCTCCTCGCTGTTATCCTATGGCCCGAGGGGCGACTCTGGCGGAGATGTATGAGACCTCTCCCGGTAAAAATATGCATGCTGATCCCCATTTGGTTAGCCCTATAATGGAGGTGTAAATAGGTTTCGACTGCGAAGCCCTTAATTTATCACGCGAGCCTGGCAGTGCCGGTCCGGCGTTTATATAGATCTTAAAGGGAGAGCGGGAGGGGGGTCGGGCGCAGCCCGGCTCCCCAGTCCGCGACTGTTTTGCCGTCTAACCTTTCCAAAGCGTGGTGGCCGGGGATTTTCCCTAGAAACACTTCCTAGCGCTGCTTAGAGCCTTGCCCTCTCCTTGCCGTCCCTCCCGCACGCAACTTTCCAGCGGCCCCGAAGCCCCCCGCGGCCAGGGCCGGCCCCGCGCCGCCGCCGGGCTCTGCGCGTTCATTTAAACACCGATATGTAAATGGAGCGCAAGTTGCGCTCTCCCGCCCGGAGCCCGAGTTTCGCCCGGGCCAGTCCCGCCTCCGCCGTGCGCCTTTCCCACCAGCTGCCCAAAGTCACGGCGGAGCGGCCACCCCGGCCCCAGCCCGCTTCGCGGTTCGTCCGAGTCAGTTGGTGGGTTCCTTCTCCCCCCCCTTTTGTTTTTCCCTGGAGGGGAGAAAGCGTACTATATTCCAAACAAAGTAAAAAGGGCGCAGCAGCGGCTGGAGAGCAGTTGGCGAGGACTTGTGCTGGACCCCGGACCGAGCTTCCCTTCCTCCGCGAGGCGCGCATCCCTACGAGCGGCTCCTCCGTAGGGCGCGGAGTCCCCCCCCCAACATTCCCCCCCTCCTTCCAAACAAGCTCCCAAACTTGTCTTAACTCTTCCTCCGCAGCCTCCAACCCCTTCCCCAGGGCCGCGCTACCCGGGGCCGGGGGTGTCCTACCTGGGGCGGCGGCGGCGGCGCAGTCTCTCCGCCCGCCGTGGAAGCCTGCCCGTGGGGAGAGGGTACGCGTGGGAGTGGGCGCTGCGCCCCGGCCTCGCCCCCTGCCCGCCTTACTCCATCCGCCCGCGCTGCTTCCGCGCTGCCTCCGCGCCCGGCGGAGCTGCCATCTACCGGGAGGCAGCATTGAAGAAGGATTTTTAAAAGGAGCTTCATAGCGACCCGGGAGCTACCCAGCAAGATTTTCAATGGTCCTCCACCCTGTCAATCAAAAGAGGGCTGCTGATACATCGCGCCCCCCCCCCCCCCCGACTTCTTACCAGTCTTTTACTCCAAGCTGAGGTGTAAACGGCTAATTAAATCCCTGGGAGAGGACGGGATGCCAGGGGAGGGAGGAGGGCTAGCCCCGGGCGGGGGGGGTGATGGGGTCCTTAGGACACAGGGGAGGGAAGCCGTGGCCCCCTCCACCCCCGGCTTAGCACCACGCTGGAGCGGACCCTGAAGTTTTCCTCCTCCCCCGATGGCCCTGTGGGTGTGTTGGTGGAGAATAATCTTTTCCCGGTGTTAACTACAGACCTGCCGCGATCCCGCTCCTCGGCCCCGCGGTCCCCCTACCTCTGTCCCGGCTCAGCCTGCTGCCCCCCGCCCCGGCTGGTCTTTCACAGGGGACGAGGAGGGGGCAGGTAAAATCCTGCTGGCTGAGGCGGGCGGGCGGACGGGCGGAGGAGCCGGGGGGCGGCGGGGGCGAGAGGCGCTCGGGCTGCTGCCAGGGCGAGGAAGGGAAGGGGGAAAAGAGGGAGAAGAAAGCAGCTGAGAAAGGGAGGCCACGGGATTTCAATACAGAAGAAATACCCTTTTAACGTCTCTCCCCTCACTTTTTTTTAATTTGTTTTACGCTCCTTCAAATTATTTTTAGGGGAGGATGTAAAAGTAAGAAAACTATTTTTTTTCTTTCTTTCTCTGCGGGATTTCGCAGGTACCTTCCCGGCCAGCGGTCGGGCTGGTTATCTGGCAGAGCTAACTAACTGGAGCGGTGGCTGTATTTGCTTTTCAGCTTTGCCATGCCTTCGCAGCAGAAAGAGCAGTTTAAAGCCTTTAGAGAGACTGCTAATAGATGCCAGCTCCTTGCCTTTAGATTCTCTCCTAGCCCAGAAGGATTTAGGATGGGATTGGGAGACAAGACGCCATTTCAGGCTCCAAAACACCCTGTTTTAAAATGACTGCGGGTAAGAGGATTAAAACAATAATACCCTTCTCTTCTTGAAGGTTTTTTTTTTCCTCTCTCCCTCCTATAGAAAAGATTTCTTCTCCCAGAGCAAAACCGTTTAGACAGGAATTAAGGGAACAAGAAAGAATAAGAGGGGGAGAGAGGACCTTTTAATTTGAGCTTGATATTTTGGACAAATTCTGTCCAAAAAAAAAAAGAGAGAGAGAGGGGGGACGAGGGGGTCGGTGTGGCTCAAGACACCAGAAGGCTCCAAGTGATACTTTCGTGTTTTTATTTTTATTGTATATTTTTTCCAGAGGAATAAGTGAACCAAGCGGTTATCTTGGGAAAGGAGGGGGGAGAGTCTATTTAAATCTATTCCAATCTATTCCAGTCCTCGCTCCATCAACACGCTACTTGCTCCTTAAGAAGACGGGGAGCCCCTCTGCAGCCCTCGCCCCTCACAATGCATCTTTTCCCGCTGCTATAACTAAGAACCACTCGCTTTGCCCCCTTGAAACCGATTGGGCAAAACTCGGTGGCTTTATTGCAGTTATAACTTTTCGGGAAGCGTTTGACCGCCGTGCTTGTGCTGGAGCCAGCCCGGGCACCACCCCGCAAAACCCACGGCGAATTGCCCTCCTTGCGCTTTTGGGCTGTGGCTGCAAAAGGATCCCCCGGGTTTGCAACCGGCACCTTCCCCTCTCCGCTGATTACAACGAGTTGAGCAGAGAAGAGGCGGGGGGCGGCATGCGATACTTCCCAAAATTGAATAACCCGCCTGGACACCCCGCTGGGCCCCCAAACCCTGGGTCGGAGCAGCCCGGCGGACCTGTAGCTCGCAAGAGCTGGGGCAGAAGCCGCAGCCCCGGGGTGCAAAAATCCGCAAAAGCGGTCGGCATACTTGTCCAGGCTCCTCGGCTGGATTTAGGGGGGCAGGGTCCCCCCCGGGTGCCGGGCCCGAGGGGGTCTGTGCCCGCCGGGGCGGGGGCAGCGCGCCTCGTTTGTTGTTGCTGAATTGTCGCTTGCAGATCAGACACGACATACCAACCCCTCCGACCGCGATTTCACCATTGTCTCGCCTTTCTGGTCGCCGAGCTATTAAGTAGTGGAGATTTTGTGATTGCTTCGATGCGAAACCCTTAGTTTTAATTCTCTCCCTCGACCTTTGTAGAATTAAGAAGAGTTTCTTTCTGTCCTTAGGAAATCTTTCTGAGCTCTCCAGCGGCTGGATTTCTGCTGTTTAACCAGCCCTTATAAATAAATAACAGTATTTAATTCAGTGCGCCTTCGCAGAAACGAGCAAATCGTGCATTTAGCACAGCTCGGAAGAGTATCCCCAGTCTGCCCCTTCAAACTGATTTACTAGATTTACCCCCCGCCTCAATGTATCGATGCGGTCAAAATACGAGGAAATTGGCACGAGTTGGCGTTGAAATCGCAGGGGTTTCTTCTCTAAAACGCGGGGGCAGGATGCAGTCTGCAAGGGAGGGAAAGCAGCCCGGGGAAAGGGCGCTTTGCGCCGGGGAGCACCGGCCCCCCGGCCCTGCCAGCCCCGCCGAGCCGCCCTGTCCCCCCGAGGCTCCCCAAACTTGCGGCTGCCGCCGAGTCCGGCAGCAACCCTCGGCTTTGCTGCGCAAGTAGATTTCCCCCCCTGCGAATAAAATAACAATAATTTAAAAAACGGGGGGTGAGGGAGAAGGGAGTCAGAAATCCGACAATTTTTACGCGAAAATTTTGTGTTGCGGAAAAAAAGTGGAACGTAAAAATACAGAAGTCTTCCACCCTCACTTGAGCCCGCGCGGGAAAGGCGCGTGGGGGGAAACGGCAATTTATTAATTCACAAAGTAAAAAGGGTATTTTACGTTCCCATGATATTAACGGTAATATTTTGGACTAACCGGCCAGGTCCAGACATGAACCAAAAAACCCCTTGAAAGACCATTTCTTATGTCTTTCCTAAATGGGTAGGGAACTTCAGGTTTCTCCCTGCGTAGGCACTAAGTACTCTCACCTGAACGATGGAAAGAACAGCTGATACTTTTCATCCGAAAACTCCTTTTTATAAAAAAATCAATTAGACGACCAGGGCATCCCACGTTGGAGGAAATTAGTGCTTTCTTCATTTTATTTAGAAATACATGTTGTAGTTTCCCTGTCTTAGGTATTTTTTAAGCCCTCCCTTCAGATATGGAAGTATGTGTTCTAATGGAAAATAACTGTATGATCGCTTTTTGCATAAAAATTGTGGCTGTTTCCTTCAGAACAACTCAAATAAAAGCCCGTCTAATTATGTTTTAAACAGTTAATGCATTAACTCCCTCTTTCTCTCTCCCATTGTTTTTGTGAATTTGCTTACGCCTCATGCCGGGACAGTAAACCACGCTAGAAATGCAGATATTTAATTTTAGACTGAATGATGACAAGTAAGGCTCCAGCCCTGAAAGATGGGCAAGGAAGGAAACTGCAAACACTGACAAACCTCCTTACCCCTGGATCTACGACAGATACAGCGCAAGATGATTTATACTTGCCTCAAATTATTAAGGCAACAAGGTCTTAAAACAGCTACTTAACCAAATCAAGGCCACTTCGCTTTGTTTTGTTTTGTTTTTTTTGGTATGGGGCATCTTTGGGGGGTTTGAAATGTTCCAGACATTGTCCAGTACTTTGTCCCCGACGCCAACCGCATTCGTGTGAGACCGAAAGGGGATTAACTTGTGAACTTTTAAAAATCAGAACTTAAATGAGAGGCAAATCTAGGCCACAGCTCATTGTGGGAACCGTTTCTTAAGCAATTAAAGCGAGAAGAAATTCCTCGCAGCCTTTTTCCTTAAAGCAGCTTTCTGAAGGATTTAAGGAGGACTAGTGTCCGGTCCATCAAGAAAGATTTAAACTGCACAGTGATATAGAAAATCTCCACTTGCTCTTATTTAAAGGGGCACTATCACCATTTCCATAAGACCCTTGACATTGTTTCTTTAATCTTGTTTATAAACTTAAACAGATTTAAAAAGTTTTTTTTCTCTCCCCTGCCTCCTTTTTTTTCCATGAATTCACTGAAAATATATTTGATGCAGTATTTGAAAAGAGACCAAAACAGGCTCACTTTTAAGGATTTTCTGTTACTAAAAACTCTCAAGCCATAGCTTGCTACATTTCTCCTTTTGCTCTTGGAGGTTTGGAGGAAAGTGAGATTAGCGGGAAGAGGAATTTATATCTTTTTCCTCTAGGATCAACTATGCCATAAAAGTTCATTTTTCCCCAAATTAGGAGCACACAAAGCACCCTTTCCTCTCAAACTGACTCAAACCCTCATACAACATTTGTGCTTTAGGACGCTTTGCCTTTGCTGAGAGCAGAATTATGTGCTAAGAAGCCTCATGCAATGCCAGATTTTTTCCTTTTACGCCCTCCCTCCCCTTTCCTTGCCCCACTATACTTGCACTGTCTCCTTCTTAAGTCCTTCTGCCTTAACACACACTTGCTGTTGTGGCTAGATCCCACCCGTGTTCAGAGGTCAGCCGGTATTTCTTACAGTTTTTCCAAATCTGAACTATTTAGCACTATTTTCCGCACAGCATAAAACAATACCTGCTAACCTTATTCCAGCAAAACCAGTTGTTCCCCCTTAAGTCTTAAAAAAGAAAAACAGGAAAAAAAAAAAGGAAAGGAAAGGGGAAAAAAAGTGAACACCTTGGAGTCACCAAAGCTTTTGGTGCTTATAGCTAATTAATAGCCCTAATGATATTTTTCCAAGTCCATGAATACATTATACTTGCAATCCAAAAAGGCGTTAGCCCCATTCAAGGGTACTTCAACATCTGCTCATTTAAGGGCAATTAATCATTTTGATATATGGTTTAAAATTGACTGCTTCCAAGGGACTTTTTTTTTTGACAAGAATAACAAAGCAATTTGCCAGGAGCCATCTTCTGGACATGTTATTAGCAGAGCCTTCATCTTAAAGAGGGTTTTAAAAAAATCCTCAGATTTAGGTACCTGCTTTAAAGGGAACCCAACACCTTCTCGCCTGCTTTCTTTCTTACACCTCCTCCAATTCTTCATCTGCCCTTTCATTCCTGTGACAAGAGTTAGAGATCTCTCCATCTTAAACCTCTCTGCAGAAAGTTATACTGTGATGGCAGTGGCATGCAGTTTTATAATTTTGCTCCTCAAGGAGAAGGTGAGCTGAATATCAGGAAACATGGAGCAAGCCCGGCTTCTCCTCTTTTCCTTCTTTCTTAATTGTGATAACAGCTAGTTTTATATTTTCAACTAAAAACGTTTTGTATTCCCTCGTGGGCCTCATCCTTCTCTCACAGGCAGCCAAGGAAATTTCTTTCTGCTTCTAACTGCAGTTTGTAACAGTAATAAACCATTTGTTAGTTTAGCCTATTTTTTTAAAATACCTGTAAGGAATCAAATCTACCAAGAGTATTAGGCGAAAACAGCCAAAGAGATCAATTTTTTCAGCCTCTGGTTCCCGGTAAAAGTGTTAGCTGAGAGAATGTAAAGGGGAAGTCTCTTGCGTGCAGAGAATTTAAAGTATAGTTATGATGGGCAGATCTTATTTATTTATTCATGTATCCCTTATTTATTTATTCCCAGCTGTGTTCAGAGACTCCTGCCGAACTGGGAACCTTTTCCAGCCCAGGAGCTGTAGAAGAAGTGAGAGACTGGGAACAGAGGCCTCGCTCAGCCATTTCCCAGCCCTCCCCAGACCTGGCCGCACGTTCCCCGGGGACACCCCACGTCTGGACTGTGGTATCCCAAAGACACAGGTATTTTTCTTGCCTCCTTTTCACAGGTTGCCTACCAAGCATCTGCAGCTCTCCCCCCCCCCCGCCCCAGGTGACAGGGAAAATTTACTGTAAGATATTAGAAATGTTCTTGTTTGCTTTTTCTTCTTCTTCTTTTTTTTTTTCCCCCAACTCGATGCACCAAGGATTGCTTGTGGTTAACACCTGGATCCAGAGCCCTCTGTCCTCTCCTCTCCCATGGCTTCCCACTGCTCTGGGACCATCCAAGGCCTGAGCTGCTCCCTATTCTTATACAAATTGTATCCAGCAGTCTAAAGCCAGGGAAAATGTCACTATTTGCTTAAAAAAGTTCATCTGCTTGAGTGGAGTTGGTTTAAAAGGTGCTCCTCTTAGAAAACCTTTTAGTTTTGATTGGGAATTTGAAGCTACCCTCAAAATAACTGAATAACCTGAAAAGAAAAAAGAAAAAAAGAAAAAGAAGGGGGCAGTTGTAAATTAGCTCTGCTGCCATGGTGTTTCGTAGGAGTTGCAGTCTGGGCATGGCTGGGTATGTCTCCTCCTCTTCTCTGGGCCGGGCTCTGCAGGCATCTCCCAGGGCTTGGGAGAGGGAGATAGTTTGAAAGGGGGTCGACTGCCAGCGAAAACAGGGTCACAAGCAGCGATGTGCAGGCTCCCCACGTCTAAAGCACCTCGACCACATTGCTGAGAAGACCTCTTTTCACGTCTGCGTTTTAAGATCTTCCGAGAAAGAGTCTCCCTCCTGCATCAGATGTGACTAACGTCAATACAATGTCATTCCAGACCTTATATCTTCATATTTTACCCAGAACCTTTTTTATGCAAAATGTCTGATGAAATGCCTGAAAACGCCCCACTGTTCAGTCAGGCTGTGGTCTGAGAGAGCTTGAGCAGAGACAGAAAGTTCAGCACCTCCTTTGCCACCAGAGAAGGAACCAGGGTGAGTCTGACTTGCCCAGTCCCTTTGTGAACAGCAGAGAACTTTTTTTTGGTGACTGCCTCTCCCATGGATTAATTTAGGGGGAAAATAAGCTCTTGGGGCTTTACAATGGTTATATTGAAACCTGGCATGAACAAATTCATCTACCCAGTTCCGCAGACTTTCTTTGCGGCCAGGGTCTGCCTGGCGATTTTAGTATTCTGTACGCTCGTCGGAAGCGCTGTAGGATGCTGCCTCTCCTCTCAAAGGCATTTCCTCACCAGAAAAGCCTTTCCTCACTGCTTTGAGAGGTGGGGAGCTCTCCACATGGCTGCAGCCCTCGATTTTACTATCTACACCCCGAAGGAACTTGCAGAAAGAAGTTTAGGAGTGGAGGGAGGCTGTGATAGGGGTACTGCAGCTCCTACAGCCTGTTCTGTAGCTCCTGGAGTGGCAGAAACGTTGTTGTGTCTATGCCACTTCAAGTTATCCAAGCGCTGGTGGTAAAAAAGAAAAAAAAAAGCACGCCCAACTCTCCTCACCATGCAATTATTTTTGTCTCCTGTTGCAGATTTGTAAAACTTGATGCAAATACCATGAGAGGTTTGGGATTTCCCCAGCACTTTCTCTCCTTTCCATGCAATTGTTCTTCCACTTCTCCCAAGGAAATTAGCACCGCCAGGGAGATCCCACGGGAGCTTTGAACAGCCTCCCCTCCTTTCCGTTTGAAGGAATTCTGGTTTTGGCCTGCATGTTTCTCGGGAGCCCGGCACCCTCATCGCCTGCAATAGAAACGCGGCACCTAGCGCACAGGGAGCCTTGGGCTGCTGCTGTAATGCACGGCCAGGACAAAAATCCTCTGGAAATCTTTAGGATCAGAATAGAAACTCCAGAAAGCTGCTTAAATTCAGTTCATGAATATGGCCTGGCATGGAAAGTCTCTGCCTTTTCTAGCTAGCACCCAATCCCGCATGAGGAACAGAGCAAACTCACAGTCTCTGCTTTGCTTTTCTCTGCTGTACCCTGCGATTTAGGGAATTGCCATTCATTGTATGTATGTGTGCTGGGTGTGTGTATGTATGTGTGTATGTTGTTTTTAAGAGAAGTCCCTAAGAAGACTTGCTTTCCGTGGGAATTAGATGATGTGCCTACCTCTGTGGGTAGAGGCAATGTGCAAAGTTTGAGGATTTTCTGACCCTGATTTTTCCCAGACGCTTGAGCCACTGTGCAAGCCTTCCTTTCGAGCCCAGGACTCCCTCTGCTCACCAGGCTGGGATCTCGCTCCGCTGCATGGGAAGCGCAGGGTGGCTGGGACTCCAGTATCACTGCCCACTCTGGGTTTTCTCATGGAGCGTTGTTTCTACTCACCCTTGAGAGAGGGATCACTGCTGCATTTTAGCTGCATGTAAATGTGGACCCAGGCCCCATGTGTAATCAGAGATGGGTTCTCCCCACCTCCCGACACCGAAATCGGAGTGGGGCTTTGCCACTGAGACTGAAAATTCAGCCCTTAGCTAGCCCATCAGACCTGGATCTGCGCCGCTGCCTTTTCAGAGAAAAGCCCCAATACTGGTCTCTTCGACATCTGCGCAGGTCCTGCCTGCTCCGGCAGCAAGGCTGGATGCAGCTCAGCTCTGCCTCGCTATTGTAAATCCAAAGTAATTTATTCAAAAGCAATGATATTTATCTAGATTTACATCATTTAGCACTAAGTTTGGTCCTTTGGTAACGGATGCTCAAATGCATGACTGCATTTATTTTGTACCTACCTCTGAGCAAAATGATAGATATGTTTCCTGGGGGATAAAATCCATCTCCCAGGCACAAAGCCAGGGTAGCTATGTTTTGCGCAGGAGAAATTTCAAGGACATGAGCGGGCTGGGGAGAACGAACTCTCCCTCCTGGGCCAAGAGCACGGCACTAGGCCCATTGCCCGCTTCTATTAGGGCTTGTGAAATAGTGGTTCAGTCCTCGCATTGCGTATGGAGGTTCGGCATGAAGCATTTCAACCCAATTTCCCCCTCCTTGCATTATCACAGCCCATCTGCAGCCTGCCGTGGAGACCCATGCCACAAGGGAGTGGGACTGGTGTGGTTTCCCTTCCCGGCAGGCTGGTTTTGCTGAAAGCCTCTGCTCTGCAGGACGGTTTCTGCCCCAACTTTGCCTCCCCGCCGACTCAGCAGGCAGCCACCACCATGACACTGTTCCCAGGCCACTCCCACCGCCGCGGACCGTTTCTCCGAGGTGGGAAGGAAAAGTGAGCTCCACGCAGGTTTAGGTAACATGTGACATGAAATATGGTAGGCAAACACCTTATTAGAAATGATTTGTCATCCCTCTCCCTCTCTCAGCTGCATATAACTCTATCTCCAGACTATTATAGTATCAAATATATTTTACAAGAGTTTTACCTACAGGTGACTTGCTCTTTATTACTAGATGTAGGCAAAATCAATACTTTTGTAACTAGAAGATCATTTATTTTGCTTTTTGAAACATTTTTCAACAGTGGGAGAGCAGCTAAACCCTGCGAAGCCATGATTAAGAACCACAAACTCTACCTTCTTTTCCTTCTCCCCCTCCTAACCCATTTATTGACTTAAATAGGTAATTTCCAAACCCAGAGCAACATCCTGAACAGGCACGGCTGGTGCATGGTTTTCTTTCTTTCTTTTTTTTTTTCCCTTGCAGAGATAGATAATTCTTTAAACTTGAGTAATTTCAAGGGGGAATCAACTTAATATAAATGTACCTGTCACTGGTTGAAATAGAAGCAGATTCTGGCCTTTCAGTAAGGCCACTTCTACAGTTCCACACTGGGGAAAAATCAAAAATTGCTGGGAACTGATAATGCATTCCTAAAGCTATGCAGCCCTGAAGGAGTTCAATCAGGCCAAATACCCTGGCTGGTTATATGTGTTTATTTTACCTTCTAATTTGTTTTGAAGGTCATATGATGCAAAGATGTTTGAGAGGAAATGCTTGTTTTTTTAAGGAGGTTTATCCCTATGTCACATCAGCCTGCTGTCTTGTGAGTGCCCCATTAGAAAGGGAAAATGCCATGAGGCTGGTGCAGGAGAAGGGAGAGGCTCTTACCCCTTCTTGCCAACCAGGAAGATTTTTATTCTTCGGGTTTACAGTTCATTCTGCAGTAGCTGCAGATGATAAAGTATTAAACTAATAGTGAAATAACCTCTGGGAGCTCTGGACGTGCGAGGGGGCACAAGGAGGTGACACCTGCATTACATGTCAGCTGGGTGTTTTATCCCCCCTCCCGGTCAGCGCTGAAGGTAGTGGCGGCGGTTACGTCGAGTGCGAACCGGAGCTGCGGCGCGAGGCCGAGCCAGGCTCCCTCCCAGCAATGGGAGCACGATGCTCACCTGCACTTTGCCAGCCCAGCCCCTTAGTGCCCCCAGCAGCTTTAATGAGGTCCCTAAGTCTATAGGGTATATTCTGCACCTCCCAGTTTGTGAGCCGTCGTTGCATGGACTTCCTGCCTCTACTTTACCTGGATGCAAGGAAGGAAAATCCTTCCCTGTGCATTTTGCAAGCTTGCACACGTGGAAGAAGGGAAAGGGAACAGGGGGGCTTGCTATGGGAACTGCTGGAGAATGCTGGGGTGGGAGAATTTGCTGACAACATGCTTTGTGTTTGTTTTCCTTTTCCCCCAGCCCCAAGAATACAGCCTATCTACAGGGAAAATGTGAATTAAAACATTTCCAATAAAAAAAAGAAGAACAGGTGCATTTTGGGGTGTTGGTCCACCCGGAATCTGCATATTTTGGATTTTTTTTTAGCTGCTGCAAAACATGTATTTTCAAGTCAAGAAAAAGGAAAATTAAATTGTATTCCCCAGTGGAGCATTGCTATAGGAGAGCTGTATTTCTGCTGTGTGGGCTCCGACTGGCTTGGCCGTGCTGGGAGACTACACCTCCCAGAAGGCGCTGTGCTTATTTCCAGTTGACGTTTGTGGTGCATCAAGGGAAGTTGCCTGATTTGTGTCCATCTTTGAAAATGCAGCCTGGCTTGAAGACGGGACATGGAGGAGGAGAGGTAAGCCAGGCTGTAACCCCCCCTAATGCAGCAGACAGACATGTGGAGTGCTCACGTAAAGTATTGGGAAAACCAAAACAGAACAGGTTTTCAGAGCATCAACATGTTTTTTTCTTTTCCTGAAAAACAAAATGCTTTGACTTAGTTCTAGGTTGATTTCTTTCCCTCTCCACAGCTGCTATTCTGCAAAAAACATGAAGCCTCCATTGTTTTTAATTCTATTTTGGAGTGAGAACAAGTCAGAACAGCTGAATTTCCCTCGGGATGGGTATTTTGAATTTCACCTGGATCAAGCTGCAGTCATTATTTCTAATTTCAAGCCTGAGAGAAAATGGCGATGGGACCATTTGAGTACTTAGGAAGATACAAATATGACTTTGTAATCAGGAAAGCTTACAGCATGGTTGAGTATGTCTTGAGCAGACGCGTTGGGGTGAGAAGTTTGCTCAGCATTCATGTCCCATCAGACGAAGCTTTCAGAGTGAGCCTGGCTAACGAGAGCCCGTGGCGATGTCTCCCCCATCTTGAGAAAATCTTACTTGATTAGTGTCAGACCACCCTCATACCGTTGATTGTACCCATCAGTTATAGTGGTGTATAACAAGGTGGTTTGACTAACGTGCTGTCATGAATATTTTTACTGGATGGACTACGCATACGCATGTTTTTAACAAAACTTCCATAAAGAGGAGTGACTGAGTAGGCTGGACTCTTCAGTCCGAAAAGCACCCGTAGAGGGAAGATACTGAGTTGCCTGGAAAGGAGGATAGGGGAGTGACTGCCCACCTTCTCAACAGTACATGGGGTGTCGAGTGTAGCCGCCAGGAGCTGGCTCAGAACAAGCAGAAGGTATTTGCCCTTCTTGCACTGGGTAGTTTGACCTGGCGGACTCCTTGCCACAGGATGCAGTGGGTGCCAAAACGGACAAATCTATGCAAAAGAAGTTCACTGAGAATTATGAATACATACAAAACACGTCTACGGCAGAAGACTGATCTCTTGAAAATGATTGACATCTAGGTGAGTTTTGTAGTGGAGTACCACATATGCATCCCCTGTTCACAGAACGGCCAAGGTTGGAAGGGACCTCTGGAGATCATCTAGTCCAACACACTGGCCAAAGTACTGTTCTTACACTCTTCTGTAGACAGCTGCTTTGACCCTTGTTGGGAAGGTAAGATCTGAGCAAAATAGACTGTTGTTCTGGCCTAGCATGGCTTCCCTTAGGCTCTTATGTTCTTTGTTAATATTATCCTGTATTTCCATAGCAATTAGATTCCATTGCAAACTAGATTCCATAGCAATTTGGACCCTGCTCTGCATAGATCAAACTTGTGCTCCTGCACTGAAGAGTCTAAAATCTCAAACCCCGCAGCCTGGTGTGCGGAACAGGCGATTTCTCACGTTTGTTGGACCAGGGCTGTGTGTCGACACATGACGCCGTGTCCCTGAAGGAGCAGATTGGCAATGAAAAGCAAGGGGAAGTACATAAATTGCTGCAGGGTGGAAATAAGTTGCCCGTCAGGAGTGATATAGGACTTGAGTAGGTGTTTGGCTTTTTCCTACCGGTTGTTCTTGCTTTTGAAACAATCCTGTTGCACAGGAGGGGTTGGGAAGTGAAAAGGCCTTCGTGCGCTGATTCAGGTGGGGGCAGATCTCCTGTATGTATTAAAACGGCAGATTTTCGGAAGTTCGTGTGCTACTCTTTCTGAAAATCCGGCCTCATTTTGGCAGCTCCTGAGTCCTGGCCCAGCTCGAGAAGCGTGCTGAAGACACCAGCCTTTGGAATAGCAATCACAGCAAGCCACTTGGTGTGGCCGTGGGAGGCAAAGGGTGCCCCCAGGAGCCTGACTCTGCTTCCTGCCAAAGAACCAAGGCTGCCCGCTAATGCCTCGGCTAATGCCTAGGCTGACAGGCCTGCTGTGGCCACATGGCACCTGGTCTTGATTTCCTTCTAAAGTTGTTTCTCAAGAGTATTGTTTCGTGGGGCTTTTGCCACTCTTTCCTTGTTGTCTCTGTGAAACCTGTGAAACTTAGAGCTGAGCTGGCCCAAGATCTAGCCTGGTGCTGCCATGGTAGGGACATCCCATCAGCACATGCAAAATTTAGGCATTCCCCAAAGGTGGGACAACAGAGGAGAGCCAGCCCCTTGCATGGCTGGCTGGTGTTCAAACCAAGCAGCTATCCTTGTCGTGGGATGGGGCATGTCTGCAGCACCGCTGTGGCTCCTTTCTCCTCAGGGTTTGTCTACACCATTGCGGCTGGCGAGATTAGGTGGCACGGAGTCCTGCTCAGGCCATGGTCTGCTGCATCGTCTGGAGAAATATTGCGCTAGCCATGATGAGTCTTTACTTGCCCTTGGTCTTTACTTCCCAACCTGAGCTGAATTTTACTCATTTTGGGAAAGAAAGGCACCGGAGGGAGGCTGGGACATGATGGTTCATGCCGTCTTGTAAAAGAAACCCCCTCCGCTCTGCTGTGCACCGTTCCCACTAGAGGTCTGGCAATCTTGCATTCACAGTGTGTCCGGCAAAGTTTGTGTCAGTGGATTTAAACTTTAGATTTGTGTGACCAAGGAATTCCCAATTCTGTTGCATGTGTTCCCCTGTCTCTCCCTCTCCCCCCCGTCTTTCTCTTGGCTGTGAAACAGCACAAGGAGACTCTTTGTATGCTCCTAATCCTGAAGCAACACAGCTTTAGCAACATCCAGGGATAAAAGCACCATCAAACCACAACTTTATGGGGGCAAATCTCCTCTAATCCCTCGCTTTAGCTAAACAAAGCTTCTTGCCCTAATCCGCTATCGCTTTAAAAAAAAAAGGCTCAGATTTTGTTTTTAGTAAGAAGATGATCCAAAGGACTAATTTTAAGAGAGACTAACCAACTCTGACAGCTTTTAAAATAGACGACAAGAAAATAGATGCAAACTTCCCTCTCAATTCAAGGGTTTTCAGGCTATGCAATAAGAAAAATATCCAGGGTTTAACTGCTTTCCTTTAAGCTCACTCTTATTGTATTAAATGCTCTGACCAACTCAGATTCAAATCACCAGGCGTAAATGCCATTTGATCTTTAAAAAGAGAGTTAAAAAGTGTGCATATTATTCCCAGGAAGGCAGTCCAAGGAAAATCAATTATCATAAACAAGGATTATATTACACACACGGTCAATATTGAAAAACAAACACAGTGCTGATAACAGGCTGTTGAAGTGGCTCACATTTGAAGCTACTTTGATTGCGTTAAATTCTTTATTAATCTACAGATGTGTGTGTGTGCAGAAGGTATAGTAGTGAGGAGTAATTGTGCTCTTAAACAGTCGGACCAAGCTTTTGCTCCAAACTTGAACCAAACCTTGACTCTGTCTTCCTTTTTTTTGGATTTTTTTCCCCCTTGCAGGAAATAGGAAAAGTGTTAAAGTTTGGCTTGGGGGCTTAAGTGTGTGTGTGTGCGTGTGTGTGTGCGCGCACGCGCGTGTGTGTGGGCGTTCAGCCCTGCTTAGCTTTAGATGGGGGAAAATACGGGGATCGGGGGAGTTAAGGGGAACCTTTGGGGCACCCTGAGAACCTGATGTTTTTGGTCTCAGCAGTGAGCAGCCTGCCCATTTCACCTGTCCCTGGCTTCCCAGTTAACCCCATTGGTTTCTGCTGGTTTCTTCTCCGGGTGTATATCTCTGCACTTGGCAGTACAGGGATTTTTGGGTTTCCCTCAGTGCCCAGCTTGGCGTTCAGCAATCTGCCTGGGTGGAGGGGACGTTCAAGAATGGGGTTGCGACAGCACTGTGGTTCAGTCCTTGCTCATGCTTTGCTCTGGAGGGGCAGGAAAAATTGGCACCTGTGTTTTTGCATTGCGTCCACTATAGCCTGAGCAGCTTGCTGATGCGAGGGGGGCATTGCCGTGTCTCTGCCCTCGCTGTGCACCAGAGCAGGGAGGGAGGGATGTGCAGGTGCACCCACCCACTCGCTACTGTGCTGTCACCCTCCCCGAGAGCCATGACCCGGTCTTTTCTCATCACAGGTCTTTCCTTCGAGCTAGTTGAGGAGCAGGGAAAAAAAAAAGTATTTTTGTCCCCAGGAATTCCAGCACTTTGAAATGTGATTTGGTGCAAATCTCGCTGGAAAGTCAAAATTATCTGTGGCTAGTTTTGGTGTTGTGACATCAAAGGCCAGGAGTAAATATTGAATACAGCACGAACAGGATATGAAATAAAAATGAAGTTGTGGGAATATGTTGACATAACATAAAAGTAGAAGTTAAATAAAGTGAGGAAACTCCCCCCCATGAGGAAACTTGCTGAAATGAAACACTTTTGATGCTCAGCACAGTGAGAAAGTCCGGACAGATTCTTTGGGTGTTTTCCCGTTATAAAAAGTAATGAAGCTCGACACGTTTCCACCACGTGTTGGCTGATCACCGTCAGATGGGAAGCAGTTCTGTCTAAAACGCTGCGAGCCCCTGTCCCGTGGACACAGCTCACAGGAGCCCTCAGCCCCTGCTTGCTGCCGGATCAGTGTTTGCATCAACCAGCCTGGATCCCTTTTCACCTCTGAGGAAACCCATTGCTAATGTCCAGGATGCTCTACCTGGTGGCATTGCATCGCGTGCTGGCGTTACCCCCTGCCGGATGCACCTGAGCCACTGTGTGTTTGCACGGCGGAGCGCGCTTCGCCGCAGTCGCCGGGCTGGCAGAAGGGCTGGGGCCCAGCGAGCTTTGTTCCCGACCAAAGAGACGTGTATAATCTTTGGCTAAGCGCCCCCAAGACACCCAGCTTTTCCTTTGCTTAGCCAAACTGAAAGGATCCTTTTGAAGTTTGCCTGGCGTTGCGGGGTGTGTTTGCGCGCTGATGGCATATGAAACTGGTAAACACTATTTCTCGCGGAAAATCTCCAAAGTCCATATCCTTTTAGACTCAAAGCTTCCCTTTCTCATTGACCTGTGCCCAGAAGTGACTCCTGATTTGAATAGCAAATAGTAGCTGTCTTTCCGTCTGCAGCTAAGCCTTTTTCTTTTCTTCCTTCCAAAGCGAGGTGGTATCTTCTCATGATGCTGTTCAGAGCGGTGGAGGGGTAGAGGTGACAGTGGAGGCAGCCCACGGCAGATGTTCAGTGGAGCCGGCATCCAGGCTTGTGCAAGGAGGCCTTGGGTGGCCTGGTTTGTTCCCACGCAGGCCCAGTCACTGGTGGTTTCCCACCAGGTAACGATGACCCTGCAGAGGTGTCATGGCATGGGCTGGGATTTTTCAGAAGTGGCCTTTGATTTGGCCAGCATGGCAGCTGAACGCCCAGCAGCGGGCTGATCTCGCAACATCTGATTTTTTATCGTGTACTCTGTAGGGAAACCCCAGTGAAGAAGGAGGGTGATGTGAGGGCAACTTGAGCACTTTGAACCCCCAGACTCCTGCAGGAACAAATATAAACACCCTCCCCCATTCCCACGCTGCAGGCCAGTGAACTTGCTTCAAGGTGAGCTAGTGGGTCAGGTTAGCAGCCGATGATCAGGTCCAGAAAATCAGATGTCAGATGAGATGAAGCTTTTGAAAGCCAGTGGCTGGATGTTTTCCTGAAAATTTTTTTTCCCTCCTCCCCGAGGGCTTTTGCAAGAGCTGCGATCATCACATGTCCTGGAGGATGCAACCCTGAGGCTGTGGGCTCTGCCCTTCCCAAAGCAGCCATGGGACGTTAACAGGTAGAAGGGCTAGAAAGAGCTCATCTCAGAATTGTGGAGAAAATGGGGTGTTTTCTCTTGCTCTAATGG
This sequence comes from Struthio camelus, assembly GCF_040807025.1. Taxonomy (NCBI): domain Eukaryota; kingdom Metazoa; phylum Chordata; class Aves; order Struthioniformes; family Struthionidae; genus Struthio; species Struthio camelus. Next base: position 28,197,045 of record NC_090949.1, read on the forward strand.
AGCAGCCTGGGAGAGTTTCCACAGGTCACTGGTACTTGCCGTTTTAGTGTTCTTCCACTGGAGCGGGACAATGGGGAAAGCGCCTTCATTTGCTTTTGTGCTAATGAAGTCAAACAAGCATCAGGGAATTTGCACTGGGGCTCTGTCCTAGGGGTTTGATCTGTATTAAAAAAAAAAAAAAAGACGCTTCTTTGGGTAAAGCTTATCCCAAAAAGCATCTGGTGGGCTGGGGACATCACCTTTGTTTTCAAAAGTAAGGTAGTGATTAGGAGTGGGGAGTTTTTGTCCCTAGATTCAGATCTGAATCTATATTTTCTTCCCCACTCAGAGAAAAAGGATAGGATGCAGGAATGTATGGTTTGTGCTCATTGCTGGCAATCAAACTGTTCTCTGAAAAATAAACTGCAAAAGGCAGCAGCCTTGCTGGTGATCCCATTTGGCCTTCACCCTTAAATCTCTGGGTCCAGGAGTCATGTGATGATGCTAGACTCTCCACTTCCACTTTTAATCAAGGTGGAGAAAGGTACCCAGGTGTAATTTTAAAAGCCTGAAAACCCAGAAATAAATGTGTGATGTTTTGCTTTATTCTTCTTTAACTCTTGACTTAAAATTTTGGGATATGGACAGAGACGCTGAACAGTCTGACAGGAATATTTGGAAGCTTCATGCAGTTGTTCAGTACCCTGAGATGCTTTGTAAGATTATAAAATCCACTCCCTTGCTGTCTAGATTAACCCGGATGAAAACTATTGATCCATTTTGTGGATCGTTGTAATCTGTGTGTGTAGGGGAAAGGCTAGCTTCCGCTGAGGAAAAACCACCAGAAGGTCCCATTCTCCTTTCTGTGCTTTGAATGTGCCCGGGTGCTCAATCCAAAGCCCAGAGCATCCAGCGCCACGTTCAGAGTTTTCTATTCTCTATTGCTTTTCTTAACATTTGATGTGAATATCTCAGAAAAACCTTGCAAAAAGCAGGCAAGCAGCAAACCCAAACATCCGCTTGCAGCAAATGCTGGAAGAAATAAATTTAGCTGAAAAATCTGTCTTGTTTTTTTGTTATATTTCTTTCTCTTGGATAAGGCATAAGAAGAGGAAAAAATTAAAATCCCTTGGTTGCAAAAATGCCTTCAGTCAAGTTCTCTCTCTTACTGACAGCTCAGTTCCAGCTACAGGAGTCTTAATGATATTTTGGCCATAATGCCAAGAGAAGCAAGAAAGCCCCTTCAGACACCGGGAGCTTTCACCCGACTGGAGCAGTAAGTAGACAGCTGAAATGCATCTTTGAACTCAGGGCAGGGAAAAATAGTTTGCTGTGACATTCCTCCTCCTCTTCCCTGCACACGTCTCTCTGCACTGATATGGTGGGTGCTTGTGGTGTGTGTGCCCCATTGCTCGGGGCTATTCCCTGTGAGGCATTTTAGGAAGAGAGGATGCAAAGCTGTCGGCAGGCCTGGTGCTATCTGGGGACCCTCTCACCAGGGTGTCTCCATAGCCTTGAGGTGTGCTGGTAGGACGCAGTGGGGAAAGTTTTTGGCCTTTTCAGTTGCATTTGTTGTATGGGTCTCCCATGGCTGCAGACTTTACGGCAGTCATTAGCAGCCTGAATGTCCAATGACTTCAGTGGAAGGGAAGCTGCTGGACTTTCCTATGCCGAAAACTAGTTCTGGGTGTCACCATGAGGTCTATCTCAGTGGGCTGTGGCATATTATGGGCTTAAATGTCTGGGTGTGTGTTAAATTGAGGTTGAGCTAAGGGTGAGGAATCTGCTGTCCTCTTAATTGCAGGCCTTCCAGAGTCTCTAGTTCCCCATGGGTCAGGGGGGGATGTGTCTCCTGCCCCGTGCTTGTGGGACACGTTAGCCTTGTTACCCCTCCGTGGCTGTGTCTGGCAAATGTGGCCAATCTTCTATCCCGGATTTTGGAGGTAGGGGCTTATGCCTCTCCTGAGGACATGAAACCTTCAGGCTCTTTCTGATGATGATCCTATCTCTGGAGCGTTGCTAAGGTGATATATCATCATCCTCATAGGTGTCCAGCCTCACAGGGACAAAGGGAAACTGTGTGGAAACTGTGTGGTCCTCCTTCACATCTCTCTTCCTCTCTCTCCCTGTGCCAGAGGGCTTGTCCGGATATGGACAGCTGGTGGATGTGACCTAGGGGTTGGTCTGAACCGCTGGTGGGAAAGGGAGGTGTTTGTTGGGCAGGGAGACGTCTGAGGCCCGCCCCCCCGGCTTTTGGGGCAGCTGGATGGCCCCACCTGGATCTATTGGTTGGGACACTCACTTTTTCAGCCCGTCCTTACAGATGAAGCCCCAGCCTAAAGAGGGGTGCGTCATGCTTCTGAGGTTTTGCGTGCTCAGTGAAAGGCATTTGCAAAAATGCTCTTTTAGCCCTTAATCAAAGTCATTATCCATATGCTTTATTTTCCTTTAAGCCCCAACTGGAACGATTCACAGACATCTCTGAGCTGATCCTAAGTAATAAGCACTAATGTTTGAGCTTCAAAATTGCTTGTAAAGTTGCAGTCTGGTAAAGCCATCTGCTTGAAATCTGTCAATACTTATTATCCACTGGAAGTTTCTCTTTGGGCAGCTCTAATACTGTCTTTCGTTATCATGGAGAGCTGATCACATTAAACTAATTACAGGGAATAGCTGATGACAAGTTCCTCTTTAATCTGCTTTTTTTTTAATTAAAACTAAGGTCATCCTCAAAGAACTTGGTTTTGGAAACTCCCTGGCAGCAATAGTTAGCTTCTTCAAAATATTTACAAATCCCTCTATCTCCTGTTGCTCCCATTAGGAAAGAATAAGCAGATTTGTTAGTTGTATTCAAACTGAGCATTGTTTTAGAGGTACTAAGTATTGTTCCCAGTACTACTTATACCGTGTGTGGTGGTGAAGAGAGGCTTTCAGACTTTCAACCTTGCTAAGTCAATTTTTCTCAGACAGTGTTAGGTTGCCTTTAGATCAACATGTGTTTCCGGTTCTTAGGCTTGGACATACCAGGGGAGCAAAGAGGGAAGTGCCCATCTGTCCTGTAGGAGCAGTGAAACAAAACTTCCCAGAGTATTAGTGCTTCTTCAGCACCAGATGAAAATATAGATTATAATTTGACAACAGCCTCTGTGCAGACTAGTCTGTGCCTTGCTTCCTTAAAGGTGCTGGCAGACCCATCATGTAGTTGGCCTGGGCCTCGGCCAGGCAGTTCAGGTGAGTATCCCAGTTTTTGTGCCCTGCAAGAGGCAGCAAACAGACTAGGAAGAAGTCAGTGAGACCTTAGGATTGCTGGCTTTGGCTCTGCCTCCCTGATCTGCTTGCTGATGGTTTAGGGGTGAGATGATGTAGTTGCTCTCTACCTCAGTTTCCCTGAGTTAAGGATACTACCTTTAAGGGGAGCTAGGAGGGAAATCTTGGGGAGTTCATTTCAGGGTTGGAATCTATTTGCTTTGGCTGCTTTGGATAATGCCTTTTCTAGTTGTTACCTGGTTGTGTCCAAAGTTTGGAAGACATAGTTCATCCTTTTCCATTGTCTTTAATAGCCTAATGTTATTACTTCTGGACATATTCTGCTGTGAGACGTGGTGAGCAGCTTCCTCTGCTATCACAGGTTAACTTCCCACCTGTATTTACACCTCCTTCCCCATGCTGATTTCCAGTAGATGAAGAGTTTGACTCAGTGCTTATAAAATCTGGTCAGGACACTGCTTTCCAATTACCTTCACGCTTTAAAAATGAGTCTCCTGTAACATGGTGTAATTTGCTGCTTGGGCTTATTGCTGGGTCCCTACGATGTAACTTGGTACCACTGCCTCCATCCATGCAAACGGGAACAACTGGAGCCCTTCCCGTAGGGCTTACTCAAATATACTACATTTAATAAAAGTTAATCCCTTTAACACAGTTGCTGGCCTTGCCTTTTGAAACTGGATTAAGATTGAGGCACTATAAAGAGTTTTTAATGCCAATGAAGGCTACATGTTCTAGAAAACGGGAGTTGTAAACATGGTATGGACACTAAGATCAACCTGACCTTAGGAACTGGCCTTAGGAAGAGCTGAACAATGGCCTTTGTCACACCTTTTACTCCACAGGACTTGATGGCAATGATGTTAACAGATGAGCAGGGCTATGAAAAGTTTAGCTGATTCTCAGAAGCATAATTAAATGACAATCAGGCAGAATAAACACTTCTAGTGCGAGAGTCCTGAAGAGCAAAATCACCAGCATCCACTCAAGTCCACAAGAGATTGGAGGTGTCAAACCCCAGAAGCAACTTCAAGACTGAGAACAATTGTCGCAGCTCTGAATCCTTACGGGGGAAGAAACGTGATGAAGCAAATACGGTATGAAGGAGAGTGGTCCACAGTGTTTTGAGATCTGTTGTTTAAAAAGAGCTGTAGCAGAAATTGCTCTTTTAGAAATGGCTTTGAAAAACCTCATTAACTCCATCCTTTCGGAGTTCCAATTTTCTGGAAGGTGCAGATATTCTTTCATCTCATATTTGGGGACAAATTAGTGTTTTACTTGTAAAATTTTAAATCTAAGTGTGTATTCAGATCGGAGTTTGAAGCGATAAATGGAAATTTGGACCTTATTTTCACTCAGGCTGATTTCATGAACTCTAATTTACTCCCCTCCACAGCATTAAGGTTTTCCATCCAGTCTCTTTTCCACAGCAATGAAGAAACAGAAAATGCATTCAATGGTTATATGATTGTGTACGTACATGGTTATACATGTGCCTGGATCTCGGAACACTGATCTGCGAATGCCAGCGGGGTGGGATGGAGGCTGTCCCATGAGCGTCACCCAACCTCCACGACAAAGCAATGGCTCGTGCAAGGGGCTGGACTCCCACTCCTGAGCAGCGCTGTACTGATGTACAGCGGGGACTTGGCCTGGTTTATCCTTACCTTTCATGCTGTTTTTCAGGCCTTTACTTTCCGAAGTAGTAAGGGGAGAGAGGTGTTTGCTTAGCTTCCTCCATTTGCCCCATCACTTGAAATATGAAGTCATAAAATTAAAGCCTGGATATCTGCAGTCTATTGATAGGCATTGGCAGTTTCAGATCCGTTCCCTCTAAGTGGAAGGGGCAGTTCATGGACGCAAGCAATTGCTAAACTGCAGTGACATTTGGACAGAGAGGAAAAAAAAAAGGAGTAAACAGACCCAGGGAACTCCAGCTTGACATAAAAAACAACGTGATGGATAGTCCACAGTGACCATTGGCTCCAGTGGCTGGAGGACAAGAGAAAAAAAAGCAAGAAAAAAACCAGGACAAGCAATCTGCAACCAGCCTAGGAAGATTACTGCCATAAAAGCAACGCTGGAAGGGGCTAGTTATCAAGTGGAAAACAAGAAAGTACAACTAGCTCCCCAGTCACCAGATTTAGGGGACTCTGGTTGGAAGGTTCATACTCTGGTGGGCCATTAGAGCAGAAACAGAAATGGATGCAGTAATCCAGAACATATTGAGTCTCTAGGTTACCATGAAATATAATGCAGGGAGAAATGAATTATTTTCCAAGGGAAGCTGTAGAAAGCACATATACGGACTTTTTTTTATTGGAACTGTGTTATCAACAGTCTCTCTTAATAGCTGAAAACAGCTTCTTATGTTTTTTATAGAGTTTTAAAGATCCCTCTGGACATGTCTGGAGGGGCTGAAGAGGGGGAGCTGCAGGCAGAGGAAGAAGCAGGGGAAGAGAGCAAGGGACACAAATGCCACGAGAGTGAGCACGGTGCTGGTTTCCTTGGGCTGGCACAGCATTTGGATGCAGTATTGCATTATGTTAATGTTGCCTCCTTCCTTGCATAGAAATGATGCTGCATGTCACCTCGGTTACGCATACAGCCTAGCTGGCCTGAGTGTTTTCCTTTGTAGTGGGGTGAACCAGCACTTCTTCTGCAAAAAATATACGGAGATCAACAAAAATCTACCTCCACCTGCTTTATGCCATTTCTTCCTGTCCGGGAGTGCCCCAAAGAGGGTGGCAGAAAGGCAGCTGGAGGAGCCCATGGACCTAAATTCCTCCAGATTTTGGAGGTTTGGGGTCACCTCCTGATTTTATTAAGTTGTATGTGTTCCTGTGGCTGTTTCTCAGGGCCTGCATAATAGTTGCAATCTTTATTCAAGCCCTACAACCTGAGGTCATGTGAATGCATACCACTCTCAGATTTCATGGGGCAAGGAGGTTTCTAGCTAAGTGTTGTGAACAAAAATGTCTTCTCTAACAGCTCAAGACCCAGAAAATGAATGAGAACTTTAAATACTTCTTTTTTTCCCTAGAGAAAAGAATCTCATGAAGTTGCTCTCATGACATTGCTGTGACTTTAAATGTTTGGGAGTGAAAATATTAAGGCTGATCTAGGAGAGTTTCATGGATTTTTCCATGCACAAAGAGCAATTTTATACTTTAACATATCTATCCACTTCTAATATTAATGCCTTGTGAACAGAGCCACTGGTAGCATGAAGTTGTCATAAAATGGATCTAGAGATTATAAAAGTAATGATGTGTAGCAAGGTTTCTTTTGCCTTGTCATCTGGATTCGGAGGCTCTGGCCTGAGCGTGTTTCATGTTTGCAAGGCTTCTTGACAACCATAGGGGAAAAAACGAGGGAAACAAGGCAAGGGAAGGGAAAAAGGGAAAAAAGGAAAAATCAATCTAAAACTCAAAAATCCCTTGAAAAATGAAGTATTTCAACTGGAATATGCACTTGACATTCTTTGTGTGCACCCATCATCACTGTACTGTCTTCTCTGTTATTCCAGAGCTGCTAAGTAGAAGAGCTCGTAGCTGTAGTTTTCGCTCTGCTTCAATATAAAAAAAAATAAGTATTTATCTTATTGAATTTCTTAAAGTACAGCCATGCTAACCCCAATATGTAGAAGAGAATATGTCAGGAATGTAAACAGAGTCTCTCTTCAGCTCTGTACAAAGAGATACCGATGGTAGGATGGACTGATATATATAAATTGGAATTCACACTGTGTACAGAACAAAATAATTTCAGACGCCCAGGTAGTGATCTGGCATACAGCACAGTCTAAATTTCTGTTTTTTTAATGACCACAAGGAAGAGGCGTCTATCTCAGCTTAGCACATCTCTGTTCAGTTCCTCCACCTAAAACGTGGCTCTTTCTAGCTTCAGACACGGCAGAAAATAAAATAGCTCCTGCCTAGGAAACCAGCCCCCAGGTCTTTAGACGGATAGGGGCCCTGTGGCATCAAAGCTAACAGGGCCAGGGCCTGCTTTACAACGTGAAGGGGAGAGCGCCAAAGATCAGTTCTCGTGACAAAAGCCCATTAGGGACGGGTGAGACATGAATGTTGCAGCGTGGCCGGCTGAATGGGCCCGTGGGTGGCTGTGCCATCCTTCTGGAGGGGAGGAGGTTTCTGCAGTGGGCCGGGTATCCCGAGAAACAGAGATCCTGGCACGGCGCGTGCTGGAATTTCTTTCTTGCTGTGCCAGTTTCCAGGTCTTGTGGAAGCATTTGGGGTGGCAGTGGGGGGAGACTGGCACAGATTTGCATGCCAGGCTTGTCTCGAGCTCTGACTCTCTCTGCTGTTCCGCCTGGGCTTCTTTAATTTAGAGTCCTTTGTTACAAAATGTAATGGATATTGCCCTAGGAGCTGTTTTCAATTGCTCGTGACTACGTAAGAAACAATTAGGCAAAGCATATTTTTGTTTATACCCTCACTGCCTCCTTTCCTCGGAGAGATTTAGCGATCCCTGGCTGGGTGGGTTATTAAAATGTTGTTCTCTAAGCCAGGATCTGACTCTTGTAGGGTAGAGTGGAGTCTCAGCTCTCTCCCAGCTGGGTAGGGTTTGGAGGAGGAAGGTAAGGGGAGAAACCAGAATTGAAAGTAACAGAAGAACTGGAAATCTGATTTTTTCCTTGCTTCAAAGAGGTTTCAGATGCTGCCCTAAGGCCGGTATTCAGACTGACCTCACTCTACTGGCAATAAAATCTACATTGGGCAACTCGACACATGTCAGGCTTAGGTCTGGGACTGAAATTCATGGCTGGTTAGTCGGAGCCATTTGGTGGATGATCCAGGTGAGGGTGGAAGAAGCGGCACAGAGGAATGGGGGGAAGCGGAGCAGTGCTGGCCCCTGAGCTGCCCGCCGGTGACACCTAGGGAAGCTCATGGCTTTGATTTCTCCTTCCCAGGCTGGACTGAAGGGTAAATGCAGCGGGATGTACCTGGACGTGAGCCTCTGAGCCAGTCCTGCAGGTGTTGCAGAGATGCAGGAAGGGATAGTGAGAGGAGGCATCCTTTTGCTGCACTTCATGTGATGCTGATGGGGAGCACAGGCTGCCCTTTGTGCCATATTGTTTGGGCTGGGGTGGATGAGGTGCTCTCAGATCGCATACCCAGCAGTAAAGGTTATCAGCCAAGCAGTGGATGCGAGACTCCATTGTCCTGAACCAGGTGGGAGACCAGGAGAGAGCCCAAAGTGGAAAGACGCTATCGAACAGGAGGGAGAAAGGGAGGAAAGCCCTGTCAGCTGCTTAGGGAGAGAGGTGACAAAGGGTGATAGGTTCAATGCCATGGCCTGCACAGTGGTAGGGGTTTCCGTAAAGAAACCAAGAAGTAGAGACTGCTGTCAAATGAGTGGGGGACGCTAGGCTTGGAAAGATTGTGTTGATTGTTCCATCCTTCTCCTGACACAGGATTGATCTCCACTGGACATTACTGTATGGCCTGTCTAGCTCGAAATGGCCCAAACGCTGAGGTTGTGTGATTGCCCATTGGAGGATGGACTCACTGTCCGTTAGACATGTTGCTGTGTTTGCTCGGAAGTGGACCCCAGTACCCCAGTTATATCAGTTAACACAGTAAGAGCTGAGAGCAGCCAATGCCAGCAGTGAAGTACTCCTGCTATCTGTAGGCAGACACAGTGCAACCCCCATGCCCCCATTAGGCAGGGGAGGCCTCTTCGTCAGCCTAACGAGCCCAGCAATCTGCATGCAAACAAGGGCAGAGAGGGGAGAGCGCATTCATCAGTGTGGCAAAGGGGCTGGAGATGCTCAGAACACATGGCCTGTCCTTGGGAAATTGTTGCCTGAGGATAACACAGTATTCGGACCTTCATCTGGCACAGGGAATAAACTGGAAGCTGCCTTCCTCAGTCATTTCAAATAAATCTCAGTTACTGATACAAAAGGCTCTCAGGGGGTCATTGATAAACCTCAGTGTGAAACCCAAACAGCACAGCCACCTCCTGGTGAGGAAGGAGCAGGTTTAGAATGGGTTAATTAGAAAGATAATGAGCTAACAAGGCTTCATTTCTGTTCAGTGGCTCAATGAGGAATTCATTAGAAAGGCTTAATCTAACTGAACAATCCCACGGCTTAGAGAGATTGCCCATTGATTGCCAGCCCAAACTGTTTATTTGCAGGTTTTTGCTGACTGAAAGGTCTCATTCCTTTATTTGTAAGGCCATTCGGATGTCCCATAAGAAGACTTGTGTCCCCAGCAAAAAGCAGTAGCAATAAAAATCTGGCAGAAAAGCCAGATGGGAAGGAAAAAGGGATTGATTCTCCCAGCAAGACCAACCATCTAATTTCAGCACACTTCTAGCAAACGATGGGGCTAGGAGAATTTATTTGTAGGACTTGGCTGCTACTAGGAAGAAAGGAGAAATTAAATGTTAGAAAGGAAGAAAACTGGAGGACAAATGCCAGGCAGTTGTGGGGAGGGCTGAATCTGATCCCCCCAGGCTTTTCTCTGTTTCTTGCTTTTCGGCATAAAATGGGTGTAATTTCAAAAGTCATTTCCAGGGGCCCTGAAATTCCCTGGGGAACTTTCCTATCTTGGGAGGGGGGTGTGAAACTAGGAATGTGCCACTGGAGAAAATCTGGGAATTAAATCTCTACAGGCAAATCCTCTTTCCAATTAGCCCTCTAGCAGCTTTTGTTTCACTCTCTCCCCTAGCGTTTCAGAGAGGGGTAGGACACTGTGCTGGAGCGGCTGAGGTGTGGGCACATTTCCCACTCCTGACAACTTCAGGAATTGAGTTTTCCCTGGGAAATGCACCGCAGCACCTTGTTTCTCCTTCATTGAAAGGACTGCCCTTCGCCATTCCTGGTGACCTGTTTTCATGTTTTTACAAACTGAATCAACACTATACTGGGTTGCACTGAAGTCCCATGAGGGTTTCCTTGTTGAGATGTCATCCTCTAATAGTAAGTCTCTCCTGAGAACTGACAGTTTGGTAAAATTTCAAGCCCAAACTTCTGCTAATGCACTCTTATGTCATTCCAGCCCTGTTTCACAGAGGTTTCCTTTGCTTCTCTGCTTCACTGATGGGCTTTTCCTCACAGGGGAGAGTCGCTCCAGGGTCTGTCCCTGGAAATCAAACCAATGTGGTTCATATCCAGGAATCTTACATCAGATCTTCCACCAAAATGCAACTGTGAGGTTGTGGGTTTATTTATATCCTTGCTCTTTTAACAGTGCTCTTTCGCAATATGTGATGGGACTATATTTAGTGGAAAAGCACTGTTCTGGATCATAGGACAGGCTTTCTGGGGAGACAGCATCCTTGATAGGGCTATTGGCTATTGTCTGAAAAATGGTGAAGAAGATGTACATAGATCTGAACGAGGTTGAGGCCTGGGGGCTTTCCAAGTTCCCTTGGGCATCTTCCAGTGGTACGAAACTGAAGAAACTAGAATGCCTTTAAACACAGAAGAGACCAGGATCTGACCTGTCTTGCATCTTTGTAAGCTCTCTGTGGTCTGTTCACTGACCACAAGACAAGACCTGCCGATCAGAAACATTATGTTTGTACTGGTGAATGAGGACAGTGGTAATTTCTAGATGGAGTATGTTAGAGTCACGTTATATTTGCTGAGCTCTTTAAAATCTTGACAGATTAATAGTCTTTAAAAAAAAAAATCTATCTCAGTGCCACATTAACCACAGGCCACAGTGTATTAACTGACAAAACCCAAATTGTTCTTTAATATTCTTAAAGCTGGTGTTAAGCACAATAAGAACAATTTTCACTTTCAATAAGAATCTGACCCTGGATTTGCCCTCTGCCCTGACCTGGGTCTTTCTCTACAACCATGAGGGACCATGTGGAGTTGTTCTGTGCTCCCTTTAAATGATGATAATTAAAAACCATTTGCTTTCTGATTTTTTTTTCCATCTAATTATTCCTTCACCTTTTGTTTCTCTTCCCTCCTGGATATGCAACTGGAGTTGCCATTTTATGTGTCATTCTTGAATTCCTGTGTTCTTCCAAAGAATCATAGCACACAGCACTCCAGCTTTCCGTTCGCTGCTCTGTTGGACTTTCTGGGGTTTATTTATGGGAGAGAGAAGCAACATAGTGCCCTATTCAGTGTTTCATTTTAGGGATGTCCTTGCTGGCTGTGTCCAAGTTAGTGGCTGTCTCTTGCCTCAGTTTCCCAAACTGTAAAGTTCAAATAACAATACGTGCCTGGCGAGCATTGTGTGAGGTTACGTGAGTAACACTGATAATAGCTCAGCAATCAGGGATATGTCAGAAGTTGAAAAAATTCAGAATCAATAGCCGTTTTCTCCCCCACACAATGTATTATTAAAAGGAAGAGCTTGATACACTGTATGTCTGGTGACAGGAGCTGGGCATTTATGGCTAACCTGAATGTGCACAGTTAGTATTTCCAAGTTATTTGGAAGGGATATGAAGCCTTGTGCTCCAGGGTTTAAACTGATCTCCAGATGTTAGGATATTTCTGTGTAGTTACGGATCATTTGCCATCATGCAGTGTTACTGCACCTTCTGCTGAATTCTCTGTTGCTAGTTTCTAGCTGGGACCAGAGATACAATCCAGGATATGGTTACTCCTGCCTGCCTAAAATTGCACTGAAGGGGGGATATTTAGATGGAAAAATCAACCCATATAATAGGAGAGAGCTGCAGAAGCTGAAGGACCATCAGATACACATCATGGTTTTTATCTTCTCCAGCACCATGTTGGTTTGTGAAGGTGACATCTTCCTTTCTGCCTGCCCTCCTGTCTCTGCTGCCCCATCAAGCTGGTGCACCAGGGCAGTGCTGTTACCTCAGCCACCAAAACAATACAGCTTAAAAACACCCTTCTCCTCTGCTTTTTTTTTTTTAAGAACAGATTTCAGCCTAGCTCAATTGGCTGATCAGCATGGGGGAATGGAGCAGCAGAAACTTCTTAAGCCATGTCCAAGAGGTGGCTGGGCTTTCCAGATTTAGAGCAACCAAGGCAATCAGGGCATCTTTTTCTGGCCAGGAAGTTTTCCTCTCCTATTAGGAATCAAAGCAGCTTTTACGCATTTCAGGCAACCATCCCTCAGACCTGCTGAGCAGGAGAAAAAGAACCTGATTTGTTCCCTGCAGTGTCTGGCAATTTTTTATGCTTAGAAATTAAGTGCAGAACTCAGAGATTTACAAATAAGCCAAAAAAAAGATAGGTGGGGGGAATGACTTCATTTGATGGTTTATTCAGAGCAGAGCAGACAAACAGCTCTATTGTCAATTTGGAGAGCTTCTGTAAGGGGAAGAAAACACTCAGATTTCAATATTACTGGCAGTCTACTTCTCTAAAATCCTTTAAAATCCTGCACCTGGAGCTCCCCTAAGAGCAAGACTATGTAATTCAGTACCTGCAGTGACTGTTACTGACATGTGTTTTATGATTTTGTTCACTGCAATATAAAATCAGCGTGTGGGTAGATTTTATTTTCCTTGATCAGAGGACTTGGTAATACTGCACTGGTGCAATATTGCAAAATATTTATTAGCTCAGAGAGGAGTGCGGGAAGAAGTGCTGAAAGCAGAACTGATGTTCCTAACTTGCAGTTTCCTTTGCCCTCGATTTTTGGTACCTGCTCTTGCAGAGAAATAGTTTAGGGGAGTGGAAAGAGAAAAGCTTATTGTCTCTGTGTTTCCCATGCATTGTTCCCTATGAAAGCATCTCTCTGCAACCTTTACCTTCTGTTCAGATGGCCCCAGCCTGCGATGGGAGAATGGCAGATTTGTGCTTTCTAAGCTCCAGATGGGGCTCCTTTCTTCTTCCTCTGTAAGTTAATGGTGTCTTGCTGAGACCAACTGGGCATGTAAAGATTTGGGCAAAACTCACAGCAGTGGTCTCATAACCTCAAGGCTTCACAGCCTCATCCCGATGTGACGGTGGGTCCCCAGCGGAGCTCGCCTGTGGCTCTGATATGGTGCCAGAGGAGAAGGGGAAGGTTGTGTTGATTACATCTGTTTACCAATGGTTAAATAAATTAAAAGCCCATTGCAGACCACCAGCAGGCAAGGGTGCCTCAGCCCTGCTCTCTGCACAAGGTCCTGTTTGCACTCCGGTACTGCTTTATGTATTGGGCACCCTGCAGTATTGCCAGGGTGACTCTGGTTTGATCCGGGTGAATCTTCACAAATAAGTATAGATAAGATATGAGCTTCCTCCTTCCAGCAACACCATCTGCCTCAGCCAGATCCTCCGGCTGGATCAGGGTCGCTCCAGTGACGTCCGTGGGCTGTGCTGATTTGCACCAGAGGGTAGCTGGATCAGCTCCCTCCTGGTCCACAACTGATGCTAAAGGCAAAGATGGGAAGAAACATTTGTAGAATCCCCTCTAAGACCTTAGTGAGCTCCAGAAGAGCCTGCAGGAGGGTTTCATACTTTGTTGTTGCTGTTGGCATAGTGTGGGAAGGGATCATGGTCCCTGCGTGCTGGGCAGTGTTTACATTCATTGTAAGAGACGGACCGCTGCCTCAAAGAAAATAGTCTCAATAGGCAGGAGGAGAAACTGAGGCAGCAAGAGAAGTGCTTGCAGTGATGCAGGAGGCTGGGGAAGAGCTGGGCAGAGCATGCGCTTCCAGTCAGGGATCTGGTCTGACACTGTTGCTTTCACCAAGTAGGACATGGTGTGAAGGAGGCCTGCAGGGTGAGGAAGACTAAGCGGCCTAATTGGGCTTCTCTGCCTCTAATTTATTTGATTCTCTGAGCTAAGCCATCAGATCCCTATCTGAGGATTTTTCTAATTCATTCCTCAGCAGCCAAATTACCAGCCATATGGAGAAAGAATACTAGAAAAAGATTATTAAGATTATTAAAACAGATTATTTTTGCCATCAGAGCAGAAGCTGTGGGCAGTGGCTAGGGACTGGGCCTTTCCCCATTCCTCTTGCAAGCCGAGATGGTTCTCAGCACTTCTTCATGAGGCCTTACAAGGTCTCTTACCTTTCAGTATTTACCCCAAGTGCTTATAAAAACATGCCTGGCCCTCCTGGTGCTTAGGAGTGTGCTGGTGTCCCATAGGGTCTTGCGGACCAAGGCACTACAGTAGTATTATGAAAAATTCATCTCATTAGTGTCCAGAAAGTTCTTATCCGGTGTTTCAGGGAAGGAATGCACCAAAGAATCGAATGTCTGCAGAAAGAGGAGCTCAAATGAATGGCAGGAGTTGAGATCAAGGCGTTTCTCAGGGACACTGGACACCTTTTCTTCCATTGCTGTATGGGTGTTGGAAAGGGAGGCACAGGCATAATAAATGGCCTGGGTCCTCTCTCCAGGTATGTATGGCCTCTATAAGAGAAGGGATCAACCCCTTTTTTCTGTTGGCCTGTGGGGCAAGTCTCCCTCCTGCTCAAGCTGCTGTCCTAGTCTCCTTTGCAGTGGGGAGGATACGGGCCTGTGAACTCATCCTTGCAGTGACGAGTCTGCAATGTGTTTCTCTGGCCTGCATGAGGGCTGGTCTGTATATATGAATTCAGGACCATGTAGTCAACTACCAGATAACTTTTTTAAGAAGGTTTTGATCTAGCTGAATGTGAATCTTGGAGCCACCAGTGCCTGCCCTGGGCTTCCCAGTGGTCATACGTGATACCCACAGGACTTGGAAAAGAAAGAAATAGGAGAGGTTTTCAGAGTAGAGAATGGGTGGCCACCAGGCAAAATGACAAGGGTTATCATAGTCCTAGTAGCCCAATCTGACCTCAGAGCTGCCTGTGCCTTCCAGAGCAGAGGTTTGTAAATCTGTTCTAGAGATAGGAAAATCTCAGCATATTTCCTAACAGGCACTACCTGCTACTGAAGATGGTGAAAGGGAGGTACCTGAGGACTCAGATTTACCCATGCATGGCTATGTGTATGCATAGAAATCATGTGAGTGAGTCCCATTCAGTCTGAGGGACATTCACACTGGAGGAAATGCTTCCATGATGGGCGGACCAAGAGGGAAACTCATCTTTGCTCACTCTCTCAGAGGGATGATCTCCTTTTCTCGCAACACCCTTCACCATTTTTGTGCTGCCGTGAATGTATCCAGCTCTGCAGCAACAGAAGCACAGAGCATGGGACTGAACTGACGGAGAATAAACTGCTGCTGGGATATAGAAGTCTCTGGGAAGGCCAGGAATTGCTACAGAGAGACATGCAGAAGTACCAGCCACAGACTATTTTTTGGTATAAGTGCTCTTATTTCAAGTTTTTTCAGGTGTGAAGTTTCCCCATTTGACAGCCCATCAATCACATTGGGGGACACCATTAATAAATCTGTCCATGCTTCCCCCTTGAGCTTGAAGAAAGAAAAACTCCAACTGTTAACAATTATTACAGAAAATTAACTCCATGACTTTAAACAAAGACTCATTGCAGGCTATTTTTACATCATGAGGAGGAGAAAAATCACCCTATGAACTACAATGGTAGTTGCAGATGTTGGACAAAAATTTAATCCTGGAAGCAGATGCAAGTTCAATTCTATGACTCTGCTGCTGAATCTGACTTTTTGCTAATTCCGTTGTTAGCTGGGTGCTGCAAAACTGCGTAATAGTAGTCACCAACATTGCATCTAAAGAGCTGTCAAGGCTTATTGCCTTTTTCTAGGCTGACCTCATGAAAAATGTTACCCTCTCCTCCGTGCATCTCTCCCAGCATTTGTTGGCTGGGCTTGGCTGTATCTTTTAGAAAGTCCCCAATCGTGATTTCCTGACTGTGAGCGATGAAGAAGGTGAGTGATGGAGAATTCCTTCCAGCCCTTAGTAACCCATTTCAATGGCTAATTACCCTCACTGCTAATGATTTGCATGTTCTGTATAGTTCAGCCCTTGCTAGCTTCAGCTTCCAGCGCCTGGATGTTGTTATGCTTTTGTCTTCTGGATTAAAAACTGCTTTATAAACAGGTCAAGGAACCAGAGACTGTGATCCTGCCTGTGGTACATAGGAAGCAGGAGGGGATGGGTACAAGGGTATATCTATGGATGAAGGCCTCGTCTGCCCAGAGCTCCCCTTGGATAATGGCAGGATCATGTAGGAAAGTGAATGAGATTTTTCATGTTTACACCTGCTGAAGAACTTCCCCATCTTGCCTAAACTGGTCACTTTGCACACCCCAGGGAGTCAAGATTAGGCCCCAAGGAGCTGTCGCATAAATGGTGTCAGTTCCCTTCTGCCCAGCCCAAGTTATGAAAGGCCACAGCCTGGGGGAGTCCTAATTTGCCACTCATAACTGCACAACCTTTTCAGGCCACGTGCTTTCTAGGAGCTCAGTGCGACCTTCTTCTGTGCCTCCTCTTACCAAAACTCTCTGTGCTCAGCCCTTTCCTTCCCTCTCTCTCAGTCAGAAGCTTTCTCTGAGCTGATGAATCCATGCACAGTAGTAGGTTATATTCATTTGTCTTGTCCTCCAGTTCATTTATCACAATGAGTGCTCTGTTGTGGAGAATCCTGATAGAAAGTCTGCTTATTCTCCTTTTTGGTTGAAATGCAGCATTTCAATCAGCTGATTGCTTATTCTCCTGACCTCGCTGGAAAATCTAGACAGCCCCCAGGAGGGTGGGGAGAGGGGTCTTCCTTTGTCACTCGTCTCATGTGGAAGAATGATAATAGCATTTTCATTTCTTTCCTACTGTCTCTCTGCTCTGTAGAGTTTTGCCTTGTTTTTTTTTTTTTTTTTTAAACCGTAGCTATTTTCCAGTTGCTGCATGTGGGCTATGAAGGCTTCATTTTGCCAGATAGTTCGTTAGCTGGGAGGATGGGGATTCAGGGGAGTTTACAGCTTTAGGCTGATGGAGACATGCATACAATAGCCACCTTGGGATCCGCAGAGGGTCCCCAAGCACTTTATTAGCACGAGGGGGAATGGATTAGGTAAGGATTGCCTAGCTTTGGAGTTGTGCTTGGCCAGGATTTATGAATAGGATTTGAGGTGTGACACAAACCCTTTCCCATCTATCCGCGTCCCCAAGTCCTGTGGCAGAGTTCGGAGGATACCCAGTTGACTGCATTGAGGTGTTTGGTACTGCATGGCAGCTGGCTGGGCCAGGACTGGCAAAGAGAAGAGAGTAACTCACAGCATCCTAGGGTGGTGCTGGGGCAGCTCAGGGCTCTCCAGCCCAACCTCCCACCCAGGCTGGGGCTGTCACCAATGCCAGAGGAGGCTGGCCATGGTTGTGTCTTGCCAGGTCTTGCGGGGATGGAGATCCCTCACCTCCCTGGTGTCCTCCCGCAGGATAAGGAGCAGTTTACTACCATCCAAGCTGAACCTCCCAAGCTACAATTTGTGGCTCTTGCCCCTTGTTATATTGTTTGGCACTGCTGAGAAAAACTTGGCTCAACTGTCTTTGTAACCTCCTCCAATTAGCTGTAGTCAGAACCCCCTTAGTCCTCTTTGCCAGACTAAACGAGCCTATCTCTCCTCCCCTCTCCTCGTAGGGCATGCACCAGCCTCCTCGTCCCTCTTGAGCTGGGGGTCACAGACTGGACACTAACTATTCCAGCTGTGGCCTCACTGATGCTGAGCAGTGAGGACAATAACTTCCCTTGATCCTCTTGCAACACTCCTCCTAATTCAATAACGTCTACAACAAAAATGGGCAAAATCCACGTGTCAGCTCTGCATCACTGGCTAAAGCAGGGGAGAAAGGTGTGAACGTGGGCCTTCTTAAAGTGCCTTCCTCCCCGTCTTCTGTGAATCTGTGACCCACACTAGGAAACTGGCCCAGCTACGTACAGAAATATCCGCAGGAGCTAACACAGCTGCTTTTGGGCAGGAAATGAGTGTGATTTGCCCTTATTTTGTCTGGTAAAAAAGGTGTCTGGTGGTTGGTTGCCTTGCATACACGACATTTGCCCTGGCACAGCCATGTCAAGATACCCTGGCAATCCCTACAACATACGTCCTACGTGCAGGTTCAGGCTTGCAGACGCATGGTTAGATTTCATCTTAAGCACAAAAATATCAAGAAGATTGCATACTAAAAAACCCAAGAGCTATTCAATAACGCATTCTCACCGTGCTACAAATGTGGACATTACCCTTTGACACCTGGCTCTGCATCCGTCCTTTCAGCAGCAAAAGACTTAGCAGAGGAATGTGACACAGTCTGAACTCTTCCCCATCACCAGTCAGAACAAATGGATTCCAGTAGCAAAGCACACCATGGCTTTATCATTATTTTGACAGGTAATTTTATCCCCAGTGAATATATTCAAGGCTTTTGCAAACCACCTCTCAGTAGATGGAATGAAGTTGTTTCACTCCTGGCAGCAAGGAACGAGCCCAGCAGTGGTGCTGGCTTGTTTTTCTATGTCTCTCTGAGCCCTACGTTCCTGAGAGCATGGTGAGATTCTTTATTATCCCCCGATTATGTCATATGTCCTCACTTGCCTGCTATGACCGTCAGGTGTGTTATTTATTACAGCATTTTTCCAGAAACCTTCTCCAAGGCATTTCACACACAACTGGAAGATAATATTCTCTCCCAAGTCTCCCTCATACTGTAAGGGCTTACTCAGCTGCAAACTCAGTTAAGGGTTGTTGCCCCTTACTTGATAGCAAAAAACAGAATTCAAACGCAATAAGGGTTGTGGTATGCTGCAAAGGTGCAGATACAATCTCCACTGCAAGGAGAACCAACATCACATTGAAAGAAGCTGGTGATAGCATGCATACTACAAGGAGGAACTTCAGCTAAGAAAATAGGGGGAGGGGTTTAGAGGGAAACCGGAGAAAGAGGTGGAGGCTCCAGCAGAAAAGTTTGGGCTATAGGGTCTAAACTACAGTGAGCACCATTTCAGTTCACCATGGATGCAAACAGTCTACCATTTCCCATCAGGCATCGTGGCCATGGACTCCTTTAATGCGACTTGTTCCTTGTCCCAAAGAACGTGATGCATCCAGGGAGATAAGGGCTAAGCAGGGGCAGTGGCTTGTGGTGGCTGAGCGAACAGGAGAAATCCAGATGACAAGCAAGATGATTAAACACAGTGACATTCCGAAGAGAATGTGTGTTTTGCTTTTGACAAAACCTAGATTTTCTCTTTATTTATTTATTTTTACTTTTTTGCTAGTTTAGTTTTCAGATGGGCCAGTCCCTTGAACTGACATAACTTGTTCCATGTGACACAACTTGTCACATATCAGGAGCACAAGGAAGGGGACAGGAATGCACAGGCATGTAGGGTAGGATGGGAACAGAGCACAGTAGTCCTGATTAAAATAGGCTTAAACTTAAGCGGGCAGAACCTGCTTTTGAACTATTGAATGGTTAATGATAGAAAAGACCAATGTTGTTTGTTGGGGGTTGTTCATTTAAAGTTTTTCCACAGGGATTTCAGTAAAACTCATTTAGATTCAGGGTCTGGCATAATGGAAAATCACATTTCAAGTGAAACTGAAATGCTGAGGCTATGCTAGAACTGGGCACATGCTAGTGGCACGTGCCCATGTCACTTCCAAAGCGGGGGTCCCAGGCCCTTCGGTTACCACCTCGCTTGCTCCTCTACCTCTGTCTTGAACCTGTCTGGCTGGATCTGACAGCATTTGAAAACTTTCCTCCCTCCAGGCTTTTCCTCCCTCCAGTTCCTTAGTCTCAGACCTGCTAGCAATGGGCCTTACAAAGAAATACTGAACCGGAAAGAGAGAAAGTTTTCCCTGGGTTTGCTATGCATCCATCCTCCTTAACACCAACATTATACAGGGTGCTTGTGGTCACAGTGTAAGTCCGGGGGAATGTTTCTTCAATCTAGGAATATTTATTTTGAAACATGTTTCTAGTCTGAACCAGGACAGAAGAAAATGGGAACAGCAAAAGTGAGGTAGTTACCTTGGTTCAGGTGTCTTGAAAAATTCTGCTTCAGTTCTCACCATTTTGATTTTGAATTGCTGGGAGGCATGTGTTTCCCCCCATTAGTTCAAATGCTGGCATTAGAAGTTGTAAAGTGAGAAAGAGAAAATTGAGAGCATTGAAATCTGGAGGGGTGAAGGAGCTCATGACATAAGTCTGATTTCCTTTCTTTCTCTTCTATTTTTAGCTTGCAAAAGACGTCATCTCAGCTGAGATGTTCCCCCAAATAGAAAAATGATGAATTAATTAGGGAGAGGGAACTGTGGAACTGACTGGCAGATAGCCTTCCCTACAGATTCACCCCCCTTTCTGTGGAGCATCCAGACCGTGACTTGGCCAGTTCTTGTGGCATACGAGTTCACAGCATGGTTTCTCCTTCCCTGTCATGTACTGGCAAAGATCTGGTCATCATGAGGACAAGGACAAACTGCTGGGGCAAAGCCTTCCTATTTCTCTGTCCTAGAGAGCCCTAGCAAAGCTCGGGGTATTATATGGATGAAAAGGACAGTTCAGAGTTATGGTAATTGGGAAATAAAAAGCTTCCTCGTAGACCACAGGTCAGACAGGACTGTGATGATTGCACTTCAGGTTTATTTCACTTGGGTCCCTACAACATTTCTGGGATGGATTTGTCAGCCTGGTCATAGATTTCACAGGTACAGTTGTTTTTTTCCTAAGTCCCCATACTTGGACCTCTGATCCTTTTTGCTCCACAGTCCAGCAGAGCTCTCTTGAAGCCACAACTGCTCTGCAAGGCAGAGGCAGGATCCCTCCTTGTCTCCGTGCTCAGGACCCAGGAATTGCATCAGCCTCCTTTGGCTCCGGGTTGGCTATGTGGCCCAGAAACCTGTGCCAGAGTCCCCATTTGATGTCTAGCACAAATTCTTGCCAAACAGTCGTTTAGCTGTGCACTGAACCCTTTTTAGTGCATTGTGGTTGAACAGGAATCCAAAACAGCTGATGAGTTCCTCTTGTTTTTTGCACCAAAGGACTGTGTTGGTCTCCTTTGCCGCAGTGGACTGCTGGGCTGTGTTTCTGTGACCTGATGGCCAGTGTGGGGGCAGCTGCTGGAGTTCGCATGTGGATCTGCCTTGCTGATGAAGGGAAACCGGACAGGGAGACAATACCCAAGGGAAAGGATGGCCAAGGCATCACCCCCCTCTTCACTGTGCTGCTGGCTGGTGGCTCTGAGGAGCCACAATGGGTTGGGCCAGAGGCAGGCTGGTTCCTCACCTGTTGCACCCCTCTTCCAGGCTTCCCTGAGCCTCTGCTCTCCGAGTCCCCAGTCGTGCAAGCCTGGCCAACTTCACTCGTTTTGACCAGATCTATTTAAAATTCAGCCAGGAGATGGGCTGCAGCTTGTTAGAACACTGTTACTGGAAATGAAGTCATCACCGGAGACTATTCCTTTTTACAACTTCAGGTATATAGATTTTCTCTCAATTCAATTTATTTTTATATAGTGTCTTTAATACACTGTCTCTCCAAATGCTTTAGCAGATAGAATTGAAATAATGAGATAACGTTTTGCAGAAGTGTGTGCAACTGCTCTCAGACGGGCAGCGGGGTAACACAAAAGCAATAGACGGAGATAGAGCAGAGCACGAGGTAGAGGCAGCGTAACTTGGAAGCAGCAGTAATAGCAGCAAGCATTCACGCAGGCTATTACAGCGAGCACAGAACTGATGGATATGGGGAAAAGCTAGTAGTCGGGTGCTCTCTAAAAGGAGGAATTAAGGAGCAATTTGAATTGAGGAAAGATGACTCTATAGGGGAATGCATTTGAGAGGGATGTTTTCAGACAAATGGGTAAAGGGCAGCAAAAGCGAACCTTGATTCTCTTTATTCATCATGAACAGAGATCTTGTTCATTCCTCATCACAGCAACGTAAAACAGAGCTGTGGACAGCATAGGTAACAAGTGCTTAAACCACTGGGTTGTCCTATTGACTTCCCTGGGAATGGTCGAGTGTGTAAAGATGTAAATGCACCCAGCAGGAAATTTCTCTCTTAACCTGTTTTCAAAGGATAATGTTGATATAGTAAGAGCAAAAAGGTTTTAAAGGCAAAGAACTGATCAAGAGCAGAAACTGCATTTTGATCTGATAAACATGCAGGTGGCAGATAGGCTGTTTTGATGTTTTTGTTTGAAATAAATATCAAAGCGTAAAAATACACTGTGAAAAATGTGAACAAAACTGGGAAGGAAACTTAATTTCATCCACCTCAACTAACTTTTATTCGGAAGGGAAGAGCAGCATGAGAAATTTCAGC
This sequence comes from Struthio camelus, assembly GCF_040807025.1. NCBI lineage: Eukaryota > Metazoa > Chordata > Aves > Struthioniformes > Struthionidae > Struthio > Struthio camelus. The sequence goes on from NC_090949.1 coordinate 28,219,434, forward strand.
ATTTTTTGTTTTCATTAAGGGAGGGAAATGAAATCATGGAATTTTCTCTAAATGGGACAATTCCATTACTGCTCAGCCATAGTGAATGACACAAGAGTTTGAAATGCTTTTTTAGATTGGGATTTCTGGACCTAACCAGTGACTACTCAGCCCAAGGGTAGTTTTGTGGAGGCTTCTCAAAGGACCAATCTTGAGTGACAGGGAGAACCACTAGCAGGCAAAGGCTGCTCGCTGGGACAGGGTAAGAGGATGGAACAAACTCATAATATTTAACAAAAACTGACAGTTTCAAACTGCACCTAGAAATAAATAGGAAGCCTGGCAGCACGATGAGTGCAAAGCTGTGTTCAGCGCAGCGTTGCTTGTGTGGAGATACCCCTCTCTGGGCAGCAGTTCTGGCACGAGTGTGTGAGGCACATGTGCAGGTGTTACACCAGGGCAGTGCAATAAGGGGGTTATTCTCCTACCCCTGCTCTGCCCCGAGGGAATGAGCTTATCCATGGGGCATCCCACTGCATTGCTAAGTTATCTAGGGAGCTCCTGATTTTCAACATGCTTCTTCCTGGGTTGCCGTATCCCCCTTCTGACACCCGCTGTTTCACAGGATGCACTGTCTTTTCTCCATGCTCCAGTCTCCCGCCAGCATAAGGGTGATCTTCGCGTGGAGCTGTTGCAGCATTGCTCTGGGAGCCACAGGGGCTGGGAGTCCATCCGCTCCGCACGGCCAGGATCAAACCAATTACACCCCAGCGCAGAGCGAGTCGGAGGCAATGCCCTCGCGCCCATGCAGAAGCAACCTGGACGCAGGTTCAGCGGCAAAGCTGCCCCTGATCGACACAAATCCACTGCACCAGCTACTTGATGAAGAGCCCGGCTTCGTTTTAGCTGCCTGTGTCTCACGTGCAGGGTTAATCGGTACCCACCACGAAGGCCTCCTGGGTGACGATGCAGTGAGAAGCATCTTCTTTGATTCTCCAAAAAGAGGGGGGAAAACGTGTGCACTGAGTGCTGGCTGCTCCCTCTCCTTCTCTGGACCTGCCACTAAAAACTCAGCGAGCATCTTATATTTGCTCTAAATACATAGATGTCTTAGATAAATGATTCACACAAAAGTGGAAGTGGATTCTGCACAAGAAATCTGAGTCTAGGTCCCAGTCTGGAAATGATTTTCAGACCCTTGAATATCTTTATTCTTGAAAAAAGCTCTGAAAGCAGATCTGAGCTGAACTGGGAGAATTTGGTTCTGGGGTCCCGATTTGGACTTAAAAGTACAGATATGTGAATTTTGATTATGTTTCATTTAATGAATTTTGAAAAGATTTGGTGCTGATTTAAAAGTAACAAAAAGCCAGGGAGATGAATGACCCTTATATTAAATTCAATTGGCTTTTGTGCAATTTGTTGCATAGCGAAGCCTTGTTAATACATTTTGCAGATGGTTGGGTCATTTGTCATCAGCATCTCACTTTATGGAAAGGAACTTTCCTCTCTCTTCAGTTATTTTGCACTGAAATGAGTTTCCTTGGGTCCTCTCTGCCAGCAGAAGCTGACCTGGCTTCAGCAGAGCCACATGGTCTGATGCCAGAGAAGGATCTGGCCTGTTATTTTCTGTATGTTTATCAGTTATCCTTAAATAGTATGCTCTACAGGTAACATCTCATGTATAAATATCTATAGCCCTCATCCATTACAAAGAAACACAGGCCTATTTTACAGTTAATAATATTTATTATATCCTTTTGCTTTTCTTGAGAGCCAGTGCTGCTTCCCTCTCTAGAGGAAAGAACGGGTGAAAAAAATAGAAAAAGCTTATTTCGTTTGCATTTTCCTAATTTGCTTTCCTCTAGCTCAGACATGTGTTGCCTATAAGCTATTAAAACTCTTTCTCTAGGGTTATTCCCCCCCTCCCTCTCCCATCTGATATTCACAGCTTCATTCTGCCTGGATCAATGACTGCAAATTTGCTTTATGACAACTTGAACAAACCCATGATGGATCAGAAAGGACCTCAAAGTAGGCTGAAGCCTACTCAAGTCAAGAGCACCAGACACGTTTGTTAAAGAGCTCATTGGCCTCTGATCCTCGGGTTGCTGCAGTATTGATTTTTAGGGTCCGAGCTCAATTGCACTGGAAGTCGAGTCATATGGAGTCGCATGCTCGTTGGGGAGACAGGAGCTTTATAAAGGGAACGGATCGATGGGGAATGATTTAGCACAGAGGGACCTGGAGGCTTGGCATGAAAGCTAAGCAATAATCGAGTTTGTGGACTCAGAGCCGTCTCAGGCCAGCCCGCTGCCTGTCTCGCTCAGCAGCGCTTTGGTGAGCTCTGGAGCTGCGACGCTGGGTCTGTGCGCGGGAACCGGGCAGCCCAGCGGGTCCACACAGGTCCCGTGGCGGGCACGCCGAGTGCGTGAGGAACCGTGACACAGGTATCGTTCATCTTGAACTAGCTGGTATCAGTGTACTTTCCCAGCACTTTTCAGTCTAAAATAGAGCAGGTCGGATCCTCAGCTGCCACAAACCAAGAGCTAGTGTTGTCAGCCCAGTAATGCAAGGTCTGAGTGTGTCTAGAAAGAGGGTTGGGGGACCATAGCTCTTTGAGGTGACAGGGTCACTGCACGCAGCACTATGGCTCTGGGCTCACCCCATAAGCGACTTGCCAGCCTTATGCAGCCAGGGGAGCACAGATGTGCAGCCAGGGGAGCACAGATGTGGGGAATGGCATGTTTTGTGTGGGCTTGCAAACACTTTTTTTTGTTAACTGCAACTTTCTTGCAAACAGAAGGTTTCTCCCATTTCTTGACCCCTTCACCATCAATATGGCTGGGGAGTGTGAGACCCAATGAGCAGGGATTTGCTTTCTGCCGTGTGTCAGCACAGAGCTCCCTAGGAGCCCTCTTCATACCTGGGTTGCCCCCACCCAATATTGCATGCAAATCCAAGCAATCCCACTGAACAGAAGAGGGGGCAGGCTGCACATGAAGCTGTGTGCCTCAGTTTACCTCTCTACAAAGTGTGAGTAAACACCACCATTCCCCTTCCTTGAGATAGAGGGGAGCAAACAATGAGGTGATACCTCTATTGTGTTTCCATGCATAATATCCACAGGTTGTATCTAAAGCCAGATGGAGTTTTATATCTAGTGCTACTGAGAACGAAGTCTATGGCAAGGCCCCCCGCTCTGCTATATCCAAACCCTCAGGTCATCAGTTTTTTGGCTCCGTCTGACTTGAGGTGGGTTATCTGGGCTCAGGTCCTAGTGGTTTAAAGGAGTGAGGTGTTCTCTGAGACTGAGCTTGGGGGGTAAATTCCAGCCCCCATCCCAGCAAAGTTCTCCCTCTTCTGTCCTGTGACCGGTAAGTCACTCTTGTTCCTGCAGCTCTTGAACGTGTCTCTGGGAGCATTTGCCCCTGCACAGTGTCCTGAACTCCACCCCAATGCCAGGATCTGTCCATGCAGTGACTCTGGCATTGAACTTGAGGGTGGAATGGGAGATGGGGTCCTTGCTTAGAAATGCTGCAAGCACCATAATGGAAGAAAAGAGGTTTTTTCCCCCTGCTCAGCACAAGTGCAGGTATTTTCCTTCTCCTGTGAGGAAACTGGGCCTGGATCTAATGCTTGTCCTATATTTATTTGTCTGAGGATGCTTTATCAAAGAATAAAGGACAGTGGCAGGACTGAGGGGCAAGCCAGAGTGTCTTGGGGCTTGGTACTTCGAGCTAAATCAGGCACCATTTTGCACCCCAAGGATAGCCAGTCTCCCAAATAGATTTTTTTGGCACACAAGAGTCCATATTTCAGCACACGTTGTTTCAGCAAGTCCTGCCTTGTTATTTACCTCTGCTTCCCCTCCACCTTTTGAGACATAGCTTTTCACATTTCATGCTGAATATTTGCATAGCACCTACACATCATGTTATCCCTGTGTACCCTGCTATCTCCCTGCCTTCCGCCTGGGTCAGTTCCTCAAACAACACCTTCTCAGGAGTGAAAGAGGGGGTTCAAAGGGAAGGATTGCTCCAAACTTGCTTGTCCTTACACTTTTTCAGTGCTTGACACTTTTTTCGGGGGCAAATGATGCTACCACAGATGGGATCGTGGCCTGCATGGACCGGCTAAAGCTGTTGCTGTGCTCTCCAATGGCAGTAAGGAAGCCAGGAGCAAGATATTGCTCCTTACATGCAGCTGTGACTGCTCAGATGTATGTAGCAGTGACAGTCTTCTAGCAAAGCCCTGATGTGCATCCCTGGCTGGCTTGGGAACGGATCCAATTCAAATTCGCCTCCCTGCCTCAGCGTCACCGCAGGTCACTGCTGGCAGTCGCTCTCACAGGGATTTCTCCCACCCATTGCAAAACATTAAGTCTCTGAAGGTTCAATGGAGGGAGTCAGGGGAACTCATCCCCTCGTGAAACAGGGGTTTAGCAGAGACAGGGTGTCTTTCAGGACTGACAGTAAAGAGCGACTGCAGAATTTGGCTCTGCAGGTTCACTCCCTAGTGCCTATCAGCAAAGTCAGGACAACTTGCCTAGGCACTCGGTGTCCAAAGTTTCAGGAGGCTAAACCTAACTGAAACTGAGCCCTCTGTGCCTGCATTTCCCAGAGCTTACACTGCAAATAAACATATTTCCTTTGTGCATCATTTCTGATGCCATGTATTTGAAGGCCTCTGCAAAGAAAGCTCTGCCTCTCACTGCCTGGATGCACAAATTGTTCCATCCTGCTGATGCTAAGTGACTGTCAATAATAGAAGCAAGCTGAGAGCAGGTCTAGGGATTCAGATAAGTGTAATTAGTAAATCTTTGCTTGGCAATTCACAATATTTTGGAAAAAAAAAAGTATGATATCTTAGCCCCATGACAGCTAGGTGCAGCTTGTGCTCTGAAGCCTTTGCAGAGAGGTGGGAAGAGGCAGCCAGGTTTTGTATGTATGGGCAGATTATAAAGTGGGGGGATTAGCAAAGAGTAATTACAGTGCCTCCACTGTATATTAAGTGTGTGAAACAATATATAGGCACTCAGTGCGTGGCAGGCATTTATGGCTGGGTGTCATAGTTGACATTTTTAATATCCATTATTCAAAAATTGATTCCATGCCTGACTATCAAACAGCACCCAGCTATAATATGGGAGTAGTACTACACAACAGCCCTGTCAGCTGCTAAGAGCTTTACAAACATTAGCTAATTCTGCCTAACCTCTCCATCAGCGAGGAGTAAGGGCTGCTATTTCCGGCCGTTTGAATACTGGGAGGAGCTGGGACTAGACAAAGCTGTTTTGGGGAACCTGCTGTAGGGTGTGAGACCACAGCGGCCGCGGGTGCCTGGGAGGTGAGCAGGACAAGAGAGCGGCTGTAGCTTGGAATGACCCCAGCTCCCTCACATCCAAAGGAAAAAACCTCCTGTGCTCAGAAATGCTGAAAAACAGAAGCTTTTTTAATTCTCTGCATTTTGTGCTCACTTTTATCTTTTGCAAGTATTTTTAGGAAAGATTTTCATTTGGGATTTATTTTTCTTTTTTCTTTGTTTTTTTTTTTCACTTTGGCCTTTAGGAAAAGGAGAAGTAAGGAAAAAAAAAGATAGGAAAAACAATAAGCAGATGAGGGAGGAAAGCCCAAATATGAGAATAAAAGATTTTTTTTGTTTAAGTGAAAAAAGGTATTTTGTCAAAAAGATCACCTTTTTTGTGTTTGAAAGTATCTGGTTTAGAAAACACACATTTTTTTCCTGATGAAAATATCTGTGACTCCAGAGATGAACAGATGTGTGGGTACCAGGGGAAGACAGCAATATCTTCTTTGCGGTGGGTCTGCATCCCCTCGAGGGCTATTGACAAACCAGATTTCATCTTCCTCTTCTGCCCCTGCTTGTCTCCAGGAATTTCTGTTCCCAAACCTCCATCGCTTTAGTTAAATCCTCTCTGAAGATTACCTGCATTACCTACTTCTCCCTGGAGACAGCCTTCTTTCCCCTGCTATCAATTAACGAAAGCTCTCAGCAGCCCCCTTGGTTTAATTGCACCATTTTTAAAATCTATCTTTTTCCTATTTCATTTTCCTATGGTGAATCATTTGTTGCTCCTGACTGCAAACCCCGGCACTGGGGTGTATGGGGGTCTGGCGCTGCCCTCTCCTCTGTGGTCCAGGAGTTTCCTCCCTTCTCCCGCGCCAGCGTCGCAGCCCAAGAGTGAGCTCTCCTGTGCCCAGGTCGGGTAGTCCTTTGTGCTGCAAACATAGTTGGAAGTCGCGTTAAAAAGCATATGTGTGTGTGAAGGGTAAGCTCCAAATTATTCTGACAATCTGCTCTGAGGCTGTAAATATTAAATATAGAGACAGTAAGTGATCAGACAGGATCTAAATTACAACAGCGACAAAAGAAAACTCAGCACAAACTCTCCATAAATGCTGGTATCCAAACCAGGGTCAAATCGCCCCTTGGGCACTTCTGTTCCCCTCCCTGTGTTTTTGCTCTGCCCTGCTGGCTCTGCTTGTGCTTTGGGGAGCTGCAGAAAACCAGATTCGAAAGACTGGGAATGAACCTTGCCCAAACTGTCTATTTCAGTTTTTCCAGGGCCCTCCAAGAGGCATTTATTCCCCACAATGACGGATCTAATCTTGATTCTGCAGTGATGAAAAACAATTGCTTTCAGTAAGTTGTCTCCTGCCTGGCCCAAGCAGGAGCAGGATCAAGTGCCCTGCCATGATGAGGATCTCAGACTGGATGATACCTATTTCCATTTGGTATCTTCTCTGCATTAGGTGCCATGCTGTAAGGTGGAAACAAGGCTCAGCACATCCCTTGGTGAGCTTGTCAATGCACTCTAGACCCTACTTCAGGGTGCACGAGTCTGGGATAGCACAGCAAAGAGACATTTAGAAGAGTCCTCGGGTCCAGCCTCATTTAGAGGTTAAAAATAACACAAAGGTTCTTAGAAGAATAAATAACAATACAAATAAAACCACCCCCACGTTTGAAGGAAACCTGCCCCTTTAAGAAAGGATTGAACGTAATCTATTTCCAGCGTACGAGAGATCGGCTAAGGATTGCTGGGACATTTTCACTGACACAAATCTACATAATCGTTTTAAACTTCTCACCATTTCTTCCGATTATTCTCTTTCTGTCACTTTAGGAAGCTCTAAAACTGATTTTCTCTCCGTAATCTTCCAGTATTGCTTAGCACCCAAATCTCTAATATTTTAAGAAGATTATTTCATTTATAATTGATTGAGTGCATTTGCCAGTTTGCTACTTCAAAGATGTTGTGCTTTAAGGGGTTCAGGTAGAGCCTTATTAAGTTTCCACCCCTTACCCCCCGCTAAAAAAGAGGGAGGAAAATTTCACTTCCTGCTTGACACTTGATGCATTTTTTTTTATTGGCATTATTTACATTGTCAACATGCTGAATTGCTGTAAGAAAGATCTCCAGAGATGAAAGGCGCATCGAGCTGTCTCCGACTGCTGGCTCCCGGGCTGCGGTTTCCATCTGAGGGTGCAGTTTGACGAGCACCAATTGCAGCTGGCCGGCTTGTGCAGCCCTGCGGCTCACCTTCCCCACCAGGTGCCTTGTTCTTCCCCACTATTCCTACCAGGAGGTGGGTTGGAGAACCCATCAGAGCTAAAATATCACTTTTTCCCTCTTTCACGGATGGGCTGCTTTGCAGTCAGGTCCATTCTCTGGGGCGGTTTTCTGCATGGGGCAGAAGAGGTTGCACGGGCACATTGCGATGGCCAGGAGAGCAGTGGGGGCGAGGGAAAGGCGGAGGGGACTGGGCAAAGGGCATTTCTGCGACGTGTTGCTGCTGAAAGTTGTCTTCAACCAGCTCTGGGCTGGATTATGGTAACCGGCACCTGCAGGTAAGCAGGATCTGTTGCTCAGTGCTGGATGTTGTCCTCTTCTCTGCAGCGTGGTGAGAAAGGGCTGAGAGATGGGAATAAAAGTGCAATAGGTAATATTTACCGGAAGCAAAGGAATTAGGACATACACAAACAGGAGGGCAGGGAGAGACATGGAGGCAGAGGACCCATCTAACGCACTGCTGCCTAACCAAAAAGTCTCAGAAATAAGGAGGAGATTTCCCCTTTCTCAGCCCTGCTCTGCCATTCGTTCTTGATCACCTGTGAGCGAGCGAGGAGACACATGGCACAGTGCTCAAAGGAAAGCTCTGAGCCCTCTTTTAGGGCTGGCAGAGACTTAGTGATGCTCTGTCACAGTCATTTCGGGGAATGGAGCAGCTATCAACTAACAAGAATGAATTTCAAGGCTGATCACCTGCAAGCGAGGGATAATGAGAGGTCTGCACAATCAAACACGTCTCCTGTTATAGTAAAACAAGCAACACTTGAAAAAGACGTGGAAACAGTCTTCTTTAAATCCAATTCAGGGATTTGGAATCCCCACTAAACGCTTAATTAATTTTTGATTAGCTGAGAACCCATTAAACAGACTGATTCTTCTAGCTTTATAAGTAACGGCAGCATGCTGCTTTAATTAAATTAATACTAAGGGATGTTCATTTTCAAATCCTTATGTTGGTTATTTGAGAAAAATCATTTCATTCCCTTCCTAAGAGGTTTACCATATTCTTTTAGCCCAATGCAGTTCAAGTATCTCTTCCCACTCTGTTTGTGATGCCGTTGATGTGCCTGGCGGCAGGATTTAGCAGGGCCCTGAACTTTCTCTGCCCGAGGGATGTGGGGGTGTCCCAGTACCTTTCAGGATCAAGAACCTCATTTTCCTGTAGGGGTTCACCATATGGGCGAGAGCAGTCTGGCCATTTCAAGCTTCACAGCCCTAGCTTCTCCCACCCATCTTGCCTATGGAGCGACCATAGGGCTGTTTCCTATGGCAGGTAACAGAGAGCTGATTCCTCCTCCACAACATAGTGAGCAGCTTGAATTATCACTCATTTTCTGAGGGTAAGAGCCCATCCGTAGTCAGTTCTGCAGAGCAGCAGATGTGTGGTAACCTGTCTCAGGTCTCCTGTGCGACACCCAGGGCTGTGCCTAGGACCTTGGACAACCTGCGGTGGCTCCTTTACTCCTTGTTTTCCTTTCTCCATTTCTCAGTGAAAATCAGAGGTGCTGCCCAACCTTGACCTCTTCTTGAGCTACCGATACCTAGTGTGCACCTAGTGTGCTGCAGGCATCGCTGAGCAAGGGATTAGGGAGGAGGGTCAGGCTCACTCTTAGCCCTACTCATCTCATAGGGAGGACGCAAACCTCTCCTCTGCCTTTCCTGCCACCTGCAGTGAGATCTGCACCTGAATTTTCCAGCCATTTCACACTGCTATAATGGGAGAAAATCTCTTCCCTGCTCACTGTGGCACCAACACGCTACGGGCTGAGGCCAGAGTCTTGCCTTGCTTCACTCAACCTTCTTGTGCAAATCTCCGAACCATCCCTCCCACCCGCAGAGACCAAGCCCTGGACATGGTTGTGGCTGAAGTCTCTACAGGTGTATGTGCTCAGTGAGCGTCTAGGTACCCCCGAGTGTCCAGGAGTGAGGAGAGAAGCCTGGAGCAGAGCAGCTGAGTGAATTTTCACTCCTATTTATGCAGGCTCACTATAACCAGCTCCAAGATCTGCCAGCCACATGAGTCTTAAACGACGACACCACTTTCAAGATGCTACTGAACAACTTTACATTGATTACCATCCCATAAGTGGGGAACCTTTCTCGTTGCCTGAGAGCTGGGTTTTTTTTTTCCTCTTTAAGCTTCTTTCATTTGGCAGAAGGAACAATTTTGCAAAAATAGCTCGCAAGAACCCACTGCTCAGATGAACCACTTGGCAATAACACCAGAGCCTGGCTCTGTACAGGTACGATTTCCCCTGCATCTTTCCCATGTGGTTTCAGTCTAGCATCCGTCCCCTGCTTCATCTGCTCTGGGGGCAGCTGGACTAAGCAAAGCTTGTGCTTTGCTCCTTGCTGTGGTTGTCCCATCATATGGGGGAGAAAAATGAGCCAACCTGCCACCTTCCCCTTTAGCACTGTCCTTGCAGAGCTTGCCTGTCACCCAGGCCGTGACCGTGGGAAGGGCAGGTGGCTCCATGCTGGGGTGATTCCCCAACGTTTCAATCACAGGTGCATGGGCAAATGCTGCTGTTACAAGGGATCCGGAGAGAGGAGCTTGGAGAACGGCCCCAGCCCCCTGCACCTTCATCCTCTTGCAAAGCTCCCCTTGCTCCCCCTCTCCCCACTGCCCACTTCTTGTTAGGAGCTGTCGGAGGCAGCTGGCTGCTCGTGCATTAAATTAGCAGATGTTGCGGCTACACAACATTAAGCACAACAATACTGTTAATGTGCCCTCTGGAGCCCTCTGCCTCCCTCCTCACCAGGCCTCGGCAGACACCGCCTCTCCGGAGGCAGATTAATTTCAACTCTCTGGATCATAATAAATTAATTTTTATTAGAAAAAGGGGGGAGTGGGCTGATCTCCTGAGCTGCAGAGATTTAAGCCAGCTCTCGACTGTCTCCTGGCATTTGGGTTAGGAAGTAAATACAGAAGGAGGGGATTTTTTAAAAAGCCCCATCAGCCCCTCCTCTCTGGGAAGAGTGTGAGAGAGGCTTGGCGATGGGAGAGAAATCAGTGTTGGGGGGTTAATGCTTTGCCTAGCCCAATGCTAAACAAACTGGGGGAGAATATTTTCCTTTTGCATTTGGTGGGGAACTGGATTCCTCTGTGCTATGCCATAAAGACAACCCTCCTTGGCTGTGAGGATGTGGGCACTCAAGACAGGTCCCCACATCCACCAAACCCTTCTTTGCTAAAAAGCCTTTTTTTCCAGAAGATGCTCATTTGAATAGGATTTAACATCCTTGCATTGCTACTCTCCCAACCCCGACTCATGCTCTGTGCATAGCCTGGTTCCCCCGTTGCCAAGACTTTCTGAGTAGAGGAGATTTTGATAGTTCAGCCCAGTTCTCTTGGTCACTGAACACTCACAGCTCCTTTTGACTTAAGTAGGGGCTGACTGCACTCAGCACTTCTGAAAATCAAGCCCTCCGTCTTTGCTCAGATTAGCGATCAGCATAAGAAGGGCGGCTCTTGGAAAGCCCAGATCTTCCTTTATCAGAGGGGGAGGGCATTTCCAGGCATGGATTCAGAGGATGTGGGAGTCAGGACTCCAAGGGTCTGTTCCTGTTTTTACTGCTGAGCTGAAAACTTGGACCTGGCAGTTTTAGCATCAGGCACAGTAACTGCTGAGAAATCTGGATTTTGGCAGGACTGCGGATACAAACATGTTTTCTTTCACTGCTGTGTTAGATGAGAGTGCCATTCCCACCAGTCATTTCAAATATCAATGAATGTAGCCAATATCTATTCAAATATTCATCCAGCCCAGCATCCTATCTCCAGCCGTGGCCAACAGTGAATGCTGTTGAATGAATATAACATGATAAACTTGTAGGGATCCTTCAACAGCATATTATCCCAAGCCCCAGATGTGTGGCTGGAAGACTCTTCATGGAATCAAAATGAATTTTTTTCTCCAAGAATTTCTCCAGTTACGTTTGATCAGCCACAATGTCCAGTGGCAAGCAGTTCCACAGATCAGGCTTTTGGTGAAAAATTACTTTTCCTTTTCCAGCTGGTCTGAGCTGGAACCTGCTAGTTTGAGTGGCTACCTCCCAGTTCTTGTACTGGAAGAGAAAGTGAACAACCATTCCCTATTTACCTCCTTCAGTTCATTTTATTTTTATAACTCTCTTTTTCAATCTTTTCCTTTCCAGAGATAAGGAATCCTAGCCATTGCAGAAGCTGTCTGGTGCTTTGTCTGGAGCTGACACAAATACTAATATACCTCCTGACTGCAAAAGTAGTCTTTAGAGTGGGCTTGGACACTGAGGGGCCCGGTTGCTAATTTGACGAATTATTCTGGATTTTTGGTCATGTAACCATGGAGTTATTCTACAGTGTTTGGGTGATCTAAGAAATTTCCTCCCCACTCTGTTTCTTCCTCCCCATCCTGACTGGATCAAGGTTAATAATAACCCAGGGTTGGGGGAAGAGTTAATTTTTAACCTGGATCCATTCACTTCTCTGGTTTCCAGCCTGGTCTCAGGAACGTTGCGCTAATAGAGCTTGCAGTGACCTGTAGCAAGGCAAGGAGGTAGGTTTCACTGCAGAAACGGTGTAAACACAGCTTTACAATCGGATCCAGCGTTCAGAGGCTGCTTCAGCTGGAGTGCTTAAACTGGGTTTCCAGTTTAGGTACTGTGGGAACTGACAGGGCTTCCCAGCATAGCACCTCGCAGGAGGGCAACACAGTCCCTTGGCACACGGGGCAAAGACCTCCCCACACACCTCTGAAAGCTTTTTGAAGGTTTCTTGTGTACGTTGCCCCTGCACTTAAGCCTGTTAGCATCATGTTTATCCCATTACGAAGGCCATGCCAGAATCTGACACCCTCACCCTACATACTTCTCCTGAACTTCTCTTTGACGGGAGAACTTGAGGGAAGACGAACAAGAAAGAGCTGGGGCTAGGGCTGGAAAGGAAAGTGGTGCCTGTGATAACACAAGATCAGATTTCACTGAGTCCTTTTTCAAATACCAATTGAAAACCCCTCCTGCCACTTGACAAGTTTCCAAAATCCTCTTTCTTTCCAGGATCTACCCATGGCCCTTGAGGAGGGAGAAGAGGCTGTGAAATGAAAGCCCTATTTGCTCTGTGAAAGAGCTTGACAATGTGTTGAGAGAAAGTGTTACTCACTGGCTTCAGAGCATTCAGAAGGCGTCCATTTATCTCTCTCCCCCCCTTTTTTTCCCCTGCTTCTTCTAAGGAATCTCTGGTTGTAATCCCTCTCTGGGATTTTTCACAGTAGTCTGATAATGTTAATATTTATCCTGGCTCAGAGATGAACTGACAGCACTGTGTTCTTTTCATTTTATCTCTTTACATCTATTAGGTGTTCTGTATGGCTTTAACTTCATTAGCACCCAACCTGGGACAGTAGCAGGTAAAACTAGCTTCTGCAGCGCTCCTGCCGCCACCTCTCTTAGCTCCAGTGCTTTATTTTCTTTTTTTGTTTTCTTTAACTTATTTATTAAAAGGGTAAAGATTGTAATACTAGAAGCAGTTTGATTTGGGCTATCTGAGAATTGCTCGACTATTCCTTGCCATTTATTAAAAAATAAAACTCATAGTTAACTGCAGACTTTTGAAAAGATTGTGGGGACTTAAAGACAGATATTTGTTAAGAGTTCTGTCCTTTGAAGAGACGGACTCATCAAGTGGTCGAGTTATCTTCTACAGTTGGTCAGAGTGCTCTTGAGTCTGACCATAAAGGTCAGTGAAAAGCCCATCAGATTTTGTGTTACCCTTCAAAAAGATGCCTCCAGAATAACAACAGCCAGACATAATTTGTCATGGAGACAATCATAATTTTCCACTCCAGGCTGTAGCACAAGCAAGTGGAAAAGGCCAACATCAGAATTTCTTTTGTATGGAATTAATACCTGCCAACACTTGTGATTTTGTTGTGAGTTCTGTGAACATCTGTATTTATCTTAAAGCACCCTGCCCTGGATTCAGATGAATTCAAAGGAATCTTGCTTTACATTTGTATAAAAATCAGTTTAGAGTCCTCTTGTGTGCCCAGTACAGCTGAGAAGAAATAAAGAAAAACCTAAACTGGCTTGAAAACTATGCAATAGTTAAAGTGTTATAAAGGTCCCCAGGCACTCACCACTAAGTCAGAGTCAGGCTCTTATACGATCGTTTATTTCAGCTCGAGCTGGGTGCCTCTGAAGAGGGATCCAGAACAAAGAAATTCTAGGATAATTATGCTCCTCACAGTCTTATTTCTCCATCTACCAGTGACAGTCTCTTCCAGTCTTCTTTACTGAGTCGGTGGTCTCTATCCTTTTGATTGATTCGTGTCTACACCCCAGGACGGTTGCTATGTTCCTGCTTCACAGTGCCTTATCTTAACTGGAGGTTAACCTATACCTCTGTCCATTGTGTTCTGTATCTTACCCAAAGGTTGACTGTTACCTCTGTCCATTGTGTTCCGTATCTTTGAGGGCTGATTGTAGCTGGCTCTGCAGTTGTTCTGTCAGCAGTATCCCACAGGTTTGGTTAAAGTTCAAGCTTAGGCCTGCAGCCTTCACTACTCCAAGCACTGATGCTAAGTATAATCAAGGTTAGGCCACTGGAAATAACAGTAGTTTTCTTACATAAAGTAATCTTGCAATTGTTAATAAGAGCCTGACTCACAAACAAGCACATTTGCAGTTGGCTGTACTTTCTTAACGACCTCTAGAGCGTCTAAGATCCACCCTGGTAAAAGCATTAGGATGATGTGGGAGTGAAGGAAGTCCTTGAGGCCACCCACAAGAAAATGCTTACAATTTTCATAGATACCCAAAGTAACTGATTTCACCTCAAACTTCTACTGATCCAGAAAACCATAGCAGTAGAACATTTTCAGTTGTGAGCACAGATAGGAGCTTGCTGCTGAGGAAAATTTCAGAGATATTCTCTCTAATTTATTACTGATTTAGCAAGCTGTGAAATTGCATTGAACAGATAGAGCACCAGTTTGCGTAAAGTATGGTTTTACACACAAACACGTCGTATTTCTTTTAGATATGAAAGCTTTTCTGTATCATATCTACTCCATCCAGAGCCAAGCTCATTTTGAAAAAGCTCATCATGGAAGCTTCTAAACTTTCTCTTATACTGGGGGACTGATATCGGGTCTCTCCAGACTTATGTTTCCCTCATAAGCAGCTCCAAGTAACATCATTTCAGCTCATTCTGATTCTTCTTTCATTGTTAGGGACAATGAAGAAAGAGATTAAAGTCCTTGGAAGTGTTACGGAGATTTTCCCAAGGATAACAGCAGAAACTTAGCAATGAAGACTAATGAAAGTATTGTTCCAAAAGCTGCAATAATTGCTATCATCAAGAATGCCTAGGATTTTTCCTTCATTCATACAGATTCAGTTTTGATAATCTTTTAACCTTTGATTAAGAAAACTTCCAATCACTCAGTTGCTACAGGAATGGCATGAAATCCGTGGATGTGTGCAGTTATAACCCAAGGGAAATGTGAAACTACTTTGCAGATGCAACAAGTTCAGAACCCGTAGCAGTAATAAAGGTGCTATTGTGTGATCACTAACTGCCTGTCAATGGGAGCATCCACATTCCAGGAGGTGGTGACTCCAAAAGTCCCCAGCTCTGAAGAAGTTTCTGTATGGAGGGTTTTTAATGCTA
The DNA here is from genome assembly GCF_040807025.1 of Struthio camelus. NCBI lineage: Eukaryota > Metazoa > Chordata > Aves > Struthioniformes > Struthionidae > Struthio > Struthio camelus. The sequence continues at coordinate 28,234,661 of NC_090949.1, forward strand.
TGCTTATTACAACAATACACAAGTTAAATAAAAAGTAAATCAACCAGCAATCTTTGCTATGTGAGGAGGAGGGACTTCACCACTACATGCTGGCATGTTGCAGGATGACCTTTAATTATTACCAGTAATACTAATGCCTAGAAGTGGCCCAGAAAGGTCAGGACCAGCCTTTCTCTCCCTTTTGATCCAGGAGGACTGGATCAGGACCTTTCAGACAGAAGAGACAGAAGAGAATCAGGACAAGAATACTGAAGGTATCAAATCATTTATTGAAAGGCTGCCACTGAAAATATCAATGGCACAAAGATTAGAGCTTCTTTTTTGAGATCTATTCTGCAAATAGTAACCACCAAAGAAAATCCAATTCCCTACTGCAGGTAGTTTATTCTAGACACACAAACATGTGTTATGTTATATTTCAGAACGGCCATTTGAGTGCTTCTTCCCTCGCTATGAAATCGCTGTATCATGTAGAAAGATATTGCTGTCTACATAAATTTCATCATGCTGTATCAGCATTGACCTAAGAAATCACTGCTACCAAATGATATCATCACTATATTATTCCTATCGTGGTCCAAGAGAAGGAAAAGTATATATGTCAATGCTACTCTAGTAAATTCATATACTTACTAATTATAATTAATTATTCATAGGTTGCACCTCTGATGTGGACGTGTCACTGCCTTCTGCTGCAAAACTCCTCCCATTCTCTGACCTGGAAAACAGCTCTTTTGAGTAAGTTTTCTTAGTCAAACCAATAGGCTTTTTTCAGTTCTTCCACTAGATCTGCAAAATATATGCAGATTTATACAGTGAGGCACATACTAAAGACTCTGGGGGAAGGGGTAAAATAGACATTAATCAGATATTAAAGGACTTACAAGACAGGGAGAAATATACATTTGGGTGCAGTTTGGGGTTGATTTTAAATATTACCTATAAATATGTATATGTATGTATAATTAGTATGTATATGTATATATTATTATTCTGTTTTACACAACCGAATTGGATAAGGTAAGAGAAAAAAAAAGAAGAGGCAGGAGAAAATCACCTAATGACACTAATGACAGAGAGCTGTGACTAATTTGCAAATGGCTACCAAATGCAAACATGCTTCCTTTAATCTATGTTGCTTTAAAAAGAAAAAAAAAAAAGAGGAGGAGGAGGCTGGGTTTAGCAAGCTATCTGACAGTCTGAGCAGCTCATCTGTTTGCAGGGATTGGGTCAGGAGCAGATACTCCCAAGTGCCTTGGGTATCAAGTGCCTTGGATATGGCTTTTGATCAGAGGGGCAAGGTACTGCGTTGGCTTCCCGGGGTAGCTCCCGCTGGAGCAAAGACCAGAGGTCTGGTGGGGGTGAGAAGGACAAGGATGGCCCTGTACTGTGTGCTTCTGCCTGCACCCTGGCCTTTCCCCTGGCTGTGTTCCTTGTAATTTCTGCAAATCAGAAATAAGCTGATGTGATTAGAGAAGAACAGATCTGGCTTAGTGCTCTTCAAGCTTAAAAAGGTGTTATAGACTTGCCAAATTAGAAATATAGAACTAATAGAGATCCAAAATAAGGAAGATTGCCTAATTCTTTTACATCTGGAGACAAAATGAAGGGTTGAATTATTGTGATTGATGGGCAGATAGCAGGCTGACCAGGGAGAAATCTCTAAGAGCTGATACACATCTAAAAACATTTTATATCTAACCCACCCTATATCAAAGTATGGTATAGTATTTGCAGTCTCTCAGCTTTGTGATGGTTTGTTGCTGGTGACCCAGTGGAGACAGACTTTTGTGGGGTCGCTTTTCCTAGGGGAGGGGTCAGGCTTGTTTTTTCTATAGGTTACTCTTTTTTTTTTTTCTTTTTCTTTTTCAATCCAATCTCTTGAAGCCATCTTGCATTAATTAGCCGTCATCTTAACGACACTGTTGCATGTTAGGCGAAGAGATCTCTGAATTCAAATAAGACTTGACCCTAAGAGGGACCAGCTCCCTGGCTTTTTCTTCTCATCTCCTTAAATCTAAAAATTGCTAAGTGATCTCTGAGGCTCAGGCTTTCCTCGGAGATTAGTGTAAGAAAAGCCCCAACATCTGCAAAAGTGACTGCTTTTGACAACCGTACAGATATCTTAAAGAGCAGGAATTTCCCTAATAAAACCCCTTAAAATAAGTCTTCTTAAGATTTCTTAATGCCACAGTGATCAGTTTGCATGTTCAGAAATTCAAGAATTTTTTTATCTGCTTTGGAAAGTTATGAAAAAAAAATGAAGCAGGTTTATTTAAAGGGGAGAAGTATTTGAGATGCAGGAGAGACGGGGTAGCAAAGCTTAGGAACTGATGATAAAACCATAAATTGTATAGCTCAGGGAATTTGTGGACTGACTGAAAATGACAAAGCAAAGCAGCCCAAGTTGGTCATCGGAATAATAACAAAGAAGACTTTTGCCAAGAAAAAAAGCACGTGGACCCACTGGCGTTCTGTGGGTAATTTAAATAGCTTAATTCGGCATTGTTGTGATTAGCTACGTGCCTGATAGCCTGTGGGCCAGATCCTCTGCTGGTGTAAAGCAGAAGCTTTTCCGTCTGCCCTCTTCAGCAAAGCGTCTCTATTACAGACGGCGTTTAAGCGTGTGCTGAAACGTAAGTGCGTGCTTAGATCCCATCAAAGACACCAAGCGTTAAGCATCTCATGGAAGCTGACCGTGAGCAGGGAGAGATTTAAGTAAGAGAATGAATTTGTCCTGAAACTGGTGCATGAGTGCCTGACCCAAATTCATTGTGCAGTCCCAGCCCGGGAGCAGTGTGCTTGGAGGCTGGTGCAAAGCGCCATGCTGTATGTGGATCCTGAAGCACAGGAAGGTGCAGATAGAGATATCGGCAGGATTTTGGTGCCTGCTCCTGCATTCTTTTTCCCTGCCTGCAGGCTGCTGTAAGTCCCCTGACCTCCAGCTCGTGGCAGAACGTCGTGCATGGTCTCATTAGGGCTGCATACACAGAGCGTGATGGGACGGCAGGGGTAAAATACACCCTGGACACAAATGCAACATATATTTAAAATGATAATACTCTTGACATGAATAGACTTGAGGCTAGTTCCCTGAGTTTATTCATAGACAGAGATTTGCATGAAAATCTCAACCAACCAAGGCTGTTGGGAATTGAAGTTCCTGGTCTGCAGCTGACTGTGATCCAGCTACCACCTCCATCCAGCCACCCCCAAGCACTGCCAAATTCAGGCCCAGACCTGGACCCTCTACTTAGTAGACTAAGTCAGGTAATGGTATTGCTGCATTGAACACTAATTCTGCTTTGGGAGTGAGCTGGGAGCACAGCGCAGTGTGTGGCCGTGGTACAGGGCGGGTGCATTGCACATTGGTGATAGAATATGTGAAAAAGAGAAGTGGTGAGTAGTTACTGACCATCATTGTAATAACTGGTTTCTAAAATGAGAAGAAAGAAAGAAATTCAGGTTTCTTGAGATCAACAGAGGGTAGAAATACACCTTTCTGCTTCTCTGCTGTTTTATTTGGTTATTACTATTCTTAATTCCCATAAAAATAAATAAGTCTCAGCACTAGATGGTGTCATTTGAATTTTTATTTTACTGTACTTTGCTTTACTTTACTTTATTTTATGTCCTAGAGAGATCAGAAGGAATCCACATGAGCCACAGGAATTTGCCATTGAGATTTCTGTAGCAGCTACCAAGAAGGACAAAATGGAATTCCAGCAGGGATAAATTATACAAGGATACACTTAAAAATGATTAATTTACAGAGAGAGAATGCTGATGATCCACGGCTCCTGCTCCACAAGCCCATGACTAAATGAAGTAGCTCCCAGTCGAAACTGCTCATGTGGCTCAGGCTTGTGGTGCCGGGTCGAACAGGAGGGATGGAGAGAAAAGGGGACTTTTCCAGCTTTCGCTCTATCTTGTCTCATGTGTTTTTCAGGAGCAGAGGCTAAACTATGGGCCTGGATCCACGCTCAGCAAAGTCAGCGGTAGAAAAGGCACACCGATTCCCAGTGAAATCCTTCTCTCTTGGAAAAGAGTACCGAGCCAGTAAGAACTTAAGTTTTTGTGGAAATGGGTTGATTTCGTCAGGAGTTTGTTTTGAAAGGAAAATTGTAGTGCTAAGGTTGTAACATGCCTGTTTTGAACCTTTTGGTTTGAGAGGTTTTAATTTTTGAATAGCTTTTCTTTTTTGTAATAGTAATAAAAAGAAAAACCCACAGCAGGAACAAAATATATTGAGCTCCACACAGCTATTTTAACTCCTCCTTTCCCTTCATGTGCACATTTTCCTGTCCTATTTTAGAGCAGAGCAACATATTGGAACTACAGAATAACCCACTGAAACCAAGAAATCTGGTTCATGCCCAGCCCTAGCAAAGGGAAACGCATCAGGGATTAGACCCACGAGAGGACATAAGTTCACAATTACCATGTTAAGCCCTTCAGTCCAGCTGTAAAGCCTTCAAACCATCACCCAGCTCCTGCTTAACCTTGGGTGCTTCTTAAATCTTTCAGTGTGCCGGTTTGCGATGCTGAAGTTCCCAGGTGCTTAAGAGATGTATTTCAGGGCCTCCTGGAGAGCATCTCCTCTTGCCTTGGCTGAGCAGCTCAATGCCCAGGCCTCACTGGGATCCCAGAGGTGTTTCTCAACCCACTATACCTATGAGAGTTTATTTGGGTAAGGATCCTCGACATGCCAAACAAAATACGGTGAAGGTGGCAGAGGCGATCAGAGAAGGTGGTAGAGAACATCAGAACTAGCACCTTTTCTCCCCTGTACTTGTGTGTTTACTTCTCTCTGGCCTGGTGAGCTGCTGAACAAGTTTAACAAGAAAGCTTAAAGACTGTCCTGGAGATGAAAGCATAGGTGCTCAGAGGTGGGATATATAGGGTCAAATCCCATGAGGCAGAGACCTAAATAAATACACTGAGGGTAATGTATCAGCGAATGCAGTGTTGTGTGATCAACCTCATGATTCCAGAATGTTTGCTGGAAAGCTTACTTTTTTCTTTTATATATATATTTTAAAAATGTATTGTTATTTTTTAAGAAGGATATTGGAATATTTTGACCAAAATTAAGTTTGACTTTAAAAATAGCCAGCACTTTTTTTTTTCTTAACAGTATTTATTTGGTCAAAAAAGAAATGCAAATGATTGAAAACTATAGAGAATGAAAACACTGCAAGCAACTGCAGAGGTAATTCAGAGACATTGGATATTCATGGCACCTGCATTTTTGCAGTACTTAAGGCTGCAGATTTTACCTTCTGTGATGGCTTCTGCTCACCTTGGCTTTGAAATAGGTTAGAAGCACTAACATAATTTCCAGTCCCAAATGTAGGCAAGTAACTTCAGATTGGGAGCTGAGAAGCACTCACTCGGAAGAGAGAGCTCCTCAGGTGCTTGAACTCAGGTCTGGTGGATGTGTCCACCTCCCTTTGCAGGATGATGGTGGAGGAAGCCCTCCTCAATGCCTGTAAGGTAATGCGTGTTTTCACCTAGGGACAGTGAATACTTTAAAATATTTTACCGAAATACACCTAATTATCCTGGTGGTACCTGAGACATTTAGACATGTAACTAGGCCATTAGATGTACAGCTAGGTCATTTTCCAACTGTGCCACAAATCCTCCACGTGACGTTAGGCGTGGGCTGAAGCTCCTCTCATGTAACTTTGATCATTTTAGCAAGGAGCCGGTCTTAGGTGGTTGCCTGGGCTCTCAGCCAAGAGAGAGGGTCCCAAATGGCAAGGTGACCCCTGCCTACATCGGAGATCTCTCTGGAGGGTCATCTCCCTTTCTGTGGACTTTACAGACAGCAGCAGCTCAGACTGCAGGCAGCAGAGGAGTAAACTAGGTCAGGTAAATTGTCCTCTTAACCTCTCCATGCCTCAGTTTTTGACCTGTGAAATGGGCACAAGACTGCTTAAACTCTCTCTTCCAGTGTACCCCTGCAGAGTGGGGTCCAGGATCCTAAAAACAGTGTAAATGAGGAGCTGAGGTCTTATCCCTGTGCAGCAGTGTTAGAAATACATACCTGAGTGAGAAAGAATCATATCAGCATAAGGTAAGTTATATTTAGGACATTGCAGTTTCAGATTTGCTGACAACAGCCTAGAAACAATAAGAACTTGGGACAAAAATCCTTTCTGGTTTTATATCTCAATCAGGAAGAACTGTTGTTTTTAATTCAAATGCCCAGGTCTAGAGTTGTTTTCCCTGCAGAGGCCGCATTGCATTGGGAATATCAGGAGCTGCCAATTGCAATAACAGTTTCTAATTCCAAATTAATTCAGTGTAAATGAACTGTCAAGAGAAGATTGATTTGTTTTCGTAATTGCCCTGATGCAGACTGCTGGGTGACAGCGGGAAAGAGCAAAGAAGGAAGCTTTGGCAGGTCTGGCTGAGCCTAAGGGTGGATTGAGGAGACAGAGGCCTAGTTGCAAATATCATCTGTCAGGCCTACTACTGAGCAAGATGCTTTTTTTCCAGCCTTCAACAATGTCTTCAGGAATGAGGCCAATGCTGTAAAATATTCCTCGGGTTGAAGAGATCTGTGTGTTAAGCAATTAGCAGGGGAAAAAAAAATAGAAAGGTAAGACTCCTCCCTATTGAAAAGGCTGTTCTTTGTTCGGCTCCCACCTCCGCTCCGTTGCTGTATCGATGGGCATTCAGCCCTCATCTCCTCTGTCACGGCAAAACGAAAATCTCACTCCCGCTCATGGCTTGGAGCTGCTCAAGTTGGTAAGGGCTGGAAAAGAGGCTTGTTGGGACGAACCCATCCCCCCAGGGTGGCTTTGGGTGCTGGCGAGAGGTGTGTGCGGAAGCAGAGGGTCCTGGCATGGTGGGTGTTGGCTCGGTGTGCACAGTGGTTGGCTTGTTGGGGGAAATTTCACCCTGCCTGGAGTGGATGGAAGAAGTTCAGTTCCATGAGTAGCTCTGGGTGGATGTCACTGATCTGCTGACCCTTTGCTAAGGGCTTCATCTGCAGTTGCAGCCCAGCGCCAGACAGGCTATCTCATACACAGGCTCACTCCTCCTCTGCCCACCAAAGAGGCACCACCAACACCCGCGTCCATGCTGATGCAGCGGTGTTCCAAGCACGAGAATTTGGCTATGTACATTACTGGAAAAGGTATTTCAACAGGAAATTCCACATATTATACTTCCAGTAATGAAGGAAAAGGTTGAACAAGCCAGAATATTAGGAAGCAATGCTGTCTAATGCCCAAAAGCAGATTTTAGAGGGTAGTCATGTGGCATTAGCTGATTTGGCACTATATAGGTCAGTGCCTTTATGTATCTGTTAAAAGTACCACTAACCAGCTGATTTTTAATCTATCTTGCAAATAAATACATAAACTTTGTTAAAACTATTACATAAATATAGCATTCAGGCTATTGCTACAGCCTATGAAACAGAGCAGCAAGGCATGAAAGCTCTCAGAGCAAAATGATGCGGTAAACTCCCAAATGTTAATGAAGTTGCTTGCTAAAGCACTGCTAGACAAGCTAGCTTTTGCTTGCTGTATTTTTGGGGTTTGTTTTCTGCATGTGCTTAAATTCGCCGATCAATACAGGTGCTGTGTGACTGAATTGCTAATGGAGTCTGTAGATTAGTTTATCAATAACATTTAAATACTTTTCACACTTGCAGTGGATTTTGAATTATTTATTTGTTTCTGGTCAATTGCTTATGATCTCATTAGCATTAGTCTGTAAAGTAATATTAGACTTGTTGGAGTACTTTAAAGAGTTCATGGCTTGGCAAATTTTTCTGGGGTGGGGAGGTATTAGGGCTTAAACTCACAAAATCCAAGTCCTATAAAGAGTCCTTTTTAAGACAGTAGATATACTAATAAGAAATGAAGAAAGTGTGATTATAAATCATCCTAGGATATCAAGAGAGCTGGTTAGTGATTATCATTTTTCTGTGTTCAGTAGCACTAAGTGCTGGTTGGTGTTACAGCCCTGGCTGTGCTAGGTCCTGCACATATAGGTAGAAATCTACCTTAGAAAGCTCGGAGTTTAAATTGGACCAGGTTGCCAAAAATCAGAGAAAAGAAAACTACCATCCTCATCCTGAATTTGGGGTGCAGAAAGGGTAGCAAGTAAGTCTAGGATCCCACAGTGAGCCTATAGCAAAGCCAGAAAATGAATTGAGGCCTTTTGAATCCCTGTCTCTTGCTTTCACGACAAATCCTTTCATCTTTGTATTTCAAAAGTCACATATATCATATACAATCTCATTTCGTATGTTCTGTTACTCTGATTCAATTGAAGAGTGGTTGCATTGTCTTTACAGCCCCACCATTGAATTTCTCTTCTGTTTGTTGATATGTCACATGTGGACTTTTCATAAAGCTCATAACAAGTCAAATGCATCTCAGAAGGAAGGTATGCCCTATGATATGTAAACATTGGTGATATGTAATTTTTAAGCAATATCGATGTCCTTTAAGAATGGGAGAGGAGATTAAATGTAAAGCCAGGATATAATCTAATAGGAAGAGACAGTAGAAATGTCAGTTGAGGAAGGCCTTGGGAGGAGGAGAGTTAATTCCCAGTAATGTCCTGTGGTGTCCCAGTACACAATCACAAGGAATAAGAAAGCAGTTAAGAAGCTGGTGAACAAAGCCAGGCTTTTCCATCTTGGATCAGAAGAGGAGCATATTGCCTAGGCAGTCTGAAGCAAGACTGGAAAAAAATGTACCTCTAGGAATCACCCAGGCCATGGCAGCTCTCAGGCAAGGAGTGAACTCTCACCAGCCTGTCTCAAAAGCCTATTGAAATGTAAGAGCAGCTAAGGAGGTATCATACTGTGGAGTGTAATGCACTGTGCTGTTTTACCATCCTGAGACAGCTCCATGATTACCTATTTATTCTGTGCAGAGGCAGATGTACTGTTCTTATCCCAGGATCTCATCCCTCACATCTTTGACTTGGAGACAACTGACTGCAGCCAGGTCACACTACAGAGCAGAGCTCCAAAGACCTCCAAGATCTTTGTCACCTCTTATAGAAACACGTTCAAGATTGTTTTCTACCAGATTTTTTTTTTTGATCCTCCCATTTTTAGGCTAAATCACATACTAACACTCATACATGGAGTCACCTATCATGTGCTGGACTATTGTTAGTCTTAGGGACACTGAGAGCATTGTAGAGAGATGCCAATGCTGTCCATGGCCAAATTCATCATCTTCCAAGCATCCTCTGGAGTAGCCTGTACCGTTCACCTTAACCAATTGCAAAGAGAGAGGGAACAATACCCATAGCCATGTTTTCTGTTAGCACTCTGAGCACCCCTGAACTGTACTGGCAAGATGAAAAGCCCTACCTCCCTCCATTTTTTATGGTTGGTACTTTACATTTAAAACAAGTTGATCTGGATAGTCCTAAATGTAACCATGGTTAGGACTGGTGTAGGACTGCAGATAAGTATCATTCCTGCTTGCTCTGTGTCCATAATCTCACATAACCTGTTTCTTCTTCTCCTCAATATCTGCTTTTCTCTTTGGTCAGTGCAAAGTAGGCAGGGGAACAGGGCCTTCTCTGCCCTTTGGCTGTTCTGGTGGAATAACCAGGGCCATAAATTTAACCTATGGAGATGTTTGGGATCTTTTTATCCTCTAAAGAAGAGATTAAAATGGAACTCCCTATCCTCTGCAAAATCAGTTATGGGGAGTGAAAAGAATGAGCCAGGGTTTACTGTGTCCTGTTGAAGATGCCTTCCATTCAGATTCATTGTCCTTTCTCCTTTGTAGTGGAGCCCATGCTTGCAAATGTTTTTATAGGACTGTCTTAGGAGCCTCTAAAGGACAGGATGGAGTCCAGTTAAAATTTCCCAAGATCTTCCATTAGGTAGCTCCCATTTATCCTGAGGGGTCTTACAAAAATTTGCAAATTTGAGCTTATACGCCTGTCCTGTGCAATGTGCACCATCAGTGGAGAAAAAAAAAAAAAAACAGATGCAATTTGATAGCAACTAGCATCACCTCACCACCTCACAAATGAGGAGAGGGAATCCAACTGATCCCCACAACGAAGACTTATGTGGGACAGTCGTAAGTAGCCTGAATATTGTGCGAGAAAAGTGTCATTATTTTTGGCAGATCCCCATATTCTCTCTTCCTGAGAGGCTCTGAGACCATGTAGGACATTGAATCAGCAAGGGTCTCAGATGCAACCCTTTTTCCTTTTGTGTCCTCTTTTGTCTTCTTTTCTTTCCTCTCTCTTTCTTTTTCCTTTTCAGTTCAGCCTAAGTAATGATTTAGGACAGTACTGTCTCTTTAAAGGTGGCCTTTTAAAGTGCAGCCTAATCTTCTTCTATCCACTTGGACCTTGGATTTAAAAAATTTCACCAATCCGGATTTCCAAATCCTTGCAGATTCTGAGGGGGCTTGTTTATGGAAGTATCCTTTAGAAAACGGCTTAGACTTTAAGATGAGGAAACGCAGGGAGCTAATGTGAAGATTTAGGACTTTCTAGGAAGCTTGCAGTGCCTAAGCCCTGCTTGCTTGAGCAGTCTGAAGGTCCTTTTGCAGACTAAGAGGGATTAATACCCCTTTAACCAGCGGGGCTATGCACACATTCATAAATATACCATCTCTCTCTCCCTCTAATCGTTTCGCTCCCTAATCCACAATGATTTCTTAGGAATTATCATTTTATCTCAGCTAAATAAGCACATTCCTTGAGCTTTCCTGCAGAAAAATAAAATCTTTCAGAAGCTTTTCTTTTAGAAAGTGGTGCCATGAAAATTAAGCTTTGATTTAAAACCTTGAGTAAATAAAAGAAACTTAATTTATTTGCTTCCAAAGAGAAGGGCACTGGGTCACTTCCTCCTGTGCGTCTACATGCAGTTCCAGTCCCTTCCAGTGGGATCACTCCCAGTCAGAACTGCTGACCTGGAGTCAGGATCAGGCCAATTTATTTGCCCATTGCCTAATGAAGATCAACATCTCTTTGAAAGCACAGGAGTTGAGTGAAAAAGGTTTTCCCAAGTTACTGCTAACATGGATGTGATGATTATTGGAAGAGACTGTTCTGAGAATCCGGTTTAGTTTTTCATGTTTTTTTGCAGGGTTTTCTTCACTTATTTGGCTTTTCAGGTTTTGGGTGGGTGGGGGGGTTATATGATTTTAATTGTTACATTTCACTTTCCCAGGCCCAGCCACCTTTCAAGGAACAGTTTCAATCTTGCTTTTAGGAAATATCATCCTTATTTTGTAATTAGCTGCATTTTTGGGTTGTCAAGCAGCACCACGACACAGACTCTAAATGCAGCTGAGTTTGTGAGGCAAGTCTTGGGGTGGAGAGGAACTACAGGTGATAAGAAATGTGACTTCTAATGACACTTTAAAAAGTAAAGAAAATAATTCTTTTTATTTCTAAGAATATTGCACAGAATTGAGTCTCTCTTTCATAAATCGCTCCCCACTTAGGCTTTGGTTCCTAAGATCACTTTCAAATCCAGAAATGAGTTCAGGCAAATTCCTGCTGACCTGAAACACTCAGCTCTGGGAAAGACTTTGAGTTTAATATGAAAAAGTCCCTGATGTTCCTCCATTTCTAATTCTCACTGATTTTAGTTAAACTCTCGTCTTCAGTCACAAAAAATACACACAACCTTGAGAATCAGTACTGCTGTACTGTATGGGGAGCTTCATCACCGAAAGATTTGAATGTTCATGGGCCAAAAACATTCTATTAAAATATTTATTCTAGTGGGATTTTTTTAATTAATAGAATTAACAGGGAAAATATGAATGTTTATTCATATTGTAGAGCATAAAAACTGATTTGGATCAGTTCATTTAACATAAGAATATTTAAGAAATGACTTGGGATGGGAATTAAAATACATATCTATTCCCTTAGTAGATGTCGTAATGATATTGAAGAATTAGAGTTATCCCCAAATATTTCCAGAGTTCAGAGGTATTTGAATTCCTGGTTTGTTTTATGCCCCTCTCTACTGAGACCACTCAATTTAATAAGAAATGAAATAGTGTGACAAATCTGCTGCAGCCTTTTATTACTTACAATCCCTATGGGCTTTATTTTTTTCCTCTACTAGCCCTTTTCCCCCACCCCCTTCTCATGCACACAATGGTCAGAATGGAAATACAGAAGCCATAACATGAAAATATAGATGTCCTGTGATACAATCGTTGTCCCACAGCGTGTGTTTGCAGCGAGCACTCCCAGGCCACTTGGCCTGGCTCACCCAGACATGCCAAAGACAGTCTGGGAGCATCACACAAGGCTGACCCAGTAGAAGGCGTTCCTGCAGCCGTTGGGAGAGAGCTGCTTCCCTCGCATGGTGCCAGGTGATCCTCCAGTTTTTGCTAGACATGCAGCTGGGCTTGATGTAGAAGTGGCTTTCACCCATCCTTGCCTGTGCATCAGGACCTGCATTTGTAGCTCATGGGGGTCTGGGGATGAGATTGAAGGAAATGAAACACTGTATAAATTAATTCAATAGCTACCAAATGACGTCTGCTCTGGTAGCAAACCGAGGCTTTCTAGAGAGATGCCTCCAGTTGATTGTAGAGGTCTTTTTCCCACCTGTAGTTCCAGCTTACCACCATGGTATCTGCCATCTTCTGTTGCTGGAGCTGACAGGTCTTCAAAGCAGTGGCCCTGCTTCCCTCAAAACCTCACCAGCCTATGCGCTCCTAGAGGCATTGTACAGACTACACGAATATTGCAAAATACAGAGAACATGGGCACTTCATAACATTCCTGTAGTCTGTACGATGCCTCTGCATACACAGGTAGCCCAGCTTCCACCCCAGCCCTGTGGAGGGCTGGTATTCCTGGCACTGGTTTTTCACGTACGTTTGCCAGTGATTTTAGTGCATGTCTTCCTGGTATGAAAGGATGTAGAGCCCTTCTGTGGTGAAGATATTTCCAGTGTTGTTTGCTAACGTCTTCCTACAAGGGCAGAAAACTCCACAGTGCCCCAAAGGATGTCAATTTAACCTGAGATGGATCTGACTTTGGGGAGATTAGTACCTGGGCTGAGGCCCGGACTTCACCTCTTTCCATGCTCCTCTACTGCCCTAACACGTGCTGAAAGCCTCAAAGTGGCTAGGTGGATTAGCTAATGGGTAATTTAAATGGGTCATTTCATAAGAGATATGTATGATAGGCAGGCTTGAAGCCTTGTTTAAACCCCGCAGCTTTGTCCTGTCTCTGTGTGTCTCTTTGTGCTCTCTCCATATGTCTCTTGGTTACTTTTTCTGTTCTCATCTTCCACGCCATCAGTTTCAGAGCTCCCTTTTTTTGTCTTCTCAGCCAGAGTCTCAGCTAAAGCCCGTTTTAGTCAATGGGAGTCATAGATTAGGCCTTTGAACCCCATCTGACAATGCATCTTCCATACATGGAGACAGAGAAAAAAAGATTAGGTTAGGGAAAAGAGCTTTATATGTGCATGCACATACATAGACAGATTTATTCTTTCTTTTCTTATCTCTGTCATTCTCTTTTAGGCTGAACGATCTAAAGGGTAGGAAATTTCTGATAGCGAGCTGGAATATTATATATAAAGAATATTAATGCCAAGCATAGTTACTGTGTGCCCATGGTTTAATAATCCACATTAGGCTGGAAAAACAAACATTTTATGCCTTAAACTACAAGAATCTCTTTTAATGGAATTTGAGGAATTAAAATATGAAACTGGGGTTTATCAGCCTGTTGCTAGGAGAGTTGTGGTCTGTGTTTGCTTAGGAAATCCTCATCAATAATCCCTTAATCTAATAGCAAAATATGGAAAGCTGCTGCACCAAACTGACCCTTATTGGATGCAAGCAGTAAACAACAGAGTGTAGCAGTGGGGTTACCCAATAGCAGCTGCCAAGTCAGGACTGTATCTGGGAGAAAGCCCTATGTGCAGAGACCTTGGAAGCACACAAGGAGATTTTTTGTCAATGGATGGATCCAAATGGACCTCAACAGGAGAAAGCCCATGTTGTAGTATTTCCCCTAGGAACAAAAGGACCTAAGCCTATAGCAATGGACATGCAGGGCCAGAGCAAAGGTTTGCTAGAAATAGTACTTATCCTGTTTCTAAACGTGCCCAAAAGGGAGGGCTTAGGGAAGGACAGGGAACACTTTCCCAGAATATTCTCTAGCTTCTGGCACTTTGTTGTTTAGACTTCCAGACCAATGGTGGTATCTTGCAATTGAACATTTCTCAGTGATCTTTCTTCCATGAATTTGTCTGGTTTCCCTTTGAACTGATGCAAACTTTTAGCGTCCAAAATATCCCTTATCAAGGAGTTTCATAGCTTATTTCCATGCTTTATTCAGAACTGTTTCTCTGTGTTTTTTCTGAAACACCTTCATTAGTATCATTTGGTTATCTCTGCTTCTTGCACTGGAAAAGAAAGTGAACAAACACTCCTTATTTACTCTTTCAGCTTCTTGCCATTTTATAGAGAAGCAAGTGCAATTTCAGATGCCTTCTTAGCGGTTTATGAGCACAAGCAATATCAAGAAACTCCCTGAATCTTACATAATTATGTTTTCATCTCTTTGGAGTGGTCAGATAGTGAGCTTGGAATCTAGACACCGAAATAAGAAATTATGTAAGATATGGAGCAATCATTTGAATTCACACCTGAAGAACTGTGAGCCTTGGTGCATTTGGTGCTTGGATAACACGCACTGGTGTTTGTGTACATGTGAGAAATGGGGTAGAAGAGTGCAGAAGTATATTAGGTATTCGACCCCTTGAAAAGTTCGCAATCTGTCTTGAGCAGCCACAGCGGAGCAGAACAAAACCTCCAAAATGTGATACACTAGTCTAAAAATGTTCTGATCACCCCTTCTTGCTGCTGAAGTCCTCTCAAGAACAGATCTGGCAGCAAAGCTGGAGAGCTCAGGTTCTTTTTGTATGTTGACACTATGGAAGAATGAAGGTTATATTTCAAGGTGAGCGCACTGGCCCTGGGTCAAATCTCTCATAAATCACTGTCTAACTATTGTCTCTCCCATTCACTGCCTAGGATGAGCAGTGTGATTTACTGCTTAATTCAGAACTTGATCCAAAGTCAATTGAAGTCAGGGGGCTGACACCAAGAGGTTCAGCCCCTAAGGCTATTTAAACAGAACTTGTTGAAGGAGGAGTTTAGAGATATGAACCTCCTGTCTCCTGCTGTTCACTATTTTTTATTTTGATCAATGTCTCCATAGTCCTACTGCCCATCCCACCTCTGGGAGTTCTGATCTTTGCTATCACTCCTGGGAGGCACAGGCAAAGGCTGCAAAACAGCAAAAGTCAAAGGAATTGCCCTCCCTAAAGTCTTTCTTGTCCCATGAGAAAGGGGACAGCAGGAAATCCCCACAGGAATATCCGAAATAGCAGGACCTAGTCTTCTTTTGCTGAAGCTGTGCCTAGTGAAGAGCCACAGAGTCAGCTCCCAGCTTTCAGCAGGACCTCACCTTCCAGGCCTACCAAACAGTAACCAGCAGCCTTGCTCTCCCAGGGTAATGATCTAGACGGTACTTTAGGAATCTATATAGTACCTAATAGTCTTGGGGACACGTACCACAGCATGAACTGTGAAGCTTGTCTGGGAGGTGTGGATACAGCGGTGCCGCTCACCTGGGTGGGGTCTTGAAGTCTAAACCTCTCTCTCCAGCAAGCACTGCCAGAGTCTTTCTGTTCTACCCAGCTACTTGTTTTCCAGAAATGTGAAGAAACTTCCCAAGTCTTTAGGAAATGCACCTCTTGGAAACCTGTATTCAATGTGGTTGAAGTTGTCCAAGGATTCAGAAGAGATTTTGGGGAGGAAAAGGGATGAAGGAGCTGAAGAACAGACAGATGCACACACAGAGGTAGGCTCTGAGGAAGGAAAGAAGAAACTGTGGAAAAGTGGGACTACAGCAGCACGAAGACTTTCATGGGCTTTCCTCAACACCCAATGAGGTGGGCACCTGCTCAGGGACAGGAGCAAATGACAACCTGTTTTCCCCACCATGTGGGTGAGTAACCTTGCACTTCATTTAGCTTTGCTCCTCCCCCTGTTAATGCTGTATCAGTTGTGCTGCCTGCAGCAAGAATGAGGCTCCACCCTCTCCTGACCATGCCCCACCCACTAGTTGAGCAGCAGCCAATTGGGAGCCAGCTGTCCCCCTCCCACCCACTAGTGACCTTCCATGCAAATTGCTGGGGGCAGGACCCACAGCATGTGAGCCCTGCTGGGGTGTGCAGGCTTGTGGTCTCATGCACCATGGCTGGGAGGGGAGGAGACCCGTGGCAGGGACCAGCCTTGATGGCCTTCATTCTGGCCATATGGTTCCCGTACTCCTGAATCTTGTCTAACAGTGATTTTCCTTAAATGAAATCCTTTAAGGTGTTAAATCTAGCTTTAACTTATTTGGCTGATCCAACTTAGATCAGATTATGTTTGTATTTATTGGGATTTATGGATGTATGATTGCCTCTGAGCCCATATGGACAGCTAATTTGTCAATTAGAGCAATGCTGATCATTGCAAAGGCATGGCATACGCTGTTAAGCACCATTATCGGTTTCAACCAGGTCTGACCTTGAGACACACATTTATTTTGCCTGACAACCTTTTATTCTCACTGCCGGATTACAGATATGTAAATTGTGCTAAAACCTTGAATATTCATCTTAGGTACGTCAAAAAATCAGAACTTGTTGGAGATGAAGAATATAACAGGGAGAGCTGTTGAGCTGCATGCAGAGATATGGGACCTGCTTAGATGTTGCTTTATATTGTACAAATGGTAGGATTTTGGAGCAGGACATCAGGGCACTGCCCTGGGAGTCCATTTAAAAGCAGTGGCCATTTTCCAAGCAGAAAGAGATCAACTCTGGTTGCTAATTAAAGGCCACATTCTGATACTATTATTTTTATTTTATAATAGCTATAGCAAGAATATTTTTCTTTCCTAAATTAGTGGTAAAGGATGTTAACTGATGATTTTGGAATCTGGCAGAAACAGTCAATTCTTCAATGCTGGCCCCCATCCCAGCAGCAAGTAGTAAGGGTAGGACAACCCTGTCTTGTGGTCAGGCCTGACCACGTGGGACGAGATGGTACCTGGCCTTGGAGGTATATAGGAAGGGTGGGTGAGAGGCAAAGAAACTCTGAATTTTGCGGAAGGCAGGTTCCCTGGCAGCCTTCCCTCAAAGAGGGAGCCCAAACGGTGCCTGCTGGTTGTTGGTCTTAAAACTCAGCTCTTCAGAGAGGTGCTTGTATGATGCTGTCTTCTCTGTGGGCACAGTCAGAGAAGGGCTGGGGCAGCCTTCACACAGGGCACTCATGTGTGCTGCCTCTCCCAGTGCTGCCCCACTGTCCCTCGAGGGCATATGCAGGAATTCTGCCAGTTCAAAGTCCTGAATTAACAGGCTGAGTGTTTGAATGAGGACATATCTGTCATTGGTTTGCTCTAGATGTCTTAATGTCCCCAGGACTGTGACAAAAGCTAGGCACTCTCCCCTCTGGGCACTTGTCCCTGGATGAGGAAACACCGTGAGAAACCCAAGCCTCAAACCTTCATAGGCTCAAACTCCCATCCCTCAGTTTTGCTGCTCATTTTTCCCTGCTGGTGACAGCGCTTGGCACTGCAGACAGAGGAGTCCTGGGCCAAGATTTTACCAATTCTCTTTCCAGGTGAAACCTGTGGATGGAGCTTTGTAGCCAAAGGGGTTAGCCTCCACAGGACAGTCTCATTTATGCACGATCTCAGAGTTTAATCTGTCTTCATCTACTTGTTGAAATGACTCTGTAATGTCAGTGGCAGGAGATTTCCCTCCAAGAATTTGGGTTCTGGTCTTGCTACCCCAGTTGAGATTTACAATTCACAACAACCTCTCCTCTGAATATTGCTGTGGACAGCAAGAGCTCCAGCACCTGGCAGGATACCTGCGCGTTTCCATGTTCCTCTCCGCACATGCCGAGTGTCAAAGACCTTCCTGGGGACATTTGTCCCCAATCTGTCTCATTCTTATACCTACTGGTTGTGCGTTCAGCTCTGCTCTTCTGTCCCATTAAGCTGTTCAGAGACACCATGATGAACTGAACTTTGTACATGGGAAAGGAAATATCAGATGTTCGGGGCAGCTGGGCGACATAAATTAATTTGATGCTTGGAGATTTGTCTTCTCTGATTATTTAGAAGTGAGGTGTCTAGGCATCTCCTATGACCAAGGGATAAGGTATCTCTAGTGATGATAACATCTGGTATAGGAAGGATGAAACATCATCTGCAAGTACAGATCTCCCCAATGACTTGAGAAGGAGCCTTGACAAGCAGCTTAAATGAAAAATTTAGATTTTAAACAGTTACCATCAAGCAAGATAAACTCTACTGTTGGTCTGGGAAGCAAATGTTGGCCTGGAGAGGGGAACAAAGTGCTTCTTAACTAGATTTCTAGCCATCCTTTCAGGCTTCCATGACCGCACTAGTTAGATACTTCATAAATCATGTGTCTGAAAGAGCAATTGGGCTACACACGTTTCAGTGATTCTACACTCATCACCTTGACCCAGGTGTTTTACAGAGAACAAAAATTATGTCTGAACGTGTTAAAGGACAAGACTGGGCAATAGGGGAGATGATTGTTTGCCTACTATGCCCCCAGCCTTATTGGTTTTAAGGGACTTCTTCATGCAGACTAGTCACACACAGGAAAGGGCTAAACTCTTCAATCTGCCATCAGTAATGAATTATTTCTACTGCAATCATCAGGCCTATGTTTTAAAGTAAGAGAGATTTGGAGGTGAAATTTTTTTCTCAAAGAAAGTACGGCTTTGGAGGGACCTAAGCACTAGGAATTCATATCAGTTTTGCCAAACCGCTTAATAAGTTGAAAAAAGGAGGAGAGGGATACATTTCATTTCAGTGTTTTTGAACCAAACATTTTAGTTTGTTTCAAAGCAATATTGCGTTTTGTTTTTTCAATCTGAAAGGATTTTTTCATGGAAGAATGCACTTGAACTTGATTTCTGAATGTTTTTAAAATGTGAAAGGAAAGACAAAAATATACTTTTCTTCCGGTGAGGAAAAATGTTGAAGGGTAACATAAAATGTTTTTTTTTAAATCTGTAGTTCAGTGACAAACTTTTTAAAAACATTATCTGAGGAAGTTATGAAGAAACAAGTATTCTGGGGTTCATTTGGGATTTTGCTGGTGGGGAAGTGTCAGTGATCTGAAAACCTGTTCACTCGCAGGTCTCCCGCTAGATTGTGTGCAAGGCGCTGTGCAGAGAGACCAGGCCTGTCCCCAAAAGCTTGCATTGTGCCAGGGCAGTGTGTAGGGGTGGTGATCCGAGCTGAGACATCCCGTGAGAAGAGGCAGCCATGTGCACACGAACCCCCATATGAACTGCAGCCTCTCCCCGTGGGGGAACCTGTGATAACGTCCAGTGCTAAAAGAAAGGGGGAATTAAAACCGTTTCTTCCCCAGTACCCTTCTCCCATCCTCTCTTCAGTAGGGGTTTGTGACACAGAAATAGGGACAGCTTCACAATAGGCAAAAAACCATCATAAAGGAGGATTTTTTGTGGTCAGCAGAGTGCTGACCATTGTCCCAATAAAGCTCTTTTGTTTCTCTCTACTAGAGAAGCGAAATGCCATTGATGGTGATTTGCCTGGAGACACCCAATGGTGTGAAAGCTGGAGTCCCACAGTGTGAACACCTGGGGGAAAAATATCCCACAGTGGCAAAAATAGACCCTAAAAATAACAAGCATGAAAAATATTAACTCTTCCAAGTGTTGCTGCTTGTTTACCAAATGGGGCATATAAACCCATTACATAAAATGTCTTTCATCGCCCATATGCTTTCTAACCTAATCAGCTTTGAATCCTGCTAAATCCCAGATTGAGATAACAAATGAACAGCTCAGCTCTCTGGAAGAAAGGCAGCCTCTTTCCTCTGGGTATTAAAGAGAAGCAGAGGTCAAATATTCCGCTGTGGATCACCCAAAAAAGAGATCATGCCGATAACACCTATGCTTTCCCGTGCTAAGTAGGTATTATTGAAAGTGAAATTCGTGGCAAATACAACTGAAGGGCAGAGCTTCAGATTAAAACTCACGTGATGGCTTTGTACAGGATGGAACATAATATCCTAAAAGAAGACAGACGCACTGTGCCTTCCCAGTCATATCGTGGTGGTATTTATAACTCAAAGATGGAAGCACCGTTAGCTAACGTGCCAAACCAACACAAACGATGGGCCCTTGGTGCAGACCAGCTCTCTCCAGGGTTGCATTTGGGATGAGTGTTCTGGTGGTCAGCACTGCCCAGGGTGAGCTTCCCAGAGACCATTGCTGTTAAGCACGGCTCCTTGAGGGGCACGGCCACAGCTTTGCAAGGGTCAGGTCAGCTCGCAGCACTCCCGGTCACATAGCTGTGGCAGATGGGCTGCACGAGGAGACCTTTCCTGGGGCTGCTGCAAGTCAGCAGCAGCAGGTCAGTGGGCCTGGGGGATCACCAGGACAGGCGTTTTGGTAACATTCACTATTTGGTGTAATTCCATGGTATTTCCATTGAAGTCAAGCCCAATCTGACCTCCAAATGTAGTTTTTTCCAGTAGTATTTGCCTCTCCTGTGGGCATAAAGTCTGGTGAATGAAACTGGGTTTTGAGCTATCTGAGAGTGCAAGAACCCCCTTCTGATACTGTTACATGGGCTACAAACAAAGGGATGCAAAAACCAGGGGTAAACCAGGTTATTCCTCTGCAAAATGGTATGGGGGACTTCAGCACCCACTGTTCGGGTTAACGCCTGAGGGGAATAACTTTGTCTCCGAACTAGGCCTCTGCAAAGGGGCCTGGTTCAGTCCAGCAAAAGGAAGCCAGAGATTATTTCCTGTCTAGTCCACATTTCATCCCCTTCACAAACAAATATTTGTCAGGAGTTGACTATATTTGTTCTGATATATATTTCAGCACACAACAGCTTTTTAATCACAGTTATTTCCCAGAGAAATGACTCTTCTGGATTTTCCACTCCCCCTTTTTTTTGCTTTTTTGCCTTTAAACTCCAAATGGAGTTTTTTTGGATTTTTGTTCTTTCAGTAAAAACCTTTACTTCTCTGTCAGTTATATATTGCTGAAAATGCATTTGTAAGCACAACATTTTTAGTTACTGCAAAAATTGTTGATCAGTTGACAGTTTTCACAGAGGATGGATCCATGCTTTTCCATAAGGCTGCCACATTTATACTGACAAGGCTTTTCCATGGAATTTTCTTCCTATCTATGTCTACAAATCAAAAGAGCACTTGTCAGAAATTAGAGCCATATAGAAAATGACCAGTCTAACTAAGCTGCTATCTCATGCTTGTTTTCATATTATGTAGTATTTATTAGCCTATATAAAGTCTTATCACAAGATGCTGATGGGTTTCTCAGTGGATTTCAGCACGCAGGCTGCAGGGGCTCCCTGGAGAACATCTGTGCTGTTTTCATTGGCCACTCAGCTCAGGAAAAGATCTTTGACCGAAACGAGAGAAAACCCCGTTCTCAGATCCCACTTGCAATGGGACCATGACCAGTGTGAGTTACAGGACTGTTCTTTAGGGAAGAAGGTAAAATTGGGTCAAGGAAAGTTAATCCCTGACCTAGGAATCTGCAGATTCCTTTTTATGCGCTTTATTCGCAAGGCTGCTGCAATGAGCATGGAGGAGTGCTATGTGAGACAGATGCTGGAGATTTCCACGTCCTCTCCCACAGCTAGGACAGCTTGACGGCTGGGAGGAGGATGCTCTGGCCATGTCCATGTTGTGTGACTAGAAGCCCCAGCCTTATGCTCACCACATCACGGGCTTTTAACCTCCTCTCTAGCTCAAGTTCAAAGCTTCAGTATTGTTTTAGGAGGGGTTGAGCATGGGGTATCTCCCTGGGGATGTTGCTGTTAGACGCCAGGCACCGTCTAGGCTTAGTTCATCCATGCTACCTGAGCAAGAGCTTCAGCTGTGCTAAGTGCTGGACAGAGTCAGGTTTCTCCGCCCCAGCACGACAGGATAAGCCTATCCCAGATCCCATGCTGTGTTTATACTGGTTGGATGGGGAGCAGGTATGCATATGGGACTGGGATCCAGCTCCCCTCTTTTGCTGTCAGTGCTGATGTACCCTTGGTATTTTCTCGTTGGAAAACAATTGATATTCCTGTTGCTTTAACTTTGGAGCTCCATAGTTTGGTATTGTAAGGAAAGCCTCTGGACAGATCAGCTCTTGAATGTCAAGGAAGGTAATATCACCCATACCCCTGCTGTGCTATTGCATAAAAGTGCTCCCAGCCGAGGGCTAGATTAAGCTCATCTAGTTGGGTTAACAAAGAGAAGGTTAAGTGGTGACTTGATTTTCATCTATAGATACCTGCCTGGGAAACAGAGTTCTGTCAACAGACAGCTTTTTAATCTAGCAGACAAAAGCTGAACAGGGCCCAATGGCTGGAAGATGAAACAAATGAGTTTAGACCATAAATGAGGGACAAACTATTAGAAAGGAGGAGAATTAACCACTAACGGACCTTTCCAAAGGAGGGGTAGGTTCTCTGCCTTTTCCTCCTCAGTGGCACAGCCTTTCTGTTTGCCCAGGCCCATGCCACAGAGATCCTGGAAAACGGGTTGGGAAGGGAGTGAAACCGTTCCTGACCTGCTCTTATGGCTGCCTTCCACATCATATCTCTCTTTAGCCGACATCATCCCTGACTCTCCTTTCCAGTTGTGCCTCCCTCCCCGCAGATCACCCTATTGCACAAAAGGAAATTGTGTGCAGAGAGGCTGGATGTGAAAAGCCAGACTGACAGGTTCAGACAGCTCTTACTGCCTGAATCTGCATCAGAAACAGGCCCTGGATTTGAGGCTTTCAATTAATGCTGCCATAGCAGAACTGTTTTATAACAAAATTACTGAGAATAAGAGCTGATTTTGAATCAGCTATGAAAATGGCCTGCAAAAGAAATGAACTTCAAGGAAAAATAAAGTGGAAATTTGAGAAAATATTTGGAGTTAAAATCAATAACTGAGATGAGAAAATTTTCATTTATTTATTTTTTATTTTAACATAGCAAGGCAGCTTCAAATTCGAGTGAAAAAGGTGGGTGAAGCAATCTTTGAATTTTCTCTTTTTTTCTGGCTTTTCAATAACATACAATATATTGGAGAAAAGAAGAGAGCTAAAAGAAAGCCAACACACCAAACTGTATAATTAGTTTCGTACTTTAAAATAAAATAAAACATACAGTGTGTAGTAGCTTGTGCTAAGGCATTTCATATTGCTGATGCTGTGAACCCTACTCCATCTGGCTAATGAATTTTCAGTTTAGTGAAGGTCTGTTTTTAACTTTTCTAAAACCATCTCATAAACAAGATGAGGAGATGAAGACAATAAATTTAAAAACAAGAAAAGATTTACTTAGGACACCTAATTAGGATTTCTAATCAGGAGTCATCAAGACCTATAATTAGCAGGGTTGTTCAGAGTCATTGCTTTCCTTTTAATGGCCATAGGACATCCAAATGGTTTTAAATTATGTACCAAGGGCTCCTAATCAGTTTATTGAACATCATAAATTGTTAAAAGGAGTTAATAGCTTGTGTTTCTTGATAGAAAGTGCTAATACTCGAGGCAGAGAACTCATCAAATGAACCTCGTTAGAGAAGGGAGGAGGAAGATTGCGTCTCAGTGTCTAATTTTGTTTTAGTAATTAGCTTTTACTGGATTATCCGATCCAAATCTTTATTCGGTTTACTCTGTCAAATCTAGTTTGCATTTTAAATGGAAAATTGACGTGGGGAACAATTTGTCTCTTGACTGGTTTAATGGGTCCAGCTCGCAGGAGGCACCTGCAGCAAGCATGGGTTATCGTGAGAGCCGAGAGCCAGGGCACCCGCGAGCTGTCCCCACTGGAGAGCAGCGTCAGTCACTGAGGGGGGACCAGCTGGGAGGATTTGTCCTGCTGCTGATGTCCTCCAGCCTTCACCTCGGGATGGTGGACCCTGCGAGGTGGTGGCTGGTGGGGGGACACATGCTCTGTTGTAGCTCCGATCCCAGCCCAGCTCCCACTCCGACAGCCGACAAGCAGTCGCTTGTGAAATTGCCATGCTATGGTCCTGGTTTGCCCCTGAGAGCCATCAGGAACAGACACCAGTGTGGGAGGAGTTCAGCTGTTTTTTAGTAGGTTTTTGTCCCCAGCAGTGGCCGGTACAAGCTGCTTCAGTAGAAGTTCTAAGAAAGCTCCTGCTGGACAATTACGAAAAATTTCCCCACAGGAGAGCATCTCCTAAATTAACAAAAGGTTCCTGGTGTGAACTGCATATGTAGGTGTTAGAGATATTCCTTATCTGCTGTGACTAGATGCATTACAATGCTAAGATAGCTGCTGTTTTACTGGCTGCCATTGTGGCAGCCATGCGTGCATTTTTGGCTAATGCAAGAGCTAAGGAATTGGTGTAAAACATGAGCTTTTGTAAAAACTCACTTTAAGGGTGCTGCTCTGAGTTCAGCCCTACTGAATCAGATACCAAGGTATTCTTCTTATACCTTCTGAAGAAAATACCTGAGCAGAAGCTCCCAATGTTAAAGGCAAACCTCCCATACTTTCCAATTCAACCTCCCACTGGTGGCTCCAGCTGTTATTTTGTTGACTGAAAGCTGGAGGGAGCCCCACAGGATATTTCAGTTTTCCAGAGTCCATTGCAAGGCGTCTGGTGTTTATTGCCATTCTCTTCTGACTTTGCATGACACTCTTTTGGCATATCAGAGACCAGTGATTGACTTCCCATAGCTGAGTGCATGTGACAAGGTGACTGATGCTGGGGTGACCAAGGTATGTTGGTGTTCTAGCGTGGTAGCTCTGAAGGTCTTGCGCTGAAGAATTTAGTTGCCCTGTATAAGGGCTTTTCCTGACTTGGGTGAGCCATGAGCTGCCAGATACACCCCTGTGCTATGATGCTTTCTGGATTTGTTTCAGGTTCCCATTTGTATTTATTTTAAATTACATGTTTGTAATTGGTTGCAAGTTACACTTGATTATTGCATTCCCCTATGACTTGGTAATGACAAAGCAACAAATCTGGAGTTAATTAGGGAGACCCATTAAAAATGTAGAGGCTGCACCCCTCTCTTCTACCTATCTTGTGACAAACGGTTCATTCCTGCTTTCATAGGGTTGTTGTAATGTGTGCGTGAAGGCAGATAACTCATCTTCTCTTCTTTTTGCTGTAGTGCTGAAGATGCATAAGTTACCAAGGTCAGGCTTTAAGAAAAAAGATAAAAATCTTTATCTGGCCAAAAAGGCAGGGCAGACTGCATCCTGCATGTTTCTGTGGGGATGCTGGCAGCATCCCTGTATTACAGGATTTTCCCAGTCCATCTGGGATATCTGATTGCTGAGGATTTTATGACTCCTATTGAAGGTATTTTTATTCATCACTCTGGGCCAAGTTCTTATCTTTCTCATTCCTGTGAGAATGTCCTTCCTATGTCTACACAGAGCATTAAAATATTGCAGGAGAAACTTAGACCCAAGAAAAAAACTGCATGGGGAAAAAAGTGAGAAGACAATCAAGTTTCCATGTAGGATTAGCAAGACGAGGCATGGCTGGTTAGTGGAATTAGTTCAAGGTTGCAATGTAAGGTAATTGACTTTACCTCCTCTAGATTATTATCATTATTAATCACTTGTACAGGACAGGTCTGCAGCTGCAGGAATGAGATCCTGTGGCTTCAGCAGAGCAGTGACAATTGGCAAAGAGGTGCCTGAAGCCCACGGTCCTAACCTGAACGGGGATCTCCACTCCACAGAGCAGTGATTACCCAGGGCATTGGTGTCTCGAAACCTACAAGAACTCAGTGACATACGCAAAATCGCCCGGGGAAACCTCTGGCAGAGCAGAGACTTGCACCCCCAGCTTGCTGCTGTCTTCTACTGCAACCTTCCCCCACAGCACTCCCCACTGGGGAGGGGGTTGGCCGAGTCCCGCGGGAGAGACATCCTCTGCTCCAACATTGCAGCTGCTGCAGGCATTTGGGTATACAGCAGCCTGGGAAAGAGATTGCAGCAAATACTAGGTCTCTTGCAAGCCTCTCTGAACCTATGAAACAAGACAAAAGAGACGCATCCCCATCTTCCTGCTTGGGAAGAGGGGTCGGGAAAGTGAGTCTTTCCATGCTAATGTCACACAATTACCTCTTAACTGCCAAAACAAATGGCAGAAATGGGGAAAGTGACACCAAATCAAAAATGTCACAGGTGATCGATTCATGTCATCTACCGTCGCCGCAGCTGCGGCTGGCGAGAGAGACACAGTGATAACACAACACTAATATTATATTACAGCCTTCACGGCGCCGAATGCCAAGTGATGAATACATGTCACTTTATGTGTCGCTCACTCTCTGGGCCTGGGCGGGCGAGCATGGAAAATGGAGTGTTCAGGATTAATGATATCGAAAATGATAGAGAAGAGATTGAAAATTCCTTCCCTCCTGAACCATGCAGATTGAAATGTACCTCAGAGCTATCACTTGCCGCCCTCCTCCTCCGCCCACTTTTTAAAGGTCCTTTTCATAGCATAGAGAAAAAGAAAAGGGAAGAAAAGGAAAGGGAAAGGGAAGAGAAGGGAAGGGAGGGGAAGGGAAGGGAAGGGAAGGGAAGGGAAGGGAAGGGAAGGGAAGGGAAAACTTTATTATAGAGTGTTTTATTTGGAAATTACTTTCTCTGTTCCTCATGACCTGATTATGAACAATGTTCCCATCCTCTTTTCAGATGTATATCTTTTCTCATGCAGATAGCTATAGCACAGAGCATGTCCTTGATCTTATTTAACCTGGGACCATCACTTCCCAGTTAAAATCCTGATGTGGCCAGAAGGTTATGGCTGGCTGGAGGTCGGTTTATGATGTGCTATGATTAATCAGTGATCTTTCTGAGAGATATCAATGAAAACTAGAGTATTTTAATTCTCAGAATTTCTATTTTGTAGCTTCTAGAAACTGCAGCTAGAAATCAGAGCCCTTACAGTCCTGGTTATTGCCCTATCAAATGGGAAATGGTTTCTTTTCATGAGGAACTGGTAAAAGAGAAGATGGAGCACAGCTTTAGGGACAGGGTGACTTGGCCAATGTCACTAGCAGAGCTGCACGGACACAGGGCTCCTTCATTCATATTCACATACTATTTTTGCATGGGATGCTGCAAGATGACCCACTCCCAGGAGCGCTGAAATTGCAAAGCCTTTGGGTGAGGCTTTTCCCTGGGGCAGGTTATAAGTGAGCATTTATATGTTTGCAGGGTTAGGGCCTGCGAGCCCAGACAGTGAGGGTTGTGCAGGCACCCTGACTTATCCTTGTCTCTAAGCAAACTCTGGTTTTGTGAACTGAAAACCTCATTCCACAGCACCTGTATTTGTTAATGGAGGCACTTCGCTGGGCTCAGTCATGACTTGGTGAGATGGGGCTGGCAGGGAGGGAGGCTGTCTGTCTGTGCCATACAACCGATGCTTGTGACCATCTGTATCTGAGAAGTGAGGATAACTCGTGGTGACTGTGGAGACACCAGTCTCGGTGTCTGGGTTTGGGTTTCTGCTGGGTTGTGGTGAGGATGCCTCAAAACTTGGATAGAGAAAGCAAAGGAAGGAGAGAAAGTTTTTAATGTTTTTTTTTCTATTCTTTTCCCTTTAATTTTTTTACCTCTCCCTGTTGCTTCTCTGGGTCACCACCCCAGGTGGAGCAAGGGCTTATTCTTTCCTCCTAGCTGCACCAAAACCATGTGCTGGAGAGCCCTGCCCTTCCTTATTGTGCCCTCACCTAATGTTGCACACGCTGCTCTTCCAGCAGAGCTCAAGGGTTTTTTCTTTGAGGCATGGTTAACGGGGGCAGAACCTGTTTTGTTAAGCAACATATGCAGCCTGATGGAACAGCTTTTCTTTTTTTTTTAGCTTACTGTGACTTCTGAGGAAAGTGTTTTCCGCAGAAGTGAGAATGAAATCAAACGACAGAGAGTTGAAATGGGATGCAAAATTTGTCTGAACATCAAGTGAATAAAATGCTAGGATAGTTTCCTCACACTAGCTACCAAATATGTACCTAATTTTATTGGCCTCTGCTGAAGAATTGGCACAAATGCCAAAATGCTCTTAAGGATTCAACAGCCATTAGTTTTATATGGCAATAGATTGAGACTGGAGGAACAAACCCAGAATCAACTGAGAGTACCTAATTAATTGGATTATAATTACATTTGGAAGCTTAAAGGTAATAGATCTGTTTGAATTATGATCATCACAGGCTCTTCAGGGACAGACTGTGCAGTGAGAATCACTTGTACATGATCACCAGAGACATGAAGAATTAAATGACTACCAATATTTTAAACAAGGGCACCGGTTCACTAGTGGGAATACTGGCTGCCAAGCTTGGCTGCCCTGAATGTGTTTGTGCTGAGATTTCAGTCACTGACTGGTTATATTGCTTTTTTTTTTTTAAAGGATGCCCGAGCAAAGTGTTACCTCTGAAGTGGTCCACCACTGGAAGAAGGATTGGGCCCCAAAGGCAAATGACGGCCTAGACATTAAGATCGCATTTGGCTGGCACTTTCCTAAGTCTTAACTCAAAGGGGCCACACAGCACCGCTGGATATGTATTTCTGTCTGCCAGTTGTTCCTAACTCAGCTCTCTTTACACCCTCTGTGAGTGTGCAGTGCTGAGTTCTCTATCCTTAAACATACTTTTCTGCACAAATTCTTCAGGCTAAAAAAATAAAGAAAGCAAAGCAGAAAGGAAAGAAAAGAGGCATTTCAGAGACACAGAGCATTAATGAAAGCCTGTAGATTTCCAGCACAGAGGAACAAGGCAGTGGAAACATTCGATCAGAGCCATAAATCTAATGAGATGGTAATGATATGCAAATTAACAGCACCATGAGCCAAATGGGTAAAGTTTCTTTATGGAGCATATTAAGAGGCATTTTGCCTAAGTGGAATGGTTGGATGAACAATAAACACTGAGATGCAATCTGCAAGTATTTGTTGACAACAGCAATAAGATAAATAAAATAAATGAAGACAAGTATTATTCCTCCATTTAAAAGGACAGATGCCGTAAGTGGAGAAGGAAACCGCAGCTATGTAAGCCTTCACAGAACATCAGGGAATTTTGATTGCTCTTGTTCGAATTGATACTCATAGGAAACTTCCTGAAAGCAGGTGGGAACTGTCCTTTATATGTTCAGAGATGGACAAGAAAATGTGAAACCTCAGGCCCAGTTGTTCCCTAGTGTAAATTAGGTGCCACCCCATTAGCTATACCAGGTTACACTAGCTTTGGATCTGGATCCCAAACTGTACCTGCCAGCATCCGACTGTTGATAAATATTGAGTGGTCTCACTATGACATTTTAATTATAGCATTATGGATTTCAGGAGGAGGGGGAGCAAAAGAAGAGAAAGCATTTATTTTTGTTTTTAAGCTTAAAGGAATAAAAAGAAAAGGGACGGAGAAGAAAATAATGTCCCCCCAAATCCCACAGGGCCACAGCAGAGAGGAGCTAAATCTCCGTTCTTACTGCTTTGCAGAGCTCCATCAAACCTTATTTTAGCTTTGTTCCGTGGGCACCTGCTCTGCAATTTTCACATGGGATAGCTTGAGATCTCTTAATGTTGTCAAACTGCTGAGACTACTTGCTGTTCTAATAACCTGTCCTTTGTGCCAGCAGCTAGACAGCTTGTAGACACCTCTTTGTCCCTGGAGGCTGGACAGAGAGAGAGGGCTTATGTTTGCACCTGTCTCTGAAGACCCAGCCTTGTCCTCCATCCTTATGGCAAACCCTCAGTTCTGCAGCAAACAGCTCCTTCATCTGGAGCTTCAGCGTGATCTGGAAGTAGGAGAGCTGAGCTGGGGCCCAAACTTGTCCCTTCAGTCTGCATGAATTGAGCACTGATGGCAGGGGAAGTACCTCAGCCCATCTGCATTCACCCCAAGCTCAGCTCTTCCTGTGCGCAGCATGGCCAGGTAAACCCATGCCATACTGGGCTGATGGTTCAGGTGGAAAGCCAGCATCAGGTCTCATGTCCCTGATGAGCTCCTGGCAGCTCTCCCTCTTTGCATCACGTGCTCCGTGGTTGCATCGTGCCTTCACAAGGTTAGAGCACTCGTGAGAAACAGACCTTTCTAATCACCGGAAACAAAACAGCGTTTCAGAAGGGATTAGGAGTGGAGAACACAACAAAAAGTGGAGGAGGAACAGGAGTATGAGTCTCTAGCCTAGTGGTTAGACCACCTTCCTGACAAGACATCAGGAGAAGGATGCTTCTTTGCTATTCCCTCAGCATCCCACAAATGTCACACGAATTGCAATGCCTTCCCCTTCCCTGCAGAACTGCATGCCAGAGCCCAGTAGAAAGTCTCTTGTTATTTTTCTTGGGCTCATACAGTGGACCTGTGTTGCTTTAGTGTCATCTCTCAAAGAAGTTTGGATTTAACCTTGGCACAGTTGCAAACGAAACCAGAAATTAGCCTACTGCCTGAAGGTGAACATCCATCCACCTGACAAGAAGGAAAACCAACTCAGTAAGCAGTGCGACCCTCCAGCAGGCAGATGGGCTTGGCCGGAGGGGGATGCAGAGCTGGCGTCACTGCCACACACTGAGTCGACTCAGAGGTTCTTTGTCTGAGCTAGGCCTGAGAGCTCAGACAACAGGACCCTGCCAGCTCCCTGCTTCTGGCTGGGGCTGATTTGGTCACTCTCAAAGCCGTGACCCTGCTCCAAATCTGTGAAAGTGGAAAGCTCCCCTGTGAAGCTTCCCTGTTAGCATGGCCTTCGCTACTAGTGTGTGCTCTTCCTGCCCATCCTTAGCTCCATCACATCCCTGCAGAAAGCACATAGTTCAGGAAGCATCCGAAACACAATCCTGGCTAAGACAACCCAAATTCTGAATGCCCTAGAGTATAACAAAGAGTAGCTTAACATAGGATTTTTCAAACCTTCCCTCCTTCTATCTCCTTAAATTTATCAACAAAGTGTCCAAGATCAGAAGTGACTACATCTCTCAGTATAAAACCTGAGCATTTTGCCTGTGGTTTGGTCTGTCATGTGCGGCCAAGAAAGAAAAAAAATCTGAAGTGTTTGAGAAATGCAGTTCAATAGACTGCATGTCGATCCAGGAGTTAAGCAACCTGATTTCTGCTCCTCAGTGAGATTTCTTCATAAAGCTCTTTCATATCTATGAAAGAAAAATAAGATTCATAGCACCTAAAGCCAGAAGTGTTATAGCAGTGTAAATGTGGGTGCATGGCATTTCCCCTCCAGAGCTTACTAATAAAATAGCCACCTCCGTCTGTGGTCAAGTTTAGTATCTAACAAAACCCATTCTGTTCACCTCTATTTCACAATCTGCACTGCCCTGTCAATTATTAGCATTGTGCTCAATGGAGCTGCCACACAGCTCATTTTCGTGGTTACTAGCTTAGTAAATAAATGTGTCACATTGGACATCATGACTTCTGAGGGAGTTCAAAAATAAGTGGACAAGCTAATAAGTGCAAAACTACATTAAATCTACCAACCTCCTTCCTTACAGTCTGTAAGGGCAGTTGTTCTGCAAATGACGGAAGGCATAGAGCCTGCTCCTCTGCCTCTCCCCTACCCTGACCTCAACTTCCTCTCCAGCCCTTGCACTCCCTTTTTTTATGATGGTAACCTTGAACCTTCCAAGTGCTGGCCCAGCACAGGGCCATGTGCTGCTGATGGGTTGGTTGGGAGACGTGCTGGACACAGCATTCCGGCTACTGGGGAAGATGCTGAGCCATATAGCTGAGAGCTGAGCTATCTCTGATTTTCAGCAGTATTGCTCCCTACTGCTCAGTCAGTGATCTCTGATAAACTTGTGGGAACCGCATAGCAGTGCGATATCAGCACAGTTAAAATCAGCCAAGGGCTTCAGAGGTGATCAGGGTGCCAAATGGACAGAGAGACCGATACTGGGCTAATCCGGTGAAGAAGTTAGGCCCACAGTTAGGGCTCAAGAGGGAAGAGAGTTACAGCTCAGGATAACTAGTTCAAATTCAAGATTGGGCCAGAGGTGAAGATGGGGCTGACGGATTTCAGGTTTGCTGTTGTTTTTGAAATTTTTTGTCAGATGAATGAAATAATCCCATAGCATGGATATCTAGGGTACCTATACAGTATATGGCTAACATGCAGTCTAGTTCAGTATCTGTAGTTGTTGTATTTATTTGCACAATATCTGCCAGGCTCCTTGATGCCTCCATGTGCTGTATGCAATAGGGTCACTGGTGAACAAGACAGTCAAAGCAAGAGCTTGATATGCATACAAGCATTTTTCTAAAGGGACTTTTTTCATGAACACCTTCTATTTGGAGAGCAAATTGAACCAGCTGAATCAGAAGACAAGCAAGGTCTCTTCCAGGAACCAAGTATCCATTACACTGCCTGAAGCAAATGGCACCTTGATGCACAGGACCAAGCTGATGTCTGGATCCGCTCTCCCTTTCCAGGATGCTGGAAATGAGGTAATTCCCAGCACTATGTCTACACAGAAAATCCGATTCCTGAAGATTCACTTCCAGAACTTCCTACAAGGGCTGAATCGATTTGAGCCAGTGTCCAGAAGGCAGCTGTGAGAAGCAGATCCAGTGCACCTTCATCCTGCCTGTTTATCCCCCTCTTCCAGCCTTAGCTTCTGATTGAGGTATTTTAACCGTTCACATGCAACTTTCATGCGGAAAGTTCTAACAAATCGCAGAAAAGCCAAATGAGACTGGCTTGCAGAAAGAGGGCAGCCCGTTTATTGACTTAGCTGAGATTGCTGGAGAAAAAAAAGGCTGGTAGCTTTATGGAGCTATATGACTTGTCTAATAAAAGATGTTACCTCTCTCTGCAAGCCTCTCCTTCTCTTTGTGCCTTTTCCATCAGCATTTCACATAACACTCCTATTCAGACTGACGAACGCAGCAAGGGCAGCTTCCTCTCTGAAAAACTGAGGACTCTTCCCTACAGTGAAATCCTTGAGTCCCGTGAGCCCCTTAATGGCACCTGAGGATGAGATCGCCCCATACAGTTTTCTCTCCATGCTGAGCCAGCATGAAGCCAATTCAGTGCTAAGTGCAAGGTTCCCCCCATACATCCTTGCGGAGAGAGCAATATTATCCTGTATTAGGGAAGAGACTGACTATGTCACTTGTGACTTGTCAAAAGCCATAAGACTATATTGGTTTTCAGACTCCTGCTGTGTTGGCTTGGACAGTTTCTGTTCTCCTCTATGAAAGTGCTCTGTTTTCAGTGGAAATATCAAGACGTCAATGAGCCAATGAAAGGAGTCTCCTTGGCGCTTAGCCTTTAATATTTCCTAGGCTCTTAATCTTGGGATGGAAAATCTAGTGCTGGGGAAGGGAAGTTAAAGGATGGCTGATTTTCTTTATTTATTTTATAAAGAATATATATCTGGTGTTTCTACGAACAGTGGCACTGGGATTTAGATCTTGTGCAATCAGTCAAAATGTAAGCATGATGGGAACTCAGCTTGGATATTTCTTGTGCTCCCTTTCAGTGGCACATAAGATGAGGGAAGAAAGAAAAGAAAAAATAAAAGCTGAATAAGGCTTGCTCCAGAAGACCTTTGGTAAATAAGTTCTGCTCTTTTGTAAGTTTGCTGAGCTGGTGCATAGCAGAAAGCAGAGACGGAGCCAAAGGCAAATTCATAGCCAAGCCACTGTCTTGGCACTAGCTGGATAATCAGGCCTCCCCAGCTCCTCATTCGTCCCCAGTGAATACTCTGAATAACCCAGATCTGGCTCTTCCTTGCACTGGAATAACTCCAGGGTAATTTTATGACATCAGTGGGGTGACTCCAAGTTCAAAGTCATGTAATGAGCATCTCAGTTGAGCCTGAGAGCAAATTGCCTCAGGGTGAAATTAGGCCTAGTCACATCAAGACTTGTTGCATGGATATGCAGAGTATCACCTGAGTTGGATGCTGCAGCACCTAAAACACCCCACTCAGGTGATGTGGGCTGTCTAAAGGACATTTCGAGATCTCTACTCAGTTAACAGAAGGAGCAAGAAAGAAGTCCAGTCTGGGATCTTGTCTCTAACAAATCCTTGAGTAGTCCCCCCCCCTCCCCCCCAGGAACCCCCAAAGTCCCAATGGGGTCATGGAGAAGATGCTGTGGAGACAGCCAGCTTCCTTCCTGCAGCAAGACAGGCAGAGGTTCTCAAGCATAAGGTCCTGTCCGGGATCTTGACATTACCAGAAGAGATCAAGTTATGGTATTCCAGTGTCCTACCGTTCACAACAAGGACTCAAGCTCTCTGGTTTCTGCTATTCATCTTCAGTTTATTAGTCCTACAGGCAATATTTTATTTAAGACCACCTTATTTTTTAGGTATGTGTTTTTCCCCTGAAGTTACAACAGGCAATTCTTCCTTCAAGAGCTGACCAATGTTTAACAGCCCATTTCACAGGAGCTGCCTAAAAACTTGCAGGCATTGAAGACATTCAGCAGCTATGAGCTCCTACCCTGCAGAACCCTCATCACTCGCTTTTATTTCTGGAATCAACCAATCTTCTACTGAGTATTTCAACATCTAGATCCCAGGGCTCATTTGCATTCTACTCTGGCCCATGATTATTGCTATGAAAGCATGGCCCCAATAGGCAAAAAAAGGAGACTTATCCATCCCAGATCAACACCAGACCTTTTCTTTGTTTCGGGTTGAAACTGTGGTATTGGGTTTTTTGCATTTCTATTCACACAAAGGTTTATGGTCAGTCTATGTATCTGCACTTAAGCAATCAAGGCAGGATCCAAAACTGGTGTGAAACACGTCCCACTCTAGCAGGTGGACTGGTTCACAGAAACTGCATTTCTTTTTTACAGCCACCCGCCTGCCTCCTTCTTGCTAAATTTTCCCAGCACACTTGGCTGTCTCACTTCCACAGCGTGATTCTTACTGCACCTAGTTTTTGTTGTTCTCTCTAGGGGTTTGGGGCTAGGTATGAATGCTTAAGCGAGGTCCTCATCTAAATGCTGCTTCCCAGCAGAGATGGGGTTCCAAAACCACCCATTTTAATTAACACTTTTTGTTAGCAACCCTGAAAAATGGAGCTGGCCTTGGTTCTATTTATTTCGGCCCCAACATTCACCTGCACCTTGGAAATTCAGCCTATTCATTTCAGCCAGTGCCAAACAGCAGCAGCTTTTAATGCTGCTGCTCTGTCTTAAAACGCTCACAAATCCAATAGCACTGTTCTGTTTGACCCGTTTGCCATATTCCACCTTATTTACAGACAAAAATGTATGCCCCAAATCCCCTACTGAGCCAGCCAGCCAGCCTCTGAATGCTGGAAACCGTCAGTAGGATGTTGGGGAAGAAAGTGAAATGATTTGTCTCTTTTATGCATGCTCATTAATACACTCAAGGGAGGGGTGGGGACACTCCCGGAGAGTGAGATGCAAATAGAGGTGTTAAAAGGAAAAAAGAAGAGGGAAAATACAAAGAAGATGAAAATAGGTCTTCTTGGTGAAATACAAATGGAGTTCTTTGCTAGGTATCATTTGCTGAGGAAATTGCATTTCTACTTGGGAAAAAATGAGTGTAAAACTTGTTTGAGGCCCAGGTAATAATAGCACAGAGGAGGAGGAAATTGAAATTTATGACTTTGCAAATGACTCCCGTAGCAAAGAGAGACACATCAGAGGTGTCTTTTTATCCGCCCCTCCACCCCCACCCCCCGCTTGTTTTCTCTGCTTTCCACAGATGAGGAGGACAGCTCGGAAATAAAACAGGTCTAAGCTTTGCCGGCCCTGAGATGCTGGCGGGGAGGAGGAAGGAGGGGGACCGAGAGGCGAGGGGACATTAGCACTTGCTGCAACATTGTCAGCGCTGATGTAAATGGACGTGCTACATAGTCAACAAGACACACTTGGCTGCCTGCAAGTGGGAAGTACTTAAATCTTGGCACTGATAAATGAAATATTTTTAAGGGAGCTAATCAGTGAAAATGGGGTTTCATCAGGCACTGACATGTCTCGCTTGCTTCAGCGCGTCCAAGAGAGAAAAATGATGGCGCGGTGCGGGCCGGAGTCAGCCGGAGAGGGAGAGAAAGAGCGGGCGCCCGCGCACGGGGGAGACGGGAGGCACCGAGCTGCGCCGCGGAGGCTCGCCGGGCACAGACGGCCGGCGGGTGCCGGTGTGCCCCCAGCCTCCCAGCGCCCTGGACGCGCCGCCAGCCCCGGCCCCCTCCCGGCCGGCCCCGCGTGGGCGTGATGGATGGCCTCGCGCAGGACGGGCTCGGTGCAAATCCCCAATCTGCAGCCTGCTGGGCTCGGTTGGATCAGCAGCAGGCTAGCTGGTATTTCTGGATAAACACTAATAAATCTTCCTTTTCTCCATGGCAAGCAGTGCTTCCCTGCCTGCCCCAGCTCCCTGCTAGTTGTTTCTGCTCTCCCGTTGGTGTAAAAGAGGAGGGGGGTGAATTCGGGGTGCGGGAGAAGGGCAGCTAAATGGGGACGGCAGCCAAGCCCCGGGATGGGCAGGGATCTGGGGCCGACCCCTAAACGACAGGCTTGCAATGCCTCCGACCGGCCCCGCTGCCTCCAGCCCTGCCCGGCTTGGGGCTGAGCGAGGGCAAGCCAGTCCCTTCCTCGTGCCTCAGTTGCCCCTCTCCGTAGACACGAGGGCTGGGGCTGAGGGGGTGGTGTCCAGCATTTGCGGCTCAGACCTTCAGGGCTGCTCTTGAGAGCAGAGGTCCTTCTGGGCAACAGCTCAGGAGAGCCAAAATAGCCCAGGATCAGGGATGGCAAGCTGGTCCTGCCTCTGTACCCCAACGGCTGCAGCACCCGCTGGGGCGATGCTGCTCCCGCAGGCTCCGCACGTCGGGGACCACGGCGAGCCCAAGGATGAGGCTGCACTTTTACTGATGGTCACCACCCAGCGGGTGAATCTGCCCCGCTACCAAGCCAGCTATAAGCAACCTTAAAATCACAAATAAACAAAAATGAAATAAAAGGTGCAGCACCTACAGTGTCCTCACCCTGCTTCAGTGAGGGGCACACCAGGATCCGTTCCCATCCACAGTGAAAGGGCCACGGGCGTGAAAGTAACACCTGAATGAAATTGTTCCAACAGACATGCGGGGGGAAGAAATACATAAATTAAAAGACCAAAAAAAAAAAAAAAGATAATAATAAACCCCAGTGCTTACATCCTTAAATCATAAAGGTTCAAAGCAGGATTCCCTCAGTAATCATGAAATGAAAATGTCCTTCAATTACAGAGCATTTTAAGACATGATTATTTCATGTGCATGCTATTAAGAAAATGACAGTGGAAAATTCATCACGAAATAAATTAATACTTAAACATTTTTAAAAGGCTCCCTGGTGTATTCTTACCCTCCTCCCCTTCTGACACAATAATATGTTGTTTGTAGAGAAAATTTTATTGGACTAAAGATGATAAAATACACAATGAAAAATACATTTGGAAAACAAATTCATAACTACTTTTTTTAACGGGGGCAGCTTAGCTGAAAATATGTAAAAAACACATGGACAATTTATTATTTTCTGCTGGTGGAAAAGCATCTTTTTTTTTCTTCATAAAGTCAAGCATGCTGGTGTTTGAATAATGGCCTCCTAAATTTACACAAAATCAACAATTTAGGCTAAATTTGTTTTTTATTCCACATCTCCTCGTCTCCCCAAATGCAGCATTACCACTTACGGCATGAATAAATCTTCACCGTGACAAGAGTTAATAGTCACTGAAAATCACAGATAACTACAAGGAGCGGTCAATTTGATTTGTGGATCCAAGTGAATTTGATGCTGGGCAGAGATATAGCAGTACACCACTAGAGACCTGAGCTCTCCTAATGTGTCTGTTCCAGAGTCTGCTAAAGCCAACATATATATACATTGTTTCAGAGATTTCAATAGAATTTGGCTGAGGAGGTGCCTCGTGGGAGCCATGTGATACTGGTCACATTTACCCCTCCGCTGAAACTTGCTGGGATGGTAAGAGATTTCCATACCCAAACGGCCACCCCAGCCCAGCAGCTCAATGAGATGTGTATGCATACACCACACCCCCACTGGTTCAGAGCCTTTTGCCAACCTAGCCTTTACGGTGGTCTAGGCAGACTTATGGGGCTGGGAACCTTTTTACCAGTGGTTGGCCATACACCCACCACCAGTGCTGTTAGGGTGTAGGACCTGGAGCCACCTAAAAGGAGGTATCTTCATCTGTGGCCTCCTCTGCACAGCAGGACCTGCTATGCCCAAGGGATGTCTAATACACGGCAATGTGCCATAAACGGGCAAGCTACACTGAAATGACGATGTGTTGAGGTTCAGGAGCCTTAAGTTTAAGATGGGAGTCTAATGAAGGCTCTCTACATCAGCCATGAGGACCAGGGTTGCGCTCACAGCCTGAGACCTGAGGACTGGCTTTATGTAGAAGGCTTGACTGAGCAATCTTCCCTTGTTTGTGTTTAAATCTGTGCAAATGGGACGCCTTGGGTTTGTGGGCACAGCATGCAGGCTACACTGAGAATCGTTCCTGTAATGGGAATGGCGCTGCTGGGAGCCCCTGCTGTGATCGCAGGCTGTGCCCAGCAAGCCTTGTGGGTCCTTGACACTCAGAGAAATCCTCTGTGTATTCCTAGGAAAAATGAACTTCCACCCCTCAGTGCCCCACCAGAGTGCAGAGGGACCTGCATGCAGCCAGAAGGACTTATTTTGTAGGACACCACGTAAGATCCTACCTCAAATTTTATCTTAGCTGGTAGCCAGCTGAAAGAAAAACTGATGCAAAGTCACTAAGGAAATGACTACTGCTAGCCCTATCTCCTCCCGCTTAGAGCGTGCTGATGGAGGGATCATCTTCCTTTGAACTGATTACAAGCCTATTTTGCCACTGTACTTCCGTATTTAACCCATGTTATATGGTGGTGGAGTGTCTATTTTTCTATTCCATGGTTCATGCTTTGAAGGGGGAACTATAACTCATAAGAGGTGCCTGCCCAGATAACTCACAAGCGGGATATACATGGCTGTCTTACTGAAGTAAATTTTGCTGCTAACATATATTATATTTGTACCATGCCAGAGGGGGTGTCTGCAGGTCTAAAAATGTTGGTTATACCTACAGCTACTCATGCTATTACTACAGTTGTAGATATTATATGATTTATTGATGTGTTTTTATTTCCCACTGGTATTGTATAAATATATTTATTTCACAAAAGTGGCCCATAAATTTCCCTTATGAATCCTGTTATCTGCACCATTAACCATTGATCATTTTTATGAGGTCACAACTTAAGGGGTACATGAATTTACACCTTAATTTGTGACCCTTTCCAAAATAATACATAGCCACTTCTGAACTATTCACCTCACAAGAGGTAGCGCTCATTTTCACTGCTTCCTACTGCACTCAGTATTTGCTTCAGACCAGATAATGTCCCAGCATCATGCACCACTCACCTGTTCATCTTCTTCTCAACACGAAAAAAAGGATAAAGATTTAATGCGATGAGACTTTGCAGGGCGCAGTTTTTTCTTTATGGCACTCTGGAATTCAAACAAGACAGAATAAAGTAACAAAATAGCACTAACAAACCCAAAGACACACTTTAGCCTTTCTGCTAAAAGAAAACAAACAAGACTTGCTAACAGCAGTAAAAGAAGAATAGGAATGCCAGCAATTCAGAAATTCCCAAATAACCCTCTCCATTGTCTTACTTTTCAGTGTTTTATAAATGATCTTTTAAAGGTTGGACATCATGGAAACAATTCTTCCGTTGTGATCCTCATGAGTTTTCTCTTTGCTTTATTCAAAGTGTTGAAATCATTAGAGGCAGGAGTAGGTTACATCTTCGTTTGTTATCAGATACCCCTATGGTGATTCTTTAGGGTGAGGAGCGTGGTTTAAAGTCCTGGGTCAGATGTGATATTCCCACATTATGCTGGAGACCCTCACCATTGGCCTCCTCCACCTCTCACAGGGTGACCTAGTGGCTTATACACATTTAGTGACACGCCACATTGCCCAGTGCAACGTACCTTTGTCTGGAGAGGAAATGTAGGAGAAATTTCATGTCTCATAGATCCCAGCTGTGATGCAAGTGATCAGGAGCCCCACCACCCTTTGAAATCAGGGGCGGGGGAGAACCTGAAAACCTTTGATGCTAGACCTGTGTTGCAGCAGAGGTTTGGGTTTTAAACAATATACGCAGCATGAGCCAGAGTCCTGCTTCCATACACACCCCTCCATAGCTCTCTCTTCATCTGGAGTTTGGCTGCACAGACTTTTTATTTGCACACAGCTGTCCTTAAAAATAATAAGTGACTCTTTGCCTGTTCAAAGCCAGAAACAAGTTGACCAATTGCTGCTGTGTTTTACTTCAGGGTATCCATCTAAAGGCAGAGAGAGAGAATCAGTCTATAATGGTTTGCCTGGCTTGAAAACTCCATTTTGGGCCACGGAGAGTCATATTTCAGAGAGTATTGATCACAGTGCAGTTTGTGTTTCCTCACGTCCATGATCCTGTTTGCAGCCCTGTAAAATAATAACAGTACTCATGTCAGTAAGGTAATTACCATTGATCTAACACACTGTGACAAATTTTTCAGTCATGCCACTTGATTCATACTTAAAGTTATGGCACTACTGACTGCTCCTTAAATAATTGAAGGATGCCCTTTGTAAATCAGTACACTCTTGCCAAAAAGTGGCAGTTTCTTCTTTGTTCCAGGCCCTGTTTCCTAGCTTCATCAGGGATTTCAAAATTAAACAGACAGCTTTCCACAGCCCACGTAGCTCATACTTAGAGCAAATGTCATCTGAGCTGGCAAATCACTTATGACACCTTTGTTCAGGAGAAGCGGGGAAAGAAGAAGAAGAAAAAGGTTAAACTACAGGGAAGACAGAGGTCTCTGCTGTGACAGGGTTTGGTAGCAGGAGGTAACAACAAGAGAGACAAAGCTAAATTTGGTTAATTCAAAACATCCACGTACAATGAGGGTTTTCCCTGCGAGTCTAAGTTTGACCAAGTCTTCCAGCTGTGATTTTGAAATCACAGGTGCTGCTCCTCGGCTTGCCTGGCCCTTTCCAGAAGTCACAGCCCCTGTCACAGGGATGGCAGGATGTAGAAATTGCCCTCACCTCTACCAACATTGTCCTAATCTGTTACATTAGCCTAAATCCAGGCAGCTGACACTCTGTGAGCTGCAGTACCTGGGAAGCGACTACCTTCTCCCATCTCTACACTACACCATGAATGCCTGGGGGGTGATAAATGCCCCCCAAGAAGAGAAGCTACCATCCGTCATCCCTATGGCCACTGCAGCATTGAGGAGGGACTACCCTCAGCTACTCCCAGCTCCTTAAGAGGTCATCATCTTTTGGCTGGAGGCTGCCAAATAGGGGCAGTGAGCAGGTCAATGTCAGTAGGAAGGATAGCCCTGGTTACCTACTGTTAGGCCAAAATACACCACTGGCTGCCCACATAGGCCTTTATTCTGAGGAAATTGATTAGGGAGCCGCACCTCCATTGCTCAAACATGCCAGGGGAGGCACCACAGCTTCTTGGAATGGCCCCACCAGGCTAGTGCCCCAGGAAATCTTTGAGTCTCTGGCCCTCCTCATAACATGACCATTAAATACTAGTGCTAGCTCCCAAAATGCCTTTGGAAAATAGTAGCATTGCTAGGCAGATAATCAAAGTGGAGTTGATTCTGGCTGGTGGGATCCATTGGCTGCTAACCATAAACTGATGTCCCTCCTTTTGAAATGTCCATGCACTTCAAGGTGAGCTTGGATCAGGTCACCGCAGTCTTTCATCAAACCAGCCTCCTTGGTAGTCAAGGAAGCCTAGAAATTAGTTGAAACTGGATACCAAACACTGTGAAGGAGACACTTAGTAACATCTACGAATAAACAGCTAGTCTGGCTCTGAAGTATCTTCTGAGATACATTTTCTGAGGAGAATAGAGACCACATGGGAGAAAAACTTCCCCTGGTTGATTTAAGAAGATACCCCCTCCTCTGAACAATCCAAAACAGACAATCTTGCTGGTGGAGCCATCAATAAAACCCCCATTTCCTATGTCCCAGGAGACTGCCTCCAGCTGCTAGACCTTTTCTTCTCACCTCTCCTATTTAGAGACCTTCTTCTCCAAAGTCCACGTACAGAGGACATTGCAGCTGTTAACAAATGGAGTATGCAGCTAAGGCTCAGGCAAAAAAGAATAAGGAAAGACCAAGCTGTACAGGTATAAGGCACATATCATCTCCACGGCTCAGCCGCTGTGTCCTTGGCCAAATAA
Organism: Struthio camelus; assembly: GCF_040807025.1. Classification (NCBI taxonomy): domain Eukaryota; kingdom Metazoa; phylum Chordata; class Aves; order Struthioniformes; family Struthionidae; genus Struthio; species Struthio camelus. Next base: position 28,277,038 of record NC_090949.1, read on the forward strand.
CACCCAGTTGTAAAGTCCCCCGGGGCAACTTTCATTCCCCTGCGAAGGGAATAGCAGCTATAGACTCCTCCATTACACTCCATCCACGGACCAAAGCAGCACGTAAATGACATTGAGGCTTGGTGGCGCTCATGGGACTCACAAGCTTGGGGAGCATGCAGATCTGGAGCAGCTATCATAGTATTAGAGTTTTGGAAAGCAAGTTAAATGAACTGTCCTTCAAGAGCACCTCAGATCTGCCCCTTCTGTATTGTTGGAAATACAAAGCAATGGCTCTGACTTTGATCTGCTCGGCTCCCTGTGAAGAGTCCTCTTTTGTGGGCATTCTTGTACCTGCTTGTGTTGAGGCCAGAACAAACAGAAAGCATCTTAAAGGAGCTTACTAAGTAAGTCTGGGATTGAGCGAACAGCATATTCAAGGGGTCAAATTTAATTCCTTCCTTCCTTTTGTATTCAGATTAGAGGCCAAGGTAGATTTGTGGAAGCCAGGACTCTTCTGCTAATGCTGCTTTTGCACTTAACCTGCAATTTACCTGTCAGTAACAAATACATTAAAGGACAGCTAAGCTCTTCAAACTTCCAAACAATTTACCACACCATCAAATGAGCTCTTTAGCATCGAAGAGCACAACAGCCTGTTCACGTCTAACAAAAACATCTGACACCTAAAGAAATCCTTGTCAAAAATGGGTCCAGTAAAATAAATGTGCGTATTTAAAGGAATGACATGTTCTAAGTCAATCAAACACCTCAGAAATAATAATAAAAAGCCTTCCAAAGAGACTGCTTCCTGGTGATGTATTGGCTTGGTTAAGAAGGGCTGTGTTTTTAGAGCCTCCTAAATTCCTCAACTTAAGTGCTGAGTGGAGGTTTATTAAGTGACCTGTCTGGATGCATATCAGCCTTGTCCCTAGTGGGGGTCCTATGTTAAATTCCATCATTAAAACCTATTACCAAGCTATCAAAACCCGCTGTAATTCTGTCTAATGACCTCATTTCCCTAAGCGTAACTCGACGCAAGGTTTGCTGATGTGGTGCTACCTCTCGGTAGGCCGCAGCCTCTTAGCAGAAAATGGGGAGGGGGGGAAGAGAGAGAGAAATCAATGTCTGCAGAGATGACAAGGCACACGGCCAGTGACTAGGGACCAAGAAACTATCCAATATTCCATTTCCTATTCAGTCTATTAGCAGCTGAAGTCAGCCAGGGCTCTGGCTTTGATTGAAGGCTGGGCTGAGACCAGATAGCGGAGGAGAAGCCCAGGCAATATGGCCACCAGACAAGTCTCGTTTATAGCTAGCTGAAATCACTCATAAAAGTCTGTGTATATAAAGATGGATTATTGCATTAAAAGTTCAAAATGTTCTTTTTATTTTTTCTTGCCTTGCTCTGGTTAAGGGGTGGACACAAGGAAAAGGAAAAAAAAAAAAAAAACCTTTCTCTTCCCCCCCCCCCCAATCACCCTTCCACACACACCTCTACTTGCCATGAAATCATTTCGTAAATACAAAAAAGGCCCCTCAGGCTATTGGTGCCCAGACACTCATTTTTAGAGTGGATAATTGACTCCTTTCAGTTGATAATTCATAGCTTGCATATGCCAGCTAATACATCAGTGCCCAGAGACTCAGCGAGAGCCCCAAGCACAAATGGGAGAGGGGGAAAGGAAAAGAAAAAAAAAAAAGAAAAAAAATATTTCGGATGATAGATGAGTGCATTACGGCTTTATGAATGAATTATGTCCTGCAAATACCTTGAGCAGGAGAGACTGTCGGCCTGTATCTATACTAATCTGGGAGGAATTATGACGATTTCCACATTAAAAAGGGAAAAGGGAAAGAATTAATTGAGCAATTGGGCCATTAAAAATGTATGTCGGCATGTTCTGTATGTCCATTTTCCAATTTATCATATGCTAGGAAGATTCCTCCCTGCGTGACTACCATTTTTCTTCTCTTTCTTATGTTTGATTTTTTTTTTATTTATTGTAGTTTCCTGTCATACCAAACCAGATCTGTATCGTTTTGACAAGACAAAATCTATTTTATGCAGGGCAGTTCAGTGTTGTCTTCATGCATGTGCGCTCTATCAAAAAATAGGGGTGGGGGAGAGCAGCTTGTGTTTCTGCTTTGCATCCCACTGCTCCCAGAGTCAGTATTTCTAACTTAGTAAAAGCAGATGATTTCACCCTGTTTGTACATTATTATTCCTTCTCCATCTGAGAAGCTTTGAGATGAAATTTATCTGCAGGAGCATAGATGCAGTGGGTGCTTTCTTTTAAAAAGTTGTATGTTGCTAATACTCTCATCTAAAAGCAGTAAAGAAAAGTGCCAGCACATACAAATGCAAACTCTGTACATATGTGTAAAACACCACATGCAAGTGCTTTAAAAATTCACTGACACAGACTATGCACTGGCCAGCTCTGACATTTAGCTGTGGATCTTATCTATTTTTGGTCAAGGCAAATATTATAAATGGTTACATTGTTTATATTTGGTTTATGTACCCTGTAGTATGTGTTAATTATTTTTATAACCAAGAAATAATTTAGTAGATTAAAATAGTTTGCCAATGGGGGGAAATTTTTAGAATAACAGCAATTGTAGGAACTGTTTCCAACTCTATATTTAGTTAATCTGTAGCAATATCTGAAATAGCTACAAAATATATTTCCTTATTTCAGATACATAATAAATTCCATTATATTTACTTAAAGCTGTTGAAGTCCTTAACATTCTAGTACCTTTTAAAAACCTATTTTATAGCCTAGCAAAAAAAGAAATATCGATAGCTCAACCAATATAAAAAATCCTGCTTAAGACCTGCCAGCAAATTTCAGGCAGTCTGACCAATACATAGCGTTTAACCCGTGTCCTTCGATTTTCTAATCCAAGAATTATGTTTCACCTGAATTTCCTCTAATAAAATTAGCGTGGTGTGTTTGCTTAAACTTAATGCCTTTAACAGAATAATGTTTTATGCTGCAAAGCATATCTAATCTCTTCACACAAGCCACTCTACAGTAAATCATTTTATAATATGCAGGAATTTTCAGATGTTTATGTTCTCCTGTTTACGAGGTCTTTAATTGATTGTAAGCTGCTCTTTAAATACTTAAAGATTATTCTCCTGTCCTTTTTTTTCAGATTTGTTAAATATTTGTTAATGCACTGGCTAAAACAAAAAAAAAAATATTGGAGTACAATTTCAACAAAGTATTTCATTTGTATACTGGAACTTTATGCAGGATATGTAGGTTTGTTGACTTATTTGAGATGCAGCTAGCCCCAAAACTCCCCTTCTTACCACATTTATGGACAATGGTAGTTGTCTACCTGAGAATTTTGTTGTGGGCTTGATTTAGTTATTCTCTGCTCTTACGCACAATGAAGAGGTAACTACATCTCAGTGCAAATGTCACCTTTCTGGATGTCACTGCTTTTTCAACAGCTACTCTACACAAGCTTTTGGGAGGTCTTAAACAACCCTTGTGAGAAGGCTAATGTATATGAAAGGGATGTGGAACAGATTTCTGCTCCTGCAAATCTTTCCGAGCTTTGAAAGATTTCACTGTTCCTCAGGAACCTGAAAAGTTTCTGGGAGAAAAAATAGGAGAAAGGAGTAGGGGCACCCACTGAATAGCACCCATGTCTGTATTCAGCTATCATCACCACCTGACAAAGCACCCACTGCCCCATGGCAGCCCTCATCTCCAGTTATCCCTGATCTTCTATCTCAGGTGAGAGCCCTCTTTCCCAGTGAAGGCGGTCCTGAAAAGCTTGTATCCCTCTGGACAGTTTTGCCTTCAGGAAATTGGCCCTTTCCATCCAAAAGAACAATAACATTTTGGCAATGAATCAAGGATCAAGGAGAAAATAGGAGGAAAGACCGAAAGCTTTATGCCTTCCCTGCAACCTTGTCAAAGTCAACAGGTTCACTGCTATGGCTGAATTTGGGACTTGTGATCATACATGAATTCCATTTTCTTGGAAAAATGTTCTATGCCAGGATTCCTCCCTCTGCAAGATTTGGCTCCTCTCCCCCTCCATTTCTTCCAGGAGGGTTGAAAATCAGTGCGTGGCTTGTGCCCAAAACCCAGCCTTTGGAGATGTGCCTTCTTTTCAGAGATGCACCCAAGGGAAGTGAGCAAGCCATGAAAAGAAGAGCTCAGTGGGAGAGAGTTCAGGTAGCACTGAAGGGGGTCAAAGCTGAATCCTGCACCGTGCTTTGCTAGTCTCAGGTTCCTCCTGAGGCAACGGGCTACAGCAAGGGGCCAACAAGGAGCCAGGACCCTACTTGCCCCCCTTCACATTACCTGATTTTTGCCCTCCTGATTTTCTAGAAACTACATTTAAGAAACAAATTGTGCAACAGGAGGTGTAACAGTTCCCCAGCTGAAGGATACCAGTACAAAACATCTTTCCGCCATGTAATACCTCTGAGGTGGGGATAGCTCCTTGTTTTGGCTTTGCAAGCAATGGGGAATTTGCTCACCGGGGCCTTTCCCACCGTGGCAGCTGAACATAGTTCAACCAAAAACTAGCACATCAGTCTTGCTGATTACACATGCCTTCTTCTGGTAACACACATCTCAATAAAGGATTAATGACAGCCTGGAATCCCATTAAGAGAGAAACACAAGTTCCCCAGCTTACTTAATATCAGGTTCCTTGCACCTGGGTCACTGAAGTAGGACGTAACCTGCAGAATATAAAATAACGTGTTATTGCCTTTGCCACTGACATGCACAGAGAGATGTTGTGAAGAGCAGATATTTATAATCCAGCCTTCCTTCGACATGCTAAGGCATGCACAGACCTGAAGGCTGTACATAACCTTTGCAGCAAGGTTGCCAGTGTATTCTCCTCATAACTTAGCAGCTCCAGCTTTGGATGGGTATGCAGAGACATGGCTTTTATCTTCGGTGTCCATGTTCCCCTGGACAAAACCTCCACGAAAACTCCGATTCTTTGTACAGTACTTTCTCAGCTTGTTGAAACATTGAAGATTATAGTAGTACAAAAGGTGTGAGCGAGCACCTAGGGCTGTGAAGGAGAGACCATACACTAGTTTCATGTCCAATCCTGAGCTATGGGAAACTAAAGTAAAGACTCTGGAGTGGTCCCCGGTCAACAGAGATGACAAATGCGGAGCTCAGGGCGTGTTGGAGGACCTTTGTCTACAAAAGTCTAACCATTTTTGGCAATGTCTCTATATTATATCCAAGGAAAATTATGACCTCTTCTTCTGCCCCCCCGCCTTGTTTTCAGTCTTGCTAAATTTCTAAAGCGTGCCAAATGTACAACGACCTAAAACCACCCCAAAAGAGTCAGTTCTGTGGTCATGTGCCAGCCTGTGCATTACCAGGGTGCAGAGCTGCAGCCAGCCGTGCAGCAGTCTCTGCACCAGTGTGCAGGCTGAGCACCAACATGTACAGCAAACAAGAGCCTGGCTCAGCTTGATTTCCCCACGCCATGCGAATCCTGGGGTTTCCACCCAAGGAGGGCCTCAGGATATCGTTTATCAGTGAAGAAGCCATTTCCATGGCTTTTTCCCATGGCCTTGCAGTGGGATTTGGGTGCCTGAGGCACTTAGGCCTCTAACCACAAAGCTGTTTCCGCTCCTAAGACCAGGTCACACACGTTTGAAAATATTTTTCAAAATGCAGCCTGACTGAGGAACAAGGGAGCAACTGCGAGTATCAAACACACTTGTCTCTGTCCTGCTTCCTGGCAGACTTTACACGGGACAAATTCCCCTTTAGAGGACTTCAGTAGGGATGATTTTTTTTGCCAAATGTTTTATCATTTTAGAGTTATAGCAGGCAAAAGAAGAGTGAGATTAATATGGAGAAATAAGGGAATATGCTGTCAGGAGAGTAGTCTAGTCTTCTTCTTTTTCTTTCTTTTTTTTTTTTCCTCCTGAGATCCTGAGCTCAAAGAGTTTAATAACAGATTTAAAAAAAGTTACATATTGCTTTTTTATTTAATTAAAAACAGATAGATTTGCTAAAACAAGCCCTGAAATGTCACTTTTTAAAGAATATCAGTTGGTAGTTTTAACTCTTGCTTAATCTCTTGTTCAGAAATGCAAGACAGAGAAATTATTTTGACCTACATTGTATGAAATGCATGAAAACCACTACCTTTCATGGGAAAAATGGAAACTACATAAAACATAGGATTTCTGGAGAGGCACTTGAAACAGGAACAGGATCTTGCCAGAGCTGACATCTATACCCTGACTTAAGTGAGTCTTGCTATCTTGCTATTTCTCTGCCTGGGATAATTTCTTACATCCACACAATCCAGCCATCCACTCAGTAGGATTTAAGACTCAATTAGACATAATTTGCTTATTTTTTGCTAAACCTCTATTATTAGCAGTTGGTCATACTGCGTTTCCATGGCGGTATCACTGGACCAGCAGCCTCAGGGGCCGTGTAGACTCCAGTGTGAAACCATAAAGAAAATGGGTCAGCGATGAGACACCTCTTCTCCCAAATGAAACTCCCAGCCACAACTGGAAAACACCAGCCCTGACACAGAAAAGCAGCCACATCCAATGCCATTTTTCTGCCAAGCATCATATTGAGTCCTCTCTGGGTGGGAAATTTTTGAGAGAAGGATTAGTTATTATTAATGATAATAAAATCAGCCATGCCCTTTTCTCCCCCTGCCTTCCCCCAAATCTCTGCATGTTGGGCTACCTGCTATTTCAGGGATCCCACACTCAAGCTGTGCTGATAACTCGGGGAAGAGACCTTTCTTATTGAAGAAGGTGGGAAAAGCAGCTTCAGGTGTTAGGAATTTCCTCCAGACATTCAGGGTCTGTATTTAAATTAAGAGGCTTAAAGCTCTCTTGAACTTTTCCAGGTTTTTTATTTTAGTTTAACTTCAGGAGTGGAGCCACAGGCCGAGAATGTCGTATCTGGAGTGCCATCTACCGTGTCTTCTGGGGATTGCTCTAAAATAATTTTTGAACTTTGTGGGCTGTAGCTGTCAGGAGCTCTTTGGTTGATATTTTGGATGAGTGTGTACAAGGGATGGGGGAAACGCAAATGTACACTCAGCAACACTGAAAATAGTGTGAATCTAGGTTAGTTCTGCTGAAGTATGAGAGTTAATTTTTTTTTTAAAAAAAAGGAAAACTACATTCTCGTGCATCTTGGTTCTTGAAGTTCATACACAAGTTTGCAAACAGAAAAGTTATATTCAAAAAACACTTTCAAAATACTGAAAGACAAAACAATTGTTTTTCTTCTCTTTCACCTCAAACCTTGTTGATACACAAGTTTTTAGGCTATCCCAGTCCTCCCCAGATCCCTCTGTGAAGAGCAGCTCCCCTCCTAAATCCCAGTGCTTGTGGGCCCCGGCCAGCCTAGGGCAGCCACATGCGCTGCTGAGGGAGGAGGTCAGTCCATCCCTGGACACTGCACGGTCCCCGTCACATCTCACTGCTGCTGCTGCTGTTGCTGCCACATCTCATGCCCTCCATGAGCTGCCAGTTCCGGCAGGAGACAGCGTGATCCTTTCGTGGCTACGTCCCAATTGCCTGACTTGGCGACTGGCTGTGGGGAGCATGAATAGGCACTTCTTAAGCTCGATTTTCAATCTGCAGCTCTCAGGGATAATGAGGCTGGGTATTTTGGTACCCAAGTCTCCTTGAGGTCTAACTGTTGGGGGTGCTCTTTGGGGCTTGAGGACGCTCTCTGGACTATCGCTGGTAGAGGTAGAGGGGCTGGCACAGGGCGGATGTGGGCACCACAGCCACATCACAACACAGTGACATGGGGATCTACCCCATGTCGAGAAGACTGGCTGACTTTGCACATCTGCCCCCTCTTGAGAGGGAACACTTACACCTCCCCCCCCCAGATTTAAATCCCGGTTTAAATCTGCAGTCCTCCATCCTGCAAGCTCTCAGCAAAGCAGGCCTCCTCGGTGCAGAGAACCCACAACCTCAGGACACTCGAGCCGTAGGTGCAGGTGGGAAATAGTTCATATCAGAGGGGCGAGCTCCCTCTGCTGCCCAAACCTCTAGTAACAACGGGCAAAACCCAGCAGCCTTTTTGCTGGCATCTTCATCTTTGTCGCTAGGCTGGTTGTGCAGCCTCATCCAAGCTGGTCCCTGGGCCCAGGGCATAGCACTGAGGAGGCAGCCAGCCCCAGCACCCCTCTGCCGGACCTTGCCCCCTGCATGCGTGTCTGCGTGGACGTTTGCCCCAGTTGACCTGCGAGGGAGTGATGTGCTCGCCAGGGTTTTGACCTGGGGGGGGTGGGAGGGGAGGGAATCCCAGCAGGCTCTTCCACCTGCAGCCAAGTGAAATATTTACCCTGGCTTCTTGTTGTTGTTGTTGTTGCCAAATGTAATTAATTGCAGCAAAGGGCAAATTTCCTGTCTTTTGGATTATTTATGGCAGTCAAATGCAGACAGATTGCATGGGTTTGTGTAGCTATGTGGCTCTTCGGCTTCCGCTAAAGGAATGCTATAATCTCTGTAAATTCATTAGCAGCTATGAGTTCCCTGTTTCTGGGTATACCGCTCCTTCCCTGCTTCTTGCCCTTCTCCCCTCCATGGAACAAAGATTTATCACTGAACTAAAACTAGCGACCTCTTGGCTGATGAACTGGGGAAGGAGGATAATTCTATCATTTTCCAAAGCAGCTGAAAGGGGAAATTGTGTGCAACCACCATGGCTCAGAGAACAGGTCCCAGAAATGTAAGATGATAAGATGCCAATGGGAAAAAAGAAGAAAGACCGGCCAGATGAGATGGTGGACAACAGCTGGGGTTTCCCTTTCTGGACGCCCATAACAAGGCTTAGTAGCGAAGCCATCCTGTGCGCCGATCACCCCGTCTCTCGCATCGCCCAGTGCAGCCACGCCCTACTGGCTGCGGCAGGGTGCTGGGAACCCAACACTGCAAACATGGTCTTGAAGTGAAGGTTTAAACCAGCTGAAGCCTGCATAGAGGTGGATGCCTTGAGCAGCGGTGGGCATGACCATCTTCTTGGCAGTGGTGTGGACTGAGATCAGCTGAAAGTGAGCACAGAAACCATGGACTAACTAATATGGGTACAGCTTGCACTGGATTAGGAGCGTGTCTGTCTCAGCTACCCTGCCAGCAGCAGCTTACAATTTGCTAATATGGTTGCAGAACAACTGTCTTATCATACCACCTCTTCTTACTCCAGGGAACACAGGGTAAGTGCTGGTGATCAGAGTCGATTGCAACCTTTGCTTTTTCCTCCTTCCTTGCCTTTAACTGAGCTGTCACCACCAGGCAACTCTGTCATGGACATGAAATTTGCAGGGGAACAGAAGATGAGACAGAGCTCAGGCCACCTCTACATTTCAGCCTGGACGGTCTTGTGCAGCATCTAGATTGTCTCCTGCCCCCAGTATTGTGCTGTGCCAAAAACACACGCCCCAGCCATCACTGAAGGCGTGATACAGAATCTGAATTGAACATGCACGCTCTTCTTTTTTCAACTGTATTTACTGCTAGTGACACCTACCAGATTCATCTGGCAGAGCAGAAAATGAGCACATGCCACATTGCCTTGTGCTCCGGCTCTGTGGAGAATATATGTTTGTTACAGCCTTTCATGCCCAGGCTCTGGCTCACTGGGTGCTAGCTGAAGGTTTATTCACTCCTGTGCGTCTTCTGTTCAGACGTGGTACCTCACCCGCAACACTGGCCACCACATGTCTCACAGCCATGGAAAAGCTCTACAGCATTTCTGCTCTCTTCCTGTGACTCAGTGTACCCTAGTTTGGGTTTTAGCAGGGGGTGCTGTTTTTTGTCCACGGTTTTGAGGGTCAAGGGAGAGACATGGGAAACAGATGACCTCCAGATGCTTTGGGGTTATACCTCAACTGCATGATAGTCTGTGAGTCCAGGAATGACCCAGACGCCTCCAGATCTGCATTGCTGTTGACTGGCTTGCCTCCAGAGAAAGTTTTCTCCACCTCCTGGTTAGGGTGAGTTTGGCTCTGAACTGTGGGGATTTTGAGGTGTTGTGGCCTGCTGTCTGTGCATTATGCAAGCACCATCAGAGGACACTTACCGAGTGTAAGATTCACACAGCGGATTGCAGCCTCTCAGAGCCAGTTGTCAGGATTGAACACAATGCTGCCACATCTCTGCAGCCTTCCTCTTGCTCCAGGACTCCAGCTGGCACATGGCAGAGCCCTTCAGTGCCTTGCCAAAGGGGCTACCTGGTGCCCAAGCACCCCTAGTGACCACAGTACCTCACTGCAGGACCTTGCCCGTGGCTGAGTCCTCTTTGATGGCACAATCCCCAACTTGCATCCTAGCACTGTGGTGCCCCCTTGCCAGCATACAAACCAAAACTGCCTCGTTCCCCAGACCCCAAGAGCCTCAAGCAATCTGCTGCAGCCAGATCCCAAGCCAAAGACCCTTTGCAGACCCTTTGCTTGATGCACAAGTGTTTCTTCTTTTTTCTTGTATTAGCCTCCCATTGCTGTGACCCGGGATAATTCTGAACACACTCTGGCCCATGAAAAATTCAAGAACAAAAGTGCCAATTGGGGATCTTTTCCCTTGTTGGCAAATATTGAAGTCACACGTTTTGGCTGGCGGCTCTCTCCCATGCTCCTGCGTTCAGGGAGGCTGGCGTAACAGTTGGCCACAATCTCGCTGTGTACCTTCAATGATTGCTGCTGAAAGGCTGAGGGTTTTTCTTTTCCCAAGGTCTCCTCTTGCAGCCTTGGGTATGACTTTCATTCCAATTATTCAGCAAAGGCTCTGCTCATGTGCTGTATTTGGGCTGTCAGTGGTTGCCTTGGACATTTAGGTCAATCACAGATATTATTTCTGTCCCCAGCGCTGGCAGTTTCTCATCCTGGGCCTTCAGCTTTGTGTCTTAGCTATAAATAAAATATCATTCATTCGCAGCACAGTGGGAAGAGGCAGCAATGAGCTGAAAGAGCTGTTTCACAGGGAGGGGTGATCATTTTAAGCATCTTGACCCCTCAGAGAACTATCAAGCCCCACATTCAGCACCCCTATTGCTTTAGTAGGAAGCCTGAAGAGAATTAGGGGCATGAAAACAGGCATTAGAGCTGCACTCTACGGCAGCGTGGACTTGCAGTGGATTATTCACATGCCAGGCAACTCCCTGTGTTGAAGAGACTCGTAACCAAACTGGGACCACCTGGTAAGCACGAGGAGACAATGCTTGAGCTTGAGATGTGCCGAAACGATTGTATTTGCTTTGGTTCTTGTAGGTGTTAGGTTAAAACACAGCTGATGTTCCTGAAGGAACTGACCTCCAAACAACAGAAATCTCTCTAATCCAAACACTTCTGGACCATGGTTCAGGTTAGGGGGTGTTCTCAAGGCTGGCAGATGCTGGTGCCTAGACCTGTTCTGCCCATAGGCCACTGAGGATCTTTCTCTGTAGATGGGTATTTTGACATAAAATAAAACAAAAGAAAGAATATCTTTTAAATATAAGTACAAAACAGAAGAATTTACTGGTGGAAGCAAGGTTGCTCAGCTCAGAGGTTTTGGAAGATAGCCTATCTGGTGTATAGGCAACGAATAGTTGCTAATTTGGGGGACCATCATTCTGCAGCCAATTGTTTTCTAATGGCCTATGGATGCAAATTTATGCACTGGTAAGGAGAAGAGGATGTTTCTTCTAATCCTTGTAGGCACAAAAAAATTTGAAATATTGGGTAGGAATGGAAATTGGGAAAAGGCTGCCAAACCTGCTAAAAAACACATCAGGCAGGCATCTGCTAGTGTAAATTATTCCTACCCTAGAGCAGCAATGATTATAAGGTCTAAGTCTTTGTTTAACCTTTGGCTTCCTTATGAGCGCATGCATATTGTTTTGTCATTTATTGGAGTCATTTTGCAAAGTGGAGCTGGAGTATTTTCACAAAGGGTTTACACTGCAAATGATTAACTGAGCTGATTCCACTCCAGACACTCATGTATCCAGCTGCTGCATAGATAGGAGCTGAGCACTTTTTATTTCCTTGCAAGGGAAATGAGCTCTGACGAATGGGGATGAGATGAATATCACATTATTTGGGGACTGAGAGATGGGAGGGAAGGCCAAAGTGCAATTTTTTTTTTCTGGATTTGCATGGCACTCGCTCTTCTCTCTTTTCGCCACCATGTTTGAATACTTTTTTTTTTTCCATTGAAATAATCTCCCAGCCATCTGCTGATCATTGTATTCTAAAACTGCACTCGAGGTGATGAATTGCGATGCTCAAAAAACCAGCAATCCTCTGCCTTTCAGATTTCCAGCCACCATGGAAATAACAACAGGGGCCAAACTGGGGCATCCTGAGAAGCTGCTGCGTGGGGAGCGAGGATGAATAGGCTGAAACACACAGCACACCCCCTTCATGCACACCCCACTGCTGAGCTGGATGGCCAAAGTGCTCCTACTGCCTGGTGAGACCTAACGCCACCCGGCGGTGGCTGCAGGTACCTGGCAGCTCGGTGCAGGCTGAGCCCTAACTGAGTTGCTGCAGAGTCGGCCCTGCCCTGCTGGCGACTCTGACAGGTGCTATCAGTCCTCCTCAGAAAGGCACAGCTTTTCCTATTAGCCACTGCTCCTACTCCCTGATAATAGATTTATCACTGTGCACCCCAGCTCTTTGCAACTGGTTTGTGCCCCATGGTAATTAGCCCGTATTTAATCATTACCGAGGGCAAAACACAGGGACATGTTTCAGTCGTACATACTTGCAAATTATCTTTTGTCCAGACGGCCCATGAAGTACATGGCAAACCTCATTAACAGATCGCAACAATTAATTTTCTGGTGCAGGAATCGCTTTTGCTAACTGCCGAATGTAGCTGTTTCCAGGAAGGAGCACAGCAAGGGAACAGCGAAACTCCATGGATATTTAGGGCTGGCACTTGAGCTGCCGACCTCCAGGACGAAGTAGGGATCTGACAGTAAAGGTCATCATTATGTTTTCTTTTTAAACTTTTCAGTGGGAAATGGAGTTTTCAACTAAACTTTTCTTTACTTAAAAAAATTTGTCCTTTTCAGGAAGATATTGGCTCTTTTGTTGGATGAATTCCCCTCTTCTGCCCCAAACAGAGAAGCATTTGGATTGAAATGGATCAGTCTTTCAAACCAGGCCAGCAATGAGGAGCAATTTTCTCATGGCCTTGGATGTACCTTCAACTAAATGAAGTTGCATTTTTTTAACTCTAAAGTAAGCAGATTAAAACATAATTTTTTCTCAGTCTAAAACTCAGGACCTATTGATAAATCTGTAGTGAATTTGTACTCTGGGCTATTAATTGCCTTTCTGATGTTTAGCCATAGAATTCCAGTGCAGAAATGGATCAATAGATGTTGAGATTACATTATCCTACTATTTTGAAACCCAAATAATCACTGCTTGAGCTTGTTTATTTTGGGCCTGAGACAAAAGTCAATTCCTTCCCTGTGGACATTTCTATAAAGCACAGTTGGCATAAGAAATGATGAGACACTGGAAAACTAGATTGAGCCATAAATATTCAGCTCTGCAGTGGATCTGAGAATAATAATTTAACTTTCTCTAATGCCCAGCTCTCAGAGTGCTTAACAAACTCTGTATTCTTGGCAATCCTCAGCTGTTTAACAGCTCAGAGCCCCTAATCCATAACTTGGGAAGGAAAAATGAAGATTTGGTTCAAATAACCCCCTAGCTGACAGAGTGAGAAGAGCTTTGCAGTAGCATTTGCAATCAGCTAAAAAGAACAGCACAGGGTGGGAGAGAGTGTCCCTGTCTGTAGGTATCTACATCTACTCCTTTTAAGCTCTCCAGCCACTTTTTTCCTATTCATAAGTTTGTGTTTGCTAGCAGAAGCATGACCTATGAGCACCTGCAGGCAGTTTAAATGGGTGGCACGGAGGGATAGTGCTCTTCCCCAGCAGCTGCTGCTGGCGGGGGACCTGGCACCCGCTCACTCTCCAAAATAGACAAGTTTGCCTGGACAACTGATGACGATCCTTCCCGGCAGGTACTTCCACCCGCCTCGCAGCTTCAGCTCCTCTGGGCAAATCTCCAGGCTGTCTTGCCTGCAAATTCGCTCGTGGTGTGCCCCAGGAGCAGCTTGGGAGGTGAAGCACGGGTGAGGCGAAACCTCGTGCGTTTCTGCACGGCGGCGATGCATGGTTTTTAATCCGAACGGGGCAAACTTTCACCCAGGGAATCTGCCCTGTGTGCATGCTGGGGGTCCTGTGGCAAATCTTTAGCAGGGTCAGGACCTGAATGCAGCTCTCCTCACTCCTGGGTGGGTTTTTTAACCAGCAGGAACCACTTCCTTCCTCCTGTTCCTCTGCCTTTTTTCAGGTGTTGCCACATCCTACCCCTGGCAGAGAAAATGTGACAGGGGTGCTCTTTCTGCTGAGCTCTCTCTTAGTCTGGCCTGTACCTCTCTCCTCTGTTTCTTGCTGGCAAAGTGCTCTGTTGTTGTTATAGCAACCTCAGTATGGTTAAGTCTCTAGAGGTAAGGTTTATAGGGAGAGGCAATATCTTTTATTAGACCAGTTGATACAGCCGAAAGAAAAAAAATACAAAAACAGGAGAGAGAAGCTTTCTGGCTCACAAGCTCTTTGCAGGTCCCCAGAGCTGTGGGCAGAGGAGAACAAAATAGATACTGAGGAGAAAAAGGTGACAAGCCTCAGGCAGGTCATTGACCTGGTATGAGCATCTGGGAAGGGGCAAATCTGGCTCGGCTGGCCTGGGAGCACAGCAGCACAGCACCTGTGGCATTACAGTCCGTGCTGCTCTGGAAAATTTGGTAAAAAGCCCTGATTCAATGATAGATGTGTCCTGCTTTTGATACTGGCTTTTCTGGTCAACACTATCATGATGCTATCTTGCCTTTACGGGGAGAGCCACAGCAGTATCATCAAAATTTCTCACAGGCACTAGCTGTCATGATCACTGCTGCCAGCACCACCACGTCCAGGGCCAAAATACCTTTGGTCTCTCCAGTCTACCCTGCATCTATTTTTTAACCTGTGATCAAATTGGTCAGAGCAATCCTCGGCAGCACCCGTCCTTGCCAGTCTTAGCTCTGAGTACACTCCCCGCCCGATGCATTTTACAGCAGAAAACACTCCCTGCAGCTCATCAGTAAGACAGCTCCCAAGCCACCTTATTTCAAGGCTTCTAGTCTAATCCCCAGCCCCCAAGTCTGACATCAGCCCTCGGCTGTGCCCGCTGCTTTGTGGCTCTTCCTCCGACTCTCCAGCAGCACCGTACGCTTCCTTGCCCTGGTCCAGATCTGCCAGCCCTCCTTGTCCCAGGTCCCATCACTGGCATCCATCATGACTGATCACTGGAACAGGTTGCCCAGAGAGCTTACGGAGTCTCCTTCCCTGGAGATATTCAAAAGCTATCTGGACACAATCCTGGACAACCTGCTCTAGGTGACCCTGTTTGAGCAGGAGGGTTGGACTAGATGATCTCCAGAGGTCCCTTCCAACCTCAGCCATTCTCTGATTCTGTGATGCTGCGATCAAACACGAGCCACCTCCTCCAGGCACCTCATCATTCAAGCAGCCTGAGCTCCTGATGTTTGTACATCCTCATCAATCAGCAAGCTATTCTGGATAAAACTCACCTCTTAATGTATAGCGGGTGTTCACCTGAGTGTGAATCCTGACTATTCTGACTGCTGGAAAATCTGTGATTCAGATTATCAGATTTTACTTAAATTTATGGCTCGATGACAGTTTTATATAATACCTAGCTCAGAGCAAAAAGGTTTTGCATGCACTGATGTAAAAGCTCTTTTCTTTCTGTCTGATGTTTCTAATCTTCGATATTGTTCAAGTGGAAAGTCACATTTCACTTTGCATATTCTTTTACGTTTAACTAGACCCTTGTAGCCTGCTGAACAGAAAAATAGATCAGGCAATAATTCATAGCCTGTCTGCTGAAAAAACCCAAACACATAAAAGAAATGTAAATTAATTCAACATCAAACAGGTGGCTATGGGGAGGAGTGGACTAGTCCAGGAGTGGAGGGGCTTACTCACAGTGGCTGTGCATGTGGCCCAACAAGACATTGTAGGATGGAGTCAGCCCTTCCAAGCCAAAACTAAAAGGCAAGAAAGGTCTGCGCTGACCAATTCTATCTTTGCAAGACAAGGGGAAGTTGCATAAGTTTATCTAAAGGCAGTGCAAAACTTCCTTTCTTTTATGAACTGTCTGCAGCAAATTTCATTTTCCTCAACCACACCAGGCTTAAGATGCTCAGAGATATTTTCTCTGGGGACTGGCCTTGGTCATCTTCTCTCGAACACCATGCCAGGCGTGACCACCTGTAGCCTGTGCCGTCCTTGTTCAAGCTGATGTTGAGAGCTGCTGTGGTTGCTGAGTGGTGCAGCGTTGCCCTAAATGCTCGAAGGATCAAAGTGCTGCTTTAATGGAAAAACCTCTTGGGCTGTTTGCTCCTTGTAAGGATGTTAGATAGTATCTTCCCGTGGTTACAGGGCACAAAACCCAGCTGCTGTCTGAAATCACACCCCAGCCGCTCCCTCCGCGGTCTCAGTATGGAGGTAGAGCAGGGCGGCTATATCCCTGAGCCTAAGTCATGTTTTTGAAGCACCAATAAGTTGTGCAGAGGGGCTGGTTTTGAGCACAGAATAATAAATGCCTCAATTCCTGGGCAGGGGCAAATGTACCTTCCTTGACAACTGCATTAATAGGTTGGGTCATGAGTAACTAGCAGGAGAAAGGCAAGAACAGCTATGCTTTGCTAAAACTCGTGCTTCTTTTCCACTTGTTTCTGCCCACAGAAGAGCCCTGTACCGAAATCTAATGGTGCTCTTTGAGCTTCCACCACTCCAGTCGCCGCTTCCACCTCCCATGAGCACCCAAGAATTCCCTTTGGGGTTTCAGTGACCAGAATCAGGGAGGGGGGCAAAGAGCAGCATGTGCATGGCCTCACACAGGGACATGTGTGCTAACTCAACGGGACAAGCCCGGGTCGTCTTTGGTCATAGAAACCAGAGCTGCAGGGAGAGCAAAGGAGGGATGCCTTCAGCAAAGCTGGGCTTTGCTCACCAGCTGCTCCAGCGCTGCTCCTCTCAGCAAAGGGAAGAAGTTCGCTCTTAGCAATGAGGCAAAACAGAGCTGAACTTTCATGAGAGCATCTAAGTCATCCCCAGCAGGTGCACATCCCATCTGTTCCCCCCTCCCCCAACAACCTACTCCAGCACTTTCCTGCTGGTTGCCTGGCACCAGTCCCACCATCAGCCAGCATGGTGTGTTAGCAGGTGAATTTGACATTGCCTATGCCTCAGACATCCCTCAATGTCCATTGCCACTGAGTATCAGCCTAGCCTTTTTCCCAGCCGTTTGCCTAGCAAGCCCTAGAGTCCCTGAAAAACATCCAGCCAATCTTCCAGCTCTGAGCAGAGCTTCTGTAATTAGGTTAAAATTACCACTGTGAGCAGATAAACTCCCTCCTGGTCATGTCAGGAGGGCCTGCACAGCTGGGCTTGTGGAGAGAGAGCACACTCTTAGCCACTCTGGAAAAATGCCATGTAACGGGGACATACTGAAATTACATAACGGCCCAGATACAAATTTTATCAGGTGCATTAACCACTTTGTTAAATCTCTATTAATATTAACACACAATTGAGAACCCCAAAAGACCCTGGAGAAAGCACCATTCTGTGCCCAGTGTTCACCCAAGTCTATGAACTGCTTTCCCAAAAGCATGGAATCTAGTCCTTACTTCTCATTAGGACCATTCATTTAATGTAGGACATTAAACAGTCTCATCTCTGGAGAAGGAAAGAGTCTTGGGCTGGAAAAAGGTAATGACCCTCAGCATTTCCATGGTATGAATGGCTTAGGACAAGTTTTATATGAAATCACGGCTTGCAATTGCAGGCTCAGTTATTCAGTTCCTTTTGAACATACCAGGGAGTTTACTCTGGACTTCTCCTGGCATAAGGGGAAGCAGAATTTGGCCCCGTCACTGTAATCATAAATATGTCCCTGAGCCCAAAACTGTACCTCCAGATTGCTGCTCTAGGCTGGAAGGCTCAAATACACGATAATTTTTTCCCCCTCAAGAAGGTTTTGCTGAATTTGTAGAATTTGCTGATGACGTAGTCCCTGTCAGATAGGACTGACCTGAACAGGTCAGGATTGGGCTGTGAGAAAGAGGCAGGATCCAGACTGAGACCAGCAAAGAGCTCTTGGGCTCCAGAATTAATGTAAGGGCTTAAATCTAGGTGATTATCCCAATTCAGGGATCCAGTCCGCCCCCTCGTCCATTTCTGTCCAGACCAGTTCACATGTCACTACAGAAAGTAGAAATCAGGGAAAGAGCTGGGTTCCCGGGGCCCTTCACGAGCACAATTAGCAGAGCTTCACAAAACTATGACAGAACGTGCAGACGTGACCTTTCAAACTTCTCTCATTTGCCCACTCCTGTCTTCACCGATGAGAAGAAATTCCTTCCCAGATACCAAGCTGTTCTTCTACTCTCATGGCCCATTTACACTGCCAGCACACATGGCACCCTGGGCTGCAGTCTGGTGCTATCGTTTCTGTGTTGATGCCATGGCAACACGTGCTGCATGAGAGCATATGCTCTGGGCTATTAATCAGTGCACAGGAAGGAACATCCTAACTTAAGCTGCTTTTTTCTCCAAAGATCACTCATTTCTCCTTCCTTCCTTTTTCTCCTTCCTTCTCTAGTGTTTAATGGAGTCAAGAAATCTCACAACTCAATATGGTGTTTCAGTGAGTGTTTACCAGGGTCTTAAGATTAGATCCAGGAAGCTGGGTCTTGTAGCATATGTCTGAAACTCAGGATGCTACCACCAGCTGCAAAGGCCCTTCAATCTTGTCTAGGTCACCTCTAGGATCACAAGCTGCGCTCTGCCTTTGCCTTAGCTGGGTTTGGCTAAGAGCACAACATGGCTTTGCCTTCCCTATTTGTGGCCTTCTCTGAGTCCATTTATATGGTGTTTATTATCTGCACTGGGGATCCAGCTCATGGATCCAAAACAACAAACTAAGCGGAGACTTCCAAAGAGCTAGGGACAAAAACAGGGGCAAGCCACCTGCATAGCAACGACACAAGTTCCTCTAGGCACCCTTTTGAGATAGATCGAATGCACCCTTGGTCTGATTCAATAGGGCTTGTTCCTCCCTGACTTCTTGCTGGTCCATTTTCCAGTGAAAGCTCTCTCCATTCTCCCCCTGAGGAAAGTGTCGCATTGACTCTCCTGTTCTGGAGTGCAGAAGAAACCAAAGAAGGCCTACTATGCTCACTGATGGGCATTTTTTACATATATGTAATAACTAAAATGGAAGTCCAACATACTCTCATGTGTCCATTGAGCTAAAGTATCGGAAAAGGCTTAGGGGAGAGTGAGCAGCAAGAAAACTGACTGGACCACATTAAAATAGCTGCTTCCTTGCCTAAAGCAGGAAAACTCTGTGGAGGTCATGCACAGACAAAACTGATATAAGCTTGCTGCCTCCCAGGTAAGTCCTCAAGAGTCAGAAAGTGCAGAAGTCATGCTCTTGGCAGAAGAACATCAGCCTGCCCTTCAGAACAGAAAGGATAGGTACATTACAGCATCTTGGCACCAAACACCCACTGCACATTGGACGATAACCCACATGGTGAGGCAGCAGAGCTGTAGGCTCAGCTGTTGGCAGACACTGAAGTGCTTTTTGACATATCAAGAGCTTCCACCCCTTAGTCACAGAAACCAAAGGGAGGATGACACTATTATCCTGGTTGGGAAGGTCATACTTTGCAGCACTGTGTCTCCTCGTCCTGCATGCTGCTACATGCAGGGTATATGGCTCTATGCCATACTGCTACCATCTAATCTGATCACACTGACTCTGATTACATTTAGGGAGCTGATAAACAGCGTATCTGCAAGCTACTCGCCCATTACAGCCAAACGCCCTACTTTCTAAAGGGAGTTAATTAAATCCAAGAATATACGACCTTTTTTGCTGTCATGGAACTTGGCTTTTGGGGGCAGCTGGAGGCATCAGTCCGAATGGAAACAATCTGAGGAGCCTGCACAGAGTATTTCTATTTAGGAAGATAGTTACCGCTGTGATCCCAATAAACTGTGAAGCTCAAATGTGAAGCCCACTTCAGAACCTGTCTAGAATTTTTCAACAGAACAGGTGTGGTTAAAGTATGTTGAATTCTTAACAATATTTTGGCCAAAGATACTGGTTTCAACTACATTTCTTCTGCAAGAGTTTCATTGACCTAGGATTGGAGGCAGAGTGGAGGAAGGCAGAGACAGGAAAGATGCAGGAGAAGTGTCAAGAATCCAGCAGTGAGAATGCACTTATCCTGTGGAACAACAGGACTTATCCCTCTAAAGTTAGCAGACCAAGGATGCAAGCCTGTGCTTCCTTCCTACTAAGCCTTTAGGTATTCTAGAGCAGGCATCTCAATTTATCCTTTTTTGTTAAAGAATTAAATATCGTACTGCTTTTTCCCCGATAGGCAATGGACAGATGACTTAGCCTTAAAGTAGCTTTGGATCAAAGCTGGCCAGGATTCCCATACTAGGCTTCAGAGATCGTTTCTTACACCCACATGTCCTTTTTGAAATTGGAAGGTCTATGCCCAAAAGTGGTACAGTTCTTGCTGATGGTGGTTGTGCTTAAAGATGGCGTTATGCTACTACCACCAATAACTCCTCAACCTGTGCTGGAAAACAGCTCTGGCAAACTGCTGCATATCATAGCATCAACAGCCTGGGGAACCTCAAGCAGTAGACCTGGTCCCGCCTTGATGTCACAGCAGGCAATGGGACCTCCCATTCCCCTGCAGGACCCAGCTAGTCCAGGGCAGACTCCAAACCAGAAGCTAAAGGGTCGGTCATGCACCTTCCTGCATGACTTTGCTGAAGATAAGACATATCTGGCTTCTGGGCTGCCTTCAGCTGGCCTGGAAGAAGAGTCAAGGGGAGCAGCGGACTGGGACCACAGATCAGGAAGCTCCAGAGATTTCAGAAATCAGGTTGAGTCCAGATATAGCAGGGACAGAATCAGACTCAGGCTAGCCTATCTGTATGAATAAACAGACAAGTTGATACTCAGAGTTGAACAGACAGTAAATTACAGCTGCATCCCCAAAAGAGACAGAGCTATATAGACATTAATGGTGACTTACCCTGTCTTTTAGGTAAGACATCCAAAGTGGGCAGTAAACTCTTAAGACTGCTCCTTCTCTCATTGCCTGATTTTCATCTTCCAGAGCAGAAAGGTCTTTGTGGAAATAGATTTTAGGCTATAAGCTTTAAACAAGTCTCTGGAACCAGGGGAATTAATTGGGAAAAGATTGAAGGCTATTAGAGGGTTTTGCACTGCTTTGTTTAATGATGGAAGATTGCACACAAGATGAAAATTACCTACTAGAATGTAACAGTCAGGAGTGGACAAGTCACCCAGCAAAGTCACCCCTCCAGTTTGCTTTTTAGCCAGGGTGGCAGAGCACATTAACCCCCCTCCAGGCGACTGTCTCCTCTGCCAGAGACACTGTGCTCACAGGAGGGCCTGCAATGAGGTCTGTTGTAGAGACAACGGGAGAATTAAAGTTACTCTTCATGTCCTCCACTTTTACCCTGCTAAAGAAATATGCCAGCTGCCCATTTTGTTCATTGAAGTTGCTGGGAGGTGCTAAAAGCCAGTCACTATGTCCTGTTACATAAAAGAAGGTCCGGCGGTTAAGTCACCACAACAGGATTCAGCAAATCCGTATTTCCTCTTCGGCCACCAAATCTTTACACGACCTCAGTCACATCACTTAATATCCCAGTATGTCCATTTCCCTGTCCCTAAAATGGAAAAGTGCATCCCTTCCTCCCACCCTTTCCCCTGTGCATTTCTACCCAGACTCTCAAGTCTTGGTAGTAACAACGGCTTCCGACCATTGGTCATACGTACAGCTCCTGGCACTGCTGGGCCCTACGTCAATCTGGGCCCACAGGCACTGGTGTAATAAACCCACAGTGCCTGCACTTCAAGCGCTTTTATAAATGTGGGGAGCACGATGTAAATCCTTCCTGCTATTCGCTACCTCCACCTGCTGTTACGTATTTCACTGTGAAGATAATAAGGCAAAGTATTTCACACTGAATGGGCCTTCACCTCCGCTCTCCTTGGCAAACGCACGTTACACCTGCTCATTAATGAATGTACTCCATCCACATCGACCAGAGCTGGCACTGAATCGAACTTTGAATGCCTTTTCAGTGCCATAGCCTCGTTAATAATTACTTTTATGACTCACTCCACTCCATGCTGCTGGAGCGCCACTAAGAGAACTGACAGCATAAATAACAGAAACATTAAACCTAATAATGTTGCGAGAGTTAGCCCTGCTAAAGTGTTTGTGGTGTCACGAAGGGAGAGCCTTTCCCTTAAATCAGTTGTCCTTCCAGGGGATACTTCGTTCTCGGCCCGGTATAGCAGAGGAAAGCCAGCTTGTCGTTCCTCTGCGACGTCCATCTGCTGGGCCCTGAGCGCAGCTGCCTCCTCTTCCCTAAATCGTTTCAGGAAATGCACCAGCTCGACCCACCTTCATAGATTCCCTTCCTGGTTGTGTAGGGCCTGAGCGACACCCAGCCCCATGCTGAAGGATGGATGGTAACTTCCATCTCTGGATGCTTCTGCCTCTAGCATGACCACTTTCAACCTAAACCCTGTGGACTTTTCCAAATGGCTCCACTTGCCTTCTGGAAAGCAGATATTTTTCCTCAGTGCCTCAAGGACCCCACACGCCACTGAACATTTATTCCTCACAATGAATATTTAACTCTTTGAAAAGGCCAGGTCAGAAATGAGAAGCGGAAGTCAACTTTAATGCAGCTGTAGTAATGCTGAAGTTACACTAACAATGAATTTAACCTGAATTTCTGCCAATTTGCTTTCTTATTTTTACTAATTTACAATTCACAGGACTGGATTTAGTACTTCTCAAATTAGCTTTAAGTAGCATATCTAAGGATGACAAAGCATTTTAGATGAATAGAATGCGACAGAGAGCCTGATGGGTTTAATATTGGAGGTTGGTTCAAACAGGGAGTTTTCCCTGCTTATATTTCCCAGCAGAAAAACTGTTTCCCTGAAATAGCCATTTCCTTTACTTTTTAAAGAAAAATTCAATTTATCTTTTCTTTTTTAGACAGTTCCTCCTCTTTGCCTTCATTGCCACAAATTCCCTAATCTTGTTATTCTTGGGTGTTGGAAAAGAGTAATCATTTGAACCGTGAAATCAAAGACAACAGCAACGCTTCCAGGGAGGTGACTTAAGTCTGAGGAATTAATTCTCCCAGCAGACAGCTCTGTTTTAGAACAAATGTGATTTTAAGAATTGAAGCAATGTTTTTAATTAAGTTCTATGAGAATATATGTAACCCAGAGCTTCTGGGAAACTCAGTGTTAAGCCAGAGGAATGCACTATGTCAGGAAATCAAGAGCGAACAGGACTATTCAAGTAAGTTCACCACTGAGTTTCCTGCAAATAAAACCCATCTCTGAGTATCCTGCCCAGAACCACTGAGCTCTAGTGCCCTGAACAAGCAATTCTTCAGCTACTTACTGAGTGTCCGAGCCTGGCTTGCCTCAAAGGTGCATTGTGAGGTTTACTGGAGAAAAGAGGTATTTTTTTTCTCACACTCTTTCAAATGGAGCAGGCACACACAGGCAAGCAGGTCTCCAAACAGCCCAGGATCAAGGGGTGGAAATCCTTGCCCCAGGATGGCCAGATGCTGAGAGTTTACATAAGTTTGCGCAGAGACCGGACATATTCTTGGGAGAGACCTCGTCAAAGAGCTATTAAATATAAAGTCTCAGAGGATTCCTGAGTTGCTAACTCAGTATTTTGGGAAGTATCACTGCATTCTTGCCCTCTTCCTGTCCGCTTTCCACAGCATCCATTATTGGCTGCTGTCGGAGACAGAGCAGTGGGCTAGACAGCCTGTTAGCCTGATTCCGTCCAGCATTACTAATTTTCCTGATTTCTGTGACACAAGGGCATCCCCCACCTCTTTGCACCCTGTCTAGTCATTCACTGGCAACAGAAAGGCAGCATGGCCTTGTGCTCTGAGAAAAGCAAAGCTAATGCTTCGATCTGAGCTGACATCTACTTTTCAGCTCTGTGCCTCAGTTTCCCTTTTCACCTTGTGTCTTTCATTTACACTGGGCAGGGGCTGCCTTACTTGTGCCTACAGAGCACAGCACCAGAGGTGTGGATGGGGCCCTTGGCCCTCACCAGCTTAAGACCACATTCAGGGAGTAATTTTCAGGGGTTCACAGCCACAGAGAAGGGTTTATCCAGAAAGGATCCAGCAAAGATCTGCCCTGGCTTTGGTGCTGGTCAACGCTTTCAGATGACTGATAAGAAAGAAAAGACAATTTCAAGATCAGCACCCAAAGCTGGGATGAGTATCCCACCCCCTGGAGAACAGGAACAGAGCTCTAAAGGATCTTGATAAATTACACTCATAGACCAATAATCCCTGCAGCAGGCTGAGAGCCAAAAAGGGTGTGTGTGTGTGTGTGTGTGTGTGTGTGTGTGTGTTTGTGTGTTTGTGTGTGTGTGTGTGTGTTGGGGGGGTGTCAGCCCTCAGACAGGGCTAATGACCTTCTCAAAGAGCAGATGGAGCCAACAAGGCAGAGAGATAACAGGGGACAATATGAGCGCTCCAGGAGTTGGGAAGCCTCCTTGCCCTGGAGTCCAGCCCTCTCAGGCTGGGGGTGCTGGGATGGAAATTGTACCCTGGAAAAAGGAGGCTTAAAGATGCAAGGACTACAGGGAGATCCCAAGGACTCCAGGACTGAGCTTGTATTGACACTTGCACACCCCTTGAGCCCGAGGCCAGGAGGACAACCTTCAGGAGCTTTCCATGCTCTGCCATGGCATTCATCTCCATGGAGAGATCAGCTCTGCAGCTCCCGTGCGTAGCACGAACTGCCAGCCAAAGGTTATTTTTCTCCAGTGAACTCAGCAGCCAGGTGAAAGGTTCCCAGCCCTGAAACCAAAGCTGATTATTTATTTGCGCAACAGTCACAGGTGCAGGAAGCAGCAGTGTGTCCACCTCTAAGGGGTTTGCAGAAGCCAGGGCCCTGGGATTCATCAGCAGGGCATCCTTCGCACACGCAAAATCTATCTGAGCCAGCTACTGAACTGAGAGCACCCAGTGCCCAGCGACAGCTAATGGGATAAAGCACCAGCTCATTGTAATGGGAGAGGGAGGATCAGCCCTAATGACAGAGTCATGCTAGCCTGGCTCAGCTGGAGATAAGAAGATAAACCATAGATCATACTGATTTCTCATACCATAGTAACAACGGAGGAGGATTTGTCTCCAAAAGAAGCATCTTTCTGCCTATGTGTCAGCAAGGAAATCATTCTCTGTCTGACTTTACAGCAAACTTCATCAAATATCCTTCTAGTACCACGCCTGCAACCAACATACAAAACTGTGTTCTCTGTCACAGAAGATTAACGCCATAAACCCGAGCAAAGATTTCAGCAGGGAAGACCTCCCGCCACAGTTTTGGAAGGCTATGCCAGTCTCTGGAGGCATGGCTTATTAAAAGCACCAGTGTAGAAAGATCTGGCTTTTCAGATCTGATGAAAGCAGGGGGTCTGGTAAGGAACCATAAGCCCCAAAGCTGCCTGTGAAATTAGGTTCTCATGTGGAGGAAAAGCCCAGCAAGATCTTATTTTAGGGGTGCCTGGAGGATTGACTAATAGAGCAGTTCTCAAGTGTTTGGATCGGAAATTTCATCTGGAACCTGGAAAGTTTTTTTCCTGGCAAAAAAATCATGAGAACCAGTGTCTTCTCAGGACAGGCCAATTTCAAGAAATCAGTGTTTCTTGATGAATGTTTGCTCTCTGGAAAAGCTCCTGGGGAATCTTTGTATGCAAGCATGCCTTGAAAAATCAAATCTGTCCTCCCAGCCCTGACACCCGCCATGCCCTGAGAACTCAAAACCATGTCAGTGTTTGCAGATCTCACAGTGAAGGACTGAGAATGATTGCAAGTAGCGGGAGTTCTGCTGATGGAAATGGCAAAATCTCCTCTCCACAGACTTTTTAAATTAAACTGAACAAAGCCTTGGAAATAAGACTATAAGGAGCAATCCTCACTGACTAACCCTGATGGTCTAGACGTCTTCTGAAGCCCAGTGGTTCACTTTGAGCCTTGATGCCTGTCTGCCAAGAGCTTCCCACCTCCTGCAACAGTGAGCTGTCAGAGCAGCTGTGGGGAGGCCAGTTGGGACACCAGTGGCTGCACCCTCAAAATGGCCACCATGGCACAGAGACAGATGGGCTTGGGGAGATCTAAATTAACACAAAAATAAAAAACAGCCAGCGCCCAACTTCCCTAGGAAGTGTGTGAGGGCAAGTGGTGTTGGACAGCCCCAGCAAAGATGCTCCATACATCATGTCCCGAAGAATGGAAGAGGTCAGCCAGCCCAGCCTAATGAAAGAGAGGCTTTGGGAAATCTGCAATGTATCTAAAATGCTTCAGGGATACAAATTTCCGGGAGGCAACAAAGGTATCTCAGTCGAAGCCCATTCTTGGCACAAGGATAAAAAGGAACAAATTAATCATGACTAAATTGGGGTTGGGAACTGGAAAAAGCTAATTACTCTCCCAGTAATGTTCTTTTTTTGTTCCCCCAGAAGGATAGAGAAGCTTGTGATCTAGGTTAGTGCTGGGGCAAGTGTCCCAGGGAGGACTGATATGGGCTGGAAGTCCAGAAGAGCAGTAGCAGATGCTCAGCAAACACTCATCTATTCTTTTCTCTATGGTCCCACTTTCAAAAAGGAAAATCCCTCCCAGGAAGTTCTTTCCAACTGCCCTAAAAAATCCTTTCTGAAGGGAGCAGGTTTTCATTTTAAACACATTGTCAGTGGAGCCTTCTTAGCCAGCTCATTTCCCAGGCCTTTAACCAGCCTGCCTGCCTGGAACGGAGAGATTTTCTCTCATCTCAAATCACTTGGCTGCACATGGAAGAGAAGCCCTTTGACGAGGTGAATTTGCAAGGCTCTCAAATCCTCTTTATTCTCACCATACTATCCCTCCTTGACTCATTCCCAACGGACCATGCTGGACTAAGCCCAGAAGAAGGACAGAAAGGTGATGGTGTCTCTCCGAGACACACACACAAACACACACACAGATACTGCTTCCACCCCATCTCCACACCATAAATTTAAAATCATCTATACTTGGGACTGGAAAGGATCAGCTAAAATAATCCAGCCAAGTCCCACCACAGGCCACAAACATGCTCCTCTCACATCCCTAATAAACTGGAGGCCCACAATTCATCTATCCTCAGCAGCAAGCTCCACAAGTTAGGATATGCCATATAAACAACTCTGACCTCTGAGCGAACAGTATCTGGCCTGTTCATATACACAGCTAGGGGTTAACATACACATGCAAAAAAAAAAAAAAAAAAAAAGCCCAAACTGACCTATTCACCTATTCATGTGTTAGCCAAAGTGCTGAGAATAGGAGTCCGCAGTGGGCGTAGGGTATAGGGAACTAAGGCTTTAAGGAGCAATGGTACTCAAGAGACAATATGAACTCTTACAAATGCTTTTTTTCCTTGCAGCTAGTTGCACTGATTGGAAAATCGACAAGGAGAGTATGCAGCACAGAGCAAAATTAATACATCCAGCAGCAGGGTACACACAATCTCAGCTAGGGGTAAGGGAGAAGGCAGTAGGCAGACGAAAGAGCAGGCTGGCCAAATGCTTACGAAGTGCAATTTTTTTTTAATGGGTTGACCTTTTCCAAACTCCACATTGCACACATGTAAATAGCAATTACAAAAACAACTCTCACACCAGAAATTGTGACTTGGAGCACAAGAAACTCTCCTTGTCTCCTGCACAAGAAGGAGGCACAAGATTCACAACATTAGTCATGGCCAATCACAGAGGCAGACAGACAGACAGACATGGAAATCCCAAAAGACAAAAAGGAAAAAGCCGGGCAGTCATGCTTCAGAAGGTAGCAGGTGTTCCCATGCCCGCTTCCCATGTGAGTAAGCAGTTGGGATCACGTCTTGGCATACAGGCCTGCCACACCAGGTGCTCCTCATCTTGCTGGTCCTGCACCTCTGCTGGTCCAGGTGCCATCCCTGCTGGTTGTCACCTCTTGCATCCCAACAGCATCAATGCCCAGAGGAAAACTGTCTTTATGGTGACCTGCGTGTGCAGCACAGGTTGCACCAGGTCCCAGGGCTGTGGCAGGGTTCCCTGAACAGGATAGTCTGTGATGCTGCAATACAGCTGAATCACAATAAACTCCTAGCTGGCCCTCAAAGTCCTGCTTCTGCCCCCGTTCCTGCCAAGGGGGCTTTGCTTTTAACTTGTATGGGATCTGTCACTGTATCATCCATCAGCAGTTGCGTTTCATGGTGCAGCTGTGATAAGGAGCGAGTTCAACACACACTACAGACAGGTCAGGCTTGGTTTTCAAGCATCCAGTGAATAGAGCAGAGTTGTATGGTTACCACTTGATTTGATTATTTGTTGGCTCCAAGTACTCAAAGACAAGGGCTGCAGTAACAATATTCACGTGGACAATGCCTCTAAAGGACTTACAGCCTGTTGTGTGCTATTCCAAGCAGACTGGTGAGCCAGCAGCCTGGGAATCCAACCAAAATCAGCAAGGTACTCTGTTTAATTGCTAGAGCAATTGCCAGCAGGCAAAAATCATGGGAGCCTTTTGCTCAGTACAGCGGTTCCCATGTGCCAAAGGGCAACCAGTTCTGGAAGTAGAGATCAACCATGAAAATGAGCTCTAAAGGGGATCATGCAGAGGTCAGACCATACAGACTCATCCACACTCAGGTAGTCTCAAGATTCAGGTGTGCAAATACCAAACATGCTGCTTAGCAACGTGTTTATCTTCAAAGTAGCCCTATGGGGTTGGGAGCAGGTATTTCTCTCCTAAACAGACAAGAAACTGCTACAGTACAATGAAATGATTTGCCCAAGGCCTGGAGGCTGTAGCAAAGCAAAGACTTGGGATCCACGTCTTAACAGGCCCACACATACGTTGTTCTCCATGACTCACTTCTGCCTCTCCTAGCCAGTAGGCCAGCCCTGCTAAAATCACAGTGAACTATTTCCCTGATGTAGAAGTTGCTCAACACAGCTAATTACTGGAGCGTTCAAGGAGAGCCGACACTAAGCCAGTCTTTGGTTCCCTCCCATCAAGGGATGAAATTCAACCTCACCTTCCCAGAACTCATGCAGTGGCCAGCAGATGCTCAGCAGCTCCTCAGACCCACTAGGACACCTCTTACGTGGACTGTTCAGCACCAGAATCCTTCCCTCCTGCTGTAACCCTTAGTGCCATCATGTAACCCAGCAAACCAGCCATATCCTCAGCCACAGTTCGGCCCTAGAGAGGTCTGCTGGTGGCCTCGGGGAGCCTTGGCCACATCATAGTCTTTCCTTCTCCTCCAGCATCTGCCTTCAGCCCTTCTTCATCTCTCTATACCCATCTCTCTGCTGGCTAAAGCCTTGCGGCTTTGCTGACATTCACTTGGCAAAGCACTAAGGTGGGCTGAATAGGAGGCTGGCTGAGCTGGAAACATTACCTTCCTCTCACTATACAAGGGGCATGAAGTAACCTAGGAAAGAGATAACTGAAGGAGAAGTGATAAAGGCCCCTGAAATCCCGAGTGGCATAGGGAGGGATGAGCCGCTTGCTGCACCTTCTAATCCAGGAACTTGGGGCATCAAAGGGAACTAGCAGGATGCAGGCTGAAAATAAACCAAAGAGAGGAATCTTTACAGCCTCTCATTAAGCTGTGAAACTCCCTGCTACAGGATCACAAATGATAGAAGTTGATACGCATTTGGGGGCAAATGGATTATTTCATGAAGAAACCCATCCAGGGCTACTAAACACAGGCACCACTTCCAGGTCAGGAGGTTCCCAAGGAGCAGTGTGTCAGAGGCTGGAAGGGCATTTTGGGCAAGCAACATCCTATGTTTGCCCCTGTACTTGCGCTCTTCTCCAGACTTCGCTCTTGACCTTGTCAGAAATAGGATGTTGGGCCAGATAGGCCTCTGGGGTGATCTTGTATGGTCATTCTCACATCCATATGACTTCCTAGTTCCCAAAAGCCCTGTTTCAGATATAGGATGGGAATACATGGAGAACCTGTGCAGCCCTTCCTTCTTCAAATCCACTCTCCTTCTGCTACGCCCCCACATCTTGATCCTACTTAGCGCAACCGTCCATCCTCCTGGCCCCGTATCTCATAAAATATGTGAGTTGCCCCTACAGGGTCAGAGCAAAGACTCATTAGCACAGCACCTTCTTTCCAGCAGTGGTTGCCTGGGGAAAAGCCTTTGTAGTGGTAATTCTTCTGATTAATACCCTGCTTCCAGCTCAGGGTCTTTCTGAGGCAAAGGTGGTGTCTTTGCGTTGAATAGCTCTCGACAAATTCTTCCACGAATTTGTTCCATTGCTTTGCAAGCCTATGAAATATTTAGCAGCTAGTTTTCTGCAGCAAGGAGTTTCACACCTGGTTACCCACTGTGTGTGATGGATCTCACAGCCACCTCGGGGAAGGAGATAACAGTCACCATCTTCTAGCACAACTACATTAAAGCCTGTACAGTTATTTGTACCCTCTCAAGGCCAGGCCAGGCCAGGCCAGCTTTTCACAAAAAGATGCAAAGGAGGTGGCATCTACTTCTCCCCAAACCCTCAAGAATTCTGAACTCTGGCCATCCCAGGAGCCTTCCCTGAGGATTCAGCCTGGCTGATCTTCCAATATAAACAGTGCACTGAACAGCCCTGCTACAATCCCACCTGATCAAGACAACAGGAAAATACCTGTGCTAAATGCAGTCCTTGTGATTCATTGTCTCTTATAACAGGTGGTACAATCACCCGAATGAAGGCAAGATGGGGCAAGGATTTTTTTAAAGGAGGGAAAATTGTTTGCCTTGCTTTTTCAATAGCAAACACACATTCTGTCCCTGCTGCCAAAAAGCCCAACCCTAAAATGCTGAAATCTTCTGACTGAGTGGCAGCAAGCTGTAATTTACAGCATTCCTACTTCTATTACGTTCAAGAATTTCTTCACTTCTGAAAAGAAAGAGTTGTCATTTGTCAGCCTCACATAGCCCCTCCTCTAGTCATCACATTTCTGCCTTATGTTTAGCAAATTAATTCATTCCCCAGTTTGAATCTGCTCCCCCCAAAAAAGCCAGTCTTTTCCCAGGAACTGGGAGCCATCCCTTTTCAGTAACATCATTAGCAATTTTCTTTTATAGCCATGAGATGGACACGTTCCTTCCAGTAAAAATCTGGAGTTTCCCTGCTACTGCATCCACCTTCCTCAAATTGATTCAGAGAGGCCTGTGTGCTGGCTCTTCACAAGCACCTTCCCCATGCCTCTGAACAACAGCTTCTAGCCCATCCATTCCAGCATGTCTGGCTGCTAACAAAACATTTGCCTGGGTTTAGGATGCGGCCAGGTCCCTGGGCAAGTTGAGTTGTATTGCCTCTTCTGTTGTTGTGTACTTGGCCACTGGCCCGTTGCCTTCCATAGTGAAGAGCTTGCAGGCCTTCGTATTCTCGTGGACTGGTGTGGACTTTTTTGAGGAGATGGGGGAATTCGTGGGGCTCAGTTGAACAGCCGTGGTGTCCTGCACTGTATGCTCACTAGTTTCAATCTCAAATGCTGTGTTCCCAGGTTTGATGAGCCCAATGTTGGAACCTGGTTTGGATTTCCTGGCCCCATGAGCTGGGGGCCTCCGGCTGCAGATGCAGCAGGCACCAAAGAACGTGAAGGCCACCACCAGCAAGACCGGTCCGATGATGATGGGAGGGTTGTTCACAGGGAGGAAGGTCCCAAAGGCAAATGCGCCCACTAAAGTGATGTTGATCCCTGCTAGCATGATGCAAAGTCCACACGCACAGCAGAGAGCCGGTGAGGGGAGGCCCTGAGGTCGTGTCTTTTTCTGGCTGGGTTTCTGGGACAAAGATGCACTGCTCTTTTCACTGAACATGTTGAGCTGAGTCTCAGAGGCCGCCTCAACCCTGACTGGATGTGTGTTGTATTGAGAAGGCAAGCGCTAGTCTCCTGCTGCCTTGAAATTCCTGGAAAGAAACAGAAGAGTATACAACCATTATACACAGTAACGAATCAAAGGCATCTTTCCACCACCCCCTAGGGTCACCAACATCTTCTCCACATTTGAGGAAAACTAAATACAAATCCTAGTCTGCTCCTAAGTCTGGGTTCTACCCATCATTGGTGGTCACATGCAGTCAGCCACAGACTGGAGCACTGAACCTAGTGGGCTCAGTGCCCTTTGCCATCCAAATGGATGAAGCCCAAGGGAATCTGAGCAGGCGGTGGCCAGGTTCTAGGCTGGGCTCTGTCTGGAGCCTGAGCTACCACCCAGAATTGCAGCAGTGTGGCTAGACAGACAGGCCTATATCAGGAGCTCAGATTTTTTTCACATGGCCTTGATACCTGCTACATTCATCTCTCGCTTCTCTCCCAGCTCCATTCACCTTTCCCTTAAAATATAGGTTCTTAAGGTCAGGAAATAAGTCCACTTGCCCATTTGGGCAGTAGCTGATCTCACAGAGTTTGTCATCACCCACACAACACCTGTCCAAAATAACAACAGACCCCAGTACTGCTCTGAACATCACTTGCTGTCAAAGTGAGCTTAATATATTCTTAGACAGATAAGTTACCAAAATATACCAGAAAGTGGGAGTCTTTGCTCCATGTTTCAGTTGTCCAGTAACTGAAGCTAGTCATTATGGCTGCCTTTCTAGCCCGCAGAGAATAAAAGGCCTGCCCTTCCCCAGAACATGATACAGACCACTCCAAAAAGATGACCAGAGCAGGTGCACTGAATACTTTAAATGACCACAGAGAGAACTTGGATGACTTAAGCAGTCAACAGCCAGATGTTCAGCAAGATAAACTCCATCCACAGAAACTGAATGACTTGCCCTTGGCCACAGAAATCTATGATGAAACGGAGAACTGAGTTTGAGTCCCTGGAAGCATTTGTAGGTGCTCTACCAACTAGGTCATGCTTCCTCATTCGGTGAGATCACAGGACAGGGAGGCAGAGAAGCCTGTTTGGCTCAGGAAGTGCAAGCCCAGACTTATGCAAGGTTCACGCACAAGCAATGCTGTCTCCTGGAAGTAGATCTCAGATTACTGAAATGGAGAAGACAAAGCTGGAAGCGAGCCTGCGTGGGGATGACCCTTTCCTAGGACCCACTGAGGGAACACATACCATGAATGACAATAGCAAATTGTCCATGGAAGAGGTTGCTGGATGTGATAAGACTTGGCTTCGGGTTCGCAGTATTTCACTGTGAAGCTGCTTTGCCAGAAGCCAAATTCCCAGTAGTTTGCTAGTGATGCCTCTGATTTTAAAGGCAGGAGAGCATTTCTCTTCCCAGACTGATTGCAAACAGTAGAGGTCTCCTCTCTTGTACTCCCCTGCCCAGCTTCTTAACCTCTTTCTTCTCTGCTGTCAAATCATTTTTATAAAGGTTACAGTGGGAAAACTGATACAACACAGGTTTCTACTACAAGAGCCAAGAATAAGCCTCTTGTGCTATTAACACTCTGCAGCCACTAAATTAACAAAGACAAAAACCTCATCCAGTACCCGGACAATGCCATAGGGATCAGCTGGGCATTTTCAACATGTCTCCCAGGGTATAAAATTTTCCCATGCACTCAGCTGCAGCAAGGCTCTCTGCTGCTCTATCCAGTGTCATATCTTATTTCCTTTGCTTGGGCTTTTGTTTAGACCCAAATGAAATGCAGCAGTGAATTTTCAGTGAAGTTCCTATTTAGTGAGACATCAGCTGGAGCTGACAGGGACAGGCTTCTTGAAGGATTAAAACGTTCCTCGTCTGTGGATATCTGACTGGGGAGGATCCTCTCTGCAGGCAAAGATTCTTCAGGAGAACTGAGTGAGTGACAGAGAAAGGACCTTTTCTCCATTAGCCAAAATATCACATATGCAAGTTTGTCTGACTGCATTCTTTTATTCTGCCTAGGAACCCAGACATACTGAGCTGGAGCCCTGACTGTGCCTCTTTCACCAGCCCAGGATCAGCAGCAAGACCCATCTGGGTTAAAGACAGGCATGGATGCACACGCATACACACACATTTTCCTCAGCCTTGATCTCAACAGATGCTGGCCTGACTCTTTGGTGCATTGAGGCTGCAAATACCTCAGTGGAGCTCTTCCCCTCAATACGACCGCCACAGCTACACCTCCTGCTGTGGAGTGTTTGGCAGGGAACTGCCTGGCTCCTGATGGTTAAATCGTTACCACAGATCCACTCCACAGGGTTTGCTCGCTCCTCAGCACTCACCTGCTTCCAGCCTGCAGGAATTCCCTCTTGTGGAAGAAACAGGCAATGAGATTGCAGTTCCTGCACTCTAAAGGGACAAACGAACAAGTGGTCTGGCTCTGCTCCCAGGAAATTCAGAGACCAAAGGTCATGCTCCCACTGAGATTTTCAAGACAGACTTCAGCCTGATGTCCATCACATCTGTCAGCGGTCACCTGTAGTTCTCCAAAGAGACCATGTTGGCTTCTGGATGCCCTCAAGGCTGCAGCAATAAAACCCATCACAGCGCCTCATATCTCATTTTCTCTGCCTGGCAATGCGTGTTCACAGTTACAGCTTTCTGAGTGTATGGGGTTATGTCTGGGCCAAGCCCTTACTGGAGCTCCCCAGGCTGTAATAGGGGAGGAGGGGGACAAGAGGGCTTGTTCCAGCAGCAGCAGACAGTAACAGATCAGAGCAGCTGGTCCTGAGGATGGCGCACCCCAGCAGGTAAAAGAGAACCACAGACCCACTCTGAATGGATGAATGATGTGAGAGGAATGATCCAGCAGGGCTCAAGGTGAGTATAGTTACCACCAGCTTCCTAGGCATCTATGGACACTTCCTAGAAGGGAGAGAGGATCAGATCTACTGCACAGAAACAAGATTTCCCCCATCCAAATGAGATGCCTAAATCAGTCCTGATGTCCCTGCACCTCCTGCTGGGACCAATCACACCCTTTCTATAGCTTTACCATGAGGGCTCTGGCCCTGCTATGTCCAAGACAAAACTTCTTTCCCAATACTCTTTGCTTGCTTGGAGCATCTATATGGGGCACCAGAACTTCCACTGGTAGAGAGCAATATAGTAGCCATTACTGAGTTTGGAGAATCTAGGGCCACCTCGCATGGCATGAGGACTTCTTCCATAAGTTTGAGAAGACCTTGG
Source organism: Struthio camelus (assembly GCF_040807025.1). Lineage (NCBI taxonomy): Eukaryota > Metazoa > Chordata > Aves > Struthioniformes > Struthionidae > Struthio > Struthio camelus. Next base: position 28,312,392 of record NC_090949.1, read on the forward strand.
AAGACAGCACCATCACAGGGCTAGGAAAAGATCTGCAAACACAACACAGTGTAACCAAAAGTAAAGCTAGAAGGCAGCATGTTTGGACTGAGAATATTTAGAATGTGGGTCACTTGTTTTCCATATAAAACAGAAGGGATTCCAAAACACTGGGAAACTAAAGGAAATAGGGATGAGAAAGCCAGCAGAGCAGTGGAGAAAGCAAAAAGAACTCCAAAGCCAAAGCATGTTCTCACAGCATCCTTTAAGCAATAAGATCCTGGAACAACACTAAGCCCATCCTTATTCCAAATGCCACATACAACAGAAGTATCTTCATTCACCTGAAGTCTGTAATCTCCTAGAGAACATGAGAATGCTGGGGGAAGAGGAGTCCTCCCCCACCAGATCCCCCCCTTGCAGTCACAAGAAATCACTGATGTGGATCAGCTCCCACTACTGACCTGCTTGAGGATATCTGACAGCTTTTACTTTCCTGCTTCCACTTCAGCTAAGTTATCTTGTTCAGAAAGGACCAACTTTCTTTCCAGCCATATTATCCTGTCCAAAATCATCAATTTTCTTTCCATTAAGAGAGGAAAAAGTTTTCCTTGGGCTCTCTATGTCAAACAGGTTCTTTTATCACTGGTTTGGCAGTGGGGAAAGTAAGAGTCTGAGTTTCTACTCCAAGCAACATTTCAGCTTGAAATGCATTAGTGTCGAGTACAGCTACAAAAATAGCTGAATATTCAAGCTAGAGTGATGGAGATCCAGAGGCTACAACGATTCCTCCAGGGAATCCCTGGAGGAACATCCCTCCCCATACATCCCTCACTGTAGTCTCAGGGGCACATACATTTTCATTCATAGCTCTGTGAGAGTTCTTAGAGCTCAAAGGGCACACTGACATATTAAGCCAGCGTTTTAGGAGCATCATTTAAAGTCATACCAGCAGCAGCAGGAATGTGCATAGCTAAGTGTGCTCCCCTCCTAGTTGCAGTGAGGGGGCTCGAGCTGTCATCCTTCCACACCATTCCACCTCAGCAGAACAGCCAAAATATTTGACAGACACCAAATGAGTCGTCTTTCTGCAGATGTGATGGCACAGGAAAATAACGACAGTGATCAGCAAACAGAAATTGCAGTCAGACAGCTATAACCACCCCCTACACACAGACAGACATACAAACACGCACGCATGCACTCTTTAGCTATCAGGAGAAGCTCAAGACTTTTCCCTAGGCAAAGTGCTGAGAAACTCTTCGGCAAGGCTAGAGACAGAATCTGTGCCCGGGAGGGGAAGACACTTACTTGGGCTGGAGCCTGGAGCCAAGGTGGGCAAAGGAGAGAGCAGGTGCCCAGGTTTTGGAGAGCTTCCCTTCACCCTTCATTTAGCAATGACAAAGCCATGGCCAGCCCCGGTGGAGCCAGGACTGGGAAGCCCAGTTACAAGGGGAAGGATCTCACATGCCTCCTTTCCTCTCTTCAGCAAGCTCAGGAAACTTTGCTTGGATCCCAGGCGAGCCCCTGGCAGTCAGTCCCCTGGAGAGCTCAGCAGGCTCTGTGCAAGCTTGGCCAGGTCCTCCCCGCTCTCCTCCTTCCCCTTGGATGATGCTGTCGTTCTCCTTAGGCAGAAGGAGATTCTCATGCAGCATCCCTGCCCTGTTGCATGCTCTCCTCTCTTCCTGCCGCCTCCTCTTCCTGCCCCAGATCCCCAGCAAGGCTCAGCTCTGTGACGGGCAGTGCCACTCGCCTGCCTGCAGCAAGGCTCAGCTCTGCGACGGGCAGTGCCACTCGCCTGCCTGCCTGCCTGCCTGCCTCCCCGAGTGTCCTGCAGGCTCACACCCTCCCCTGTGCCTTCTTTTTATTCTTCCTTTTCTACTTCAAGGCTGCAACTCCCGCCCCTTCAGATGACAGAGGTGCCCAAAGCAGAACAGCCCCTTTTCTCCTGGAGAGAAAAATCACAGAGTGTTTCTCCACAAGAGGCAGCTCTGAGCTTTCCTCCAGCATCCCCCCCTTCCCTGCCTCTTGGTACTGAGAACAAAGCGCCAGCCAAGGTAAGGCGGGAGGAAGGAAAAACACCACTAAATGCCAAGAAATAACATTCAAGCAGTCAGCTTGCTGCATCTAGGCACGGATCTCTTAAACGCTGTTACCAGGACTTCAGAAGGCTTGAAATGCATGTTACAAATGGGTAAAAATAACTAGTGACAGAGTCCCTTTGTAATCCTAGAAAGATGCAAGAGTAACTCCTTGCTGGATGGTAAGCAATGAGGTGTGCCGAGATAGACCTCTGGGAGATAAAAACACTTAGGGTGTGGGAGTTGGCAAATTCAGAAAAACATCCTCAGATGCAAAATTCATGTTTTAACATGGCAATCAAATCTCAGGTGCACTTAAAGGTACTACTGGCAGCGCTACAAAAACATGCCTGATGATAGCCCTACTACAAACACAGCCAAGTTCTTAGCTCCCATATTAAGAAGCCAACTATTCTCTATCTGCGGAGTTGGTGACCACAGGGAAACAAGACAAAATGCAGATTATGCACTAAATGGTGCAGAGTTAATCCTCTCTCAGCTTAAGCAGCGCAAACACTCACATGCCCTCACCTACTCCCTAAGCCTGCACTGCTGTAACTAGCCTAGATGCTGCTACTGATGATTGAAGAGAGGCTCTTCTTCAGCTCCTTGCAGAAGAATCCTCTCAGAATCAGGCCAGAGCTGATCCAACATGAATCATGCTCTCCTTTTAGAATTGATTGCTTTCATGGTCTCTACAGAGGGAAAAGGAAAAAAGAGTAACAAAGAGATGGAGAAAAGCAAAGGTCAAAGAAGGAGAAATCACTGAAGAGGAATGAACACTTACTTCTCCTCTCTCTTCTCCAGGCACTGCTCCACCCTGAGTATTCTTAATACAGCAGGATCTTCTACCGCATCATATTGTATTTCACCTCACCGGTCATCCTCTAAAATGTGAGCAAAAACAAGCTTTGCAGAAAGCTGGGTTCAGCCCCAGCTTGGGAGAAAGATAACTCTGTTTTCTCCTTAGTTTGGGTAGCGCTAGCAGCATACCACATGACTTGAGCAAGAAAGTAAGAGGGTATCACAGAAGCGGTGCTGATGAGACACGCTGACTGCCTGGGCTTATAGAAAGAGAAAAGAGAGGGAAATCTCATCTCAAGCCCTGCCAGAGATGCAGAATCTTCTCTAGAGATTCCCTGGCCCTGTAACATTAAGTTCAAAATAGCTCAGAGTACTGATCTCTGCCAGAAAAATGATGGAAAAGCACACTATTACTTAGGTGTTCTGCACGGCAAATCTCCGCGCGGCACATCTCAGAGAGACAGTTCCAAACATGGCAGAACTGGTATCTGGTGTTTGCTGATGGTTGCTGATGGTTGCTGGGTGGAAACTGGGGTGGTTTAACTCATTCTTGGTGCGACTCCAAGGAGCTCAATGGAAATGACCCTATAAGCCTTCTTTATTTAGGAACAGAGGCTGTCAGATGGAATGACACCTACAGGGTTATTGATTCAAGTCTCTTGCTATCACATTGCATAATAGCATTCATAAAGTGCTCAAGCATCAAAGGGGGCCAATTAATACCAAATGACCTGTGAGGTGTTCCCTAATTGCACTTCAGGTTTTCGTGGGCTGTTGCATGACTCTCCATCACACTTCCTGCTTAATGGTCCATAAACTCAATAAAAAGGGAAAGTCTTTACTGAGACATTATATATTTAGGGCTCCATTGAGGCAACAGTTCTGATTTTTGCACATGTGGCCCTGACAACCTGGCCCGTTGCATTCATGTGATTAAAACAACTACTAATTCAAGAACAAAAATTATAGGCTAGATTTCCCACTGCTATAAGTCAGAGCAGAATCACTGCCTTGCAGAGCCTTGCTGGCTTACGCAAGCATTCATAATTTGCTGAGGGGGTTTGCCAGGCTTCTGGCTCCTAATTTCAAACTCACTAGGAATTGGGAAGTCCTGCCTTCCCCAGAGGTAACATCCCAACCCTCAGCTGACTAGAGATATATTCCTCTGGTAGGACCTCTTTGTTCCCAGCTTCTGCAAAGTTTGGAAATGAGCTTAAGTCAGAAACTGCTGAAGGACAGGCAAAATTTGCCTGCTTGCCCTTTCCCAATGTTGGCTCCTGACTCCAGTCTACACTACTTTGAAATTTAGTTCAAGCGTGGTTGTACCCATAAAAGCTGGGTTTCAGCATCACTTCCTGGCTTAAAGCAGGCCAGGATGGTGGTTATCACATGTGCAGCCCTTAGATGTCACATGAGTTTTGCAGGGTTCCTGTCTGCAATAGCTATGCCTGAAGTAAACAATAAAGTTTGTAAGAATGAGCAATGATGCCTTCCTGAGAGCATCTTTTGGATTGCCCAGCCTGTACGCAGAGCCTTCCAGATGTGCAGACCTAATCCTGCCAAATACATGGGGACCAGGCTGGGCATGTTTCAGAGTCTCCCATGTCACTGAGTTAGACTGAAGATGACCACTGGCAGCCAGATACAGCCCAATAAGTGCTTTGAACTGGGCTCTGGGAACACTGGAGACTCAGCAAGTAAACTAAACTCAGTCCACAGGTATGTGTGCTACAGCAGAAAAGCAGACCCAGGCTGGGCCTTGGTCAAATTTCTGGTAGCATCAAGTAGATATGAGTTAAAAGGCTTGAGATCCTGAGCCTACAGACACTGACCACAGATGGCGTGAAGGATCAGTCCAGTTCTGATCCTACCTTTACTTGAGTACACAGGAGAGGGCAGTTTACTACTAGGAATGGAGTTCCAACAGAAGAAGGAAGATCACATGCCCACAGCTTTGCAAACAGATGGAAAGGATGCTCCAAAGGACCAAAAAAAAAAAAAAAAGTGGGAATGATAAGGAAAATCTTCTCACAGAGATTTTAAAGCATTACGGCTAGGGCCAACATGAGAGCAAAGCTGTATGGAGAACAGCCCCCAGTCTCATGAGATGAGCAGCATGCAAACAGCCCAATTCACAACAGGACCAAAAAGCAGCAGTCTGCATGCAGTACTGACCACTGAACCATCACACAAGCAAGCGTGTGTGTGAGACAGAAAAAGCCTGGAAGTTTATGGTCCAATAAGATCATTAGACAAGGGTCACCACAGAAACGTACCCCTGCAGATGTTCATGAAGCTTCTAGAGGAGACACCTCTCTGCATTTACATTTTAATTGCCTCTCAAGGGAAGGAAATGCCAGACTGAATCTGCTACTGCTCTGAGACAATTCTAAATACCACTATGTCTGTCTAAAAGTTTGTACTACAGCAGGATCCAACTCTGTCTAATGGCTTAGGGCTCAATGCTGTCTGTCAATCCAGAAGAGGGCAAGGTCAATTCCTGCAGCAATATTTACCTGCCTATAAAATCATGCACACTATGAAGGAGGTGAAAAGGGAATTATTACTTGTCATTCCTAGAAGCAGCTGAGAAATCACTTGTGCAGGAGGTTTAAACTCATAAAGAAGACACATCCTTATACAGTGTATAATTAAAATCACATGACTCTGCCATGGAGTCCAACACTATAAATGGGTTCAAGCTCAGAAGACAGCCACCGCTGGACCTGTCAAACACAACAGACTAGTGATAGCTTCTGGCTCACAAAGTCTCTACATTTCTGATCATTGTGAATGGCCTATAGAGAAAAGCTTGCTCTGGGCTTGCCACGGTCCTCATAATCTAAACCTTTACTAGAGGTATATACTAAGAATAATATAGAATACTGAATAATAGGTAAGGTAGGTTTTTGGCCTGGTCCAATATGACTCGCATGGTTCGCATGTCAGGGATGATGCTTTCTTTGCTTCTGAATGCGGAGCAAAACTGGTCCTTCTGATCCGAGAGACCTGGCAGCCCCATTTCATGCATAACCTCCTTCAGGACCACTGCAATATCCAGCGTACTCATTGCATCTCCTCAGTGATAGTTCCTACTTCTACTCTGCTCTTCCCGAGAGCTCTCCTGTCATGCACACCAGTCTTCATGACCTAAACAACATGGGCCAGCTGTTCCCAGGTACATTAGCAGATGCTCCCATCCCCACACCTGCTCCTGTGTGTAGACACGTACCCATTCAGAGGAGGGGTCTCTCTTGTTTATCTTTGTGGGACACTGAACAGTCCAGGACCTTCATCCCAAGCCTTTCAATGTTAATATAACCTAAGTGCTTCATTCATGTATATAAACTAGTACTCCAGAGATATGGATTCAAATCTCTGCTCTACAACAGACTCTCTGTTTGGCCATGGATGTCAATTAACCCCTCTGTGCCTTATTTGGAGGCTGTAGGCATAACAACAACTGGGCCAGCTGGGCCTACTGAGCCCCTCCATTTGAAGAGGCAAATGGATGGAAGGGAAACAACTGTGACCTGAGATGGGTCCAACCTCTACCGCATGATTGACTCATGCCAAGACTCACACATACGGTCCTGAAGAAACTGCAATCAGAAGCCAGGATTTTGCTGGGAGTGCTGGGATTTAGACTGAGAAAGGTATAAAGAATTGTCATTGAACCACATTGCTTGGCATTCAGGCCCTGGAAAAGAACATGAGATCTCAGCTAGACAGCCAACCAGTAGGATCAGCTTGACTTCCAATTTCATTATAGCTTTGACTTCTCTCTCTAGCCATATGACTCACTTTCGCAGCCTTTTTTTTTTTTTTAATTTTTAAATAAATAATCTAGAGAACACTTCTCCCCTCCACCCAAGCAAGAAAAGGCTTCTTCCAGATATTCAAAATCCTTCCGAAAAAGCCCTCATACAATTACTGAGATGAAGAAAGTTAGCAGACAGTATCCTTGCATCCCCTATTTGTTGGGGAAACATCTGTGCTAACAACTGTCCTGTTACACAAACAGTATAGTAATTTTTTATGAGGCTTTCTCAAACAGGAAGAAATTAACGGGTCAGTTATCAGCAAGGGGCACATATTTTTAATTACCTTGCAGGGAGCTTGCGTCTCCTGTGTCTAGAAGTTTCCCCCTGGCAAATTAACTAGCAAACAGTTTCATTTGAAGACCAAGCCTGAAGTTATGTGGCTTTGTTCTCTTAGGATACAAACACCTAGTTGGGAGTTGTTAGTGTACGTTCTCCTCTGACAAACCTCAGTCCTCTGTGCCAGCCAGAGTGGACCAAAGGATGGCTGATCTGGAAGAGACAAAAAGCATAGCATGCATATGAGCAACCCTAAGTCATCATTTCAAACATGGTTCATTGCAGAGCTTGGCATTGCATCTTCTTCTCTAAAAGATGTGCTGGTAGAGATTTTAGTTGAAGACCTGTTGGCTCCTCATGAACTGAAATCAGAGTATATATTTTGATACAATAATGTTTTTTCCTATCTCCCCCTGCTTCTCCAGGCAGAAAACACAAATACATTTGAACTGCATTTGAGTTGCCAGGTTAATTGACAGCCTTGATGGGGTAGAGTCACAGTAGTGAGGTCCTGATCCAGAAAAGCACCAAAATATTTGCTCATTTCTATGTTCTTACATTGGCCTATTGACTTCAGTGGGACTGCTCACAAGCTTAAAGATATGTATGTACTTTATAGGGTCAGTGTCTTCACTGGAGAAAGTAGAGGTAGCGCCACAAAAGCCAATGACGTACATCAGAGCAGAATCAGGCCCTGCACATGAAACATTGCATCAACCAGGAACTGCCGTTCCAAGAGCATTATGCTCTTCTGTTAGGATTATGTCTTAAGTGAATTTAAGGACACAGGGTTTAGCTGGATTCACAAATCAGCAGTGGTGAACTGCACTTTTGAACATGAAGAAAATCAGAAATGATGGAATCTGAAAGGAATCAATAGCCTAATGTTGTCTCCTCTCTGAACTCAATCCTGGTGGCTGAGCCCAAAGCACGGGAAAGAGGACAGCCATATCTGTGCCCCTTTCTAATACCAGATAGCCATCACATACAAGTTCACCCTTGGGAACAGAACACGTGGCCCACTGGTGAGCGCACGATGTCTTTCTGTCCATCCAGTCACTTAGGTTTCTCCTTCTAAGTAAGACTAAGCTGCCCATTTGAGCTGCGAGCAATAATCTGTGGCTGATAGCAAGCATTCTCTTGGCCTGCTTCAGGTACCAAATAGTTCATTTCACTCATCCTCACAGGAAAAGCACCTGCATAGTGGTTTATTTTTTCATGATCTATTTGCCATTTGAGGCAGGCTAAGTTAATTACTGGAAGTAAGTTGCTGGATGTTAGCTTTCCACATTATAAACTTCACCATTTTCTATGGTGCACTCATTGAAACTGTCCCTGACCATGAAGACCCAAACCGCTTTGGAACAGACGTGATGTAGCTTTGTGAGCCCACAAGGAGAGACATGATTTGCATGTTATAACCACCCAGTGGTTAACTCGTAACATGCCAGACCATAAGAGACAGTAATTTCCAACAGCATACATCACATTATCCCAGCCAGCTTGGACTCTGGGAAAATCTAGCTTTAAGGGATATCAGACCTCTAACGCTTACCAACACAGATGGCATTTCTCTCTACAAAGGAAACATGTCCTTAATCAGTCAGTCCATCACTGCCTAGGGTGCTGATACTCTTGTTTTTCACCTAACATTCCTCATCCAAGGGCTGAGGCTTTACAAGGCAACATGCAGTCCTCAATAATGATTAAAAGCCAGAAAGGCAGCCAGTGCCAAAAAGAGATGTTAGGGTAATGTAATTCATGCCCCTTCAAAGAGTCTTACACTTTGGATATAGGTGTGCTCTCCTGGAAGTCCGTCAGGCTTGCGAAATCTCTTAGGTCCCTCATGGCTTAGTTGGCAGTACAACGGTAGAAAGCTTAGCCATGTCAGCTCCCACACTCACAAGGCAAAACCTTAACCCTTCAGAGCAGCAAAATAAGCAGGATTTCAGTGAAAATTAAGGATCAGAACTGGGAGTCCTCATTTGTCCTTATGTGAAGATCTGGAAATCCGTTCAACGGACATCCCATCTCCTCAAGAGCAGGGCGTTTAAAACACAGGGACTATTTACATACCTTTATGTTTGAGCCAGATCCTACACATCTTCATGAAAGTTACTGCAGTGACTTCAGTGAGCTGTGTACAAGACTGTAGGATGCTGCCTTGTGAACATTTACCCTCTAGTACAGGGCAGATGTCTGTGGACTCCATATACGATATTAAATTACAACATGGCAAAGTACAGATCATTAATCACATCCTTAACTGAAGTAATTATAAGGTCATCACGTCAAACGCTTCCTAGCATCATGCTGCCTGCATAAGTTTTACTTTACATAGCACCTGGGGAAGCATCTAGTTAAAGCACTTGACTCTAACCCATCAGCTCTGCCGCAAAGCCTCTCTTATGACAACTTAATCTTTCTGCTTCTCAGTTGCCACCCCACCCTTTCCAATCTCCTCATAAAACACAGTGAACAGATTCTGCTCTCCCTCAAAGTAGCTGCTGTAAGGATGAAATCAGCTCTCAGATACTACAAGATTCAATGCGTTTGCCTATTGCAGATGTAGACATGCACACACCTCACACTAGACCCTGTAACCACCCACTGGTCCAGAGATAGCAAGTGTTTTTCACAGGTTTTTAGGTCAGTGGTATGCGATAGACATCGCTTTGCTTTCAAGAGCAGGATCCAGAGTGAGAACTATGGCAGTTCATACATGATCAATTAAGGAGGCTTTGGAATAAAAGCCTCACGAGAGAGCGGCAGTGTGGTCGTATAATCCTTGTACAGTTTTACTTTATAGTAATTAAAAAGAGAGGTGAAAAATCCCAAGTGAAACAAGCTACATCTCCTCCCAAGAGGAGTCACCAGTGTTTGTCCCTCAAGACAATCTAATCTTTTCTTTTAGGCAAGTGGCACACAACAGAGGCTGCTACTTTGCAGTACCACTCGCAGACTGATGTGATCCTTAAAACAGTGAATAAGGAAAAATCCTGCTCTTCTGGAGCATGCGATGGTTCAGAAACTTGCCAGGTCAACATAGGTGAATTCAGAGCAGTAGGATCCAGATGAGAACTGCCAACCTTTAACTCTGTCAGCAGTTAAGAGCAAGTGTTACTCACCTTGCTATAGCTGGATGGACAACAGACAAGGCAGGACAAGAGCCAGAGGGAGGCATTTTTGTGGACAGGTTTTGATATTATTTAGTTTTAGGAGTCACTGATTTGCATTATGCCCCTTACCCCATCCCATTTGCAAACAGCACATTTACAGGGGAAAGCTGAATTTGCATGCTGCCCAGACCGTCAGTGAGACACAGATAACTCCTCCATCCAGCAGGCCAGTTAAAACCAGGCAAGAGATTCAGAATGAGGCTTTCATCTAAGGGGGCTGCCAGGATAAAACGGAGTTCTGATCAAATCATGCATCTCTTTTAACAAGACACGTGGAGCTGAGCAATCATAAAGTGTCACACACACATATCAGCACAAGTGTCATCACAGCACAACCACAGAGATGCTGTAAGCATCGCACCCTGTTGCCCAAGGGACCTGCTGCCACCCTCTGAGTGCTCAGACTTCTGAAGATCCACAGAAGAAAAGGGCTTTATGGGTTTTCTCATCAAATTTTTTGTAAAAAGAAAGTAAGGACACAGCCTGCCTGCATGAGGAGTCACTATTCACCTATTCCTTAGACAACAGGAACAGTACCGACAACTACTCATCACTATTTTAAGCAAATAAAACAAAATACAACGTGCATCCAGCGTTCTGAAGACCAAATCACAAAATAAACAAAGCAGCAGTTCAGACTGAGGGCAAGCCAAGGAAGAAAGACTAGCCGGCACTGTAACTGTGGGAAATTCCTAGCGCTACAGCAAACCTACAGAAAGAACTGCAGGACCTAATGCAGTCAAGGCCAATTTGCAACAATTTTCTGAGCCCAGTAAGAGAGACGCTGCCCCCAAAATACTGCAATGTGTTCGGATTTAGGATGAATTCAGCACTGTCTTTTCTGAAAAGCCTGAGCTGCTGAAAACCTTATTAAGGAAGAGAAAAATAAACAAACTCAACAACAAAAAAGGACCTTAGATGGGTGTTTCTGGCACTTTTTACAGGGAATGAACTGGTCTTCTCTGAAAACAAGGTTCCCACCAGCTCTCACATACATTCCAGATTTGAACATTAATTTCTATTTAAAAAACGACAGACAATTGCGGGGTATGGAGGTATTCCCCCTGCTTTCTGGTCTGATGAGAATTAAACTTTCCCTACCTCCTCAGAGGAAGGGATTGGGATCAGGCTTCTATCAAACACCCATTTACAATTCTGACTGGCTGTAAATTGCGTTCCCTGGCCCTGCGGTCTCTGCCCAAACAGTACCCTCCACTGAAGAAACCCACTTCATACAGCTGTCCTTGGATTCCCTGCTCATTTGGATTTGTACCTGGGAGTATTAAGGAGCTAAATTCTCCGGATCTGAGAAAGATGCTCACAAATGACCAACAGACAGCATAACCCCTCACCAGACGTCTGCTCGGCTGCAGCGACTGACTCTATGCACATGCCTATCCCCTTCCAATTACGAAATGAACTGTGTTAGCAGAACTATACAGTCATTTCAGTGTGCCATTGAAGCAGGCTCAGAGCTGACACAGAGTCAGCTCTGCAGATTCAGCTAATGAGGGGGCACCTCATTAAGTACCTCAGGGATATATTTCAGATAATGTGTTTTCCTTTGCACTCAAGATGGGCCTGGAGCATCCACACAGATTGTTAAAAGGAGTCCACTCGTAACCGCTAATTCAATACATGCAGTAGCTCAATGACTTTCCATATCTATCAGTCTTTAAATAATAAAGCTCATCCCTATGTTACCCCTCCTTTCTGCTCCCTCCCCAAGTTTTTTAGCCATCCTCTTGCTGCTATCTTTTTCCACATATTTTTCCCAATTATGGGGGGTACTTCTCTAACCCCAATTGGCAGGCCGCCTACAAAAGAAATCAACAATACTTTGGCAGGGAGGAAGTAGAAGGGCTCATCGGTCAGCTTCCAGAGCCTCTCTCCTCCTTGCAGACTTCGCTTTACTGCGGACAACGCTTCTTGTCTTGATCCAAGCTTTTGCCATCAGCTCATCCACAAGAAAGCTGATCCCTCACTATGCCATAGAGCAGAATTTCCCTCAAAAAGGGACTGCACTGATGCAGCCCAGCTGCACCGCAGAACTGCCACAGAAACCAGCTGCAGCGCGAGCACCATCTTCCTGCTCATCCTTTCCCAGGGGACAAGAGGTTCACAGGCCTAGCTGGGTTTGTCAGGCTTAACCCCATTTTGTAAAGACTGGAGGTAACCACTCCCCCCATCCCTATCTAACCTGGGAGAAATCTTTTGCTGGCTCCTCTCTGTTTTTGAATGGGTGTAATTTGATGCTGGGTGGATTGGAAATGCACTTGTACTTCCACATGAGATTTTCTGCTCGCTGCTGGGGCCCGTACAACACCTACTCATCTCAGTAGGAAATAGTATATGCCTCACAGAAAGAACAAGAATACAAAGTACTGCATACATGTGTTTCTCATACAGCTCTGTATGCAATTGCAGCTTGTTCCCGATTCAATAACATGGTGATCCCGGCTTCTGGAGAGGCAGATTAAATCAATGATTAATTTAAGATAATTTATACTTTTAACCATTCAAGCATATTTTTCGGGCCTGAGATCTGCAAACCATGCTGGATCAATACCTGGAAATCCATGAGTATTTCAGGTGTAACTGTTTATCCCCTGCAGTACAGCAACATCCTAGCCACTGTAAGGAAACAGAGTTTGCCCCTCGCCTTAGCCAGCACGCTCTTCTCTGGCGTTTCAGACCCAGTTTACTGTCATACTCTCTCCCGGGTCATCCAGTAGGTCTGGGGATGGACAAAAATAGCACACAGAGAGGTGGTTTTCCCATCTATCTTAGCACGACGGTTCCTCTTCAGCCATTCCTGTGAAGCCTTAGCTTAGGTCACGGGAATCCAGAAAATGACGGTCAGATCTGATCCTCTTTGTGCACCATCTCATCCAAAGCCTTGCGCTGTCCCAGTGTGGAGCTCTTCAACCTGCAGTAACTCATAATATGAGTTATTGACGGTTGAGGGGCCAAATCATGAAAAACCATAGGTTGGAAGGGCCTCTGGTGTACAGCAGTTCTCCAGTAGGTCCCTGTATTAGCAAGGGCCTCAGCTGCCACATTCAGAGGAGAAGGGGAACAAGAGCCTGCCTGAGAGTAAGGCCAGCGTCTGCTCTCAATGAGGAGCCAAGGAAAAGCGTCACCAAGAGCCACAGCTCCCTGAAGACAAACACTCAGGAGGATCGTGGAGTATCTAGGGGGGGCATCCCACGGTTTGCAGAGGCAAGCTTTCCCTGCGTTTTCATGCAAAAGGTAAGAGTGAGCTTCAGCTGTTTTTTCCTGACCAGGAGACTGAGCTCAGCTGCTGGAGGTCACAGCACCACAGCCAGCAAGGTGAGCTGCATCGCAGGAACAGGACCAGGGATTCCTGCACAATACAAGCAGTGGGAGTAGGGACTTGGGAAGTGAGGAGCTGTGCCTTTCCTTTCCTACCTCTGCCCTGACTCCCACGTGTGCCTTAGCCATGACACAGTCTCTCAGCACTTTGCTCACCCCTGCTGCAAAACGTGGTTAATTACCTTTTGAACCTCTCAGCCTCTCTAGCTCATCTTTCAGTCATAAACTCTCCTGCTCTACGCCTGGCTCTGAGTCTCCAGTCACTGGAATGATCAGAAAGAGAAATAGCAGCAGAGGGACTGAAGTGACAACAAGCTCTGGTTTCTGGTCCCTCCAAAGCAGAGAGAATCACTCCATACACTGTTCGGGGGACTCTCGTGACCTTTGATTCAGGTTTGAATCTGACTTTCTCATTTGCCAGAGCAGAAGCCAAATGGACCCTTGTTTCAGCCCTCCCAACTCTACTGCCAGTCCTTGTGAGAGCAGGAGGAAGGACTGAGGAAGAAAAAGAGCAGGAGACATGCCTTAATAGGGAGAAAAGATGAACAGAGAGAGAAATCAGAGCAGAGGGGGAAGATACACATAGACACACACATACTAACAGCATCAAGTGAGCCTTGCTTTTGAGGGAAACTTTTCCAAAAAAATAATTAAGTCCTATTCAGTTCCTAGCCAGCTGGAATCAGCAATAGGAGTATGCAGTTGCCCAGGCATTACAGAGTGCTGCTTCAGCAGCACCACAGCTATCAATCAGTCTGTAGCAATGAACAACCAGGGTCAGATTTACTGTGATGGAGGTGGGGGATAGAAGAGGTGATTGCCCACTTCTCCTCCCCATCAGAGAATGGGCAGTGGTCACACAGTTGTCTGTCCACATCATGGCTGCATTCAGCCCTGTGAGGTGTCCAGATGAGATCATTCTGTCACAAGGTGGAGGGAAGGAAAAGAAGTCAATGTAAAGGGTGGAAAAAATAGTTGGCAGCCTCTTATGGAGCCACTTAAGAATTACACACCCTGATCTCTCAGAGAAAGTGCCAGCAACCACCTCCTCCGCCTGTTATCATCCGTTTCCTGTCTGCTTTTCATTTACTCAACCTATAATTTGTTAAACAGGCTGCCCGGTAGGTACCATCTCAGAGCTGGCTATTATGCAGGTGCTGCTTTTAGCCTACAGCACAGAGAAACAGATCAACATTAAGACAGGGGAGACAGCCAGAAAAAGCTACTGATTTCACTGAGAAAATACTAAACATAAATTGTGTCCCGTTTCTGTCCTGTTATACTTTGAGCTCTTTGCGAGCACCACCATCAAAAATCACGATGTAATCAGAATATTAAGCAGACCAAAGACAAAACAGCACAGAATAATGAATGGACATAAATCATACTGGGACCTGCTCAGGAACCCAGAAAGACTAACCCACACAGGAGATGCCAAATTTTCTGAGAGCCTTGTCTGCCAGGGAACAGTCTTTCTGCATGGTGTTTGCAGTACAGAACCTGATACCACAGTTCCTTAAGTGGAGGTCTGAGAGTAGCAGAACAAGGCAGAGCTGATCAGAAATTTTCCAAACCCTTATTTCACCAAGAAAACCATATAAAATTTCATCCAAAACATCTCTGGTGCCATGCTGAATTTCTTGAAAGGTTTTGATGCCAGAACTCCTCTTAGATTGTCCAAGGTCCAGTACCAGATCCCATAGCCTGCTGACAGACAGATTAAGCCAGGCTGAGCTCCCAGTTTTGCAGTAGAGAGCTTGGGAAGCACTGAGATGGCACCAAAGACTCTACAGAGCGTGGAGTCCACGCACTGAGCCAGGACAGAGCCACAGATCCCCAAAGCCCGCTGCAGCTACTAAAGGAAACTGGAGTCAGCCCAAAACCCATCAAGGTCCCGAAAAGCTACCAGGCCTAGGGAACTTCTAGTTCACAGGAAAACGTGAATCTAAACCAAGTTCTTCTGTCCTGCAGAAAAACTGGATTTTTCAGTTTGCTCTAGACACTCAGAGACAGCTACAATCCCCATATCCCCGTACATAAATAACAAAAGGTATGTGGTTGCTTAGATATTTTGTAATAGGAGGAAACGGGCAATACTTAGACCAGTAAAGACTTCAGTTAATTTGGAAAAAGGTACTAGACTCAGACATCAGCTAAAGCCTTATTTGCCCTGCAGAGCTGCTCTTTCTCAGGCTCCTGTGGACACCCAGCAAATGTTATCGGTTAGACACCTGGTGCTCAAGTGCAATACACTCAGGAGTGAGGTGTATGAGGAAAACTTCAGGCCAGTTTGCAAAATCACCCCAAGCTCTCATTTTACCTTATATTCTTTTACTTTCTGTAAAATTCACTTGGGTAGGCAGCACCATTACCAGGCAAGCTGCATTATAGATCCTTCTCAAAATACTCTCTCTAGCTCTTTTTGCTGCTTTTCAGAGTGGTGTCCTGTAGGCCCATGTTCCCCGCTGCTTTAATATCCCAGGTCCCACTGCAGAGTAAAGCAAATGCACGACCGCATGCACGCTTTCTGCCCAAACCAGTCTCTTGTAATGCTCTTGTCTAGTTACCCCCAGGTGCAAGCCCCAGAGCCTGGCACTCTGTGGATGTGTGAGAAAGGCTGTTTGACTACACTTTTTCCCTAATTTGCAATGAAACAAGACAATTTTGTTGCAGTTTCCCTCAGCTCCAGCCAGAACAACCCTTTGGTTATAGGTACGTGGAAGACCATAGTTTTATAACCAGATCTGGCATTAAACAAGAGTGCTTACCCCAGAGCAGCACCCTGCCCTGTCCTGCCAGACCTGACCCCTTTCCAGCACATTGTGCTTTTGTCCTGGCATCATTCCCTGCCGCCTTCTCCACTTACAGCCTCCTTTAACCCAGGACAGGTCTCCTTCCTCTGCTTTACACGTAGCCACTACCACTCTAGGCCTTCAGGGCTGCAAGAGTAGAGCAGGGCTGCCCTGGGCAAGTGTGCCATTAGGGTGAGGAAGACTTCATGGTGGTGTTTGGTGAAGATCTGGCTCTAGAAAGCAGCATAAAATGGAGATGGGATATTCACCACCCACTCTGCTGGACCATTTGGTCATGGATTCAGGAGGCAGGAACTCTTCACAAGATTACAGCTGATACATCCCAGCCGGAAAGCTCTGGCTTTGCAAGTGATTATTTCAGGTTGAAGATTAGCTGCTACTTCTCCTTGTAAGCCTTATGAGAACAGTGTGACCCAGTGGTTTTCACTCACGCACTCCCCCCGTTTTCATCCTTCAGAGGGAGCTAACATCCACTTGCTGAGGCCAGACAACTTCCACTCACTTTTCACCACCAACTAAATATTACAAAAGAGTAGGAAATAGAAACTAGTCTGGGGTCATACTAGACGTGGGCTAGGAACATTCTCAAGTTCATCTTCTGTGCTTAAGCTGCCTGTTACAGGCCAAACAAGAAAGATGATTAAGATATTTGTTATTGCCGTTCAGAGCCAACACAGACAGCTTGTACTGGGAAGCACAATACATTGTGCTGGAGAGCCCTCTGTAAGCATTAGATTACGTTTGCTTGGAAAATATCAAGCTGAAAGATGGAGAGACTCAAGTCTTTGGGCCAATGAACAGCAGCAAAACAAAGGGAAAGCTGGATGCCACTCAGAACAGGGAAGATTAGACAGTGAGATAGGGACTGTGGCTGCACTAAAATAGACTTTCAGACGCTGCTCAGACAGTGCTGCTGTAGGATACGTGGCAAGGGGTGGCAGCAGTGAGACTTACCATGTATCCACGTGGGATAACAAAAATATCTTGCTACCTGCTCCCTTGCTTGTGAGTAGCATGGCCACTGTGTGCATCCCACAGTCAGGTTTTGCAAGCCCACTGTGGGGGGGGGGGGGAGAGAGCAGGGGCACCATATCTGTAGGGCATGACTGAGGTTCCAGCATAGTCAATCCAACTGATCAGCTCATCTAGACAGGATCGAGCCCATGCCGAAGATGTTGACAGACAACACAGATGTGCCACAAAGGAAGTCCTTCTGGCCCCTTTTTTACAGAAGAGATCTGAGACACGTTGAGATGAAGTGACTTGGCTGGCATCCCACCACAAGGCTGTGGCAGGGCCAAGGATTAAACTCGTACTTCTTGTGACTACCCTCCCTCACCCAGAACATGCTGATAAAGACTTTGTCCTCATTTTCTCTCTGATGTTTTGCTACACATATACTGACTGAGCACAGACCTATCTGAATCTACAGCTTGCAAAGATATATAGCAATTATTATATAAATATATATATCAGTGTATAAATGTGCACGTACTGATACTATTAATCTACCAAATTCACCTTGGGACAGCAGGACAGACTTCTCAAAGCCCTTTCGGGTCCTAAAACCTACGATTTCCACTCCGCTTCCTTAGGGCACCAGGTGGAATGGATCTGGACAGGTTTCTTTATCTAGCGAGAAAAAAAATTTAACACTGACACCAAGACCAGGTGCTAAGAGACAGTAGGCAAACAAAAACATTGTTGACCTGCACACAGCACAAGTGTCTTCCTACCTGCATCAGCTTTTGCTAATTTTACAGAAAGACATTTCACTGAAGTGACATTTCATTCCAGGTCTTAGTACAATCGCTCTCTACCTGTGTTCCACCCCTCTTGCGCTAAATTTCCTGATGCTCAGAGCAGAAGGGGATGTGACTCTCTAATAGCTTTTAAGCCTTCCAGCCAATTTGAAGCAAGAGCAACAACTCGACTACTGCCAAGTGAATCTAGATGGAAAGGTGAGAAGATCCAGGTCTGGGCAGACAGGGGCTGCTCTACAAATACTCAGTGCTAACAGAATCATGGCAATTGCATCAATACCTGCCACCAGCTGGCACAGATACTCCTGCATTTCCTATGGCCTCATCCTACAGCAAGCAGCTGCTTTGGTCACAAACCATAAAGAGACAGGACAAGGAGAGACAATGCTTTCTGCAGCCCCCATAGGAAGGAGACATCCAGAATTCTGCATTATTGCAGGAGTCTTTAGCAGTCCATAAATAGAACACTTGTATTAATAGACAGCCCATTCCTCCCGCTGATGCCACGAGCAGCTGCCCTCTCCTAGCCACAGCAACAGCAGTGCAGAATAAAGGCCCTTGTCCCTTCAGAGCTGGTGTTTTATTTTAGCTATTGGTGGTGCAGCACTGGAGACAGGAAACGAGGAAAGAACAAAAAGCAGAGCAAGAACTTTATGAAGGTACCAGAAAGTAGTGAGTCAGGAAACCTGAGGCAATGATCCCCAGGAACTGCATTTGGGTTTTGAGCACAGCCTGGAACAGTGAGAACTAGAAGGAGGAGAAACTGTGCTCAGTAAACAGTCCAGGTCATCATGGGAGCCAGAGAGGTTCTCTGCAGCCCAGGACTCCTCCTGGACTAGACAGAGTAGCACATCTTTAGTACTGACATTACTTTGTTACAATCAGGCTGAGAGAGCAGGAGTCCCATACTGCTAGACTCTGTGAAGATACAGGCTCTGTCCTGAAGACTGTGCAGTCCACATAAAGCAAAGAGAAAGACAAAAAACAACTATCCCATCTCTTTTCTAGAAGCTGGAGGTAAACTGAGGCATAAAGTAGTTCCAAGGGTAGGAATCTGCACACGTGGCCCAGGTTAAGCATGCTAGAGATAGCAAAGGTGCATTTACTGTGTCAAGACCTCTGGAGAATCAGAACAAAGAGGAGGAATGTTGCTTTCAGTGGCTATATTTTTAAAAGATGATAGGTACTATATCTCTAAATAATGTTTTAAAAACTTTCCGGTGGTTGCATCCTAGCCCACAAAAGAACCTCAGACATTTCAGGAATCACAGCACGTATGATCACACATTGTACAGTCTTGGCCACTCTCAGGCCTCCATCTTCTGTCCTGGAATAAAACAATGGGGAAAATCTGTATTCCTCTCTATAAACGTTCAAACAAACAGCAGCACAACTTTAATTAATATAATTAGTACTCATAATATGTTTCTGTTTTTACAGCTGTGACAATACTGATGCCTTGAATTATAATGCTGCCTCTCCAGTGTGAGCTGGGACATTTTGTCCTCTTTTAGCGTGTTAAGCCCTTAGCATGTTAGGCCACTGCCACAAAGGAAGTTTTCCCTGTTGGGTTTTTTTCCCCCCTAAGGGTTTTTCCACGAGAAAGTCAGGCTGACATGTGATTTGGTGTTTCATGAGAGCTTGTGGCTCCTCATCCTACCTTTGGAAACAGTCTGACTAGATCCAGCCCTCCGTTCTTGGCAGAGCAAGATCCAGTCGCGTCCACGCCGCTGGAAAGCCCTAAGCTCGTTTCAGCTCCTTGAAGGGAGCTGGTGCTGTCATCTAAGTCCCTGGAGAAGAAGGCAAGAAACCATGAGCTACGATTCCAGCTGGGAAGACTGAGGTTCATCATCAGGCAGGTTCATAAATTGCTGGAAAGATCAGCAGGGAGAGATCTCCATCACGGATGGAGGAGAGAAAGTCATTTTTATGAGCAAGTTAGACACAGAGGGAAAGGCAAAAAGCTGTACAGCAGCCTCTTAACATAGAGCTTTTCCCAGGCTCAGACTAGAGAGGATAACAGTGCACAGAGCTCTCTGCTATGCAATAGCTGGGGTTTGTTGGGACAAACAGGCCTGATCCGAATACATCCCTTGTTATGCCACCATGGCCCAGTGCCTTCCAGGGCAAAGCTTTTTGGCCTGCAGTGCCTCTTAAAAGCCATGCACATAATCAGGGCATCCTGCTGTTCCTAGACTGATGGGATAGCCAGTTTCCATTACCCCAGGGCCAGATGCTTATGAGAGTGAGGAGGAGGCTCTGATTGTCCCTGCCAGGACAGTCTACATGATATGGCTATTTATAGGCACAGATTTTACCACACTGCTTCATCCCTAACCCTGGAATTATCTGTCAATTTGGGCTGTCCTATACCCACAGTGTGCAAATCCTGGAGCCTGAAGGACCCTGCTACATATATGGATAGGGAAGCTTGTTGCGCTGACTCTTCCTTCAGGTCCCTTTAGAGCAGTAGAGTCTATAATAGTTGGACAGTGTTACAGGCAGTGAAAATCTCTGTGCTGATTCAAGTTTTCAACAAAGGTTAAAGGCTGTGAGCTCTGGTTTCACTCTTACGCATCTCAGGAAGGAGTCTGTTACGCAACTGGAAATCAGGTACCCAATTGAGTCATGCAGATAAATAGTGATTCAAGGGAGGCTTGTAACCCCCCTTTTCCAAGGTGGTGGTATTAATCTTACTTTCCCCTTCGCTTCTGCAAAATGCTTCATCAAGATCACGTGGTCAGTCTGTGGCTGAACTAGATACCTGATGCAGTTGAAGTGAGCAGGTTTTTTTGGAGGTGCAGACTTGTATTACACTTGTTTGGGAGAAGGAAAGAAAAAGTAGCAGGGAACAGAATGAATAACAAGAGATATGGGAAGCAGCAGAGGGAAGGGCATCCTCCAATCTTCCCTTCTCACCTCTTCGCTACTGGTAAGCTCACAACTTCACCCTTTGTCCTCCAAGATGTAACTTAGGGATCAGTCGTAGCCCTGGAACAAATTTTGAGAAGGGATCATGAATAAAGACTGAAAGACAACAGGGATTCGTGTCTAAGGACAAGAATCAAAAAGGCCTATTATCCTTATAATGTGCATATGCACACACTAGCAATCATTAACTGCAGTCAACTATATTATCTCTTTACGTGCTCTTCTCCTGCAGACCCAATAATTCAATTCATCCTTACGCCTTAAAAGGTCCAACAGCTGGGAGATATAATGAGTGAGATTTCAACACCACAAGACATCATTATTTTGACCACATCTACTCAAGGATGTTTACTTTTCTCCAACACAAAGCATAAGTCTTTAAAACTTTGATGTCATGAGAACAAATGAACCAAGACAACCTGGCAAATTTGAGTTACCGGCATTTGTGTGCTTCCTTGCTAATTCACAAACATTGATGTTATGTGACAATTCTCCTCCTCGTTACTTATTACTTATTAGCCATGTAACTCCAGTCCACACACACACTGCACTGATGCCCTACAAGATCCTGGCTGTTTCCTTCCCTCCGAGCACAGTTACCTGTCTCTCAGCTGAGAGAAATTTCCAGACAGAGACCCCAGCAGCATAAATTACTGAAAAGTAAAGAAATGCTGAATATAGACAAGGGACTCCACTGTCTACCGAGAGCGGGAAACATGCCCTTCATCACACACCCCTCAGAGCAGTGGGACTGAACTCAAACGCTGGGAGCCTATGAAAGATGTGAAGCCATCCTTCCTCCCCACCATCTCTGGCTGCCCTACTGATGCTCGAGGTTGTATGTGCCCTCTGGGCTAGACAGGGCTGCCTTGAACCCTTCTCTTTGCCTGCAGCTATCATGCTTAAACTCAACCACAAGAAACACCCCCAATTCAATATTCTCCTTATCCTGAGCATATCTTTCACTGCCTCAGTATCCCCCCAAACCAGTACCTTTTCATTGTTTACCTGCTCTTCTTGTTTTTTTAATAAAGAAACAGAAATGGAGATGAGACTGTTTCTACCAAGGGATGATGGCAGCACTTCTGAAACTCCTGTAAATACAAGTAATCAAAGAGAATAAGTCTGCTCAGTGGAAACAGGGAGATATCACTTGGTGTCATCAGAGGACCTCCTGGGAAGAGCTGAACCCTGAGTGTCCCAAAAATGAAGAGTGTAAATTGATATGTGCTCCTTCGCTTCACAGAATCTGTGCGTCATATGAGGCAGGGGTAGCTGTTACCATGTCAACTAATCTAATCTTTATTTTAATTTTTGCTGTAGTCAGATCACATGAGAGAGGAAATAGCCAAGCTCAGAATTAGAGCAATTGTATGTGCGAACATATGCACAGAAAATACACGTAACTGTGTATGATACCCCTGTAACTAAACATATAAAAAGTTGCTTTTATATGGGAAATACATTTTTTGAGAAATAGAATCAAACTGGAATCAGTCTCAGAGACAGCTCTGTGCACAGCCATCATGTTGAATGTAACTGAGCCACTGTGGCCTATCAAGATCTTAGGGGTAAATAACACGCACAACTCCCATACTTTGCATTTGGAGGAAAAGGTATCTTATCCCATCCCAATCTGCAGGTCAGCTCATCCTCAACCCTGTGAAGGCTGAAGACTTCTTCCGGAAAGGAAACCTAAGGAGATATCAGTTGTGTCCTAATACAAAAACCTTAGTATCATCTCAGAAACCAAAATCCAGGCAACACCATACCCTTGACACAACAATGTCACTATCCCAACAAATGTAAATAAGCCAAAAACAGGAAATTCACATTTGAAAAACCTACATTACAGGTGTCAAAATGCTTGAAGCTCTCAGCAGAGAGGTTCCCTGTGCTTGAGGCACAAATTCTCTCACGGACAGAGCTGGCTTGGCAGGAATCAACCTTGATGCAAGATGGCAGATACAGACAGATTTAAAAAAATTTCAAACACGTTTCCAGTGATTTAGGTACCCGGGTGGTCACCAGCCAGATACTCACCTTAGGCCACTAGCGTCACCACAGGCATCCAAATATGACAAGCCAGATTCTCTCCTGCTCTGAACTGGAATAGTTCTCACGACATCAACAAGCTAAGCTAGTTTACATCAACTTTGTTGATGTAAGGTTCCTTTTATAGGGACTCTTTTCAGCTTCTTTTGTTCCTCCTACCAGAAGAGCAGGATTTTCCCTGAAGAGGAGGCAGTTAAAATGCCAAACTCTGAAACTGCTATCAATGCAAATCCAGAAGACAGCTTGCAAACTAACAGCTTAAGGAGACGGTGCATAGCAAAATTCGTCATCTACAGGACCAGACTTTGAAACATCCTGAATCAAGAATAACATCAATTAAAGTTCAGCTTGTCTCCTGAGCCACAAGGATGTAGGAGTGTTGTGTCATGGGTGAATCAGGCAAGAAGGGAACATGGAATAGCAAGTCTCCTTTAAGCTTTGTAAAGGAAACGAATATCTATGCTTTTTGCTGACAGCACAGCATGCCTTTAGTTCATGGAGTCCTTAAGCTAGCGATTGCCAGAGGCTGCGGGTTATAGGCAGATGCAATAGGTGTTTAAGGAGAGATGGATGTTTGTGCCTGGAGCAAGAACAAGCACAGGAAGCAGCTCAGTAAGTGATATATTTTTAGGTATTTTTAGTAATGTAATGCAGCTGTAAGAACAAAACAAAGGAAACATGGCAAGAAGCAATGTAAATCAGTGCAGCTTCAACCAAATACAATGGGATCACATCAGCACATCTAAGCGGGCTCCTGGCCATCACCTTTACTGGTAAGCTAGAATAAATCCATCCCTATGATCCCACTGTCCAGCAGCAGGCCCAAATCCAGACTGGTGCTGAGCACATCCCATTCCAGTGGATATTAATCACATGCCACCAAGCCAGATCCTTCTTTGTCCATCTGTTCCCAGCTGCTGCTGGGAACCTTACCATCACCTCCAACTGCAAAAACAGCAGCTGCAATTAATAACACGCAGACACTCTCGATTGCTCATCTTGGCAGCCATCTGGCTTCGTATCACACACATCCCTGCTATGCGAAGCAAACGGGCATTTTAGCTCCTGCCACTAATAGCTTAAGAAAGGACCAAGAAACTAGCAAGATTGATAGAAAACAGAAGATAGATTATAAACAAGCAGGAGGCAGAGAGGAGGGCGCTCAATGATACTTCTGTGCAAGTGAAAGAGGAGTTGCCTTTCAGGAAGCAACAGTTGCAAGTCAGCATTCTTTGAGGGCCCATTTTGAGCAATGCTCCATGAGATCTCACAGTCATTCATTTCGTCTGTTTTCTTTTATTTTCATTATTTATTTTTTATTTATTTTACCATCATCATTTTTGCTCATCTCAATTTCTCTTCCCCAGGCTTTGAGCACAAACAAACGTAACAAGTCAGATCTTTAATTGCTCTGATTTGGTGCCGTTCCCTGGATGTCCATATAGTAAGGTTGATTTAATTCAGCTTTGCATCTTCAAAGGATCCTTTAATAGCAATTACAGACCAGATGAGTGGGATTTTAATTTCCAATTAAACAGGCTTAGCTCAATTCAGAACTGCCAAATTTTGTCCAGATCTGCCATTCAGCTCAGTGTTCTGCATTTTGTGTAAATGCTGGCAATGGAATAGGAAAGAAATTAGAAAACATACTTCCTGGGATCAAGACACTCTCTTGGAGCCACGTTTGTTCAACACCTAGCACAGGAGGGACCTTTCCCATGTGTGAGAGTCTTTTAGATGCACATTTTTTAAGTTAAGATTTGAGATAAGAGTCCCTATCCCATTAAGTGTCTCATCCCACATTCACTGCTGAGAATTTGGGCCCAAGACCTAGGATGAGCATCTTCCCTGCAGTGCAGAAAACAGTATCACACAGTTAAGATAACGATGTCGAACTCAGATACAGCACTTGGTGTCATTCTAGTTTAGCTGCAGAATTTCACTGGGCGGGGATTGAAGATGAGATTTCTCGTCTCAGGCAAGCTGCTAGACGCAGAGGAAGTTGTCTGAGCCACATCAGCTTCCCAAATTTCTGTTTCCTAATCCCTGAAATGCAAACGACATTGATACCTTTGGCTGAAAAGCGCTATTAAAACTTCTCAGACCTTGGCTGTTCCCATCATGCCCACATGATCTAGCTTCAAAAAGCTAAAGCCTGGGCGTTGCACACACCTTCCCTACAACTAAACTACTGCTACTTAACCAGAAAATAGCCATTTAGCTAATAATCAATAGCAAATATGTTAAGAAGTAGATGATATTAGATTTCTAGCCAAGTTCTTACGGGATTCGTTTTCAAATCCTTCAGGGATAAAAGCCTGCTGGACATCCTGACCAGGATCTTTCTATGCGTCTGTCCTTAATAACAGATAACGGTCTACTCCCAAGCCTTTGTTTCTGTCCATGCTTTGCCAGCTCCCCCATTCTGTGGGTGCAACAGGACACAGTGCTAAACCATCCACTTCTACTTACCACGGTCAAATCACACAAAAGTGAAAAGGGCCCATTTGCTGTTGACAGATGTTCAGGTACCATCCTTTGGCAGTACCTTAGCTACGTATTTGGCCACAACCACCAAAATGAGAGTCAAAACGAGCCCCTGAATTTATGGGCCTGTTCTGAGAGCATCATTTAGGCTAAAATAAAGTGAACCCATCCTTGTCTTGTGCACGTGGAGATGATTTACTTTATCTAGGGTCCTACTTCTTGTCCAACTTGCACTTCTGTGTGATTTCCAAGTTATGGCAGCTGTGTCCTGCAAAGGGGGTGCAGGACCTCGACAACGTTCTCGCCTGCTTGGGGACCAAGTGTGATCATCCAGGCACCTAGAGCTGCTGAACCCTACTATGGTAAGCAAAAGTGGATACAGGAAAGAAAAAATGCAAGGAGGGTTAAGGACTGAAGATTTGTCTCAAATATGTCAGTGTGAATCTTGGCCTGAACAAACTCAAGCTAATATAGCCTTAATGCAGATCTGAAGTAGATTAAGCAATATGCAAAAAGGCATCATGTATATTTATTTTTGAAAATCCATCTGTGTCACATGGACTGTAAAACATTCAGATTTAAAAACAAAATCATGTTAACAAGGAAAAAAATCCCTCTATACACAAACCTTTATTCACATAAACATGGAGAGAAGCACAGCTGCCAACAGATACACCCACACTCATCCTCTGAATTAGTGCAACTGTGTCTCTTTGTAGAGTTAATGTCCTTTCTCCCATACTGCCTTCCTGCTTGCAGATATTGTGAGACATTAAGTGAGGCTGCAAAGAGATTTCTATTATCATCCTTTCCTTCCACACACGCTTCACTTCTGTACTTCATTGTGCTGTGCAGGGCTTAGGTTTTTTGATGCTGTGTATTTTTTCCTCCTTGCCCACTTATGTTAAGACAACAACATTTTGGTCTGTATTTCCACAGCTATTCCATGGTGATTTGTTAACGATGTTGGGTTTGCAGTCAAACAACTGGAAAGATAAAAAGTTGGCAAGCTGCTTCCCTCATTAGAGAACACAGCTCTCAAGCGCCAGCCTATTAGCTGAATTATTCAACAGAAGAAAAAATACATGACAAAAAAAACCCACACAGCAAGAGCAGGGAGGAAAGGGAAGCTTATTTACTTTGGTGCTACTGGTAAAGTTTGGCAGCATTCCTTGAAGCTCAGTCATGGGACTAAACACATCTAAAGAACTCAGGCAAAGCTGATCAGCTGCATGAAAGCAGACAGGACCTGGCATTTATAACTCAGATGTTGTATTATATTGTTACTGTCTTGAACTGATAATGAAGAAATTCAAGAGGGGAATATTTCTAAAACCATAATTTAAGCAAACTGTTTATGTGCAACCTGTGAATAACTAGTGATGTTGGAGAACTTCCACATGCAGCTAAAGGCTTTCAGCACACAAAAAACTCACCACGTTGCTCCATTGTAGTAGTTTATGTGTACGTTGTTATTGCATAAAAAATACCATGTAATGCAAAAGAGCTTACCCCACTCGTGAAAAAGGAGTGGCAAGAAAAGTTGACGTGTGGCAGCTTGCTCCCCTGAATCAGACCAAAAGCTCTAATGGGAAAGTCAGGTTTGTCTGGCTTACACTATCTACTCTCACGTGACCTGAAAAGCAAAAGGGAAAATGCTTGATTCTGGCACAAAGTTTAGCAGGGTGGTCAAAATCAAGAACCCTATGTTGCTGGGGAACTGCACGTGCAGGGACAAAACCAGGGACAAACTCTGAATCTTATCTCCAGAGGGAGGTGACTAAGGATACAGCCTATGGTAGGAGATTTCATCTCCCTGAGAAGAGAAACAGAGTTGGTGACAGAGACACTTCATGCTTATGGAAGAGAAAATCCATCACTAGACAAGTCACCAGGCAGACTAGAGCACGGGCATCTCTCCATATTCCAGCATCAGTATAAGCAAGGTAAAGGAAGGGTGTTATTTGAAGAGTTCAGAGACAGGATCGCTATGATTTAGATAACAACTGGTAAGCAAGAGCAAAAGAAATTTGGACTTGTCAAAATTCTGGCTATGTCAAAAATACTCAGGAATAGGGAAGAAAACAGAAGAAGGGGGGAAAAACCACACAGCTCTCTACTTTTAGAGTTGTGTATTTACTGTGCTAAACAAAATGCAATGAGTTTTATGAATCTTTATAAGCTACAGGGATCTGCTTATTTTAATTGTCATGTGAAGATAAAAACCTAAATCTGGAGATCTAGGAAACAAGTCCTTTAAGTACTGTACAGCCTGAAAGAGCAGTACAGATCATGCAGCAGACTACCACCTATTCATTAATTCCCAGACAGGTTCTTTCTCTTCTACCTAGAAGCACTGTCCGAATAGATTTTATGTTTTTGTGAAGAGATGGGAAGAGACTGGTTATACACCACACGTGCAGAAGTAACATCAGTGATGTGAGTCCCTAAGAGAGGGATTTGCATAGAAGCCAGAGTTTTTATGCTACGGAAGAGGAGAACAAATGAGGAGAAAGCAACAGCAACAGAATTCATCAAGCAATTAAATTATTTTACTTGGTGAGCCAGACAAGAAGTCAGGTGGTGAGATTTGCTGATGACACTGAGCCACCATTTACAAGAGGACCAGAATATCATGAACACAATGCTGAGAACCTTAATATAACAGAGCTGAAATTTAACAGTAGAAAAACGCGGCTAGGGAGCGATTAGAATTTTTGCTGTAATAGTGAAGACTTGACCTCCTGTCTTATTATTCCCAGAGGAGACGAAAGGATGGAGTGTGCAGAAGCAAGTTACTGGTTAAAAATACCCACACACCAGGGCAATCTTAAAATAATCAAGTGAGCTGTTTCTGGGGAAATAGGGAAGCATCAGTGATAGTGTGCAAGACACCGGCATGCCTTAGTGCATGCAGCTGGAGTCCAAACGGGGAGCTTCTCCCACCCAAAGGGCTTGGTGAGTTTACCTAAGCATGCAAAGGCTGAGAAAGGATATGATCACGTGGGATAACATTTAGAAGAAGGCAGAGCTATTTATACTGGAAGATAAGGTCAATGCATGAACTAATGGGTAGACAGTGTCCACAGATGTGTTCAGATGTTCACTCCACGCTCTCCTGTAGCCCTCTCTAGAACCCAGACCTCTCATGGCATCTTTACATCATGCTCCAAGGCAGGAAAGGCAAGTAGCCCTGATTTCCAGCAAGCAAATCAGGGCACAGAGCTTACATCACTTCCAGCCCTGCAAAGAGCTTGAGGGAAGCCATGAGATACAAGTTGAACAGATGGGCCAACTTTTCCCTTTGGAGCAGCTCCAGTGCTAACCTAATGTCTTCCCCACAGACCCCCCCTAGATTCATCATCCTTTGGGATAACGCGTGTGGAGGGGAAGCCCAAAAAAGAAAATACTAACAGGATCACTTTCTGATGACAATGTTAGGTGTACATTTGCAACGCTACACTGAGGAGACATGAACTATCTGTACAGAGTGGTCCACGACAAGTTACCGTTTCATTTCCTAGCTAGCGAGTGGAGTAGACCTTACTTATGTACCACAGAGGTTTCCAGTTCTAAAAGAACACAGCTGTCTGGGACAAAGCAGGACAAAGACAAAGCTGGTTTTAAAACAAAACACTTGGGAAAGCTGCCTCCTTCCTTCTCCCAAATTTTCAGCTCCCCAAGAGGCAGAACAAGAGGAAAAAAAACAGTGCAAAAGAGGAGGGAAATGCAAAGAAATTAAATCTGCTGAAGAAATAGCAGGAAGAAAAAAAGGGAATGATAAAAAAAACACCAACAAAAAAAGGAATTTCAATAAGATCCCTCTCCATTATGGATATGGGATGTTTTCTAACAATTTTGTAATCTCTATCTTCTACCCTCCCAATTAAGAAGTTCCTTTGTTACACCATTTATTTTTCACCAAAGTTGCAGGCAGTTGTGTCAATAAGTAATTAGATTTTGCAATGCCATAGTGATTGCCAGTCCTGAAATTCAGAGAGACACAATCACAGGAAAGTGCCTAAGTTTTCTGGGCTAGGAGAAGGTAACGTGGGCAGCTTTCTGTTTGCAACAGGAGGTTGCAGGGGCAGCAGGGACTGCGTGGTGAGTTCAGAATCAGACAAGACTGTTCTGCATGTTCAACCCAAACCCTAGGGCTGTGTACAAGCTGCTACAACAAGATCACTGCTGTTTTTCTGCCACATGACTGCATGGAGAAATTGAACGCTACAATAGCACGTTTGGCACGAATAGCAGGAAGAAGGCTTACACAGCTGCACAAGCGGGCAACATAAGTTTAGATTTATAATGAAAAGAAAGAGAATGGCCAAACCCTGTATGGTCCTCGTGGTCCCATATGATCTGGAACCTGTTCCAGCTTCAAGGCTTGTTAAGTAAAATAAATGAATTGGAACAGGGGGCAGTTTTATAGACACCACCTCCTGCATTGCAATGAAGCTGAGAGCACGTGTAGAGACGAGAGAGAAAGCCCTCCACTCCAATGAAAAGCCACAAAAATCGACTTCCCAGGGCATGATGTAACTGTGGGACAGTATGAGACAGGAAGTAAGGAAAGCTGCATTCAGGTGCTGGTGGAAGATTATGCAGGGGGTGAAAGGGGATTTTTGCTAGTCAGGGGTAACACAATCCTTTCACAAAACACGGCAACAAAACGCATGGATAGCGTTCCCAGCTTAGCTTGGAGAGCATTGGCAGTGTACTGTAAATACAACCTGAAAGCACCCAAATTATCCTAAGATTACTCTGTGGAGCAACAAGGATATGACACAACTTAATATAAGAGAAAACCAGTCACTGTGTGACCTGATGCCTGTTGAAGTCAGCTGGAAGCTTCGTACCAGAAATCAGTACTTTGGATGGGCGTGGGAGGTATTTGCCCCACAAAAGGTTTTCAAAGCAGGGATATACGTGTTTTTCTCTGAAAATAGCATGTTTCATGGATAATGCCAAACAAAACATATTACTCCCACGCAACCTATTAAAAGGAGCCCACTTCCTGGATCATCCCACAGGACCTCCTCACAGCCTGATGCTGCTGAACACAGCTGTTCCCTGTCCCTCTTCGGCACGACTTGTTATCTTGGCTCCATGCAGCCTTTTGCTTCCATTCAGCTGCTCTCTGCAAGTGGAGATAAGCCAACCTCCTTCATCCCCCATCACCAGAAGCAACTGCGCTGTTGGTGTTACCAACACAAGATCTCAGCAAAGCTCAGTGACAAACAAGGCCATCCGTATAGGGATCTCATTATTTCTGCTCTTAACAAAAGAATGCTGCAGCTCTTTGCTGCATCCCCAGAATTGGGAGGCAGGACTCCTGCACTGTGGTTCCAATACAAAATAGCAGGCACTGAGACCACAAAACTGGCCAGTGTACTTGTCAAGCAGACTGCAATTAAGCCATGCAAAACTTCACTACAGAAAGACACAGGTGTAACTGTAATTCCTCATTGTAATCCCTTTAAATCTGGAACAGTTCATAACGGCTTTGGTCCTACAACATAGCTCTCTATGACTGCAAAGGACAGGATCTGGCCCTTCCTATATTCCTAGTTCACCAACCTGTGTCACGGCCACTGTCTGCTCTCCTTCTACATGTAGCTCCATGAGCTGTCTCTCCCTTTCATTTCACAACTGTCTTTTGAGGCTATGGCAGTTCACTGGAGCATCGCCTGCACTAAGCGAGCAGACCTAAAGCTGCTGGAAGGTGAGCACTTGGATAAAGAAGGGGGGGGGGGAAGGGGGGGGAAGCAGCAGGAAATAGACGTGGCATCTTTGCTTTCTCCACAAGCAGCCTGGAGCTGAGAGCAGAGATCACAATTCCCAAGGCAGCTAGCTGACCAGAAACATTCTCTGAAGTCCAGGATGATTTAGGGGTGAGGGAGCAGAGGGGGCACAAGGTCGCCACCAAGACATACACAGTGTTGTCTAACAGCTGGCTACTTGCATTTTTGTATGATCCAGAGGCAAGCTGGGTCAAGAGCTTTACTCTGGATCAGACAGAAAGCATATTTCATGAGCCTAAAGGCTACTCTGCTCTCTCTCTGCCACACAGTCCTTGCCCTTGCTCTTGGTTAGCAAAACATTTCAAAAGGCCCCGTTCTCCCTTCCCTCCACTCCAGTCTCAGTTAGAACAAAGTTGCTGCACTGTGGCTGCTTGTTACCCCGCGAAACTTGGTTGCTTTCAGACCCCGGTTAGTTAGCACTCAGAAGCAGCAAGAGAAAACTTAGCATCAAATCAGTGAGCTAGAAGGGACCCATCAAAGCACTGTTACTGTCTTTCAGCCACTGGATGATTCAGTTCTCACCATCTTCAGTATTACAGATGTTTAACTGGGCACAGGGCAAGATTCAAAGCATCTAATTCTAACTAATCTCCACAAAATAATCTAAAGACAAAGCATTCACTTCAGGAGTTTCTACCATAAGGAGGGAATTTGTGGGTCAGTTGCATCTCCCTCCAGACTTGCAATAGCTTTTTCACAAAAGTGTCAGCAAAATACCACCATTGCTTTTAGAACTTTTTTGTTTTCTTCCAAAATAAGTGCATTTCTGTACTTGGAGCATTTTGAATGCACTGATTGAATCTGGCATGGGTAACCAAACACACACACATCACATGAGAAACAGAAAGAAGGAGAGAAAGAAGGGTACAAGCAAACATTTCCTCAGGACTGTCAGGCCTTTCAGTTACCATGGCAGTAGGTTTCCATGGAAGCCAAATTTGAAGCCTGCTACTGCCACTAGAGTGGCCCAAAGAAAATTATTAGTTTTGAAAATTAACCAAGCTGCTCTCCACCTTGAAAGCCAGCCCACCCACAACCCCCCACAAAAATAACCCCATCTCTCCATCTCTGATAAAGGATTCCATAAACACGTGGGGAAGGAGGAGAGAGGGGAACAAATACCACACAATGAAAAAACAAAAGCTTTCTTTTATGCAACCAACAATACAGAAAGGCTTCTAACATGTACAAGCAACCGCAAGGCTGAACGTATTCAAAGGCTGCTTTAGGAAATACTGCACAGGGAGCTCAGTAAAATAATCCTGCAAGGCATTTTGTGCCAAAAGAATCCTAATAGGACAGAAGGAGGTTGCTTTGAGGCTAATGCTATTCACTTGCTATTTGTTTTAAACTAGCACCCTTAATCAAGCTAATGCTTCTCCTTTGGTTTTCTCATCCACCTCCTGGTAAAAGCAGGGAGAGGGTAGGGAGAATTTTTCTAGGGAACCTTCTTAGTTAACGTTGAAGATCAGCTTAGCAGTTTTGTTGCTTTTCCTGCCAGGCAGAACATACTTCTGAATACTTCAAGACCATCTTTTTGCTTATCTGTCCCATTCCTTCGCCCCCCCCCCCCCCCCCAGAAGTGTCTGCAGCCTCTTTCGTTCTTCTCAAGTCAGAGAGCCCACAAAAGCTGTCTAGCCTATTTCATCACCAGTAACTGAAATAACGTGATGAAGGCACTCCGCCTACCAAGTTACACAACTCCAAGGACATAAAGCATAAAGAAGTCTAATTGATAGATAAAGACGAAACAGGTAAGAGGCACCTCTAATGCGCGAGTATTGGGCCATCAGCTAAATTTGACTTCTCATTTTGAGGCAAAGAAAGACCTAAGACCTATACTACTGAAAAGTCAGCCCTTAACATCATTTATTCCTCCCCCCCACCCCTTACATCTCTTACTGAGTGGAAGAGGAATCAAGAGGCAGGTGGTTGCAAAGCACAGTTCAAACAAAAGCACTTGGTCCGAATATGGTGAGAAAGTTTCCTTTGAAGCGAAGGCCTTCAATAAAAGGCCTAAAATCTGGTTTGGGATCCCTGCTCTGTTCAGGCTTCCTTGGAAAAGGAACTAAAGATGATGGCGTTTTTCAGAGAATGACTGACCTGATTATTCCAGAGGGGAGCCTCACAGGGCACAAGGGAAGTGCTGTACCCTGCCTCACACCAACTACTTCTCAGGAAAAACCACCTTCCCCAATCTACGCTCTATTAACTCTCTGAAGAAACTTAAAAATGGCATGCAAGGGGCAGTCAACGCTAATCTATACATGACAATACAACAATTGGCTTAAATCAAAGTCACTTCCCTGCTTGCAAACAGCTTCTCAGTTCCTAACGTTATACAGCTCTGGCATATACTGCTGGACAGTCTGCAAGGAAGAGCATGTCCGGATTTCAGCTGTTCAGTAAAGTGCCTGACATCTTAGCTTCAAGTCCTGAACAGATGAATTTGCAAGTATGTCACAGTGGAGAGCAAGGATGCTATAATACAGGTCACATGTGGAGGCGGCTGCTGGCAGCATCCACAAGGCAGCTAAGAGCACCCTAAGAGCCAGATGGGGCCGTGAGCCGTCCATTTAAGAGCCTCCTGGCAACCATCAGGCAAACTTTAACCCTCTAGTGCAAGCCCTGCTGGAGACTTCCTCCATTTTACATGCCAGTGCCTAGAACTCCTTTGTCCTGTGCACATCCAACAGCTGAGGCATTCCCCTTGTAGAGGAGCAGGCTTCAAGCCTAGAGCAGTACTTGCTCACTGTGGAACAGTAATTCAGACCTTATGTTCCCTGCACAGCCACCAAGATCCAGAGAGTAATCCCTCTAGCCTAAGGTAAATGACACGAATATCCCTGAACAGTCTTTGGATGTTTCATCCTCTCTTCCTAAGCCCTCTTTTGTAAAGGGAAAGCAAATCTAGGCAGCAAGCCATCTTCTTCCTCATTGTGCTTAGACACATGTATTGCATGCACTTTCCGTGCCGGGTTTTGAAGAGAGAGAAAGAGGAAAGGACTGGCTGTCCAGAACAGGTCACCCAAGAACACAGAGACAGTGACTTCAGTCACTGTTCCATAAACTTACTCCTTCTGGGCCTACCTCTCCCACCAGTTAGCAGCAGCTGCAGAGAGGAGTCCACAAAGGATCACTCAGAGTTAACTAAACCCATCCAACCCCACCTCTGGGCAAGCAGCACCATTAATGGCCCTGTTTCACTCTACTGCTGGCACTCGAAGCTCTGGAGTCTGACTGGCTTCAGGGCTCCATCTGAGTTGAATATTCTGCGTTGCACCACCGCTCCTGGACAAGCCGCAAGATTTTTGCTTCACTCACAAATCAAAGGGAAGAACCAGAAATGTGGTTAAATGACCTCTCGTGAAGGTCAAAAAGGATCACAGGATCCCTTCCAGTCTTCTGTGTGCAATCACATCTTTGAGAGAGGTGATATCACCGGAGCTCCAGAGACTGATAAAGGAATATAGCCATAGAGGAAAGTATGCTTAGTTTTCAGAGCATGCCTTAAACCCAGTGTCAGAGTAAATATTTTCCTGATTTTTCAGAGTCACCAAAAATCAAGAACAAAAAATACACAATTATTGAATGCATTAACTCTATAACTTAAAACATTTTAATAAAAACAAAGGCAAATACATTTCATAATCTGTCCACTGGCACAATGTATAAAATACTTTAAATAAGAACTTTAATATTAATCAAAAATACAGCATGTTGTATAAAAATATTCATATGCACACTACTAAAAGACACTGTAAAACCACTCCGAATAGGCCATGCAAAGACATTTGGCTTTGACTGCTCAAATTCCAACTGCTTGTTGGATAGCTACTTTACTCCTTCTCATGCTGCTTGGGAGGGTTTGTACTGGCGCTTGAAAGCCTCCTCCCTCTCCCCACCTTGCACACTATGTCCCAGCAAAGGTCTTCAGAAATTGGTGGCAAGTTTAAGGTGCATCATGTTGGGCAGCTCAGTGGCCCAATTTTCACAGCTTACATTTCAGAAAGTGCTCAACACCCACATCCTTTTGCACAGACAATTCACCCTGGTCATCCAAAATCTTCAGCCATTCAGCCAGCACCTCTTAAAATTACTCATTACCTCTAGCGCACCACAGTACTAAAACTGGAATCTGAATTCTAGCTATCTGGCCTGATCACTGCAGGAGGCAGAATATCACAACTGCAGCACTATTTATTCACAAATGTACCTTTGCATTTGGAAATCCTAAATTATTCACACACCAAAATTCACTGAAGCCTGTCCACTCACATTAAGAACTCCAGATAACGCATAAAGAAGAACTTGAGCGATACGAGTTTCAAGGTAGGAAGGTATAACGGAGCATAGCGTTAATAAGGAAAAAAAACAGATGCTAAACAAACTCGTCTGTTACGCTGTGGTATCAGATTTAAGAACGTAACTGTAAAAGAACAAAAAAACTGAGATGATATGGAGCACGTTCTAGTTCAGAGAACAAAAACACGTCAAACAAAGAAATAATATCTTCCTCCAGCTTTTGTCCTACATGCTGACATACAAATCACCGGGGGCGAGGAGGAGGGGAAGGCAACCCAGTCGCCTCCATCTCTACAAGCCTGACAAACGCTTACACCTTTACAATATCATCCACATACAATTTAAGCCCAACAAAGGTAATGGCGACAGAGATCCACCCAGTCATCATCACCGTTTCCTGAGTCCACAGAAAGAAAAGGGCACTGCTGGTTGGAAACAGTCCCTGCTGCTGACATTAGCAGCAGCACCTTGCAAGATTTACCATCAAGGAGAGCAGTCATAGGTAGGGGGCCTTGACACTTTGCCAGGCAAAGCAAGAAAAGCATTTTTTCCAATGTTTTCCAGTTGGCAGTTTAAAGTGTGCTCTTTTAAGAAGAAAATAAGGAAAGCTTAGTGATTTACCACCTCAGATAACTCAGCAGCAAACACATCTTCTCTAGTTTAAAAAGATCAGTTAAATTATCTTAATGCACCAAATTTGACAGGCAAAAAACATTCCCATAAAAAGTTATCCCCGTAAAGTTATGAGACATTTCCTAAGAGCAAGCTTCTAATCAAGAGTCAGAAGCAGAGACGCTTCAATTGGTGCTGCAAATCCAAACAAGAAAACAGGCTGATCTTGCCAATCCATAGCATGAAAGAGGTTTAAAAGGCTTTATGGGGAACTGGCTGGAAGTCACCGTTTTTGGTGGCCTGCGTCATTGCTCTGCGCTTGGCGAGGTGTGACTTGGATGGAGGAGAAAGCTTCATAGAACACACAGCATGGACAATGTTCTCCTGCTCTGCGTTGAGCTCATTCTCATGCTGAGACAACTGGCGGTTAAGGGCTATAGCTTCAGCAGCAAAGAGTGTCAGGTCTTTTGTGCTGCTGTTCCTTTAAGGAAAAAGAAGAAAGCAGTTACAACACACACGTGAAGTCACTTCACTGGAGCTAACCTTGCAATAGTATATTTTTATATATATACACACATTTTTTTATATATATATATATATACACACACACACACACAGATATACATACATAGGCAGTTTTCTTTCTCCTTTGGGAACGCTGACAGAGCAAGTGAAAAGGTCACTTAAAATTTGCATCTCTCTTCATTGTGACTACCAGTGATACACAAAGGTACTCCAGGATTTTGGAAACAATCACAGTTCTGCTCCTTGTTCTGCCAAGGACTCCCTGTGTAAACCTGGGCAAGCCACCTGAGATGCCATGCTGCAGTTTGTATATGTTAAAAAGGTGGGAGCATGGAACAACACTGTCTTACTTCAGAGAACTGCAATCCCATTATAATTGCACATCTGACTTGGGGAAACGCATTACTGAGGGGAGGAAGAACCTGGAATCACCAGTGGCAGCAATGGAAATAGAACCAGAGATGTGTGACTCAGGCCCTCTAGCATACAGACTCTGCCATCAAATCACTTTAAATGAGGCATGCCCTACTCGCATTTAAATTGATACTGTGATTACCACCAGCTTCAATGGGATTCTGATGTGAGTCTGTGTGCATGGTGATTATTCACCCATCAGAGTGCAGTCTCTTTGGAAAACACTTGCCTTTATGCCTTTTTTCCCCTCCTGGGCAGCCAACTGGCAAAACCATCATTACTTCTAGTCTAAGATTAGCACTACACCACAGGAATCCTCTTCAATGCCTTTCCCACAAACAAGCAAGATGAGATCATAAAGGAAAAAAAAAACAAATCACAGAGCTTTAGTGTTTCTAATGTTCTTAACAAAATTACTGCAGCCGTATTTATGAAGTTCCTCTCCTAGGAATCTTACCCCCTGATTTGTTACGTCTTATCTCTCCCCCATTCCTTTGGTAGCAGTTCATGGCTGAGTTTACAAACATTTTTAAAGATTACCTTTGAAGAACTTGTGGTGTAGGTAATCCCCTTTCAGGAGCCTGCTAGAAGAAGTAGTGTAGTTAGTTACATACTAGTAGCTGAGGACCAAGACTTCTCAAGAGTAAGTTATAAAAAACAGGTGACTCCCCCAAATCTTCACAATTAATGGATATTGCATATACACTACTGTACCTTGAATTTACAAATCACCACTGATGCATTTCTTAATCCCTCCTTCTCCTCCGCTACAGCAGTTGGCAAGTACAAGATTAAAGCTTGAAAAGCTCTCCAGAGAGTCTATCTATGCTTGCCTAAACTAGGAACTAAAACAGAAGATCACAATGCCATTCTTTTAACAATGAAACTACAGGCGTTCTACATGACTGCATTAAAGAGTAACATAATAATTTGTGCACTGCAGGGCTTGGTATCCACAAGAAAGTTATTTATATGCACAAAACAGTAATGCAATAATAAAATACTTAAAGCTTGACAGATTCCTCCAAATATTTACCACACAGTTTCATAAAGAACGAAGCCACTGGATATCATTTCATTAATCAAGATAAGAGCACTGAAATACGCAATCTATCTACTAAATGTTTAGAGAGAGGGAGCAGCTTGTTTTATGACTCAGAAGAATAACCATTAAAAAAATAAAGGGGAATACATACTCCTTGAACCCATGAGTGTTGCAACACCTGAGCAGCACTAAGTCGCTCTTTGGCATCACGAACCAGCAACTTTGAGATGAGATCTTTGGCATCAGAGGATATGTGTGACCAGTCCTTGTCAGGAAACTCATATTTGCCTTCCTGAATGCTCTCAAAGAGCTTGTTCTAGTGAAAGAAAAATTCTTTATTTTAAATAGCAACTAGAATGCAAAGAGAAGACTTCTCCACGTCAGACAAATCTAAATCTAGACCTTTTCAGATGGAATCCTTTCCACCCAATTTTAGCCATCTAGTATGACAGCTGAAATCATCCAGTCTCCCCATGGAGTCAGTGGAGAGTGACAGGCAGCTTCACAAAGTGATTTCAGTGCATCCTAAGATGGATGTGATAAATCCTCTGCTGACAACGCCCAGCAACTACGTACCCAGCAACAACTCCAGCACCTATGAAGCCAACAGGCCCAGTTTTTAGAAAGGATAAATTCAAGCCCTGCACGGAGACTCTGTCAGCGCTCAGCTTTTAACTGAGGAACTGTGGTGATCACCATAAATGAGATCAAGAATCACAGAACAGACTTCAAGGGGAAGCTCTGAGATCTCACATTTAGAGGAGAGAGAGGCATTTGCCAAATCTTAAATTTAAAAGGGATATTATCCTCAAACAGCTTTTACATCACCACCCTCACTTCTCAGTGACAGCTTGTTTTCCCAGATAACTGGCTGGGTTACACACAGAACTCATGGCTGGCTTTATAGCAAGTCTCATATACCCTACGTTCACAGGGTGTGCTAAGTTCACAGGGGAAGTACATGCTCCCAAGTACGCCTAGGTTGGGCATTCACCTGGCAAACTCTGCAGACTTCTCCTCTGTCCCAGCCGCAGTCCGCACCACAGTTGCCCACAAAAGGGGGGTAACCACTGAGCATGATGTACAGAATCACTCCCAGGCTCCAAAGATCACAGCGCTTATCATAGAACGTGGCCTCCTCTGTGAAGACTTCAACCACTTCGGGTGCCATGTATTCTGCAGACCCACACTAGGGGATCAAATTCAAGCAAGTTTTCAAAGGAAGGGTTGAATCAAAAGACGACTCAAGATTTTTATCCTGCTCTCTGCCAGCAGCATGCTACTTAGTCTAAAGAACAGAACTGGGCATCAGGAACTACTGAAGTTTAATAGTGGCTTTGACTGGAGGCCTTACTTTGTTAAGCCAAATCACAACTGCCACATCCCTCAGGAGTTAAATGGGGTTGCCAAGAGCTTTGAAACATTTTGTGAGCCTACGCACAAGAAAATATTAAGTTAGCTACACATTTCAGGAGCGAAGATGACAGAGACCTTAGAAAAAGGGAAAGAGTTCCTGCTGTTCATCAGCAGAATGACAAGCTGCTCCATACAAATCTATGATCCTATACACAGGGTCAAAAATACTCATTTATATATTTCAGTTTTTTTACACTTTATCCACTACCTATCAGGTTTTCAGAAAGTAAACAAATATACCAAGGGAAGTGATTTTTAGAAAATAGACTCCTGCACAATTGTCAGATTTTTCTTTCACAGTAATGCTAGAAGCACAGCACTGTAGCTTCACAAATTAATATGGATTATAAGGCCACACACTGACTACAGAGCTTGCATTTCCCTGTAGTCCTCAAGTCTTAACTATAAAACCCAAACATGGGGAAACGGACACAAAACTGAGGTTCAAACTCAGTTCATAAGCAGTAAAAGCCCCACAAAGCTTCCTTATTTGACAAGGTAAGAGATAAACAGGATCAGCGTATTTCTGGTCAACAGGAGATTTAATACGGTGAATTCCTGTGTCTTTGTACGTTTGTTCTACAACAGGAAAAAATCAAGAAAGCAAATCTGCCTAAAATGCTCTATCTGCTATTGAGTGCAGTTGCAAGTAAGTCCCTTGAAAGCTGTCCTCTGGAGATGTGAAAAATTTTTTTATGGTAGAAGACAAAAAGCACAAAGTCACAACAGGCTTCCTACCGGCGTAGTTAATTCTGGAGTAGTTATTGGAGTACACGCACTGTTCAGCTTCACCCCACTACCAAGATCAAAGTCACATATTTTCACTGGCGATACCTGAAAACAAGGATAAAATATTAAGAGGTCCAGAGGACAAGGACTAATGCAATATATATCAGAGCACCACGCGGAAAACCCCAAGACAAAACACAAGCTATTCTGTAAGCAGCAGGACTAGTGAAACGCAATCTGCTACAGGTATATTCCACTGCTTGCATGTCCTCAGCATCTGACCTTTCTGTACTAATTATCTAGTTGGCTGGACAAGTGCCAGCACACACCAGGACAGTTTGGGAACCATACTGAGGTGATCGGCCGGACTGTAAATGCTGCCGCTCCATCTGGGAGCTGCATTAGAACAGATGAGATGCTAAGTGGTAATTGCCTTGCCCTCTCTAAGAAAGTTGGCTTTTCAACTCCTAGCCAGATACTCACATTCTTACAGCTCATAGAAGAATTTATCTCACCCAGGCTTTAGTTCTGTTAAATTTAGTTGAAGGTGGCCAGGGGGTTCACAAGTTTCCAAGAAGAGAACTGAGAGTGTGTGAGGACTGTCTTTGGAAACCAGGCTAAAAAATACGCTTCAGAAGGTTAAGATAACAGAGTACCACCTTTTCTGGAGATTCACACAGGATGTTTTCAGGCTTCAGGTCTCTGTGAGCGATACCTAAACAAGAGCAAAAACGTTCATTAGAGAGAATTCTCTCCTGTTTTATTTCACGTTATTTCCCTTTGCTATAATGTGGCCTGGGAAATATTCTATGCCTGAGGTTGCTATACAAAGCCCATCTAACGATAGTGCAAATAACTGCAAATAAATTATGTTAATTAAAAGCAGCTTACTGAGATCACTGACCTATAGGGAAGGTTAGTTGTGTACTCAATTTAGCCAAAGAATGTTTGTGTTCTCTCTGCAGTAAAGGTCCTTCTTTCCACAGATATCGACTGGCACTTTGCAGAACTCCTTCCAATACAGACAATATTTGAGATACCCTTCCCCAAAGAAAACCTCGAGCTCTCAGATGAAAATATCATCCCTTTAACAGTGAGATATTGCTGTGTGCTCTTTGCTGAAAGAAACATTAAAGGGCTTGGTTTGAGCTGCAGAAGAAAAGGCATAAGGAGAACAACCAAATGGCTCTTTCATTCAACTGCTTCCAGAACTAGCAAGCCTGACAGGGAGAGTCAAGGTATCTGTCTACGCAATTCACATGCAAAGGTGGTTCTACATTGTCAAAGCAGTTCTTCAAATGCTTAAACACGCAGTTTCCGGAAATCCTCCATTTAATAAGATCAAACTTAATGAGAAGGCAGAAAACGAGAAGTTAAAAAAAATCAAGTGAACAACTTGGCTGTAATTTAACTGTGCTCTATCCTTGTTTTTAATATGCTCCAAGCACACTTGCTACTACTTCATATTATGATAAAGAAGGTATCCCACCAATCTGTAGGTAAGGGAGTTTTTAACCTTTCTTCTTCAGCACAAACCACAAGACATGACTTAAGAACACAGAACTTGTGGAGAGTGGAGAACAGTGGAGAATCACTCCACTGACTTAAAGGAATCAGAACTTTCAGAATGATGCAGTTTTCCATGCATAAGCAACGTAGAGGGGAAACCCAATAAAGGATTCCACCAAGATCGTCCATGACAACATTTACAGCAGGCTTAAACCTCCTAACAGCTATCTCCGATGTGTAATGTGAAAGAGCATTTTTTTAATACTATAGCTTGAATTCAAACGCCTGATTATGTAACATTTTATTTTGCAGTCACACACAGTGCTGAGAAAACAAAACAACTCCACTTAAACACTCCTCCAGTGGATTATTAGTAATAAAGTACATGTATCCCAAGTGGGTATAAGGCAGTATTATCACCTAGCTGACTTTTAAACTACCTCTGGCAAAAGAATTAGTTGTCCTCGTTCAAATTCTTATTTTTGAAAGCAGCTAGCTATAGCATTACCACTGCTAAGCTGCTCAATAAGACTGCTTTAATTTCCAATTTACTTTAGTATTCTGTATGTTACTCACCAATTATGTTCACGTTGCACAGAAAAACCATAAAGAGAACAAGAAATCAAAGGGGATGCTGCTGCAGCCGATTCTGCAGCAATGTCCCCTGTGTACCAGTTCACAGCAAACGACAAGAAAGAAGCTGGATTGCTGCTCTGAAGCCATTTAAATGAAACACTCCCCTTTTGTCTAGGGAAAGGGGAATTACAACTAAAGGTTGAGAGATCACTAGAGAAAGGTATTAGCTGAGTAGATGTTAAGGTTGCTTGAAATGCATTCCTGAGACTTCCAACTATTAAGCAACCTACTACAGCCTAACACACTGAATATGTATTTCTCCACGTATTTCTCCACAGATTCCTGTTCCTTATTCTTATTCTCCATAACCCAAAGTCAAAAATCTTCTAAATACAGGTATTCAGAATACAATCTCTGCAGGTATTCAGAATACAATCTCTGAAGCTTTAAGTCATCACATAGCCAGGCTATTCAGGTTACCAAAAATCTTAATCCAAATTAACTTCGCTTCCACATCCAAATTGACTTTTGAAATTACAGTCACAGCAAATGACAAGAATCCTCAGCTTTACCACTTTATTTATTCCTTATGCATTGTTATGTTTTTCTTTTTAACAGTCTCAACCTATCAAGGAACAAATACTGTTAATTCTCACTCCACAAGGATGCAAGCAGTCCTGTGACTTAAAAGCAAAGTCTACAATTAAACATTTTATTCATGTGGGACCAGTTCCCAACAACGCTGACAGCAAACTTAGGTCTGCTGACCATCTGTAAAACCTGGCTAATCAGAGTAGCAAAACGATGACTGGAGATAATAAGTTCATCATCATTAAAACAAACAAACAAAACAAATCCCAAAAACAAGACCTAGTAATAAGTATATCCTCCAATTACATGCCTTTCTACTCAGAACAGTCACTGCAACAAAACGAAAGCATACATTAGCTAAAGCTGCTTAATCTATGCAGGACCAGAAAATCATGACATAGGAAAGGTTTTAAAGGT
Source organism: Struthio camelus (assembly GCF_040807025.1). Classification (NCBI taxonomy): domain Eukaryota; kingdom Metazoa; phylum Chordata; class Aves; order Struthioniformes; family Struthionidae; genus Struthio; species Struthio camelus. Next base: position 28,355,863 of record NC_090949.1, read on the forward strand.
ATTTAACCACATTCTGCACTCACATATACTCCAGAATAACCAAAACGTGCACACAGATTTTTGGAAATAGAACAAGATTACTGCCAGGTAGAAAAAGGAGCAGGAATACATTTTAAAGTAAAAGGACTTTCCACAGACAGAATTGTTTTAAAAACTGAGAAGATCCCTAACGAAACAAGGACACCTCTAAGCAAGGACTAGGCTTCACTTGTAGGTCTCTGACTCAACGCTGGGGCCCTGAGACTGGAGAGCAGAAGCTCCTGCAAACAAAGAGGTCGTGTAACTAGCAGAAATTCTAGGTAAATACAGAAAAGAATCTCTGTAGATCTGAAAGAGGAGGAAATTAAAAGGAAAATCAGCTCCCATTTGAGTAACCTTTACATGGTAGCTTAGGTAACAAGAACAAGCAAACAGATTCACCTCCAATGTTAATTCTTCCTGGCTGCCAATTTAACTTTTATTCTCTCAAAAGGCTATACCATCTTAGCACAGCTGATTATTAAGGCTACCACATTATTATCCAAAGAATATTACAGAGAAAAAATGGATCAGTCACCTGGCTTTCCTGGAAAAAGAAACGCTAACAAAACTAAGGCTGACTTCTGACTACTTACAAAGAAAATATGCTTCATATCTTAAACACACAGTATCAACCAGTAAAGATGGAGAGAGCCTTCTCTTACCTTTTGTATGAAGAAAATCCAGAGCAGAGGCAATATCTCTCACGACTTTGCTTGCTTCTCGTTCATTAAATTGCTTCCGCTTTTGTATATGGGCCAGGATTGAACCTGTAAGAGTAGCAGGTGAACGAAAACCTTAATATCAAATATAAAATATATAAATAAATATAAACTTTAACATAAAGGCTGCCTGAGCTGAGAAAACGCTCTGTCCATGCAGAGGTAAACACGCAAAAGGCAGTACCAGTCTGCAGTAACGAGAAAACTGAATTAAGTGTGAGCAGGGCTAAAAGTTTAAAAAGTCACCTGTAACTAAAACTCTGCCCTAATCTTATTATTAACATGTTTACGTGGCAGAAATGGAAGCTTCATAATTCCATGTTCTTATATAAAAATAACTTGCAGAAAATAATGCAGGACTAGTACCAAGTACCACGAAACCACATAGAACATGAGAAATGGGTTGAACAGTCTTTCACAGCACGCAACTTCTGTTAACTGAACAGGGAAATGACAAAGAATAAGGTTCAAATGAGCAGCCTCAATACATAAGCAGAGTAGTACATAATTTTCAACAAACCGTAGCCTTCTAGCTTAAGTAAAGCATGTAAGACAATCACTTAATACTGCCCCAGCATCCTGCTACCAACATGCCTGTATTCCATGCACTGCAAAGAACAGACTTGCAAGTACTACTAGTAAAATTCAAATCTCATCTACGGACGGACGTAGCACTTCAGCAACAACCAGCTTCCTCCAGATCACAAAATGCCATGCCTGCTGTGCAGCTGAATGAACCATACCACATTTTGTGTAATGTGCCAATTGAAATCTGCATCGCAAGTCAATACTCACATTTTTTGTTTCAATACCACCAAAAAAAGAAAGAAGCTAGAGAAGTCTAGCTTTAACTGCATACTACCATTCCGACTCGCATCAAGGTGAGTCTCAGACACTGACTTAAGGCAGAACGTGCCTGAGGTCTGACAAAAGATCATTCAAATACAAACACACTGAAGGATTGACAGTTTGCAGGCAGAGCACCCCCTGGTATCCCTTTAACAAAGGATGAAGGGAGATTTGGTTCCTTATCTTCTCTAAGTTAACTCTGTCACTCTTCTCAAAACATTAAAAAAAGATTTTAAATATATATCTATATATATAATATGTACATATATATACACATATATTGTTCATAGAGATCCAGCCCCACTGAATATCCTGTCCTCTCTCTTCTTACTCAGAGAGGTATGCTTATTAGAGCAATCGTTCAGATCAATCCAGTAAGTAAATGCCATTAGCAATTAGCCCCCAATATAATAAACGCGTTATGCCTCTGGCGATTTCATCTTTATTGTTGAGTTCTAGATGTGCAAGGAAACCTCCCATTCTCTACTGTGTAAGTCCTGTTCTTATAACACCAGCGCTGCTTCCACTGTTCCACAGTTACAGTTCAAACAGGAAAAAGGAAAGATCTTCATTAGGAGAGACAGTCATAAAGAAGAAAGATGGATAAACAGACTGTTCACATATGCTTTGCAATACCATTTCAGATGGCTAAGGGAGGGCCACTTTGGACCAGTTTATCAGATTTCAAACATACAAGTTTTCCCTTGCTGATAACCATATTTTCTAGCTTGCTACAGATTTCTTATGGGCAGAGTTCAAAGGGTTTTCCTGGTATAGCTGTTGTTATTTTCAAAAGGTGTAAAGAACATTTCTTGAATGTTTTCATCCCTGTGGAAAAGCTCTCAGACTTTACAGGAAACAAATCTGAGCCACCTGAAACACTCATTTCACTCAGCAGGCTATGCCAAGGTTTTGAAGGTTTATTTCTGATCACCTTTCTGAATACAGCTGATGTCCTAAACTGTCTCAGACAAGAATTTTATCAGTATCAATGAAAATATGCTGTACATATTTTATATTCAACCCATGCAGAGGAATTCTATAGACAGAATAACAGGACACTCATGCCACAGTTGTTACCACCTCTTCAGTATTCATCAGAAAGCAAGCATCACATAGCATCTCCTAAAACATATCGGGGGTGGGGAGGAGGGGACTTCTAAATCATGCAAGTTCAGCATAACAAGGTGGATTTTAACACTTTCAGTAATGAAATGCTGTCAGGCAAAGTTATTAAATGGCTTCTGCAAGTCACGGTGGATATATCACAGCTAAAATGGGAGCAGAGCTCCTTCAGTTACCACAGCTACAGGAAGGCAAAGCTGAAAATAGAAAGTGGAAGTTATGATCCAACATTCTGGCTACCAACCCATCTTTGAGACCGAAGTATTAACGTAAGGCTTGCTTTCAAGATAAGTGTTCTAACTTGTGCCAGCCGCACTGCTTATATCAACACCAGAATCTGTAGTGCATCAGAAGCTTACCTGACCCATAGCTTCCATTATTTCTTTGAGAATCATTCAAACTCACATACCTAACACTTCAAACGTTGACGTTCTCAGTGAGAAAACTAGCCTCAGCCCCTCTATCCAAGATGAAAACTGTAAAAACAGTAGCTAAGAAGGGGAAGAAGGTGTGGCATTATCATCCTCACAGGTATACTGACAACCATACAGCTACACTCAAAGAGGGTTAACTACTGGGGAAGCATATGAAGAGGGGAAAAGAGAAAAATGCAGATTCACCCCCATCTACCATTATTATAATCCTAGCAGGACTTTAATACAGTACAAGCAGGCTAATTTATCAGAGAAGTCTGTACATTAAGGAAAAGCAGTAGCGTTAGAGGAAAACACAGTGAAACAATGCAGCAATTGTAAGAAAAGGTAAACAAAATCTTTTAATCACTCAAGAAAATCAGTGTCCTCCCCTTAAGAAGTTCTCCTTTCTTTTTCACCTATACTGAAAGAATTTGCATTTCTCACACATATGGTTTGCTATTGAAAACCTTATTAGATAGGTAAATAGACGGTGTTCTCAGGACAGAAGTATACACCCTGAAAAACTCTGGTTTTGTTTGGAGATGGGTCATACTCTTAACTCATGGTTTGGCACAACAGAAATTAACAAATGCTGTAATTATACACAATGCAGACAAACGTGAGAAAGCCCACAACGGGCATGACGCAGCCTTTTCATTCTCCACATCAGTGTTAAATGCTGGAGACCAGTGACCACACACATTCACTTGACCGGCCCCCAAAAAGCCACAAGCAAGCTGCTTTACAATTAGAGCAAGCTGAGGCAGGAGCGAGACATCTTTTTGCAATAGTTTTCTTGCAATTCACAGGGCAGCTAAGTCAACTGTACACTGAAGGAAGATGCTGCCCATAATATCTAGACGCTGTACTAAGGGCATGCATAATACCTGCCATATTGTATCTCCCCTTCCTCTAAGGGGCTAATGAGTTACTAATATAATCCAAAGCTTCCATCTTAGTAGAGTTGACATTTTCATTGATCAGGTATAAAAAGAAGTTGCAAATGCATGACTGGACCCTTCAGTATGCTATTTTCTTTTCACAGACATGGTAACTGACAAGAATAACCATACTTCAAGCTTTTACTACTTTGCTGCTTCGTTGTCATAAAAATACCTAAGCTTTTCATTTTCTGCTTTAAAAGTGACACAAAGCAGGACCAAGATAACTCAATGCACAAAAGGACAGTTATGGTAGAGTACCTCCTCGTAGCTTCTCAAAGACAAGGTAGTATCTTGTGTCATCTTCAAAAAATTCTATTAACTCCAAAATGTTCCTTTAAAAAAAGAAAAGGGGCGGGGGGAGTAGAAGAAACAAGTACACAGTGTAAGCAGAGCAATGAGGAGTTTCAGTATGGATAATTAGGAAGTGCCAGAAATAACCAAAAATAAAAATGCTAATTAAAGAAGTTGCTTTGGTTGCCTATGGCATTAAAAAAAAAACATATTTCCAACTCGCACTGAAACTTAGCAGTAGAAACAGACCAAACACCAAAACTCCCAGCAGGCAGGATTGTGAAAGGGTTCTACTACTTCTCAATTGACAGGAAGATAACCGATAATATGTTGCATTTAATAATTTGGAAGAGTGTATTCGTGCTGAAGGTGAGAACAAAAAAAAAAATTAAATTGGCATTCTTTCTCCCCGGAAGTCACAAGACAAAATACAGAGGGCTTGGAGGAGACAGACATCTGTCAATAGGACTTTAGGATCACCACATCAGTTACCATTTTTAGACTAAATCCTGTTTAGACAGAGTCTTCAGTCTTCGCAGCACAACATAAACGCTGCAGGTCATCACAACAATGTCAAACACAGAAGTCTGAACTTTCTATCCTTATAACACACACAGAAGCTAAATTCTGCATGTGGGTATAAGAGCTTGAGTTTTTAAATCAGCTATGTACTGGTTGAGCATATACTCTTAACCATATACAGAACAAAGATATCTGCTTCTCTATAGTACAACTTAAGCCCATGACTTTGGTAAATAAGCTTGGTTTTAAATCGTCTTTAAGTATTATACTAAAAATTTGTAACAAATACTCAATATGAGATGCACAACTGTACTACAGATAGAGCTGTAGGATATAGTCTACAACTACAGACTAACAGAAACCCCTGAAGTATGCTTTCAGAATTGTCTTAAACTCATCACAGAGCATGCTACCGCTAACAGTGTAGGTAGGCTACCTCCTCTTTTCAGTCACAAGTGGCAGCTTTAAAGTTGCTTCATCCTGTGGCTGCGTGAATCCAGCAATGAGACAAATGAGAACTAAATTAGTTTTTGGCCAATGTAAGAGCTCCAGCACAAAAGCAGGAAGCCTTACACAAAGCGGAAGGCAGATCACACAGGAAGGAAAGCAAGAGCAAGACTGTCCCTTCAACAGTAACTGGTAATCTGGTCAATTTTTGCTGATGGTGAAATCACAGGGGTGAATCTCAAAATGTTAACTCATTTGGTTGAGAGCTGTACATCGCTGAAGAGCGTTTGGGCTACGCTGACCTGGCTGCTAATCGAGTTATGTCACATTCCATTTGGAAGCATTTCCTTAAGTTTCACAGATACAAGAAGAAAATCTAGTTCTGAACAGGTTGCAAGTCCTAATTTCAACTGGTGCTAAGATGACTACTGTGAAGTTCCTAATGTAGTCAGAAAGAGGCTTAAAAAAAAGAAGATACCTAAATAAACAAACATGAGAATCTACACTTACTTGTTACCCTGACACTGGTACAGTGTTTCTATTTCCCGAAAAACCCGACTCCGACTGTGCCCGGCATTTTTTTCAATGATCTGTAGAAAGAGAGAGAGTTTGTATTTGAAAAATTACTGCGGGAACCGTGCACATGGCTGTGACTTTGGATAACCATGATTTAGAGATTGAACCTCAGGCATGCTCACTGTAGAGAAAAACTCCACCTTTGTTGGTTTAATTTCTTATCTGTCCATTATTTATGGCGTTAGCAGAGCTCTGGAAGGCATTCAAAGGACAACAGAAGTGAGGAAAGGAAGAGAAGAAAGGAACTAAACCCATGTTACCACAGTTGCTGATCATTTACCACAAGGTTTTTCCTGAGTCATTTTAACTGTGAGATACAGAAAAGGAAACCCTTTTGAGTTCTTATAAAAAATAAATTCGAGTCATATCAAACATCTAATAGCCAAAAAAGAAGAGATTAGTCACTAAACGTTTAAGAAAAGAGCACCAAATCCACTGCAAAATGAGCACTTGGTTCACAGTGCAAAACTTATGGAAATCCAATACTAGAAAGTAATCTACTAAAAACAATACACAGGGAATCTCAGTGCCCCTTCTGCCCTGCCATCAGAGGTCACCTTCCTTCACGCACTCCTCAGACTGAAAGAGGGCAAGGACAAGGGATGTCCACAGAGGCTGACCTTAAGTGACATCTGTGTGAACTGACAGCGTGACATTGCCACAAATACTACCATCTATATCCAGTATCAATTTATTATTTTTACAGCCAGAATTCTCCCGTAAAGAACAGTCAACCATTCACAAATACTAAATGGAACTTGGTGCTTAAATATGTCTAAGACATAAAGCAGCTGCTTCTTCATTCTAGACCTTCAAATTCAAAAAAAATTTTTTTGCAAAGAATATATAAACTCCAGCATCCATAGGACCAAAAATTTTTAAGGGGCTTAAAACTTTGTGCCTATAGTTTTTGCAACAAAATCAAGCATATTCTTACTACTATGATTTGTGCTTGTAATTAACTGGGGACTCAGAATAACCACAAGTCTGTGAAAGGGCCCTACCACTCAATACAATGGTTTTGCAGAAGATTCACCCCTACCAAAAAATAAAAGACAGCTTTCCATGAACTGGTGGCAGTAACTGGTGCTCTCTGAGCCCTGAGCAGCTTTCTCAAAAGTTTGTATTATTTGGTAGGCCATCCTAGATAATGACTCTTCCTTTTCTTTCATAAGGGAAGATAAAAACCGCTAGGACTACATTCCAGTCAGGACATGAGAGGAAAGCAAGCCCTGAGATCTAGCCACCACACTGTCATTTACCATTTGTAAATTCCATCTTTGGCTGACGTCCCAGTTCACTCCAGAGGCACAATACTTATCACAACAAATCTATCAATGGTTATAAGGCAGGCTCATTTCAAGCATCAAGCATTTTCCAAAAGCTCTTGCTATTACCCTCGTCATTAAAGGTTTTCAGATTGCCACTGAGATATGAGAGGGGAGAAGACACGTTATAGATAGAAGTGACACTGCTTTTATTTTATACATACTTTTACTGCATATTCTTTCCCAGTTTGGAGGCTGATAGCACCTTGAACTTTGGCATATGCTCCCTCACCAAGGAGCTCAGCAGTCAGCTTGTACAAGTCTGCCAAAGAAATCCAGCACAAAGGACACATTAGCCAAAGTATTTCAGTGAATAACATCAAGACAACCTATTTATCTGATAAGCATCCCTCACATGACAGCAGCCGAAAAAACTCCCCAGGTAATGAAGATGGGAAATAGATTTATGCAGCATTAGAGAAGACGCATCAGCTTTAATTGTCTCATTTTTCACCTTCCCTCCCTGCAAGCTGTAAGTGAATTTAAAGTAGATTTCATCTCAGCAGCAAAAATACGATTTGCTCATATAGCAAGGATTTTATACCTCAGTGATTGCTAGAATCTCATCCACCTTCCATGTCTTCATTTAAAACCCAGAACTGATTTTCCCCACATGGAAAACATTTCATTTCTCCATGACCAGAACGTGCCTACCAGAGAACACTCACTGCAAGTAGATTTTGTAAGCATAATTGAAACGTTAAGGTTTAAACTTAGCTACCATCTTGATCTGCAATCTGCTATCTGCTTGAAAATGCTACTTCCCCACTAAGAAGTTTTATACCGACGAATTTAGTCCCTCTGAACTGTGTTTTATAGATAACGCTTCACAGATAGTATTTGTGTTTGCATCTATTCAGGCAAAGCATTTTGACATCAGCGCTGTCCCCATTAAAAAAATAAAAAAAAAGTACGACAGGACACAGATTCCATCACTACTAGAAGGAAAAGAAGACGACAACTAAAACACAGGGTATACAGAAAGAGAGAACAGTTAAATTATGATGTTGGCCAAAGAGTAACGTTTAGCTAAGAAAACTGAGAACAGCAGAGAGAAATCAGACCATTATAATTGAGACATTGAAAATTGCCACCAACCTTCAAACTTTCCAGGGACATGATCTGTAGCTCTGGTTCTTTTTTTCTTTTTCTTTTTCCCACAGTCTGCTATGGGGACAGGCTGACTGCTGACCATCTCTGTGTGGCAGAACATAAAGGGGCCTTAACACACAATCAATTGCTTTAGTTAGGAGAAAACAATCACAGGCTTGCATGTTTATGTTAAGCTATCCCAAAGATTTTCTGCTTCTCTTCATCACAGGCTGCCATCTCTCCCCCCAAAATCAGAGGGAGCCTAAAAAGACAATTTGGGTGCTAATTAAAAAAAAAAAAAAAAAACAGGGAAGGTTTGATAAACTGGTGTAAAAACAGAGGAAAATAACTATGTGTCTATTACGACGCCTTCTCACACAGCACACTAAGCCAAAGCATGGGAGTAACCCTGCCAACAATCACCGTGAGCTACCAACAACACAAAACAAGCACAGAAGCATGACAGGATTTTTCAGCCCTCACACGGGTGCTACGCATAGACCTATGCTGCTGTTTTAGAAACATTTTCAAGTCACTCTGCTTAAGAAAATGAGCTCCCAAAACAGAAGGAAAGTGGCGAATGGGAATTCTCCAACACCGCAAGGCAAAGCAAACACAAGAGTTAACAGGTCAGAGCAGCAATCTAGGTCAGTTTATACCTCTAACAGGTCAGTACCATGTTCCGCACAGAACCATGATGCCCTTTCCTACACCGCAGATCAGTGGATAAATTATGTTTCAAAACAAGCAGCGCTTGTGGCCTTTACATATTTTTTTCTGCATGACACACCTGCAGACATTAAAAGACCTTAGTCAGAAGTAACAGCTCACTGAAGCAAGCTAATAAGGCAGAAAAAACGAGAACAAAAAACCAACAAAAAACCCCCAGGCATTTATTCTTAGAGAAGCCCTAACTTACAGCAGTGCATATACCTTCTCTGCCAAGGCTACTTCATACAGCTAGTATATTTCTGAAAAAGTTAAACAATTCCATACTCTGCTCACATGAACACTTCTCTAAGTCCTGTCACATCCTGCCAGGTTGGTGCTAACAGTTAAAAAACTGGCCTCAAAGTCTTTAAGGCTGTAGCAAAGCACTGTAAAGATATTTTACAGCTGTAGGATTTCCAAATAAATTCACATTTAAAGATCTGATACTGCAGAAAAAAGTAAATTCCTAAAAATAGTATAATTATGAAAATACTGGCAATAAAAAAAGAGCAAGCCCTAAAAATAAGAAGTTTTCTAGCGATCCTCCTTTAACAAAGGTCCTTTTAAAATTGCTGGGGAGGTTTTTTTTTGTTTTTGTTTTAACTTTTAAACTTTTTTCTTCCTTTCACTGTTTCTAAAGTGTTCTTAAAATACAGGAGAAGATCTGAGGCAGAAAATATTGCACAGCAATCTACCAATACATAAGACAAAGAAAATGACGAAAAAGTATTTTTCCTGTCAATATCTGTCAGTAATAGCTATTATGAGTGTCACTTAGAACTCACAAGTTGTCTGAAAATTTGAGACAACTGCTACTTTGAAAGCCTTTTCACTTTAACAACACCTCACTGAAACACTTAAAAATGCAGCAACAGCTTCTTTTTAACTCAGACTTACACCCATACAGTTTTAAATTTTAACATAAAGAGAAGGCTAGCCTTTGACAGCAAGCTCCGGATCTCCCTGAGTTCAATCTAATTTGCATTAGAAGTTATTCAGAGTTGGGGATCAGAACAACAAACATGGAGCTGTTTAGACATAGAGCTACTCTGCTTGAAGAAGGTGCTTAATTTCCAGAAGGTGTCAACCAAGTTATTTTAATGACCTGAGCAGCCAACAAGTCATACCTGGACAGGTCCTATGTCATTTGAAATATTACACAGATTCAGGGCTTGTAATAGAGGATCAAAAATAAACAAAAAGACAGGAGATGAATCCTGCCTTTTAGCATAGCTGACACGTTTCTTCACAATCATCTCCTGCACTCTACCAGTTGGCCAGGATATTTACAATCCGGCGTTTCACAGTTCATGACATTATTTCAATTCCCTTTAGTCTGAGTCAATTCCCAAATTACAGAGAACTGCTTCCTTGAAACCAGGAAGTTCACTAGTCATGTATACAGAAGCCAAGTTACTGAAAAGCTAATATTTACAACCTATAGTTTAGATCAAATTTGATAACAGGCATGAAATGTTTGCTATATTAACTTTTTATTACCCTTCTGGTCTGCCATTTCATGTCGTTGTGTATTTCACTTCTCGGTCAAAAGAGCTTTTCCTTTAAAGGTTTCACAGCTTCATTCTCATCATTCACAGCTTCATTCGTTTGTTATAACGAACCAACATTAAGCTTAATTAACAATGGGAATTACAAGAAAACGCCTTCAGCCCAGTCAAATGCTTTAGAGGTTCTACCTCCTTAATAAGTTATTCTTCAAGCTTGCAAAGAAACGCATGTGTTTTTATGACCATACAAACCAAGACAGTGGTGTGCCAAAGAGTTTCTGTTGACCCTCAAAGGCAGTGACCCTCAACCATCCATGCAACGTTGAGGGGTCTCGCATGCCGCAGGACCACCTCGGGTAGCCTGGATACCGTGGGCTCTCAGGAGACTCACCCTGGCAGATGGAAAGCTCAGAGACAGGATGAACTGCTCCCGAGGGAAACGGCCCATGCACACATCAGGTCCAAGAGAAACATTCCACTCTGTCATTTAAAGGTCATTGTACAGCACAATTCAAACTGTTGAATCCCTGCTTCCGCCAAACCAGCCGGTCCACCCACCTTGTAGTGGGCTGGAAGTCTGACAAAAGCTGAAGAAACAAGGAACAGATCAAGTTCTGGTCTGTCCTCCTCTTATAGTCAGGTGAGGATTATTGCCCACAGGATAACATAACTCAGCAAAGTCTGTAACGCAAGCAAAAGAGAGCAAGTTCCTGTTTTAACTGCAGTCTTGCTGGAGTCCTGCATTTTACTATCATTGCAATTCAGTACTGAAGCTTACTATCATTGCAATTCAGTACTGAAGCTTACTATCATTGCAATTCAGTACTGAAGCTTACTATCATTGCAATTCAGTACTGAAGCTTACTATCATTGCAATTCAGTACTGAAGCTTACTATCATTGCAATTCAGTACTGAAGCTTACTATCATTGCAATTCAGTACTGAAGCTTACTATCATTGCAATTCAGTACTGAAGCTTACTATCATTGCAATTCAGTACTGAAGCAATATTTAATATACATATTATTCGGAGCCTTGTGTGCAAAGGTGATAGTTACAGACAGAGGCCTTTCCCTACTGCTATTGTGGTCTCTACATCTATTTTCAAAAGGATGAAAAACAGTACTTATCATAAAAACCACACAAATACTGAAAAGTGAACAAGAACAATTACCACAAGTTTCACCACATCCCAATCTTAAAAAAATTTCCCCTTTCATCTGGCTTCCTAAGACTCTACACACAAACCTGCCAAAATCAGCTATCCGAAAGCAAGCCCCTTTCATTTGAATGTGTTTTCCCAAAGGAAAACAGGGATATATTTAAAAAATACATAAGCACACACATATCTGGGGAGCACCTGGAGAACACAGTACAGATATCTTTTTCTGTTAAGAAGCAGATACCTTGTTTGTGCATTTGAGTTCAGTGGAAGAAAGCAGTTTAAGCAGAGATTTCGAGTACCACCATCTCCTTCAAAACCAGGTCTTGCCTTAGCAAGGTTGTTCTGTAACTGAAGAGTAACAAAAAAACCAAAACTGCAAACAAAAAACCCAAAACCCTATTTACATTCAGAAATCATATAAATGTGGCTATATACATTAGGGTAGTGCCCAGAGTCTCAAGAATTCTCAAGAAGCTGTTGTATTGGGCTTCATGTGAACATACAGCAAGAGCGTGTCTCTGCATTAAAGATTTTATAACCCACAAACACAGAAGGCAGAAGACAGCAAGATTCCTGGAGCTCCTTCCATTTCAATGGAAGAGCAGCCCTCTTCCTTACATTCTTGCAAAGACAAAAGAGGGATGTCTAGTGTTTATTAGTACTCATTGTTTTAACACTGGAAAATTGTAATGAGTTTAGGAATAAAATACCGAATTACTCTTTATGGACAAGAAGAATCACACACCTACCCTAGATCAATTGGCTCTCAAGACACAGAGCGCTACAACTACAGTCAGTAACAGTCTCTGTGGTGACCAAGTTAAAACAGATCTTGAAACCGGTCCTGATGGCAGCTGAACAGACTCAGACAGACCAGGAGCATAAGTAAGCATCTTCCACAGCTGGAAATTTTCTACTGAGAACAGGTACCACCAGTACTGAATTCACTCCTAGCAAGCAGCAATTAACAGTGATATTCAGATAAGACCAGCTATTACAGTAAGAAAAGGAGAATCATGACACTCAAATAAAACCTGTGAGGATTCACATAGGATAGCCACAACCCTGAATCTGACAGGGGAAATGAACTCAAAGCTGACGTGCCAGTACAGGATGTTTCAGATCACCGAGGTGGTACCTGAACAAGTGCAACTACAGAAACATTACTGTCCCACAGACACTGCCAAAGCAGAGAATTTTTTTATTCAGATTGAATAAAAGCCCAGAGATCTCTGGTGTGGCTTCTCTGAGATTTGAGAACACTATTTTTGACTAACTGAACAACAACAGACTAGTGCGCACATTCTGAAGAGCCTCCAACTTCTCTCCCTTGATTTACACTTATTTTCAAAGCCAGTGTATGTAAGTCCAACCAGCTACAGACAGATTCAATGAAACTGGCGTGAGTAAGTCCCTAGATTTCACAAGTACGACATACCTATGACTCTCAGGCTTCAAACGGAAATGCGTGTGCAGAAAATCCTAAAAAAAGTTAAGCCACTACAAAGTTTCAGACATCCAGAGCTTTAGACAAAAAAATAAAATGGAAATAGACTTCAGTCTCAACTTCCTCCCAACTAAGGTGCTCACATCATCCTTGGACCCTCCCTTCTTCACGTAGTACTTTGCATTATGCAGATGTGGCTCACAATGAAACAGAAGTCACTTAGCAGGTGCCAATCCTGCTGAGACCTGCTAGTTGCAGGAAGCTCACCAAAACCAAACAAACAAAATCAAAGCAACCTTTGTAAAGTAACTGCACAGTGATTAATTACGGGTCAAGAGATACACCAGCTTGAAGAGGGGGAAAAAAAAAAAAAAGCCCCATTCTTTAGGATAGCCCTATGTCAAATCCAGAGGCTGATTATTTTAACACTGCTCTATAGCGCATTAAAATTTGAAATGAATACTCTTTCTCAAGAAGTGAATGTTCTTACAGGTCATTCATTTTTACAGTAACTTGCCATAATTCTTTCTCAGCTGTAAAAGCTAACTTCTTACCCCATCTACAAGAAAACTTCTAGTATTATTTCTCAATCTGAATTATTCATGGAGAAGGAGGAACTTTAAAACGCTCAGACATCTTCCCAGTAAAATGCAAGAGTAGTAACATTTTAAATGAACGTTCAGAAGTCCATAGGAAGCATCGGTGACCTGATTTCATGAAAGAGCAACTTTGAGAAAAATTCTCAATTTTGCCATCTCAAAGGCATTCACGGAATCTACACGTTCTAATAGCTGACACTATCCTTCTAAAATCCTTCACTATACAGAACACAAAGGTTATAGCAGCCTTTTTCCTTCCATCTGTACTTCTCTTTTTTATTCCCTTCTGTCACACTTTTAGAAGATCAGAGTCACCGTATCTTTTTCTGCGTACGCAAGTTTCAGGCTGTAACACTCTGCACTCTCAGCTAGCCACTTCCCTTGCAGATTAAGCATGGGGCTTCTGAGTCAGACCCTCCAGCAATGGGTGGATCTCACTCTGCAGTATAACACACAGTTATTTCAAAGAGATTCCCACCTCAATTTATTACTTCACCGTGATTACTACTGGAGAACCAGGGAGAACATTAATGCAGTGGAGAGCACTGAGCATTCCCTTCATTTCCCCCTCCTGTTGGGAGAAAATAGCATATTTTAGCACACATGCTTTAGACAGCAGTTCTGCTGAGATCTGCCTATGTTTACAGACACACATGCATTTCTTTAAACACATTAGTTGGCATTCAAAATAACAGCAAGAGAAATGTTACCCTCCACACTAGAAAGATACAAAGGCAAACAAAGCAAGTGAGCTGACCCTGAGGTGAGTTAAACAGCAAGGATAACAAGCCAGACTGGAGGTGGCTTAAAAATACACGGCAATTTTTTCAATTTCTTGGTCTAGGATAAAGTGGGAATGCCTCTGAGGCAGCTGCATGAATAAGAGGACATAATAGGATGTTATATTTCACCAGGCTAGCAAACAAAACAAAAATGCCAAGCCCTGCCTAGGACAATAAGGCATACAACCTGGTTAGAGCAATGAAAATCATCTCCTTTCCTTGCACATACAGCACTACAGCTAAGCAAGATATTTAATACCACTGACCACTGCCAGACAATTCATATTCAAGAACTTCTGTCACACTGCAGTAGGAACTCAGCTGCAAAATTATTTTAAACTCGGATCATATATGTTCTAAAAGAAAAAAACAATCCTTGTAATAGTACTTTGACTCAACTACTCAGAGTTTCTCTAACCCCCTAGAACAGTTTTAAATTAAGAAAGCATACAGGGCAAATAAATTCTGAGGACCGCTTACGAAATAGTAAGCTGCTTACCCTCTTCCACACCTGATGGCATCAAGAACTCTCACAAGACACTCTGCATCGCCGATCAGCTTCTCTAGCCCCAGCTGGCTCCCTTGCTACTTTTCAAGCATAAACCAAAGAGAAAAACTTCTTAGAAGATAACTGTTCACTTAACACAGCTACAAGATTAGCATTTCCTGCTGTACCTCAGCTCCCCACAGATGATCAGATAATGGCATTTCCCACTAGAAATAAGGCTACACAACATATGTCCATATTAGTAAACAGTCTTGTTTCAAGAGGTTAACCTAAACAAAGTGTTTTAAAAGTATGAAGCAAGACTGATTTTCATTCCTTTTTTCCTTCCTCTGTACTCTCAGCTCTAAAATTAATGTCCTTATTAACACCCTTATCCAATGAATTTTCAGATTTGATGCCATATAGATTTTGTATCTGTGTTTTGACACCTTGTTACCAGAAAGGTACTGAAACACAAGAGCAAATTCGTTACAGTACTGAACAGATTTCTGAAAGCACTAAGGAATTCTTATAGAACATTCATATCAGAAAAAAAAAAAGTCACGATTGACAATACTCTAAAAGACTTTCAGGTGTTCAAGGCACCCAAACCTGCTTTACCTGGAAGCTTGCCAACAGCAAGACTAAATACTTTAGACCTGTAGTGAAAGATCTTCAGCTCCGCAAACGTATTTTTGCCTTACTTCCATCCAGCACCTAGAAGGCATAAAAAGAGCTTTGTTCTGAAAAAAGGCCAAACTATACTCTTCCAAAGTTATCAGAAAACGTGCCAGTCTTTTTGAACTAGCTGTGTGGCATAAATCTGAGGGGGGTGGGGGGAAACGCTTTTATGACCAAATCTTACAAAAATATGAAGGGAAAAAATGTTAACCAGGGGCGTATTTTTAAACAAATCCACCTGGCACTTGGCACAAAAGTGCCAACAGCGTCAGGGGAACGGGCTGATTTTTGGCTAGCATACAAACCCCCAGAGCGGCAGCAGGGCTGTCGCCAGGGCCACGTTACGGTCTTGCATTTACTTCTGTTCCCTTTGACTTGCTTCAGAAGGTCACCGCAGGCAGACCAACAGCTACTGCAGTGGTAAAACACACGCTAAAACTAGCCAAATTTTCAGTGTTCCTGGGAGCTCATAATTCTCTTTTTTTTTTTAATGACAGATAAAAATTACAAGAACTAGGATATGGGAAGATCACTTGTGAACGCTCGAATGACACACTCATTTGCCTTCCTCTGTCCCGTCTTCTGCTCCAGAAACATTCTTAACAGAAGCCAGCAACCATAAAAGTTTATAGGCTTTCTATCCACTCTCTATTTAAAAAAAACAATATTATATATGCCACACAGAACTTTAAGTCTTCAGGGAATAGCCAACTCCATACAAAAAGAAACTGCCGTGCTCTTCGGACAGGGGCCCTAAAACTTGAAGCTCCCGCGCAGCAGAGGAATTTTACAGCTTTTTAGCTGTCACTCGCAGGGACCGGACGGGCCCCGCGTC
The DNA here is from genome assembly GCF_040807025.1 of Struthio camelus. Taxonomy (NCBI): domain Eukaryota; kingdom Metazoa; phylum Chordata; class Aves; order Struthioniformes; family Struthionidae; genus Struthio; species Struthio camelus. Next base: position 28,372,408 of record NC_090949.1, read on the forward strand.
CCGCCCCGGGAGCCCGAGCGGCTGCCGCCGCGCGAGGCGTCGCTGTATTTGCCACAAGCCGGGTAACACCCAGCGACAGGGGCACCGCGCTCCCCGCAGGCCCCGCTCCCGCCCGCCGCCGCCCCTCACCTCCATGGCGCGCGCGGCTCCCGCGGCGGGAGGGACTGGGGAGAGGGGAGGGTTGGGGGGGGGGGGGGGAAGCTGCGATGCCCGCGCCGCCCGCTCTGCGGAAAGGGAAGGCGCATGCGCACGGCGGCACGGTCCGCGAGCACGCCCGAAAGAGAGCGCGCGCCCTCCGTGCGCACGCGCGCGGGGCGAAGCTCTCCCCCTCACCGAGCGGCGTGGACGCGCAGGCGCAGTGCGCGCAAGCGGCAGCCTGGGCGGGGGGGGGGGACGCGAGGGTAGCTGCGCGCAGGCGCAGTGCAGCCGCGGCGGGGGCGGGGGGACGCTGTCACCCCCATCCCCCACCCAAAGCCACCAGAGAAGGAGACATGTAGAGCAGGGTGCTCCCGTCTGAGCTGGGCTGGCAGCCTGAAACCGTCTCCCTCAGAGGAGACATGTCCCCACTGGGCAGGAAGGCGCAGGGCCCTCCGGGCAGGCCGGCCCTGTGGGGACCCTCAGGCTGGGCTGTGTGGACTGGTGGCCGCCGTGGCCAAGAGCAAGGCGGACGCCATCTCGCATCGCCACCCCTGTCCCTCCATGTTCCTCCGCCTGCTCCTGCTGGGCCGTGGTGGCACCGGAGTCTCAGCCACGGGCAAGCACGTGCTCTTATACAGCCAGGTGGCTAAGACACCCGACTGTGTGACCCTCGTGTGAGACACGTGGCAGCCCCTGGCCTGCACTAAGGGACACCCAGCATGGTGCTGCAGACTCTGCTTCCCTGAAGCGTCCTCAGAAAGGGGAAGATCCTCCCTGAGGGACGAAAACCTAGTGGGCAGGAGACTGAACCTTGTCCCATCTTTCTCAGCAATGGCGAGAAAGTTGCTTTCCCTGTCTGCACAACTATATTTTCTTCCCATCTTGTCTCTCCCCCTTGACACATCCTTCAGGAGTGGACTTCTGCAGGAGGCTGTCTTACAGCCTTGCCACAGCTTTAGTATGGACGTGAGGTGGATTACGACTACGTGGTGCTGTTTAGCACAGTCAAGCACTGAGAAGTGCTTGTGGAGCAAAAAGGTAGTTAATGCAACGAAATTCAGGACATACTGTTGAAGCAGTACCTTCTCAGAAAACACCACAGTGAGTTCAAAAAAAAATGATGAGGCTATCACATCTGGCTGTATGAAATATTTCCTCTTTCAGTGTGTTAGGGCACAAGAGGGATGACGCAGATGACTTTCTGGAAACTTCTGTATTCAGGATCTTTTTTTTCTCTCAGCTTTCCCACCAAGTTGAAACCATACTGTCTGTGCAATGCCAGCAGCATAATATTTTGAAAGTTCATTTTCTTGTCTGCTTTCTCTCTGTTCCCTGCGCTCCCTGCAAGCATTTCTACATAAGCCATTGATTTTTCACAGGTTTCCAATTTAGCCTCAAGATCCACCTAGATGCTTGCAAATCTCAGCAATCTGCCAGGTAGCAAAGGGAGACTTCTGTCTCTTTGCCTTCAGAGCAGTGTGACTGAAGCGGATGGTATTTATGTTGTCTCCTGACATTCAGTAAGCCAGATATACCTTCAAGCAGATCAGACTAAGAACATAAGAAAAAAGTAAAGTAATACAAACCAAGAGGAGTAATAGACATGTGTCTTCATTCCTGAGGTCATCTTGGATGTCCAGACATCATTAACACTGTTTCGCTTGTCTTTGTTGTCTGCTTTGTGCTCCATGGAAGGCTTCACTGAACAAGTGGCCCCAATTATTGCCCTGAGCCCAGGTCAAACATCTCCTGTGAGACACGTAAGAGAAAAGGGGTGATATTTGTATCATGCCAACCACCTGTCCAGTTGCAGGAAAAGAAAGCAACCTCAGCTCTCCAGCACCTCCATCAGAGGTCAGCTTAGCCATGCCAGAAGTTCACTATCTCCATCCCACACATGTGCTTTTTAAATGCTTCATGTTTCAGAGTGAAAGTGCGCTTAAGGAGCTAGGAATAAAGTTTGGAATATTGTGAGGAACAGCACAAAAGCACTACTGTAGGCCAAAATCTCAAAAGGACTTTGAGAAATCAATGTTGTACACTTAATTTTTCTGCAGATACCAATCACAAGCCATCCCTCAACAGCTTATCTTATTCCAGCCTTGCCTGCTTGAACCCCTTTTAGGAAAAGCCCCAACCTTTCTCTATTAGGATACATTTTCTCATTTTTCCACATTCTTTTGAATAATTTACCCAGCAGCCTTATTACCCACACCTATTTCCTCAGTCCCCAGAACTGCTATCTCTTTTTGTCTGCCAGTGGATGATAAATCTCCTTGTTTGTGATCACTATAGCTACCAAAGAGGAGCAGCACTGTAAGAGCAGTGGGGCAAGGACAAAGGTGCTACTCAAATGTTTTTTTGGTCTTTATAAATGAGTGCTACTGAATGGGGATTTTAATTTTGCCAACTGTATCTCTTCTTTAGATTTGTTATTTATATTGCCTGTAAAAATATCTGACTATAAAAACAATTAGGTTGTCTTCTCAGGAGAGACACAAAGCTCCAGCTCTGCACAAAAGCAGCCTCAGAGAGACATACGGAGGGAAAATAAACAAACAAGCCAAAAAAACAAACACAGCACACTAACTGCGGTTAGCAGATGAGTCCCTTCTTTCTGTTTTACAGAGAGAAACTCTGATCCACTTCTCAGGTGTTAGAAAGGCTCAAGCAGAGACGGTTATCAGTGATAAATATTTCCCACCATAAAGCTGAGCAGTGGATTCATTTGCAGACACGTATCTCTTGCACGAAGAAGCTTTTTTCATATCAACTCAGACTGACATTTTAAAAGGTCATACTTAGTCTGGGTGACATTTCAATCCACTATTCACAGTAGTAAACTAAATAAAAGATGTAAACTTGGTAAATTTAGAGTCAATATAAAAGAGTATAGATTAAAATCAGGTCCAATAACTACTCCCTACCTCATTTGTAATATATCTTCTCCATAAAGATTTCAAACGTCAGTAGAGGTATTAGCATTCCTGTTAGCATGCATGCGTGTATGTGCTTGTATACATATGGCTACAGATACCAGATAGGTAATGGGAATCTTGGAAGCGGAACCTGAATAAGCCTGAAAAAAATCAAATTCCAAGCAAGCCAGTTAGCAGGACTTTAGCACAAACCATATAGGAGGCTTAACCCATTTTATTTTGCGTTTGCAAAGAGCTGGGAGCTTGCGCACAACGTATTACTACATTTCAGCTAAGAGATGGTAACTTCCAAATAGCAAGAGCCTGTAGAGGTGACTGGATGGCAAAGAGGTACAGCCATTCCCACTCCCAGAGCTTCAGAAATCACCACTAAGTTGGCATGCAGAGAAAGCAACCTCCTTTTGTTACACAGGCCCAAGATTTTTGACTGTACTGCCACATATTGGGCCAAAACTTGTCGATAGTAGTATTTTTCACACAAATCTGTTCAATCCTGCTAGTGTTTGTTAAAACTGCTCAAGAGGAACACCAAATTCAGCTAGATTAGTGAACTACAGTTTTAACTTATAAGCATCCAAAAGGTATATTTTCATTCTGGACATGCAGCTTGGCACCCACGGCTCTGAAAACCAAAAGCTCAGCAAATACAGTGTGAGTTACAGGAATGTGCTACCTGTTGTTGCTGCCTTCTCTGCCAAGGGGCCGAGAAGACACACCACGGTTTTAGAGAGCTGCCAATTCCTCGCCAGGGTTCAGAGAAAACAGCCCGGAAGCAGAACAGTACCTCAAACAGTGGAAGAATGCAGGTCCCCGGACGGAATGGGAGGTATCAACATCAAGGTCCCCTTTTTATGGTATCCTCTCTCAGAATGAAGGAGCATTTTGTTCTTTCTACCAGGCTGGGGGTGGAAGAACATGTTGTCCTACAAACAGCAGAAACACTGAAGCTTCATCTCCTAAGGGAGGCAGTCCTCCGAATGTATGCAGTGGTCTAATGTGCAGGCCAGGTGAATATTTCTCCGCAGCTAAGTCATTTATGACAGCTCCTCTTCCCTCAAATGAATCTCCATACGGCAGTCCATACAGGTTGAGGACTTCCCTGCTTCCCTCTCTCCTCAGTGAAGGCATTAATAGTCTTCTGTCTTTGCTAACTGACCACCTATTTCCACAACGTTTTTAGAAGCTTTTTATCCCAGAAGGGTTCAGGAATTACATCTGAACATCGTTCCTGTACAACTCTCCTTGAACAGAAGTAAAGAGCAGTCTGGGGGAGTCATTCAAATACATGCAAGCCAGTTCAAACCCTCAGCATCTAGAACTGTGCCAGCTAAGAGGAGATTATCTCAAACATTTGTAGCGTATTTTCAGATTGAATTCGTGTGGCTTTTAATTCACATGTGTTGCTTCTTTATACCTTAGGTTAAAGGGCTCTCATACAACACAGCATTTTCTCTCTGTGAAAGTAGACATCTCTTCTCAAAGCAAGATCTATGTACTTAAATCCTTCATTTCTCCATCCTTCTTGTTACCTGCAAGATAACCCCAGCTGCACAACACACTTAACCGTAGACCAAGTCGTAAGTTTCAATCTAGCCTTTTATAAAGCATGAAAAAAGGATCTTGATTTTCATTTTGTTGTCTTGAATAGAATAGGCATGGCATTTCTAGGAAATGGTTATGCTAATATTTCAGGGCTAGGTCCTCTGTAAAGGGAAGAAGAAATAACCTTCTCAAATAGCGTAATTGGTCTATTAAACACAGTAAAATACGTCGTTCTTCCATATGACTTTTCCTTTTATTTTTTAATGGCTTTTCAAGTACATACCTGTTTTTTACCGATGCAAGACACAGCAGAGAAAATAAGGAGCCATCTATGCTGGCTCTCGGACAAATAAAAAATAATTAGTGAGGCTAGTTTTGATTTAGCAGCGTTAAAATTGGATCACAGTACTTTGGCCTGCGTTTTATTACTAAAGTGATTTTAAATCTTTACTAGAATTATCCCTCACAGCCAAGCACCTAAATCTATATTTAAGCACCTGCAGTCTGGTCTTGTCTGATTTTCAAGACACAGAGCCTGCACCATTCCCTCTGCTGCTCAAGGAAGCTATAAAGGCTCAGTTGCTCTGAAAATTATGCTTCTCATTTAGGCAATTAAACCCAGAGACATGCTTTTCCAATTGTATTTGCCAAGTTCAAGCTTCTTTGTCCTTTTTCTTTTGTGCATATCCCTTCCCCACCAAAAAAAAAAAAGAAAAATTGCTGGTTCTTGCAGGAAACCCTGCAAGATTCATGTGTAGCCTCATGGATCTCGTGAGATACACCTACTCCTAGAGGCCATATATCAGTGTCCCATCTGGCAAAGCTCTACACAGCAGTGGATAAGGGGAAGTTCTCAAAACGTACGTTAAAAGTCCCGGTATGGATGTCTATGAATGCCATGGTGAAACCTACTTTTCCTGCAGCCAGATCCATAAGAAGTACTCATACCTTCACACAGTGCCTGCCCACTGCCCGTTGGGACAGAGATCTTGAACTGACTCTATTTAATGGGAGGCCAGAGTAATGCGGGACCTGGACAACATACTGTCTACTGGAGGCAACTTAATCTAAGCTGCTGGAAACCCCCAGCAAAGTGTTTGGCTCTACTGTACAGGCTGGTCATTAGGTACCATTACTGCATGCCCCTAAATTCCCCTGTCTACCCCAAACAGCTGTTCAGCAGCAGCAAAGTGATTCCTACCAATCCAGATTCAAGAAGTTTGTCCTGCTGGAATCAGTCCATCCCAGCTTTTACGTGCAAAGGAGATGTCAGAGAGGTGGGTCTCTCACATTCAGTGGACCTTCCAAATAGTAGGATAAAAAAGACTCAAGGAAACAGAGCAGGATTTCCATCTCTCCTGCACCATAGCAAGGGCAGCTTCAGCCCTGCACTTCATCCACTTTGCATGTCCTGGATATGCTCCTAGTGCCTCAGGAGCCCAGTGATGCCAACTGTACTGCATGTTTCTTTTCCCTCTAGAGGGAAACAACACAGCTGCACAAATGGGATCTTCAGACATGAAAGGTGCTGCACAAATGATCCGTACTAAAAAGGGAGACAGTCAGTTTTCTGTTACATGCTTGCAGTAGAGTAGGTTTTTTTTTTTCAGTCTTACTATCACTATGTACTGCTAACAAGATAGTCCACTATAAGGATGTCTGTGCGTTTTAATGAATTTGCAAGTTACAGCACAGAAATGGTTTCTTGGGTAAGAAGTTGTTGTAACTGCTAGGAACAGAAGTGGGAAGGTGATTTTCATTTGAGCAGTGATGTTTTTGAATGCAGCATCCCGGCTTCATTACGCTGCATTCCTGTTCTACTTAGGTACTTTTCTTCGCATCAGAGTGCAGTTATGTTGAGCAGATTGCAAAGTCAACCAAAACTTAAACGAGATGCTAGGGCAGCTGCTTCCAACACAGAAGAGATGTTAGCTGAGCTTCTACAAGGCCAGTTATGGGTCACAGAAAGAATCCAAGAACTACAAGAAAATAAGTCTTTAGAAAGGAACAAAATCACTAAAACAGCAGTACAGTTTGCCACAAGATTAGAAGCTGAGGCCCTCCATAACATTCTCTCCACCTATATGCAGCCACATAAACCAACACATCCACCCTGATAGTTTAGCCTGCGGCTGAAACATTGTGTAGTTTTCAGCTCTTCCTTCCAGTGCACGTTAAGTGTGAAGAATCCTGGCGCTATTAGAAAATTGCATGAATAAGACCCAAGAGAGGGAGACCATGACTACACTACTAGTCCTGGCCTCCAGCTCAAGATGACTGCACAGAGTTGCCCTGAGACAGATGATTCTTACACACGCTCACCTGAAAGACATGTGAATGAATGGCAAAATACTTACCTCTCTCTGTCATTATGACATGGCCCAAAGCAATTGGCAGCTGGCCCAATTTTTATTTGATAGATTATTTATCAAAGATCAGACAAAGGATGGGTCTGTTCCAGTAGGGCAGCTCCCAGGTGGTACAACTTCATTAAAGTTAATAATAAAATTGCTGCTGGAGGGTTACCCCTATGGCTCTGAAACATCTCCTTCTAACACGGGCTGAAGTGTCATACAGGTTGAAGAATCCTAAAAAAATGAGTCTTCTTCCCACCCCACCTCACCTCACCCCATCTCCCACCATGAACACTGTGCACTGCAGGAGGATGTTAAATGTGCACCAACACTTGCTGAGTACAGAGCAACTGCATACATGAGTGGCCAGCATCCAGACCCTCTTCTAGAAGACAGTGAGAGAAACCCTGCAGGCCATGGGGAAAAGCCTTCCTGCACGTTTTACACCAAAACACATAATCAGGAGAATGAGTGCCAGATACTTCTAAGGAGCAGCCATGCACAGCTGTGGAGCTGCTGGACACACCTGGTATCCACTAGGCATCATCTGAACAGAGCTATCCCAGATGTCCTCATTGCTGCCAAGGAACCTGTGACTGGCCCCAGCAATGAGCAGGCTTGAATGTGGAGAAGGTTAGGTGGGCTCAAACTCAGAAGAGACAAGAAACCCTGGAGCAGTCAATGTGCGGCCAGCATTGAGTGACTACAACATAGGCAGTGAGTCCGGCGCTATGAATGTCAGCAGCAAATGCCATCATCCTGTACCTCAAAGCATCAGGGTAAGGTGTCTCATTTGAGCTGAATGGATTGTCCTCCACTGAGACTTTAAACTGCAAGAAATTTGCAGGCACACCATACTCTCTTTTATTTCCCTCCCAGCCAATGCTACAGGGAGAGACTCTCTCAAGTAAGATACTTCATTTGCTGTTGATAAGTTTTATGTCCATGCAGACATCCAGTAGTCCCCCACGCACTGCTGGCTTTTCAGCTCTGACTCAGGGTCTCTTTTCAGCAGGGAGCTGAATGCCACGCTCTTACTTCAAGGTTTTCTTGACACCCATGAGTCATTTGCCCTTCTCTGACATGCATGAGGGAATCCAGACGATTGGGCTGTGCTAGCAAAGTCATCAGCCTCCAGAGGCAAAAGCCACATACATTCACGAGAGAGACTCCTGCCTCTGGTTGTGAAACTCACTTCTAGAATCAGCATATTCCCCCACCCCCAAAAAAGGTGTTCCGGGAATGGAGACTCCTTGACATCTAGTGTAATTAACCCTTTTCATCCCTTTCTCATACCCAGTGGCTTCATGTTCACCTCTCACCACAGACAGCATTTTATCCCTTAGTAACCCTAGCTCTGCCTTAGCTTCTTTTCTTTTCTTCCCACATATGTTCTGACATCTTACAAGCTCTCACCGAGAGAGGGGTGTCTCAGAAGAGATCACACCATGGTTATTGTGACCAGGAATCATAGGACCGTCCACCTGGGATCTTCCAGCCTCTTGCCTTAGCAAGGACAGGTTTAATCTCAGGGGACACCACACAGACCAGAAACACCCCCATCACCGCTCCCTTGGCCCAACCCCACTGGTGAAGTGGCCACCACTTCCCTTTCTATGAGCCTGTGGCAGGGGTAGGTCAGCCTTGACCTCTGCCTTGCCATGGGGCGAAAGCAGCCCATTTCACTGGCCAAGCCCAAACCCTTGCTGTTTCTCACCCTGTGGCTCTAGGACAGGGGCAGTTAGGCTCCACAAAACACTTTCTCCCTGCCACTACAAGGCCATTTCCAGATTCTCTGAGGTCTGCAAAGCACAGCCTCCCTCCTGTGCCAGCACTGAATTGCCTCTGTCTGAAATGACAACTGGTGCCTCAGCCATTTGCTCAGTCCTGAACGATGAGATTACCGCAAGGAAGGAAAATAAAATCCCAGCAATAGCTTGTTTCCTGTCCACCGGGAGAATCCAGTGACTTCGCAAAGAGACAACTGAGTTCCAGGCACCCTGCAGCCAGCCAGACCAATGAGTCACTCAGGGAGCTGGGGCTAACAAGAGCTGTATGCCTATTTAACCTATCCCAAGGTACTACCTGCTCTCAAAACATGCAGGGATGTTTGCTGAAGCTCTGGGAATGCTGGGTCCTCATGGGCATCCTTCAGCCTCCTGAAAGAAGTTTGACTTAAATACACTCTGTGCTTTCTGCTTCATAAACCTCTCTGCTGTACTCAGGCATAAAACAGTCCAGGCTGGGAGGCACTGAGACACATGAGGAAAAGGAGAATGGCTTAGTGTCTTGGAGAGAGACAGAAAAACCTTTCTGGCAAAGGACAGTCCTATAGGGATCCATCGTTGCTTCATTACTAGCCCTATAAAAGTGGTAGTAATTCAGCCAAGAGGCCTCGGATATGCTGGTAAGAACAGCTCCCTTGCTTCCCTCTAGCAAGGCTGGGACCCTCAGTGGGGACAAAAGTCCTCAGGCGACTGGCTGAATACGAGGAAGACCCTGAGGGAAGCAATCCCATGGATGGAGCAGCTGATGCCAGGGGGAGGGGGAACCATGAACACAGAAGTGCCCAAGATCTGTCTTCCCCATTGCATAAGCATTGCAGTGGCGAGAATTTGAGGGAAAGAGGGTAAAAATGCTCAGCCCTTGCGTGCAGCCACCCTCTGGGGTGTATGGTGCTGGATAACATGACCTTTCTCCTTATTCAGACACAAATCCTGAGCAACGTGGGTGACTCCCATGCTACGAGATTTTTTCATTAATGTAACAGAATTTGCTGCACAGCATTTAATGGCTAACAAGGAATCCAGCCAACAGGGAGCCTGTGAACCTGCTTGGCTGTGATGATCTCCCATTTGGACTCTCTGATGTGTAATAAGCTGGTTGGACTCTCTGATGTGTAATAAGCTGGTGGAGCTCATCTGCAGAATGCAGTGCAGACATTCATTCAGGTCTCTCTCCCTCCCTTCCTCTTCTTCCTATACCACTTATAGAGTTAATGAGGATGCAGTTGTCATAGCGCGATCACACAAGCTTTGTTTACTTGGGGAAATCAAGATAAAAAGAAAAGAAAAAAACCCCAACCTTCTAAAGTCTTTAAAAAAATAGCTGCCTGAGACGAGCCTCTGGCTTGGTGGTTCAGGAACAATCAGTGCTTTCTGCTGCACAGGAATCTGTGGGAGCTCTGTGGTGCAGAGAAGGTAAACAGGAGAAACTTATTCACTGCCTCTCCCATAAGCGGGAGGGCCGAAATCCTCAGGCATGTGTTTAAAAATAAACAAAACAAACTCCCCTTTTTTAATACATAGTGCATAATTACCTGGTGGAACTCATTGCCAGAGGACAATGTAGACAGCAAAAATATAAGCAGGTTGCTGTTTATGAGCATGATTTACAGCAAGTCTTGTTAAACTCAAAAAGTTCAGGACTGTCACCAACCCTAGATCTGGGCCAGTGTGGCTGCATCTAGCTGAGGAAACCTCCTGGAAACCTCTGAGGGTGATTAGTGCTTCCTCTCTGGGTACCTGTTCACAGAGTGCACCGTCCTCTTGGGGAGTATTTTTTTCCGTTGTCCAGTTGAACATCCCAAGTCACAACTGTGGCCGTTGGCCCCTGTTTCACCATCTGCCACTGTTGAGAAGAGGTTGACTGTTGTCTTTGTACCTCACCTTCACGTAGCTGCAAGCTGCTATGAGATCTCCCCTTAGGCCCTACTGTTGAGATAGTTTCTCAACAAGTCTCAACCTTCCTGATTACCAGAAGCTGGGAGAGCTTCTATGCTTGGATTCTCAAACCTGAAGAAGGCAACAGGTTCCTGGTAGAGCTGTAGCTGTCTCCTGCCTCTGCCTCACACAGCAATTTGTGCCTGTGGTTCTTCTTCATATGAGGAGGCTCCAACAGAGATCCCAGACCCCTGGAAGCAAACACCTTTGGAAAAAGTAGTGTGTAAAAGTTACCACCAAGCATCATTGCAAAAATACCTTCAGATGGGGTGCGAGTGAAAAGTTAGGAAAGGAGAACACTGACCAGTAACAATAGCCTTTGTCAAGCCCCTTTTTGAGATGCAAGCTGAGGAGAAACACCAAAAGTCGAAATTCTCTGTACAGCCAACGGAAAGCAATGGACACAGCTGGCTGTAGCTGTATGTTCAGGAGTATAAGCACTTGCATCCTTCATAAGGACGTCCATCAGTCCTTTTTCAGCAACTCTGAGTAGTGTTCACATCACGTCCCAGGGCTCTGCTGGTGAAGACTGAGCCCCTTTTCAGCCTGTCCCTGTTCAGCCAACTTTCAGCAGCTGTCTATCGTCTTCTTTATTATGCTCCACTTTTTGCAAAACTGGGAATTGCTGAGCTCTCCATGTGGCACAGAGATCTGTCAGTGCTGCAACTGTTGGGGAAGATCCACTGTTCAAGTTATCCTAAATGCCTTTTCATGAGGTCTTACTTGCTACAAATGAATCAGGGAAGAATGAAGGACACCAGGCTCATTCATGATTCTTTAATTAGTAACAGAACAAAAATGCTTGGACTTTTATTGATTATTTTACATAGAAAATATTGGAATGATGTATTGGGTGCCTTTGTCTCCATTTTGCTCTTTTTTATTTCCATGTAAAAATATACATCTGGTACACAAGATTAACAAAAATAGATTTTCACAACAAAGTAAGTGCTTTGAGCACTAAAAATCCATTTGTGCACTTTAATGCTGGCATTATATTTACATTTTCCAGCCAAACCCCTCCCTTCCTGAAAAGTGGGCAAACCCCTGATTATAAATATTGGCTGTGTGTAGTATACAAAACCTTTCCAGAAAAAGGCCTGGAAGCACAAACATAACAGCATTGTGGCTCAGACAATTTGATTTTAACTCTCCAAAATAATAAAAAAAGACTTCACCGCTTGTCAAAAGGAGAACGTCACAGGGAACACAGCAATAGTTAATAGACGTTGCAGGCCTAAGAGGGAGAAATTTTGAGGTGTGATACTAACGCCTTTCAAGGGAATAATGACACAGATCAGGTAGAGATGGTATGGTTTCTTTCTCAGGCTAAAGAAACCCCAGGCAACAAAGTTTAAGTAGAGCAGATCTTGTCTTTTTGGAAGAACAAGGTAGATCAGATGTCTCTTGAAGTCCCTCCCAGCCTAATTAACTACGATGTACAAGTGGATAATGGGAAGACAACAATTTCTACAGTCAGCATCTGCTGGTTTTGAGGCAAGACAACATGTCAGAAAATGCTGCTTGTTTTTTGGAAACAGTTTCTTTCCCTCACTTTGTATCATGATTTCTGAGTCTGGAAAATACTCAGGTAGGCAGGGCTGATCACACTGAAAAGTGACCTAGTTCAAGTCCATCTGTCATGTGGCCATCTAGTCATTAGTCCAAGAAATGTTAGGTACATTTTGGAATATCATGAAGTCTGCTTTGCAAAGTGTGAACATTTCCTGGGGGAAAAAATGGTCCCTTTAATAAAGCAGGGATTGGTCAGGGCAGAGGAGGCATTCATAACTCGTGGTTACAAATGTTACATTGGCTATTATGAAGGCAGTTGGGATCAAACGTCACCAACTTTGCAGAGCTGACCTCAGATATTATCACAAACCCAGTCCATATGAGAATAGTAACAAGCATTACTCAGTAGCCAAGTTCACACCTGCTCACGAGTGACCTTTGCTACCAGGATCACAGTACCCTGTGAGCAGGTATCACTAACAAAACACTCAGATCCTTATAGCTGAGGACAAAACAAGAGGAAGGGTAACTGAAGGGATATCACCAGACATAGGGCTAAGGCCAGAGTGGGTAAAAGAGCCAAATTTGCCTTGTTCTCCAGTAGTCAATGGCTTTCTAAGACAGTAGCCACATGACAGAGGCTGGGATGTATTAAAAAGAATTGTCCAGAGATGTTGAACAAGCTTAGGATTCAGCCCTGGCCTGAAGAGGCTCTTCTGCAGCGTTCATAGTTCAGTGGACTGAAATAATCAGAGTGAGTTCTTCAGAACAGATCTCCCACCATACGGTGTCTTGTCCCACTGGAATGAGCTACCTGCATTTGCCTGCTGAAATCACTTCAGTGGCAAATTCGTTCTGTCATTTCTTTCTGCATTGAAGGGGGAGAGAAAAGAAAGAAACAGTAAATACAAAAACTGGATTTGAGTAAAGTGACATGTAAGACAGTTTGGTAGATATCCAAAAGCAACCCAAGGAAGTCACCATGGAAATTTCAAGGAGAGATTCCCTGTTTCCCATGCTAGCCCTCCTGGAACCCCTCTGCTTGTCTCATCTGCTTTTTCCTGGGATCCACCTCAGTCTCTGTGGCGCAAGGTCATTTTGGCTGTGCCCTCGCCTTGAAAGCAGTCCAAGGAAAGAGCACTGCCTGAGAAGTCAAAAGATCCAGGTCCTGCTCCTGACTAACCATGACCCCTGCCTTCTGGTACCCCTAAGACATAAGAAACAGGGTCCACTAGCCTGATCAACCTCTCCATCAGTTGTTCAGCACCACACACTCACAGCTAAAGTCCCCTCCTCTCAGTCACCACTCCTGTCATTTCTCCAAATGCTTCATCTGCAAACCCTAGCCCTGAGCTAGGTGCTGGACACAGGCTGAAACAAGATGACAACAGCAAATGCTGCTTAGGCTAACAGACTGTTTTCTTTAGCCAGCACTGCATCTGCCAATGCCAGCTACATTTGAAAGGTGCCCAACTCCAAGCTAGTGGAAGATAATATTGTCCTTGCCTTAAGGAGTTCAACTAATAGCTTCCCAATTGGATACATTGCTGCAGTGAGGAAAATCTTTGTTTCACTCTGGCTCATCAGGTTCACAGTCTGTGAATCTGCACGTGCGCACAGATAACCTTCCCCCCACCCCAAGAAAAGTTTGAACATCTTAAAATGTATTCTCAAAATAGATCTGAAGTCTATTGGCCTCTTGCTCCGTGGAAAAGGAAGAATGTGACTCCAAGAAGTGCAGGACTAGAAAAACGGGATGACCCTTGAGTAAACCCATGAAAGGCCCTTTAGTGCTATAATGAAGCTGGGAGCGGTAATCTCTGCTCTTCAGTGCTGAGAGCTTTATTTTTGAAATCCATCAAGGAGAGAGTGGCAAAGACAGGGCTTCTCTCTAGATGACATGTAAAATCACTCAAGTGCAGAATGCTGCCGTCAAATGAAAAACAAATACTCTACCACAAAATCATTTTACGAATGAGAAGTGCCTACAAACATCTCAGAAGCAAAAGGAAGAGGGGTGAGAAGAGTGTGAATGTCCCTTCACAACAGCATTCAGCCCACCCCACTACTGCAGCAGGGGGGCACCATGCACAAAAGTAGCCTTGAGTGGGATAGGTTGGGGATTCCCAGGCCACCTACAAGCTCCTCAGGCCAGCCCTGAATACCCAGGGCATTCATCACACTCTGGAAATCCCCCTAGCTCTGCCTTGGTACGTAACCATCTGGGCCAGTGCTGCTGCCAGTGCTGCTGCCCAGTGCTGTGACCTGCCTTCACCTTCCTCTAGAAATGAGTGAACAGCTTCTCTCAATGCCCTCATTTCTTGATTCGGTCTTTGTTAGGAGAGTGAATCAGTGCCTGCTGCTAGCTCTGCCCAGACAAAGGATCTATCTCATTCTCAGCTCCTGGGATTTGCTACTAAGCAATCACTTCCCAAAGAAGTTTGACAAAAGGGAAACTGAGGCAGCAAAGGGAGATTTACCAAGATGCAGGCTTAGAAACCAAGAATCCCTTCATCCCATGATCTCTGTAATTTTTCTAAGCTATTTGGGCCCAGAGGACATTTGCTGGCTGAGGAGATGCTGTTTATTTTTTTTTTCTTACTCCTAAATCCCATAACTGGGGCTTCCCAGTAGAAAGTTTATGCCCCAACCATAATAAGGCACTGAGACCTGCTATCTCGCTCAGATTTTCTCCTTCTTCATGCCCATATGCTTGACAGCCTTCCATAGCCATGTGCAGGGAACAGGCATCTCTGCAGGCAGGCATTTTCTCTTTCATGGAATTCATGTGGGCTAACTCTGACCATCTAAATGCTAGGTTAGGCCAGTCATCCAGGCTCCCTCATGAGACAACCAAGAGAGACTGACACTCTCAAGGACAATTCATTTCATCTCACCTGAAAGATGGATCACCTTTCCACAAACCTCGAGAACTAGGAAGGACTGGACCCTGTCATCTTAGCCACCCTAAAATAAAGGAAGATGCAACCCACTATCTGTCCTTGCTTATGTGTCAGACTAGCTGAGGAATCCTTCAGGACTTAAAAATACCTAGAACCAGGGAGATAGCCAATGGTGCAGCCCAATGAGAAGAGGAATGAGCAAAGCAAGTTACTGGCATTTTGTCCTGGACTGGTGAGAAGTAATTTGCCAAAGGAAAGTGGGCTGAGGTCAAGTGGAAAGTGCTGCAGAGGACTGATCCTATTATTTGTGCATCCTGCTGAAGCACAGCCAAAGTAACACAAACACCATGCCCCAGATCCCCACACATGCTCTGCAACACAATGAAGCGGAACCAAACCAGGCTCCCGGGGCTCATTCACACACTACTGTGATGTTCATAAAGAAACTTCCCGTTATTGTATCTAAGAGGGAAGAAGAGCAGAGGAAGAGATTGTTACAGAAAGGTAACCTTTACCCCTTGTCCCTTTTGGTCTCCTGGTCTTTGATAGCATTTGAGGTAGTAGGTGGAATAAAAGTTTAAAAATTCCTCTATTACACAAGCTTTTGCATAACTCCTCTGTCTCAGCCTGAGAAGGCTGTCACAATCCTCTGCTGGCCAAGTAGCTGCTTCCAGCCCTACAGATTTGTGGCCAAGTCTCACCTGCAGCAGTTAAGTGCCGTTTTCCCCGCCTTCAGCAAGAAGCACTGTTTGAAGCTACTGAATCAACAGTAACCCATGCAGACTTTGGCACTGATGGCAGTGCCAAGCTGCAGCCTCCCTGGGAAAACAGAGCGGTCAGAAGGAAGGGAACCTGCGTTCTGTGAAAAGGGTCCTGGGATCTTTCTGGATCCAACAGAGATGCTAATTTTTTCCAGCTCTTCAGGGGATCGAATTGCACAGGAATCAGAGCGTGGGCCTGTAATTGAAAGTGAAGGGGCTTCTGTGGCACAGCAGAGCAGAGCTGCTGCAGCTGATCATGCACAAAGTCTTGGCCATTAAGCCATGTAACCTCAGCGCAGCATAACTTGCTTATGATGAGGGGCTGGTCACAACAGAAGCAATGTATGACAGCATATGGGTCCTTTAAGCTTCAGCCCATCAGCTGGCGGTGAACCAGGAGAAATTAGGTGCAGGCTCCGGATTCCTCCCTGGCAAATCTGAGTCAGTTGTGGGCGTAGCAGCACCTGCACCAGCTTAGAGCAGGGCTATATTGTCTTGTGCTCTGTGACTCCAAATGATGTGCAGGGATAAGGGGCTGCAGGGGGACTGGTGCAGGGAAATAGGAACATGCAGATTCCTCTTGCCACGTAGACTGAAAGTCCCATCAGTTTCCAAACTTAGATCCAACCCTGTCCATATCCTTTGTTTTATTTTGGGATGAAGAAATTACAAGACCACTTTCTCCAGACAGGATTTGAACCACAAACTCTAGGGAGCAGGAGGCCACCTTTCCTGGCCCTACAAGCAGCCTGCTGAGATTTTGACAGAGATTGAGCCAAACAGTCGAGGAGAAAGGTTGTAGGTGGTGATGAGAGCAGGTCTCCAAGGGTCCCTGTGCATGGCTGGGTTTCCTGGGAAGACTCAGCAGGGTTACCTTCAAGCCCTGCTAGCTTACTGCCTCCAACAAGAATTACCCAGAAAGACCTAGACTAACACAGTCCTGCTGCCATTCATGCATCAACAGGGACAATCTTTGAAGGTTGTTCACAAGTTCCAACAGATTGTCCCTCCCGCCAAAACCCAGCAGTGCCTCCAAGACACAGCCATTGGCTGGTTGCAGAAGGTCACTCCTGCACACACCTACACCAGAGATAAATGTTCCTCGTTTCCTTGTAGTTTAGCCCTGATTGCATCACACTGGAAAACCTACTCATCTTAGATTCATCCAGACCCATAAATCATCCCATGTTGCATGTGAGTCACTAGCATTGAAAACTTATTTAGCAATGTCAACCTCTGCTTTGGCTATTAGGAGCTAATTATTTACATTAGCAAGCATCATTCAAAGGAGATGACACCATTATGGGCTGTAAATCAATGCTAAAGAAGCTTGTCATGAAGAGTGGTGATGAGGAACAGAGGACAGTGCTGCTGAGCTGCCTTTTTCTAGGGCTGAGGGTCATTGTGATAAGATAGGTCATAAACTGTATGAAGTAACTAATACAGACGCTGTTGCCTTCACGTCCCCCTGATTAGATGATCATCCTCCTTCCCAAATCAGAATTAGAGCAGACAGGCAGAAAATTGACTGAGACAAATGAAAGCAGAAAAGAAATTAAAGCACTTAGCACTCAGTCCCCTACTTTTTTCTCTCTAGGCTTAGAACCTCTTTGTCTTCCCTGGCTCCGTACTACTGCATATGCCCTTTTCTGCAGTCCATCCCCCTTATCACAGCACACTAACTACTGGGTTCCCAATTAATTCTTTTCCCTATTGCTACATATCCTCCCTAGCTCAGGTCACACTCAACCTTGCCTGTGACACACTTGCTTCTCTTACAAAACCAACTACATGTGTCTTCTAGGTTATTTGCCAGGGCTGTCTGGTCTCTCCTCCCCGCCCCCCTCCCCCCCATCCCTCCGCCCTGCTGTATTAAAGGACTCTCTCTGTCTCTGTTTGCCTAATTGCTTCCCAAGGGAGGCTGCAGGGGAACTTGTTGCTCCAGGGAAGCCTGTACAATTCAACCTCTATAGCTATTGTCTGAAGCTGTGTGCCTTGTCAGGGTTTGCCTTCCTCCAGCCTCATTATAATTCAAACTGGGACCTTAGTCCCCTAATGAGAAAACTCAGGTCTATGGAGAGGAGATTTTTGGGCTCAAGTCTTATCCCTGAAGGCCACATGGATAGAACTGGCTGGAGATACTTTGGTCTGCAAATTTCATTAGAGTTACTAAGACAGTATAGAAGGACAATATGTTACGGTGGCCCATCAGAGTGCCAAGGAGTGATTCGTGGCAATTATAACAGAGACAAAGTTTAAGGAGGGTTTTCGAAGACTAATGGGTTGGGAAGTTCTCCCTCAGAGGACTAAGGCTGATAGTCACACAGGAGAAAACATGGGCATGCTTTTGAGGTAAGGTGGGTGAAAGAGTCCACAGGGGCTGACTGCAGTGGCCAGAGTCCAACCCCAACTGAATTTACCAGTGCTGCGTTCAACCCATGCCACTCTCACCCCCTCCGCCTCCCCATCCCTGGGACATCCTTACCAAAGGCTCCAGCTCCCGATGGTCAACAAGGCTGAATTCCCTGATGAAGTAGTAAAAGTGTTTGTAGCAGGTGTTGACGTGAGCCTCAGCACCCATGTTGATGATGCTGTCAAAGTGGTGGATGTAGACATGGACAAAGACACGGAAAAGGCGGGTGAGGATCTTAGTGCAAACTTGCTGGAACTGCTTGGGGAAGGGAACACCTGCAAAGCAGAAGTAATTTGGAAGCTGTTTGACCATTTACAAAAAAACACCTAGAATTTAAATGTCCTTGCCGTGATTAACAAGCAACCATGGGTGATGAGGAAGGACTCCCTTGGCTAATGTCAAGGATGACAGCCACACCAGGGAAATTTACCGTCCAGCTCTCCCAGATACTTCCTTCTTTCTCAGGTGGCAATTTTATTCAGGCACGGTCTGAGGACCTGGGGAGTTTCCCCAGGAGGGAACAGTTCTCATCCGCCACATCTGTCCACATCTGGCTGACCCCAGAGCCATCTGGCAGAGGGTCCTTCTGCCCTGTCTCTCCACCTTTCCTCTGCAAGCCTGTGCAGACACAGACAAATTCAAGATAACGGGAGACTTCTCTAACCTTGGCCAAGACCACATAGCACAGCAAAGGGTTGACCTGGGACCATGGGCATGAGCAGATTGCTGCAAGGACAGAGGCAGTTTGCCTTGAGAAGTCTTTCCCTTCAGCTCAGGTGGATGAGAACCCACAGTGAGTCATAACACCAGTCTCTGTGCCATGTCCTGTGGCTATGCATGGTCCTGTTCCCTGCCAGACCAGTCCACCTCATGCAGCCACATGTACTTACCCAGGTCCTTGAAAAAAGACAAACCTCCTTCCAGCAGGGAATAAACCTTCCCTGGGATATTCTGAATTGAAAGCATGGTTTATACTGTTCTTTCTCCAAACACCTTCAAACATCACTTCTGATGCACCAAAAGAAACAGGTGGGGTTTCTACCTTTTTTCCAGGTCCCTATTTCAAATGACTATCTCATTAAAACAGAGTGGGAGGAAAACTGACTGGCTTAACAATGCTCAGGTTATAATTTCATTGCACCTCTATGATGGTACCTCCTGAGATGTCCTTCCAGGGTGTTCAAGAACAGGACCCACCACAGTGACTACTGCAGACTCTGTACTTTCAGCCTTGTCCCACACAAGGACACAATTTCTACTCTACGATTCCATCCTCATCCAAATACAACCCTCTGGCTATTATCACAGTGAAAATCTCATAGGTGTCAGTACAGTCAATGCCAGGAAGCTTGGGTAAATCTCCAAAGGAAACATGCCTTTGAAACCCCCAAATACATTTTTTGGAAGATGAAAAATGAAATGATTGGAATTTGTTTTCCTGAAGGTTCTTCCTCTCCTGAGCAACAGAATGCAAATTTGTAAATAGCAAAATAAAATCCTCCCTTCCCACAGCTGTACCTGCCCCCTCCCTTAGCTTCTTACTAATGCAGCACTTAACATCTTAAAAATCTTTCCAAATAACCTCCGGTCAACCATGGCCAGCTCAGGTATGTTGTGCTCTGGGAAGCATGAGCAAATCTCTTAGCTAAAACATAAAAATGGAGATTTTATCTTTGAATCTTTTTCATCAGCCTTGCTAAGCAATTAAACTCTTTTCCCAAATGGTCCTGGCTGTTTTGTTTCCCAGTAGCAGTATCATGCCCTTCGCCTCCAGAAGTGGAAAATGCAAAGGATTTTGTCCTGTTGCCATCTCTTGTGGAGCCTGTGTTTTCAATGGCCAAAATTCAGTGAGCGCTGAGCTCAGTTTCACAGTATTTATAACAGAAGATGATCTCTGGTCTAAAACAGCATCACCCTCAACCCTGCACAGTCAAGTCACCTTTTGCTTCATGCACCAAACTGGTGTGGCTGCCAGGGCAGAACCAGTGCATGCTCATGCCACAAGTGGATGGCCCAGCTGGGTCTTGAAGGAGGAGACACATCTGGGTTCAACATCACATAAACATACAGAGGCGGTTTTGAGATGATGTATAGCCGTCGCCCAGCATAACCGCAAGCACACCGTGACCCCAGGGCTGTTAGCACAGCAGTACAAAAGCCAGTGGGACCCTTGGCATGACCCATTTCCCTGCTGCTACCTCCATTGCTAGCTCTAACATATACTCTTAGGACTTTCTAGGAAAGGTATTTGCATCTGGCAAAGTACAACCAGGACCTCCCCATGCCAGCAATTTATAGATGGTACCAGGGGTCCATTTCTGCCCTGAACCTTTGACTGTGAAGCTCTCCTTGCCTGCCTGTCTGATAAGGACGGGGATCAGACAACAGACCACTGGGTATCCCTTCATCTTGCAAAGGACTGGGTGCTTTATTGAAAGCTTCATTTGAGCTTTTTGCCCTAGGTGAGAATGTGCTAAGCAAAGAAAAGCCCTAAGCACCAAGCTGGGGAGAGAGAAATGCTGATAGGATGGCCCCTGCAGACCAGCTTTGAAGAACTAGCCAAGAAATAGTTATTTTAATAACGACAGTCCATCACAGCAAATAACGTCTAATGACCATATGTTCGCGGTGCGGCAGTTGGGGAATACACATTGTTCTGAACAGTGTGTGTCTCCCTGGGACCTGGAGACAAGCAGTTGCCTGGAACGCAGCAAGGTATCGGCAGGCAGGCAGCGTTGTGTTTGCGGTCTCCAGTTTGTCACCCGTGATGCTTGCCTAGTGACTTGCTTGTTCAGTCAAAATAAGCAATGAGGAAGAAATCAGATCTGACCAACCAATGGGAGTTTATCTCCAAACTACAAAAACTGATGGTGAAGTTAAAAAACAAACCTCCACCCAGTTCCGAGTTGAGAGAGAAATAAAATCAGGCAGTGAACAGCGAATCAAAAGGATCTGAGACACCCAGGGCTGATAGCGTCTGTGCTCCAGGTAGTGCTGTTGGATAAGCCACATCCAGAGCTGGTAGAGAGTGAAGAGTGGCTTTCCACTACTCTTGGTCCTAAGGTTAGCCAGGGACCGTCTTGACCTGTAAGTCCAAGTCTTCATGGACACACTGGCAGCTGAAGGACTTTAAGGGGCAGGCACATCCAGCTACAAGGTGTATTCTCCAAAAGCATCTCTTGCATCAGGGGACAGGGCACTTAGCACAAGTCTTTTGGCCAACAGCAAATGTGCGGCTGTGTCTAGGAAGATGCTGAGCTATCAGGTGATGCCTGAGCTATCAGGTGATGCCTGGAAAGATCTCATGGTGCAGGGGGGGAGGGGGGGGTTGCCAGGACCTAAAAGTATCCTAGTGGGGCACCCCACCACTGTACTTTCACATGAATCTAGCAATATCATCAGCTCCTAGGACATGAAGCTGAGCTGCTCTTCCTCATGTCCATCACAAGATGTCAGTGTGTGGCTGTCCCTTCCAGACATGGCCAGGCTGCAGTGGTGTCTGGCTGTCACCAATGGACTTTGATAGGTCACCCCCATGTCACGCCATCCACTATGGTCTTTTTGGACAAGGGATTAGTGGGATCCACGTCTATCCCTTTCTCCCTGCATTACCCCTCTTGATCACCCAGGGAGGCACAGCCACCCCCAGCAGCGCAAGGCACAGCGCAGGGTCATCAGATCCTGCTTCCGCTCCCCATGCTGCTGCCACGTCTTGGTCTCCTGTGCCCTAGGACCCTGAATACAGGCTGCAGCTCATGGGCTGGACCCTGCAACTGGCACAGGGGATCACAGACCAGGAGAGGCATCAGGGCATAGCTGGCCTTGTACCAGCTAGCAGGGCACATTGCCCCCAACCACACCTTACAAGAAATGCGCAAAGACTCCAGACAGGAGCCAGCCACCCAACATGGAAGACTTGTCCATCTGATACAGGCATCTTCCTTCAGCTGAAACACACGCAGCGTGGTATATGAGAGCTAACTCCTTCCCGTGTCCCTTCCCTGACCTCGAGCTTGGAACCTGTTGCTCTCTCCATTGAGCGGATTTCTGGAGAAAGTCTCTCTCTCACCCTGTGCACGTGTGGATCTCAACCCAGGGCCTGTTCTCTCTTTTAAAAGCAGGGAGACATCTCCCATGTGAGAACTAGGGATCTGCTCAGCATGGTGGCTTGTGTGAGTTGATTAAAGCACTTCCCTGTGGGAAGGAAGCAGGGCGGATATCTGATAAGCAAACTGCTCTCCGGACCTGTGCTGCTCTCGAGCTCAAAGCTTCTCTCGCCTGGCTGCTCCAGCCAGCAGCAATAGTGTCTCGCTTCAGATCTTCAACAAGTTAGAAAGCAACACACGCCAGCCCCAGCACGTGAAATGAAAGGAAAGGGCTCTCTAATAAAGAGCTATCAGCAAAAAGGTATTTTGACTAACCTAGGCAGAGCAGCATGAATATCTGGCATAACCATTTGTCCTGGATCATGGCTGCTGGCACAGTGGATGTCCAGCAAGCAACTCGTGACTTCCTCTCCAGCACACAAGGTGACACAGCAGGGGATAAAGTGAGAGCAGGCCATGCTTGCTTGACATTTAATGTGCCTCCTCATGCAGGTCAGAGTGGTTAAATTACAGATAGCACATACCAGGCAAATGCGAAAACCTCATGAAAAGGATCTTGGTACTGGCCAGGCACCAGCCCTTCCCTTCCAGATGCTTAGCTTTAAATCCAGAAGTCATACCCCAATACATAACACTTCAAAGCCGTCCTAGCTGCTAAGAGGGTTCACCACGACAGCAAGCAGAGAAAGAACAGGGCCCATTTATCAAACATCCTCAGAGGCAGCCTCCTCTCACAGCTGGGCTTCCCCATCCCTGTCAGGTTAGACAAACGGTGTTACGGGCGCATGACACAGAGAGCACATTAGTCACCAATGTGCTGGCACATGGTACTTGTGGATGGAGCAGCGATGGCCCTTGGGTTTGGGGGACTCGCAGTTTCTTTCTCCCTATTGGAGGTGGTGCACAACGGCACAACCTGGCAGGCTAAGCAGCCCAGTGATATGAAGGGATGAGGCAGGTGGGATCAAACTCTGGTGGGACAGACCAGCGTGTTCACAAAAATTATGAGGAGGGGACCAAGGGATGCACACACAGTAGGACAATGTGAGCTCACTCGGACATTGGGAAAAACCTTTATACACAATATCAGCTCTTCTCATCCACCTGCCATCACCAGACATTATATTCAGATGCTGTAAACTGATTGGGCAACCAGCAGCTGGAAGCATCACTTGCCCCACAACAGACATGCAGCCGCACCTGAGGAAGAGCAGAGCAAAGCAGCAACCCATGGTGCTGGTACAGGGAGAGTATTACAGGCATTCGAAGCCAGGGCAAAAGCTGTAAATAGGGCAGGTACAATTTCACTCACTGCGACACAGCCAAGGCATTGGTGTGACTCACAGCTGCGAAATGAATTAGCACCTTCAGTTTATCTTGGCTATTTTGCTTGAAAACCCAAGATGTCATTTAATGCTCAGAGAAGCCTGTTTTCCACACTCCGCACTGATTGCTTCAAAACATAAGGAAACCATGTGGGACTATGTGCAAAAGGAAATGAAAATGAGAGGGAACAAACTGCATGTGCTTACCGTAAGGGAATGCGAATGGGTCTTGGATCTTTCCTGCCATCTCTCCAGTCCCTAGACCTCATGCACCAGCCAATTCAATTTTTTCATGATGAATCAGTACTGTGAAACTATTTTGGTTCTTGGCAATTGTATTTTTTTCCTCTATAAAAGCAGTTAATTCAATGAACTGTACGATGAATTATTATTGTTATTATTATTTCTAAATTCCATTTTGGCCAGTGTATTGTTCAGTGAATCGTCTTTTCCTAAAAATAATCCTTTAAAGCTCCATTTAAGACTAATGGCTTGACAGCAGCTGAAAACTGGTGTGGTGTTAATTTTGGAAGGAAAGAGAGGAAAATCTTTTCTTTCTTTTTTAATGACAAAATTTGTAAAAAATAGCCAGCTGAGAAAACTGCAATAATTAGCTGAATTCTGAACATTTTTCTCCTGTTGTTATGGAGAGAAAGTACCAGATAATTTTGCAACAAGTTTTCTCTCTCTTTTTTTTTATAATTGTTTTGGGAATATGCTTGAATGGCAGAGTTTGAGTTTTGAAAAGCTTGCCAAGAGCCGTTCCAAAATCTCCCGAGTATGAATAACACTCATTAGAGCCACTGGCAGAGCATGCGGGTTGTTTCTGGTGCTGGATTTGCTCCACACCCTGCGTCCACACTGATATAATAAGAGCAAAGTGTCAGCCTACGTGACTGATGCCTGGCCTGACCGATGCAGCCGCAGTGCAGTCACAGCCACAGGACAGCCGAGGGCCCTGCAAATCCTGTCCCCCAAGCCCTCCTCCCTGCCCAGCACGCTTCCACCCATCAGCAGCTCCCTAATAACAAGCACTGCCCAGGGCTCTTATCCAGTGAAACATTTATATTAACTTATTTGTTTTCTAGCAGGCACCACAGGGCAGAATGGTTACCAGGGAGCAGCTGATATTTTCCAGGTGGTAATTTGTTCATATGCCCACTCATAGAAGAAATCTACTGATACAGTTTTACCAGCTGGTAAAAATCTACCCATAGAGTCATTTATTTTTATCCCTGCATGGGAATAATGCTTATTCCCCACTTGAATGTTTTTTCAGCATAGGTACATCAGTTGGAAGAGTGAAAACAGAGCTCTAGCACATGCAAAGCGACACGAGTCATCTGGGAAAGCTGTTACTATAGAGGATTTACAGCAATTGGGCTGGCAGAGCTCACTCCATTCAGGGAACTGTTTCATCTCAACTGGCAAACGGACAGGTTTCTGCTCCAGAAGAAGGATTATATTGCAAAGCCTTTAAGTGGGACTGAGCCCTGTGGGTGGATTTCCCCAGGGATGGGGATGACATGTTTCTCTCCCCTCACCCTTGCCATAGGCAAGGTCCATTGTACATGGACCGCTCGGCTGCCTTCTCCCACCATGTCCCATTAAACCTGCAGAGGGGTTTTCTTGCGGTGGAAGCTGCATTACTGCTGGCTAACTCTGCCATGTCACAAACTGTCTGCTCACATTGTCCTCACTTACTGCCATTTTAGATGTCGTCTGCCTCTCCAACATCAAGTTAAAGCTGACACAGCTCTGCATCACACAGTTTGGCTAAATTGAAGGAGAAGGTGTTTGGATGTCCCCATCCAATCCAGACCAAATTCACGTTGCTGGCAGACTTGGCCTGATCTCGCTGCTCCCCTCCCT
This sequence comes from Struthio camelus, assembly GCF_040807025.1. NCBI lineage: Eukaryota > Metazoa > Chordata > Aves > Struthioniformes > Struthionidae > Struthio > Struthio camelus. Next base: position 28,397,998 of record NC_090949.1, read on the forward strand.
CTGCCACAGCGCTAACACATACGAAGGGAACAGATGCTTTGGCGGTGCAAATCAGCAGGGCTCTGCTGCAGTAAGTGGAGCTGTGCCGATTTACCCCACCCAAGGTCTCCTCCGTAAAGCGAAAGGATCCAGAGAGCTCACAAGCCAGCGAGCCATCTCTTTTCATTTCCACTGGAGCCTCTTACCCAAGGGTGAATGATTTCCAGTCCTGATCTCTGAAATACCTCTCACTTTGCCTGTTAGTACAACCATAATCAAGCCCTGCTGAATCATGCACTGTTTCAGGGTTTGTAGTTTCTGGATGGACAGGGACACTGCAGTTAGCAACAGACAACGTTAGCAAGTTTGGGTACCGCTGTTGCCAAAAAAAGGCTGTCTTAACTGCAGTCAGGTGGCCTTAGCCCGGGAGCAGAAGAAAGCATTTGTCCTGAGACAGTTTTGTTACATATGGCAAAGATAGGCCATGAGAGAAAGCTGAGATGGACACAGATGAGGGAGAGAGTTGGAAAGCAAGGACTCCTTGCATTATGCTGAGGTTTGGGGAACTTGAAAAGGAAGGATTTTCTCCTGTGACAGTCACAGCGCAGAGGGAAAGGTACAGCTTGCTCTAGGACTCTTACCACCATGGCTATGGAAAGTTGCAGCAGTAATTCTCAGAGCTGGGCTTTGTTAAAAATCAGTGGCCTCTAGTAGAGATGTTCAATATACAAACTGGGTGCTGGATCCATCCCCTGAGATGAATCCCCCCAGTCTGCCATGCAAATAACCCAGAGAGCTCTCACCATGCAGCCCAGAAGCCCAGAGCATCGCTCCTAACCTGACTGCAGCCCTGCACAAGGGGGTAACCCTGAGCTATACGGGAAATGTTGCCCTTCCTTCTGTAAAGCAACCGCCCCAAGCTCTCGGGTCTCCTCCTCATCTCTCCCCAACTGCCCAACAGGGACAGGCGGGAAAAGAGTTAGGAGCTGCAGTAATCACTGCACCATTTTCCCTGTGTGTTTTATGTTACCAGATATCCAGGCCATGTGGCAGATACAGATCTCGGCCCAAACGGCCATGCCAGGGATAACTAAAGCTTTGCCACGGGGCAGCGTGCACAGCAGGGCTGGCACGTTGTCGCTGCACTCCATCCCAAAAACCAATAGGAAGGAGTTGTGTTCAGCAGCTGATCAAAAACAGTGGCAAAGGAGGGGTTGAAGAGGAGAGAGGAGGGGAATGAAGAGCCAGGGATGACAGGAACTGCCTGTAGCAGCGGACGCAGAGCAGTGACCGTGAAACTCCCCTTGAGACAGTGGTCAGCCATGTGGGTGAAGTTCTCCGCTGTAAGCAGAAGCGAGATAAACTTTCTTTATGCTAAATCCCATCTTTACTGCTAATTTTTAAGAAGCTTATTTGAAATTTATCATTTCTTAAAACAAACAAACAAACAAACAAAACCTTATCCATTGTAACAATGCCGCATACGCCATTAGCTCTGGAGAGGCCCTCTGCCCTGGGAGCTGTCTGTAGCCATGGACAGGGGTGGACGGCTCTGTTTTCCATTCACACCTTGCACAGCAAAAATGGTTTCCTTTCATTGCCTTGGAGCGTGCAACCTTTCACTTTGCCTTGCTGGTCTCCTGCTCTTGCGTGGCCAAAGGGAGGGAGGCAGAAACACAAAAATATGTCACTAGGGAAAAAAAAATACTTAAAAAATATAGGAAGCTGAGCTGGTCTAAAAACTTCAGCAGTCTTAGACTCTGGCTACACATGAGGGACTTGGGGCCGATAAGAAGAACTAGTGTAACAAGCTCCCTGTGAAATGCTGTAGCTAAAAAGATAAATGGGCTCCTTGCAGATACATGTCTGGGCATAGCAAGTGGAAAAGGTTGCTCTCAGCTCTGTGTGCAGCATTCCTAGGACACCCTGATGGTCTCACTCCAAAAAGCAGCTATTAAAAATGTGGCTAGAGTCCAAAAAAAAAAAAACTGCATGCAGAGGGGTCTGGATTGTGGGAAATGGGCTTTTGGCTGAAGGCAACACACAGTATCTCTTGATCTGCTGAGGGCGGGTTCAGCCATGACTTCAGAGTGGCCTGCAGGTGCCCAAGGGGGACATGGCGGCTGGCAGCGCTCCCTCTGTGTGGCAGCCTGCTCTCGTCTCACCACCCCAGGGCAGCGGTCCTCCTTATCAGCCAGGAACATTTCAGACTTCTCCCCCTCGTTTAAACAGTTCCCATCTCCCCCGTGCTCCTTCAGTGTGTTGTATTCTCATCTCCTAGGTCCTTTTCCAAGAGCCTGGTTCTTTTACGAAAGAGGGCGAACATCTCCTTTTGTCCTGGCTCCTTTCCCGGACCCCTGTACCTTTCCCAGCTAAATGCTCCCCTGGCCTCCTCCCGTTCTTTGGAACAGAAAAAAGGAGCAGCCCCTGTCAGAAATACGCAGATGTGACATTTCCCTTCGTCCAAACACCTCCATCTTCTGAAATGCCAGAGCTGCCAAGCAATTAACCTGAGCACAAGGCAAGCCAGTCAAAACCAGTTAATTGGGGACATACTGATGACAAAATGTGACAGGCTCTCTCCTCCCACTACTGCCTTTCATGTTCTTTAGAGTGAGCCCTCAGGCTAAGCTACCTTTTACGCATGTATATATGTAACGCCAGAAGCACTGAGACATGCCAGCACAAGGACTGAAGTCACTTGGCGACACGACGTGCTACTGTCACAAAGAGGCTTGAAAGATGGGCCTGGGAATGGTTTTACTAGAGTAAAACCAGATTTGTCTCAAGCCTGCCTCCACCTAGCTGTGATATCATGCAGAAGTGCCCCCACGTCCAAAATGAAACCTCCTTACGTTGGGATGTTTTACATCCCACAAGGAGAAGTACCAGAAATGAGGTGAAAACCACCAGGGACACAACTGTGGCTAATATTTTCAAGCAGGCAATGTGCAGACAGCATAGTAGGATGGGCATGGACCAGCCAAGGGTACCAGCAGGTGCCCAGACCCTCTCTCCCACCGTAGCACAGCGTGTTTTTTGGCAGCCCCATGCTGTGAGCCAATGCCAAGGAACACTTCCAGCATCCTTTGCAATATTAAGACTCTCTATTGCTGACTCCCCAGAGCAGCTTTCAGGCAGGATCACATCCTAAATCCCACCTGAAAGGCGTTAAATTGGATCAAAATAGTTTCCTTTCTGGCTAGAAGGAAAAGAGTATAAAAACCATGTCCATGTCCCTGTTTTTACCAGCACAGGGAACTTCTCCTTGGGAACAAGCAGCCTCTGGAACAGGAAGTCTCTAACCTCACTGCTGTCATTCATCCCCTTGGCAACAGTGACCCCATCCAGCTGCGAGCAAGACCATGCAGGTCCCCAGCTGTAGCCAGAATCAATGGGGACTTTGTTGCCTCCCAGCAGAGCTGGGGCTGCCAGTGCTGAGCATCCCACACTGCTGCTCTCAGCCAGCCACCAAGGATCACTTCCAGCCTCATCCATCTCCCGGGACGTGCTGTGACCATATAGCCCACAAAGGTGAGATGCCTCAAACGCAGAGACTCCACCATCAAGTGGTGAATGTCTCCAGGTGAATCCCAGGGCCCCAGCTGAACCCTGCCGTGCCCCATCACATTGGCTCTGAGGGATTCTGGGGACTCACAGGCGGTGTTGGCCAGTCCTCCAGGGCTATCCCACACCTCCCACATGCACCCCAAAGGCAGCCTAGCTGCACATCCACCAGCACAAGGATCCCGGCACTGTGCTGTGCCGTTGCCCCAACATGCTGCACCAGCCTGCCCCAGGCTGCAGCTGTGCTGAGATCTAAACAGTGCCAGAGGCTACGGTGGCAAGGGGGAAAAAGCAGCCATTGCCTGCAGGTCTCAACTCATCCTTTAGGTGATGGAGAGAGAGGAAAGAAACCTCCAGAAGGCAATTTGTACCACCCTAACCACAGATGGAGTTGGTGCAGCTAGATCAGACCAGACACCCCATTCCAGAAAGCTGAAATTGAGTTTGACACACCAAACCTGCACATGCTGCATCCCTCTTGCTTGCACAGAGCCGTGACCCTCCCGAGCCTCCACAGCAAAGATGTAGCCCAGAGGGCCAGAGACTTTCCCAGCAGAAGGAGTGGCACACAAGCAGACATTACAGCATAGCCAAATTGGGCTATGACAATTAGCGACGCCCAATAATCCCACATATGCTATTTTCTTCACGGGTTTCTAGGACTTTCCCAGCATGTTAATGAAAATCCCAAGCCTAAACCGCACTGATTTCATATAAATATGTCAGCTATGCTGCCTGGGAAAACAGAAATGGGGAGGCAGACTTGCAAAGCCATGCATTTCCACTGTAAGCTCCTTAAAGCTTCTTTTACATTCAAGTGGCTTTGCATTTCATCTGAAAAGAACCACTTCTATGCATGACCCAAAGCTGTAGCAGACGGATTTAATGCAAATGACCCAGTGAAAGGACAGATCCTTTAGAGAGGGAAAGTTTATTTATAGAACCTTTTCGCTTCATGAAGATGCCAGAAAACAACCAAATCAGCCCCTCAGGAAATGGGAGTTGTAATAGTTGTCCTTCAAGCAGAACAATTCCCCAGTACCCACCAGCCAACACACTCAGTTCCTATCCTTGAACTCACCTTCCCAAAGTACAAAAAAGCAGATAAGTAGCAGGGCTAATAATAAGTAGCACTGCAGCTGCCAAACTCTGCAAATCAGCAGTAGAAACGTTAGTTTGCAGACTGCTTTTGCTTTTTCCAGTTGGTACAAATTCTTAAGGCAAAACCTTTTGAAGGGATGCACCACACACCCTGGGGGTTGGGTTAGCAGCTGCAAAGGTCAGGTACCTCGGTCAGGCACTTCTGCGCTGGGGCTGTCCCAGCAAAATAGCAACATGTGATGTAAAATCAGGACTGAAATGAATTATCAGAGATGGAGAGGAGCTGAGAAGTGAAGCAGCAAGGATGAAAAAATGTTAAACCTTGGGAACATGAACCTACCTGGAAAAGCAAAAAGAAACGCAGTTGGTTAGTCAGAAGAGTGCTGCGGGGAGTTGTGATAACCACCTGCAAACAGCCTTGCAGCTCAGCTCTCTTTGAGGAAGGGCAAGGGAGTAGATGATCTACCAGCCCTGATTTCTCAGAATCACAGAAGACACAGAAAAACTCAAAGCATAGAGGAGAACACTGTTTTCCATGTGCCATGGGAACAGGATGAGAAATCCCAGGCTCAAATTGCAGCAAAGGAGATGTGGGACAGAGACTGAAGAAAACCTGTAATGGGAAAGGCCACAATCCTTGGGATCGCAAAGTTCAAGAATACCAACCCCTCCGAGAAGCCATGAACTAGCTCTGAGGTCCACCACCAGCTTGGGAACCTGCAACAGTTATAATTACAGCTTCTCGTGAATAACCAGAGCACACTCACCTATCCTTGTGGGGAAGATGTCCTCATTGTTAATGAGCATCTCAATCCAGTCCATCAGCATGCACATGTACTGCGGGGCCGACAGCTTGGTCGGCTTCTTGTATTTGTTGTCATCCTGCCACCTGTACTCGTACTTGAGCCCACCCGACATGATTGGGCAGCTCTTCTCTGTGCAGTACTCTGACATGGTCCCATAGATGAGGTTGATCCGGTTGAAGAAGTCCACCACATGCACCGCAATCCAGTCATTGATGCTTTCCCCAGGAGGCAGCTGCACCACAGCTTTCAGGTCCAGCCCGGACTTCAGGGACGCCTGAGCTTTCTTGTACAGTTCAAAACGTTGAGTACCAGGTTCAAATTTCTTCCGAGGACGAAATGTTTTGTCTTTGTTGAAGACTTGTTTGAGACACAAAGCCATCATGGGGTGGGCCAGCCAGGATTATGGCAGATTCTCAGGACAAAGTAAACTCCAAGGCTGAGATTTTCAGGGTTTGAGGTTTCTGGAAGGAGAAAGAAATCAATTTTGGTCATATATGAAGCCAACTACACTTGTGTCTCACTCTCACAGGGATGAATTAGTGCCAGCATGTTGGCTGACCCTCTTGCTGAGGAAACTTGCAAGGACTGAGAAGATTTGAGGTGAATTCCTGGCTCCTCCACAGCCTCCCTGGGTGACTTGATGAAGGTACTCACACCTCACACAGCAGGTCCCTGCCAGGCACTGGTCACAGTAGATGCTAGCACTGCTGCATACATCCCCTGGAAAGCTCGAAAGGAAACAGAAGTGTTTCCTCTCTCCCAAGCCACATATGTAGCTCCCAAGCAGCATCGGGCTCAGGTCATCCTGTTACTTCTGGGGCGTTTATTCAGTAACTGTGGCAGTAAAGTGAGAGCCATGATATCAGAGGAGCTTACCAGTCCAACCAGTCCCAACCTAGCAGCTTTTTCCTCTTCTGGCAAAAGGGAAGTTTTTCTTTCCTAAGGATTTCTCAGCTCATAAAAATAATCCCCTGATCCTGTCCTGGTGGCTGGTGAGTGCTACCCTGGAGACTGCACTGCGACCACAGCTGGCTGCTGGTTCACACAGCTCCAACGCCGAGATCAGTGGGAACGGGGGGATTCTTTGTTCCACCCTGTGTGTTTGTTCAAAAGAACAAAACTCGTGTCCAAAGAAGGGAAGCAACAGCTGAGAGTAACAGTGTGGTGTGCCAGGATGCTGGTGTTCCCCTAGGCACAGCATAATGCACAAAGGAGCAGGCAGCAGCAGGCAGCAGCCACAGAGCAGCTGCTTCACTTGCTTCGTGCTTTCAGAGCGGGGCCGGACTCAGGGCTGCCGGCATTGCTGCTGTCTGTGGCCCCAGCCTCTTGACAGACAAGGGATGGGTGACTCTATCTGGAAGTCACCACTTGGCAAACTGCTGAGCTCATCTCTTCCTGCCTGTCTGAATTTACCAGCACAGACGAGGTCTGCATTATTTCCCCCCCTTTTTTTTTTCCTCCCCTCGAAGTTCAAGTGGAAAGCTCATCCACTCCAGACTTTTGTGGACAGGCTGAAATAAAACTTATGTGATATTCTCCAGTTACCTGCACTCATCACTGGTGATACCAATGTGAGATCAAGGTCCCGTTGTGCTAAATGCTTTTCTGAGGCCTGGGGAAGAGAGAGTTCCTGAGCAGCCTGCCCCTGAAGGAAGGAGATGGAGAACGAGTGAAAAAAAGGAAGAAAAAGACTCATGGAAAGGGGAAGTGACTTACCCAAAGTCACGAGCAGGAGGAAATGGTATTCAAGTGAAGCCTGCATACACGTTCATCATTAAAAAGACATCTTCTAGCCAAAAACTTGCTGTATAAACTCTGCTTTGTAAACTCAATCCAGAGCCACAGGCACATTCTATTTTGCCCAGCGAAGATAAGCTAAACGTTTTGCCTTTTCCTCCTCCGTCCCAAGCAGTAGACTCCAACCAAGCCAAAGAGTTTGTTCCCCACCCAGAAAACGGAGTGTGAGCTAGAAAAGAGACTGTGAGATGCCAGCCTATGGAGGGAGCAGGAGAGCATGCTGACCATTGGCTTCACATCATGAGTCCTACCTGTCCTGATGGGAAGGAGGTCTCCAGTACAGCAGCCCCGAAGGGGTGAACAGATCTCTGGGGACTCAGCACAGACTGAGCTTGGCACAATGACACTGTAAAGAATAGGCTTTATCTGGAGACTTCCTACCCGGCTGTCACGTATTCAAGCCACATCCTGTTGATAACACCTCTAGGAAAAGTCTCCCAGAGAGTATTCTAATGTATACCAATTTCTAATACATACATACATACACACACACACATATATATATGTATATAAAAGTATATATGTATCTGCTGCAATGGGAACCCTAATCCAGTAGCATAGGAAATGCTTGGCTACCCTTAGGGATTAGGCATCCAGCCAATTTACCATGCCTAAGTCACAGTAACACTGTGTGCATGGTTTTCACCTGTTGCACGTTCAAAGGAGTAAGCATCTGTGCAAACCGCCTCCTTCGATGTTCAGGTAGCTGGTTTATCTCTTGCTTGCTGCAGACCAGAGCAACACCTGGGCTCCCACCACCGCCCAGTGAGGATATGGGGTCCAGGTGATATTGTGAGCTCTGAATGGTTTCTTGCTCATTTTGCCCTAAATCCCATGCTCCCTCCCAGAGCAGGGCTGTAGCCTAGATGTTGGATGCGACTGCTGTGAGGGCCCCATTCAGCCTCCTGCTTAACTGAGGCCAAAAACTTCCCACAGAGGACTTCCCACTGAGGCCACAGCTCTCACTGATGTACCACATCTTGTCTAGGCAGACATCCCTCAGACTTGGTGGAAATCCATAATGGGAAGGAGAATTCACATCACCCATTACTAATCTGACGTTAAGAGTCAAAGGCATGGCTCAAATTCCCAGCTTGACTGTGCTTCAAATCCATTGCACTGTTTGAGCTTGCACTGACTCAGGCCTCAGCTGTAAGATGAGCACGGAGTTGAAGGAGATGCAGATATATCTGAATTCATAGCCAAACACCAGCAAAAGGTTCACAGCTTGCAGAGGGGTTTACTCCTCTGGAAATCTGGCTGGCTTGGGTACCTGACCCCAGCTCAAGCCATCACAGTACTGTGAACACTGGGTACATCTCAGGTAGCGTAGGGTGCAGGTCTGCCTATACCTAGCTAGGCATGATGTGGTTGAGACATACCTTGTTCTGCAGCCAGCAGCCAGCATGGGAGACCCACAGCCAGCAACATCTCTGGTGCTTTTGCACTCTCTAAAAGCACTTGTCACTAACTGGCTCCACCACCACAAAAGCTTAAGGCAGGACTTGAACGTGCATTGCTAAAGCCAAAAGAAGAGGTTTTTCCCTTCCTTGCCACTGTTCCTGCCCTCACATGTGGATTATTTTTTCTTTCGTTCTCTCCCTATGACTAGCCAGCTGCAGAGAGCTCCAACTGAAATGTAAAAGCCATTAAAACGAGCAAAAATAAACAATTTCGCATGTAACAAGAAGTCAGGATTTCCCCATCTGACACTTAGCAGCCTCCCGGGCAGGGATGACACAGCACAGGGAAGTCCTCCTCTAATCCACCCTTGAGCTCCAGCCATCCTCTAATCCCCCAGCCAGCCCATCTGCCCCAGCAAAGCTGAAGAGTCCCTTCTCCCTGGCACACAAGTAAAACCCAGTGCCCTGATTTTCATCCAGCAGGGCTGGACAACATCACTGCACTGCACCACACAAAACCTGTACCCCAGAGCACAGCCCCCAATCTCTTTGCTGGGTAGACGGAGGAAGATAAACTTGCTTATACCAGTGTGAGGCTGGATTGACCCTACTAGGTCACAGAGTCCCTCTGAATTAACATCAGTTTAAACAGGGGCTGGGACCTAACTCAAAAGGTTTCCACAAGGGATTTTAGCAAGGTGAGTTGTGCCAATAGATATTTCTCTGGGTCACTATTTCGGCTGACCTCTTTGGTCTGTTCACTCTTCTCCATGAGCTATTTCTGCTTGCACAGCGGTGATGACAAGCCAGTGTGGCAGATAATATCCCATAAAACACATCCCTTACATGAGCAATCAGCAGTGAAAATCCAACAAATACATGGGGTATAAATATCCCATGTGTCACACTGCAAGTCTTCTGTGAATACTGAACTGCTCTTTGTGCTCCCCGGGAAATAAATGCTGTATCTCATCTCCCAAAGCCTTCTTAGAGCCCCAGAATTCATCACACAAATGCCTTCCTCTGGATCTCTTTGTATTACGCTACAAGCTGCTCTCAGTTGTCAGGCAGGTGGGAATGTATTTCATGCTTCAGTGCCACTGTCTTAATAAAACACCATTTAAAAAAAGCAACAAACCTGCTAAACCTCTGTCAGGTGTTTTCCTACTGTGCTTCTGCTAAAGATTCTCAGAAAGGGAGGAGCAAAATGCACTGTTGCCCAAATGCTCATACCCGAGTGGTGCTGGACACGCAGGACGACAGCACGGCACTGCAGCCTCCCTGCTCCCAGGGCGATAGCACACATCAGAATAATGCGAGCAGTTTTGCTGTCAGGATCCTTGCCAGCATCACTACCAAATCACTAAGTCATTAAAAGGCCTTATGAATCCTTACTGGAATGAGAGAACTTTGGAAGCTAACTTTAACACAAAACCAAAAACATATCCTGGAATTTACAACCAAAACAGCAGAGAGGCACATGAGGAACCAGTTTCTTTCTCAACCTTGCTCCAAAGCTTTCACTGCATAAAGAGACTGATGTGTAGGAGAAGTGAAAGGCATAGGAAGGGAGCTGCATGGAGGCTATGACCTCAGTTTTAAATACCAGACATGACCCTGACAACTGGGGCACTAAAATGGGACTTACCAGCTTGGAGCACAACAGTCTCTGCAAATGGTCATCACTGCCTCGGCTTCCCCACTGGCTGTGACTCAGTGGTGAGTCCCTACTTTCTGGGGAGAAAAACAGGCAAAGGGTGTTGAAGAACTATTTCAACAGCAGGTGCTTCACAGCCAACCAGTAATGAATGACTCCTAGCAGGTGTCATGCCCTGATCTGTCTGCACTTTGAAGGGTGGAAACAAAGTCCATTGAAATGGCCCCAGACACATCGCGAGTCTAACTTGCAGGAAAGCACATGAGCAGTGAAGAATGGAAGATGAGATTTCCCCCGTGGCCACCTTGATGCATCCATTGTAAAACACCAGAGAGCAAACCAGTACTCTAATGGGCTGGTGCTATTCCATCACCAGCTGAGTATTTGGGACAGGTCCATGTAAAGAGTAGGAAAATGGGAGATCTTCCAAGTTTTAGCTGAGGGGCAAAGTTCAGCAGTGTCTGGCTGAGCCCAGGTTTCATGGCTATGCGCGTTGCTGGAAATCAGGCCATTGTCCACAGGGATTTGGGGGTGGGAAAGGAGTATACGCTGCTCAGCTTGGGAAAGATGAAGGGAGATCTGCAGTTCAACAAGCTTAGACAGCAGCTTCCTACAACATGATCATACACATCCCACCACTGTGCTGTGCTGATGAGGCCTGGACCGATGCCCTGGCTGCAGTTTACAGGTCTTTGCCTTGAATTCTCACGTGTGAAATCATAGCTTGCCCAAGAGGAGCCTTGGCAATGGCTGGAAACCCTCTTCATCGTGCAGCAATTCCCATGATGGGGGTGGTCCTGGCACCCTGGGGGGAGGGGGGAGCACGAATCCCTTCAAAAGTGCCTGCACACCTACAAAGGAAACCTTGTGCTAGCTGCGGCGGGGCAGCTCCCACTCCAGGGCCGAGGGGAGCAGATGTGGAGTAAAGCAGGTGGCTGCGGAGCCAGAAACTCGTCCTGCCCTGCTGTCGCACAGCGGCAGCCCCGGTCCTGGGGCAGCTGCCCCTGCAACCGTATCGCACCCCGGCAAGTGAGACAGGAAAGCCGAGAGCAGGCGCTTCCCTCCTGCCCGCCTCCGCTTCCCGCTGCTCCCGGCCCCGCGGAGCCCAGGGAAGGAGGAGTGTCAGGGAGGATGAATGAAGCGGCAGGACGGAAAGAGGCCGGTTGCTGAGGCCAAACGGCAGCTCCGGCGCTGAATCAGCCGCCGCTTCCCACGGGACCAGCGTGCCGCAGCGTGCTCGGTGCATGCCCCCATCTGCGTGCGCTAAGTAGCCTCAGGTTTGCCTAGAGCTGGTTTAAAGCCCAGCTAAGTGGAAGGAAAACTCCTTACGCTGGTTTGCAGTCTGCTGGTTTCGGCTGGGGCCTTGTATTTACCGGCAGCAGCAGAAGCGAAACTCGTCGGCTTTAGCAAGAGCCAAATCAGGACAGGGTTAAACAGAGCAAGGGGGAGGCAGAGCGACTACCGGGGATCTAACAGGCAGAGACATGTAAAAAAGCGATTTCCTAGATTGCTGGCGACTCCAGAAAAAACAGAGAAAGAGCTGGGGGGGTCAAGGGGAGATGTCAACTTGGGGTCAAAACAAGCCTTTAATTTCAGAATTGAGGGTTTTTTTTCACAGAGGTGTTATCCTTTGGAAACAAGAGAAGAATTCTGTAAAACAAAGGCTTTGTTTTAAATTAAAAACAACGTTGAAAGGTCTGTTTGGAAATTGGCAAAACAAAAGGAAAACAAGCAAAACAAAAGGGAGGGCAATTTCCTCTCCCCATCACAAACAATTCACCAGGTTTCAAACAAGGTCACCAACTAAAATCTGCATTTTTGATGCCAAATTAGCTTTAGTCAAAAAAAAAAAAATCCCAGCTGGAAGGGTCAGTCAGAGGCGCTGCTGACGTGCAGCGTGACTGACAAGGTCTCCCTCCCTCTCAGTCCTCGAAGCCCCCGGTCGGTCCCTGCACAGTGCCTCAGCTTTCCTGATTTCAGTATAAACCCTGTATTAAGAGCCGCAAAAGCAAAGGCTTGGCCTTTCGGGGGAAAGCGTTTTGTGAGCGCTCCTGGGAAATGGTAACGATCATTACTGGACGGGAAAAGAAATCTCGAAGGTGGAAGGTAGTCAGAAGGGCAGGCTCCCACGGCGGCACCTCCCCGCAGGCAACGTGCCTGGCACCGGGAACGGCGTGCAGCTTGGGGGCAGTCTGAGGCGCTGGATTCACCCCGAGACACTTACTCACTCGCACAAGCATCTGACTTGAAACCACAGGCAGCCGTTTAGCGGCACAGGCCAAACCTTGCAGGCAGTGCGAAGAGCTGGTGTGCGCGGGGGGGAGTGCCATGAAGGGTCCGGCACCGCGAGCAAACCGCAAAAAGAGACTCCTGAATGCCATTGCTTTGGGAAGAGACCTCAGAGAGACAGAGAGATCGCAGCCCCTTTCGCTGCCAGGGAAGGAAAATGGACCCTGGCCAGGGGAAAAATCAATCAGCACAAGCCAGGGATGGCTCAAAGCAATGAAGGCAAAACTGGCCTGTGACCTCTGTCTGTCCGTCTCCGTGCCCCTGCTGCAGATCCAAGCGCCTCCAGGCTGCTGAGTGCAAGAACACTCCATACAATTTGGTTGAAAAACAAGATATTGGCACATTCCCCCTCGTCCTTGTACTTCCCAAGGCAGATCTAGGGTTCAGCTGCCCGGATGTTTACTTCCAGTTTCATGCTTTAGGGGGTTCCCTTCTCTCCTCCGCAGTCAGTACAAAAGTCCCTCTTGTCACATCCCCTCACAGTGCTCAGACACTGCCTGCCAGAGCCCTAAAACTGCCAGACAGCCTCCAGGTGGACAGTCTGACCAGAAACCTGCTGGCCCTGGGGCTCTGCTCTCTTCTTAGTACTCTAGGAACCGCTACTGCCCAGGTCCTGATTCAACAGCTCTGTCTCTAAGCTTCATGTTAAACACCTGAGAAGTCCTGTGGTAAAGCAGTGTTGGTTACTTAATCTTCAATCTGTCCTGGAGAATCCGTGCAACTGGAGCTTTTACCAGGAGGACCTGAAAGTACATCAGAAGTGTCCCAAGGACTGAGCCTGCCACTTCCAAAAATCCCTTGCATCATAACCAACCCAGCCGCAGCCTAACTGGGAGCTGTTGGGCGCGTGGTGCTCCCGGGGAAGGTAATGTATCCCCTCTTCTCCAGCCTTCACTACATCTAGGTCTGGTTTTAATCACCCCAGGAAGGGGGAGTCATGCAATTAAGAAGCTGGAAAGCCTGGTCTCAGAAGGCACTGGCCCTCTCAAGCAGGGCCGATCTGTCTCTGCATCGTGCTGGAGCCAAGCCCCAGCTGGGCTGTCCGTGAGAAACGGGGTTATTGGCTGCTGGTCCCAAATATAACCCAAACGATGGAAAATTCCAGGAAAGAAGCCAAGACGAGGTGCTGGGAAGGGGATTGAGGGCTAGCACATAGACCGGCAGGCTGTGGAGAAGGCCCCGGGCTCTTGCTGGAGCAGGCAACATGAATGCAGAGCATGTCTGTGTCTCCAGCCATGTCTCACCACCCCAAACACAGCATAAAGCAGCTCGGTGCTGGGGAAATTTGCGCACCTCGAGCATGGTGAGAGGCGCAAGCATCCTCAGGGTGCTCCCCGAGCACACACTTTCGCAGCAACCCTGCTCCGAAACCCAGCCGAGCCTCAGCTCCCGCGCCCCAACTCTGGGCAGCCGCCAGCAGAGCCGTGCTGGTGCTTCCCCTGGCTCTCCTGACACTCAGAAATCCCCATCTCATGCAAAACTGACCCCCAATGATTTCCAGGAACAGGACTGCTCATACCTTTGCTCACCCCCATCCTGCCCCACTGTCCCCTCCCTTCACACACCATCCTTGTCCTACCTCCCTGCTGCACCACCAGCAAACCAGGAGCTCCCCTGGGACCACTGCAGTCGAACGGGGCCTGGGGATGCATTTCACCCTGCAGCCCCCTCTGGGGAAGCCCAGGATGAGACTCATTGCCAGGCCAAAAGGCACCAAAAAATTTTCCCCATGTCACCCAAGAAGCCTCCAAGCAGAAAATTGAACCTCCTCTCTCCTGGTAGGGGGAAGCACATCCAATTAATTTTGGGAGTGATGTCCTGTGGGGCCAGAGAATTTTTAGGATACCTTATACCTGGGATCTTGCTGCTGCTGCAGCTGACTTGCTTGGAGCCCTGCAAACAGGTGTCCAACAGCCTTCACGGAGCTGGCACACTCCGATTCAGTCCCAAGGGCGATTACTCCCTAATCAAAGCCATAATCCCAAACACTGGGGGCTCCAGGCCTGGTAGCTCCAGGAAAAAGACCAGAGGAGACAAGCAAGCTGCTGGAAACGCAGCTTCGTGGCTCGCTCTGACCCAGTTCCCTCCTGCCCTGAACTTTCTGCCCTCCCTCAGGCACTGGCAAAGCCACTTCCAGCATCCACTGAGTCAGGCATGTTACGAGGGCAGCAATTTTAATTGGCATTTCCTGCAGGCAGTCGCAAATGAGCCGACTGGTCACTGTCCAAACCACTCGCTCCCGGCTGGGCTCCTCACTGCCCTCCAGGGCTGTGTTTCCCCCCTTTGCCCGTGCTCAGCGTGCCATCTGCACTAATCCCTGCCCTGCTGGCTGGTGCTCCCAGACCTCCCGGATGCCAGAAATAGGATCCTTCTGTATTTACGCGCTCACCAGCTGACCAGACACAACGGGAAGAGCCTTCTGGCACGCGTCCATCCCCTATCTGGGCGAAAGATTGCTTCTTCCCAGGTTATCCCTGGCCAGGTTGTGTCCAACCTGTGCTTAAAACCACCCCATGAGTGTGCTCCAGGACGCGGAGCGGGGCGCGCTGCCTCTCCTGCTGGAAAGTTTGCACTGCTCTGTCCCCCGAGCCACACGGAGCCCAGCTCGCTTGGAAAAGGATTTGCCCTTCCCCATGGAAGCCACCTCACACACTCCGTGGCCAAAGCCCCCGCCACCGTCCCCGTCTCAGCAATGAAGTCAGGAAAGCAGCCCCTCCGCCCTAGGTCCGAACGGCTGCGCCACAGCTTTTGGCAAGTGAGACGCACGAGAGACCCCGAGCTGCCCTAGCCGAGTGGACACCCCGACAGGAGAAGGCTTTTTCCGCCCCCAGCACTCACCTCATCCCGCAGCAGGTCCAACTTCCAGCACAATCCCCTCACTGCCGTTTCTGCTCTCTTACTGAAGAAACACCAAAAACCAAAACAACAAAAAAACCCCCCGCAAGCCAAGCAGTCAGACCCCCTCCGGACGCCCCATCGCTTCTCCACCTCGCTGGCGCGAGCGCTGTGCCGGGGAGAGGAGGCACGCACCGGCCCTCGCCGGCGTTTCATTAAAGACACTCGGCCGAGAGTTTTTTCCCCGTCGGTGATGTCACATCCTGACCGCGTCGCGAGCTCCAGCTGTCTCTGCAAAAACTCGCTCTGCGCCGAGCCTCCCTGCCCCTGCGCGGCCCCGCTCGCCTCCCTTCCCTCCCACGTCGCCAGCCTGCCCGGCACCCGGCGCGTTTCCTTGGAAGGCGGCCGCCGCGCGCACACGCACGCACCATTCCTGGATGCTGAGGTCCTTTTTGGACAGCGATCCCACTCCGCTGGCTGCCGCTCGCTGGCTCCGAGCGCAGCCTCTCGGCTGTTTTCACGGGGCAGGACAACGGTTCACTGGGGGAAAGGAGATGAAATCCGGCAGTATTTTTTTTTTTCTTCTCTTGTACAATCTCCTCGCCTTCATCCCTCCCCCACCAACACCTTAAAACATAAAACCAGCTGAAGGATTTAGTTCCAGTACAAGCTGGATGCTTTCCAAAAAAAAGGAAAGAGAAAGGAAAAAAAATGTTCACTTCACAGAAACAATTCTAACAGACTCACTTTTGTTGGTCTAAGAGGTGGGGTGAGCTATGAAATGCATTGCAATATTTAAATACCACTCGGCAAAAGAAAGCCTGAGCCAGCAAGTTCAGCAAGAGAAAAAGAAAAAGAAGGAAAAAAAAAAAAAAGACAGACAGCGTGGGATTACTTGGCGTGAGACAGGCTTGCAGGAGTAAGGCACAGAGCTGCTTTGGGTTCAAACTCCCAAAAAGGGATTTAAAGCTCCTGGCATATGCCCCAAGTCAGCATGAAGCTTGCAGGTATTTTAATGGGGTGGAAGGCAAGAGCACAGCATGCCACGCTGGCACTGGGAGCAGGACTCCCCTTCTCAGCACAACGGCTTGCAAACGTCCTTTCCCAAGGGAGCACACCCATCTGCCTAAGGATGCCCACGACGCTGGGTCCCTTTTGAGACAAACTTTGCTGGAAACGTTTGAAAAAGCAGTCAGCATCGAGACAGCTATATTTAGGGAAATATTTCTGGGCCCTGACTACATGTATGTTAAATATAGGTCTGACCAAGCACATCCACCTGAGAGGGCCAGGGGCCAAGGCTCAGGACCAGAACAGGAGGCTGCGGCCTCTTACTCCTTGTTTGTCCCACCCCTAGGTCCAGGCAAAGGGGGAGCAGAGCCCAGGGAGGGGGGAACAAGGAGCAGCAAGGGGACCGACGTGCCTCATCGGCTCCCCTCAGTGAGCTATACCAGCTCAGCAAGTGAGAGTGTGAGAAAGGAAACCACAAACCTATCAAGCCTGCAACATCGTGCACCTGCCCTCACTTGCTAGCTGAGCCAAGCAGTGAGCAAGCAGGCAAGGAAAGCCTGCTCATGCCAGCACATCCCTGCTTCCAGAAGTGCTGTCTCCAAGTCAGAAACCAGTCGGGTGTATATCAGTGTCCCCTCACACACAAACTGGCAGAGCAGCTTCCGACTGCAGGCACAAAAGATGCCCTGTGTTCAAAGTCCTTCCTCCTTCCCCCGTATTTTTTTTTTTTTTGAGTGACAGTAAAGGGGTTTCTCACCCTTTTGGGATTCCCCTACTGATGCTGCTGTCAGAAGATGGGAAGATCCAGTAGCTGCGTATGGTTGCATTAAGCAGAAGGTTTAGGACGATGGGTTTGCTTCCCTGACCCCTGCCTGCAGCTGTCACAGCTTGAAATCAAGCTTCAGGCTTCCTCCTACTGCTGGCTGGGTGGCAGCTGGCTGGTGGGCACTGGCTGTGGATTTTGCCTTCTGATCCCATGTGGACTATGCATCAGTAGGACATAAGTCTGCAGGATCAGGCCTCCTTCCCCTGTAACATGGCTTCTCAGTTACAGATAACGTCAGGGTTTGTCCTTGAGTCAAAAGGATCAGGGACAATCTTAAAAATAATGTTACCTACCCGGTGATGGCAAATCATCCTTGACTATCAAACAGCCCTGCTTGGTTCCAGTTCCAGCCTCCTGAAGCAAACAGCCACCGAAGGAAGAAAGAAGACATGGGGGACCCTTTAGCATCAGTTAACAGGGACTATCGGCTGGCTTTATTCTGGGGTCATGGGAACTAGGGCCCTGGCAGGGCTGAATATCTACTGACAGGGTTTTGGCACACCCCAGCAGCCCTCTGATTTCCTACCCCTCCCCGCTTGGGACGCAGCCAAAGGGCAGGTCACAGGCCAGGCAATGGGGGAAAGACACACCAAGGGCGTGCAGGATTCACCAGCACTTTGGATCCCGCCTCGGCCAAAGGCGAGGGAGCTGGCACCCATCACACAGGCAATACAAGAGAGCTGAGAGGTGTCTCACAGCTGCACATTTCTGCACAAAAGGTAACATCTGAGGGTGAAACTCCTTGCACATTCAGCTCCCAGGGTAAGAGGGAACCATGGGGTTCAACATCTTTGCAGGAAGAAAATGTAGCCCTAAGTGATTAAACTCAAACAGAGCTGTCAAGTTCATCTCTTAGGTTGTTTACCATTGTGATCATCAGCTAATTCAACGTAACAGACATAACCCAAAAGCTCTGGTCTGTGTAGATATGGATATTCTCCCCTCTCCCCAGTATCTACAATTTATTTTAGAGGCAGAGCCTTTATCACAATAGCGCTTGTCCTCACCACCCACAGAGCTACATCTGCTCCTACCCACATCAGCCTGGCCCCGCTCCTGAGTGAATCTTTCGAGATCACTGCAGATGGTTTCAGGTAAAAATAACACCACTAAAACAAGGATCTGGCCCAAAAAGCCCAGCAGGTTTCTCATGGTAGCTAGCTAACTAGTCCCATGTCTTGCTTCAGTAGGTTCAGGCAACGGCAGCAGCTCTGCAGTAGTTTTTCTCAGTGTCATCAGATGCAATTTTCACAGATATGGTTTTTTGCCAGGGATTAATTCTCCTCTCACCTTGTGCTGCTCTTATCTCCCCCGGTTCAGACCTTAAACAACTGTGATCACTACAGCTGCATCTTTGTTTCCTTTTTTAACCAGTTGTCCAAATTCTGTTTGTGGCAAACATCCACAAACCATTGTCTCCCTGCATCCCAGAGCCAGGCTCTGCTGTGGCCAGCGTGGCTGGGGGCACACAAAACCACAGGGTCTGTAGGAGAAAAGGCAGGATCATCTTCATGGCTACAGCCTACTACACTTGGGGAATTTGGACCCTATCCCCTCTCTGTCCCTAGACTTATCTGCCTCCATTCCTTACCCCTACAGGCCTGTGAGAGTAAAGGAGACACCATCTCTTATCACATACTTGCAACAGGAGATTTGCAGAGCTGTAAACACAGCCTGTACCCTGGGAGAGCCAAGTGCTTCCCACTTAAAGTGCTTTTTGCAGAGGAGGAGGTTTGTATCAGCAGGGCTAAAGCTACAAGATCCTAAAGGATGTCAGCTGGTTGTAACAGGGAGTGTCTGCTGTTATGGGATGGAGGCACCCAGCAGCCCCTTTAGCCCCGTAAGCAGACGTTCCTTCTCTGCACAACCCCAGCCTCTGTCGGATACAGAGACAAATAGTTTCTTGCAAGATGGTAGCTGAGGGCAGGTCCACCTTCCTCTGCATCACAGGAGGTCGCAACTGCTTCATCGTTCAGGAGCCAGCAACTGCAAGAGAAACATTTCAAAGGCCAGCACGAGATGTGAGATCAGCAGAGCTAAAAGCCCAGAGGGAAATGCCCTCTCAGGAAAACAGCCTGGAGGTGGCACAAGAAGACATGGTATCCAGCGAGGAGTGATCTCTGCTTTAACCTGGCCCAGTGCCACAGCAGCAGCAATGAGCAAGGCACAAGACTTGCACCATGAACAGCGGGAACCCTACGCTTGGGTGAGCAGGGACCAGCATTCACCCACAGAGGTTTCTTTCCTCCGTCATTGCTGAGCACATCTGTACTCTTTGTTCATTTCAAATAGCCCAGAGGCAACGATGCATGAGGCTGGGACCTCTGCCCCAAAAGCAGCAGTGATGCCTAACAGAAGCTTAGCTCAGCAATTAAACCCTAGAGGAAAAGAGAGAGAAGAAAGCCCAGGTCCTTCTTCAGACCTTGAGCCTTTCCAGGCAGATGTGTTGGTCAGCCTGGCTAACCGCACACCACTGGGTACCAGGTAATGTGATAGGGGCACGTGCAAACACCTGCCAGGTGTTACTGAGGGGAGGAATGCAGGATTGTGCTGCACAATAAGGAACAAAGCCAATAGCAGTTGGGGAAGTCTTCCAATGCTGCATGTTCCTCACTCACATGTCAAGAGCAGGTCTGAGTCCTAGTGAGCACTGGAGCAACCCTGCTGTCCTCAACCCCGGGAACCCTTTAGGCACTTGAGTCCGTGCTTGTCTCTGAACGATGCAGGAAACCACGAAACATCTCTGGCCTTCGTGACCAGGAGGCGGAGGCAGACGTCTGTTTAGCAGATGTAACTTGCAAGAACTAATGCCAAGCCAGGAGGAAACCTTCAAATGAAACCCTAGCAAAAATACAAACAAATCCAAAATATAAAAAGTCATCTGAGAAGGCTTGGATGTAGAGCAAAGAAGTATTTTAAAAAGGCCTAGAGACCCAAAAGGGAACTCAGGGCCAGGATTTATATTCAGGCAGATGAAGCCAAAATATTTAAAGGCAGGATGAGGTCCTCCCACCCTCTGAGAGGAGTTTGGCACCAATGAAGACAGGCTGGAAAAAAATGGCAAGCTTTCTGAATGGGCTGAAGTTAAATCAGATATAATCCAGCATGTCTGCAGGTGTGATAAAACCAAGGTGAACAGCATCTCCCAGTCAGAGAGTTATCCCTTTCCAGGAGGCCTCAGACTGCAGAAACATCAAGGCTGGGATGCTGTTACAGCACGGAGCAGGGAGGCAACAGTCCCAGCTGGGCGGTAGCGTCAGTCAGGGGTCCCAGCAACAGGAAGGCAGGGCAGGAGTTGTTTGGGAGAGAGAAAAATGACTGAAGGGGTGGCTTGGGGGCAGGAGGGGGATGTGTTACTGTGAAGAGGGCATTGGTTTGCCCCGGAGGAAGGAAGAGGGAAATTTGGCCCAGCTCTTGAAAGCAGGTGCATTGCTGAATTTATCAGAGGGGAAGGAAGTGGGGAAGGAAGTGATCCAGAACTGCTGGACTACTACATTAGGCCTCACAGCCGGTCAGGGCAAGAGGCCCTACGCAGCAATGCCGCTGCACAGAGGTTAACAGGACACAACTGCACTCAGGAAGGGGTTTTCAGGGCTATGAGTGCAGCATGCCTCCACAAGCATGCTGCCAGCTGCAGCACCGGGCCAGGCTCTCTCCTGCCACGCAACGCAACGCCGTGCTTTGCCTGCGCCCCTCTGGCACAGCACAGAGCTAGCGTACAGGCCGTCAGACAGAAGAGACGTCCCACCAGCACTTCGGGCACCAGAGATCCTGGCCTGCATGGCAGAAGGCTGAGCCAATCCAGGGAGGCCTTCAAAGGAGGCCAGGGTCTGGAGCCCAGCAGGTTGGCACTGACCACAGGGTTTGCAAAGCAGGGACAACAGGGTCTGCTTAGCCTCCTCTCCTATGAGTGGCATTACAGCATCTGGAAACATTTCTCCATCATGGGAAAATTCTCTCCCCGCACTCCTTCAGTAAGGGGGACACGCGTTCCCTGCTGAGCAGGCAGGCACCAGCTATGAGCAGGGAGCAGGTGCAGATGCCACAGCCCCTCACCACAGCCTAGGTCCTGTGGGAGCCAGGGACTTGTGCGCTGTAGCCGCCGTAGGGTGCCACAGTCCGGAGGGTGGACACGGTTCTGCTGCCACCGCGTGGCTGCTCAACCTAACCAGACAGGCGTGGTGTGGCATGGTGTGTGCAACTGTCACCTCCAGCTAAGGCACCAACCAGCATCGGTGCTGACCCTGGAGGGAAACCCAGCTGGCTCTAAGAAAGCAGCCAGTGCCGGTGTACGACACACCCCTGCAGGCAGCCACACAGGAGTGGCTCAGCAGAGCAGCTTCTCTCTGAGCATAAGCAATGCTGGAGCCTGCAAATTTCGGCTCCAGGGACTCACCTTGCACCTTCCTACCCCACATAGGGCAGAGGGAGATGATGCTAGAGCCTGGTCAAGCGTTTCTTCAGCCATCCCATGGTCAGGCAGAAGAAGCTGGCACAGGACAAGTTTTTCATGGTGCAGTTCCAGAAGTTGCTAGGTATCAAGGCTGTGATGTCCCTGCAACAATCGGTGCAGAAATGGACCAGTGCTTTCGTTCAAGATGAACCAAACCCCTGTGAAAACAGAAGAGAACAGTAGGTTTACTCCGTTTATTTGCAGAAATGCAAAGCACTCATTCAGAGAAGTTTGCTCCAGGTAGGCAATGTCAGGAAGAGCAAGGTACTCCTTCTTGCTCCAAGGAGTCCTTCAAAACGCCAGAGATACAGAGCGGGAACTTTCTTAGCCATGGATTAGAGGGGATTGGAGTCTTGCTGATTTCTAAGACTCTAATCTTCATTTGCCATGCACAGGAAGAAAATAGGGACTGATGAAAAAGAACAAGATTCAGCATTTTAAGCAAGGGTAAGAATATCATCATTCAATTTGTGCTTCCTTGTTTCTTTTGACAGCCACCTTTCATGAGTCAGGGCATCTCCACAAGGAACAGGATAGGTATCCTGGCTTTTCTGATGACGTTTCAGTAAATCTCCCTGGGGCGACAGAGGTGGGTGGACAAGCCTTGGTTTTGAGCTGTAGATAACGAAGAGCCTCGGGCTACAAAACCTGCTCCACTGCTCCAAACAGGGACTGCTGCCACATCATGGAGCATGGGCTCTCTTCCAGCCGCAGACAGGCCGTAGGCGGCACCAAAAAAATGAGGTGGTTTGTAAAACACCTAATTAAACTGTGAACTTCTTGCTGCAGGATGCTGCAGGTGCTGGAAGGGCCATGCGGAAACTAGCTTCCTTTCCATGAATGTGCCCACTTGAGGGCTACTAAAGACACAAAGACAACCATCCAGCTCAGAAAGACCCTAGCCCACAAACAGCAGGATTTTTCAAAGCAATCTGGGGAAATTTTCGCTGGATGCTTGTCCTGGTCTTCTATGCTTCCCGAGGCAGCTAGTCTACAATCTAGGACACCAAGCTAGGCAAATCTTCCTCTGTACAGCCTGCTGTGTTCTCAGTGCTTCCTACCGGGCCATATAGGAGTAGTTCGGCCTTTAGGTGTTGCCTTTGGACCCACATTGGCCCTGCACAGTTGGCTTGGGCTGGTACGAATGCTATCAGTCGTCAGTGGAGCTCAGCTCACCATCTCCTACCTTAGAGGAGGAGGTAACAGAGCCCAGAAGAGTCTCTCCAGGTATATTCTGAGGATCTGTGCTTATGCAGTAGATAAATATTTGGGGGGGGGGGGGGTGTTGGGGTTAAAAAACAAACAAACAAAAAAATACATTTCAGAGCAGCCATCCCTACCCTTATTTTTCTGTCCTGCCATCAAACCAAAAAACTTAATACCCAAACAGAACAAGGCCCTGAAATCAAGCACACTCAAGCACACTTTAAGATGGAGGCATCCTAACTTGTATAAACCAAATGATGCCGCTACTCTCCATGGATTACTCCTGCATGTTATCAGTTCTGCCAGCAGAACGTTTTTCTGGGCCCTTAACACTTCTGCTCCGGTTGATGGTCAAAGAGCTCTGTTTTGCTCAGCACTACTTTGAATTGGACTGTAAATCTCATGCCTTTTCTCTCTACAGATTTTTCTCATGAACTGACCCAAATTTACCTATTTTTATCTTTTACTTTTGTATTATCAGGGTTCACAATTATATGTCATTCAACATTATAAAAAGAGCCCAGGCCCCTGCACATAATCACACTGGTGTGGACCAGGCCACACCGGTTTCTTTCTTTTAGCAAGAAACTCACCTCGCCCCCGCCCCCCCCCATCACCAAGTTAACAAGCCGGAGCAGATAAGCTCCCGTAAACTGGCTGCCTGTAGTCCAGAATCAGGGGACAAATCTTCCCTCTAGTGGTTATACAGCATAGTAAGTGTTGCAGTTACTTTCCCGATTTGAACACTAAAAGTTTTATTTTCACCAGCTCTTCAAGCTCAACGTGGTTCACGAATGTATTGACAAGTGGCTTACAAACCCTACATGAATATTTAGTGGCTTAAAACTGGCGTAGCTGCTTATTTGCAGAGCTCCAGACAGACCCACATGTCTGTGTCTACGCTACAGCTTGTATGAGCCCATCCCTGTGGCCAGCCCGCAAAGAGTGCCTGGGCTATGGCAGGCAATCAGCAGCACGGCAGAGCGGGTCCTGTGCGCTCGAGAAGTCAGACAGCCACAAGACACAGCTGGCCCATTCTTGCAGCCCTTACACCAAGCATTTAGTAGGATAGAGAGGATCGGGCCTAGAGTTTAAGAGTCTTTGTCCCAGTTTCGATCTCATCTCCACTGCAGCAGCAGTCAGCACAGATTTGTGACTGTGCCATTCAAGTTCTAACTGTAAAGCAAGCGCTATCATTAGCACATATATTTCCAAAAGGACTAAGAGTTTTCACTTTTCCAGTTACAAATTAGGGAGCTTATTCACACCATGTCAGTCTTGCCCCCTACAACCAGGCCACTGAATATTGAAACAACTTTGTTGTCTGTAACCAAAATGTTCTGGTTTGATGGCACAGCTTCTCAGACTACTGGGCCACCTGCTTCAGAGTTGGAAATAGCCATCAGAAACTTCCCTGCTCACAGCAGCATTTCAATGGCACAATTCAGCCTCAGCAGTTGTCAGGGAGCCATTGAACTAACTTCCTGGAGAAAACACAGGGGATAACATTTTCGGGGCAACATCAAACTCAGTCCTCAACAGAAGATCTGGAAATACCTCCCAGGAACTTGCGCAACTTGCAGTTTTGCAAGCCTTCAGCTACCTCCTTACCATTGTACACACAGGCACATGCAAAATTAACTAGCCTCATTGCTCTTCTGCTGTTTCGGGAGACACAATACCCCATGAGCAGCCAGTTTTAGCACAGTTCCAGAGAACAGCCGATGCAGAAGCAGATGTGGTCTCCCATAATAAAGTGACAGCCAGACATAGGTGTCCTGGGGTTGCACAGGGATAAAAACTATGGAATCAGAAAGTTTCCAGTAAGATCATCAACACAAAGTCAGTGATTTCTAGGAGTCTTTTGAAGGTGCTAGCTATATTCATTTTTAAGTATAGCTCTAAATATAGAGGAATTTTAACCAAGCATGTGAATATACTGTCTTTCAAACAAGCATGTAAATCTACTGTAAATTCTACTGCAGCACAAATTCTTGCATGAAAGGATTTTCCATTTAGAGAACATCCCAGGACCAGATGTTTCAAAATTACAAATACTTCAAGCCCCGCTCTTCTCTGCAGGATCCATCTCCACTCCTGATCCCATTAGAGAGAAGAATGCCTCTGATTCCACTGTCGTTACATCTCTAATAACACGGTAAGCAAACATCTCTTTTCTTCAGAGCCTGATGGAATCACAAACATTGTTCATTTTAAGAGGGATAATCAAATGCAACATTTCTCAGTCCAGGGCCATGGGGTCACAAGGAGCAAAGCCAGGAGAACACAGGCCAAGCAGCAGAAGCACAAGATTTTGTCTGTGGGAAAGAGAAAGCTTTCTTCCCTTGTGTTCTCTTTTATTTCCCTGTACCTTTATTTTCTCATAGGTACAATCATGATGGATGGGAGGTGTCTTGAGACACCCAGCTGGATTATACCACTAAGAGTGGGAAAAAAAAGTGTTGCTTTCACTACTGCTGCAGAGATCAGCCATGGGGAGCAATAAGAGAGCTTGTCAGAGAAAGAAGATTGCTTACCTTCAATATGTGCTGCATTTACGGTCTGAGCTAGTCAAAAAAATGAAAGTCTCCCTTGGTAGGAAATGGCAGCATTTCAAGGCCTGAGCAAAAACAGGTCCGAATGCAACACCTCTGACCCCTGTGAAACACCACCAAAACAAGAGGTGCCACTGGCAAATGCCCTGGTATAACATTTCATATTTTAATACCCAGAAGTGGAAAAAATTGAAAGCTACGTTACTGTCCACATTTAAAACCCTAACAGAAACACTGCTTTAAGGGGGATGTCACCAGAAAGCTTGACCAGGACAAATTCCTTGTGCACGGAGAACACAATCTGTCACGCCACTGTCCCAGCATTTACCCACACTGCTTTTCTAACTTTTTTTTTTTTTTTCGTAACTCACTGAGTGGAGAACTGACTCTCTGTCCTGCTTCTATGCAGTTTGAAGCAACATACTTGGAAGTAGAGGGGGTTGCTCTGGCCATGATGACACTTCAAAGTGTTACAGGAATACCAGTGTTATCTAACTTACCTACCAAGAAGTCAATTCTGACAAAAACATGGGAAACCGTCCCACTTCCAAGGGTCAGACCTTTGTGCCAACGGGTCTCATCCAAGGAAGGAACGTGTTATGGTATATACGTCCTCATTTCAAGGCACACGAAAACACCTGAAGGAAAAAAGTCCTTGCTCTGCCAGTCAATTCACCATCTCCCAGGGTCTGAAAACGTAGTCACTGCATTTGCTTGGCAAAGAGGCTGCAAGTAGCAAGTAGCTTTTTAGTTAGGCTCTTACTTAAAAACCACTCCGATGCATACAATGCAACAAATGTTTCCTTTTCCTTCCTTTGCCATTTCTGCCTTTCTTAAGCCCTTGGATTAGTTCTTATCATTAATTACATGACAGGTTGAAAAAATGCCTGTCAAAATTACAGGTAGTGATTCCTACAGCCTCGTGCTAGAGACACTGGTCTTCTAAGCTCAGGAGGATCAGGTGTAGATCTGGAAGCCCTGAATTTGTCTCCTGTTGCCAATTATTCATCCAGGGATGTTATATCTGTATTTAAAAATGAATACAGTAACTTTTGTCATCTTCAAAGCAGGAAGTGAATAATGAATCAAAACTGCCCTTATTTCAGCTCACTAAGGAAAAATGGTAAATGGAGCATGAATACTACAAAATAGGAGTAGAACAGCTCTTTAATAAAGGTGATCTGCTGTTCAGATCATGACAGTCCTATCCACATCTCTTTAGATTACTCCCCTGCTCTCCAGGGTACTGTGCACACATGCACAGACACAACCCAATCCAAAACAAAAAGAAGGCATTATCAGGGAGCAACATCACCTCCTAGCAGTAGAGCCCCAGGAAAAAAAAGAGTCTCTTCTAGAAACATAAACATAATACCCTTAACGGGGAGAGTTCACACCCAACATGTATGAGTTGCCGCTGAAGTAGACCCCCAAAATAAAACCTTATTATCTACCTTTAGTGCTTAGCTGAACACTCACCGCATCCAAGGAAGGGGCTGAGAAAGTATGGACTGACACTAAATATTACAGCAACAGACTCCTGCAACTACACTAGCAAACAGATTGCGTAAGCTCATCATCACTCTTCAAACCTCTGTATCAGGTCATAGTTAAGGGTAGCATAAAACATCTGTTACAATCCCTGCGCCAAAAACTTGGTCTCCTGACAGGAGGATGAGTTGCGTAGCCTTCTTGCCTTCATTTCTAGCTTTGGCAAAGGAGGGAATGCTTACCAGCTCCAGCAGGCTGACGAAACGATTAACACTTGTAATGTAGTCTGGACATGAAACCAGTCAGTGCTAAGGACTGTTATTCCTGTTCTAGGGATTTGATGTGAATATGGGAAATATTTCAGTGTTGCTCCTGGGAAGCTCCCGTTTGCCTTTTGTTGACTTGTCTACATGTGCAACAGTGGTTTTTTGATGCTCTGTGCACAGACTGCACAGCACTTAGCACTGCTGCAGTATGCCACAGCTCAAAGCAAGAATGCTCCGGGATCCCTCTGCGAAAGACAGATGTAAAAAAATACATACTGCAGTCTGTTAAACCAGCTGTGCATATTCACACCCATACATTTTTTCATGTGAGTTGTTGCTTAGCAAATGAGAAACTGGTTGGTGGCTCCACCAGGGTTATTTTGCCATTTCCTAATGCTTTTATTATAGATAGTGGTTCTCCTGAAATGGGAATGAGAGCTTTTTTTTGTCCTTTCAAATACCATTTGCAGGTCTGGCTGACTGGCTGCCAATCTGAGAAAAAATATTCTACAAAGCATGCAATAATTCCACTCCAAAATATACAAAAATAAAACCATGTTTATAATATCCTATCCCTCAAGATAAACATCTCTAAGAGACAAAGCAACAGGATGAAATTAATATACCAATTAGGAAGTACAACATTCTCAGAGCAAATCTAAGTCATCGAGTTCTTTAGTCCTGAGAAAAATGCAGGACACAGTATACATATGTATCAGGAACCTCACAAACAAAGCAACAAAAAGGAGTTTGTTTTAGATCACCAATCCTATTCTCTTTCCTTGACGGACAAGAGTTTGCATGAATTCCACATAAATTAAAAAGCACTGGAGCATGCAATTATAATGATGAAGGGCATTTAAAATGTATTTACTGAGAAGAAACACTGATCGTTATCTCTCTCCAGATGTCAATTCACTCCTTTAAATAGTTCCCCTTTTGTCATTTTATTTCAGTTTTCAAAAATAAAGCATGCAGCAGTCAGTTACGGGAAGGGAAAATAGCTCATTCTGATGAATTTGCACTGACACACAACGCTCCATTTTGGCAATTAGTTAAGTTGCTTAAACAACCCAAGTCATCATGGTGCATCAGTGCCAGACAGGCTTGACTGTCACCCTCCTGGGACGTCTCTTGATCCTTTCTGCAGCCAGACCAAGTTCGTAGAACAGAAGAGATGGGAACTACTCCCGCGAGGAAGCCCTCTGACTGCTTCTGGCCTGCTTCGCTCACAGATCAAGTTCTATGACTTGTCAGAATCCTGACTAGGTCTCAGTTCCCTTCCAAGTCCGCTCTGCTCAAGCTCTGCTATAACTGACATGTATTTGAATTCATTAGGCCTGTGGTTGAAGATCTCCACTAATTCATAGGTCTCAGAACGATCCGTTGCATAGAAAAGTTGCACCTGATTCGCCAAGCACTGTGCTTCATGGACAACCTGGAAGTTTAAACAAAGAATCTGTTACCAACGGTTCTTTGTTGTATTAAAGTTTCCCTTTGAAAAAGGCTCCTCGGAGGCTAAAAGGCTGCAATCCAATCCTGCTACTCATCAAATGACTCAACTCCCAGTTGTCCCAGTTTGGCAAATCTCTTCACAAATGACCTCCCTCTTGTTGCTGACCTCCTTATACACCTTAGCGCTGTGTCTACAAATTAGGCTCCTGGTGAGCAAACATCTGAGGTCAAAGGCTCACCATGTCTTTCATGGTCCCTACCCACGCTACGACACTGGAGATGCACTGAAGTCTCATCTTCCCCTTCGTATGGTTGACCTATGTTATGTTGCAAAAATTGACCATCTACTCTGAGTTACAAAAGGACAAATGCATTATCAGTCATCTCCTCTGCACAGAGTTTCAGAACTAGTATAAGTAGGTCAATTAGAGTTGGGATACTTTAGTTATCTTGTTTCATCAGCTTAATCCCTACTGCTATTAGTCCCAGGACTATACTATTACAGATATGCAAATAGCAGTACAACCACACATAGGGAAAAGGGCAAAGGCACAAGGAAACCTAACACAGAATCAAAGCTCTGGAGATCTCTTGATTTGACCGGCAGCCGACAGCATAAAGCTTCAGAACATTGTTTGAACTTGTTGGCAGACAGCAACAACTTCTTCATTTAAATTTGCTTCCATTAACTAGAAAAATAGCCATTTCTGAATTTTTCAGAACAATAAACCATAATACCTAGCATAAGAAAAAAAAAAGAATGCCTTAGCTGCACTCACCAAACAGCCAAAGACCGTTGATTTCTTTCTACCTTTCCCTAGATTATTAAATGGAAGGCTAAAGAAATGAAGTAAGCCTACTCTTTGAGAAAGGGTCTTTTGAAGTTTTACTTTTATTTGTTCTTAATTCAAAACTACAGGAGGAGGTGCAGCATAGAATGAAGGAAGCGAACAAGTAGATTTCTCCTACCAAGAACTTGGAGTCCATTTCTGCTGTCATTAGCACTATTCCTTTTTCCTTCTGCAACTCAGGATAATGGTACAAGACCAAGTGGCTAGGAGCAGTTTCACCTTGGGTCTGAAGGAGGTAAAGAAACCTGTTGGTGTCGCACTGAGAAATTTAGCTTCCTTGCATATTTGAAGACTTGATTACAAAGCTTTTGAGTACTAATTGCTATGCAGATAGCCACTTTTCAGAGGCCAAAGATCAGTTCCAATTAACAGTCCATTACTCTGAGTATTTATTTTAAACAGTGATTGGTAGAGTTAGATCAGGCTTTTTCTTGATTAAAGACCAATTTGCATTTAAATAACTTGCAATTTCCAGAAAGGCATATGATCTCACAGCATCTACTGCTTTTCTAGGTACTTTGTGCAAACAGTTCCAAGAAATTTGGCCCTGGCTTCTATTTTTCAGTTTGTTTGGATTTTTATCATTCTCCTTTAAAGAGTCACTTAGTACCTGTAAAGTTATAAAGTACCCGTAATTAATGGCAATTTTCCCACTGATCATTCTTTTCATGTTAAGCTAGACAACCTGCTCATTTAGCAAATTTAGCAAATTTACCGTACTGATATCAGATCTTTCTGGATTGGAAACCAGTTTTGGACTTTTTATTTTAACCACTCACCTGAATGTTTATAAGTGAAGTGAAGTGCAATTCTGTTCCTGACCACTGCCCCACAAAGAATTCATAGCCTTCCTTTCTTGGCAAAGCATACAGAAACTGCAGAGAAGTGATAAAAAATAATTCTGCCTTTCACAGAACAAAAGGAACAAGAATCCCCATCTCTACTGGCCTCCAACATAAACTCTGTAGTGAGAGAACCACAACAGAAAAAGGGTTTCTTTGCCCAAATAAGAGTGGTAAGACAGCAAGAACCAGACTTTATGACCCAGGAGACTGACTCCAGTCTGATAATCCACAGCACCAAGGCTTGAATGAAGCTTTACTCGCAGGGCAAGATAGAAAAGTTTGCACCACCATTTTGTGGAAGAGCAGAAGATACTAATCTTCAGAGCAGACAATAAAACAGCTTTACCTTTTCAGTATGATTTCATTAGTAAATCATTGATGTTGGGACATATTTTTTATCAGTATTATATGAGACAAAAGAAAGGACCGCAGAACATTCCGACTCTGACCTATCAGTTCATTTTTACAAAATTAACAGTAGAAATTGTCAAATGTAAGATGAGGAGCACTCAGGCGGCAAGCATTTTCTCTCCAGGGATTCATGGTTTATTTGGCTCCCTATGCTAAGGGCTTGCTCACGTACCACTTTCCCACACCCAGAGAAAGGATAATATGGGAGCAGAAACACAAGTAAGATACCAAACTAAATGTCAGTGTACTGTAGAGCAATGCACCTAAAACTATAAACAACTTCCCAAGCTCCAAGTACTTTAGGAAGCCAGATATATTTGATCTTGCTCTTGGCAAGTGAAATATACAGGACCAAGCCATCAGTCTGGTGAAGCTTCCCATTCAGAAATACAAAAGCATTCCTCTTCAATGCAGCTAAGTCTAGCTGCACTTTGTTTTCATAAAGCAGTGAAGCATTTCATTTTTGTCTTAACACAGCGCAATCTGCACTAAGTTCATGCTTCAATGCACACATTACTGTAAAGATACTTTATTTTCAACAGAAAACAATACTAATCCCGCAGCATGTGGTAGGAAACTGCAGAAAGATATTCTTTATCTTGTTAGCTAATCTGTTCCTTTGCAGTTTATTTTCTTCAAAGCAAGAGCACGCTTATTCGCACAGGAATCTTCTAATTGCAGCCTACAAGATACCCACCAACCCACTTGAGAAACAATGATCCTACATCTTGGAAATCCACTCATTTCTGAAATAATGTGTTAAGCACTCTCACCATTTTATGTTTTGTTGAGCTGTCATACACATAAGAGAACCTACACAATACTTACTCTATATTTGTAATAAAGAGTTCAACTACACCTAATTCTTCCTTTCCTCCTCCTGTCACATCTGTTGAATTACAATGCTCCTTAATAGAACTTCATATTAACAAAAGCCTGTCACGGACACAGGCTCTGTGCATGGGACAGATAAGGCCTGCTGTAGAAAGAAAACTTATCCACATTCAGTCAGAATAAAAACAAAACAAAAGCATACTGGTTTCAACAAAGTCAGGTGTAACTTGATCCCCAGCTGATCACAGCAAGGATGCTTTAAGCAATAAGGAAAAACGTGCAGGAGCATCAATGAAGTTGGCCTTCAAGGCTTGGCTCTTCACAACGCTGCCTGGAAGAGGTTTAACCACAAAACATTAATTATAGAAACTGGAGGTGTGCAGCTAAATCCACTCTCTGGGGGATTCTGCTCTCTAGTTTCTGAACTCTATGCTTCTTATATCTAGATTGTATCACTCGATATCTATGAAGAATCATTGCTTTTATCTGAACATTAAGACAAATACTTGAACACCTGGCTTTTATTAATCAAGCCGATGAATGAGTCCGAATAGTGGAAGGTCAAAAGTTTATGAATCAGGTTTTAGTCATGAGAAATTCATTGCAGTTATACGTACAGACGTTGTAAGTTTCCACCATACTTACTGATGGACATTTCTGGGCTCGCTTCCATATTAAATCAAATTTCTCTGCCTTTGAGGAAGAAGAAAGAGAAATTAACTTTCCATAACACAAAAGTACATGCACAGTTATTATTCAGAATCATCCCATTAACCTTTATAGGGTTCAACTTGTATCTACAGGTCTCACTACGGGCACAGTTAACAATGAGTGCATGGAAAATTATATTTAGGTCTTCATTCTCCAAATGTCACTGTTATCCCATTTTAACAATGCTGTCTCTGAGAGGCAGCAGCAAACTCCAGGAATCCAAAGCTTGTATTCCTTGGAGGGTGGGAGGTCCACATTTTAGGCTTACATTAAATCATCTTCTCGTAATAGCTCCTCTGCATCACATGGTGACTATGGTTGAGCAAGATGACATATCCCTGGCCTCAAATTATGGATTTTATATCAGAAAGTCATCTGTTCTTCAGTATTACAATGCAGCCCAGATACTTATTCAAACATACTGCTTAGGTTTATATTAAAATCACAAACATATTTGGCAACGTGGATGAAACCTGGCAATCTCATTCACGTGTCCTCCGTGTTCCCCCAAATCTCTTGCCTGTTCTTCTCTTCCCAGCACTACATATCAACTCCTAAGGTGTAAGGTGTTCAGGGAAGAAAACAGATGCTATTCATCAACAAAGAATTCCTCCACGTATGCTTTTGAGCACTAGAGAATTATACTAGTCCATTCTTCCAGTCAATAAACAGCTTCTGGCAGAAGACATATAGCTTCTTCCCTTGATGACACCATAAACTACTTCCCAGCTTACTCAGGATCTGGTTTGCACTAAAACTTCAGAAGCTTCCAAAGCTCCTCTGAAAAACAGGGCAGCAAAAAACAGTGGGCAAAATCCCAACTAATGTTAAGACCTGCACCATCTTAACTGGAGTCTAATGTTCAAACAACAATTGAGTTCTACATCACTCTGTATATGTCATACTTTGTGATATTAAGAACACTGTTAACAATTTAAAAAAAATCACATTCTCAAAAAATTAAGGGCTGTCAAACTTAAAACTAATTGTGCAGATTAAGTTGACTCTCAGGGTCCACACATCATGACAGCTTTAACTTGAACATTCCTCACCACCACACATACTAACTGAAAACAGGCAGAATTTACTACGTAAGCAACAAAGCAGTACTTTGCTTTATACTAACTGGTTTGAGGCCTTTTGCTCCCTCTGTACCACCTTTTTATTGTAGAGTGTTCAAACCCTACTCTGAAGACCTTGTCTTTTCATTCACTCTCTACTGCATTCAGTGAGCAATTCAAAATATTTTCACATCCCCATGGCAAGTGCTAAGACCTCCATTCTGCAATGGAAAAACTAAGACACAAAGTTGCTCGACTTCGTGAAGCAATTTTCAAGCAGGTAGCGCTTCATGTTTAGAATGCAGCCTCCTTCTGACTTCAGTTGCAGCCCTAAGGGCTGAGCACAACTGTAAATCAAATCCCAGATCTAAGTGATTTCAAGAAAACAAGGAACACAGTGTGTGCCCAGTTATGAAAAGACAGATTTAAGAGAACAGGATCACACAGAGACTCTAAAGTTAAAAAAAAAAAAAAAAACTCAACTCCTAAATGAAAAAAGTCCTCCAGTCTAACACAGACTAACAACAATTAACATTTTTTAAAGTTATCAGGAATAAAAAATATCATCTTATCATAGGAAGCACCACAATCTCAATGAAAGACAGTGCTACCAATAATTTTAAATAAATGAAATTAAGTCATAAGCCTTTAACCAAGTGCAGCTTATTAGCCAAGTGCTCTAACACGGCTATATTAAAGTGCCAGGCTAGCTGCCTGTGCTGTGGGGAAGAGGACCAAAAAAAAAAAAAAAAAAAAAAAGAGCCACTTCGAGAAGAAATGATGTGGAAATACAAATGCTACCTCAGTAGACACTAGGACCCTGGCAAAGAGTCTTGATGTTCAAAATAAAAACAATGCCTGAAATACAGGCCAAGTGTGCAGAAAGAAGTACTAGCTTTATTTAGACCAACTGATGTGAGAAAAAGAAAAGGGATAAACATTTTTGGAAACAAAAACGTTTTTTGGGTCAATAACATCACTCACCCTGGAAAGAAAGTTAGTTCTTGGAACCCTATTTTCCTACAATGATTACTTTTAAAAGCAACAGAATCAGAGCCGAAAAGGAGAGCTTTTCACACTGACCTCTAGAGTGCATAAGTACAACAGAATTACTTACAGGAATAACAGCATAAACTGTGTCTTTTGCAGAAAAGTACTGATTCCAAATCTGTAGGAAACAAAGGAAGTCAGCCACAATTAAAACAAAGCATCTGGCAGTAACACTGAATGCTTTAAAAAGAATTCCATTTGTCAACAAATCTTTGACCGTAAGCACTCTGACAGCTCACTTTTCATCTATTTGTAATCAAGCCTGACTGACTTTCCAGCTAATGCAATACACTCCCACTAATGTTCCAGAGTACTTGCACCAAATGATTGATTTCAACCAGATAACAAAAAAAAAACAGTTGGCTCAGGGGTGGCTCAAGATTTACTAGGTATGAGAAGTACTCTGCCATTTTTCACATCATGCTAATACCTTCTGGAGTTTTTTTTTTTTTTTTTAAGTATAAAGAACATACAGAACTTTTTCCACAGAAGACCAGCATTTGCACAAGTCTGCGTCCACGTAATCTTTTTCCTCACCATACGAGTTGTCGATATCTATATAAAACTTCCACAAAGTCCTTAATAAATAGACAAGTACAAGTAAAATCCCAGAGTCCAAGACTTTTTTAGT
The DNA here is from genome assembly GCF_040807025.1 of Struthio camelus. Taxonomy (NCBI): domain Eukaryota; kingdom Metazoa; phylum Chordata; class Aves; order Struthioniformes; family Struthionidae; genus Struthio; species Struthio camelus. The sequence goes on from NC_090949.1 coordinate 28,433,089, forward strand.
TGCTGTTCCTCAGCCCTATGTAACTGATGAGAATTATCAGTAAAACACTTAAAACAATGAAACAGAAACACGGGAAGTGGAAGAAAACTTATGAGTTACCCTCATGAGTTCACTCCCGGCTGTAACTGGTCTGATACCATCCTCTGCAGAGCACATAATCAATTCTATACCATCAGCAGGAAAGCAGTCAGGGTTCTGTTCTACAAGTCCTGACAGAAAGCTCTTTTGTGCATGCTGATCCCTGTAAGATCCCTGCCGCTGCCAGGATCTCCCCTTACTGCCTTAGACCTGACAGGAGCTTGCTGATGGCGATTCAACTGCTACATATTAAACGACCATAACAAACAGATTTGCAGTAGAGACAATTCTTGAATGGTTGAGTCCAGATATCAACTGATTATTATAAAGGCAGGATACTGCAGGTGGACTTACTTATATGTACATAACTATTTTCTGTAATTGGCATGCATATGAATGTGGTTTTTATAAACATATATTCATAACTATGTTTCATTTTTCAGTCACACTGCTAAGTAAAATTCCCATCATTACATACAGATTACTATTAAGCATAGATGCGGAACAAGTTTAATTCCATTGAAATCCATCACCTGCTTTATTTCCTCTGCTGATTTTTCTTTCACCATCTCAATATGCAGAATTGAATCAAGTGTCTGCAAGACAGAAGGCAAGGAACCTGGCATGACGACATGTTCTCTGGTTCATGCGAGAATACAAAATGAATGCGTGCAATTACAGAGAGCAAAACCAAGCTGGAGAAACTAAATTCAATTTACACTGTATCTTTACACTCTTAACTGACAAAGTAACTGGTAAATCATAAATAGTAGCACGCTGAGGAGTGGATTAACGTACTGAAGATTCTCTCAGGACACATAACACACTTTGCTCCAGTACTGCAGATCTCTAATGGCAGCTGCCAGATGAGCTGCAGCCTCTCCCCTTCAGCCATTTCAGACACATGCTCTCTTGGCAGCTTTACACAGAAAGTTTGCCGAAGTACAAAAATGTTAGTGGGAACGAAACCATCCTCCTGTCCCTCTGCTGGCTGAACTTTGGAAATATGTCTATATGCAGTAAAAGCAGCTTAGCCTCTTTAAATTTATTACTGTGGACACTCAGTACAGACTCCCTAACTAGCAGGAACTTCAGAATTTCAGAGAGAAAGGACAGGATAAGAAAAGCCCAGAGGGCAAGAATTTTTCAGACTTGAAAATGATCCCAATATTAAATAAAAAACTTACAATGAAGTGCAGCATGAGGAACATTAATTCTTCTGTCTCAAGAAACTCTTGGTTAAAGCACTGATGGTAGCAATCCAAGTTAAACTGTAAGCTTGATCTGCTATTACGTCCTTTCTTAACACTCAGGTTCATTTGCCTTACCTTATCTTTTGTGAATCGTCCCTTTGATGTCTTTGTGCCCAAAGCTTCTGCCTAGAAGAAAATATTATTTTTTAAGTTTTTATAGCTAATGCTTTAACACCAAATTTTAATTGCTTTTCCAGCTATGCATAGTGTGCTTGCTGATAAAATCTTTCAAGTACGAGCTCAGCTCTGAGATAAGCATACTTGAAATGTATTTTATTAAAATAAATTACTGATAAGTAAATAAGATTAGTAACTTAACGTGAATTATGAATTACAAGGTCATTGCACATTTTGTTTTACTATTATTGAACAGTTTTTTCATTTGCTACAGGATGATAAAAGCAAGATCACATCACTCCATGTAGCCAAACTAATCTGGAACAGATTAAACTCTTAAATAAGACTCTAGCAAAGAATCTCCAACCTAAAAATTAACAAAATAATATGCTGGAATACAAAATGGTATATTTAGTCACCAGAGAGTGAAACGTGGCTCATTACCAGCAGCAACGTGGTGTGTTTGTAGTGTGATGCAGACAGAACATAAATGACAAAACTATAGCTTCAACGTATGTGAATTACATAGAATATCGGCCTTGCCTTCTCATCCATACACCTGATAAATTCTGCTTGCTTGGAATATCCCACTGGCTGCTTCTTCACGTCATTTCTTTTCTCCATACGGGATTCAAACACGTCTGGACTGGATCTGACGCAGAAAAGAGACTGTTAGTAACGCTGATTAGTATCCTTGGCTTTCTAAAACGTTTCCTGGGGTACTGCCTCATACTCTCTGCTCCTTTTGCGCACCGAACAGATCTTCACACAGCCGCTACCAACCGACTTTCAAGGCAGCCCTTGGCTTGAGCCGTGATTATTTTTCTAATAAAGGCGCAAAGCTAAAACAAGCCGCGTTCGGACTAACCGGGGCAAGCAGACCAAAGGCGCTAAGCTGCATCCTGGCTGCTGCTACAAGCGCGCTGCAGGTGAAACGCAAGCAAAGGTGATGGCAGAGCCACCTGGCTGTCGAGCCCCGACACCCCCTCCTTCGGCCTGGTGGCCCCTGGGTGCCCCCTCCCCGCACCCTCTCCCCAGCCCCCTCTCCTCGCCAGGACTGGACCCCCAACTCTGTGCCCTCCTTCTTCCCCAAAACCACCTCCCTCTCCCCCCCACAAACGGCCCCCCCCAACCTACAACTCGCCCCTTCCTTTCAGATCACCCTCCCCACCCCTCCCCCTGCCCCAAGGACCCCAGGCCTCCCTCCTACCCCCCAACCACCCCCCCAAAAACGGCCCCCCAGCCTCCTCTCCTCCCCGCAACGACCCCCAGCGCCCCCTTACCCCCTAAAATCGCCCCCCCCCCCGCACCTGCGCAGCTCCTGGATCTTATGGCGGTACTTCCCGTAGAAAGGGTTGTCCTCCAGCGCCGCCTCGCCCGGCCCCGACCCCGGCGCCGCCATTTCCCGGCACGGCGGCGCCAGCAGCCCCAGCGGCCTCAGGGCGGCGCGGCTCCGCAGGGCCGGGCCCCGCCACAGCCCGCAGGCCTGCTGCAGCGCCGCCGCCATGCCGCTTCGGCCCGGCCCGGCCCGGCCCCGGCCCCGGCCCGGCCCCTTCCTGCCCCGCCGCAGGCTCGGCCCTTCCTCTCGCTACTTCCCTCCATTTTCTCCTCTGCCGTCTGCCCGCGGCTCCCCGGGGCAGCCTCCTCTCAAGGCCGGGCTTTGGGACCCTGTTATACTCTACCCCATCCCACGGAACCAGCCCCCCCCCTCCAAAAAACCCAAAGCTTACACTAAAAAATGAAATTTTATTTAGATAAATTAAAGTTGCATTACATGATAAAATGTGTGGAGTTCAGTAGCTTTAAAAAAAAAAAAAAGCAGCTTCTGTTACACTCATACCCATCAAGGAAGCCGCTCTGCATTTCGAAAACAGTTAAAGGTGTTTCATTGTACAGGAAGGTACTAAAAATACAAAATGGTCCATATACAGGAGTCACCAAAAAAAAAAAAACACCCTCACAGGTAAACCAACATTTCAAAAGAAAGAGCAAGAGTATAAAATGAAAAATGAAACTAAGAATCACAGTGTAACAGCAAGTCTCAGGTGTGCCATTTTCCGTTCCCATCACAAAGCAGCCTGCAGCAGTTTTCCCTCGCTGCCACCCTGTTAGTCCCAAAATTTCTCCATTGTGGGAAAGAAGCAGGGAGCAGAAGCAGCCCAGGGAAGGACACAGCTTTTGCTGGAAAGCTGCAGGCTTCTAAGACCCTCTGATAAGGTGTCACGCTTCCCTTTCACCTCCCAAAGTCGCAGGACATCTATTTCCAATGTCTGCTGCTGCCGTCCCACTGTTCCTTTCACCTCCCCCCATTTCAGACTTCGAGCCTTCTCCTGCACTCGCACCCGCAGGCTGCCCCCGACAGCAGAAGGGCCAAGAGTGATTAAAGTGGGCATTAAGTGGGGCTCAGAAAGCCTTGGGGTCCAGCCAGCTGGGGGGCTCAAGAGCCAGTCTGCAGCTGGGGGAAGCCTGCAGAGGAGAGCAGGAGGTGTCCTCCTGCTGCACCCTCCACGAGACAGCCCAAGGGTGAGCCAGCACCTCAGAGCCCCAGAAAGCAGATCTAGACAAGTCTATTTACTATACCTCTGACTATTTTTTTTAAACCTCTGCAGCACTGGATAAAAGTAGTGGCAGAAGTCTGCTAACACCTAATGCCAAGACCTTGACCAGAGACATGGCAGAAGCAGCTGTACAAATCAAAGGAGCAGGTTGGGGAGCAACACTTCATAGTTGTAACAAAGTGCTACCAGCTAGTCTAGGTCAAACAAAAGCTACTGCTGTACTCTTGCATGATATGGTTTTGTTAAACTCATAGCACAAATCCATCCTGCGCTTGCAGTGACTAGGGCAATTAGCAGTTGAACTGAAAGACCACTACACACTTGCCATGCAAATTAAGCAGCACCCACTGGACAGTTAGTTGTGCCCTAGTGCCCAATTACAAACCAGCTCGGTTCCCTGGCCACATACAGAGAGCACCAGAGTTGGGAGCAGCACACTATTCTCAAAAGGAGCTCAGCTGACAACTTCACTATTGCTGTTGAAGAGCCTTGCCAAAGTAAAGCAGACTGCAACAAAACAAAACACACTAGTAGATTGCCATGGCAATACAAGAATTCTTTAAATTTTAAGATATGTTAAATTTCATACAAATCAAACTTTCAAAAATACTTTGCAAACTCTGGAATATGGCTATGATACAGTATGTACAAATAATATAATGGTTACATTTTATTGCTAGTTTTTATTATTTGGTTAAAGAATCACACAGAAGTGTATAAAAGTGTGTGGAAAGTGGCAAGAAGCACATGTTGGCTTCTTGTCCTTTTAAAGCCAAGGTTGCTTGTTTTTTTTTTTTTGGTTGCCGTTTTTAAATACTGTATTTTAAAATGTCACATCAACAAAAGCATCCCCTTACTGGGTCATGTCTGCATTACCCAAATAGGATAGAAGAGCAACAGTGAAAGGCAATGGATAAAAGTTTCATTTTGCAAAATCCTTCACTGATTTATACTTCCAGTATACAATTATTCATAAAACCATAACATCCAGTCCAAAGTTACATAAAATTCAACACTTATGAACAGACTTCCATACATACTGACGATTCAGTAAGGTAGACAATTTCAGTTCACTAATTATGCAAAAGGCCACAATAAGATCAGTGATATGTGTGGGCAAAGTCATCTGATTTGTCCCTGATCCGGCCTGCAAGAGAATCTCTTCTGCAAAAGTCACGTTCTGTGTTTCAGAAGGAATTCCTGGGTTAAGACATTCTGTATTTAGATCCACTATTATAAACTTTCTCAAGCTCCTCCGCAGATATGGTTAACAGCCATGGAAGTAACCATACTAATGAAGCCTCACTTACATAGCATTTGTCAGCAGATAATGCTGACATGACTGCACTTTATCCTGCCTTTTATATCCCTTTATTAACAAAAACATACTGGTTTGGGTATCAAGAAGCAGTCATATTAGCCTAAAGGAAACAGCCTAAAGTTCTACTGAAGGCCTTCCCCACCTGTTCACAGATCTAATGACAAGGAGCTCTACTGGGGCACAGAGTGACCCCGAGAACAACAGGTAGAAGAAAGTGGCAGCATCAGCACCCTGTTAAAAAGGATCTCCTGTGACCAGTCAGCAAGACCAATAGCACTCCTCTGATCCTGCCCCTGCAGACAGCAGAGGCAGGAACTATGAGTGCCATTCAGCAAGCTGCACTGCAGACTTTTACCTCTTAGGCATCTGTTAAAGTTCTCCAATGGTTGTGTTTTTTTTTTGTTTCATTGATACCTCCATCTCAAAAAAAATCTGGATGCAATACAGCAAAGCTAAAAGAAAAGCTGAAGTGAAAAATCCAAGTGCTTGGTAGGTAATTGCTTCTGTAGACTCATGATATAAAAGACTTTCACCCTTTTCCTGTAAAAATAAGTTCTGTTATAGATGGGCATGACTTACCACCCCCACCTTCCTCTGCCTGAGTCCAAACTCATTCATGGATATACTTAGTCAAAATTAGGATTTTAGCTGAAGCTCTTAACAACCCCGTTCAGGTTCAGTCTCTCTAACAAACATGTTTACTACCAACATAGCCCAATACAAACTTCTCCTTAAATATGCATAATTTACTCTATTTCAAATATTTACAAGCAGAAAAAGCCTATCTTTACAAGACAAATTTCTTTCTGCTCTACATAAAGTGCAGCTCTCTAATTTAAGGCAAATTTTAGTGAAATATAAAACCATGGGTTTATTTTTGTATGTACACATTTTAAATTAAAAACAAGAACTCCTTTGGAAAGAAAAGAGTGACAGGTAAGTGTTTCTAGTAGGTTTAGGATTTTTCTGCATTTTAACACCGTCCCAATATTGTGTTCTATCTACAATAAATTTGTAACTTTATTTTTAACACACACAAATGAAAGAAGTAGCAATGTGTACAGTAATTTAGCTCCAAGGATCAGTAAAATACTGGGAAAGTGCAGATGCAGTTTCTTCATGTCCTGTAGTTTCCTTTAGCTACAGTAGCATCCATCCATACCATATTTCTAAATATATACTCTATACACCTAAAGCCAATCTCAGTTCTTGTAATGAGTATTTTTCATCTCTATCTGTATCAAATTTCTTAAAGCTGTGCAACTCTTGGACTGTAGAGCCAAATAGCTTTTGAAGATCTTCATAGGATAGTTTTCCATCAGCATCTTCAGTTGTTTTTTCAAACAAATTCTGAAGATCTGCAAAGAGAATAATGACTTAGAAGTAATTTTTTGAAGCACGCAAGAATATCCTGCATGTTGCTCTTCCAGTTTTACTGCATTACATGTTAATACCTAATAGTTAAATAAAGCATTCCCAAGTATGTAGCTTGTCTTCTATGTTGTCTCAAGCAGCAAGTAACAGTTTCGGAGAAATAGCATAAACAAGGATTTTTTTAAATTAAATTACAGTAATTCTGAAAAAATAATCCCTATTTCAAGCCACAACTAATAGCCCACTCTACAACCACTAACTGCATAAAGATGCAGTTGTCTTCCACAAAAGCAAGCTCTGAGTGACTGTTGCTATACCAACAGAGCAGATCACATAAAGGGAAAAGTGTCTATTCATTTCCTGATGCAAAGCACTGCCCTTTTAGTAGTTGAAAAGACTGAACAGCAAGATCCAAGAACCATTCATTCCAGGCAGTTCCCTCAAAAAAAGAAGCTGCCAGCACCATACACCCACACCTACTCCATTTTCCTTCAGCACTCAATTCTGCCCTTAATTACTCCCCCAATCTCTGCTTTAACACTTGGCACAATACTTCCATATGCAAAAAAAACCACTTAAAATTCACCTTAGCGCACACTCCTCTTTAAACTGTACTTTTTCTTTTACCGGTGAGTGTCCATTTCCTCCCCTTCCCCTTCAAGTCCACAGTTCTCAAGCTTTTCAGCTTGACCTCACTTTTCCCAGCACTTCCAGACACACTACCGAAATTCCCTCTGCAGTTACCTACCCCTAAACATTTACACAAATTTAGGAAAGAAACAGTCAGCCTAGAAAGGACAAACCTTCTACGCGTGATATTCCTGGTAAGGACAGATGTCTCAGCTGTCCATTCTCCTCTATGTTGTCATCAGCTGACCTTGAAGCCAACCTTGAAAGGTCTGTGGGCTTTGCTGGAGCACTTGGACTACTTCTAACTGTTGTAAAACAATTTCTATTAGTCTTACAAATTCCACAGAATTAACAGTCAAACAAAACGCCAGTAAAACTAATTAAGAGACTTTGCATTGCAGATACAGTACTGTATGGGAAAAGAATGGTGTGAAATTGTTTCAGAATACAGTATGTTACCCAGTCTTACCAACAGCATGAAGAACAGAAGGAAAGCAGCTTTTTTTGACAGCTATACAGCTTTAATCTTTCATGCTGTACTAGGAGACATATGCTTGTATACCTCATACACAGAATGATTGGTTGGAAAATACTACCTTCTAGTCAGAAAACGTTTAACGAGCTGTACTAATTCAATCCACATCTGTCCACCAGGGGTTGTTTTCATCTCTCCCTTCTATGAGGGGAAATCATTGTCTACTCCCGTAATAAGCAACTGATACAGACAAACCACAAGAGTAAACTTGTGAAGGGAATTCTAACATAAGTGTCAATTCAGTTATCTATCTACCCTTCCAGCGAGGTGGAAGCTTCTAACTTTGCTGATTAGCAAAAGAGCAAGCACAGTTCTAAGGTGGTGAAGTGTTTCAAGTCATCTCATCCGCAGCACTGCACAAATACATCCAGAAGGGCAGAACTGAGGCAAGTCAATGGAAAGCCAGACTTTTCCTTTGCTATACTAAGTTTTCGAAAAAGTAAAATAGATGTTACCAGGTGCAAACTTTTACAAATACTCCTGTGCCAAATAATTCCATGACAGTTTGACAATTCAGTATTTAACCATTGTATGCCTTCAAATACAGTTAGTCAAATACAAGTAATGACAGATGTGAATCCTACCATGCACACGGAAAGCTATCTTCAAACTATTTATACTCAGTTTTCTGTTTTAGAGCCACTACATTCCTACTACCTTGATCTTCACCAAATTCTTAAATATTCCGCATCATTCTCCTTCATTACATATTCTTTGAATTACGCAGTGAACCTTCAGCTTTATGGATTGCTATTACATGAGATTCTTACCATTCTTCGATGCTTCAACAGATCTGTCATTTTCTGGCTTGCTTGAGAGAGCACTGATCAGCTGAAGCTTCTCTCTTAGTTTTGATACCTGAGAATCTCTAGTTCCTGTTTCCTGCATATGTAGAGAACATTTTTCTTAAGAAGTACCCTTCATGTAAATCAGAAAGAATTCATTTTAGGAATGTATGTACTTTTCAATAGCTTTCTGCTTTCCAGGCTGATCAAGTTCTAAATGACTAACAAGATTTAAAAAAACAAAACTATGGAAAGATATAAGGAATAAATTCACATGGTCTGTAAGATAACAGAACCTCAACCTGGAAAGGTTGAGCAAATTCTAAAGAATTTTTTGTATTTCTTATATAAAGGAGAAAGATTCTGAAAAATCATAACAAAACATAAGTGTACATGGAACAAGCATTCAATACATTAATTGAATTACATAGCAGTTACAAATGTTTGCCTGCCGCACTGAATACATACATGTATGCAGGAGCTATTTTATCCCTGTCAAAGTAAACCTACCATATTCTGTATTTACCTGTTTGGCTGATTTTCTGAGTAGGCTCCAGACTATAGTTTGAGTCAAGAACTCCCATAGGCCTTTGAACTTGACATATCTATGTGGTCACATCAATCCAAGCCTAGAACTGATAGTGCAGCCTGTTCACTCACCTGCCTTCTTTCCAGAAGGCAGAAGCCAACTTCAACACCACCATCCCTTATCCCCAGTCAAGAACTTGGCCGTTCAATTACTCTATTAAACTTGCTCACAGCCAGTCATTACATCATTACTGAGAGAAGGTTTTCATCAGTTCCTAGGCTCCACTGGTACAAAGTTTCTTCAAGTCAAAATCTGGCTGTTAGCTCCTGGCTACAGCTCCGAGGTTGAAGAACAAAGGACTATGCACACTTGGGCAGCACTGTCTCACCGAGTTCTTTCCCCTCACCCTTTCATGCTTTCCCCTGTGCTGCGTGACATATCAAGGATAAATATAACTCCCAAGTGATTTTTTTTTTTTTTTTTCAAATCTGAATAAATGCCCAAACACCACTTGCAAAGTGATCCCACAATAGTTGGACTAGCCCAAGAGCACAGCAATGGGAACTCAAACCAAGTTGGCTGCCGGAGTCCCCCATTTCTCTGGGCCAGGGTTTGTATCTCCTAAGATTCCTTCAGCTGCTTGAAAGGATATTACAACAGTTCTGTTATGTTATCCTGTACAAGCAAGTCTGGGATCACTATTCCACAGACTCAGAATAACAAACCTTTAACCTATCACAATTTTTCTTCCATCATAAATCACCTCCTGACACAAAACGGAGTGGACAAGCTGTCCTTCTACTCTGTACTTTAGAAAGTGGATTAGCCTGCTTACAAGTTTTCTCCTTCATCAATTCCCATTTACAACCATTATAAAGACAATGACAGTCTACTAATCCAGTGTAATTTCCCCTTTTAATTTACCTTCAATTCTTTATCTGAAAGAGTTTCATTATCGAGTTGATCTTCATTTTCCATGTTTAGAGAGGTAGTTGCATCATTCCCCTATAGGGAAAATGGAGAACAAGAGTTAATTCATTTGCTTGCTGTTTTCTACAATAAAGTTTTTTCCTTGAAATTTGGCAGGCATGAAGCAGGGAAAAAAGAGCAAACAAACTAGAAAAAAATATTGTGAAAGAGTTGGTTATGTAGTTTACCATAGCAACATCAGCACATTTCTTATTGTTAGACATACCGAATGCACGTTCACAGACTGATCCCAATACGGCATACAGAAAGCCCTGGAAGGATCCAAAAGCATATTTAATTGCTTTTTGAGTATTTAAGCGCTGCTGAACAATCCAGAGGCCCACCTAACTCCTCACTGGGCTTAACAGACTCCTGAAATGATAAAGTGTCTTGCCCAAACATAGTTCAAGAGGTTGGTGGATCCTGTTTCATCAAGCAGCTGCCTAAGTCTTAAATGTTGCAGTGCTTTGCACGTTTTTCCTGTAGATTCTGCAGGGAAGAAGTGACTTTCATCAGAAATACTCTTAAGGTTGCTACTTATTTCTGAACAGATAATGCAGCTTCCAGCCTTTTAAAAAGGAATACTAATCCTCAAGTTTCACTTTGACATTTTATTTTGGTTAGGCTTTGAAAAGCTACGTGTATACTACATGGAAAGCATTCAAATTACTTGCTTGAGTAGACACCCACAGACACCAAATACTTACCACACTGGTAGACAAGTTCTCTCGTTTGTCCAGCTTATTCACAGCAACCAGAGAGCTTTCTAACAGCGTAACCTTCTGGCTTAGATTACCAATGGCTGAATCCACATTCAGAAGCTTTATGTCATTCAACTTTTGGTACATCACTACAGTATTATTTAGCTTCTCCAAAGCTGCACGCAGGGACTGGCTTTCCTGCAATATAAAACCAGGACACGTGAGTTTACTCAACAGCCGCAGCATTCTTGCTGTTAACAAGATACTGACTGACCCAGTTTAACCAGGTAGACTTCAGACTGGCTTCTCACAGAAGCCGCTGAAACCATTCAATTGGAAGTTTACAGGAAGTTATTCCAGCTTTCAAAGTTTGAAATTTAGATTTTCCTCAGGGTTAACCTCTTTGCTGCTGATGTAATCAATTCAACTGTGCCAGCAAACAACACGCAAAGCCCATTCATCTAGTTTTCCAGGTTAAGCTTGGTTAGTAACTATACCAATTATTTTCTTTCCCAAAGCAGCATGTACTAGGCAATGTTTACAGAAGAGATTCACTTTTGAGGAAAATATTGATTGCATTAAACATAATAAATGCATCAATTCCACTCCAAGCCATTCCAGCTAACCACTCAAACATTCATTTTTTCCTTGAAATCCTGCTCTCCATACCTTATTACATTGAGGGTGACTCAATACATGCCACTCCCAGATTTGTTCAGAACAGCAAATACCTGCCATAAACCCCATTCAGTATAAAGCATTTAATATTGCCATTTACATGAGCAAAGTACAAAGCATGAGCAACTTGTTCAATAGTCACGTCAGTCTTTCTACTCCTCATCCAATTAAAGTGCATAAAACACACTTTCACACTAGGATACTTTCATACTTATACATACCGAGGAACAAATTACAGTAAAATCGTCTTGTACTCTGTTTTGAAGGACACTACTGGTATTTGGTCTTGACAAAAAGACTTTTTATGCACTAGAACGTATCAAAACACAAAGCTTCACTGTAAGTTGTACCAATATTCCTTATGCAAGGAAGTAATATACCTGTTCGCAATTTTCTGTCTGATTTCTCTGAGTCCTTGGTGTGGCAATGGAGGGAAGTGAAGGCATCTGCTTTAACTCCTTCTAATGAAAGAAGCAGAAAGTTATGTACCAAATACCTGTAAAAAAAACCACTAAGCTTTTAAGACCAGGCAGATCATGGCTAAGAGTATTTGCTACAACCACTGAGCTCATGTTTGCTGGGCGTGCAATATTGTAAAGAGAATACAGTGAAGAGTGATTTTCCCCTTTCAAGTATGTAGGGACCAAAGCATTTTTAAAATAAAATACCTCCAAATTATCTACTCCCCTTTAATGAGGTATTACGATGCACATTTCTTTGTTACTATGTATACTGCCATATCTGCAACGTTTTGTAGCATTCACTGAGGATATACTGACTCAGTCAAGCTTTATAACATGTCTAATAAGAATATTTGCAGATAAAAAAAATCAGATTTAAAGTAATTCTCTAGTGTAGTTTAACTGAAAAAAATCTCACTTTGACTCTACTGCCATTAAGTCATTCCAACCAAAGTGAGAGAGGTCAGCATAAATACAGGAGGTAGCTTCTGATAAAGATGGTCAATAACTTCTTCCTCATTCAGACTGGAAGCTCCACATTCTACCAGAAGCTCCACAAACTGTACCTCAACACTTTCACCATCCCCAGGCCTTAAGACAGTGTGGACAGTTACTGTAAGCAGTACTCTGCATCACAAAGAAGTGGAGATTCCCAAGGCTCCACATCTGCGTAGTAGGAAGCAACAGATTTGAATCATGAAAAGTCCAACAGAGACCAATGATTTTGGCTCCAAGAAAAATACGTCCTTGCTGCCTTATAGCAGATGCCACACAGGGATTATGAGATGAGCAGTGTATTAATGTACCAACCAGCACCTACTGAGACTTCTGAAGGATTTTGAGCACAAGGCAGAACCTCATGCAGTTTTAAAATTTTTTTCCAATTAGGCAGATAAACTTTAAAGATGCAGTCTTAAATTAGTGCATTTTCTTACCACATCATTTTGGAGCATTTCTATGGTTTTCTTGTATTCTTCAATTACTGTCTGCATATTCTCAACATCATGAGAAACACTGGTTAGAGTGCTACCTATGTTCGCTACAGTCTGGAAGAAAAAAGACAGACATTTCAGCCTTCCTCCACTGCACTATTTCGAAGTTTCAACCTGCTACACATTATGTTTTGCTAATGAAGCTGTAGACAGACTGTCACAGCAACATGCAATTGAGTTGGAGTATTCAGAACTTCCTTTGCAGACAAAACTGCTACTTATACCCATCATAGCTCAGGGCCAATAAATGAACACACACTGTTTACACCTTTAGAGTGAGTGAGTGTAAATATATATATATATATATATATATACACACACACACACACACACTAGATAACCAAAACTATAGGTTTGCTAGTCCAAAAATCAATGTAAGCATTCTTGCATTAATAAAAAATCCTGAAACTAAGACAGTTTATCCCCTCTCTGCATGCAAAATTCACATTAAATAAGATGTCGACCTCAATTTATCTGGCTTTAATAGTCTCTCAGGCCCACCCCTCAGACATACCATATATACTGCAAAACTAGTGACACTCGCTGCTATTTTCCTAAAGGTTGTCGTTCAGATTTTCAAGCAAGTATTGCTTTTTTTTTTAAATGAAAGAAAGAAAAACACTCTGAAGCATCTGGAAAACTACATCTATCCCCCATGAAATCAACAGCTACAGCCACAATGTGCTGGGATTGCTACCTTTCCTTCTGACTACTGCACTCTTCCTTTTCTTGTCTTCATCCATTTAAATCCCCCCTTTTGCCTTTTATTTTAGAAATTCTTCTGAAAAGCTGCAGTGGTGTTTTACTAGATGATGGCAGAGTACCTACCATAGTCAGCTTCTGTTCAGGTAGGACATCCAGAAACACAGAAATATAAGCTAATGTAATGAGACACAGAGCACACCCCTATGCTTCTCACTCCATTTTTTTGTGCTGTCTTCTAGCATTAGAAGAAATGACCCATGTAAAAACCTAATGTTCCTATGACCCTCTTAAAACCATAGGTGTTTAGAACACCTTTCACTGATTCTCCAACTGCCCAAAGCATACTCAAATACCCACACAAATCTTCCTCCAGCTCCTCCTTCTTCTGCAAGTCTGAACATAGGTTCAACATACCATCTCTCTGCCCTGGGGGACCTCAGGACATCTTTAGCACCCTTCATTATTCTGATTACAAGCCTCTGCACAAGAGGCACTCTCTCAGTAATACTCCAGGAAGGAGGCTTATGAAAACCCAAATCCAATTCCAACAGTAGCAGCCTTTTCTTCAAAAAAAAGTAGGCAATTGCAAAGACAGCTGGATGCAATGGGCAGCTGAGCAGGACACTTTCAGCAGGGTTATCAAAAGCCAGGCTATCACCTACATTCTCTGATGTTCTCCTGTGTGAGGCATTGCAGCACTCGCACAGCCAGAGGTCATAAAGAAACCTGAGTCTTTGAAACCCATTGCTTTGGTTAACATGAAACTTGAAAACCATTACAATTGTTGTATTTAAACCCTGGAATAGTTTTTCCGTACTCAAGACCTCATCAAATACTTCCTGGAAGGATTCCAGCTCTGTTTTTTTTGCATCAACCTTCCAATGCACAAGCAAGACAGCATCAAGAAAGGAGTGGAAGCACCATACTTGGGCTCAACAGTAGAAACTGAAGTGAACTCAAATTTTATAACACTGTATTCAAAGTCTTTGACTTTTATGAAATGTGACCAAAGATGGGCTTATTTCAACATAAAATACAGCTTGTTTAGTAGATCACTGCAAGCTGAAACTTGCTGGCCAAGACTGCATTGCATCAATAATAATATATTAAAGGTAGCAAGAAAAATGACACCAAGGTGTCAATTTTGCGTATATATAAAATGTAGGTGCAGGTTCTGGACTCTAGGCACTACTTTAAGACTTCTGAAATGACACTAAAAATCCAGCGTGCTCATAACAGTTAAGTTATAAATTTAGGAAAGAGCTTTATACTCCTGTCAAAAAAGGAAATCCTAGCAGCCTGATTGGCCAAGCCACACTAATTACTTAGCATATTACATACATAGCAACTAGCTGGTCGATATGTATGAATTTTGTAGTGATGAGAAATAAGGATAAGTGGAAGCTCGTAAAAGCTACTAGCAGGACCGGACTGCTTTGCAAGCAGAGACAAAAAGCTTTTAATCATTTTTAGAAAAAGTTCAAAACAGACTACTCTTAAAATATAAGAGCAGCTAAGGTAATTTGGAATGATAAAACGCAGACTATTCTAATTTTGAGGAACATCACATTGACAACTTAATATAATTATGATGTGTCTATGGTATACAACAGTAATCAGAATATCAATTATGTACGTGTTTTTATCTTTACTGTGCACGCATTGAATACCAACGCCAAGTAAGTTCCCACATTACTGTGCCAGCCACACTACTCCCAATTTAGACTTCTACATTCTTCAAGACAAACAGAACCAGACAGGGGACTACACTGCTCAAGTTTAAGAAGTTTCATAAAAAACAATGTTTCCACTTCTGTTAAAACAAACAAAAAACAAAATCTAAACATAATACCTATTTACATTCAGAATTATTAAACTGCAGACAGACTTTCTGCAAGGGTCTCATGTGTTACTAGGAAGATTAGCAATCTGAAAGAAAGTAACTAGAAAGATCACCTCCAAGGTAAAGATGTGACAACATAAAACAATCAGAAACATACACATTCCCAAGAAGGGAGAACCAAGGCCTTTGAATTTTCTATCTGTCATAAGTTATCTTAAGATCATAAAGAATACATAAACTGCAACTTAAAAAAAACACAAGAGAAAAGCAAATATTTCATACAAAGTTCAGGTAACTCGCTGTCTGCAACAGCCCAGCTGCAGCTTAACACTAAAGAATGCATTTAAGAATAGCCACATTTACAGTACTTGCCTTCTGAAGTTTCTCTACTGTGACAGGAAGAGTAATTAAATCAGACGCAGACTTTATATTGGTTTTGAGATGATTTACTGTTGAGGTCAATAGTGATACCTAAAACCAAAGAGGAGTATTTAGAATTAACCAACAGTTTGATTTTGACCTTCCCCAATACTAATTAATACTAATGACTTAACTGGTAACATAAAAACATAAGATACAAGAAAAATATATACACATACACAGAACACCTATGTCTAAGTTAGTCTACTTAGGCTGTGACATTAGAAATCAGTTCTACCTCTTGCAACTGGGGCAAGTCCCTCCCCACTCCCAAACCAAAGAAAAAACAAAAGGTGCAGAAGCCCTTCCTTTTCAATAAGGTACCCTCTGCCCATTTTATATGCATCCCCTTATACATCTGTCACCCAAGAAAGATTACAAAAAATGTGCAAGAAGCTTTTACATGAAAGGAACAGTCATCTAGTTCTGTATTTGGCAATCACATCTGATCGGCAAAAGCCAGTAAAGCCATGCAAGTGGCTTCTCTAGCTGAGTGAAGGGCAAACAAAGTGCATGAATCATTCAAACGCTTTGCTGCAAAAGTGGAACAGCAAGAATCTCGGTATAATGGGTTAGCTCAACTTCTGTCAACTGTTTTACACAGATGGTAGGTTATTCAAAGGGTCTTCAAGGTAATTTATTCATCCCAATCAATAGACTGGGAACTAAATTATAAGCAGATACAAGTTGGTCATTAATTGCAAAAGCTATTGCTAAGATCAGTTTGTAGCCATCAGTAATTGAAACAAATGAGAGCCATTTCTTCTCACATTGGACAACTCCAAAGTAGAGTAGATAAAACTCACTTTCTTCAGGGAAGGGCAGTTGTTTCCCAAGCTGAGGAAGGGCATGACCCTTGTTTTAAAACAAGCCAACCATGACCAATTGGCTTGCAGAGTCTCTAGATCCACAGCTGTGAATATTGGCTGAACTCAATTCCCAACAGTGCTTCTCAACAACGCACAGAAAATAGTAACTAATTTTTGTTCCTCCGAAAAGCTGGCTCAGGCTGTAACCAGACCCTGAAGTAACCGAGGGCCTGCAAGAACCATGTGCCAAGTGTCTTTAACATCCAGGTGCACACAATATCACTTTAAAAGTCCTACTAAGCACATAAGTATCTGTGGATAGCGCATAGTGTTACATGCGAAAGAAAATTATTTGTGGTCAAATTTTCAAATATACTTATGTTCCCCATTAAGCAACTAATCACCCTGGTACTAAAAATACCCTTAAATACTCTTGTACCTAAATATTCAAAATTTTAAGACAAAGCACCAGGCTGCAGTTTCACGTTTATTTTTGTTGGTGGTGTTGTTTCGGGTTTTTTTCGGTTGGCAGGTTAGTTTTGTTTGGTTTTGTCCCCACTCTTCCCCCTGCTCCCCCTTCCCCAACACCACTGACAGCAAGCAGCTCTAAATTTCTGTCCTCCAACACAAGGACTTCAGTAAGAGTCTTGCTGGATGTTCTGTTTGAAGCATGAACGAATGTATCATCTGAGGAAATAGCTTTGTTAGATGGCTCAGTTTCATCAGAGTAAACAGAGCCAAGACTTACACCAGCTCAAAGAATGGCTGAGGTTGGAAGGGACCTTTGGAGATCATCTGATGCAACCGCCTGCTCAAGCAGGGTCACCTACAGCAAGTTGCCCAGGATCGTGCCAGACAGTTTTGAATGTCTCTGAGGATGGAGACTCCAAAACCTCCCCAGGTAACCTGCTCTAGCATTCAGTCATCCTCACAGAAAAAAAGTTTTCTTATATGCCAATAGAACTCCCTGTGCTTCAGTTTGTGCCCACTGTGCCTCATCCTGTCACTAAGCACCACTGTAGAGTGGCTCAGTCTTCTTTATGTCCTCCCTTCAGATACTTACACACATAAGATCTCCTCAGAGCCTTCTCTTCTCTAGAAGAAACAATCCCAGTTCTCTCAGCCTTTCCTCATACGACATATGCTTCGATTCCTCAGTCATCTTTGCGGCCTTTGCTGGGCTCGCTCCAGCGGACCCCTCTCTCTTATACTGTGGAGCCCAGCACTGGACCTAGCATTCCCAGTGTGCCCTCACCAGGGCTGAGGAGAAGGGAAGGATTACCTCCTTTCAACCTGCTGGCAACACTCTTCCTTCTAGCTCAAATTCTGAGTGTATGCATTAGCAGAATCTATATACACAAGCCATCAGTATTTCAATTGTAGTATCATGAACTTTGTCTGATTCTTGCAACTTCTTTCCACATTCATGAAACATTTGCAGATACTCTCCTCAAAGCCGAAATGTCAAATATCACATCTCATCAGGAAAGTACAGAACTGTAAAGTTACAAGGTTCCTCTAAATTCTGCCTTAAGCCTTCTCACCAGTTGCTTAATTTCTCCTCTTTGCAATCAAGCTGCAGTTCAACCAAATGTTCTACTTTTTTTGTTAATAGTGAGACTAAAATTCCATTTTAAATTAAAAAAAGTTTAGCATGTTTGCACAAGTCCGCAGAGAACAGCTCAGCACTACACTTAACGAAAAAAGTGCACAAGTTTTCGTGCTAGCAGGTTTACATTTTATACAAACAAGTAAGTTTGAAGTGACTATTTTGAGTTTTTCAAAAAAAATCAGACACTGATTCTCACCTGTTTATTGATCTCTGTAATATTTATCCAAATTTTATTTAGTCCTAGCTCTCCAGTCTCAATTTGTTCTAATTCCTTTTGCTTCTGCAGCAAATCTTCATTCAGTTTAGGAATTTCCTGGAATGATGTCTTTTGATTAGATTCCACTAAAAAAAAAAAAAAAAAAGAAATGAGAGGTCCAGATAAAAAAGGCTGAAAAGGCAAGAAACTTTACAAGCAGGAACATCTACATATCTACAGCAGTCAAAGACAACAACAACAGCCTGTAACAGTTTACTGCCTATTCTGAAAAGGTTTGTTGGAACAGCAGCTTTTCTTTTGATCTAAGAAACATTAATATTTGTAGAAACTGCACTAAATTTAACGTTTTGCCAGTTGTGCATGATAGCACTGTCATTCTAGTAACCTTCAGCAGCTATTTAGTGCTGTTATTCTGTATTACTTCCACAGACGGACATGAAAAAGGGAATTATAAGTAAGAACCACCAGCAGTACAAGGGCAAAGGCAGCATGTGAAGTGAACCTTTATGCCCTTTTCAAGCCTACAAAGGGGTTGCTGACCATGAAGTGAATTCCAATCAGATTAGGGTGATTACAGTTCTTCCATGTGACAAAGACAACTGAATTACTCCCAGAAAACACTGCATAAGCTTACACACTAACATCTGTTGGTTTAAAAAAAATGAACAAGGTCCTTGGAAATAAAGTCAGTTAATACTATGGAAGCAGGAAATGTGTAGCTCAAAACAATTCAAGCAAGCCCCAGTAATGCAGCACTTTCAGGTCATCAGTGACAAAGCTGTGTGTCGTAAATGCTATTAGGCAATCCTAAACCCCAGGGTCTGGGAGGAAACAGTCCGCAAAGGTTTTGAGATGGAGATAAAAGCATTCTCCAAAACCTGCAACTCCACCCCACAACACAAGACTGGAATGCTCCAGAACACACACTGCCATTCTTCAGACCCCAGAGCACCAACAGCAGCAGGACCTACATGATACACATCTGGCAGTTCACTGAATGAGCTTCTATGTGGGACCCATAAGGTCAAAAGGGAATGCTTTTAAAAGGGCTTTAGGCCTATGGAGTGGATGCCCATATATACACAACCGGGAACCTGCCTTATCTTCAAAAAACATTTCACTTTAATTAAGCAAGTTATATAAGGCATTTCTAGGTATTGAGTAAATCATATTGGTAGCTCAAAATCCAAATAACACTTCTGGTAAAGACAACCTTGAAGACACTTATAACAAGGTGCATTTTAGCGAAAAGAAACTGGAGAGCTAATTTTGCATTTGTGTACCTTCTACATAAGCAGTTCATGCTGAATCTGATGGCTTGCCCTCAGATTACAGAGCCTTATAGGCAAAACATCTTCTCTTAGGCCACTCTCACTGTGCTCCTCATTGTGTGTTTTTAAGTAACCTACTTAGAGTTTCCTATTGTACTTGGAAGGTTCAGTACATTACACTTTGAGCATCACTACTAAAAACACTACAATAATTTTTTCCTCCCCCTCTAATTGTACTGCAGATGCAAAGAAGTCTTATTAAAAAAACTTTCATACCATACTCAATTTGCTCTAAGCACAGCAAAGCATAAATAAATACCGACAAGGTAAACTGTTCTTATGAAGAAAGACGTTAGATGAAGACTGAGAAGAGGAAGATTTTTTTCCAAGCCTGCCATAGGACAGACTGATCTGGGTGCCTTAATTTCTCCTTCCACCCATCTGCTTCCCTGAAGTAGGAGGATACATCTTGAAACCAGGTTATTCTTGCTGTATGGGTTTTTGTTTTGTTTTGTTTAATGGTATGTCTCAATGTGGCTCCAGCCTGGCTTCCAGGCATTGCTACTGCAGTGACAAGGAAATACGGAACTATTTCAACACTATCTGAAGGATTAAATGCACTGTTTTTCTATTACTGCTCTTAAGGAGAGGGCAAGCACATTTGTAACTGCTGGACTCTACATTCAAAGTGAACAACTGCTCTAACAAAGAGGTCTATGTAGAGCAGAAATGATGCAACTTGACTACACCACAGCCAACTAATGTTGTCATCATGCAAAACTCTTACTGTCAGTACGTACTATTGCTTTAAGTAGACCAGTCCATGAAGACCAACAGCTAGCTTATCCAGAACAAGGCAGAAACTGCTACTGTAGAGCAGAGCTGTTCAGTACGGTCAGAGGCACAATGCAGCGCCTGCAACTGAAGGTATCTTCCGTAACTGGTAGACTCCAGACAGGACCAACTCTTCAGGAGTTGGTATCACTGAATGTAAGAGTACATCCACCAGCAATGCTTTCTCTCACTTCTAATCAGACAGAAGATTCCACCTTGGCAGACAGATCAGTTACCAGTTACTCATCACTTCTTAGCAGGTCTTAACAGGGGACATTCTAGACACCAACAATAAAGAATATCTAAATATGCTTCCTCAACATCACATTCTATCACAAGTAAATCAAGGCTTCTCTTCACCTTCAGCCCCTAGCTTCCTCATGACTTTAAAAATCAATTTCAAGGGCTCTGGCTGCGTTTAAGTTTTTTTTCAAGTCCACAGCACAAAAATTCTAAGATGAACTTACAGGACAAAAGCTGTAGTCAACAACGATGCTCCTCAAGAAAAACATAACTAGTTAACTTTCTCGAAGCAGCTAGAGAGCTAATGCCTAGGCCTCACTACCTTCTGCTCCATTCACACACCTCCTCAGCTTATTATTGTGTTTTTCAATATATAAGATTTTAAACACTACTAAAATAGAGCACATCAAAACACATCATCTCCCCAGAGGTAAAGTACAGAGAATCAAGTGCATGTTACATGCAGATTTTACTGTTTGTTATACTTCAGCACTACAGTGACAGTTATGGCATTGAAGTCTAACATGCACAGAGAAAACCCGAGACCAACAAGCAGAATGCTTCATGTAAATTCTGCATGTATCATATGCAATACATTAGACAAGAGTTAAATAAAAATAGGTCTGTGCAAGTAAGATTTTACACGTTAGAAAGACATACAGAAAAAATGCAATACTGAAACAGCATTTAAATTACAGTTATCTGTGAGCAAGCATTAGAAGTTTTTAAAACAGCTCAAGTCAAGAGCATATTTTCCATTAACTTTGCAGAGAAGCAGGAAAGTTCTGTAGACTTCTTTTACATGGATGACTAGTACTTTTTCTAGTAGTGGCTCCCTTTGGAAGGGAGCATTCCCAAGCCCAAAGTCAGCAATTTAGAAGAGTACATACAAGCAATCACAGGTCCACCTAGTCCAGTGTTCTTACTCCTCCTCAAGTAGTACAGATAGGCAAGCATATATGATATTTCCCTTAGACTCCCCTAGCCTCTGAGTAATTCTGTCCTGGAACTCCTCAAGTCAGGGGTACGTTGCATTCATGCTTATTCAGATCATGAAAGTACTAAGCAGACAACTAAAGCTCTTCATAATGCCCAAAGCAAAACTGAAATATTATAGTTACATTCATACTTACTCGTTCGAAACTTTTCCTTTATTGCATCCAGATCTTCCTTGAGAGCTACCTGCATCCAGACTAAGCCAACACAAGCGACCACACAAGCAGCAAGAATGACAAAAGCACATAATGGGTAGCAGAATTTGCAGCATCGTAGATATTCTCCCCTGGGTAAAACAAAAATAATAGGTTGTGAATATTCAATGGCACCTGCAAAGTTTTATTTTAAATGCTGGTCAGCCTAATTAAGGAACAACAGTGGAATAACACACACACTGTGGCTGATGAAAGTCTAGTGAAGAGTTTTGCCAAGAATAAGTAAGTCTAAACCGTGCAAACAGAGCTATTAGTCTCTGGGCAGCCTGTCCTCAGGAGAAACACCCAGCATATTAAGAGCAGCCGTCAGGTTTCTCTTACTAAGAATTCCTACTCTTCTAAAACAAATGCATGTTAGGAACATCTGCCTGATATCCCTTCTCGAAGCCGACTCTCCGAGCTATCACCACAACGCTCTCACAAGCCCCTTTAGACTACCCTGAGCTGCGGAAGCCTAACTTTCTCCGCAACGTGCCTGCTCCCAGTTACTCTTGGAGACCCGCTACCACTGCTGTTCCTTAGCCCAGAGGCTTCTCCCTCGGCGGCAGCGGGTTACTCGGCGCTCACGACACAAGCGGCACCGAGTCACCCGCGCTCGGCGCCCCGCCAGGCGCCCGAGCCGCCCCGGGCCCAGCGGCGGGCGGAGGCGGCGCCTGCCCGGGGCCCCGCGGCCGCGCTCACCGGGCGAAGCGGCCCCGCGCCCCGGGCGCCGCGAACTCGTCCTCCTCGGAGCTCGACTCGGAGTCGGAGGCGGGCGGCTCGGTGCGCAGCAGCCGGTGGCCCGAGCCCTTCTTGGCGGGCTTCTTCCTGCGGCCGTCGGCGGCCAGGCCGATGAGGGCGTTCAGCTCCTTGCGCTTCTTCATCCTCTTGTGGGGCGTGGGCGGCGGCGCGGCCGGCGGCTGGCTCCCGGCTCCCCCCGCCGCCCCTGCCGCCGCGCCCCGGCTCGCCAGCGTGCGGCCGCCGCTCGCCGGCTCCGCGGGCCCCGCCGCGGCTACGGGCGCTCAGCGGGGCCGCGGCCGCTGCCTCCCCGGCGGCGACACGCCCGGCCCCGCCGCTGCTGCCGCCGCCGCCGCCCGCCCCATGGCAGCTCCCACCGCTGCCCGCCCCGCCTCCCACCTCCTCAGCAAGCGGCGCCCCCATTGGCCGACAGCCGCCCCGCCCCCGCCGCAGCTTTAAAGGGCCAGGCGCCGCCCGCGGCTGCTTCCGAGTGGGCCAGGCGCGGGGCGGAGCGGGAAAGGAGCGAGCAGGTCGCGAGTTCGAGTCCCGCCTCCGGCCGGCGCGTCGCCTCCCTCCCGCCGCCCCCGCTGAGCGGTCGGAGCGGGGAGGGGGCTGCGTCACGCTGCCCATCGCTCGCAGGAAGCGGGCGCAAGCGTCGCAGGAGCGCTGCCGCCCTTCGGGTACGGGCCGCAGCTCCTCGGGCCCGGACCAGCCGGCATGCCCGGAGGCGCCCGGGCAGCGAGGGCCGCCTCCCTGTCCGTCCCTGGTGAAGCGCGGCCGGAAAGCCGGCCCTGCCGCAAGGAAACCTTCGGCGTTGTCTTATTTCCATTACTAATCGAATCGCCGCTCTCTTGGGTCGGCCGCAAGCCGGGGTCTGGCCGTCTGCCATCTCCGCAGGGGGAGAGCAGCCACCAGCCACCCGAAAAGTCGAGCCCCCCACCGTTTATTTCCCTTAGGCCCGCAGGGCCGCGAAAGCCCGGGCTGGCGCCGCGGGCCCTGGAGAGCCGGGCCGGGCTGGCGGCCGCTGAGGGTCTGTGCGGCCCGGCCAGCCGCCCAGCCGGCTGCAGGCCAGGCGTGGAAAGGCCGGTCACCAAAACGTGAGCCTTTGGGTTGGGAAAAAGTGCTTATAAGTTTGCGAGACTGGTCGTCTTGGCTGCAAATGTCCCGTTTCCGGCCAAATGATGAAACGTTAAGCGTCTCTCGCTCCTCAGCCGTAGTGCGTGACTCTCAAAACGCAGCCGCCGTCCCTCCGGCTCCCAGACCCGCAAGGAGGCCGCAGTGTCCTGCAACAGCCGAGTCTGTTTTTCCTGCGTTGTTTAAATTCATTCTGCAAATTGTTCGTCTCTAGATCCTGCCATTTTCACTCACCAAAGAAAAACTCAACCCAAGGATTACGGGTTGGGAACCTTATAAGCATTTAAGAAGCAATCGTCTTAGCAAAACTACGGTTTCTGGCAGCCTGCGCTGCAGGTGCCACTTTCTATTCTGCCTGCAGCAAAGCTGTGCTGAAACTGCCATGTTACATCTTTGGGCTCTCTGCTTTCTACAGCATCAGAAAATCAGTCTGGCGTGTGATTTCACCCTATTCACTGAGGTGGATGTGTCTTCAAAATTTGTTCAGCCATTTTTAAGCTACAGCTTAAAATTATAGCTCGCTTCCCGTAGGAACAACAGCAAGGTACAGTTACTCCCTGCAAGAGTTGCAGACCACAGATCTCCTAACAGCCCGGGATGACGGCCACCACTTCTGTCCTCCAGAGCTCAGTTCCTCCTCATGCAGCCAGTGGGGACATCCAATCCTCACTCCTCGGCTGGAGGAGAGAAACTGCTGACAGCTGCAACGTTGCACAAAGCTGTATAGGCTGAAGGGAGCTCTTTCAAAAAGTTTAAGAAGCAGTGGAGTGAGACCTTGAAACTCCACAGGGAGCTGGTATTTTTGCCAGACATGTAGCTTGGATTTCCCCAGTGGAAAATTGAATGTGTATGGACAATTAGGAGCACATTCAGTTTCCTTCTCTGCAACAGCCTCGGGCCTCGGACACATCTGGAGCATCTATCCTGTGCTCTTGGTGCTCCTGCTGCTGGTGGGAGGTAAAGGAGGGAGTTCTTGGCTGCAACACAGAGGAGAGAGGAGAAGAGCTTGGAGATGAGAGGAGAAGCCCTGGGAGGCAGGGAACGTGTGATGAAGACTTTGGGAGGAGGAAGGCCAAGGTATGTCTATTTTCTCCTTCAGGTTTACTGTACTAAGAACCTTGAGAACTGCATGTAAAGTACCAGTATTCCCAAAAGATGGTTTTCCACGCCTGTCAGCATTGTGAGACTGTCTGTTAGGCGCTGTCCCTCAGCGGGGCTCTCTTATTCCCCCAGAAGGCCCCAATCACACTCAGTCCTTACAAGTTTACTGTGCGTCAGTGCACAAGGCAACAGCACGGATGATCAGTAGGGTGAGGATATCCCAAGAGCTGTACCAGGTCAAAGCCCTGGTCAGCTCGGTGCTTGACCACAACCATAAGCCCATGCTGAGGGAGAAATGACAGTGTATGTGGGCCATGGCTGGGTTATGTGGTAGAGCAGGACTATGCTGTTCCTCAGCATTATCCCCTTAGCATGACAAATGAGCCTGGTGAATCACGTGCCCAAATAATTTCAGATGCTACGGGGAGCCCAAAGTGAGAGTTTAAGCTGACTGCAGGCAGACCGTAAAGGTTGTGACCGGGAAACGTGCTGGCTGGTGAGGCTCCTTGGGACGCAGTGTCCGCCAGATGCAGCATGGTGCAGTGCCTTCCCTCTTGCGCTGCCATCCCATCCGGGAGAAGCAGCCAGCTGATAGAGGACGGTGTCAGCAGAGCAAGTCTACCTGGTGTTCGAGGCGATGAGCCAGAGGGGCCCCCTGACCGTGCGTGAGGGGCGGGCTGGGCTGCAGCGAAGCACGTGGCAGGTTGTCTGCACCATCCTGCTCTGCCTGCGATGTCTGGCAGCTTGGTGCCCTTGCTCCGTGGGTCGCAGCACCCTCAGCTTGCCAGCAGCACTGGGCGATGTCTACTGTCTTGCTCTTCAGCGCACACCCCTCATAGTGCCTGCAAACCTCCTGCCCTGTGATCTCTAACTGGACAAAGTGTAAAATCTGTGCTTGCTGCGAGGAAATAAGCCAGGTGGCAGCTTTGAGCACTTTTTTTTGCCAATGAATGGTGCATTTTCCAAGGCTCCACTTGGGTGCTTTCCTTCCAACAAGGGCTGTTGTGATTCGGTAGCTGTTTGGACTTTGAACCTGCCCCTTTGCATAACATTGGCTGAATGTGCAGTGCACAGCCGGAGTCGGAGGAAGCTGCCAGAACAATAAATTTCAGTGTCTGCCTGAGCCACCCACAGCAGCGGGAAGATGATCTCCGTGTTTGAGAGAGTGATGAAGCAGTCCTGGCTCGGTGTGGATGTCTCCCGGGTTTTGCACTTGGCTGCTGTCTTCTGCCTGACATGTGTGCTCCTAAAAGCCATCCAGCTGTACCACAGGAGACAGGAGCTGCTCAAAACATTTGTCAAGTTCCCAGGCCACCCGACCCACTGGCTCTTTGGACATGTTCATGAGGTAGGAAAAAAGACAGATTTGCGTTTCCAGTGCGGGAAGGTGGGGTTGCAGAAATGAACTAGGTACACCAAAGCCAGTGAAGCAGTTTCCCCAAGTGAGGGGAAATAAGATTGATGGGAATTTTCCCTGTCATCTAGGAGAATTCCTTCGCGTCCCAGGGCTGATGGAAGGGTGGGAATCCTTTTTCTCCTATGCCAGATAAACTGCTTTCTCTGTATGCGAGAGTGATGGTTAACTGCTTTCTCTGCTGGAAGTGATGCATAAAAAACAGCATATACAGGTTACTGCAGAATGTGAGATGAAAAGAGGCAATAGCCAGCTAGCAAGTAAAGAAGACAAGGATGTAACGCAGAGTTGACAGGGTCGTCCAGAGGGGTGAATCATTATTGCTCTGCTGGAATCAGGAGAACCACGTTACCCCATCTCAGGGCAGGCTCTGGTTTCACATCTCTCTTACTGTGGAGATCAGAGCATGGCCATTGCGATTCTCCTGGTAATTCCTGTGCAGACGCACAGTGTTCCCAGCTGTGCCAGAGGTCAGAGACATGTTGTCCCTGTTGTCAGGTTTGCATCGCCTCCACAGCCAAATGAGACAGACAGACTATTGATCATTTTGAGTCACATTTAAGCTGTGAAACACCACCCGGAAAGAGAGTCCAGCACGGGAGCCACAGATCACGTTCTTTTAGGGTTGAGTTAAACTCACGACTAACTCAACCCATATAAATAAGAAAGACTTGTTTTGACATTCATGGCGTGAATGAATGTTCACCGAGATGTTATGCACTTGCCTGCAAAAATCAGCATGGCTGCCTTTGCAAACATATTTGCACAACTTGTTAGCAGCTCCAATACGATGTAAATGAGCTGTTTTTATTTCCTGCCTGAAGTGAAAGACTTTTCAGTGCATGCTAAAGCTTACTTAAAATCACACACCAGATTTACAGGTGTTATGTAAGGAGAAGATGCCAGTTACTGCCACGTGCAATTGAATAAAGTGCATTTGCAGTCTGTCAGCTGTGACAATTAGTACTGGAATGGGATTTAACCTTTTTGCTGATCACTCACTCACTCACATCATTGCTAAATTGTTCAGTTCAACTTTTACCTTGGCCAATATTTACTGAAGGAGAATTCCTGTTAGTCTTACTGATTAAATGCTGCTATACTCATTTGGGACCAACAGTTCATTAATCCCATGTAGAAACTGTAAATGTTCTAGCCACGTGCTGAATACAAAATTTACATGCACCTTTATAACAGTTAGGACGACTTAGGGGGAGGGCCTGACAACTACATTTAGGGAGAAAACTGAGATTTCCTGTTTCATTGATTTAGAGTAATTCATTACCAGCTTAATTCCGATCAAACTCTGTTTTTATCAGATCAGTTTCGTACCTCAAATATTATGTATCATGCGTCAGCTAATTCTCCTGGAAATACGTTATTGTTTGTTTTAAGGCACTCTTAGGTATGAGTCTCTGCTTACCCAAATCATTCGATATAAAAGAAATTAGTTTAAAATCCCAGAAGAGGTCATGTAAAGCTATTCTATCTCCTCTAGGTCTATTTGGAGAATAAGCAGATAACGTGACTTAGTTAAAACCCGGAGTCCTGAACTGGCCGAGCCAAGGTTTCCCTGTGGTAACAATTCCTGGGAATCATAAGAGAAAAGGGTATCCATGGGTCCAGGAAGGCCAGCAGCCTCCGGTGTGGACCGGTCCTGTTTTAGCACCTGGTAGAGGAAAGCAAGCCTATTTTTAGCTGAGCACAGTACAGCTTAGTGATCAGATTTCAGCTCCTCTGTTTTCTCACTTTCATTTGCTATCAGTGTGTAGTCGTTAAAAAATACCTTGAAGCGCTTCTTTCCAGATGCTGTTAATATTGGATCCATTCCAAGACTTGCGTTTCAGCATGAGATCAGGCTATTAACTTTCTTCCTTAGAAGCAAGCAGGGGTTATACTTTTCTTTTAAAACACCCAAGGGAGGAAAAAGTAAAAGTGATGGCCTTTTATCTAGATCTTCATAGCTGGAGCATTGGTTGGAAAAGTAAGAGCGTTAGTTCAGTTTCCTCCTCAACCTGCAGGACTTTAAACCCTCCCTCCGCTCCCTGCACGTGCTCTGCACAACAGGCAGAGGTTATTCACCTTGGCGTCATCTCTCCTTTCAGATAAAGCCATTCCACCCTGTGCTAGCAAAAGGATTATTCTGTTTAGCACAGATCAAATTGGATGCTGGTGCCCCCAGAACAAGGCAGGGTGCAAGGACTTCTCTTCCTAGGACTTCTGCCAGCCCTAGAAACCCAGGCACAATGCAGCTCATTCAGCGTCTCCCAATTGCTTCCACCATGTTTATATTTCCTATTATTTCATGAAAAGCAGCAACACAAGCAGCCATCTCGAAGGGACTTTCTGTTGTTTAAGTGTCAGTACACTAAAGGCGCAATGCCAAGTCCAGTTTCTGCTGACATGGCCAAGGGTATAAGCTAGCAGATGGGAACTGGGGAGAGGTGCCTTCTTTTCCAGGAAAATTTGGTCCATTTGGAAGGTGTAACCAGATATGCTTCTCCTTAATAAGTCCCAAGTCTTGAGCAAAAGGAGTTGAATAAGTGAAAACTTCACGTAGCTCTTTAGAGATGGGGTTATCTCCACAAAGGCATGCTGCCAGCTGCAGAACAGGTACTGGGTATGCCGTAGACATCCATAGCGAGTCTGTGCTAGGAAGGGAGCTCAGGCCGTGCAGTCCCTCTGACTGTATTGGACAGTTTGGCAAGGGTGGCTGGGTGTGTGGGTATTGCTGGTCAAGGGAGTTCAGTGCCTGAGCAAGGCCACGTGTCCCCGCAGGGTAGATGGCTGGTGGGCTTGGGTCGGACAGTGAGCATAGATGTGCCATCTATGTATTTTGCTTAGCCCCCTGGAAGACACCCTGCTGCATCTCCTCCTAATTTTCCTATCTGAGAGAAACCTGATATCATTGATTATCTGAGTATAAACCATCTCAACTGGAGAAATGCTAGCCAAATTAAAAGCAGAAGTGAGATAACTCAGCACTAAAGTAATTGAGCAAACATTCACTGGACTCAGTAACTAGGGGTTATTCTAGCTAATTTCTATACCAGTATTAATTATTAAATTCATCACATGGTGAATGTAATTAAACTTCAAGCTTAAAGTCAAAGCAGCAGCAGCTGTTTCAGCACGAGCTTACCAAAATCCTTCCCTGTTGTGCATCGTCCCAGCTGGATTAGATCTCTGCACAGATTGCCCACTTTGTCAGACTATTTTTTGTTCAAGGAAAAGGCTGATCTTTTCTCTGCCTGTGAATTTGGTCCTTTGCACTGAGACTTCTGACTAGTCCTTTGGTTACCGCCTGTTTAATATACAAGAACACTGGCTATAAAAAGCTATAAAACAAGGATTGCTTTCCAAGGATGAACCACCCAGTGCTGCTGATGGGAACAATTCTGATGAAATGGTACTTCTCAGAATGAAACTTTCAGGGTCCAGAGATGCATCTTTCTGGGAGTGGGATGGCTCTTCACTGCATGTTAAATTCAAATCCTGGAAATCAAAGAAATATTAATCTGAGGTTATTAACCAGTGTTGCTTCCTCTGTACACTCCTCTGGTGACTTTGGACTCATTCCGTTGAATTTTATCTGGACTCTGGCCTTCTCCATGTTAATGGCTAGAGGAAGCTGTGGAGCAGTTTTCCCAGTCGGAAGGTATCATTGTACCAGAACAGGTGATATAGCAATGCAATTGGTGCTATAAAGTGCTGCTGTATTTTATCATGAATGGAGGATACAAACTGCTCAGCAATATGCAAGCGAGAACATATTTTTTGTGTCACAAAATACAGATGTTGTCTGGGGTAAATTTGATTCTTTTCTGGAATGTCCATGGAAAAAAAGTGCATAACATACATACACTGATAGGCAAGGTATGCCATTGTCCTTAAAAGTATTCTCCGTAGTTAGAATCAATTTATACGGAAGAATTATATGGAAATATAATTACTTATTATAATTATATGATCGTTTATTTATTTATGTTTATTTATATGGAAACCCTTGTAAATGGTTTGGGGATTTTTTTTTTCCTGAATCTCAGTATTCTTTCTCTTTTTACTTTTCCACAATTACAGTATTTGAAAGAGGAAGAGATTCTGGACAAGGCAGAGATCTGGGCGCAAAAGTACTTATATGCTCACCCTCAGTGGTTTGGGAGTTTCATGGCAATCCTGGTTGTCACCGATCCCGACTATGCAAAGGCTCTGTTTGCCAGAGGAGGTAAGAGATGATGCGTTCAACTGTGGAGCAATAGTAGCAGAGCTGCAAATCACTTATGCCAATTCACAGCAAAGTAAGGTTTCACAAATAGGTTATCTTGCAGAAATCATCTAAAGGCATCTAAACTTATCATTTATTCATCTGGATCCCACTCCTTTGTGCCTGGATCTCGGGTGCTTCCTGCACGTAGCTACCTGATCATCCGTGAGCTGCGGCAGCTAGAGGCAGTCCCTTTGGCTGCTCTGCCCTGCTGTTCTACTAGCAGGGACTGTCTGGTTTCGACCAAGCCTGTTTACTCAAGTAGTATTCATTCTCTCAGCTGTCTGTCACCTGAAATTTGCTGGCAAATCAAACTTCCTCAAGCTCCATCAAAAGTGTATGTTCTTGGTGCCTGATCCCAACAAGGAGAGAACAGCTGGGAGCTTTTTTTATCAGCTACAGTGAAACTTGGCTCATGACCTGTGATGACTCATGACTACTATGGAGCAGTGTGTTTAGTGCATGCTAAGAGAAAGGTGCTAAACAGTGCTGTCTGGGAAGGTTAATCATTTATCATGTGGCAATTTCATTTGACCTGGAACTACCAATATTCTGTTATTCCTTGATTAATTCTGTAGAGATGCCACCAGTTCTGTTTCATACCCAACCAAAAGTTGTATCCCAGAGTGAGTTTTAAGGAGCGAATGAGTGGATTGATACTAGTGAAATATTTACTGTTTTCTTTTTAATTCTTGATGGATTTTTCTTTTTAACAGATCCCAAGGATAACCTTAGTTACAAACACCTTGTTCCATGGATTGGTATGTATTCCCATGGCTTTGGCTACCAGGAATGATTCTGAAGTTAGTCGAGAACACACTATAAATAAACAGCATTGCACTTGTTCCTTGATGCAGTTATAGCTAAAAGCTTCCTGAAATTATCATGTTTATTGAAAAAGGTGCTAAATAATGCTAATTTTTATGCTTCTCAGAAAGGAAGTTCAGACACCAGGCATATATACAAATTAGAACCACTTATATGCCCTTAGTTCATTGGAGAAACTCAGATTCAACAGTGCAATTTAGAGGAGCGACGAGAAATTAATCTGTTTACCTGAACTAGTGTAGTTTTAGTCCTGCTGAGAGCGACAGGAGCGCAACATTTGACTAGTGCTTCTAAGCAGTCACATCTGGTTGTGCTTGGAGGTGCAGGAAATGGTAGGTAGTCAAAACAGAAAGCTTTTATTGGTTTCCAGAAAATGCCCTTTCAAGTTGTGGTTAAGGTTCAATGAGGTTCTGGTTTCAGCTTACTCTGGGTCACCTGCCACCTTGTCTGTCACTATGTGGAGCACGGCTGTGATCAGCCATCGTGAAACTTAAAGATGAAAACAACTTCTGGAAATAGTCTCTCATAGCAGCTCAGACATGAGATTTAGTTCTGCTTCTTACAGACTATAGGCACGTGAAAGCTGTCTGCTTGTGGCTATTGAAACAAACTCCATTGCCTGTGTTTCCCCAGGGAATGGATTACTGATCTTACATGGGCCAAAATGGCACCAGCATCGAAAACTTCTCACTCCAGGGTTTCATTATGACGTCTTGAAACCTTATGTGGCCCTGATGGCAGAGTCTACTAACGTGATGCTGGTAGGAATGATCCCTGCTCCTGTCTTCTGTCCTGTTTTCTTTTCCTTGATCCTGACTGGTTAGTAGTAAGTTGCTGGATCAGAATTTTCTTGCAGTACTCTTACTCGCAACCTGGACAGTTGATAATTGTAAAGACAAGTTTTGGCTTGGTGATTTAGCTTTCTGAATTGCCACAAGTCACTAGCTGTGAGCTGAAAGGAATTAGCAGGTTGAGCCTCTCTGAGAGGGACCGTGTCTCCGTTACTGCTTTGGGCTGTATATCTACGATTTCAGGATTAATAACAGCATCATCTCCAAAGTATATGTAATCCCAATCCCAACTACAATGTTTTATAAGGCATTTATATAAATGAAAAGCCAAAATAGTTAAAGGTTAGTAATAAATCCCTAAAACACGAAAGGTCAGAGCATAGCTGCACTGTGACCTAAGATTAGAAGATGTCATTTGGTGTCATCATACCAAGTCTGGATTCCAGTCCCCGTCTTGCCCAATACACAGTGAAACTGCACTGCCAGTCACCAATTGATGCTGGGCAGGATGGAAACCCATGCAATTACAAGTTTGGGGCACAAGGCTTTGTGCATACCTGTCTCTGGACCGGCAGGTATCTGGGTGCAAGATCCTTTGCCTCCTTCTGTCCCTCCCTCTGTCCCCTGCTCCCCAAAACCCCATGCCATGCCCCTGTGCTGCCGTGCCTTGCGCCTCCTGCCTCAGCTGCCTCCTGTGGGTGCCTCTTTCGTGGCAAGACCTGTCCCTGCAGTGTGGCCGAAACACACCGGTCTGGCAGAGTTCAGGGGCTGCACTCCTGCTGTCACCGGTGGTCTTGGCAGGATGCCTCTCGGGTTCAAACCGCTAGGATAGACAGCGGTGATAAGGGGGGCCATGAGCTGTATTCCCACCCTGAATCATTTAAAAATACCAAACTGCCATGGTGTTTGTCCCCAGTGACTGGTAACCGCATAGTTCAAGGGGGCAGCAAGAGAGCCACTTCAAATCAGGGCAAGATCTCCAGACATCTCTAAGGCTGTTTGGTGCCTTCCAGTGGGAGTTCCAGTGAGAGGGCTGCAACCGCTAAGGCGCAACAAACTGCTGGGCTCAGCTCTTGTGACCCCCTCCAGGCCTCCCCTCCAGCAGGTCATAGCTCACTGCCCTCCTTCCTCCCGCCAGCCCGGGGAGCAGGCATGGGCTGGGGCCTCGCTAGAGAGCCAGGAAAGCTTTTGCAATGCGTTACAGCGCCTGGCAATTTATAATTGCTTGCAGACAGTGCAAAAGTGCCTATTGTGTTAGCACATGCCACCAGGTGGCAACCTTTATATATGCTAAAGACATAAGCCTGCACATACACACCCTGTTTTTCAGCCTGATTTCATGGTGTGTGGGCTCAGAGGCATCTGTGCTCCTTTTTGTATTTGTCCTTTCTCAGCTTTTGAATCCACCAGTTCCTTACAGCTACCAAGGGACAGAGGAGTCAGAATTGTTTCATTTCTCCCGTACAAAAGAGAGAGATACCATTGATAGTTTATCCAGGGAACCTCCATGAGAAGAATTGAGCGAGAGCTCCTATATTATATGCTGGAGAAATACGTTGGGAGAGAAACAGTAGGATGCAGAAGTCTTAATCAGAACCTTGCGTCTTATGTACCAAAGTCATACATGCTTGAGAGAGAGATCTGTAAAAAGCAGGCTCAATGAACCCTGTACCTGCACATACTGCATGCCTCTTCCAGGGTGCCTTTGACCACCTGCCGTGACGACCACTGTCTAAGCAGTATTCAAGAATGGCTGAGACAAATATTATATCAAACACCTCACTCTTGGCCCCTTTCAGTCATCAAGGGTTGCAGGTAAGCCAGAGCTGGTCCTAAGCGGACTACCTGGGCCTTCAGGAAGGCCAGGCATCGTGTCTCTTCAGCCTTATTGCTGACACTGGAAATCTCTGCACAGACCCCAGACCTCCCCAGCGATTAAGCCTCACAGGGCAGTAATGCCTCATTTGTGTCATTAGCTGGATACCCCATCTACAGGGAACAGGGAGGACATTTACTCCTTTGCAAAGAGCAGCCCATGAGCCTTGATGGTTAGCTAAGAAAGGGCTATTTGTAGCCAGCTGTGTTTTGACTGATCATCAAAGTGACTGATCCCAAGCAGAGTCGGTTGCTCACATTGGGTTCTGGCTTCCCTTCTCTGGGGTTTCAACAGCAACTAAGAGAGCCTCTTCCTTTTTCCATTTGTCTGGGGTATATCACTAGCTGAGCTCTCATATAACTGGAGAGTAAAGACAGATCTTGCAGAGCAGTTTTTTGCCTTCTCGTCTCTCTCTCTCTCTCCTTTGGACACTAGGATAAGTGGGAACAGCTGATCACAGACGGGAGATCCGTGGAACTCTTTGAGCACGTCAGCTTGATGACTCTCGATAGCATCATGAAATGTGCCTTCAGTTGTCACAGCAACTGCCAGACCAATAGGTCAGTGCTGGGTGCTCCAAGCCCTGGTGGAAAGTTTGCTGCTCTTTTGGGAAGTGTGCAAATTGCTTGCCATGATAATCCCGTTTTCATTTAAAGGATTCTCTAGCTTATAGTAACAGTACAGTTCAGTGGAGAGAGAGTACAGAGGTCCCCTTTTCCTAACAGCCAGCAGTGCTTCTTCCATATCCTATATTAATGTAGAAGTGCATGTGTGTGTGCTTGTGTGTGTGTGTGTGTATATCTCTGTGTTCACTTTCTACAGCCTGTAATGTGACTGTGTCCCAAGCACTGCTCCCATATATCCAGGCAGCACTGAGGACACTGTTACCTTTAAAAGTGTTCAATTCCTTCCAATCTTAAGAGCGAAGACAGGGCTAGTTCGGGAGGCACTCACCAAGCCTGGATTTAAGAGATTCCTAGCTTTGTCACAGCCTTCTGAGCAACCTTAGCAAGTCGCTTTTAATGCATTGTGCCTCAGTTTCCCATGTGTAAGAGGGAGATAATTTTACAGACTTTGTGCATTCAGGCTCCAGGCTCCTTAGGGCAAGCACTTGCTAAATAGTAGCCTTCTAGTCTTAAAGAAGTCCTCCTGATGTCATTTTACCTTAAATTCTAACAGTAATAGTACCTTTCTCAAATGCAAGCACTTGAGTGTATGCAGCCCTGTCCCCACTCTTTTGGCTATTAAATGCCTATTCCTCCACTCCCCATGTCAGAGAGTGGGACTGCACTCACTGTGTGTCAGAGAGGGGTGTTCCTTTCGAGACAGCAGTTCTGCTTTATAATTGTTTGTGGTTGACCAGTAATAGTGTTCAGTGTGTAGAAGGACAAAAAGAGGTAAATAACGCTTTTGCATTGGCAGGCCCTTAACAGCTTTCCACTGAGGGTTCTCTGGGGGGCTTCAGTATGGTGTGGATAGCTTGCTTTGTTTGTCACCTCTCCTGGACCCTGGGGGCTAGGGACCTGGGGGACTGAGGACCCAGGGACTTCAGGCTGGTGTATATTGCACATGCCACCACATGCAGCAGTGTAAATCCCCTTCCGCTCTTCCCAGGCAGAACAGCTACATCCAGGCCGTCTATGACCTATGTTTCATGGTGAACCAGCGACTCCGCATCTTCCCCTATCACAACGATGTCATTTACTGGCTCAGCCCCCACGGTTACCAGTTCAGGAAGGCCTGCCAGCTTGCTCACCGTCACACAGGTATTTCCCTTTCTTTATCCTTTCCCAAAGCTTTCCTGCAGGACAGGCTGAAAGAGCCTTCCAAAAAGCAGGCAGGGTCCAAGTAGTGCATCCACTGCATCTCCTGACACTGCTTCTGCCTCCATCCTAAAGAAACCCATCCAGAGCTGGGAAGTATTTAAACTTCATGAAAGCCTCTGTGGCAATTAGAGGCAGTTTATTTATTCACCTTTTTACCAATACAGTTATACTGCCCAAAGGCTCAGAGCAAGGATCTGGAGTCTCCGTGCAGTGCTGCAGCGTGCTGAAGGGAGGCACCAGCTTGGTCTGATCCAGCATATCTGGCACTGTATTGCCTGAAGGGCACATTTGATTACCGGTTCAGCTCAAGTGTATGCCTGCTTTCCTCACCAGAATTACTCACCGGCTTTCTGCACCTTACCAGTGGTGCTGGATGCCAGCTTGAGCACAGCTTGCTGGATGGCAGCATCCAGGCAAAAACAGCATCTTAAGGGGAGTCTGTGTGACCCGGGTTGCCTGGACGTGGTACCAGTAAAGCCAGTATGTGCGCAGCAGGCTCAGGGGACTCCAAGTCCTTTTACTGAGTCTCAAACCTTCTCTTCACCTTGTAGTGTTGATATAGTCTTAGAGAATCAACTTCCAGCAATGACTCATGGTGGGCATGAAGCCTTGTGGGGGTCTCACATCTCCTGGAATTTATTAAACAGGACTAATGGAGGAGAGAGAGGAATTCCCCTCCAGGAATGCTCCTTCTAAAAGATCAATGAGTAGTGAGATGGAGGCATCAGTGCCACACATAATAGCAGTGGAAGGAATGATTTCCTTTCCAGGCCATGCATGATTTAAATGCAGGTGAGGTGGGTGAAAAAGGCCAAGGAGTCTGTGGTAGACCAAGAAGAAGTTTACAGAAGAGGATCCCCTATTGCGGCCAGTGGCAATGTGCACGTGATTTGTTGCCATGTTACTGAAAAAACAAAACTGCCTGGGGTGCAGAAAATAAGTGTCAGATGTGAGGAACTACATCTAAACTGCATGGTGATCCCCGCACTTTGGGTGAGCTCTGCCTTTGAGGCACGGGCTCAGCGACTCCCGATGCTACTAAACCTTTAACTCTTTCTTACTCAGACAAGGTGATCCAAGAGCGAAAAGAGTCCCTTAAGAATGAGCAGGAATTTGAAAAGATCCAGAAGAAAAGACATTTGGACTTCCTGGACATTCTACTCTGTGCTAAAGTGAGTGGTGGGGAGTGGATGTATGGTTCAGCATGGCCGTGAGAGGACATGATCTACCAGGCAGGGCAATAACGTGCAAAATCCAGTCTTTGCAGGGTCTGGCAAAAAACACGAGGGTGGCACAAAACACTTAGGGACTACAAGAGCCATTAAAACAGATCTACTTTTCGTCAGCCTAAACAGAGTCCCCAGCCCTACTCAGCTGAGAAGGGGGCAAGGTGGTCCAATTTTCCTCTCCATGTCTCTGAAATGCTGGTAGTGTGGATTGGGGAATATAACAAGAAGGATTTTGGAGTCTTGCTGATTTAAATATGAAGGGAAAAGGATCACAAAGGGGATTAAAAGCAAAGGAAGAGGTGCCCTGAGTTCGGGCTAAGCAGAGATTTATTTGTGTTTATATGTATCCCAGGAGCATCATCACCCTACTTTGCAATAGCTGAAGGAATAAAAAGTCTCCTGGGTTAACTGGGGCCACTGAAAATGCCTCTGGTTTGTTAGGATGAGAATGGGGCTGGACTGTCCGATGAGGACCTGCGTGCCGAGGTGGACACGTTCATGTTTGAGGGTCATGACACCACAGCCAGCGGGATCTCCTGGCTCTTGTACTGCCTGGCATCACACCCCGAGCACCAGGCACAGTGCAGAGAGGAGATCCAGGGGATTCTGGGAGACCGTGAGACGCTTCAGTGGTAAGTTTTCTCAGGGTTGTTCAGGAGTGTCCTGGGATCCCTGGTGTGCAGCAGCCTATTGATTGGATGCTGCTGGCCCCGCCATACTAACCATCTATTGCAAGGTGGTCTGCAAAGGCAGGGAGCTGGCTTCTGTATACCTGCATGGTTCCAAGTCCAATGCAGCTGTGGGTGCAAGCTACGTACCTGCAGTGGGAGGGAGCATGTGACTCACCTCCTGTCTCTGCCTTTGCGTCCCTTCAGGGAGGACCTGGGGAAGATGACTTACACCACCATGTGCATCAAGGAGAGCCTTCGCCTTTACCCTCCGGTACCTGGTGTGTCCCGGCAGCTCAGCAAACCCATCACCTTCCATGATGGGCGCACGTTACCAGAAGGTCTGCAAATCCCAGATCCTCTTTACATCTCAGAAAT
The DNA here is from genome assembly GCF_040807025.1 of Struthio camelus. Taxonomy (NCBI): domain Eukaryota; kingdom Metazoa; phylum Chordata; class Aves; order Struthioniformes; family Struthionidae; genus Struthio; species Struthio camelus. The sequence continues at coordinate 28,471,461 of NC_090949.1, forward strand.
AAATTCTCCTCTGAGGCATCAGACACGTTCTTACTGCCCGCAACAGAGCAGAGGCGATAGCCCTGCCTAAGCGGCCTGTTTATCACAGGCACAAATGTTTAGAGAGGAGACTGAGTACCTTAATATCCCATCAGTAGCCTGAGGTCTGCATCATGCAGCATCCCACCACAGCTATGCTGTGCTGTGGCATCTCCATTACATCTTTCCTGCCACCAGCCGTGCCTTTGTCAAAAGTCCCTTGTTATCCTGGCCAAGAAAGAGGCAGCTGTTCAGCAAGTCTGGCAAAACTACAGGTGAACTGCAGCAGGTTGCCAGGAAATGGTGCTGTCCTGGCTTGCAGAGTGAGAATTAGCCTGTACTGCTGTTTGCCGTTTTTTAATAGGCATAGCAGCAGGCAATCTGGGTGGAGGAGACAATGCATCTACAATGCAAGTGCCTTGCTGATTTCCACCTTCTGGCTGCCTGCAGTATCCAACAACTAAACAAGTGGAAAATTTGTAGGATGAAATATCTGCTCCATTGAAGTCAGTGACAAAACTCTCATCGGCTTCAAGTGGATTAAGAAGACTGTGATGGTTTAGACAGATCTTTGTGTAAGCAAGCTGCAGAATTTCACTTTAGTATCTTTGTCCCTGAGCTCTTTTCTCCGCTTTGGTTGCTTTACAGGCACAACCGTTGCAGTAAGCATTTATCTCATTCACAGAAACCCCTATGTATGGAAAGATCCATTGGTAAGTTTTCTTTCACCCTTCTAATAGTTTTTCTGCCTTATGCTGTGTCTTCTAAAATTTCTTCTGCGTATGTTATTAGGATAGCAGAGCCCTCTTGTTGCTGAGCATCTTTGCCCACAGGAATCATAGCCCGCATGAATTTTATGCATGCTGACCAATGATTGCCTTGTTTTAGTCTCTGAGGTTTGTTGAAAAATGTATTCAGACAGAAACATTAAGACTGCAGTGTGGCCTCTCTGTTAGGTACTGTACAACACCTGTTAAGACGAAGTGCTCCAAAAAGTTTACTGTCTTATCAGACAAAAAGATTATTCTGCTCAGCTTACAGGTGGAGAATTGAATCATAACGATGCATCCCACTTCCATCATTTTAATCCTAGCTATGTCTGATTTGTCTGGCAACGCCATTGCAAGGCTCAGTAAAAACCAAGGGAGTTTGTTTTATGAATTGCAGTCCATCCTAAACTGAAGTCTCTTGCTAGTGTTGAAAATGTCAGGTAGGAGAGAGCAACAAAGGGGTCAAAAGTCCACCTATCGCCTCCCAGATGTCTCAACATCAGTGAAATCTGTATCTGCATATCCATAGCCTCTTATCTGAGATCAATAAATATTACAAGTGATGCCCACGTCACATGGAGCTGGAGACCGCTCTCCCTGGCCTGCACTCCTGGGAGTGGGCTAGGTCCCTCGGCACATGCAGGTTGTATATCTGTGCCTCAGACAAAGTGCCAGAGTGTGCTTTACCCAGGCAGGCTGTGAGGGCATCACTGTATGCACTGTGATCATCCAAAAGCATCTTACGTACATGCAGATCATAGCTGCTTCTCGCTATTCTGTCCTTATCTAGGGAAAAGATCCTTAATGAGACCAATAAAAACACCACTCCAGAAGAAGGCCCAAGTTTGGGGTGTAAGCACAGTTTTATCCCTCTGAGGTAACCCTCACAGCCATTCCAGGTAGACAGCATACCAGGGCTGCAGCCCCATGTGCTTGGAAGGTGTCACGGTTGAGGAGGCTCCAAGGTGGGTGTCAGTACAGAAAATATCCTGGATTTTCTGTAGTGCCTTTGAGTGCCCTCTTTGAGATACCTACCTTCCTGCCTTCCTCCAAATCTGCCTTGGTAGCTTTAAAGACCAGAAAGGACCATTAGATTAATCTAGATAGATCTTTCAAGTGCAAGCTTGTAGCTTTTCTAGCTCTGCAGAGCTAGAAAACTTTTTAAAAAATCTCCACTCCCAATTTAAAATATTTCAAGTGATGAAGAGCTGGTCATGTTCCCCAGGTCAGTTGTTACCATGGCTTATTCCACTTATCACAAAATAAATACTATTTCCAGTCTGATTTTGTCCAACTTTGATTTACAGCCCTGCAATTTCTCCCCTCTCTCCAGCGGGGTTGCTCAGAAATGGGGTGGGATCCAGCAGTCCTGAAGATACTGATCAGTTCCTTTACTCCTTAAATAATTGCTTTTTCTTCCTGTGCATACTTTGTTTCCAGGTGTTTGATCCCTTGCGATTTTCTCCCGAGAATGTGTCTGGCAGGCATTCTCATGCCTTTTTGCCGTTTGCTGCTGGATTAAGGTAAAATATATTGAACTCCAAAAGACTAATGGGTAGAGGCATCGAGCCTTCCCTGAAAACTGTTTACTCTGATAGAGCATGTGCTGCTGTTATAATTTCTATCAGGGAAGCACTCCAAGAGCCAACAGAGAGCAAACTTTGGGCCCTGATGTGCTGGTGTAGAGGAAAAGGTGGTTTGAGCCGTCCTGACAAAAGACTTGCTGTCAACTGGAGATACCACCCTCTTGCCTACTGCAGAAGTTTTCCTTATCAGCTCACTTGATAACTATTTCCTTAGCAATCATGTTTGGCAAAAAGCATAAATAATAGCTTTCCCTGTGGGCTGCTGAGCTCAGAGAGAGGCTGAACTGTAGGGAAGTCAGGCCCTTTCTCATGCTTTTGGTTGATGCAAACCCAGTTTCCTGAATTCCCCACATATGTCTCTCTCCTCCCAGGAACTGCATCGGGCAGCAGTTTGCCATGAATGAAATGAAGGTTGCTCTTGCACTGACCCTGCTCCGCTTCGAGCTCTCACCTGACCCCTCCAAACCTCCCTGTAAAATACCTCAGATCATCCTTCGCTCCAAGAATGGGATTCACCTGTATTTAAAGAAAATCCGCTGATGCTGGAAAAAGTGCTGACTTTACTGGGGGGAGGGAACATGCAGATAATGAGACAATATTTCATCAAGGCGAAAGGTGCAAGGCAGGATTCAGGGATCAGGATTCTTGATTTCTGTGCTTCTTCCCCCAGCTGAAGAGCCCTTTTTGGCCTGGCAGCATATCACACCCTTTCAGTTTGACAGAATATGGATCAATCTACACAGTACCATTTCCACCTGCTCTGGAAGTGCTGATCTTCAAGCAGCAATACTCATCTCTTTGCTGGCTTCCCTCTCTTCTTGCTGGGGAGCCCAGTCTAACCTGCTGGGAAGGCTTTCCTTTGACTGCAAGAGGCCTGGGATTAACTGCAGGTTCTGCCAGCCTTCTCACCAAATTCTGTGTTCACTCTCACGTCTTCTCTGAATTCTTCCCCCATTACCCTTTCCCAGCCGTCCTCTGATCTCTATACTTCCCTCAGTGTCTAGACCTGAGCTGCCTTCTACTTGAATCATACTTCTATGAGGCCTTACAGGAGCAGTTCATGTCAGACGTCTCTCTTGTATCCAGTGTATCCCTGTTTTGTTAAAAGCAGTTTAGGCTCTTAATTTATGCTCGGATTACAGAATATTGTGTCATTTTTGTCATTTTTGTCTTAATAAACCAGTAATTATTCCTGTAATAGCAGCTGCATTGTTGATGTCTACCAGCTTGATCATAAATATCCTTTAGACATGAGAGATGAAAAGGAAACACGTGAACTTGAAGAGACAAGGCCATGTTTCCCAGCAGTATAAATCATACCACACTGCTAATTTCAGCCTGCGCTGATTTAGTGTAGCCCAGAACCTGGTCGATCGTACAAGAGAAATTACTGCAAAGCCTGTGCTTGCTCTGGCATCTGCACACAGACATCCCTCCTGCCATGGCCCGGCCCCACAACCTTGCTTGCTGGGAAGGCCCCCAGCACCGGCACCGCACCATCTTTTCTCAGACCCTAGAACTGACCCCCTCAGGGCAGGATGGGACGTCCCGTTTCCCAAAACCCTGCGCACTGGCTGACTGGGTCCCCAATCATCTGCTTTGATGGGGACCACAGAATAAACCAGCACTGGCTGTCAAAGCGGCAAGAAGATCTCTCCTGGTGTCGCAAAAACCTCTCTTCAGGCTGATGCAGCATTAGAAAGACCTACTCACGTATGGGGTGTGCAGGGACAGGTTTTATACCCAGCTGCCTCTGTAAAATGTTCTCTCTTTAATTCCCCTGTTTTCTGGAGAAAGGGCACAGGGAACTGCACCTGTGTCTGTCTGGTCTGCTCTGCCCACCCCACATTTTAGTTAACCGAATTAACAAGAGTCCAATGTACAACTTTCATTGAGAAGCTGCACAGGAAGAATGAAGGTGGCTAGAACCCTTTTTTCCCCTTGTTTTTTTTTTTAAAAGAGGATGAATTTATACAAGTTGTAACCCAGAGATGCACTCAATTGCACCAGTGAGCTATCCTCTGCAGAAATCAGTACTGGGGTAGAAAGTGTAAAACTGCTAAACCCCAAATATTACTGCTGCTATTAGCATTATGGTGACATCGGCAGGGCCTCAATTCAAGCTTCTTGTTCTATAAAATATGTGCTAAATCAGTCCCTGTCTTCAGAAACCTATCGTCAGCAGATACAGATGGGGGTGGGGAGGGTAGAAGTTCCTTTCTGTGGGATATACAACATTTTAATAGCAGCTCTAGGACTGAGTCACTGTTTGCCCCCCTTGCAAGTGCTTTAACCATGAAGCCACGCAACATGCTCACAGGAGCTAAGCGCAGGGGAGGGGAATAACCCAGCTCTCGCAACCCCAGCCCTCACTGCTTGTCCTGACACCAACCATGTCACCACGCACACTGTTAATCTCTGCTGTGTCGAGCACACAACGTTTTGGTCACAGAGAGCAAGAAGTTACGCCTTCAAGTTACTTCTTGGGTCAGCGTGGGGAATGGCCAGGCTCTCCCAAGGAGCCGTAAAATCTGCCAGCGCAGGGTTTCACTTAGACCATAGCGTGGTAGGAACTGCCATCTGGTGGGCAGAGGAGCAGCAAAAATTAATTTGCCAGGCCAGATTAGCACAGGCACACGTCTAAGCATTGGTTGCGTGGCAGGATTTATCTAGTGAAAAAAGGAAATTTGTGCTGAACGGTCCAAAGCGAGAGGATGCACAACCCAGCTGTGGGAGGTGAGGTAAACCCAAAAAGTGGGTCATTTATGAAATGGGTTTCTTAGGAGATGCTCTGGAAACCTCCTTTCTCTTCCTTCTTTCTGCTGCAATAATATAGTTTGTAATATAAACGTCCCCATGCCGGGCTGAAGCACATTTTAGCAGACTCACAGGTGCCTCAGGGTCTAGAACTGCTATTTCACATTAGAATTAGGGCCAGAGCCTGCAGCGTCCATGGTCTAATTCAAATAAAACCTGTTTAGCATTAGTTTTTGGCATGATGGAAGCAGCCATGCAGCGTAGCCTCAGCAGAGAAATAAGATGACATTACTTCCCTGAGTTAAGGTGCCTAATAGCAGAAAATAATAGCTGTTGCCCTGGTACAGTTTTGCCTTTGCTTCCCCCCCTGCGGGAGTGGCAGCCACAGTCACACTTGCTGGCGCAGGCAGATTTCAGAGAGGAAACGGCAGCCCCACCACAGGGCTCACATAGGTACCCAGATGGGGCCATCACTTTCATAGTGAATCCAGAAACTGCCTCTCCCACACCTTGCCAAATGCTATGAAAAACAGGGTGGGGTGCGGTTGACAGGGCGTGTTAATAAAAGGCGGACGATTGAAACTTGCAGCGGCTGGTGCTTCCAGGCATGAGCAATGCTTGCAGCCTCAGCAAAAAGCTTTTTCTGATAACTGCTAGCACAGACCTCTCCCTCCTGTGCTGTTCCCTGTGATTCTTAGGAGGAAACTGGAATTGCAAGTCCATGCACTGGCTCAGTGTAAATGCACTGGCTCAAGGTTTCTCAGTTACAGTCTTTAGTGATAAAGGGAGCAACAAGCTGATAAACAGCTGGTTTCTTCAGAGATGTTGAATGAGAGTTCAGATCCCTGGATAAAATATCATTGGGTAAAAGTTGCAAACCCAATGCAGTCATTCCACTGGAGCTGTCTCATCTACAGCAGCTGAGGACCATATATCTGGGGCAACGCAAATATTCCTACACAAAAATGCAGCTGTCCTTGCGTGATGAACAGACCCCATGTGATAGAGCTCAGCTCAGCAGAGCCGTGCAGAGGTCTGTCACAGAAAGAACAGGATTGCTGTGCATGAAGCATGAATGGAGATTGCTGCGTAGGAAAACACTGGAAGGAATGATATAGAGCAGAGGTTGCAAAAATGGAGTGTACCGACAACAAAGGATATGAGTGGCAGCAATAAAATGTGAGCACTGAGGAAAGTTGTTTCCATCAAGGCAGAAGGCCTGCATGCCAGTAAGGCCCCCATGCCAGTAAGGCCCCCGCACAGATGACTCAGCAGCAGACTGCGCTTTCATAGCAGCAGGAGGGGAGCAAGGTTGCATCATATTGCACGTACCATCCCTCTCCCTGGCGCCCCATCAGGAAGCTGGGAGAGATCCCTGACAACACCCACTTGAGGGACCCAAAACAATGGACTGTAACCTGGACCAAGGTTCACAGAGAGTGAAGTAAGTTTGATTCTGGGGCAAAGGGATTATGCCATAGTTGCTGACTCCTAAACGGTGTCAGAGATCTGCCTTCAAACCAGCCTGTCATCACCAGCCAAGAGGTTCCTTTTGTGGAGGCAGCACAAAAGGAGAGAAGGTAACAGAGGGAGGCTGGTCCCTTTCTGTTGACTCTGAAATGGCAGAGCCATAGCATATATGGCAGAAGACACAGGCAAGCGCTCCTTTTTCATTGCATGCCTGTCTGTGGGGTTTTGCTACGTTGCCATGTAAAAGTCTTTGAGGTTTTCCAGTCCCCAGTCCTTCCCTGCCCCTTTCTCCCCAAACCTTCACCACCCACTCTTATCCTCCTTACCTGTCCATGGCCTCAAACCTAGAAATAACCACTATCTGTATAGCACATGTCTGTATAGACTTGATGTCCCAACTGAGATCCAGAACTATCCACAGGGTCTGTAAGTGAAGAGGAAAGGCAGACAAGAGGAAGGAGAGGAAGAAGGAAGGACATTAGTCAGAGTGGACCTGGTAGTTTGGTAGACTCCGCAGACTGTTTTCTTTTTTCCAATAGACGCTATTACAAGGCAAGGGCTATAGCCTGGAGTTTCTGTGGGCCATTTAAGGGATTGTAACTCTTTGGTTTATCATTTCAAGTGAGTTCTGAGCTATAAATTGCCACTGGGTGAGCTGAGGCAGCACAGACCCTCCAGGGAAGATGAGGTGGCAACCAAACTCCGTTCCTCCCTCCTCCCCTGTGTGAACCTGAACCAGTCCATGTGAGCAGCCCAACTCAGCTGAGAGGCTGAATGAATGACGCTGGCCACAGATGGAGCTGACTCTGAGTGCTCACCCACCAGAAACTCCACCAGACTTGTCCCTGGCACCTTCGTTTCTGATGCCTGTGAAAAACGTGGCCTCCAGAACTATTTTGCAGGACACTGGAAATACACAGACACCCTGCCAGTAGGAACAGGGGAAAATTACAAGTGCAATTTGAAATTTACAGCAAGAATTTGGAAAGGACTAAGGATTTAAAGCTAAAGAAGGGCTTAGTGACACCAGGTATCTGGAGTCATCTCCTGAGGTTGCCACAGGCTCTCTGTGTGATATGAAGATGTCAAACCGATGCCTTTTGGGGACTGGACAGAAGGTGATCCATCCTGGCAGTGATCCATCCTGGTGATCCATCCAATGGTCCAGCTGGCCTTTACCATTTCCATGTCTGGGCAGTGGCAACACCCAGAGGTTGAGCTATGGAGAAAATGAGGTCCAGGAACATGCAGAGCACATGCCGACTAGGTGAGAGGACAACGATATGCTGTAATTGCCTTGAACAAGCAGCAGGGAGAGCATCTGTGGGAAGTTTCTCAGAGGGCAGCAGTGAGTCACTGCCAGCCAGGCATGCCTAACGTACCTGCACACCACAGCAGAGTCAGCAGCAGGTGCCATTACCTCTGGCCCCGTGCACCCGTGACAGTGGAGATTAGCTCTGTAGCCGCCACTGTCAAGGGCTTTATCGCATCCAGGCTCATGCACCTCAGTACCAAGGCCCTTTGGCAATGTTAAAAGCATCCCTCAACCTTGTCCCTCCTGCACGGTGGCTCAGACCTGTACAAGTCTTATCTGCTTATTGAGGGTGCTAAGTGTGCTAGGGAACAGGTTTACAGGAAGACTTGCTATTTTGCAGGCCCAAGAATTGCAAACTTGTGGCTTTTAGTGGATACTTTAAAAAGACCAAACTTACAGCAACCGGAACCACATGAATGGAGCTCAGGAAAATGGGGAATTTGGGGCCAACCTGAGCCATCGGGGCTACCCTGCCTTCCTTAGTGGATGTGTAATCAGGGGTCTCAGAATATGATAGATTATTTTATACATCACACTATCTGGCAAAAACAAACAAACAATCATAGAAAAAAATAAGTGTCAGACCAAACTTCAGCTTAATCACAGTTATTCTTGTTTGGGCTGAAAACCAGAAGAAAATTGAAATGTCATTTCTGTTTACAAACTTCTCCTATTTCATTTGAAAATGAGGAGTTTTCAGAGGTAACGTCTCCCAGGAAGAAAACAATTTTTTCAAGAAAAAATCAGAAGCTTATTGGACCTCACATTATGATCTGAATGATTATACTTCACCTTACCTTTGTAATGAGTAACACAAAAAGGACAAATCCAAACTCACAATGAAAAAGAGATTTTAAAACAAATTTTTTTAAGCTTCTACATAGGAAGCAAGCATTCTCAAATGGAAGAGCAATTGGAAGGCAGTCTTAGCCATTGCACCCATTTATATAGATAAGGATCAGGATTTTGGAATGTAATATCTAAGTAAGATCTCTTTGTAAATGTGACTTTTCACAAGCATTTCTATCTCTATTTCCTGCACTATGGAAATGTTGGCTTCTTGCCTCTACCAGGAAAAATGAATCCCAGATCAACAGAGTTCAGCAGAGATTCACTTTAGAGTTAATCCAATGTGTTCAGGCACAAGTCAGCTCCTCTCAAAGAAGCAGCAATGTCTACACCATGATGCGATGCTTGACTTACACAGGCCACTTGTGCCAGTTGCCAACACATAGCATTCACTTCTGGCACAGCCGCAGCTCCAGTACAGCCCAGACCAAATGTGTAAGCTGAACCTGCATGTTCAAGCTGTAAGTCCTCTCTTTGGATGCAAGTTGCAACTCTCAAGTTATAACCTGAGATATCCCTGCAATGAAGACAAGCTCTGAATTCTATTATTTCCTGTTTTTCATGCAAAGAGAAGAGACCCACTTTTTGCTAAATGTGAGTAGCAGATTAGGAGCAGCATGTTTAGTGATGGGAGTGCGTCCAGAATTACTTTCAAAAGAAAGTCATCAACAAAAGCCCATGTTTATTCTCTCTGAGAAGAGGTCGGTAGACCTTGAGACCCATGCTGAGACCTGTACTCAGGTAAGGTGTAAGGCCTGTGATCATGAACAAGGCATGGACACTTGGCTTAAATCTGTCTTCCATTAGGTAGGTGTATGGAGTTCATTTTCCAGCTCAGTGAGTTCATTAATGGTTTGCTTTCAAACGGAGAAGATATATCCCTTGGGGTTCAGCAAAGGTCCTTGATCTGCTGTGTTCTTTAATGACTGAGATGATGGAATAGCGAGTACACTTATTAAAATTTAAAATGCTATATAACCATGAGAAGCTGAAAGCGCTTTGGAGGGCAATATCAGAATTCAAAATTACCTTGATAAATTGCAGAAATGCTCAAGTAAATAGGATGCAACTCTGTAAGGACATATACAAAGCACAAGAGCAGACATAATCATTGCATAAAACCAAGAAGGGAAATGACCAACTAGGCTGTAATCTTCCAGAAAACATATTTTGTAGATATAGAAGATCACAAATGTAATGTGAATCAATAATATCCTGCTGTTGTAGTAAAAGCAAACATCATATTAGGATATATAAACACAAATATTTCTCAAAAAATTTCACTTGCGTTTCCTTCCTCTAGATAAAATGAGCCAATGTCCTTCAACCCTGTTTTGCGATTTGAAGTATAAAAGCAACTACATTTACTCTATCATATAGCTTGCCTACATATTCTAAATTGTTCTAAATGTTCTTGTACTCTAAAATATTCTAAATATTTTAATCAAAATAGCTAAAGTCACTAGAAACAAACAATATACATCTGTATATTGGCTTGAATTTTCTTTTAAAATAAGATTTGAAAAAATACTCCCTATAAATTCATGGGGTGAATAAACCTTGTCAGGCAAACGCAAAACATTGAAGCAAGACCTGATTAGCTAGGGCACAACACAGAAATTGCAGTCTGCCCACTGAATAGGGGTAAGTAAAAGGGGATCAGACTGGGGGACTTGATGTAACAGCCCTCATATAGGTAGCTGCTGCAAAGACAGAGGGAAACCTGTTCGCCATGTCCATATTTATTGCGAATAAGACAATGGCTTAAATTGCAGTTGGGTAGATTTAGATTACATATCACAAAGCGCTTGCTAAAGTTGGTTAGGCACCAGAATAGGTTGCCTGGGGAATCTCCATTTTCAGAGGTTTGGGTAATGCTGCCTTGTGGCAGAAGCACGAATAACATGAGTTTGCCGGTCCCAGTTGCGAAGTCCTAATTTTACTTTGTTTGCTCCACAGACTGGAAACCAAGCACTGGCAGGAGGTGTCAGCAAAGAGGACAGCCTGCCGGGTAAATCGCTTCTGCCTCACGCCACGTGAGTGCGGTGCCCCAGGCTGGGAAAGTGGGAACACAGCTGACTTCAGCAGGTTCGAGTTGCTCATCAAGAGCTGCTTTTGGTCCTCCAACTGCAGCCTCCAGGCAGGAGGGCCTGGGCGCTGAGCGACCTCCCAGCTCTGCAGGGCTGTCCCCAAAGTCGGCCAGTCACTGCTCCTCTGCTGCTGAGCCCAGGTGGCATATACCGAAATCTGAGTGTGGCTCTCATCCTCCCTCCTGGGTTGCCTCCCTGTCAGCACTTCCAAAGTTTGCTTTTTTTCTATGACTCCTTGGGTTATGAGCTCTTTTTGGTAAGGAGTACTCTTTCCTGTGCACCGTTTCTGCGGCATAATTCACATGTACAAAGGAGGCAGTAAGTGAGTTGTGGTGTGAAGGGCTGGTCTGTCTTTTGGGAGCAGATTTCCCAGCGGGTAGAGAAAAGGCTACACTTCTGCTCTCCCAGTGGACTCCTCTAACATATGCATGGTCCTGGAGTAGCACTGAATAGCCAGGCCAGACCTGCCTTCACCCTGCTTAGCTGCTGGCCCACTAGGGATTTTTAGGACTCAGTAAAATCTGCCTCTCTGTACCTGAAACAGAAAAGGGAGGCAGGGACATGGGATTCAGGACTCAGGACGTGGGATATGGGATGCAGGATGTGGGATGTGGGATGGGGGATGTAGGACGCAGGACGCGTCCCAGGCCCTATGTCCTGTGTCTTGCATCCTGTGTCCCGCGTCCTGCACCTCCCACGGCTGCTCTGCAGCAGCTCTGGGCCCAGCCCTGGCCACTGGAGAGCTGTGCTGAGGCTGCAGCCGGGTTTCTGGGGAAACGCTTTGCCCAGTGTCAGAGTGAGCCAGATCTTTCTAGAATATAATTTCAAGAACTCCTTCCTACTGGCTAGCCCCCCACCCCGCCTTGCTCCACCAGATATTAAAGACGTAGCAGAATAAAAAGACCTGTTCACATGGGATGTATAACCTAGAGCAATAAAGACAGTCAAAGACTAGGTGCAGAGAGATTACCTCATTCCTTAATCGTTTCCTACTATCTGCTGAAAGGGTAATTGCAAAGATGATAAGTTGACCTTGGATTGCCTGATTCGGCCCTTCTAACAACTGTTCACGAGAGGGGATATGCTGGACACAATAGGATAAGTATTTGTTTCAGTTAAAAAGATCCTATTTTTATTGCTACAGCTAAACAGCCAAAGTTCTGGCTTTTCAATGACAACAGAGCAAAAATGCTGCCTACTCACACTCGCACATTCCTTTCCCAACAGAGATCACTGTAATAGCCATACGGCCACCTCCCGGTCACACGAGGGAGCACCGCATGTGGTAGCACTTCCCCACACGCTGCCAGCACAGCAGAAGATGCAGGACAGTGACTTGTTGGTAGCCACCACACAGGACCGCTGTCAACGCCAGGCTCACACGTCAACTCATTATCAGATGCTACCAGCAATTTCCATGCAAACTCCATCGGGATTTTACTGGCCTGGAAGCAGCCTGTAAATTAAATAACTATTGCAATGTATTTGTAAAACAGCTGTATTAAATGCTTCCAGATATAAATTCATCCTTGAGATATGTGTGGTCAGATGGGATCCAGGCAGCTCACATTACTCTGCAACACTTGCTGGGGTCTTGCTGTGATTTCCTCATATGTCATGTGTTTGGACGCCTGAAACATTTTTATTTTTCTTGGCATTACAGCCACATTTCATCTCTCAGCACTGAGCACTGCAGGAACACATAGGGACAGATGGGCCCAGGCTCTCTTCCTATCCAAATAAACACACGCATGCCCAGGAAAACAGCTGCCGCAAGGTCATACTCCAGGGCAAAGTACCGATTCACCACCTAGATTTTACATGCTCAGCAAACCAGTCCTTCTGCATCACATGCCAACAATACACATTAAGCCAGTGAGAAAGATCCTCTCCCTCTTCAGCTTTTGTCTCTAATTGAGTGGAGAGACTCCCTGGACTTTGAAAGCAATGGCAGAGCAACTTTCACAGCCCGATGTCTCGATAGCTGTGGTACAGATGGTAATTCTTTAAGGCAACAGTCATTTTCTATGTTTTTGAGTTTATGGCATGACCTATCATGACATACACTACTATCATGTGGGCATACACAGCACCAAGCCAGCAGCGGAGAGGCTCTTTGCAAACATTTGATGACCTTTCAAGTGTTCTTTAATGTCCAACTGTAGTTTCACCAGCCTCAGATGTCCCTACTGGACATCTTGGTTCAAGCCAAGTCTCTTTGCACCATTCCAACTTCCTAAGACTTCTGTAGCTGTCAGGAGATTTTTTAAATTGTTTTTTTCAGGCTAATGTTTTCTTTCTGCAGCTCTTTACTTTAGTCAGGATGTGTGGGAGCAAAAGGGCTGTAGATTCTTCTGGTATTAAGTAGACTGTTTCTGGCCTCGCTTCTGTCTCTTCCTGTGATGATCATATCAGTGCTGCTCCCTTTCATTTTTTTTCACTTGCAGGTCTATAGCCACTTCACTTTCCCTTTTGAACTTCCATAGTTCCTTCTGCTGCCTAAATCTCTGAGTTTTCTTCCATGGGCTGTGTTTACCCACGGAAGTGATGTCAGATCAAATGTTCAAAGCAGGCCCCTCTTGCCATGAAATCTCTGAAATATGCAAGAAAGGCATTTCACTCTTCACCCGTGAACAAGAAAACACACAGGCCAGAGCCTAGACTAGTGTCAGACTTCTGCAGCAGCGCCGGTTGTTCCAGATACCCATAAAAGTGAGTTTGACAGTGCTAATAACTTTGTACTTTAAAGACGAGAGCGCTACACTGCCAGTGCTGCATGGAACTGGCTGACAAGTCCTGGCCCATCGGTGCCCCCTGGCAGAGCTTCCCTCAAAAGAGACCTCAGCATGCCAGGACAGACACACGGAATGTAATTTCTCTCTTTCCTCACCCTCCTCCTGTACAGAGCTGAGAGAAATCACCTGAAATGTTGTCTAGGCTCTACTTTATCTCCCTATCAGCACTGATCCACAACTCCCTTGACCTTCAGTACTCATTGTGTATCCTTTGCTCCATGCTCTGTAGTTATTGCTGATTATTAAATAACCAGCAGGGAGCTAGATGGGCAAAAATCCACCCTGCTCAGTAGCTCATGGTCAAACTCATCATCCAGGGACTCAGTCACCAGTGAAAATTTTTATCTCATTATAAAGGTTTAGTCTGATGTGGTTCCAGCAGCTCCACCAGCCTAGCCTCTCCAGCCATCTCAGGGGGATTTGTGAGTTCTTTTGCAGCTGATTGGTGAAAGGTGCCAGCTAGGTCCAGATCAGATGGTCCGGTAACTGGGTAGGCACCGTAGGACAGCCCAAATCAGCTCCATCAGTGCTAACCAAAGGGATGCTGGACATCAAGGCTGTGTGCTCTGCCCTCTTTGCAGAAGTGCCCAAGATACTATAGTAACATTGCTCTCCTCACACCCTTTGCCTTCCTGGCCCATTTCTGCCAGCCCCACATCGTGAAGGCAGCCTGCAGAGCCATTAGTTGGCACAGGCAGCCCAATGGATGCTCCTTGTGGTGCTCGTTCCTCCTGCTCCACATCTTCAGGGCAGCCATGAAGCATTGGCAGCAGCCAGCTGACCAAACACAACCCACACACCTCCCAGCCAGGTTGCCAACTGAGCAATAGGCCAAGTGGCCAGCCAGGCAAACAGCCTGTACTGCTTCCCCTCCTAATGGGAAGCCAGGTAATCACAGTGCTGCCTAGGAAGAGCTAGAAGTAGTGTGCAAGAAAGGGAAGGAGATGTGGCTCATAGGTCTTCCAGGGCCATGTGGTCCCTGGAGGTGGGTGCTTCTGCTCAGGAATGCCAATTTGTCATGACAGAGAATGGATCACTCTTGTTCTGACCACAGCCAAATCCTTCCCTAAGAAGGACTAAGCTGACAGACTGCAGTCTTCTGCCTCGAGAAGAACAACTTTTAAATCTGTCCTGAACTTTAGCATAGACCCAGCAGGCTTGGCATAACAATGTACACTTAGTGTCATGAAACTGGCCAAGCGGGTGAAAAAGCTAACGCTGTTCAGTGCCTGCCAGGGGAGTTCTCCTAGGTAACAGCTTAAATCCTGCCTTTGCTTTACTAGGAGCATTACTGCATTCTTCAAAATTTAAAGTTGTTGACTGGTGCGGCTCTAACAACTTACCAGGCTGTGGGCCAAATGATGCACTATGTCAACAGTGGTGTGGTAGAGAAAGCAGAATGGCACTGTGGAAATGACAAATGCCAGCTAGAGGGTATTACTCCTTCTTCCTCTTCCTCCCAGCCCAAAGAACCAGAGGCACCATCTTAAATTATGCTACAGAGGTGCAGCTCAGGGGACAACCAAACAGGGGAGCTGAAAAAATGTGCTAGGACAGCACTCAAACAACCACAACACCTGAGTCCGGAAAAGTGTAAGAGATACGCAGCTGTTATCATCGGCTCTTTGGAAAACAATGTCTTGCCATGCTAACAAAAGCACAGTGCCATGCAGAGAGCTGCCGTGTTGACAATTAAATGTCTAACCAACACTTCCTGTAGAAGCAGGACATGGGACACTGATTGTCCACATCATTTCACCTGAGGCAAGCAAAGTCCCTCATCATATGTCTTGAGCTGACTTACAGCATGGGGACGCTGCTAATCCCTGGCCTCAAGTTGTTGGAAGGTTTTCCCTTAGCACCTGTCCTGACATACACAGCACATGCTGGTTACTGATCATCTCAAGATTTCCTACCCCACAGCTCACCTCAAACCTCTGTTGTCTATCTTGTCCATTCAGAACAGGCCTGTAGAAAATCTGGCCTCTCTCTGTCCGTGTTTCTGGTTATTTATTGTCAGCCTGCCCTTTTAGAGCACTTCTTATTACCCTTGAACTTCAACACAAATGTAACACATTTGTCTCCAGCATTCACTTTTATGGCTACCATTTTATTTACAAGTAAAATGACAACTGGGTGAAAAGCCACCAGTTCAGCAAGGGCATGACTCCAAGTAGGTCCAGACCTGCAGGTGAATACAAATTTTCAAGGATTCTTTGCATTTAAAGGTTGTACTTCCAACCATTTCCTCGGAGCGGGGTCACCTTACCCCAGCTGAGAGTCTTTGCATTCACTATTTCTAGGGAAATGCCAAAGAAACTTAGTGCTGCAGACAATGCTGGAAGAATAGCAAAAGGGTATTTGCAGCCCTGGAACAGTCTGAGAATAGAGAATAAAAGGTGATGCCTTTTAACATAAAAGTGTAGTTTCTTGAGCAGTCTTCTACTAGCAGTATGCGATAGCGATGAACAGACCCACTCTCCAGCTGAAGCTTTAGCAGGCCTCCAGACAAGCATGGTAAGAGCAGACTTTTAGCCAGCATGACATGCCCAATGGCTTTTATGCCTGTGGTAGCAGGTGTCTGAATGTCAGCATTCTCATGCCATCTTATGTGGAAATATCCAGGCTGCCAACCTCAGAATCTAAACCTAGAAGTGAATGCGAAGAACTCCTAAAACATCTTCCACTGCTGAAACTAGAAGCCGTTGTTAGAAACTGCCACTTCCAACATGTCATGCCCAAGCACTTACAAAATTTCTCATTACCACTTCAGAAATAGATCATGATGCACCTGATAGGAGACCGTATACCACACTAGCTAACATCAACAGGGAGAGTAATGTTCACCCAGTAAACCCACACCTAAGCTTCTAAGAGGAGATAGAAACAATGGGCTTATCAAAGCCTGCTTAGTCAAACATCCTCCCCAAGGAACATGAAGGAGAAGCTGTCTGAGCCTACAGAGTCTCTCCATGGGGCTCGTACAACTATATGGGCAATTCTACCAAGATGGCTTCTGCTGAGCTGCAACCTTCAGTCTTTGTATGACACTCGGTATCTGCTAGTTATGTGTGGGTCCTTGCAAGGGAGACAGTTAATCTTCCTTACCATGCAACTAGTAGGTGCTGAGCGTCGACAAAGACTGCACAGTTTCTTAGAAAAAGTGTCAGACTGAGGGGCTTCAAGTAACTCTTTTTCTTTAAGCCCTATAGCTTGTGAATAAGGTGCTTCAGTCTTCCTACTTTGTGCTCTAGTTTACCCACCAGTGAAGAGAAAAAACATGGTGCCAATGCTGAATTAAACTGCATATTTCAATGGAGTCTACAAAGATCCAAAGTAAAACTGCCTCGAATAACCTCAGATATGGAGGTTTATAGTGTGAGCTCCCCAGAGAGGTTGATAGTATGTAGAAGTTGCATGTGAAAACTGCAGTTGAAAGGAGAGTTGCTTTAACAGTGATTCTACCTGAGGAGTGCCATGCGCCACACCTAAATATTTCTGTATTCTGTTGATTTTTCTCTTAGAGAAGAGAAATCCAGCTTTCTTAAGTGGGGACCTTCCCACACTGCACCCGAACTGGCACATGCTGGGTTTTGTTTGTTTTCAGTGAGCAACATATCACAACAGATAAGCAACCGATGCATCACATGAGTTCATATCAGCCAAACACTTCAAATCTCCCTTAGACTGTAATATAAATCTTATCATCTGTACCTAAGGTTCTGCCTTTACGATCATTAATTAATGAACAGGCCACAAGCCAGCTGAGGGAAAAGTTACTCGTTTCACTAAGTTTCAGAAAAATTTTCCCACAGTCAGGTCATTCCTAGACAGTGGGTCTTGTAAGATTTTTCATGTACTCTTCTGTCTAAAAGATCTAAATATCTTCATTGGGGCTGTGCAGTTTCACTTCAGCCAAGGATCTTCATGTCTCTGTTGCTATGAAAGCAACACATCCGGACAGTGAGTACCAGGTAAAAAATGTAATTTTTTCAGTAAAAGGATTCTACTAACAGAAAATGTGTGGGTTTCAATTGGTCATAGACTACTTCAGGCTAGCAACTAAAGCAGTGTCCAAACATTACAAGAAACTTATCTTAGAGATGTACAAGTTAGAGAGAAACACCCCAAAAGTTCGGCAGCCCCTATGTAGTAACACCTCAGACTACCAGGTTCAGTAGCTGATGACACAGGAGGGAGCCATTTGACCCTCATGACATCCAGGCATCCAAATGGGAAATGATTTCAGCACGTCTGAGGATCCTCCTCTTTGCAATATACCTGGAAATGTCCTAAATGTGGCAGGCTTCTTATCAAAGTCTTCCAGCCCCAACTCCATAATTCCTTCCAAGCCATTCCAGGCTGCCTGCACCCCAATTGTTTTGTACAGGATGTGATGCGGGGCCTTCTTCAGCGACCATGAGGTGCCATGTGGGCAGGAGAAGGAGAACTCATCCAGATTGTGTTGGTGAAAATGATCCTATTATCATCCCTTTATATAACGGTTAGATGTACTCTCAATCTTGCTACAACTCACTTTCTTACTATGCTGCTTTCCCACTCTTTGTCTTATCTATTGAGAGTGTTAATTCTTCTGGGCAACAATTTTGTCTCCTGGCTTATCTATAGTAGGACCCCTAGGAGAAGAAGGGCATGCTCCCTTTTGCGCCGATTAGGTTATACCCCTTCACTTGATTATAATCCAGCTGTGTTGTGTGATGTTACAGCTGCTAAGAGCGTGAATAGCACTGTTTTTTACAGCTAAAGATGTCTGGATCTGTACAGCACACGTACTGGGCAGAGATGGCCCATTTATTCCTCATTTTACATGGGCTTCCAGACCCAAAAAGGGCCAAGAGCAGAACGGGGCATGGTTTGAGCTGGAGCCTGGCTAGCTCTTGCCCCCTCTTATAGCTTCATCCACCTGGACGTAGATGTAAGTAATGGAGCTGGAGCCCTGTGCTAACTGCAAGCACTTTCATTTGCTGCTGGGATGTATTGAACTGTGGAACTCGTAGTAAATATTTACAGAGCTCCTGTGTACAGAGCACCAGGTTATTTCTTAATAAGCTGCTTCCATCTACAGGTTGCTGGAAGTGGATAAAAGGACAAATGGGAGCAGCAGGAAATTAGGCTCTGGGCCAAAGTGACGTATTGCTTGCCAAAACGTTTCTCATGCCTTAAATTTCTGCTAGACTGCACTGCCTGCAGCAGTTTAGCAGGGACAGCTGTAGTAGAGGAAAAGAGAGAGTTCTTTTCATCTGCACCTGAGATCTTCATCAGACCCTGACCTGGAAGGAGCAGAAGAAGAAGCAGGGAAGAGAAGGTGGTGTCAGACAACCAGGACACAGAGGCAGCATGGCATCTCTGCTGGACAACATAGCCAAACCTTCTGCTGTAGTTTTGCAGCTATCTTTGGTGCTTGGCTTCATTTTTGTGCTAGTGAAGGTTTCCCAGTTCTACCAGGAGAAGAAGAAAATCTTCAAAGCTCTGGAGGCTTTCCCTGGTCCCCCAAAGCACTGGCTATACGGCCACAGTCATCTGGTAAGGAGAGAACGGGGCTCACCCAAGGCATGGGCAAGGAGGGTTTGTCATAACAACTGGGCAAGATAATTGTCCTGACAAGAGGGGTGGAGAAGAGCACCAGATGGGGAGTGTGTGTCCCCTGCTATTGCCCCTTCCTACAGGAGAGGACCTCTTAGCACAGGGAGTGCCAAGACTTCTGTGGGGCAGGCAGGAAGGGTGCCTGGTTGCGAGATATACATCATTTTGGCAAAAAACAGAGCCATGATGTTCTTGATCATGTGCTTAAATATGCAATTAGGTGATTTCTGAGACTTCACAAAGTTACTTAAAAATGAGCAACCATAAAATCTCTCACTTCTGCATCCGATCTTCTACCAGTACAAGTGTTTCCCCCTATACCCACTTAAGAGGGGATGGTCATGAAAGCAGGACATTTTATTGCAGCCATTTTTGCCATTCTATAGGGTACGTGTTTTTGACTTCACACTGCTGAAATTGGACCATAGGGCTCTATCAGCCCTGGTCCCCCTGGAGATTAGGCAGTAGGTATACCCGAACTGCCGACGATGACTGTAGAGCCAGAGTGTGATGCCAAGGCACTCTGACACCAGATTATGCTAATGTAACTAAACTGCCAGACCCCGGCTAGACAATCTCCCTGGAGTTACCTTGTGCTGCAGGGACACAGCAGCTCAGGTAGCTTCGCTGGCTGTGCACTGTCTCCAGTGATCCCCTTTGCCATGCCCAGCATTTCCTCCACCGACAGAGTGGAAAGCCCCTCTCTGTAAGTCCACCTACTTGCTCCCAGTTTCCCAGGCAAGGATGTCTTGCATATGCTTTCCATGACAGGGCAAGTTTCACCTCTGCTGTCCCAGGCACATCCCTCTTTTTCCGCCTGAATTCAGCCCGTGTTTAACTGTTATTGCAGATCGTTTTAGGTAAAGACTTACCTCTGTTTGTGTCATGGGCGGAAGAGTATCCCTATGCCTTCCCCAGATGGTTCGGACCACTTCTGCCTACTCTAGTAGTCCACCACCCTGAATACGCCAAAAGTATATTTGGCCGAGGGGGTAAGTTTCTTCATTTGGTTTGGGGAAGGCCTGTCATTGACACTTCCCTATCAAGAAAAACAAAGGAAACCTGCCTTGAGTTGTCCCTTCTGCCTGCTTCTTTCACAGCTATTGCATTGCTCCCTTTTGTCCCTTTCTCAAACCCCTTGACAGGTTTCATGGAGCAGCTTATATTCTCATGCAAGATAGGAGGCAGTGATCCGCCGAGTCCACCGTCTCTATCATTGTCAGGCTTACTGTATTCTAGAGCATCTACCACCCCAATATCTGTGTTTCCCACTAAAATCCATTAAACTGGGTGAGCTGGCACAGCAATGGCCCTGAGAATACATCTCAAGTTTTCTCCTCTGCTCCAGTCTGTGAAGCACAATGTCTGTGATTGGTACATACATGGGTATCTCCAGTAATTCTCATCTATTATCCTCAACTTTGAGATGTGCTATGGTCATTTCTGTTCCACATACATATCTTTCATTACAGCTTTCTCTGGTTTTCTCAAGTCCTGGGCAGAGTTGTAAAAGACCATGTTTAAACTCTACCTCTAATGTTATAGAGTGTTTTACATTTTGAGCTGATATTAATTCTACATTGTGATTAAAAGGAGGGTTTCTAATGTCAGTTCATCCTGATTTTTGTTGTTGTTGTTATGTTGATATTCATTAGCCATTCATAGTCTTTTGGTAACTTTTTTTTTTTTTTTAATAGATCCCAAGTCCCAATTAACCTATAAGTTCTTAATTCCCTGGATAGGTAAGTAATTTTCTTTCATTATCCCTTTTGGCTGTGCTACACATTTCATCTGCTTCCCTCAGGTCTTCATTTATGTTGCTTTCTTCCGTTCTAAAGCTAAAGAGAAAGGTTGCCTTTGCTATGGAAAGGTTCATAAGTGTGGAGCACATACCCTGGCCTTTGCAAAGCAATGGGGGCCAGTCTGCTGAGGGACTAAATACAGCTACGTATAACTGGGGTGAGAGATACTGAGGCACTAGAGGATAATCAGGTTCATGGCTTGCGCACAACTTTGTGGTAGCCCTCCATGGGCCTGCTAGCAACTGTCTCATAGCTCAGCTTGTGCTGCAAAATGCATCCAAGTATTTAACTTAGGGCAGAAAAAAACGATCTGAGAGAGTAAATTCTGTGCTTCTGTCATCATGGCAGATGGTTTATTGGTAAATTGGATGTGCACAGCTGGCTGCAGTGGAGGATGAGTGGACATGCTTCTCCTCCATCCAAAGGGCGCTGCTGCAATGGCTGCAGAGAGGCTGAAGTAAAGGCTTCTGGGACAAGTGCTATCTACAGGAGGGCCAGGGCAGTGAGCAGAAAAAGCTCCGTCTGTTTCATTCCCCTGTGCTTGAGAAAGCCACACTGTTGTGTGATATTTTGAATAAACAGGCTAGAACCTGCAATATATGGCTCCACTGCCAGCTCCTCCTCCCCCCAGGTCCTGTGTGTTAGCTGGGAGATAGCCACTTGGCCAGAAGCAGCAGTGACTCTGTCAAAGTCGAGGTGAGTGATCAGATTCTGAAATAGCTGATCGTGTCTTTGCTACTTGTGTCTCTAGGAAAGGGGCTATTGACCTTGAATGGAGCAAAATGGTTTCAGCATCGGAAGCTGCTCACACCAGCATTTCATTACGATGTGCTGAAACCTTACGTGGCCCTGATGTCCGATTCAGTCAAAGTGATGTTGGTAAGAATCATAATCACTGCAACTTTTAACTTTGAGTCATGCACCAGCCAAAATAATTAGGCCTGGGACTGAATGATGGAAAGTGAGTGGAATTAGATAGTTCCTAGAATTTATCTCCTGATTCCAAAATTTTTAGATCCTTTCAAAGTTCTGAAGTTGCTCCCTCCAACTTCTTTTGGCCATTCCACTCATTTTCTTTTTCATCTGCTTTCCAGTAAGATGAACCACTGCTAGGGTATCTTTTCCTAGCTCAGCAGTGGTAAATATGGAAAAAGAAATGCACAGAATACTTTGATTAGATTCACAGACTATATAGTGAACGAGGGTGTTTACTTACAGAAGAGAAAGTAATTAGGAGCATGGATCTGGGAAGAGGCAGGTACAGGAAAGTATGACCTGATCGTACTGTGGCCAAGTCCATTCTGGCAGTCTGTCCCTCCTTACTCTCGTCTCCACCACTAGGATAAATGGGAGAAGAGGAACACACAGACAAAGACAGTGGAGCTCTTTCAAGACGTCAGCTTGATGACACTAGACACCATCATGAAATGTGCCTTCAGTTATGATACCAACTGTCAGATTCAGAAGTCAGTAGCTGAAATTTAAATTCTGAGAAAATAAGTGCTCCCGTTTCCCCCGCTCACATTGCTAACGCTGATTTCAATCTTGATTTCCTTTCAGCAACTCAGACTTTTACATCAAAGCTGTTTATGACCTGAGCTACCTTGTGAGTCAGAGAATCCGGATTCTCTCTTTAAGCGATGTCTTCTATGGCATGACTCTCAAAGGCCATCAGTTTCAGGAGGCCTGCAAGCTGGCCCATACCCACACAGGTATTTCTCTCCTTTTCTCTCCCTAGCCCCGTTTCTTGGATGAACCTCTCACCCACTTACATCTGGAGCAGCTCAGAGGGGGTTTGCAGCATGCACTGACCAGAGGATTACACATTAAACAGAGACTGAGCTGCTGACCAAGTGATCAAGAGCATGACCTCTCCGGAGGGGCAGGGTGCATCTAACAGACTGGTCATTCTTCTACACAGATAAAGTAATAAAAGAAAGAAAGATGTTGCTCTGCAATGAGAATGAACGTGAGAAGATCCAGAAAAAGAGACACCTGGATTTTCTGGACATTCTACTTTGTGCCAAGGTGAGTGAAATAATCATATCAAATGCCAAGGAACATACCTGTGTGCCACTGAGGATGTGTCAGCAGGGAACTCACAATCCCTGGCCAGCATTAATGACAACATCTTCCCCGCTTCATATTTCCTAGTTTGGGGAAAGGTGGGTTGAAAGGGAAGGAAATACAAACATGTGAGATGCAGTGATTGAATATAAATGGAGTTTCATCTTCCTTGTTCTTTTTTGTTGAATATATAAATAGATTAAAAGAAGTGAGCTGTTGGGAACCAGAGGAGAATAAGAGCTTTGGAAAGATTACAAAGAGGCTGTCTTTTCTGTAGTCATCTCAAGAGATTTGTTTCTTGCCTTCTGTAGCTTTACCTTCTCAGGTATCTTCAGATACTCCTGGTGTTCAGGAGAGAGATATACTCTGTGCCCACTCTAGCTTTCCTGGAGCTAATGCCTTCTTTTGTGTCTCAATCTGAAACAAAAGTAATCCGAGTCAAAATACTGAAAAACGTAACAAGAATCCTTGGTAGGGGAACAAACAGCGTGCCCCTCTGAAGGGCTGGGATCTGATGTGCCATCACAGCTCAGCTCTGTAGCTCTGTTGACTGCAGAGTCACTGATTTCATTCATGTTGGATATATCTTCTATTGGCTTAGTTCCTGGTGTATGTGGAGATACAAGAGAGGTCAAATTAGATTCCTTTCCACCAGCATCCGGGGTGATTTTTACACATAAAGGAGCAAGTCTAATTCATGTACACTTGCAGATAATATATTGTCCTCTCTATTAGGATGAGAATGGAGCTGGACTGTCTGATGAGGACCTCCGTGCTGAGGTGGACACATTCATGTTTGAGGGCCACGATACTACAGCCAGCGGGATCTCCTGGCTCTTTTACTGTCTGTCATTACACCCAGAGCACCAGCAACGGTGCAGGGAGGAGATCCAGGAGATCTTGGGAGACCGAGACACCATTGAGTGGTGAGCTATAACTTTTTGGTCCTTTACTTTGAACTCTTTTTATTTATTTTGAGAAGGAAAATGCACCCACTTTGTACTGTATCTGCACTAGGGCATTCTGCTTTTCACATAGCAATTCTGGGCAGCAAAGGGAAGAGTAGGACAGTGCAGTTGCTCTTCAAGAAAGAGCAGCCACCCATGACTCCAGTTTGCACATGCTCCCATTGCTGCCACTCAAACACAGTGTTACCCTCTGGCTTGCTTTCAGGGAGGACCTTGGGAAGATGACATACACCACAATGTGCATCAAAGAGAGCCTGCGCCTGTTCCCACCGGTTCCTGCTGTGTCCCGACAGCTCACCAAACCCATCACATTTTCTGATGGACGCAGTTTACCAGCAGGTCTGTTTAGTTTGTTCATCTGTCACGCTGCTGCCTGTCACAAATGGGGCACCCTCACTAGAGTTACTGTGTTGAGGGGCTGGTGGTGCTTGTAGCCTCTCTTCTATCTCTGAAGGGCTATATAGGGCCACCACAGCTCACAGTTCACAGTGAGGCTGGAAGTGTGGCCAGAGAGGGTCCAAGGACCCTTTCCAGAGCACTGCAGTAGAATGGATACCCCAGGACAGCGGGACCCAAGCCTTGGTCCTGCCATTTCTATAGCCACAGCGAATGTGATGGGACGAGCCAGACAGAGCCTGCTCAAACTCCTCTGAACCCAGCAGAAACACTCCCATGTCTTCAGAGACAGAGAAGGAACAGAGATCCCCGGAACCAAGGCCAGGATGTCACGCATGGACAGCCTGGGTTACCGCACCAGGCCTCCCTCTTCCATCCTCTGCCCGCCTTGCACGTCAATGTACTACTTCATCAAATTCTCTAGTTACTTCTTTCTTTTTCCCTTAGTTGTTCATGCTTTACTGTTCAGCCCAGTTTATTTGCCACTCACAGAGCTCAAAAGGCACTTGCAGAGTGCTGATCCTGGCCAAATGTGAAAGTTCACCCACTGGTACCAAAATGGGTTCTTGCTTTGAGGTCACTATTTCTTCCACGTGAGGAAGTGGCCTGCCTAGACAAACTGGGAAATGCACCTGTCAATTCTCCTGTGAAATCTCTTGCAAAGCCCAGGGACAGCGGGCATCCCACAAAAGTTTCTCCTGTGTCTCTACTCTGATATTTCACAAACTCCTTTCCGACTCTTCTTTTCCAGGCTGCCCAGTTGCAGTGAACATATTTGCTGTTCACAGGAACCGGGATGTGTGGGAAGACCCTGAGGTATTTTACCTTTATAAAAAGAAGAGAAAGATGAGCTCTTAGCTCAGATATCTACTCTCTTTGAGTAAGACAGTCTTGGCCTCTTTGTCTTGTGATTTTTTTTTTTTTTGCTTCTTATTCCAACAGTCCCTGTCTAAATGCAAAGATCAATAGAGCTACCAAATACCTCAAAGGATTTGAACATGACAAAGTGCTGGAAAAGGGTGTTTAATACTCTATCTTCACGCATGATGATGTAGGAGTATTCAGACTGCCTTCAGCAGCCCTGCATAATGATGGTGCAGAGGGCATGAGAGAGAGCAAACAGATTAATGGGGACAGTCCACAGCCACCTGCCACATCCCTGACCTCATCCTGGGATAAATCCTCCCAGCAGCAGCCACCAGTTCTCTCTTCTCATTCAACTGGTGGCTTTACAGAGGGGTGAATGTCAGCTGCAGCTCCCCATGAGCAGCAGAGGTCACATCCAGCCCTGTCCTGGGGACTATGGGAGAACTTGGTGCTGCTCATGTTGGAGCCGTCCCTGAACAAGAAGTCTTTGTTCTTCCCACAGATGTATGACCCAATGAGGTTTTCTCCAGAGAACTCAGCACAGAGGCACTCGCACGCTTTCCTGCCTTTCTCTGCTGGATCCAGGTGTGAGATCCTTCATTCTCTATCTCCCCCACCATCGGTTCCCTCACATGAGAGAGTTAACTCAGAGCAGTGCTTCTGAAGCTAACCCCCCCTCAGCACCAATGAGGCAAGCACCAACTCAAGCAGAGTTTCCGTAACAGGGGATCTCCACCACTTACCATCAGCTCAAGAGAGTTTCCCACACCTGAGGCTCTGTGGTCATTGTAGGGCTTGACACACTTTCATTTTTGCAAGATCTGTGAAGATAGATACATTCTCTGCTTCCCATATTGGGAACATAGGCTCCCTTGTCTAGAGGTAAATACCCAGTGCCCCTCAGAGAAAACCTGGTTCACTGAGACTCTTTGGTTCCCATGCTGTCTCCTCTGATATACGCAGGATTCTGATGTCTCAATAACTTGCACAGAGCAAAAATGGCCTTTTTGAGGTGACTGTTTTGTGGGCTGGACACCTACAGCACTTTCTGATGAAGAAAGCACCAGTTCTCTAAACTTCATGTCTTTTTTTGGTGCTTATTAACAAGCAACAACAATATGCCACCCCAGGACCAGGTGCATTTTAGTGTGGCATGAAGGGATTCCTAGATAAGCTTTGTCACTGTTACCTGTCTTCCAGCAGCAGCTGGAGATCCCACAGTAGCACAAAAGCCTTGCCTCAAGAGGCTAGTGTTGGTTAGTGCAGTGGCTGTGCTGAGCTTGGGAGTGGTCGGGGATGAAGGCTGCAAACTGAGCCTTTGCTGTCCTCTCCCCAGGAACTGCATTGGGCAGCAGTTTGCCATGAACGAGATGAAGGTGGCTCTTGCCCTGACCCTGCTTCGCTTCGAACTCTCACCTAACTCGTCCAGGCCTCCCATACTGGTACCACAGCTCGTCCTAAAGTCTAGCAATGGGATTCACCTGCATTTAAAGAAGATTTGCTGACCTGGGGTATCATGGGGGCAAGTGGTTTCCCAAGGATCATCCTTTATCCAGGAGTTTAAGCATCTCCCTCTCCTGGCTGAGCCACACTGCCCTGCACTATGATGGTGACAACCCTGTAGCCTTCTTGATCTCTCAGTCCGGTGAGGGGGACATCCAACAGACCTGTCCAGGATATCTCAGACCTAGGTCTGGATCCACTTTGCATGGAGAACTTCTTCCTGAAATCACATCACGCGCACACATATCCACCAAATTAAATGCCACCAAATTAATTGGAGAAATCTTTCCTACTAAACAATTCTGGACTGGTTCTGTGCCTGGCATTATGGAAATTAAAGCCAGTGGCTGTTTCTGACACAATGCTGAACTTCCTTAAGTTGAGGGTGCTCAGGGATCAGCTCAGAAGACTGTTATTAGAAAGACTAAAGAAAGAAAACACTCACCACTCTCAACAGTAAGTGTGATCAGCCTTATCTTCCTCTTCTGTCTGAAATGAGAATAAATTTGGTGTTCCCAGAGCATGGTTTCCTTTGTATTTGTGGGACAGGTAGTACAGGATGAGGCCTGGCAGCCCGAAGATAAGGCTATGCCCTCTTTGCTCAGTTGCTGGTCCAAAGCCTGGCGGAGGAGGTGGGAAGGAGACAAAGCAGACAGCATTGTGAGGGTGCAGTTCTTTGAGTATTTTCTTAAGCTTCAAAGACTGTCTAAGATGTTCCTGCTCTCTTTTGCCCCCGAGGAGCCCATTTCCACCCCTCCCATCTCATGGCTTACTAAGCGTGCAGTTCAGTCCCACTGTGAGTTTGTGTGATAAAGCATATTACTGAGATGATCTGGGTTAAAACAAAGCAGAACAAAAATCACTCCCAGATAGTAATGGCAACAACAAAATCAACTCACAAAAAACACCCAAGCGGGAGCAAGCATTCTTTTCAAACCCTATTCTTCATAAGCTGAGAACTGACAGCTCAATACAGGAATGAAAGGCAAAAAGTAGGCCTTGTGTCAGAGAAAGGTGCTGCTGTACATGAAGACATTACAATTACAGAGAGATTAAGGTTAAGTATATTCCTACCGGATTTGGTGACGAAACCCAGAGGCAGGAAGGGGTGCCTTCAGGGGTTTCAAAGCTGAAGCCACCAGAGAGGCCAAGGTGGGAGCTCCGACTGCGTGGGGGAATGTGGGGCCTGGGGAGGGCTCGTCCTGGAACGGGCTCACTTTGGCGGTAGGGACACCTGCAGCCAGGCCCTCCAGGCCTGCAGGGGGAAAGGCTCCAGCGTAAGGTGTGCATAAAGTCTCCGAGAGATCGATCGAAAATACATCACTAGGTGGCAGTGAGAGATTCAGAAAAACCCAAAGCTCTTCCATCCTCTCTGAGCTGTGCTCGGGGAAGCCCTTTATTGCTATTGCTACACCAAGGGAAGAAAGAAACCAAACTGCCAGGGCTAGAAACACGGCAGGATACTGCTCTAGCAAAGGTGGGCTTGATTTTGTAATGGAAAAAGAGGAAATCGTTGTAAATAGCAAATTATATGTTATCTGGTCATTGATGAGCTCCAGTCAGGATCCAGCACTCCCCAAGGCCAGCCACCTTTCAACACAAGTTTGCATTTCCATCACTGATCAATGCTCTCTCTCTGAGCCTGATGCCCTGGGCTGGCCAGAGAGTACCTTGCCACAGAAGGCTTTGTGCCCTCCCAGACTGCTTTTCATGTGCTGTAGAGATTTGAGCTGCACCTGGGTTGGGGGCACTGGAACTGTTCTGTCCCCCTGGGTCCAAGCACAAGTCTTGCTCCCATCCCAGTTGGGTTGAAGAGCACATTTGCTCTCTCCACATCTCACTTCCATGTGCTTACGTGCCATAGCAACCCTCAGCAGAGGACCAGGGCAGCTATGAGCTGTGTCCCAGCAGGGCTGCCAGGGGCCTCCTGGCCCATCTCCATCCTCAGTTGTGTGGGGAAGTAGAGCAGACCTAGCTGCTATCGCAGTCCCCAACATCATTATAGTGTCCACTACCCATTGCAAAGGCTGAAGCACCAATCCTTAGGGAGCACTGACCACTGCAGGTACCAGAGTATTCAGCATACATCTGGGGAAACTGAGGCACTGAGGTCTGCACACATACCTATAATGCCACAGTGGGAGAATAAGGATAGAAGGAGGCTATTTGCCTAGCCCTCACCTCTAGCAATAGCATCATCCAGTATTACTAGAGCCACTCACACGGTCAAATTCCTGCCAGGCACTGCCTTTCTTCATTAACTTCAATAGGAAGGTTGATGTATCTTCATCACAAGAAGGAGAAACTGAGGCACAGAGAGAAGACACAGCTTACCCAAAGCCACCTTGCACAAGCACGGCTGATTCTCAGCTGGCATTTGAATGCCCAATATTGGATATGACCAAGCAGAAGGTCCTGACTCCAGACCATGTATATCTCTCTCAAAGGAGGCTGGGGAGCTCCTCTCTGCTTGTGGCCAGATTAAGACAGCCAAGTCTGAGTGGCACCACATCTGAATAGACCTTGCCAGCCCCCAGGGGTCTGCCCCTTCTCCTTGCCTACCCTGCCTCCTGTATCCTCAGTTTGAGAAACAGAACAGCCTCAAGTGCCCCACCTGGATCTGTGGTTGGCCACTCTTGATTCAGACTACCTTGGTATCTAAAGGGACGGGAATGTTGTGAATAAACATATAAGGTTTGGGTTGTATTAATTTTGCAAGGTAGTTGGAGATAGAATTCCTCTTCTCTCAACTCCCTCCCTTTTTCCTCCCAGGAAAGAAACTGGGTGCAGGTTGTGTAGATGCCAATGCAGTGTACCTTCCACCGTCTGTGAACGCAAACTGATGTCAAACTCTGTCTTCCCATCCCCAGCACCAGCACAGCAAGGCCTTGGAAGGCAATATTTTTATGCAGCTTTTCGTTACTGGATCAACTTGGTTCAAGACACGGCTGACATCACTGGAGAGCAGGTCACCCTGTGAGTCTGGTGTGCTGGGCTCTGCTCCAGAATGGTCACGCCTATCCCACTGAACACAGTGTAGCAGAAAGCTCAACTCACACTGCAGGGCATGGGACTGAGCGGAGGAGGAAAGGGAAATTTTGAAAGAGTTAAATCATCCCGAGTCATTAGGAGAGGCCTTATAAAATGTAATACCAAGCAGCTGCTTTGAAGGGAAAAATCCACCATCCTTGCGGGTCCAATCATTGGAGATGGCGTGTTATTTGCAGGGCACGTGTTGTTTGCAGAGGGATAACGAGATTTATTTCTGCTCTACAGGCTTTGTCACGTATCAGGTGTTTCAGTCAGGGAACCAGAAAGATACCTAGCAACTCTGATGAACCACCATCCAGCTTGTAGTCCAGGCAGTGAGCTTGGGGAACATTTGGCTGGAAAGAGCTGGCCCAGTTCAACTTGCAAACCCAGGTGGTGTCTGCTCTCAGGGCACACGCCACTCTCTGCCCAGCTTCTGGCAGCCGACCCAAGTGGACTCCCGGCAGGGACCAGGGGGAACCCTGGTAGTGAGATGGTTGAGAACACAGAGGAGAGAGAAACGTGGCCCTTACTACCAATCACCCCAGATCTTTGAGGCCAGGCACAGGCAAGGAGGAAGAGGTCAAAGCGGAAGGGCTCTGCTGTCTGGCAGAGGGGGCACAAGGAAAAAGGATCTCTGATCTGTACCTCTCTTCTCTGGGTAATGTCTTGCCCTGCTCTCCCTTCAAGTCCAGCCTTACAAAGTGCTTTGAGATCTTCAGCAGCAAGGAGTTGCTTATTAGGATCATCCCATTAATTACTGCGAACAAGGCTGCTTGTTTGATTTTAAACAGTCTTTCTGATTTTTGAGTAGCTGAACCCTGATGATTTTGATCTGAGGCCTTTCCTGGAGAAATTGCCGTGGGAAATCTGCTCAAGAAATACAGGTAAACCTAGTTTCATTTTTGATCAAAAAATGGATCATATTTCCAGGCAGTTCTGACAACAATTGAAGTAACCTGAACCAAACACTTTTTAAAAGTCCCTTCCCATGTGGATAGAATTACCTGTAACCCAGGTTTGCAATCTGTCTGCACAACAACCAAGGATTTTGGTGGCAGATCTACCACCGCCAACATGTCACACACCCTCAGGCTGAAAAGTGAGCCCAGCACAGCAGCAACCAGGAGAAAATTCTTCCACATTTCAGTTTATCCAGGTGAAATTAGGCAACCTAAACATCCCTCCTGCCTTTAAATGCTGGGAGTTTCTGGATGACAGCGTGTTAAAGCGACATGAGATAACCCTCCTCTGTGGAGCCAACATTAAACAGCTTTAAGAGAAGCAAAAACAGCATGAGGAGCTGGACAGGGCATGGTGACAGAGATCTAATCGCCCGAATGTTTGCTCCAAAAGTCCCCCTGCCACGCGATGACATTTCGGCACTTTCTCAGCTCTCTCCCTCCATTACCATGGCTACAGCAGCTGCCAATCAACAGGCAATTTCTTACACGGTACCACCAAACCGCCTGGGAGATGCCACAAGAGCCAGCCCCTTTGGCAGGGAGACACTTCAGGGACGCTGGGTTAGGCTTGTAGCACCAAAAAGTCCCCCTTTCTTTCTTTCTTTCTTTCCCTCCTCCTCCTTTTTTTTCTCTCTCTCTCTCTCTTCTTTTTTCTCTTTTCTTTTTTTTTTCTCTTTTTTTTTTTTTTTGAAGCACAAACAATGGAGCTAAAAGGTTAGGTATCAGCCTGATAATCATGAATGACGTGTCGTTATTACACGCCACACATTCATTATCTCCCACTCCAGCCATGTCACAGGCGGCTGGAGGAGGGCAGATAACGGGGTGCCTTCATGCAGATGGCTTATTATCAGGATGTTCCAGGAGGGGCTTTAAGACAGTTAGTGATGCTGTTTGCCAGTTAAAGATTAGAGACCCCAGAGAATAATTAACAATCCCAAAACCCAGTTTTTCTGCTGGATTCTTCTGCTTTCTCCCCCCTCCCCCGTCCTCTTTAATCTATTCATTCTAGCAGGTGTAATAAAGTGATAAGGACAGGCTCCGGGGATGTTTGTTTGGCTACTACGGGTGTGTAAACCAACAATGGATGGTATTTTACTCCTGGCTTTCAATGGCTTGAATCAAGACCAAAAACTTCCCAGCCACCTTGCCCGCGCACACCTACCCACATGTGCTCCCACCTGGGCTGGCCGCTCTGCTGCGGCCGGGCTCCTTCCCCCTTCTCAAAGGAGCCCCGACGGTCCCTTCAGGCACTCGTAGCCTGCCGCCAGCATCACCCCTGCTGTGGGCTTTGACCCTGCACTGAGCTCACCTCCGGACTGGTCTTGCCCCTCTGCAACTCCCTACTTGCCCATGGGGAAGCAGAGAGGAGCTCTGGCCCCAGTGCACTGTGCTGGTTCCCTTCTTGCTTCCTAGGGTCCCTGTCACTGCAGGGGCTTCCCATGGCTCACTGCAGGCGCAGAATTGAGGAGAAAAACCCCAAGCTTTGGCTGCTCCAGGGCTAGAGCAGTCATTTACACAAGTCTTTAACTAAATCACCTTGGAATAATTCACATATCCTCAGGGCTGAGCAGTGCTAACCCACCTTTGCTGGTGCCTTAATGCAGCTATCTGCATGGGAGCGTGCCTGAGCATCCAAGGAAAGGGGTAGTCTTTGCCCAAGTGCTGCAGGGTGGTGGCCACAGCTGAAGCAGAAACATCTTAAGCCTCCACAGCTGAAGAGCCTTGCTAAACTTTTCCCTGCTTGCTCCGCCTCAGATCTTCCCCCACAACATTCATGTGGGTCATGTTTGTGTGCAACACTTCAAAAGATGGCCTCCAAATGGGACTGAAAGAGGAGACGATCGCCACTGGGGATGAAGGGATGTGATGGTCATGCAGAGGTGCACAGCACGCATGAAGGCACCCAGTGCTCAGAGGAAAGAGCCCTTAACTGACTCTTCTATGCCTTTTGCCAGCCCCTTGGAAATGATCGCTTACTAACCCAAAACCACTGCTTGGGAACCTATTCTGAAAACCTCCTTCTCCCTGCACGAAAGATGTGACTGAATGCTGGACTGATTGGTACCTGATTACAAGGGGTTCTAATACTTAATTACGTGTGCAATCTGGCACTGAGAAATCAGGAGATCAGAGAAGTGGTGAGGTGACAGTGGCTTTCAATAAGGTGCCCTGCTTTTTAGGGCTGTAAGGGTGAAGGTGCATCCTCCTGCAACATAACAGAAAGATGTTGTCCCCATAAGGAATGACCCAAACAGATAAAAGCTAATAGCACTGAGGTGTTAGGCAGCTTGTAATAAAGCACTGTGATAATACAGAAAGAGCATGTGCCCTGAGTATCTTCTGCCCAAAAAGGAGAGTGTGCCATCCATAGGTCCCGATCCTGAATGTCTTCCTGAACTGCAAGCAGGGAGCAGAGACCAGCATTAAGGAGTATGGTATTGGATGGGGGTACCTGAGGACGCCCTTCCTCGTTAAAAGTGTGCTGTAGGGAGGACACGCACTCCTCACCCTGGGAAGGATTCAGACCTCGGGAAGCAGGAGTGGCCTCATGGCTCCATGGCACTTTATAGTCGTCTCTTGGCTGGGGGTTGGTGCACATGGCCAACACACACTTGTGCACCCGCTCCAGGAAAGCGGAACAAGAGCAGCCCTGGCAGCTCAGCACAATATTCACTGCCCAAACTGGACCACTCCTCAGAGAGAGAGAGGTGAGAGGAAGAAAGATCTGCTTGCTGAAACTCTTGAGTCATGTTTTACTGGACAGGACAGTTCCTTCAAAAGCATCTCAAAGTCATTGGTCTGGCTGAGCCTGCAGACAGTTCCCCTTGGTGCGGCTGCTCAGTACTAGTCTTTCCAAAGAGGCCAGCTTTGCCCTACAATGTCCAAAGAAATACCCCTGACCCTGTGCTTAACCCACTAAGTGTAATTTAATTACCTTGTAATGGATGGGGGCCTATGAGAGAGGTCACTCAGACTGTCAGAGATGTCCATCACCTGGATGTTATCAGGTACCAGCTAGCATCTCTCAAAGGTGTCCCCAGCTCACAGGGTCAACATGGCTAGCATGAGCGTAGGGATGCCAGAAGAAGTTGTTTTCTCGATCACCCTGCTCTTGTCGGGGAGGGATGAAACAGCATTGTGCTTTAAGCAGCATCCCCGGCCCTATCAGCAAGAGATGAGATATCCTAATTATGGCAATACAGGCGAGAATGCAGGCTGTATCAGCCAGCACAGAAAGGTAAACAAGAAATATAACAATGGACCCTTTACACTCATTAGCTGTGTCAGATAATACCTCACTTTTCTCCCTTTGGGGCTTAAAATCTAATTAAGATTTTCCAACAATAATTTTCATTTATACTCGCTCTCTTTTGTTCTTTTTAGGATCACACCAAGACACGTCCGTGAGCTCAGCTATTCGCATGCTTCCCTGCCCTCCTCCGCTGAGATCGCAGCCCACGCAGACTGTGCAGCTCGCAGCATGAGCAAAAGCAGCCTGCCTCTGCACAGAAAGCCTCCTGGTCTTGAGGCAGGATGGAGTAACAGACAGCATGGAGGAGACACTGCAGCCACTGCACTGGGAGGTGATATGAACTATGTGAAATGAATGGCTCTGCAAAAGATGTTTTCCTTCTAAAGAGACTCAAGCCGTGGTGGGACTCTGACCGAGACCAAGCACCAATGTTCCCAGGGTGATTCCAAAACACACAGTGAGCAAGTCCCTTCACTCGGCCTCCTTGGACCCACAGCTAGAGGAGGACTCATGACAGCCCAATTTCCCCAGTGCAGCAGGGCCCCTTTGTTCCCTACCTTCTGCCAGGGAAGGGGACCCTTTGCACTTTAGATTTGCTCCCATCTGAACAGCTATGAAATCAGCTTAATACCCAGGCATGCTACCCGCTTCAGCCTCCATGCCCAAACACCTCCAGAGCAACAGCTCTGCTCCTTCCCTGCTCCCGCAAAAAAGTGGTGCGTTTGTCTCATGTTCAGCCTGTGCACGTGACAGGGAATAAGCTGGCACTGTTACTCATTAGAAGGATGTTGTTTATAACTTATTTTGCAACCGAGAGGTAAAAATTAATAGGTTCCCATCCTCTCACCACACCCCCAGCCAGGAGCTGAAGTGCTGACACAGTGGGAATGCTAAATGGCTAATCCTCGTTAAATTCTGCCGAGCAAATCATTACCGATGAACTCCGAGGATCTTGTTTTCCAAATTCACATGCTGTTTGGCACCCAAAAGAGAAAATCAGGAGAGAGGCATCAATTAGGGAGGATGAATAGGAAGATCTCTCTTCCCGCTACTGTCACGGACTTGTTTCTGTACCCTGGGGCAAGTCATCTGATTTCAGGGTAGTGACTGATTTATCCATTGGAGAAAGGCAACACTCATTTGGCTCACGGCAATGCCCAAGAGCCTTCACCAGCACTGGGGAAATGAAAGCAGAGAATCTGGCAGACCCCAAGATCCCAGGATCCAGTCTCAGGCAGGATCAGCCTCCGGCTGCCAAAGGAATAATAGTAAAAGAGAACAGCTCTGCCGTGGAGCAAGGATGGGGACACGCTCCCTCCTGAGCCCCAACAACTAGCCACTGACTCACACCTTCGCGCAGGAGGGTTTGACCCCTCCAAACCCCTTGCCCATTTTTCCCCAGCGGGATTTCTCAACCAGCGTCACTATTTCTCAATGTTGAGGCTCAAGGGTGTTTTTTAAACACTTGCCTACGTGACGCTCTTCAGAGAGGTATCTTTCAGGGTGGGCCTATTACCAAAATACTTATCTCCTACATACCTGAATTTTCTCATCGCCACCCACTAGCCATAGGGCTATTGAGGGCAAGGAAACAGCATTTCAGGGTGCCAGGGTCAAGCCCACGGCCAAAGCTCTCAGCTCACGCAGCACCCTTCAGCCAGCTCCTGCCCCCCCACCCCAACTCCATTGCCAGAGGGCTCTCAGCAATGGAGAGTGGCCCTTTCCCCATCAGGACTGTCACAGCTTAGCCGGAGCCTTTGGGGAATACCCAGCAGGTTTCAGTATCACAAGACTCCAGGGTGTTTTGCAAGTGTTCATCCGGGAAGAGGCCTGCTGCAGCTGCCTGTGCGGGGGAAACACCTCCTCTAGGAGAGGGTCAGGGCTTTTAAGGTTACCAGCAAATGTAGGAGAAAAGCCCTAGCAGCAGAAAAGCCCATTCAGGGTTGAAATGTGCAGAGAAGAGATTTCTCAGAGCAGGGGCTGCGCTAGTGAGAAGCAAAGCAATATCTCCAATATCCCTCTCTCTTCCCCCAGCAGCATGTTTTTGGTGTATGTGCCTGCAAAACTGGCCTCCAAAGCACCTTCTGAAGCAAGGTCAGGGCTCCCCACACCTTCAGATACTGCAGACCCCAACCCACCCAAACCGGCATTTCACAGCATGTCAAACACCTCCCCTTGCCTTCAAGGTGATGCTCAGCAATGGACAGGGGAGACAGAAAGAGAGATGCTGCAGGGACTCAGCATCCTCCCTGCCACCTCCCTCTGGGCTCAGCCTGTCTCCTGCACTTGCCCAGCAGAGCCCTGGGTGAGAGCCAGCACCTGAGGCTCACCACACTCCTCCCAAAGCCATGGGTTGTCAAAAACGCCCCTCTTACAGCCCACCTCATCTCACTCCTCCCAGCTCAGCTCCACCTGCTTCCCCCCTCAGGCCTCCCTGCCAGCCTGTGAGTGCAAAGCCGGTTAACCCTTTCCCCGCTGAGCAGTGCAAGGGCCAGACAAGTTGCTTGAGCAACTCATATCTGAGGGAGTGGGGTCCCGCAGCACGTGGGAGGAGCTGGGCTGGCTTCACGAAGGCCTCAGTTTTTATAGATCTATAGCTTCAGTCTCTAAATGCCGCAGCTTGGAAGCACTTGCTGCTCCCAGGAAAGGTGTCTTGGAGGCACAGGCAGGCACGCCAGGCGGCATGAGTGGCCCGCAATGCCATGCCACCGCCACAGCTGCTGCAAGGTGCCCTGATCCGTTCCCGAACACGATCCCTGATTCAGCGAAACAAGACACTTTTGCAGGAGGGCGGCTGGTTAATAAGCAGCCCAGCAGGAACAGCTTACGCTGGCAGCTGGCTGCCCAGGAGCCTTCAGCACTGCCTGGAGCAGAGCCAGCGCCACTTCCTAGCAACATCAGGGAAGCAGTTGCTTTTTGCGTGGCCTCCAGCCCTGGAAACGGTGCCCAGTTTGCTCTGGATCTGTGCTCTGTGGCTCACGGGATTCAGGGACCGTTGCCAGCAGAGCAGCCTTAGGGAAGCACTGGATTAGCATCGTGCCTCAGTTTCCCCAGATGGCAAATGAAAGGAGCTGAGGATCACCCCCACCCCAAAGCTCGTCCAGGCTCATAGCTGGGGCAGGCTGCTAGCGGGGTCAGGCACTGCCTGTCCCTCGCTGCCTCCAGCCTCCCCGGCACCGCCCGGTCCAGTTGAACCGCTGGCTCCCAGCAGCCAGGCGTGACGTGCAGCGAGCTTTGCCCCCCTCAGGCAGGGCCAGAGCCTACGGGCTGGGAGACAGCCCGGGTACTGTCCCTCGGAGCACTTCCCGGTCGTCTCCCTTGCAAGTGACCAAAAGAACATTGGACGGTCCCTGTTTTCTCTTTCTCCTGCTGTTAAAACTATGGAAAATGGGCTAGAGGAGGCATTTGGTTTCTGCGTCCATCCCCAGGGCAGGAGAAGCTGGTCTCTTACCATCACAAAGAGACAAGGTCTGGAGCAAAAAAAAAATATCTTTCTCCTTTTCCTCTGCCCTGCCAGCACACAGAGATGTGTGAAAGCACTCTGGGCTGCAGTTCGGGCTAGGAAATAAGAGACGGATCCCACGGGGACAGGAGAGGAGGGGTGCTCAGACCTATGGACCTCAGGGCTGGGCCGTTCCTGGCCTCTTTGTGCCTTTCCCATCCCAGAGCCGGCCTCTTCCAGGAACAGCCCCGTTGGCCCACCCTGCCCAGAGGCACCCGCCAGCTGGGAGTGCTACTGCATGCCACAAAGTCCTTTGGACTTACCCTCTTTGCAGTCACACTGCTGTCGTATAGAAGGACAATTCTTTTTATTGCTCAGAGAGACAATATATACAGAATGGATTTGCTCTGTAATTAAAATGGTTGGTTCTGGGCCTTTGGTTGTCCAAAAGAGGGTGAAATGCTGAGAAGAGAGCAGGTTTCAGTCAGCAGCTCCCAGCAGGGTGGCTGGGGCAGGCAGGGGTGGAGGGAACACCCTGCCCCATTTGGTCCCCTGTCCAGAGCAGCCGGGCCCATGGTAGAGCTAGTAATGAGAGATGACAGCAGCAATGCATCAGTGAAGGGACAACCAGCCCTGGGGCTGCTGGCAATGCAGTTGAGTAGGGGCAGCTGTGACTCAGGACCAGGCTCTCCTGGGCCTGGAGGGGTGGAGAGGAGGGTGGGTTTCTCCTGCACTCTCTCTGCCTCCATCCCAAGGCTTTGGCTGTTGTCTTGCATAGTTGTTTCCGCTCCCCTTTCCTCCCCTCCATGGGTTAGGCAGGGTGGGAACCCTGAAATGCCTCCAGGGCCGGCACAGTCCCACACAACCAACGCGAGACTCCCGTGATCGGTTCCAGGCCTGTGCCCATGTCTGGAGCAGGTCAGCATCCCTGTGGCTCGACAGGGATTGGGAAAGATCATCCCTAGCTATAGGGCCAGTGATCCCACAGCAGGAGAGATCTCACTCTCCTGGAGGCAGATCCTACATGGACACCAGCCTCTGAGCAGCCTTGCCAAGAGGCAGAAGAGCACGAGCCATCCTGCACACGGGACATGGAAAGGGAGAAGGCCGGAAAATGATGGCGACATGGAGAGGTCAGAGCAGCAGTCATGTACGGGGGAAGTCGGTGCAGAGAACCCCTGTGAAAACGCCCATCCTGATAGAGAGAAGCAAAGTGAGGAGCAGAGACGAAGAATGAGGGTCAATCGTCAGGGCATATGCTACATCGCGGTGGTGATCACCTTCTCCTCGGGCTCCAAAGTGTTCTCATAGGCATGCTGGCACTCTTTGGACCTGAATCAGGAGAGAAAAGTGCAGACAGTTAGTTCACTCAAGGATTAGGCTGGACCCTGGCAATGAAAACAGCTTCCTCAAAGCCATTGCTGGGGCCCTGACCCTATGCTTTGGCCACGTACTGGTTGACTTTGTGCTTGCAGCAGTCCCAGCGTAAGAAGTTGGGCAAGCATGGAGATCATCATAGGATCTTAAAGACTTCACTTTCCCAAGCTATTAAACCTTCATCTTGCAAAGGGAGAAGGCTGCAATGGAGGTAGGGATCCCTCTCTGAGGGGGACAACTAAGTTCAGAAGCAGGTGGTGTAGATAAATCTACGGAGAGGACTATTTTGACACTCAGCATCTGGATGGTGACCGAGGGCCATGATTTGGTCACTCTGATCTCCCCTGTTCAAAGGTGTGATGCAGCATAAAAACATGGTGCAGCAGGTTACAAGGTGGTGCGTGGACCATGGGGCTTGGCTGCAGGGAAGGGAGAGACAAGGGAGGACTGGATGCTTCCTCACTACCTTTTCCTTTGCCCCTGTGGAGGATATGGGCTACAACATGGGGTACATGGGGTCTATGAGACCCAGAGCGGGAGGGAAGCCGTGGCTCTACAAGCCCAGAGAGCCAAAGCAGAGCCAGGAGCCTCAGGGAGAAAGTCTTGAGCGATGCCTCCACCTGAAGTCAGCTGCTGCTGTTAGGTATCTCCCTTCACGGCCGTTGGATAGGACAGCTTCCGGCTTGTCTCCGATGCTCACCACTGCCTCCACGTTTTCCCTGGAGAAGAAAAGAGGCCGTAGGTAGGAACTGAGATAGAGCAATGGAAGAGCCGCTGCTTGCCCAGGCAGGAAGTTCTGGGATGCTTTTACCATAAGATGAAAGAAGGACTCCACAGGGACCCCAGCTGTGCGCACCAGCTCTGTCTTAACCCAGTCATGTGGCTGCAGCTGGCACTCCCAGCACCAGCCTGGATTGGTGACAGTATCGCAGCACTCATTTGTCAATACATGGGATTGTTTTCTCCTGCTAACTGGTTTTTCCAGCTTTCTTCTATGTGGTTTGTTGCAAAACAGTCACCTACAGTCCAAACTGACACCTACAACAATGTAGAGACTCTACCTTGGCAGGTACAGAAGGTGCGTGTGTGTGTGTGTGTACATCCATGCGTGCAAAACTGAGCAGTTTCCCTTTGGATCCAACTCTGAATCCCTTTTAGAAGGAACTGTGAGGCAAGAACTGGATGTCCAACCTCAAGCGGAGCCGAGAAGCTCAGATCTGGGAGTCCACGGACCGAACAGTCCCAGAGGCACAGAAGAGTTTAGCTGTGGTGGGTGGATGCACGTCCATTGTGTGTGCACAGCACTACCTCCTTTAGAGCTTGCTAAAGGGCAATTTCTGAGACTTTTTCAAGGAGCAGAATGGCGTAAATAGGCGGTGACTTAAGCTGATAACTGCTGTCAAAGTGAGAGTGCAGAGCTGGCAGCATGCCAGGCTGCTGAGCTTTGCAAGCATCTCTTCTGAAGAGAGGCCAGATTAATTAAAACAAGCTGCCATCCCCCCCCAGGTCTCCTCACTGGCCTCGCGGGCAAAGCCTAGCCCTGATGCTGGAGCCACGGACACCTCTGTGCTCCTGGGAAGAGGCAGCCCAGTGCGGGCAGGCAAGAGCAGAGGGGAAAAAGACACTGTCTCCAACTCTTGCTCTGTGGGTCAATGTCTCCTTCGACTCGATTTAAGGACAATAATTTATTTTGGGGAAAACAAAGACTGCATTTTAGCTCAGCCCAGACTTTGGTGAATGTCCTCATAGATGCTAAACACAGTTGCAAATATACATATATATGTACACATACATATATGTATTTGAATGCATTGGAGCTGAATGCCTCCCTTTAAATGTGTCTGGGTCGGAGGCTGAGCTGGTCAGCACAGAAATACATCCAGATCTCACTAGTCCAATCTCCACAGCTCTACAGCCTCCTCAGATCTGAGCAGACGCAAGAAACCTTTAGCTCGTACAAGGCCTAAAGTGCCAGTGCTGGAACAGAGTGACTGGGAACCAGGCTATCGTCCATCTTCTGTCTCTCCCTTGACTTTAGGCTCAGATTCAAGATTAAGTTACTGCAACTTAGCAAATTGCCATGGGTCATCTGAGAGGAGCAGTAGCCTGTGGGCTCATTTAGCCTGCAGTGAGCGAGGGGTAACTGGTCTTGCCCAGCCTTCTCCTGCGGGCTCAGCTAAGTCAGCTCCACACAGAGAGCTACCCTGGCTCTGCTGTCATGCTTTTCTCTCAGCTCCTCTTATGTATCTCTCCAGTGGCTTTACAACTCTTGCTATTTTTGGCTAGTTTTCCCATGGATACGAGGCACCTGGGAACCACACTCTGATAAATTCCCCCTTTAATTCGTTGCGTGAATTCAGCTTAGACACCAAGAAGCCCATGGCAGATGCACAGGGAACATGCCATCAATAAGCCATGAGAGCACCCATTTCTCAGGAAGGGTTTTACTCTCCTCTGATGTCTCATAGGGGATCAGCTCATGCTGTAGCCATAGTATAATTCAGTTCAAAACTCAGACCACCAGTCCCACATCTGCAGGAAATCAGACTCAGGCAAACACTTCTGTGAATCATCCCTTGGGTCCCTTTTCCCCACGTTAGAGCCCAGAAGAGCGTTGACTGCAAGACTTGCAACCTTTCACATTCAGGCTTGAAACTTGATCAAGAAAGCAACTGACCTCTTTTCAAGTGGGATTAATGGGACTGGTTTAAATGGCCTGCTTCTGGAGGGCCTACATATCCCCAGCAATGAAGTAAGCCCCGTCTCAGGGTGCCTCTGCTCTCCTCCGAGACCAGAGCGCCCCAGGGCTCCCCATTGTGTTCACCCTTGCAGCACAGGTCTGTTCAGTGGCACCTTCCGTGCTGAAGCCATGGCCTTGTGGGATGGAGGAGCTGTACCTAGGCTAACCCTGACCAGGACAACCTTGTCCTTCTGGTACAGCTCAGTGCTGCGCAGCCCCTTGTGCCCAGCGTGGGCAGAGCACAGGCAAAGCCAATGCGACCCCATCTGCACCTCTCTGAGCAGTCCAGCTCCTGTGTGTGCAATGTCCCTGTGAGTGGCCTCGTGGTGTTAGAGTGCTGCCAGGGCAAGAAGTAACTGTGACCAGAGAGCAGGACGGAGAGTCTTTTCTCTCCGTTTTTGGCTCACTTTGTGCAACAATCACTGTATTCCCAGCACTGGCGCAGATCTAAGGGGTGATTAGAAGTGACCTGTGCAGAGATATTGGGGCAGCAGGAGCTAAGCCAAACCCAAAGTAACCCCCGGGCACCTGGGACTCCTGGCACTTACTCTTTCTCCTTACACCAGAACTTATTGACCACGAAAGCGATGGCCACCAGGACTAGAAATACAACCACTGCGATGACACCTTGTGACCATGGCTGGAGGTTACCCCGGGCTGTAGAAGGAAAGGATAACATATATTAGAAATACATCCTTGCACTTCATCAGTTCAGCTTAGCTTCCTCATACCAGCTTTAGCGTCGTCCAGCCAAAAGTTCAGTCCTGCAAAGCCGAGCAGAGTGCTCTGCTGTTAAAGCAG
Source organism: Struthio camelus (assembly GCF_040807025.1). Classification (NCBI taxonomy): domain Eukaryota; kingdom Metazoa; phylum Chordata; class Aves; order Struthioniformes; family Struthionidae; genus Struthio; species Struthio camelus. Next base: position 28,513,929 of record NC_090949.1, read on the forward strand.
TGCAGCCCTTGTGCGACAGGGCTGCACTGACAGCAGCTCTGGTGGGAGCAAACCAAGGGAAACCCCCAGGTAGGCAGGAGGAACAGAAGAAATCAGAGGTGAGGGGGAAATTTTCCAAAGACCACAGACATTTTAGCATAGGCTCCTACGAACAGGATGGCAAACCTTTGATTGTCTTTAACACGAGCCTTAGTACAAATACTGCAATGTGCAGCCAGGAGAAAATCTAAAGGAAGGTTCTAAACACCCAGAAATAAATGAAAAGGAAGATAGAAAGCCTCTGTGTGTTAAATAGGAAAAATACCAGAATTACTAATAGAGGCAGCTACGGACCTGATGAAATATGACAGTATTTGTCTAAAGTGCTGAGGGGAAGAAGGAAGAGGGGTTTCAACCAATGGTTTACTTTGGATCCTCAGATCCCACAGATGATGTTCCTAGTTATTTTCCAGACACTACCCAGTCAAATAAGGACCCTGAGACCACCGCACAGTTTGGTAAGCACTCTCACAGCAAACCACTGCCAACGCTGATTTAGGTGAAATCCACTGTTCGCCAAGTTTCCAGAGCAGCAAACTGATCTATGAGGGGAAATGGAAGGATAAACTGTTCAGAGCAACAGCCTCCAGTGCAGAGGTCCAGCCGGAGTGGGCAGGGGTCCAGGCAGAGGAGCCGAGGTACAGGGCAGGTAGTAGGGAGCTGGTGCTGCCGCCTCCACCCAGCCTGGGGGGATGGACTCACCTGCAGGGAGATAACCTATCCTCACTGCCAATAAATCATCCTCATTGCCTTTAAACCCAGGGCCACTCTTCAGGTCCCAGGGGACAAGGAATAACTTATTCTCTTCTTCTCTGGCCATCATGATGTCCCCCCGATGACTCCTCTTTGGATGAGCAAAAGAGAACGAAAAAGAAGAAGGTGAGCAGAGGTGCCAAAGCAGCACACGGGCTACCATCAGTGTGAGACAGGGGAAGGCAAGGCTGAGCAGAAGCACACCGCAGAGCTCGGTGCTCTGAGCATCCTCTAAGGCTCACCATCCCGCAGGGCCATGCGGTGCTGCTGATCTGCCAGGGCAGCCCCTGGGGAGTTGACAAACCCACCAAACTCCACACACTGAGAAATGTCTCTCCCTGCCCTGTGAGCTCTCCTCCTGGTCTGTGGACAGCAGAGGTTTCTGCTCCATGCGATGTGGTGCCAACCTGCCAGGCTGCTTGGGTCTGCTTTTATTGCAGGACCTCTCTCCTTCACTGGTCTTTGCTCCTCTAACTGCCAGCCCCAAGTTGGCATGACCAGCATTCCCCCATTTATGCATGTGACAATGCTGGACTTTAGCAGCTCAAGGCTCCTTACTGTATTTATCCTACCCCTTGCAAGTCCATCTAGATGGTTGCCTTTGGGTCAAAATGAGTTTAAAAAGTTTCTGCACTCCCTCTTCTCTCGTTGTTCAATCACTGCCTCTCACTGCTGCTGAAGCAACTGTTTGTGGGAAAGTGGTGTAAAAGTGGTTGGGAAAGGATTTATGAACAAATAACCTCCCCTCCCTCTCCTGTCTTTCTCTGCCCCATCTCCAGAAGGCTGGTTTTAGCCAGGAGGTGGCCAGGGGTGAGGGGCAGGGAACTGCAAGACAGCCTTGCTAGTGAAAAAGGTGAGTTGTCATTTAGGTCCTCACTGACCTCAGTCCTTCACATGGGATAACACTGTCTTTACACGACTTGTCTGTAAGGACATGAAGCTTTCTACAAAAGGATTGGAAGGGAGCAAAACCCTGACCAGACAGGACCTTATCTCATGCTGGCGCTGCTAATACACAATCACATGCCTGGTTTTGTTCAATAAGTGTGTTCACAAAAACATCTGGAAGAGACATCCATTTTTCTGTAACCATACCCAAGCAGTGATCTAGTCACACGAACACTTGCAGAGCTGCAGTAGGGTTGTGAGACGTACTCCAGGATGCAGAAGAAACTCAAGGCCAGCACCAAGAAAAGAGGAAAATCTTGGTCCCTAGTGCTTTGCTCGGACTGCTGGTTTAACACTCCTCATGGGCCATCGTACTCAGACATGTTTACACCCATCCTTAAGCATTGAAAAGGCAACTTAAGAGTATGTAGACTCATCCCTTCAGGAATTAATTATCACCTTGTTCACGTAAGGTTTTTGTTTCTGTCGATCCAAAATATAACCCTTGCTCATAAATCAAATCTACCAGCTACAGCCCAGCACGAGTAGATGGGGCCGGGTAGAGAGGAAGGCGGAAAGCTCCCTGCCAGCTGATGTTGGTGAGAGCATCAGTCCTCAGCCCACACGACAGCCCATGCCATGCCATCCGCTAGCCCACGCGTCAGGGAGCCCTCGTGCGGAGCACAGGCTGACCACCAGGATGCCCACAGAAAACAGCGCTGGCCTGCATCAGGCGATGTCCTCGGCCAATACTGTTGCCCTGCAGCTTCCTTCTCACGCTGGAGGCTTGCACCAGCTGAACACTTTGTCCATCTTGCAGCAGACAAATCTCTGCCATAAACTGCAAATGATCTTTAGTAGAGGCAATAAGGGTGAACTGTGCAAACTATATTTACAAACTAAACATCCAAAGTCAGCCACCCGCTGGATCTGCTGCTGACAGCTCTTCAGTCTCTTTCGGGGAAGGAGAGGATTGTCTTTTTTAAGAGCCCCAGATCTTCAGATCATGTTATTGGAAAGGATCTTGGCTTTTATAAAAATAAAAAACAAAAAAACTCTGTTATCCTCATGGTGATGAGACCATGAAGTACAACCCGATTTAAAAAACTGAGAGCAAACATATGCAGTCCCAGAAGTACACAAGTCCTCACCCATCCTACGCAATCGGGACTGCTGCTTTTTGGACAAACCCTCGGGGCTGCTGAGGGTGGGTGGCTGACTCACCACTGCTCTGGACCTGGGAACACCCTGGGCTTACCAGACACCGGAGCAGCCCCAGCAGGGCCCGCAGAACAATAGCGACCAGCCCTCCCTTCGGATGGAGCCGGCAGAGGCACTTAGATGTGTTTACTGACAAGTCCTGGGGCCAAAACTCAACTCGGAGGAATTCAGGCGGAAATTCCCTCTTGTATCAGCATGCTTCAGATAAATCCCCTCACATCAGCAGGCTGTTGTTGCCAGTAATAAAGGGACAAGAGGTGTCACGGAGAGGAGCAGACCTTGGGCACTGCCCCAGGGCATCTGGCACAAAGGACAAGGTGCTGCCTTAGCTGCCCACCACCCCCTCTGCTCGCATGGGTGCGGCCCCAGGGACACCCACAAAATCCACCTTCAGGTTTGGCCTGCTCCATTTCCTTCTTTGCCCTGTCCTTGGCTGTCATTGCTGCTGGATTTATTTATTATTTGTGTTTTATTTTTCCTGCTGGGGCCAGGGTTTTCAATCTGAGCCTAGGAAGTGACACTTCGGTCCAGCCCTCAGTGAAGCTGCTTCTGGGGTTAAGGAAGTTCAAGGCTAACCTGGATATACCCATATTCAGTGGTGACCAAAATCTTAAAACTTGCATCTCTCATGCCAGTAAAGGAGGTAAAGAGATGAACGAGTAGGAAACCTCCTCCAACCAGCTATTCTTGGGAGGTGCTGTGTGCTCTCCCCCCCCCCCCCAAGTGAAATCTCATTCAAGCAGCTCTTTTCATGAGACTTCAGAGCATCCAAAGCCAAAAGGGAAAATACCAAACCCAAATCAGGTGGAGCTGCTTTTGAGAGACCTCAAAAGCCGAGCTGCAGGGGGAAGTGAGGAGCCAAGGGTTTACATCCAAGCAGAGCAGTCACAGGCCCTGAGCGTGAGCACCTCAGCTGGGCCTTTCTCTGATTGTTTCACTGAAAGTAAATCAAGCCAAAGGCAGCAATGTCCACACAGGTGGCATGCGGACATGCCACATGTGCCCCAGGGACCCTGCCCCAGCCCAGGGAAAAGCCTTGGCTGAGCATTTGCCCTCTCCCCTGCCAAGAAGTCCTGCTTCAAAAGCCAGATTCACCTCCTTGCCTCTGAGACGTGCCCCAAGCCAAAGTTACTTCCTTCCCACCTCAAAGCCTGTGGTGGGGCTCACAGGGTAGGAAAATGACCTGCTCACTTGCCTCCCCCATCAGCCCGGCCCCATGGCCATGCCTTTGGACCAGGCTTTGTGGCCACGGCACCATTTCCCCCAAGTCTCACACGGCTCTCCTGCCCTGTGACCCCCACTTTGAGATTGACATTGAGGAGGAATATGGCAGTGGAAGTGTCAAATAGTCAGCACATCAGGCTGAAGTACCCCAGTGGGCACAAGGAGCTTGTGTAGGCATAAGAAAGAAGGAATGGCAACCGGGCAGAGACAGGAGCGAAAGTCAGGTTGCTGTGATCTTATCAGGGAGGAACTATGCAAACCTCAGCCTTGCCTGGCAGGCACTGAGGCACTGCTGTTCATACACATCTGCACAAATCACACTGCCGAGCCAGCAACAAGTGTTGCAAGACAGATACAAAAGGAAGTACACCCTGCTGTCTCAGTGAGAAGGAACAGCAGAAATAATTACTCTTGCCTGCAGAAGTGGGACTGTGTACCCCAAAAGATTCCCTACCAGGGATGACACTCCCAGGGCAGACTGGCTTTTGGGCCTTTCCACCTCCTCTGTTTTTAGCCCGGGGGGAATTGCGGCAGGTTCCCCCTCCCACACACAAGAACTTCAAAGCCAAACTAAGCAATGCAAGGTGCAACCCCTGTGCTAGCCAACATACCCATGCCCATGCATCCGCATGCACAAATGGGACCAGGGAAAATGCCAATATAAACTCTTGCCCATGCTGTGACACTATTTTATACTCCAGGCTTGTTTGAATGCATCACGTGTTTTGATGCATCTTCCTCTAGTGTCTGGAAAATATTGGCTGTTCTCTGTTTTGTCACCTCTGAGAAAGTTGTGCCAGTCTCTAAACCTCACTAGCTGCTTTTTTTCCCTTCAAGGCAACAGCAAAACTGTTAATCCCGCTGACGTTGGAGACCCCACACTGTTAAATCCTCAGCAAGTTAGTAAACAAACACAGGAAGAGCAGTCAAGGCTGGGGCATCAGAAGGAGAAAAGGGGAGGGAATTTTCCAGGACTTTGGCAGGATCAGATTAGTTTTAATTACTCCTGATTACATTAGACATATTCTTTCATGAATGGCATAAGACTACTGTCATATTGATAGCAATTCTCTCTATCAAGTCTTCGGGAAGGGAAGGGAAGCACTGTTTGCAGAGGAAAATATTTCCTCCGGCCACCTCAACAGTGATCGACATTAAAGATTAACAAGAGAATATATGAGGTCTCAATGAACAGGGAAAGCAACCTAGTACAATGCTTTTCTGTGGAAGAGCGAGAAGACAGTGGGGGGGAGAAGCCTTAAGAAAACAAATTACTCATCACAGTGCACAATCCTGCTGGAAATAAATCAGAGTTGTTTTTACCTCTGTGTAACTAGGTGAGATGAATCTCTGCCAGGAATTTCAGCGCTGAACTAAACAGGGAAAAACAATCCGTGCTTCATTTCCAGCAAGATTTCACAGCCAGATGGGTACCAAACCTTTCCTCTGCCCCCACTAACATGAAGCCAAAGCTGAAAGCATGACATTTTCCCCCTTTCCCAGCGATCTCTCTCAGGGTCCCCCTCGCCCCGAGAGGCAGGACACCGGGGGGGGGGGGGGGCGGCTCGGGGCAGCCCCGCTCCCCGTGCCTCAGTTTCCCCGCGGACCTGAGCGGCGCCCCTGGGGGCAGCGCTGGAGAGAAGGGCGCTCACCTGCCTGACACGAGCCGGGCTCCAGCGCCAGCAGGAGCCACAGGGCGACGAGGCGGAGGGCTGGCATGACGGCGGGGCGCGGAGGAGCGGCCGAGCCCGTCCCCTGCTCGCCTCAGCAAGGGCCCCTGCGATAGCCGCCGACCTGCGGCGCACGTAGCCCTCCCCCGGGGACGAGCGCTGGGTAAATTATCAAACGCATTAACGAGGCAGGCTGATGCTCACACCTGGCTATTCAAATCCTGCTGCGGGAAACGCCGGAGGGAGGTGCCTCCTCCCCCCCCCCCCCCCGCACAGCCCAGCGCAGCACAGCCTGGGAATTTGGGGCAGGTGACTTGAACCTGACACTTCCCTTAGGGCTTGGAGGGGAGCCAGGGTAGGTGAGAACCGTCTGCCTTGACCAAGGAGGAAGAAATGACACCTAGATCGGCAAAATCTCTCCTATAGCCAACACAGGGCTGGGGAGTTTCGGGAATGTGGTCGAACCGACAGGACCTGAAACCTCCCTGAGCTGCAATTACCCCGCAGCCTGCAGCGCGCCAGCCCCAGACAGGCCCGCAGCTCTGCACCGTGCAACTATGCTGAAATCCTGTCCCAAAGGGGCAACCGCAACTGCGCACTCCCAGGGAGAGTCCTCCAGATGCTGCATTGCTCTCGCAGGGCCAGGCAGGCGGCATCCCGCAGGCGGCGGCAGCCCCCCAACACCAGCTCGCCACCAGAGAGGAGTCTTGGGGTTGGGACAACATGTGCAGAGTTGTCTGAGGGCCACTGCCTGCCAGCCCAGCACAGGCCTGGCTCCATTTGCTACTCAGCCTGAGCAACAGGAGGAGGGAAAAGCAAATCAAGGCACAGGTGGGTGAGAAACGGTTTTCTTTTCAGCAAGTGTTATTAACAACCCAGGAAAATACATCTGTGGCTTAAGAACATCCCTTGGTTCAACCACACTTGACACTGATTACTGCCTCCCACATCACACGCCTTGTTAAATCAAGATTATTGCAGAAATCATTAAGCATAGTAAATATAGTGCTTGTTTTATTGAGCCTTTAGGGCTGTTTCCAAAATTTTTTTGACACCAGAAGACGTAGAAACACATGATTAACTGTGACAGATAACAACACTACAGCTGACGTCTTACAGCTGGCAAACTCCCTTTGGAGCGAGCTGCGCACACGCTGCAGGACTGGGAAGGCGTACGATACTATTCCAGGTCTCGAGTTCAGCAGATTTCTAGCACACGCAGGATTTGGATGGCTGACATACTTTTACTGCAGAAAAAATAAAAGCTATTTGTCTTCATAGCTGCATAACTTCAGTTAGTCCCTAAGGAAATTTTAAAGTTGTGAGGCAATGGTTTCATTTTTATCACTCTTGGTATATCTCACAGCCTTTCCACAAGGCAAACCCCACTCGGAGCCGGTGCACGGTCCCCTTGGCTCAGTGGACAGTGCCTGAATTCTCATTTTCTAGATCGCATCCTTCACCACACAAGGACCCCCAGCTGGGCAATGGGTTCCCGACACAGGCGTTGGGTTGCAGCTGCTCCTGCTATTCAGTTCCAGAGCTGGTGAAATGTCCACAGAAGCTCCCACCTAGGCTGAGAGCCTGCGTGGAAAGTACAGGGAGATGTGGAGATGGCAGGAGAGAAAAGTCTGCGGAAAGAGCCAAGAAGTCAGGACACACAGCTTGAATCTGGTGTAAATCGCTTCCTATACCACCCTTCACTGCAGAGGAACCCATTCAGAAACATGCAGTGCCTTCAGGAATATGTAGTCAATGGTGTAGAAGATGCTAGGCTTTCCCCTGTTTGTTCCTTCTCTTTCCTCTGGATCTAAGGTAATGTTATTTATCCCAGAAATGAGATTGAGTTGGCTTGAGAAGAAGATTGAAGGCCAGCTCCTGACTCTGCCAAATTCCTGTGTGTCACTCATCTTTCCATGCTCAAATCCCCACCCACAAAGCGAGGTAATCCTATTGCCCAGCCTTGCTAGTTTCGTGCTGACAAACTCTTCAAGCAAATACGCAAGCAAAGCAGGCATCAGCAGCTTCCTTGTCAACAGTATTTCGTGGCATCCGGACATTTTTGTCATCCAGATGGAAATCAGTGCTCAAACAACCCTTTGTTTTGCCCCTAAGTCGTTGGTATTGATCTATTCCCCATAAACATGATCCATACCCTCTCTGTCACGCAGATAACAGTGGCGATACACATGATCACCACCCCTACCAGAGGTCAGTGGTGACCAAAAGCTGTTGGTACCTTCTGGTGAGCTGTGTGGGATGTATGGACACAGGGATGGATGGACACAGGAATGAATGGACAGGCAGATGATTGGACAGAGGGATGGGTGCATGATCAGCCTCAATTCAGTTCCCAGGAATCCACTTTGCTGTTCTACCGTCTCTCATGATCTCTAGCTGGTCCCACGCTGCCCCCAGTCACACCGAGCTCCCTCTCATCTGCCCGTTCCTTTGTACTTTCCACCTCAGAAAGCAGCCGAAAGTGCTTGTGGTATCCCGCTTGATCGCGAGTTGCTCAGTCAGGCCTGGGGGGACAGGAAGCAGCAAGCGGTTGTAATGGCAGCAGGCTTATTGCAGGGGCAATGTCAGAAACCCTGGCAAATAATTTGCCTTCTGATCCGTGATTTTATAATTCTCACCACAGCGACACATGACTTGGGACCAGCAGAGAAGAGAAGCTGCAAGTTCCCACTGCAACACTCCAAAAAATCTCACTGTCCTTCACATTTAGGCCTTCAGCTTTACACAGCCATGGTGAGACAAACCCTCTCAGGCCTATTTTACAAGTGAAGGAAACAGGCCCAGAAAGGGGAAAGTCACCCTTGCAGCTGGGCAATTAGTCAAAATGCAACTGGAGCCAGCCCCAGTTCAGTTGTCTCCTAAGGACTCATAGAAGTAGTTGCCTGTATAGCAGATCGGGTACAAAACCACGTCTTGGTATTTCAGCATCTATGTTGATGTGCTCCAAAAAATGGCCTTTTTTTCCAAAGAAATATCTTTTTTTTAGCCAAAATTAACATTTGCTTAAACGCATTCCTGAATGTAAAAGGTATTATTGGGTGATATGGCTCGAAACACAGATGCTAGTTCCTTTTAGAAAAGCTTTAGGGGTCTCTATGGTTTTATGGAGGTTATTTTTCTTTCTACTTCACTTCCTTCCTTCCTTTCTCCTTCCTTCCTTCCCTCCCTCCTTCATCCTCTCCATCTCCTCCCCCTCCCTCAGAAAGAGTCATAAAAATAAAGAAGGAAAATGGATAAGAACAAGTCTGAACAGCTCCTAAAAAGAGATTATGTTTTCCTTTAAAAAATTTGACGTTTAAATGACTGCTCAAAAAATTGTCCATTTCTTTTGACATTTTCCATAAAAAATAAATATTCCCCCCACCCACGTCAGCCTTCCCACATTTTGCATAGATATTGACTTTCAGACCTTCCCACACTGCACCCCAGCACTGAGGTTCAGCTGGGAGATTATCTCCCTTCCCGCGCGTGCACAGGGCAAAGAAAGAAACCAGTCTTGGCATTTTATTAGACATTTTATTAGACAATTGATGAGTCCCCCGGGGCGGATGCTAATTAGGCACGTTTCTCTACAAAAGGCCTTTTTCCTCTGGAGCAGTCCTTGAATAACCCACTGGAGGAAACCTTGGGAAGCCCTGATGGCTGCAGATTGCCTGTGCCAACCGGGCCAGCTGCACAGGTGAGGGCGCACCCACGGTCCTCGCTGCCGGGAGCGCTGCGTTGGACCTTTTGCAGCCTGGACTCCTTGGTGGGGTCAGCCAGGACTGCGCTTGGCAGGACACTCGTGCCCTGCAATGAGTTAGTTATTTCAGAAGTGAGTTATTTAATTACAGACTAACTTGGCCACCGTCGTTGGTGTCTGCAGGCACTGTCCAATTTTTGCAAGGACAGCAAAGATCGTCCCCCCACCCCCCACCTGCCCTGTCCTCTCGCTGCCCAAAATGGCAGTGCCAGGGCTATGCCCATGTTTGCCCATTGCTGGACCTCCAAACCCATCCCACCCTGGCACCCTGGGGCTCGCATTGGGGCTGTTCCCGTTGTGGCTGGTCCCTGAGTCCAGGTGATGTCCCCCTGCAGGAGCAATGCCCAGCAGGACAGGGATGCCCAGCACACATGGGCCTCTCTCCAATGGTGCACAGCACACAAGAGATTATGTTCCGAAAACACAGGGTGCCCTCACAGCCTGGGGTGTCCTTGGGCCAAGGAAGTGTTTCTCCATGTGTCCATCCAGTCTGCACCATGCGCCTAAACTGAAGCCCCAGAAATGGAACAGCTACAGAGATGGAGATGCAACTTCAACCAAATCCAAAGAGAGGAGAAAACAGAGGCAGTGACTGCCTTTCAGATATGGTAGTTCAGGCTGGGTTTGAGGGTAGGCTGCTTTTCTAAAACACGAAATCTTCCCAACACCATGCTGGCAACAGACTCCGGAACTTGGGACCCTGGGAGAGAGGCCAAGTAACACTCAGATCTATCATAGTAGAGCAAGGTGCTGTCTTGCTGCTGGAGACATTTTGTTTCCAGTGCTATATTAAAAAAAAAAAATCACAAAAACCTCTTAACTCCTTAATGAATGACTAGAGGGGCATTTCGTTAAACAAAGCAATCAGTCAGACCTTGTAAAAACTGGCGATACCCCACCGTGGATGCTCGAAGGGTGGCATGGCGCCCAGCAGCCATCGTATGCAGAGCAGTGCTGTCCAGCCCCGTGCTCCCCCTGGCATCAGCCAGGGTGGCCCTGCAGTGGGTTTCATCCCAGCCGCATAGGGTGTCCCACTGCTGTGTGGCCAGGGATCGAGGTCATAAAACTCCCAGGAGGCTGACACAGGTGCTCGTGTCCGGGACTGAGCTCCAACCCAAGGGCTGTGCTACTGAGTTCATTTTTCCTGGAGATCTGCTCAATAACATCACCGTGGCCCGCGTGTGTTTCCTGGGGCACTCTGGGTAATTTTCTCATGCTTACTAGTATTTAGGAGGCTCTCTCCTCTATCTAGCTTTGCACATAACTGGCACAATGTTTGAGCTCTCTGCTCTTCTATCTGCCTGGGTGAAACAGGCCAACGGCTTCAACAGCTATTAACAGGGTTGATAGCACATTCACATCAGCCACAGGCCTTACAACCTTAAAAACGAGGCTAAGAAAACAACCACCTGATCTGTCCCATCTTGCCCTAGGCTGGGCAGGAATCAAACCCAAGGGCCACAAGTGACCCTAAAATCCCTGAAAGGAGAGAAGTAAATTCTTCTGCCTCTGGTTGGGGCTTATTGCCGTGGGAAGAGCATGCATTAATTTGTCCCCTTTGGCTTTCTGGTCTGCTCAGAGGGCAGACTGCACTCCTAACAATTTCCAAGCACAAGGGAAAGTGCTGTGGCATTGCTGGAGCAGCAGATAGTCAGGACCCCCATACGCGAGGCTCAGAAAGGGAGAAGAGCGCTGAATTCTATCTGGATATTCCCTTCTGCCCAGTGCTATCAAACGCAATGAATAATTTACTATCCGTTCATCTCTAATCTTCGTCCCGTAAAATCAGTAGCAAGCTGGGAGGGTTTTTGAAGCCTCCAGCTGCATTCACTGATAAGACATGAGGCAGGAAAGATTGGAAGCCCATAAAAATGATAATCTCGGGCTTCAGCGTAACTTGGTGGAAGGGTTTTCTCCCGTCCTTTCATTAAGGATGGATTTCATGATCTTCCTTAAATAATAACAAGTCTTCTCATGAGGAATCTTCCATCTAAAAACTGATTGCATCATCATTAGGAAATAGGAGGCCAATCAGCCAGAAAAAGGTAGCTGGACCACAGATTAGTGCAGAGCAAATGGCATCTGTCATTACAGGGTCAGAGGAAAGGTAATCAGAGGTAATTTCTGAATGCAGAGTGAGGCTTTAGGCTTTAGGGCCACTATCCTGAGGTGAACAACCCTCCAACCCTGAGCTGGTACTTGGTTAATTTATCCCTTCTATGAAAGCTATTTGCTCTTCTCCCCCCAGGGCCTGCTAGAGCATTCACAGTCCCTTTAGAATTTTTCTCAGTTAAAATTTCTGTCATGCCAGGTGGGAGTGAGGCCTGGCTGTGCTGGGACGATGTCTCTGCCCGCTCCGATGCTGTGCAGTCCAAGTTTAAGAGCCCACAGAGCTCTTGGACCTCCCTGAAAACCAACCGCACTGCTTCTGATCCTGATCTGAAACTGGTTGCCCTCTTGCCCGAGTGGAAGGAGGTGCAGGGGACAAACTGCTTTGTGGGGTCTCAGATGGTCGGGGCCAGGCTGGGTCATATCCAGCAACAGAGGTGAAGAAGTAAAAAGGCAAGGCTTTGAGGGGTGACTATCCCGCAGCAGGTGCACTGAGGTTGCCTCATCCTAAGCAGCATGGATGTCTTTTGCCTGGCTTGCAGGAGGGAAGCTTGCAGGTTGAGGAGGTAGGCACATGTAAACCCATTCTGCGGCCCACGCAGCCCAAAACTGGTGTGAAGACCACCTAGGAGAGCCGAGGTAAAACCACCATGCCAAACTGCTGGCCACAATCCTAAACGTGAGCCCAGTCACCAAGCAAAGCCCCGTCTTCAAGGTCCTGCACCTTCTCAGTATGAAGAAGAACATCACACTTCATTCAGTCTGGCTAGGTACAAATGGATCCCGATGGATACAGAAGATGGATGAACAGAGACATCCCTGTTGCTCGTACACATCCTTCTGTGAGTGTGGCCATTATCTGAGAGAGGAATGGAAAGAGAGAAAAAAACCCACCAGCTCATCAACCATTTACACGTGAATCTCAACCAAGATGACCAAGAGGAAGAGAGGAAAAAGTTGACTGGGTTGGTGGGGGGAATAGTTTCAGGAAATAATTATCCCAGATGCCAGAATAGGAGAAAATTAAAAGTGTAAACTACAATCAGATGTTAAGTTGCTTTTCTTCTTCTAATTGAAATAATGTTTTCCCCACTATCCACCACTCTACCCCTTTCAGATGCTAATCCCTATCAAACATGGACTTACAATTACAAATTCATAGGCATCTTTCCCAGGAGCAGAAATTGCTTTGCCCTGTAACCTCTAAGATGAGGTCTTAATAGGAATTCACGAGCAGTCGCTGGTAAAGCTTCATTAGCCGGAGAGAATAGACAAGGGCGAGTTGCAGTGCTCCCTAACCACTCTAGGGAAAAATTAATTTAAATTACTTTGTAAAGTAACAAGGCCAGATAATGTGTTTCCTTCTTGGATTATTGTTTTCTGACACCCTAATGCGCTCGTAGATTAGGTTGCTTTGCCTGTCTTGATGGTGGTCCATACTGACTAAGTTGTGATTTACAGAGAACAGCATCTTTTGGAAAAATGCAGCCCCTTTGTCTGGCGCTGGATGGAGACAAGGTGAAGGAATGGCTGTTCCTCACCATGTTCAGCTGGGGACACCTCTGTTGCTATTAGGGCACTGAGGCAGGTAGCAACCATCTCCAGCAAAACTTCAACGCCGGCCAAAAGAGAGGCCTTTCTACTAAAGATGACACTTTAGCTTTTCCCTAGTTGAAAACAGGTCCAGTCCAGCAGAAAGAGTCTTACCGATTTGGGGCAGCTCTGGATTTGCTTCCTGGAGGGCAGATCCTAAGAGGTGCCAAGCCCTGGCTCCAAGGACAGGACTAACCTCCACCAGAAACCCCCAGCCCTCAGTTAGGGGTTCCTGAGCTAGAGCCAGCTAAAAAATAAATGCACCAAAATGTGCTAAGAACTAATATTGCATCCCTGCCATGGGCTGTGATTTCTAACCCCCTTCATGACATTTGAAAACCCTTGTCCCCAAAAGAGTTGACTTTTCTCCCACTAGCACCAAGCAGACCTTTCCCCTGGAAGCTCTTTGTACTGCAGGGCATGGCCTGGCTTCAAACCCTTCTTGCTGGGGTTGTAATTTTGTGTGCCTTTATGGAAATTTGCAGTGACATGGAGCGCCAAGCAAAGTGACATGGGAAGATCCAGCGATAAGTGGCTTGGCAGAGGGGAGCTGCTGGCTGTAATTCTTTGGAGCGCTCTGCTCTTTCAGCGGGACTTTGGTGGGCTGCTCTGCAGCCCAGGCGCAGCCAGCGCGCCGCATTATTAACCTGAGAACTGTCGTGCAGAATAGGCCTGTCTGGCTAAATCATCAGGGGACGCGGGGATAATTCAATAAAGAGACAAAGAGTTCAAAGGGCCTTTCGGCAACTGGAGAGTGACAAAAGGGATTGATCATTTGAGCTGATTAAATAGGTTCACAACTGACCCAGGAGTCCTAGGAGACCAAACTGAAGCCTGGAAGATTTATGAGGAACTACCTGAATTGGAGAGAGAATGTATTTCTTTTATTCTTGGCTTCTCAACAGGTTCACTGTTCTTTTCAAAGCAGAGATAGCGGGCTAGAGACATATGCATCGAGACAGAGGGATAGATAGGTAGGTAGGTAGGTAGATGGATGGAGAGACTCACAACCTTTCTGATTATGTTTCTGTCTCCAGATACTCGGGGGAAGACAGAGGAACCCCATGGTACCAAGATTCATCTTCTGTGATTCTCTCATCCAAAACCACAATGCTTAGAAATGGCATTATAACCACGGAGCATGAGACTTTTTGTTTTGCTCTCTCCTGTCAACCCAGCTCCTGCATAAACTTGTCACTTGAGTTTCTTTTATCCCAATCAGCAGCCCTTTTCCCTCCAAGGCAAATTCTTGGCTCAGGCCACGCTCCCCTGTGTTTCGACAGCTCAGCGTGTGATAAAGCGCATCCTCGAATCCTGCCTGGTTTTGCTGTCAGAACCCAGCCAAACAGGTACATAATGCTCCTGGAAAGCACCAGGGCTCAGTTCCCTGAGGGACGGACACCTCTACGTCCCCATGGGATAGGCAAGAACCAGATTTTGATGTGACCCTGGCAAGGTGCTCTCCCCACCCTGGATGCCAGCGCTCAGGATCACCTCAGGAAGATCTCCCAGGGAGGTGGTTTCTGCAGACCCCACAGCCTTTCAGGAGCAGTAGGAGCCCCACAGCAGAGCCAAGGAGCACCCGAAAAGTGGGAAATCAGCCTGAGCATCCTTGAAATGTGGGGTGTGAGCTGCCAGAGCACTACCGGCTGGCACCAGCCCTATTCATTTCCCCGACAGCCAGCAAAAGAAACACATCTTCAGATGGTGTCTTGCTCCTTCTCCTTTCCAGCACCCAAGCTTTCGGCTGGCGTCTGAAGGCGAAAAATAACGAGCCATCAGAAGCAAGCAAAATGCATCTAATAACCTCCACTTCTTTTCAACGAGCTCCAGTTGTTGCTTTACAAGTGTACTCCAACCCCAGCAAGTGCCAGACAAAAGCTCCCCTCTTCTCCTCCGTGTCTGTTAAACAGCCTTATTATTTCCGCAGCCCGCATCTGCTGCGTGGCAGGCATGATTACCATAACACAGGGGCAGGATTTGGCCTGGCTCCTCCACTGTCACTATTACAACAGGCAAAAGCATTTGGCTGGTTGGAAAATAAAGCAAAAAAATCAAGCAAAAAAAAATTGAATGTGTGAAGTCACTTTTCTGGCTGCGGCCCAAGCAAACAGATGTAGGTAGGAGAGGAGATGGGAAAAATCACGTCATCTTCTGCTTTGCACAACCGTTCAGGGTCTCCTGTTGTCAGGGAGGGAGGCAGGAGGCACACAGAAAGGCCGGAGGGATTTCATGCTAACCCAAGGGGCTAAAGAGGGGTTTCTCAGTGTACAGTGAAGCAGAGGGAGCTTTTGGGGGGCTCTAGCCTGTGTTTGAAGACTCAGAGGTTCCTCGCCCAGGAGAAACGCTGCCGCAATTGAGCTGAGTGCCGTGAGATAGGGGCAGCGCTTCGGGGCTCCCACGGGAGAGGCAGAGAGAAAAGGGCTGAATAAAGCAGAGCAGTGTCATTGTGCTGCTGTGGCTGGGAACAGGCCTGCCCTTTAAACCAGCACGTGAATAGATTTCAAGGACAGAAGTCGAAGACCCCTGAGAGATGCCTTTGCCTGGGATTGAAGAGAAGAGGCTGTTTCCAGGACTAGGAGAGCGATTAATTAAAAATAAAGAAATAAATAAACAGCAGGGCCTGGTCACAGCTGCCAATTTGCCCACCTGGAAATGCGAGCCCTTGCACGGTCCTCCCATCCCAAGATCTTCTGGGGTCTCCCTGTGAGACCCCACAGACCTACTGGCCTGCCTGAGCAATAGCAACCGCCTAAGACTTACCTATGCCTTTAAACTCCCAAATCCGAATTCTGCAAGAAAATAGCTGCTGTTGCAATAGAGTGGTTTTAACGTAATGATTGTCTGTCTGTGGTAACCCCATGAAACCTTGGAGAGATGATCAGCTTGGGTGGAAGGTGGGGAAAAAGGAGAGGGATAAGAGAAGAGAAAGAAGAAGAGAAGAGAAGAGAAGAGAAGAGAAGAGAAGAGAAGAGAAGAGAAGAGAAGAGAAGGGAAGGGAAGGGAAGGGAAGGGAAGGGAAGGGAAGGGAAGGGAAGGGAAGGGAAGGGAAGGGAAGGGAATAGAGAAGAGAGACCTTTAAAACATTTTATTTGAAAAATATCAAGGAAACATTGGATGATGTTAACAAATTCAAGTTCCTTACAGCCTCCGCTCCCCACTTCTTAAAATAGAGGTTTTGAGCAGCTCCTGCAGGAGGTAGGAGACATGCCGGTAGGTTTCGTCGTGTGCCATGGCCCAGCCTGGATGATGTGCACAGGGGTGTGCAGGCGCAGGGTGCGCTGCGCAGCGCAGTGTCTGCACACCATTGCCCTCTCCTGGGAAGAGGCAGGAATATTTAGTTGTGTTACAAACTCTGTATCACCAGCAAGACATCTCACCTGCGGTGGCAGCGGTATTTCTGGTGCAGATAGACACATCCTCCCCGTGGCGCAGGCAGGGCGTGCTGAAGGGCCTGCCCAGGAGCCCAGCAAAGCCCCAGCGGCCTCGTCAGCCCCAGCTGTGCTGCGATCGCAGGAAGCGCTTGTTCTGTGGTTAACTTTGATCTAACATTTATCTGCAAAAAGGGGTTCCCTGAGACCTGTTCAAAGGGCATGCTTGCTGAAAGCCAGCTGTGCTGGATCAAGAGCGGTGGCATCGGCTCAGATCTCCCTTCTCCGTGGCTGGAGTGAGTGCAGTGCTGGGCAAGGATGTGACATCCCTGTGCCATCTGCCAGGAGCCCTGTCGGAGCACAGCACGGGGATCGCGAGCTCCCACTGCAGGGTAGACCCAAACACGCGGGGTGGAGATGGAGACATCTCTGTCCTTAAGGCAGTGTCACAGGTGGAGAGGACAACGCACACTCGTTCCCAGAAAGGCCTTAATATTGCCCATGCATGGGCGTGTGCATGCATATCCCGGCCCTGAGCGCCTGCAAGTGGCAAGATAGCCAGAGCGAGCTCGGTTGGGGCAGAGCCACTGGAGGGTGGCTCTGCTCCCTGGGGACAGGGCAGGCGGCTCATCCACCCCAACAGTCTGGCAAAGATATGAGCAAGAGCAGCTCGGTCATGCTGGGGAAGCTCGGTCGCTGCTGCCACCTGGGAAGAAGTCCAGGGAAGAGCAGCTGGTACCTCTCCAAATGGTTTGGTGTCACCTGGCCTGGAAGGGAAGGGGAAAAACCAGCTCAGGGCTGGCTAGGACCTGGCAGAGAGCAGATCATGAGGGATTTCTGCAGATAAAACCCAAAGCAAAACCACCCAGATGTTTGATATTGTCTGCTTTTAGGATTCACGGGTCTCCCTCTCCTCTGTGCCGCTGCTCCTGCTCCAGCAGGCAGACTTCTCGGGATAGCTGGGACCAAGCAGTGAAACCCGGGAGTGGGGCAATCACTGCAGAGGACATCTCGCACCACAGGGCAGTGGCTGTGGCTGGCACCGGGGCCTGGGGGAGGAGAGGGGACTGTTCTGTGGCAGGTGTCCCAGATGGGGGCCTGGTTGCTGCTGTGCAGCCTGAGCTGCTGTACAGCGCCTTGCACAGTGCAAAGCAGATACCCAATGGGTTTCCAGCTGCCAACATAAAAGACCCCCTTGGTGCTGATGGTCCACTATAGCAGGGTATTTTGCAGCAAAATGGCTTGGATCCACAAGTCTTGTTGAGACCCACGCATGTCCCATGATCAGTGAACCGGTGTCCTACAGAGGAGCTGTAACTACAGCTCGTTTCTGGCCCAGTGCTCACAGCCTGAGGAGACCGTGGTGCCAGTTCGTCACCCACCTGTCTGCCAAGCATGAACAGAGCCCTCCTAACCCCAAGCGGATTCCCATCCACAACTTCTGCGGCAGCGAGCTGCTAACCAGCTCCAGCCATCCCCAGGGGCAACCCCCTACAGCTTTTCTCCCTCCTCCCAGCTCTCGCTTCAACACTGTTCCCAGAGACGGAGACAGGGCTGGTGCTTGGAGAAGCGAAGCGCTGTTGCTGGATGGTTACAAGATGCATGACTGGGAGGGTGTGGGAATGTTTTATTTCAACTCCAGCAGCACACAGGGGAAAGTATTTCTAGCAGCATGTGAGTGAAATGCTCTGGAATTGGGCTCTCTGCTTGGCAGCATCTCTTTACTCACGTGCCCTTCTGACACGCGGGGGGGGCACCTAGCTTTTGCTGGCTTCAGACAACTCCAGGAGAGCAATGTGCTCTTCCTGGGCTCTCCGGCTGCGGAGCTGTTCTGCGAGCTGTGACGGATGGTGAAAGCAGGGCAGCCACAGGGCTTGCGGCATGTGTTGCCCACGTGGCCCAGCTCCCTTGAACGCCCCTGCAACCTCTAAAGGGGGCTTGGGCTAGGGCCTAGCCTTGCAAGCACTGCAAATGGCACAAGAACAGCCCCTCTGGGACCGCCAAAGTCCGTCTAGCCGGTTTCCTGTCTCCAAAGCGGAGTGAAGAGGGCACGCAGGTAGCAACGCTTTTCCAGCCCCTCTCCTATCTGTGACAGTTTGCAGCTCTGGGAGTCTGCTTCGAACATGCAACCTGCTGATTTCATGTGATGCAGCCCAGGGAGTGCGGGCTGGTCCAGCGCTGCTCTGCTTTCACCACCCCACAACCCGGCCCTCAGCCCTGCGGTGGGGCTGTGGGGTCAACCTACGGCACCGGGACTTAGCCGCTCTCGGCCTCGTCGCACCTTGCCCGGGTGGTGCTGCCGGATGTCACGCGATGGCACTTGTGCCACCAATCCCTTGGGATGACCATGGCCAAGGCAGATGCTTCACAGGGCTGCAGATGATTCGGCTTGAGCAGTAATCGCTCCCCAAAAGGGTTTCCCGAACTGTCCTCACAAAGCCATATGTGGGGCTCCACACAGAAATGCATTTCTCAAGGAGACACTTGGGTGTCACGAGAGAGCTGCTCTGACCTGCTGAAAGACAGCCGCAGGGGGAAAACACCGAGCAGAGCGCAAGAAACGCTGAGTAAATTCTTGCCTCTGCCACAGCTTTTTGGTATGACCTTGGGCACGTCCCCGAACCCCTCCGGGCCGCTCCGTAAGCCATCTCCTCCCATTGTTTTCAGCAGCAGTTAAGCAACGCGATGCCAATAGAAATCCGGCTTTCATTTTCCATTGGGCACAAACGGAGGATCACGGCACCGCCAAGGCATTTTTTTTGGCCTCTTTCAGCCCATAGTCCTTTGCTGCCAGACCTGCTCCCACCCTCCGTAGCCCTGCGGGTGCTACTGGAGCAGAGACAGCCAAAAAGCCCTGGCAGCGGAGTCGGTCTCTACGCTAAACCCGATGCAGCCGGCGGCAGGTTTAAGCGGGTGCTGTTCATGGCTTGCGGGGAGCGCAGCCACGGCGCGGGTGCTTGGCCCCTCTCCCCAGCCCGCGCCGCTGGCCAGGCACCGCTGCAGCCCCGGAGCAGCGTCCCCCGGCAGATCAAAGCGCCGGGGCAGTTTTTACTGTGCTCCAGACGCTCCCTCCCATTTCCTGCTGGATTCCCGTCTCATTCCCTTTCCCCGCATCAGCAAAACAGAGTGTAAAAATAGAGGCCGGGCTTCACCAAAACACAATAGTAAATTGTTCCCCGGAAAGGTCACTGGGGCGTCTTAGAATAGCTCTGAGCGCCGGGAAAAATAAACACCTCCAAGGGGAGACGGATTTGCAAATGCCTGCCGGCGGCCGCCCGCCCCCCGCGTTCGCGTGACGGTTTTCCTCGTCCCCGACGTGGGAGTTAAGAGGCGACGAATCCCCCAGGCGTGATGAGCACAGGGCTGCGATGCTGCCGCGCGCTGTGCCCGCCGCAAAACCTGGCTTTGCCCGTGGGTCCCCCCCGGTCCTGAGCCCGCAGCCCCTCTCTCGTCTCTGAGCATCTCCTCGTCTTCGCCGTCAGCCCGGGGCCTCCCCAGCTTCAGCCGGAGCCGCTGCCCTGCAGATGCCTTCAAGCATCCTATTCACTGCACAACCTCTCGGAAAAACAAGAATCAGCAAGAAAAGTTCTCCTTTTTCTCTTCCTGATGTCTCCTTTTTTTCACTTTGTCCCTGCCCACCTGCGTGGGTTAGAAATGCCTCCGCGCCTGGGCACGGACGGACGGGACCCGGCTCCATGCGTGGCCGGGGCTCATCTGCTGCCACATCTGACCCCGCTCTCCCCCGGGCCCCGTGCGCCGGCTGCAGCCTTTCTCCGGCAGTGGGAATATCGGCCAGGGCCGATGATAACTCGCCGAGCGCTGCCGGCCACAGGGGAGAGAAACATATTGAATAGCTCCAGCTAGCAGTAAATTGCTTGCTCCCGTTGTTCATGGGCCATCATGATGAAGAGGTGAAGCTTTCTCATCATTTGCGAGGGTGGGAATGTTTGGGTCCTGTATGTTCAACGAGCATATTTTAATTAAATAATGTGGGAATCCCCACCAAAAAAGCAGGTACTTGTTCTTTTTCTTCTTTTTTTTGGAAGCATGGAGTGTCAGCTCAGATTGCCCTATAACATGATTCTTTCAGAGACGCTGTAATTAGAACCAGATAATGAGGCTTGAAAATAAAAACTGCCCAAATTTGGGGTGACTTTCTTTTTGCATTTCTCGTTTCATTGTCTCCGAGTTACATGTCCCTCCCACCCTCTCTTCTTTTTTTTTTTAATTCATTTTTATCTAAATGCCACTTCCCTTCCTCTCTCGCTGTCCGATTTCATCCATACCACAACCACCCCGTGAAAACACGATACTCTAGGAGAATTTCACAAAATGATGGGCTCTGCGGCAGGATATGACTGTTTTCCTTTCTGCAATGTTAAGGGGGATTTTCTGTAACCCAGAGCTTAAATTCTGTCCCTGTGCTGCTAGGACACTGCGTGTTAGAAATGTGGGCAAACGGAATACCTTTAAATGCACTTACTGCAGGTTTTTGAGGAAACTGCTATTTGCCAGAAAAATTCCCGCAGTATGAGAGAGGCCAGAATCCCCGTCGCCTTTAAGAACAGCGCGTGCAACTGGTTCGGTTCCTCCAACACCAAAAATGGGGTGAGATGAGCCCCTCCCTCCCTGGCAGGCCCCTTCCTGCCCCGGAGAGGCACCCAAGGGCAATGTTACCTGCGAACCTCTGCGTATGTCCATCCCCTCTGCCCTGGGGGATGCACTGGGTTATTTCTTTGCAGTTAAAACTGGGACCCTAAGTATTGTTTCTTGCTTTCTCATGTGTTTTGTGTAAACGTCAAAACAAAAATAGTTTTTTTTTTCCCATATATTGGAATCCACAGAATGGTGCAGTTCAAACACCAAACTAACGCACTTAGTGGGAGAACACCAAGCGTGGAGGCCCAGCGGTGTTCTGCAAAGCAAAACCATTGTAAAAAAAGCCAATATAAGTAGCTTGCTGAAAAACGAATTAAATTTTCAGCCTGAAGACAAGAGTGGGAAGGACTTTCAAAAATTACGTTAAAAAAAAAAAAGGTGGAGATGTTTGCTGGCTTCTATGGACACTTGCCTGTCGGTGGCAAAGCAGCTGGGAGACCGCAGCTGTGGAGAGGACCTCGCGGGCGCTCTCCTCCAGCCTCATTGCCCGGGCCGAGGCATTCAACCGGTGGGCCAGGCTGGAAGATCTTCTCCAGCGTTGGTTGCCTGGCCACTGCAGGGCCACCAGGAACGGCTCTGGGGCCACCACCGTGGAGCACGTCGCAGCGCAGAAGTGTTTCCCCGCTGCCCCAGACCCCTTCCCGTCCCCACGACGGGCAGCTCCTGCCCCCTCCCAGCCCAGCCGTTCTGCGTCGCCCGGCCCTTGTCATTGAAAACATATGTTCAGGGAGCGATTTTAAACCCTCACCTTGACTGTTTGCTTCCTGAGCAAAACAGCGTGCTGTCGGCCAAGCCAACATGACTGCGAAGGCTGTTTTCGTGTAAGGAAGGACTAAGCGGCGGGGGGAGGTGGGAAGGAGAGCTTTCCTGGCGAGGAAAG
Organism: Struthio camelus; assembly: GCF_040807025.1. Lineage (NCBI taxonomy): Eukaryota > Metazoa > Chordata > Aves > Struthioniformes > Struthionidae > Struthio > Struthio camelus. Next base: position 28,536,099 of record NC_090949.1, read on the forward strand.
GGAGGGAGGGCGCAGGCAGGGAGGTGGGAAGGGGAGATAAACCGCGCGCGAGCTATCAGCTCTTTCCGGCAGGACAGCAGGACGGGGGGTTAAGCCAGCTGTGCAGCAGCGATCGGCCAACCTCAGATAAACACGGACGGGCGTTTGCTGCCCCACGGCCGCGGACGTTGCCCGCGTTGTCCCCACGCCAGCGAGCGCTCCCAGGGGAAACCTGCCAACGGTGGCTGCCTGCAGGGCTGGCTGCTGCTGTCGGTGGGCTGGGTTGTTTCGAGAGTTAGTGACTTAGAAAATCGTAGAAATCAAACCAAGAATAAGCCTGTAGTGCCATTGCCGTTAACCTGTCCCACGGCCAGGCCCTTCTCAGCGGGGCTGTGCTGGAGTTACGCACACACACGGGTTTTCAACCCACCTCTTAGCCTGAAACGCTCTGTGACTAAAGTCACAGGCTCAAGCGGTTTTTAAAGTATTTGTCCACATAGCTGTAATAAGGTTTTGGTTTTTTTTTAAGAAAGGAATTGCTGTCATCGCCTACTAAACTGTGGCTGAACGCTGCCTGGAAGCAGCACCCCCCAAAGCCCCTCTCCCAGGGATGGCAGCACGGTCCCCGCTCGCGGGAAGAGCGGGAGGCCGAAGCGAGTGGGACGCCAGCCCCGCTCCGGCCGAGGCTTTGGGGCTGGCAAATCCTCTGCTGTGAATAACAACGCGCTCGTTTGTAACGATCACATGAAGCAGGAGGATTGCCTCACAGCTCTCCTTCCTTCCTGCCCTCCTCGCGCTCCCTTCCTCCTAATTGTTCTCTAAAATCCGAGCCGGGGGTAAAAAGCCGCTGGCCCCAGCCGGAGACAGGACGCGGGGCTGGCGGCAGCGCCGGGCGGTTTTGTGCGTCAAGCTCTCTCTCTGCACCTGGGCCAGGTCTCCTGTCTGCACGAAGGACACAAATAGGGACCGAGGCAACGCTGGCGTGAGCCCTCGCGCAGGCACCCTGCCACCAGCCCGGGAGCTCGGCAGCACGTGGCAAAAACCTGGGATGTTCACTCGATTTTTTTTTTTTAAACTTAAAAGAACAAACCAACGTTCCCACCCTGATCTTTTGAGATTTAGTAAAACACCTTGCAAGCTTTTTGCTGCCTGCCTCGTGACTTTTGGTGGCTGGATACGGGCTGTCCTAGGGCTTCTGCCCCGTAAAGCACACCAGTGAGAGACCAAACTGCTGAGCAACAAGATGGGAGAGAGGAAGAAAGCAAGCGGAGGCTGCTTTGTAAAACTTTATTTAGAAATATCCTTGATATATTCATTATATATATATATTTATATATACACACACATTACAACAAATGTGTTTTCTAAATAGCACATCCACAGTGGGTCGAGAATCAGGGTACCAGGTCTGGTTACTTCATTTCTGCAGAAAAAATGCAGAAATCAAAGGGGAAGGTGGGAGAGAAAGGGACAGGGCTGAAAAAAATCGTAAGAAGAGAATTCAACCACACGGTACGACATTGACCGAAAGTGCTGTTTCAAACAGAAACGGGGTGATGTTCCACACACCGAGACATAAAGCAGGCAGGAGGAAAGATGGACAGAGAAAATGTACCATTCAAATCACAATTAAAGTACAACTATACATACCCCAGAGAGGCCTACGGTGTGTTCTGCTAGGAGGCTACAAACAGGGGTGTGTGTGTGTGCGCGTGCGCATGTACGTGTGTTCATGTTCATGTTGGAAAGGTTGTACCATTTTGTTAACTTTTCAGCTACCGAAAAGAAAAAAAAATGTGGGGAATGAGGAAATTCTGAGCATTGGTGATTTTCCTTGCAATAATTTCCCCCGGAAAGGGTTTAAAACTGAGAATATGGCTTTACCTGTGTGACAGCGTCTCTCCCCCTCCCAAGGAGGGCCAGCATTTGCAAGCAGCGTCCGAGGGGACCCTGGCCAGCAGTGGCTCGGGGCCGTGCCCCACAACCCTGGCTACGGGCACTGGGCTCCTATTGAAACCCCTCTGCCCTCCTCTTCTGCCCCTCAGACCCGGACAAGCCCATAACAAACAGCCCAAAACGTGGGACTGGTAGCAGCCTCTCTTCTTCCTCGGCATCGTTTCATCACCAGGTACCTCTGCCCTTTCCCAGCCCCACCAGGTAGCCCCTCTTATTAAAAATCTCCATATAGAAGCGATCTTGACCTGGGAAGGATTTTTCCTCCTTTTCCCTGATTTAAGATCAGTGAGGCTTCCAGTTTCGGAGGATATGAGGGGGTAGCTGGAAACCCTTGTCCGTGCTGGGATCCCTTCCCGGGCAATACTTTCCACTCAGCGCACTCTGTTGAGAAAAGCCAGCCTTACATATATTATTTACAAAGAGGTGCAAAGAGTTAAAAACAAGGAATAGAAATGACTAAACTCCAAAGTAAGCCTGGATCTAGCTTGCAAATAACGGGCCTGAATTCTCGCACACACACACAAATCCTCTGCGCTTCCTTGTACCTCAGCATCTCCGGAAAGGAATTAGCATGATGGAAAGGGTCCTCGCTCTGCGTACTTTTCCCTTACAAAGAATGGGGTATTTTTTTACTGTGACACGGTGGAGATTTCTTTGCCTTGAAATCTCTGCATAGGGAATGGATGGGCCTGGGGCAATCGCTCTGTCAGTCCTTAGGCAATGGGCGCGGGATGCCTGTACGGGGCCTGGGGTGGGCACAGGCGAAGTCCTCAGCTCACATCAGTCAGCATCGTACTTGCAGCCAGTGGAACAGCACCAGTTTCTAGGGGTCATGAAACCACCTCCTGCTTTTGAGTTTTTTTGTTTCTCAAATGCCCTTCTGGAGGGCAGCGGTGGTCAGAGGATTATTCCTGTTTTAGCATGATCAGGCTTATCAATTTTGCAGCTATCTAAATTCTTGGGAACGGCGGGTAATCCCATCAGCACTATTAGCATTTCACCCCAAGATTGTGAGAAGCTGTGGCCTCTTACCAGCCTCGGGCAGACAAGGATCCGACTAATGCCTTAATTTGAATCCAGGGCCTGAAATCCAGCCTGTGAGAATTGGCAGAGGTGAACTATCACCATTTTCACACAATAAAAACAAAAAATTCAAAGTATACCATTAAAACCTTTTTATAACCCTATGTACACACACACTGTTGTTACACTATTGATATTGTCTTTTGTTGCTTTTTTAATCAAAAAAAGGAGTCCCCAGGTCCAAGGGGAAGCTTCCCTAGTAATTTTTTTCCTTACTAATTCTGAAATTCATCTTCCTTGAAAGAAGCTCTGCCCTACAGAAGCCACTGGGAAAGCTCTAGGTGACCACTACAGGCCTTGACTCTCACCAGCTGTATGTTATCAGCACAAGGATCAGGGACTCGGAGGGCGGTGGAGAGCAGAAAACACCTATGTACCTTTTTGTTCAGTGGATACTGCATGACGGTATTAAACAGAAGTAATCCCGCATCATAAATACAACACCCCAAACAATTCAAAGTTAGGTTTAAGAAAAAAGAGGGAAAAAAAAAGGAAGAGAAAAAGAAAAAGTCTTAATCCTTTTAATAGTTCTTTTGCTGAGGGTATTTTTCACCTCTTTAAAAAGGTACAGTCAAAAGCTTTCAGACAACATGAACACGTTGCCACAGCTTCTGCTCAGACAAGTTGCATATACTTCTTTGCCACAGGCTGGAGAAATGCAGTAGCACTGACAGATTTCAGCAGTCTCCAGTGCCACATGCCGCTGGAAAGCGTCAGTGGCCTCAGTTGGCAGTGAAAGAGGAATTTCATGTTTCGTGTCTCAGCTGGGTGAATATTCTGTTTAAAAAATGACAATTGTCAGATGGTCTGAAAACCCTCTAAATGCTGGAGAGGTGTTGGCTGTGTTTCATTCCCCTCCTCAGAGTCAAATCATGGCAATATGTACAATGAAGATGACTTCAATGCTTTTCTTCTTTGTACGATCACGTACCTAAATGTCGAACGTCAATCTGTTTTGGTCTTGTTCTCAGCCAACTCACTGTCCTCTCAGTCCTGGGGCTGCGAGAACTCAGAGCCCAAGTCCCCGAGGCCTTCTGTAATGCAGAGTCAGAAATTCCAAGGGTACAAATTCCAGTATCCACATACTTAGGTCTTCCTTTTCCCTTTGTGCTTTAGGAGCAGTTTGGAAGGTCATCATCGTTGCGCGTTGCCTTCTACAGGGAGAATGGAGTGATGCATGCTCCGTGTGTGCTTTGAATCTAGTGTTTCATGTTCTTCCGTGAAGCTGTCTGGGCTTGCTGCTCCATCTAAAGAACTTCCACAGCTAGAGTTAGGAGACAACATGTCCTGCAGGAGATCTTCCTGGACTATCCCAGAGTCTTTGTTCACCTTGCCCCTTTGGTTTCCTTCTTCCTCCTGGTCGTTGAGCAGCTTGGCCAGGAAGTTGATGTATTTCATAGCCAGGCGTAAAATCTCATTCTTGCTCAGTTTCTTGTCAGGTGGGTGAGTAGGGATGAGTTTGCGAAGCTCTGCAAAAGCTCCATTGACATTCTGCTGTCTCCACCTCTCCCGGCTATTGGTAAAAATGCGGCGAACCACTTTTGTATGAGGACCTGCAATTGCAATGGTGCAGAATTAGAAGCAGCACTTAACAGGCCATTTATTACTGCACTGCACAGGTAACAGTTTCCCAAATTCACTGGTTCATTTTAGTCACATGATTCATTACCAAGGCAGTGAAATAAGCGTTTACAGCTCACTGGAAGCTATCTTGAGGAGCTGAGATATCCATAGCTTCTATTCAATCCAATGGGAGTGAAAAAATTGGCTTCTGTCTTTACAGATGTCTGTTGAGTTGCCTAAATTTAGCTCTCCAATGAGGACGGGTTGGGCCATGATACATGAGCAAAAAGCACAGGTAATACCAGATGGATCCACATCTATTCTCCTTTTGGACTGTCAGAGTAACTCCTATTGGCATGAGTCAAACATTGCCTCTGTGCTAATACTAGAGGCACCTACCCATGAGCACCGTCCTATGGGAGCAGCAAAGCTGTAAATCTCCATCAGGACTGCAGATCCTTAGGTCCATGGAAACCGATCTATGCAAGGAGAACCTATGATAAGATGTTTTTCTTTTTACTGCGTCCTTTCCAAACTTGCCTCCATGAGGCTCTAACAGTGGAAGGACACAACAATTTCATGAAACTTTAGAACACCAACCATTGCAGAACCCACTGTAAGATGGGAAGCATCACATGTAATGAAAAACATCACAAAGTACAAAGCAAAGACATTCAAGTAACACATGAATGAGTTCTACCCTAAAGGATGGGCTGGGATAATCCCACTCACGCACCACCTCTCCCTCGTTGCCCAGCCTCTGAAACACTTGCCTACCTACTGATCCTGGTGGAAATACATCCCTGACTGTGCTTAGTTGTTTAAGCTGACAGATATTCCATCACCTAGTGGATCTAGCAACCGGAAGTGGGGGGGGCATTTAGTCATGACTATTATATTGCAAAATTCTTGGCTGTTTTGGCTGCAGCAAAGCAGCTGAGCAGATGCAATTTTTGAAATATCCTAATCAGGCTGTGTCTTGATAGATCCCACCTGGCATGCCTGAGAACAGGAATCCTAATGTTACAGCTGGCTGAACACCCATCACACTTTCTCCCCCTCAGGGGAACATGAACCCTCTAGTGCATCACACGAAATACCCACTCGGCAGGGGGTCTGCATAGGGACGCACTTCTGAGCGACCAAAGCGACTACTGCAGCAGAACAAAGCTACCAGCTTCTCCTGAAAGCAGTTGAACGGGTTAGGCATGCAGAGATGTTACCATAGCATCTCCAGGAGCCACAGTGCTTGTCTTCATTGGGAATCTTCCCTACCCACTCACCGAGGGTGAAAATAATCCAGGCAAAGAAATAAAACAGCTAAAGAAGTGGAAAATGGGGAGGCCCGAGATCGCCCCTGCCTTGCCAGCACAGGACCTCAGGGCACAGGTTGCGTCCACCTGACTCTAAGAGAAGACCCTGCTCACTGCTCTGAGGAGAAAGAAAAGCCCAGGTGTCTGTCAAGGCACGGGGAGGAACCATGCTCTTCCTGACCGCGAGTGCTGTGATAAGTTCAACACTGTGCGTGACAGTGAGAACTGCCATAAAAAGAAACAAATCAAAAATAGAAGCCAAAAACTTTCCTTTTCTCTCCCTCCTTTCTTAGGGGGTATTCGATGGTTAAGGGCTTCCTGGGATCCTGGCAGCTGGGGGCTTTGCAAGCATCTCCTCAGCTGTGCTCAGGAGGAGAAGTACCATAGCCCAGACCACACAGCGCCCCCCCCCCCCCCCCCCAGGATAAGATAGGGGATGCCGGAACAAGAAACTCATCTCAGACCTCTCAGATCCAGGTCTAATGCTTTAATAACGCCAACTTTCCACCTCCAGATAGCATGTAATTGTCCTTTGAAAGAACTAATGTGCAAGGGCTCAGGGAAAGAGAAAGTTTCTCGTTCGGGGTTTATACAGCTCACTGCGCCCCGGGGCAAGGCGGGGGGGGGGGGGGAACTAATGGGGCTCCAGCTACAGCAGGTTGCCCAGCACAGTTAGAGAACATGCTACAATCTGCTACAATAATGCAATAGTTTCAACACTTAAACACTCCTTCCAGCTAAAAGAGAAGTCAGCCTTGAATCTAGAGGGAGATGTACTTTAAATCTTTTTACCCATTTTTGAAAGGGTATGAGAAAAAACTTCAGATACTGTTAGTTGTTCAAAAATCTCAGGAGATCGATTCAGTCTTCACAGGCACAAACTACATACTTCATTCATTAGAAGTTAATTTATTCATAAATATTGAAATCAGAAGAAAGACCTGTCTGTTTTTATCTAGGGGAACCTAAAATAAACTCTGGTGCATAACATAAATTGATACTACTAATATTTTTGATTCCTGCACCAAAGCCAGTAACTGAATTAAAATATATCTTTTAGGCAGAGATGAGGGTCTGACCAAAACATTTCAAGCAATGGAGAAATTCAAAATGCTTCATAGCTTGTCTATGTTACAACAGAAGACATTTTTTCCTCACAATGAAACTTGTTTCATAATTAATCCAAGCATTTGCCTTAAAAAATTTTTGCCTGGATTTTGCTCTGATTGATATTTTTTTAAATTGCAGATAAAGATCCAAGGAAAATTAGTAAAAAGGTGAGCTTCCAAAGTTACAGAATATTTCTGCAGACATTTTTCTATATTTTTGTGACTTTATTTATATGTATTTTGCAAACTTATTCAGCGGACCAAACTTTTCCAAAAACAGATAAAAAAACACTTGCCCAAACCATCACTCTTTTTCCTACAGAGGAATTTTCAGCCTGGCTTCAGGACTTATTCTCACTTTAGTGGTGGAGTTCCAGGATTTTTCCTTCTTTAGCCCCTTTTCTAAAGGCTCCAGCACTGTTTCTCCTAAGGTAACGAAGGAGGAGGAGCAGAGGAAGCAGCACAGCCAGCTGGTGCAAGCAGGGTGCCCGATGTGCAGCAGGAGCTGCTGTGATGCTACTGGTGACATGCTGCCTTCTAAGAAACCACCGAGACATTTCCAGTCCACCAGCAGACCCTTGAGTTATTGCTCTTTTCTTAAGTGCTGGAATAAGCCACCATCCCGGCTGGCAGAGGTGGCAGGTGGGCCCATCGAGGCATGCTGTCCCCATCCCCTGCAGCACTGAGCCCAGGCACGGGGACTGCCAATTACCATTCTGATAGGAGAGCACCAAGCACCCGGCAAGACTCCCCAGCCTTCCTGCCTCTCCTGAGCACTAAGAAACCTGAGCAGACCCGCAGGAGCAGGGCTCCGCTGCGTTGCATTCGCCGCTCAGCAGCTCACGATCAGAGCAGACTGTGCAAATGTCTCAGCACAGGACGCACAGCCCTACCTATTGCTCCTTTTTGGGAAGCATCACCTATTGTTCCCCCTCAAATTCTTCTCCTAGTCTTGTGAATTCACATGACACACGATCTACAGGATTGGGCCCAATCTCTACACCTAATCCACTACCTGGCCAGCACATATCCAGCCATCTGTCTGACAATTTGGTTACACACCATCTCTGTAAGCCTTAATACCTAATTTAACAGCAGGTAGGTTTAAAGCTTTAGTCAGACACCATGATTTGGTGGACACCGCTGTGTTCTGGTTTCCCAGCCTAAGCTGTAACCATTAAGTATGTGGATCCAAACCAAGATAAGCAGACCTTCTTGTACTACGTGCTGTACTTTCACACGGTGAGAGACAACCTCTGCCCCACGGTCTAAACAGACCAGACAGACAGAAGAAAGTGGGAACAGAAAGACTGATGTACACAGAAAATGCAAAGAGCTCACAGTTTCATACTATATTATTTTAAAATGATGTGGATTACAATTTGATCTGACCTTAGATTAACTAGGTAGAAAGAAAGGGAGAGCAAGGTGAAAGGAGAGAGGGAATTGTCTGGCTCTTGGTGATTGAAATACACCACTTACAATTGCTAAAGAGAAAATGCTTCGATGGATCTCATTTGTATGGACTGCTAACGCTGCAGATAAATGTGTCAGTCTTCCACGTGCAAATTGTTCTTGCATGTACCCATTTGCACGTGCAGCACTTCCTCCTGCGTGGAGACTCCTGCAAACCGAGTCGGCTGCTTGGGAAAGGTAACAGGATCCTATCCTGCCTTTTTACTGTCTTCTTTTCTTTGAAATTATCTTTCCAGCCTGACAGGGATCCCCGGGGATCCCCAGCCCGGGCTTCCTGCTCGGACACCAAACTTGTCAGCATCAGCTTCTGCTCCTGGTCCCGGACTCTGGCACGAGACCGGGCCCACGCAGCCTATTTCTGCTCAGCAGGCTGCAGCACTGCGTTGGTTATACTGAATCAGGCTTCAGACAAGCTAGCAAAGGTACTAGCCACTATCCAGTTTTGGCCCCGCAGAGCTTAGCACAGGCTTATTCTTTTGCTCCTAGGCAATTTAAAGACAGTTTGGATCTTCCTACAAAAGGCTGTGGTCTGCATTATGAATGTCTCTTGGCTGAAAGGGTTTGCAAACACAGCATGTCGCTACAATGGCCCTAATTCAGCCTTTGCACTTTCAAAGACTTAAATTTAGTGGTTCCTTTGGATTTAAACTCAAAGCAATTTGCAGAACGGGGATGTAATTACCCGTGCGCTGACTTGCTTTGCTGAGTGAGAGCAGATGCGCAGAGCGCGCTGCTGGCCGGTAGCTGGGACGGATCCGGGCTCTGCTACCCAGGAACCCTAACCAGAGTGGGGCGAGCTACCGTGCCATCACCGGGACCCTCTGTTCCCGTTAGGATTTGGGGTTTCATCTCCGGCTCCGAGCACCGTGCAGCAATTTACCCACTTCAACCCACAGCCAACCCCCCCACCCAGAAGCAGCGACCGCAGGCGCGGGCAGAAAGCTCTCACCGTCGGTGATCTCCATCTCGTACGGGGAGGGTCTCCTCTTGACGCGGTTGCCGCCGTACATGGAGAAGGAGTCCGGCTCCCCGAAGAACCCGCTGCGGACGAGAGGCGGAGAGCGGTGAGGGCGCGCTCGGCTCCGCGCCCGGCGGGCGGCTCTGCCCGCGGGCAGCGGCGGGGCGCGGAGCCCGCCGCGCCGCAGCGAGGGATTTCCCTCGTCCCCCGCACTTATCCGCGGGATAACCCGCGGACACGGAGCTGAGAGAGCGCCCGCGGGTATCAAGCAGCCCCTGGCAAGCATCACGTTTGCTTACAGCCCCTTTTACTTCCTGCGCTACGTTTCAATGGGGGATCACGACCTAAACGTCTAATATCTGTTCTGGCTGCGGATAATTTTTTCTTCTAGGTAGGACAGCCGCTAGTTTGGCTTTGGGATTTTTTTGCTTTGTTTTGCTTTTCCTTTCTTCTTTCGCAAAGTTAGAAGCATGCAACCCCGCAGTGACTAGGACATGCAGAGTCCCGCGCAGGGAAAGGGACCCCCCCCCGCTCCCGGGCACCCCGGGACAGCGGGACCAGGGGCCGAGCGCGGGGCACGGACCTGTTGATGGTGGCCAGCGGCTGGCCCAGGTTGTAGAGCATGGCCCTGCCGGGGGGCTGCAGCGGGAGCGCGGGGGGGCTCAGCTGCACCATGCGGGCCTCGCAGGCAGCCTCGGCGGCGCGGCACGGCTCGGCGCCCGGCGCTCTCTGCATCGCCTCCCCCGGCGCCTCCCGGCCTTTTATGTCCAGCGAGCCCCCCCGGCGCACCAGCTCGATGACGGGCACGGCGGCGGCGGGGGGCCCGGGGGAGGGCCGGCCCGCCTCCTTGGCCGCCCCGTTGAGCAGCAGCTGGGGGTCTCCCGGCGCCTCCATCCCCCCGCGGCTGCTCTCCGGCTCGCTCGTGTTTTCCGCTTCCGACTCGTGCCGCCGGGGGGGCCGGGCATCGCGGGGGTCACTGGGGGGCGGCGGCGGGGCGGGCGGCCTGTCCATCGTCCTGCGGAGAGAGGCAGCGGTGAGGGGTGGTCGAGCGGGGCCGCCCCGACGCCGGAGCGGGAAGGAACCGCGCGGTGCCCCGCGCCGTCGTGGTGCCGCGCCCGCGCCCTCCCTCGCCGAGCGCCTGGACCCCGCGGAGCCGGCAGGCGCCCTGACGTCATGGAACGCTCGGGACCCACCGAGACGTGACGTCATGGAACGCCCGGACTCCACCGAGCCGTGACGTCGTGGAACGGCCGGACCCGCGGGCCAGCCGCTCCCCGCCCCGGGGTGCCGCGGCGGCTGCCGCATCGCCCGCCCGCGGCGGCCGCTCGCCCTCGGCAGAGCCGCGGGGCGCTGAAAGAGAAATGCTGCTGATGCCACAGTCGCCGCAAAGCCGCGGTGAAGAAACGCGCGCAGAGGCCGCGCCTGTGCGCCGAGAAGGGCCGTTTCAGCGTCAACGTGGAATGCTTTCAACGGGACGTACATTACATTATGCGGGCAAATCACGACGGGGTGGGAGAAGGCGCAGTGCCTCGCTGTGGGGAACCGCTGCCCGTTTTAAAGCCTCCCGCTTTGTTCGCTGCCCAAGCGGAGTCCGCGGCTCCCCCCGCGCCGGACACGCTGCGGCCCCGGCGTACGGGGACACGGGCCGCCGGGAGCAGCCCGGCGCCGGGCACCCGCCCAGGCCCAGGCAGCCCCGGCTGGGCCCGCAGGACGGCTTCTCCTCCTAATTTTAGTGTTTTATTTGTGTTTTGGTTTTTTTGTTTGCTTGTCTTTTTTAAACAGCAAAATATAGCTCGAGTCACCTTTTTGGGGGAGAGGGGGTTAAAACAATATATAGCCAAGTAAATCCCCCCCATGCATTACCTAATGCAGGAAGAAGGAAGAGGCCAGTCGCTTTGCACGGAGCAGCCTTTCATAAGCGATTGCACATGATTGTCTCCAGCGTCCCCCGTTCCCTTCTCAATTATAACGATTATTATCGGGACAAGGCACCTAACGCTGAGCGGAGGGAGGGATATCGCGACTATTTCCATGTAATTTCTCCCACTACCCGCCTCATTCGGATTTTTCCTGTAAATAAGGGCTTCGCGGACCAAAAAATTGAAGATATTTCGAGTCTCATTTCCAATCTTCCTGCTGGTTTGGGTTGGGTTTTTTTTCCCCCTCGTTTCTGCTGGGCTAATTGAACCCGATCGTTGAATTGCGAGGGAAAAACCATTTTTTTCCCCATATCTCTCCATCTCTCTTGGGGAAAAAAGACGCAAAGCACGAGCTTTCTTCCTTCCCTCCAGCCCCCTCCCCACCAGCCCTCTAGAAAGAAAATCTAATTGACTATTCCGATATTGTATAGGAAGAGATTACTCACATGTGTCATATTTAAGTAGGGACACCGCAAGTCTCTCCTGTTTCAACAAAAGCGCTCTCAGTGTCAGGCTGAATTTACTCCTCCCACCTCAAGGTACTTACGACTTTACAGAGAGGAAGGACACCCGCATCGGGATAAAACTGCTAAATCCTGGGAGGAAGAGAAGGGGGGGGGGGGGGAAGAGAGGAGAGGGTGGATCTCGTGGGCCCGGGTTGCTAAAGATCAATGGCGAGCGGGGTGCAGGGCAGACGGGCGGGGAGGAGGGGAGGCCCCGGCCGGCTGGAGCAGCCCCTCTGCCCCGCGCCCGGCCCGACGGCTGCGCTGCGAGCCCCGACACACGCGTGGGCAGGCGCGCACGTACCCTGCCCGCGCAGGGCACCCTTGCCCGGCGGCAGCGCGGGGGGACACAGCCCCCCTCCGCGCCTCCGCGTCCCCGTTACCCCGCCGCCGCCTCGCACACGGGCCTCAGCGCGCTGCAGCCGCCGCCTGCTTTAAAAATTAAAATTAATAACAATAAAAGGTCCTGATATTGAGGCTGATTTTTTTTTCGACATATTCCACTCCCGGTTGCCTCGGGAGGATCTCCCAGGCGCGGCTGGCGATGGAGTTGCTTTCACACCGACCCGTTCCCAAATAGCGGCGGCGTTTGTCCCACGCCCGTTGAGCTGGGCGGAAAAACTAACGGCTAACGGGGGGCGATGCCGATTAACGCCAGCGCTCCGCGGCGTTTTCGCTGCGCCCGTCGCTCAGCCCCGGCCCTTTTCTTTTTAGCCGATCAACAGGAAGGCGAATGCAGCCTCCCTCCGCCAAACGAAATCACGAAGGGGATGTTTTTTCCCCTTCGGGCAAAAACGAAATAATCCCGATGGCGTTGCCTCCCGCTTTCGTTGTGTTTCATAACGAACAAAAAAAAAAAAAAAGGACAAAAAATCGCGGGTTTTTTTGGCTCCGTTTGGGGTTAATTGCATGGAGAAAATGGGGAGCATTAATTCACCGCCCCGCTTGTTTCTGCTCCGCAAACTCCTTTTGTTTTCCCACCGCGGATCGGCAGGAAATTTCCACTCCAGAAATGCACCTCTCACTTTGTGCCTTTGTAGGAAAATCGCCCCAAACCAAAGGGGTGGAAGAGAGCGGTATAAGGGGGGAGGCCGCGCTGGGCAAAGGTAAACAGGCCCGGCCGAGCCCCCCGGGAAGGGCTGGGGCCAGCCGGGCCGGACCGGGCCCTCCTCGCTCCAACCCCGGGGGTAACCCACCCCCCTATTTCCAAATGGCAAAGGCATATTTTTCTCCTCACCTACCCCCATCAAAAAGGAAAGAAAGGGGAAAAAAAGGCAAACAAAAAAAAAAAGCAACCACAGAGAAGACTTTGGATTCCCCCCCAACCTATATATTACATGGTGCAGAAGACCCCCCCAGGCACCCCTCTCTGCCCCGCAAAATCCCCGAAAACGCCCACCCCCCGCACCCCCAGCCTGTCGCAGGGCCGGATTCCTCTCTACTCACCATTTGCTTTTCATTGGGAAAAGTGAGTGGAGCCATTTTGTGGCCTACGCATCACGGCTATATTTGTAGTAAGTGTTGGGTGGCTTCAGCTGGGTAGGCTCTAATTCCACATCACGTCCAGTTTCCTATTTAGTATGGAGAGCGGAACACTACTGCAATGTGGCCGAGAGAGATAAAACCCCAGCAGTGGCCCGCCTGCCCTGATAAGCTTCTAAACCCATTATTTATGAAATGATTCATTATTATTTGGCAATTTTATCGAAGGAAAGCGGAAAATTATTGCAGGGATATGCATAGGAATAACTCCGGAATGCATGCCTTCTAGCTTTTTATGTGTGTGTGCTTAGATGCTCTTAAAAAGACACTGCAAAAAAAAAAAAAAAAAAGAGTAATAAAAAATTGCACTGTGGCTGCCCACATCTGAATAGCGATTTTTTATTTTAGTCCTCTTGGAGGTTATTATGCCCCTGCATTTTTTTTTTTGATTAAATATGGAACACCTACTCTGTTCTTAATTAAATTTAATGAGCCAAAATAAATTGGAGATGCTGAGAGAGAGGGAAGGGGTGTGGGCTGCTTTGGGACAAGGGGTGGTAAATAAAGCACCATCGAGAGGCGATGTTTTGGAGAGAGGGACCCCCATCCCCGGCCTTCCTCCCTCCCGCCACGTGTCCTCGGTGAGGGGCTGCACTGGGGCGAGCGCTCTGTCCGGGCTCCCTGCCGGGCCGGGGAGGCGGCGGTGCCCGTGTGAGGCGGGGGTGTCCCTCGGGGGGCGGCTGCGCGGGGGCTAAGCCGGCGCTCCTCACCCTTAGGGAATGGATTTGGGACTTGAGTGGGGGGCAGAGCTCCCCGCCGGGCTCAGGGCCAGGCCTGGAGGAGACGGGCCCGGGTAAGGGCAGGAAGGGACGCGAGGAGCCGTCCCGGGTGGCCCGGCCTAGCGGCCCCCACGAGCGGAGGCACCGCGCGAGGCCGCTCAGCGCGTCCCGTCGGGCCGGGGCTCGGCGCGGGGTAGCGGGCTCCGGGCCGGGGGACGGGAGGATCCTGCGCCTGGGAACGGCCAAGGCTGCGGGGGGCAAGGGGAGAGACGGGGAGGGCAGCGGTTCCCCGGGGTTGCGGGGGCACCCGTCGTTTGCCAGGCGGCGGGACGGCTCTGAAGCCCTCTCCAAATTACCAGATGCTCTCGAGCAAGGAAGGAGCAGCGATTGGGCTCTCTGGGGGGTTCAGGGGTTTGTTCCCGCTCTCCCCCAAAGATAAATCGGTCTAAAAGAGAGGGGCAGAGAGCGAAGAGGTGATTTTCGATCCCTTGGAGAAACCTCCTGCCCGGGCAGCCAAACGTCAACGAAATTACTAAAGGAGACGGACGGGGAGGACAAGCCGGGGGCTGAGCACATCGAGGGAAGCCCCTCGGTCCCCGCTGCGGGGCCGGAGAGGCTGTGGCAGCCCCTGGGCCGGTGCGAGGGGAGCGGGCGGCTGCGTGTGCCTGCGCCCCGCTCCCGTCCGGGCGGCGGGTCCCCGCGGGATCGCGTCCCTCCCCTCCCCCTGGCAGCGGGCGCCTAAGCTCCGGCCCTGTTCGTCGATGGGGAGGTGGGGACGGATCGCACCTGCCGGGCAGTTTGGAGGAGGCGGCCGTGCCCGGGGCGCTGGGGTCGCTATTGTCTCCGCCGCCACCTGCATGCGCTTCTGCAGGGGGGAAATGCCGGAGCTGTTATTCTTCCTTTCACTCCTTCCCCTGAACCTCCCGCTCTGGACGCGGCCGTGGGAGAGGTTTCCCCTAGCCCTCCCCGCTCTCCCAGCCCGGCGGGCAGGAGCCCTCACGATCGCGGCGGCGTGTGTGTGCCGGCCCGGCCGGGGCAAGACGGTCACGACGCGCCAGAGGGCCCGCCGTGCCTCCAGCCAGGAAACACGACCATTTTCAACTCGGCTCCTCTAACCAACAGGAAGTGTTAAAGATAGAACAGCCGGGGCTGGGCTGGGGAGATTAGGAAGCCAAGCATCTTCTGCGCGCAGATAGAAACGGGGCCATCGCCGCCCCGTCGGCCCCCAGCACAGCCCGTCCCCACGGACGGCCCCGGCAGGGGAGCGGCGTGCCGCAGGGAGGGCCCGGCGGCTGCCGCTGCCCCCGCCGCAGCCCCGGTCCCGGTCCCGGCCCTGGCCCCGGCCCGGACGGGCTCCTCACCGCCGGCGAGGGAGGGAGGGCGGGCGCGCAGCCTCCCTGCGCGCTTTCGCAAGCCCGAGGGGTAGCGAGCCCTGCGGTCGGGGGTAAGAAGCTCCGAAGTGACATAGACACAAGAGAAGCTCTAAACAGGCCCAAGACTTTTCGAGCAAGCACTATAAGTATTTTTCCTTTCGTTACGATGACAGCTAGAAACAGGAGGAAAAAAAAAAAGCAATACTAAAACCTTGAACACAGCTGCCCTCTCCCCACCTTCACGTTTGGGTTTGGTCCCATTACCCTTGAAGCTCCTATGGGTTCACATCCCGTTTTCAACCCCTTCTATTTCTCTGCAGAAAGCAACATCACACGGTCACTATCACTGAAGCCAGCATAAATTAGAAAAAAGGCAGCTACAGGACATTAGCCAGCTTATCTTACATGTATTTCTACTTTAGGCTGCAGTAAATGCTTTATGGGAAGGAAAGAGAGAGAGAAAGAAATAAAACAAAGAAAGAAAGAAAACCAAAAGAAAAAACCCGAGACATCTTTAAATTACTCAAAGCTGCACTATGGAAGGAAAAGCAGTTTTAGGGAAGATTTTTTTTTTAGTTCAGTAAATTGTTTCATGTGCTCAGAGCTGTTGGTCTAAGATCATATAATTTGTATAACTTAATACCACACCCTTGTCCTGAGCTGTGTGCAAGTATTAAGGCTTTTGTTTCAAATTGTATTTCTAGCCCTTAAGCATTTGAAGAAAGTCTTCAAAATACTAACCAATACAACTGTCATCTTCCTGTGTTTCCAGACATTTTACAATAGGAAACAAAGAACAAAACCCTAAAACAATAGCTCAGAGGTATGAATTGCCTCATTCATCTCAGTGGAATGTTCAAAAACATTAACTATTTTCTGACTACTTCAGCAGAAATAGCCTGTCAGATAGTAAGCTTATGCCAGATCCATTAGAGATTTAGGGATTGAGAAGGGTTCTTTTTTCTGTGTGTGAAAGTAGCACCTTTCCTGAAAGGAAACAAATTCTTATTGATGGAACAGTCTGCTGCGAGAGGAAAGTTCTGACACATCATGACAGCTTGAATCAAGCTGCTACCTTCCCCTCTCTGCTCTAAAGTAGTTAGTGGCTCATTTCACCCCGATTCTTAATCTACAAAGGCTCTCTGGGCAGTGTATGCTGGAAAACACTCTAGCTTCATTGTAATAAATTAATTAGTAATTAGCATCCACTTAAACCATGAACTAGGCACTAACATTGCAGTCATTTGGACTTGAGCTGGAAAGTCCTGGGACTTTAACATGGGGCATTTTAATCTCTAGTCTAATACCCTCTGAGCAGGAAAGATGAGGTCAACACCTTAGACTGAACTTCTGTTGAGACAATGTCATCATTAAAACGCAAGCTGTGTTCAAACTGAAGTTAAACTGGAACAGAGCTTGTTGAGGTACTATAGTCAGTGAGAAAACTAATGGCTTTACTGTCATTAAATTCTGTTTTTCCCAATAATGAATGGTGGGAATTGGAATAAACTGCCACTTCCAATGCCAGTTTCTAGTTTCCAAGACCAAGAGGTCAGAACTAAAATGTGTTACACCAAAGCAATGCTGGCCGAGCTGAGTTGTCAGAGACAGTACTGTCAAAAGCATGTAGAATTGTCAAAACCAGCACTAGGCGATGTCAGTTTTCCATTACTAGTAGGATATAAAGTAACCTAACAAAGCATTATAATCACAAAAATATCTACTATAACTAAAAATTGAAAAAAAATCAGTCTTAGCAGAAATGGAATACTTAAACAATGAATAATTTAGTAAATTGAGGAATTCAATATTACTATTACAGGATTATGAAAAATGGCCATTTCAGTAATATACCATAGAGCTTTGATGACAGACTAATTTGTATGTTAATGCAAAACAAAGTAAATCAATTATTTCGCTTACCCAGCCACCCAATATCAGATTTCTTGAAAAGTTCAACACCAGGTGACACATTCTCATACTTCTAGTCAGCCATTCTAAACAATGATTTGGAAGTGGCAAATGTCTTAAATAAAGGATATGCCAAATAACTAAAGTCATTCTTTAATGGAATTTTTGACTTTTATGATCAATGTACTTTTAAATAAATAGAAAACATTCATTCAGGAAAAATTATAAAACTTATAAAAGTGCTAAGTTCTCAAATTTTCTTACAAGATATTTATGATATATACAGAATCTGTTATATGTGCCTTCTTGTCTGAAAACAAGCAATCTTAAGCAAAGTAAGGCCATGGTTATATTTCCCTTCCCACCCCACACAAACCCATACATATACCGTAATCCAATCAACTGAGCAAACTTCTGGAAATTAGTGCTTTAACTCTTACCTCCTGCTTTGCCACACACAGTATCTATTGCTTGCAGTTAGCATAAACAAGTAAAAGTCAGTGTTTAATAAAAGTCAACAGAAGAGCATTTAAATAAGCATCGTTAATAAAAGCATATTAGAGTACATCATCTGCTCAAGTTTTCCAAGTTGATTCACCTTTCAGATACTTAAATATGTTTAACTGTAAACAAAAGTGCACACATACTTCACTGCTGGTCAGCATCAACTAAAGCATTTAGTGGTAGCTGTCTCAGAACTGGACTGAAAAGTTCAGTTTTGTAATTTTTATTTGTTGCTACAAGTGACCTCAAAAAATAGCTTAATCCTTGGTTCCCTGCAGTCTTCTATATAGGAATCTCTCTTACATTTGAAAGAGTGATTACCAGTCCTAAGGGATGTTCAGAACAACTTTGGCAACTGCCTGAGCTGTTTTACATCAAGAATGGTGCCAACAGAATCTATGCTGTCTGACTGGTTTAATGTTTCAAGGATAGGTGCATGTAGTTTTCCAGGGAAGACCCGAGTATCTCCTACATCTTTCCTGCCAGGTTGTTCAGTGAATTCGACCTTCCCAGGTAGCAATTTGTTTTTTGATTTTAAATCCTTTAAAATCTGAATTGAGTTTTCATTTGACTTATCTGCTCTGGGAGGAAAAAATTCATTTGTAATATTTCTAAATACAGAGCTGTTGAATTCTGGTGGAGAAGCATTACTAGTCAACTCTCTGTTGTGACTTTTTAGATGTATGGGAAGTCTTTCATCAGTTCTTTTTGAAAGCCCAGTCCAGCGGTTGTAGTCTTTCAAAACATGGGTAAAGTTTTTGTCCAGCATGTTTTCACTCTTGACAGTGCTAATGCTGCTGCCTTGAACCTGAAGTTCCTCTTCATCTTCACTACTGTCATTACCCTGTATCAGTCCATATCGCTTCATGTACTTCTTTGTTGCAAAAGACATATTGTTTGGTGAAATTAAGCTGAGACCCACCATGCTCTTGTCCATATTTGTATGCAAGACATCTTGGAAAGAAAAGTCTGCAGGAGGATTTTGGCCTGAGTGACTGAGAGAAAGTCGAGATAGTTGATTTTCGCTGAGATACTTGAGTGCTATAGCATTTGCTTCCATGCTCAGATCAGCTACATTAGGAGTTAAGCCACACATGCTAACATTGGCAAATGACAGATAATTTAGTCCAGGAACCACTGCTTCAGGATTTATGCATGCTAAGATGCTGAAATAAAGCATCAACAAAGTTATTTTAGCATTATAGTAGAAGGAATACTCATTTCGCAATCTAATTTGATAATTTCACTTTGCTCACTTTGCAGATTTCTCCATCTTTCCAAAGGCTATAGCTCAAACCATGTATTTAGCACATACTAAAAACCAGCTCTGTAGCAACTCACACCTACAGTACCCAAATGCTGTTCTAGAGAACTAATGATATTCCCTTCTGATGCAATACACACTACAACCATAGTATCAAGAACCACCAGCCTCTGGCTGGTTTTAGAGGTTTGTTTTTGTTTTAAAGCAGGCTCAAGCTTTTGGTCTATTCTACCCAATGAATGTCAACACCAGAGGCCTTTGACCTTTAGACTCATTTATATACCACTAGCTAACCCAATATTTATATCTAGATAGAAGATACAAGCCCAGGAGACCAGGAACATCGTCTTTCCCCACTGCATGCTAATTCAATAAATTTTACAGGGAACTTTGGAAAAAATACCTATTTCTAGAAGCCTGAAAAGTTCTAGTTTTTGAAGGCGTCCTTCAAATAAGAAAAGCATTCATTCACACTCTTGTTTGCTACACTCATTTCTTGTGTGTATTAAGTATCTAGTTTAAAGTCTGAAAGGACAAGCTCTGGTATATTGATACCATTTAGCACACTGTCTACACAATAATTAGTGAACCTGAACACCTGATGCTTCTAGAGCTACTTGTGCTGTATTTGAACAAATTGAGTTTTGCGAGCAGAACTCTTAAACCTATCCGAAAGACATAACACGACCTAGTGTTTCAAAGTTGTGCAGGAAATGCAGACCAAGTTACCAAACATATCCCCCTTGGCAGTGAATATAGCCCCTTGAAAACCAACCTTGATTTTTGGTTGGCTCTAGAAACTACCACTCAAAAGCAGTATTCTACCTGGCATTCTCCACTTTGTGTATGTTTTTCTTCATTTCGCTGGGCGATTCAATTGCCACTCCAAGACTCCTCAATTGCTTGAGCGTAGCACTAATCACACCCTCTTTATCCACCACACCCGTGCCAGACTTTGAGTCCCTTTCTGTTGCATTATCAATATTCTGATACCTAGGACCACCATCACTAACAAACCCTGCTTTCACAGGCATACGATCTTGTTCTTCAGAGGACTTCAGGAGGTGGTTTACTTGGCCCTAGAGAAAAGGAGAAAAGAGAAAAGACCACATAGACAAAAACATCATGACATGCAGGAATTGATTATGTTAATCCAGAATCCTGTTTTATTCTTATACAATCTACGATACAGCTAAATAGGTCAGTGTATTCCGACAGACTAGCCACATTCTGATTCAATTCAGACACATTAATGGAAACTCAAGTAGTGTAGTGAAATACTGAAACACTTTGCGTTTCAAGCTTTCTGTAAGAGTCTGCTCTCAATTTAAAAACAACAAGCTGCTATTCTTCAAGATAAAAGCATCTAACCCTTAAGCAGCTTTGGGGTAAAATACTGGGGTTTACCATTTTAAAAGGCATTACTCGGGCAAAGTTATCAGATGTGCTCAGTATTATCTCCAAACTACAGAATTATTTGCTAGGCAGTAGACAAAACTATGTATGCACAGAAGAGTGGAGTACACAATAAACTTTTAAACCATAAAAAGGGCCGAAAACTTAGCTCAAAGTCCTAATTTAGCTGCAAACATGCAGCCTTCAGTCACGCCAATCCCAAAACCACATCATAACTTCAGCACTGCTGTTGTGACTGTTGCATTCAGCTCAGAACATCACATTTAAATGAATTACCAGTAAGTCCTGGTAAAGCTTCTGATCCTCTGATGGATGCTGGGGTAGCAAGGAGACAGGCGACTCTGGGTTTTGCTCACTTGTTACCACCACATGGTTGCTCACTCCCTCTGTTGGCTCTTTCTGTAAAGACATGCTAATACTTTCTTCTAACAACGAATTTTGAACAAGTGCTTGGGAAACATCCCCATTTCTGAAAGAGAACATTGAGATAGGCAAGATATTTCCTTGAAACAGAAAGCAAGAGGTATCACTATGGGTAGTGTATCCTTTCATGAAGATCAGAAGAGGAGAAAGAACCTATCCTTAAGGCTCGGTTTAACATTTCTTGGCTTGTTTTCTGCTTGAGACTTTGAAAGAAGAAAATGACTGCAGAAAGGAGCCAAAGTGATCTGAGGACTGGAGAAATATATGCTGTACTGTGAAACTACAAAAACCTGACTAGTTTTCAAAACATTATTTGAAAACAGTTTTGGCTTCTTTGCCTCAGTCAAAACTGAATGAAGCTCTATGAGTTCACACTGTAAGACTAACCCCAAATGTTCAATAACTATTTCACCTGCTTTCAAGTTTTCAGCATTTTTATGGGCACTTAAAAGCCTTTAGGAGTAAAGTATTTTCCATATGTTCTGAACTACGACTTATATTGATTCAAAAGAAAAGTCATTTTTACAAAGTGAATAACTTATAACGTGTTATCACTGCTGCATTTAAAGACACTGGCCAACTTCTCAAAGACACAGACGCAAATATACACATACACGATGCACACAGAGTACTATGAAGTGAGAACAAAGCCCAAGCTGAAATATTTCTCCGTAACAGATGTGAAAGAGGAACCAAAACCTATCTGGAACACAAGTTTTCACACAAAAAGGGTAAACATTCCAGAGTCAGTTATAACAAGATGCTCAGCAACCCTTTTAGCCAGCTGCTATATGTATATTGTATGGTATATTGTATGAACTACTGAGATCAGATATGTCAAAAATACTAATATACAGAGAGATCCTTAGGTGACCCTCCTTCCTCTTCCTTTCCCTCCTCAAAAGACAAGTGTAAGATAATGGAATTTCAGAACCTAACTGATCAATTGCCTGTGTTGAAAGTGATAAGGTTTAAGTTGTGTGCCACACTAGATAGCCAAAGTAGGTTATCAACTGATAACCTACTTTTACTGCTACCCTAGCAATTATTCATCATTCTCCAAAAAGCTCCCCTGAAAGAAATCTGAGTGGTGCTCTACATTCTTACTATAAGATACTCAGATATTTTACACATTTACAAATCCAAGTTGGAAAAGAACCTTAAGGTGACATTTCTCTAAAATGAGATGTTCAAAAGACTGATTTGTATCACTAACACTTATGGTAGCAGTATACATTTGCAGATAATACTGTAATCAAGGAATATGAATATTTAAGTGATAACTTAATCATTAGCATCTTTCCCAAGTTGATTACTTTTAGAAACGCAATTTAACTGGAAGGGTATTCTCCCTTCTTTGGCTTTTTATATTAACAGAGAATATTAGATCATTAAGCACCAAAATGTTCAGCTATTCCCTGTGCAAAAATAACATCCATATACATAATTTAGAATATTTTTAAAATCACTTATCAAATTAGACTGAAATTGGTTACCGCAACATGAAGAATTTGTGTTTAAAAATAAGGAAGATGACATCAACTAAGCTGACACACACATTCTGTACACAAATTCAAAGAAATTAGGTATGAAATGTTCAGAAGTTCCAAGGACAGGTATATAATCATAAGTCTTCATCTAAACCCCTTATAATTGAAAGCATTCTGAATGCTGACAGAGAAAAGTCACTGTAGGAAAACAACTGACTACAGTAATGTCTCCTTTCTCCTCAGGATTTAAGGTAAGAAAGGGAATGCTGTCAGCACTGTATGTGCTTTTCCAAGTTAAAGGCTTTTGCCACCAACTGCTACTGATCAGTAGGCTGGCTCAATGTGCATGACTGATGAACGCTCTGAAGGCAACTGTGTTCTGGTGAACTGTACAACTTGAGGTACAATTAAAAAATGAAGGGAAAGAACAAGAACTAAAGTCAGGTGACCAATTATGAAAAGGTAATTACTTAAGAAAGGCAGTTTAGCCTATTATATGAACACAAGACATTTCTGGTTACTTACTGGAGCGTATTCTGACGAGTTCCTTCTTCAACAAGATGAATACTGTCTACAAAACTGGGCATGTCTACAACCTTTAAAGAAGAAGCAATACTTGCACTACTTGCGTCTTGCTCAGCATTAATTGAAATGCTTATATCTTCTTTAGAAATTTCTGCATCTTCTTTTTTCCCCTGTGGTATGGGCTCTTCTTGTTTTTCAGAAGGTGTATTCCAAAATAAGCTAGCACCTAGAAGAGAGTAATTAGCAATTTACCCTTTAGGAAAGTCTTTATCTTCCAAGATACTTTGACTTCCTCATGCTAGAGGAACCATTTCCTCACATTCAGTTTATTTTTCACCATTTTAAAAGTGATTTAAGGTTCGGAATAGCCAAGAGTTGCCAAAACAACACTCAAGTGCTCGTTTCCTCCAAAGCATGCATTTAGAAAATAACTGGTTGGACTGAAGTATTTTATACTTGCATTTGACCTTGATCCGGTTTGAAGAGAAAATTCTCTAGATTAACCATGTTTTCCAAAAGGTTAACAGAAACTGATACAGTAACATGTAGCCAGTCACAGCTGCATAATTTGCCACAATTAAAGAGAATTCAGTCTGCCTCCCTCCCATACACCATGATTTACAGAAAACACATCATTAATAACACATGTAATAGAATATCAGATAGGATAGAAACTATCACTTTTGGAAATATTGCATTAATTATGAAAATAAT
Source organism: Struthio camelus (assembly GCF_040807025.1). Classification (NCBI taxonomy): domain Eukaryota; kingdom Metazoa; phylum Chordata; class Aves; order Struthioniformes; family Struthionidae; genus Struthio; species Struthio camelus. Next base: position 28,559,839 of record NC_090949.1, read on the forward strand.
TTGGGTTTTTTCTTTCGATAAGTCACAATTTAAAATACAAGACCTTGCTGAAGCTATTAGGAAAAGACTCTTCCAGCGACAGTCACTGCCATTGCAGCCCAAAAGTCAAATAGCAGTTCCAGCCTAAACTTGCAAATACTAGCTAAAAAACTTCTGAGACGTTCCAGTTGTTTTTGGCACCTAGACATGTTTACAGGTGTTAAGCATTTCTGCAAAACATTCCTTACACACACAAAATCACAGCAACATCCAGAAAGTGAAAGAATAAAGTGTTACCTGTGCTCACAGCAATGCTCACACTTTTTCTCATGTGCAAACCTGGTGAGGACTGTGTTTCCATAGTAACAAATTCCACTTGCTTTTCAGGCTCCAGACCATTGCTAGCTGTAGCTGCTTCAGAGGAACAAGCCTGATGAGCCTGAGCTTCCAATAGGCGTTGGATCTGTAGCAGTTATCAGAATGGTATAATTTGTACAGTAAGATATAGTAGAGTATAATAGGCAACACTGAATTATTAAATTTGCCTCCTCTAAGGTCTGGATTCAAATCCAGACTGCATTGCCATAGAAGTCAGATAACATTCCAGTTCTCAATAGTGCACGCAGCATGAATCAAAATATCATTTTTGAGGTTGGCAAAGCTAGCAAATAAAAGGTTTTATGCATACTGGCGGAACCACACAAAGACAACTCAAAGCTTATTTGCACTACACTTATGGAAAGCAATTTTTGTCCCTTTCATTCACATACAAGGCCTATTACTCACTTAACAGCCAAGCATTTTTTACATCAATTGTCCCTACGCCATGTTAAATCAACTTGCTTTTAATTACAAAATTAAACGCTTAAAAACGATAACATTAGGGCTGCCCAGGCAATCTTAACTCTACTTTGTTTGTGCCTACCCTGTTCACTGATTTCTCCACAGCACTGTAACAGTAAAGACTATTAATGCATTTACACAATAAAGAGGAGGGGCTTCCCCCCCCCTTACTTACCACCCATGTTTTGAGAACTTGATTTTACATACCGGAAATCTATTTAAAGCATATTTCAGTTGCAGAGTTCTGGTTTAAGCAGGAAAAATATGTACTGCATGCAACTGTACCAACTTTCCTATTCCTATCAGTCATCACTAGCAACAAGGTTTACATTTTGGATCTTCAGCCCCAAATTATACCCTGTAAAATACAGGGCCAGCAATATGAAAGGTTACTATTTTGAATGAATTTAATCTGGTAGTGAAATAGAACCTAGTGGGACAACTGAAAACCAGCTTTCTAGCCCAGTAATAAATACCTAACAAACGTTGCCAGTCTGCTGCAGACAGACTATTAGTTTTCTACGAAACAGCCTTCACAGCCTAGGAAGCTGCAGGCTTGAAGGTAGGCAAAGTAGCATGCTAGTACACATTGCACTTTACTTGTATGCTTACAGTCATTCCAAAGCTCATGGCCCAAGCAGTAAAGTTGTTTTTAGACAGAAATATAATCAACTTAGATTACAGAACAGTTTGCTAAAATGGAAATAATCATGTTATAGAATTACAATAAAAAATGCAAAAATCTAATTAGGAAAAAGTCAGATCATTCTCATTTGTTTTAAAGGGCAATTGGCAGAGTTAACCAGGACCTCCCAAACTGCGCCTGATCTCACAGGCTCTTGTCTCCATGAGAAGAGCCAACAGTTAATTTTTTTTTTTAATTCCTTTATGGTGGGGGGAGAGAAGAAGGATTTCAAAGCACATTTAATCACTAAGAGGGCAGAGGAGAAAGCAGCCATTTCAACAAACCTGAGCTTGAAGCAATTTTAATTGTCTATCTTGTTCTGTAAGAAGCCGGTAAGCATCTGGAGATAATCCCATCATTCCATTATCTGATCCTGTTTTAGAAGCAGGCATGTGTGTGCACGGTGAATGTGCTGCACAAAACTGCAGACTACAGGGGCTTACACTTGAAGAAAGTCTTACTCCAGGTGATAAGTTATTATCAAGAGAACAGTTCCCCATTTTCCCACGATATGCCAAGCTTATAGGGCTACTTGTGGTGTATCCTGTATTGCAGCAAATATTTGGACAAATGGTATTTTGATGGAACACTGTACATGGATTCTCTTGAGCCACCTCTGACTGGATTTCTGCTCCTTGTTTGGGGCTCATTTTTCCCATTCCTTGCCATGAATTTGTTGGATTATATTGGACAGGACCAAGAAACTGACAATTGCAGGCACCAGCTGCACAGCAAGATGTCATCTGAACCGGCACCTGCAGTTCTGATGGTCTTCGGCAGTTCCGCGGTGAAAAAGCAGAGCTGTGGAGGAATGGCTGTGTAACAGAAGGAAGCTGCTTGGAGCTGGAAACTGAAGTTCTTCTAACAGGAGACTCTCCCTGCTGTGCAACTCCATCAGGATTTAATACAAGCCTTTCTGATAGCCTCTTGGGATGATGCACAGATGCATCTGGGGAAGGCCCACTACAAGGGGTTGAAGGAGAAGAGGAAGAAGATTCAGAACCTTTTCGTGTTTGAAGACCAAGTATCCTACAGTGAGAATGCTGCTGTAGTAGAGCTTGCTTTCCCCTGGAAGCCTTTGAAGTTGGAATTTTCTGGTTTAAATGGCTTGGCAGTTGCCTCAAAGAAGGATCTCCTGTATTAGCAGCAAAGTTCTGTTTGTCATCAGAGCATTGAGCGGGGTAATTTGTAGATCCCAAAGGCCATTTCTTTTTTATAGTAGGCTGATGTAGCACTGAGGGTAGACTTTTTGCATTTGAAGCGCTCACTGTCTTAGGTAACTGTTCTGATTCTATGAAGCTTCCATCCAAAACAAGGGAGAGTTCAGGAACTGAAGGAAAGATCCTAGTAACCTAGAGAGATGACAGAAGCAAGTGTTAAACCACTTAAATTCTGCCTTTCTGCTCTTCACACGCAGAATTTCCTGGTGTCAGTCAAAGAAAATGTTTTCATTTGAAAATGAACATAATTGCCCACTACCAGCTCCAAACACAGGGCACTTGGAATAATTTTCTAAAAATTGGAAAATCCAGGACCATAAAAAGAGCAGCAGGACCTCTAGGATCACCCGTAGAAGGTAAACTGACTTTCACACAGGATAACAGCCATGCCTACCCAATTAATGCTCTTCCCCTTGTTGTCCTGGAGGGTATTTCAAAGTATGGATCTCTCCACTTCAAAAAGGGAACTACATGCTCCTTCTTACTATTGTTAACCCAAATAGATAGCAGCACTATCTGTCTCCAGTCAGTGTAGGTCTAGGAGCATATGACAAGTGCTGATTATCAAACACGCTTCGTTGTAGATAATGTTTAGATATACTCCAGCAAAATAGAGGATAGACTAGAGGATGCTTTTTCTACCTGGAAACATACAAGAGTGTTTGCTGCCTCTTTCTTTGCCAAAGACACTGCAGCTCTTCTTTGTAATGGTAGCAAGAGTCCCACAATTGAACCTACCATCTGTTTCCAAATGCTAGCATATGTAAGAATTTTTAAGATGTCTATATTGCTGGCACAAAGGCAGATTGAATAAGCAGGAGTAGGGATTTTTGGGTCCTTTTCTTCAGTTCTGTTTTCTACCTGCTAACACTAACTTTTTACTTCTCAAACTTTATACTCTCCTACCTCCTTACACCTAGACAGGAAAACTTTTTGTCACATCTTTTTGTCACATGTCATTTAGTTACCTGTTGACTCACTGGATGAGGACTTGGAATTGGTCTGGGGGATAAATCCTCATCTTCTACACCAGAGTCATGATCACTTGCTGACAACTTACTGGGTGAAGAGCCTTGAGGAGGACTAAAAAACAGTACAAGTCAAGCCAAAAACCTCTGCATGTCAGAATGTCAGATCTGGCAGCTGTAACATGAACCTTTACATTTTTTACCACAAAGTCTACAGCATAATATCAACACCATTTTTGGAGAAGTAGTTGTTACGCATCTTTCCTAATTAGCCAGGGAATGTCATATGGCAAACAACTCTAAAGCCAAATAGTGAAGATTGAAATGCTCTTTTTTAGGCAAAAAGATACTAACCCTCTCCACCAGCCTCCAGACATACACACCTTTCAAATGACAGTCTAACACTGAAAGACTGATTTATGTTACAAAGATAGAAAGTGCCAAGGTAAAGATTGCGATACTGCTTAAAGGAGAATAAGGCCATCTTATAGCCATACAAACAAAGTTGGTGGATAAGGTATTTTCCAAAACAAAAAAAAACCCCTTCAGTTTCAACCTACATGGCTGTCAGCTCTGAGAAATCAGAAGGAAAAATGATTTTTAAACAACTTAAGCAGGTTGCAATTAGAGATTTGCTTCAAAAGGAGGACCTCACAGAAAGCTTCATGCAGTAAACTAAGCTTCATCAGTAAAGAATTCCTTTTAGAAACAGTCACTGCACAAATTGCAACCATTAAAGAGTAGAACCCCTAGTATTTTCTCTAGAATTTTGGTCAGCTTGACAATCTTAGTTGAAGAACATTAAATCTAGCAATAAACAAAAGCCTATTCACAGATTTTCATGTCAGGGAAGATCACTGTAGTCACAGCTAACCTGACAGCACACAGCAGAAGCCAAAAAACCTGATCCGATAAAATACTTAATTTTTGGTGTATAAATGACATCAGAAAGATTTACCTTCTAATAGGAAGTTTCTTGCAGATCCTATTGAAGAACTCAGATTCTGCATTTTGCTTTTCTGCACTCAACTCAAATTGGATAGGACTCTTGTCTGAAGGTTCAACATTCTGAAAATGAAATTCTCTGTATTTATGAAGCGTGCAATATTCAGTTTTTGACCACTGAGGTACTACTCACAATGGAATAGTTTTAAGAAAGCTTATATTTGATTTGTTGCCTCTCCTCTGCTTTCAACTCTCAATTATTTCACCACTACAGGGAGGCAGACAACTTCCCTTCCTGTTTTCACATTGCTCCCCTGCTGCCCTGTAAAGTTGTTGGCCTAATTATAGCCATGAGCAGATGCTTCCTTGCTGTAACTGCTTAGTTACCTCTTCCACAAACCTTCACCATTATAGGAAATGGCAACTGTTCTACTTTACTGCTGCAGACACCACAGCTGGGAAGGACTTGGAGACTCAGAAACTCACCTCTGTTACTAAGAACCTTGCGATTCTCAGGAAGCTAAACTGTACCTAGGTTAACTGGGGAAGGCAGTCCTGATTAGGATGATGTGTTTGGAAAGAGAACATGAAGCACACCAGCACAGAACACTTCTCTAGCTGCTTCTTTACCAGAGCACAGGAGAACTGACTAACAATTGAACTTCAGGTTCTGCCCAAGCTAGAAAAACATTTAAGTAACTGAGATCCCCTAGAATTTCTCAAACATTACCTGCACTTCTCAGGCTCAGTATCAGTCAAGTGCTTTCAAAGAGTTACTTCATGCAAAGAAAATTGCTGTGCTACAGTAACAAAGCAGGAACAAGAGATTTGCAGATTAGTAACCACCCAATTCCCTTTTGCACTCAGCTTCCAGGAAAGCACGACTATCTAGCTTTGCTCTCCAGAAAGAAACAGCCAGTATGCACACAGTATTGCAGACTCACAAATACTACAGGAAATCAAGAATTTCTGCTGAGAAAACCAGAAGGTGACTAACAAGAAGGAGCATTACCAAAGTTGAACACAGCACACTGCATTTCTATGAGAAAAATAAGCAGCTGTAGATTTTGGATGTCGTTTCTCAATTTGAGACAAACCCTGCATTTACAGTAATTGCTGCAAAACCCTTAGCTTTGTATAGCTACATCATTTTCAAAGGCTGTAGTTTCATTTGGTTTACACTAATGTGACTTCTCCTGTAAGTACTTAAAAACTGAATTTTAGGGTAAACTACCACAATGCAGCAGGAAATCAAGCCACTTACTTTGAAGAGGTGTACTGTTTCATTGCAAGTTAAGAGCTGAAATCCTAATTCAGTCTGTCCACTGCAGGGAATGCACTCATAAAACTCTGGTTCCTTGTGTGTCAATGCATAAAGCACAATAAGAAAACTCCCAGATTCTGAAAAAACCCTAAAATTAAATGAAATAACAAAAGGCATAAACCTTAAAAATCTTAAGCAACAGTTAGAAGGTCCTCAGTGTCTCAATATATCAGGCACAATTATCACATAGGTTAGCAAACTGGTGAGTCACTTGCATTTTGAATTGTACTGAGCTATAGAAAGAGCAACTGACCCTATGACTGATGCCATATAAGAATGAAGGCGAAGTAAAGAAACAGTGAGAATGTTTTTTCTAGATCTTTTAGGATCACTTCAAATGAATTCATGGAAGGCTTCAATCACAGTATAGATGAAAGCATCTGTTTTTCTATCTAACAGACTGTATACAAATAATATTGTGATTACTCAACAATTCAACAGAAGTCTTATCTTAAAGACAATTAGTGTTTCAGTTATTCTTAAATATTCAGTGTTCTTTAATTTTAAAAGACAAGAAAAAGATTTTTAGGAGAATGATACTAAAATGTTTTCCGTAAGTACAAAACACTGAGAAAAGGCATTCAACATTTAAAACAAAAGATCAAGGACAATGAACACAGTGATTTGGATTTCCAGAAAGAGGTACTACTTTCAGAGCACCACTTCTTTTTATAGTATTTGTAATGTGCTTGTTAAAAAATACATCAGTGACAGAGAAAGCAGTATGAACAAAATGTTTGAAAAGCATTCAAATGCAACTTAAATTATTCTTACATCTTAAGAATTAAAACTTTATGACATACAGACTAAAGAGTCTGCACAAAGGTTAATTCTGTTTGCATGGCTCACCAAATTAGCCTAATCCACTTCCAAGATGGCATCAGTAAAAGTTAATGAGAGTCAAGCATCTAACATTGCTTATCTCAATCATATAATCTAATTGGGCCCTTATCTGCATTTTGGAGTATTTAAATTCTTCAGGAAAAAGGTCTGTTCAGTAATTACAAACACATCAATTCAAATGTAGCTAACACTTATTTTGTAATTTAAAAGCAAGTGCGGTCGTCTAGAAGAAATTTTAATATATCAACATATATGAAAATTTTATTTACTTGAAGAGCAGTTTTTAAGTACAGTTAAACACTAACTCCCTTATAGATTCCATACAAACAGAACCTCGCAAATTTTACAAATGAAAAGATGTTGGAAGTGGAGAATTATTTACTAGTATGACAAAGGTAAAACCGCAAACTACATAAACATAATACTCAGCAAGTAATAACAAGACAACATTAGCTGCAAATCAATATGCTTCATTGGTTAGACATCAACCAGGGAGAAAACCTCTGTCAAAGAAAGTACTCATGAGAAAAGTTCAAACCCCAAACCAATGCCCCCTGTCCCACCATCCTCCACATATAAACTGAGGTTTCCTGCTTGCTGATTCTTATCATTAAAGTCACAGTATTTTAGTTTAAATATTAATACTTACTCTTCGGTCTTTGGAAGATTAGCACAGCTTTCTAACACTTTTTAGTTTTAGTTTTCAGAAAATTAGTAAGGAGTAGATAAAGCGAAAGAATAATTAAAATAGATAATCCTATTTCTTTTATAACATAGGAGTCACAGAATTCCCCCAAATATCCTTGAACAGAGCTAGTGTTGCATCAGGCATGCGCATCAGTTTGCGGAGGATACACCTAAGCAGGTCAGTAGTTTGTTTTGCAGATCAAAGTCACTTGCCTTTCCTGAATTGAAGAACTGAATAAATATCGCAAGCAACAGGCCCAGACTTGAGGACTACAGATATGAGTAACTCCACTCAGCCAACTAAAAGTAAAAAGAAATATCCAATTAAAGAAAGTTACATTGCCAAATTTCCACTATGTACTCATTCAAATATGTCTCAAATCAATAGATATATTAAGCTACAACTGCACAAAAACAGCCACTTACACTCCGACTAGTGGTAGAGCGTGAGCCTTGGGATCAGACTCAAGCAGCAAAAGTAGTTTTCGTGTCTGGTCCATAGTAAGGTAGCTGAAACAAAGCAGAAATTGGGTTTTCGTTGTTCAGTATTTTGGAGGTCAGATAGTTTTTTTTTTTTTTTTTTTTTTTTTTAGAAAAAATGCAGGACAAATGCATTTTTAGAAATTACTGTAAGAAAAAAGTTTGTAAACATAAAATTCAGATCATTCCTCCATATTTACAGTAACTCTTCAGCTCTTCATCAATTCCCTACATATCAATCAAAGCATTAAGTACATTTACTTAATACTGTGGTAGTCCTGATGAATCCAGAAATGCAGTCATGTTAAATTTGAACAGTAACTTTCAGAGATGGATTCACAAGGTTCCTCTCCAAATAACGTGGTAGTCAAGAACTTAAAATTATTTCACTGATCTATCCTTCAGTTCATCCTAATAACTTTATAATCAGTCAGAACGAAGATTCCCCAACACCATATTACAAGCATGATTAACACAGTAAGTCATTTTTATTAGCATTCACCTGCTTTTCATTTTAGGGCCAGCACTGATGCTGTTTAAAAAGCTGGATGCTTTTCCTAGTTATTTTGTTAGCTAGGAGTGTCTTGTTCCCCCCCAACACCCTGCCCTATGTAGGAAGGTCCTTCTACTGAAGTTAAAAGCAACAACTGTAGAACAGTTCAAGATTTTTATTCTGTTCCATATCCTGTTTCTGTATTAAATTTTTCTAGGTACTAGAGGTTATCCTCTTTTAATTTCAGTTAGTTTATTAAAAAGCAAAGCACTGGTTGAGATCTCTACCTCTCTGGTTTTAAGGAATGCAACCAACTGGCACACAACTTTTTATAGTTTTAGTATTAACCTTTACTTACCCACATTTATAAGTCCCTTGAACTTGTGCAATATTCATAGGACTGTTCAAGTTTCTTGCTAGGGCTGTGGGAATAATTGGGACAGACTTCACAGGGGTGTATTCTAAGATATTTGCTGCAGTAATAGAAGCCCAGTGAAAATTAAAATTTAGACTATCCAGGTTTTCTGTAAAAACAATGTGAGCTCTAATGGTGAGCAGTTTAGAGAGATCCAGTGAGTCTTTACTGCACAGACTGTGCTGCAGACCCTAGAAGGGGTGCAGAGGGAGAAAAAAAAAAGTGTTATACAGACTTGGCTCCATATCACTACCACAACACAATTTATATTACAGTAGAACACATTTTATATTACAGTAGAAATTTAACTCATCCATCATAGCTAGCATTGCAATAGGCACTATAGTAAAAAAAGTTAATCCAGGTCTCAAAAGTTGATAGCTATGCTGAATATAATGACTAATAATGTAAAGTATACCCCAAATTATTAAACTTTGCATATCTTAGCACTGCTTTAATATATTTGAAAACCTGAGGTTATTTTAATTAAATGGAAATTAATAAAATGACAGGCAGCTAGAAGGTTCAAGGTGATATGTTGAAACTTACTTGCATTTAATAAATTTGTATCTTAATATGTGGGTGTATCATCATGAGAAAGCTTAGATGGAAAGTAAGACTCAATTCGTATTATAAAAATACACACAACAATAACTACAGGTAAATGTTCACAGGAGTGGAAGGTGTATTTACTAGACTGCACATCTACAACAGAGTACAGGAGAGAGAGACACGTACTTCAACTATAACTACTAGCCTACATGGACTAGGCATTTTCTTGACAGTCACTTGCCTAGCAATACTTTTTACCACCTGTTGCACAAACACTGCAAGTCCTTCAGGATGCATTTAAAAGAAAAAGCTGCTTTTTCTTTTTTAAGTTTGTTGCTACCACAGTTGTATTGCTCATTTTGGTGGACAGATCAGCTGAAAAAACTATGGTCACAGAGCAAGTTCTTAGTCTGAGATTCAAGAGTGTGATCCTTAAATATGTGAGGTTACTGACTTTAATAGTTTCCAGTAAGATCTTTAATGACAACCAAGCAGCTCATTTCATGTAACTGGGTAAACAGTCTTCTCCACCACTACCTCTCTACATGTTTTAAATTTATGGGTGGAAAAATAAAAAACAAAACAAAAAACCAACTAAGCCCTGTGCACTGTCCAATCTCCCATCTAAAAGACAGTTTATTTAAGGGATTCAGAAGTTGCCAGGTGCTGCTTACCTTAAAAGCCAAACTGATATCTTCAGCACTATGCACTCTAACATCATCTGAAGAAGGTCCCCAAGAATTAACTGTACATGGAATTAAGAAGTCTCCAGGAAGAGAAGCAGTTGGAATTTTGCCTGATCCACCAGCAACTTCTCGACCAGGATCAAAACGGTCTATCGTTATCATTATGCCTTCGCCACCTGGAACGAAAAAAAAATCATACCAAAATTCCTGTCTGATCAAACATAAAACACATTAGATAAAGAGCAGTAACTCAGTCTACCTGATAAAAGCTTGCTAACCAACCAGTATTGTCTATCTGCCTGATTTTTCAAAAACTTACTTTCATCCACTGCAAGAGTCCCAAGCAAAAAACAGGAAAATAATTGCTTTTCATTCTGCTTAGCATGACGATAGGCAAGACGCAGGGTCTTCTCCATTACAGATAATTTTGGGTTTCTAGGAAAAGATAAAGAGCAAGTTTAACACCCAATTTGTTTACCTTTTTATTTTTTTGTTTAAAAAAAAATAAAAAGTGTATTATATTGCAAGAACTTCTAGGCATTTTATTATCTCATAAAAACAAAATATATAGAAACAGCCCAAAGTGCTTAACGGCAGAAAGGGAAAAATTAACAGCATTATACAATACTTCAATGGAATTTTATTGGTGTTCAGTGTATGTCCTTAATCATTCATGTTTAAGAAAAACATATTTTAACTGGAGTGGCTACACAGAATGCACTGTAAGATCATTCCAACAAGAAAATTTTGGGGTGACTAGCCGAGCAAACAAAAGAGAAATAATTCCTTCTACACAGGATAAATAAGGAGGAGAGAGAAGAGCTTTTTCAGCTAGAGGACAACATCGTTACAAGAACAAATAGAGACGAACAACTGTGAACTATTTCAATAGAAGGAGAAAGTAGTTAGAAACTCTAAGCTCAAAACATAGAATATTTAAACAGTCTCTTAAATTAAAATAAGAAAATTGTCAAAAAAGCTTAACTAATTTTGATAGAGTGCTTTCATTCTAGCACAGCATTTATTATGGACGTTTAAAAGAGCAAAGATTGGGCTAAATAACACACGAGTGTACAACTGGAGAAAAACAGGTAACTACCAATGTTTCACTATCATTAAGTTAGTAAAAAAAATTGTAACTAAGATCGGAATGTAGTGCAGTAAATACACCAAAGTTATTTTAGTTTGATTTAGCTTATCTGATTTTGACTTTCAGAGAGGTCAAAGTTGAAAGAGTGAAGCTACTGGTCTATGAATACTGCAACGACGATCCTGCCTGGTCAAGACTAACCAAGACAAATGCCTTCATCAAAATAAAAATTAGGATGACTATATTAAAACTGTCATAGAGGATGCTTCCTGATAATCCTCTTTAAGAAAAAAATCTTAAATCACCAAGGGCTGAAAATTAGAAAACTGATCAGCAACAATGACCATAGGCTTTACATGCTATACCTTACTCAAAATTTTGGGGGGGGGGAGACAGGTAGGGGAGAAAGGGGGGCATAACCAAGGGCTTAATTTACATTCAAATAACATTATGTGGCAAGGATATGCAGAGGCCCTCTGACTTCTGAGTAAAATCTAAAGGCTACCCACCTCTCAGTCAGTACTATCCATTGCTACAGAGAATAAAGGTTTTATATTCTCCTCTACTCACAGTGATATTCATAGATGTGCTTTAACACCTACAGTAAGATTTGTAAAACATCTGTATGTAAATTATCCCTAAGTAATAAGAATCAGCTTTACTCTCCATTTGTTTTATAAGTTAGGTTTGGTATTCCTTGCTCTAGAAATTCACAACTGCTTCAGATTTGCATCTAGATTCTTTCCAAATAAAAGAAATCAGATCTTCCAGTACTTAATCCAGATGTCTTGAGTCAAATAAAATATTTAGTTTTGCTTGAAGCATGCTATTTGTACTCAACTTGTCATAAACATTCTTGCTCACAGACATGGAAAAGTAGACTAAAGAAAACAAGTATGCATTTATTTTTACACCTTTCCATTTGGGAAGGGAACTGAAAGAAATTGCAAGTTACTTCGGACTGAGGCACCTCAAACCCAATTGACTGTGATACACCACCAAAAGGGCAACCCTGAAATATTTCAACTAAAAAGCCCTACACACTTATGAACACATTGGCTGTTTCTTTTCCCTTTAGGTCTTCTCATACACCAGACTCAAAAGAGAAAATTAAACTATGAATCATATAATTCTTGATTTAACCATTAGCTGCTTTAAAACATTATTTATACCTGTAATAGCTGATATGTGAACCAACAACATCTCCCATAGGGACTGGGTCCCAAAGCGCACGCTTTGACAAAGGAAAACTGAAAGGGACCATCCTTTCTGAAACAAACCTGTGGAGAAGACAGCAGAGAGAAGAAAGGAAAAAGGATTTGGCTTAATAATTTCATATACTAAATGGGCAAAGGAGTAAGCCAATAAGAAAAACAAATAGGCTACATAAGTGTTTTTTGTTTGGGTGTTGTTCTTTTTTTTTTTTTTTTAAGGCCCAGCCAATGAAGCAGAAACTTTGTTCTATATAGTTGTCAAGGATATGAAATACAAAGTCAGTATGGAACATTCATTTTCCACTGGACAGTTCTTTCACACAATCTGAGAAGTCGTATAGGCCAAAATACAGGCTTGCAAGATACAGCTCATGAAATGAAGCTACTTTAAGTACATCCCAGGAAAGGATAACAACAGGATATGTCATTATAAACTTCAACGGTACAGAGGAAAAAAAAAATCTTGATTTAGCAGGGATAACACTAGGTCAGCTTCCAAATGCCCTAGCAGTTTTACTCAATACTTAAGGTCAGCATTCACTCCATTTAAGTTCTGAAAACTTTTAAAATAAAGCATTGTCTTAAAGTCAAGTACTGTAACGCACAAGCTGTGATGAACACCTCAGACTGGCCTGAAGAAATTAATCTGTAGTCACATAGACTGATTTGCAGAAGGAAGATTTAATTTTAAAAGTTGCATTAACTTCGAGTAAAATACTGAATACTTAGGCAATATCCTACTACCGTTTAACAACCAACAAGAACTTCCTTTATGAATATTTGAACCTTCAAATATTGCCAAGGTGTTCCCTTTGTATTTCCCCAAGTCCTCAGGAAAGAGCTTTCTCTGCTTTTACAGCTGCTGTATAGGCAGCTCACATGCAGCTCATATGTTTCCTACAATAGTTAACAGAGGCACACTAAAGGGCAAACGCCCATCCAAACAGTGCCTAATTTAGGTTTGCCACGGAAAGTTTCCCGGCTTTGTAAGTGCTGGGCAGGTCTATAAAGCCCCAACGTCTCCACGAGGCTTTTTCGCAAACACGGATTAGAAACAAGACCGGTCCTAACAACCAGCGGGGCACTGGCAGACAGGCATCGAGCGCGCAGCGCGACCCGAAAGGCTAGCCGCGATGCACCCCGGCAAGGCACGGTACGGCGGACCCATCCCGGGCCGTTGGCCCTAAGCGGGGCGGGTACCGCCGCTGCGAGCCGCGGAGCGCCCGCCGCAGCCCCTCCCCCACCACGGCGTCGCAACGGTCTGTCAGCGCGCCCTGAGGGAGGAAGGAAGCGGCCGGTGACACCTCCTCCCGCATGGCCTGATGACGGCCGCGCTCCCGGAGGGCAGGTACCGGTAACCGCCTCACCTCCCGCCGCCGCGGCCGCTCGGACGGCGGCTCGGCCCGTCCCGCCCCGCTCCGGCGCCTTCCTCAGCCCAGCACTGACCCCGCGCCCCGCGCCGCCAACGCCTCCCGGCCAATCGGAAAGCGCAACTCGCCACGCTCCCGCCTCCCCCGCTCGCTTGAGCCCAATCAGAGCGCGGCGGGGGACCCGCACGTTCCACCAATCAGAGAGCACCTTGGGGAACCAACCGCCAGCGCGCGCGCGCAGGGGATTTAAAAAACCTCAGCGTTCTTATAAACGGTCCGCGAGAGGGCGGGGAGCGCGCAGGCGCAGAGGCCGCGGCGTGGTTGCCATGGCAGCGCGGCGGGCCGCCGCCATCCCGGGCGCCGGCGGCGGGGCCGAGGGGAGCCGCCAGCCGCGGCACGGCGGGAGGGCGCAAGCGGGGCGTTCAGCCTGCGAGCCAAGCCTAGCGCCGCATCGCCGAAGGGGAAGCGGGAGAGGAGAGGCTTCCCCTCACTTACGCCTTTGCTCGAGCCTCTGCGGAGAAGCCCGCAACGAGGGAGCTTGTCCAGGCCGCGCTCACCGCAGCGGGCCGGGCCTGCCCTGGCCTGGAGCCTGCGCGCCGGACTGCCCCAGCGCTCACCAGCTGCTTCAAGCTCTTATCAAACTACTGCAGTTCCAGCAGCTCTCGCCAAATCTACGGCACAGGCCACAACTGCCCTGCCTGCGCAATCCTGCCGCGTTGGTTAGGCCAAGGCGTCCCTCAGGCCTTGCTCTTTTGAAACCAGTTATCCCTGGGTGCGAACGATCCCACAAAGCTAATACTTAGCCACACAAAACATACGGGTGGCTCAGTTATGATCAGGACACCAGGATGTTTGCACAGGCTGGGTAAACTTTACCCAGGCACTTCCTTGTGCCAACAGTTAAGGCTCGGTTGCTGCCGTTCTTATGGAATGTTGCGGGGTGCCGTTGGGACAGCAATTCCTGCGCTGAGGCAGTTTCCACGGCAACAACAAGGACAGCTGCTTCGCCTAAATCTCAGAAATCACTTACTGCTCAAGGCGAGTATCCGCAGTGCTTCTTCTCTTGCAGGAAAGGCCATGAAACCCAGGTCAGCTGGATCCACGCCAGAACGCATGACGTTCAACCAGAGCTAGTAAACAAGCTAATAAAAAGAAATACATGTGCAGTCCATGCTCTACCTTTCAGATGTACCCATGACTGATTAAATTTTAACCTAAGTGGATTATTTTGCAACGTCAGCCACAGTAGTGCTTCAGGATCCATATACAACCCAACATACAGGCTATATTGGGCAGCTGGTACGTGGCTATCTTGAAGAGGGTACAGTCTCCCAGCTACTGAACTTGCCGCTGCGTTTCAACCAGTGAAAGCTATGGGTCATGCTATACAGGCAGGGTATAGGTGTCAGTGAAGAGCAGATGTAGCACCGATAAGCCTAACATTGGACAAGCGGGATATATGCATGGACCTGAGTGGCAGTTTGATCACAGCCACATGCCTGTTTTGTGTCCAAGGGTCCAATTCTGCATTTTTAATCAGCAAAATCCTCATCTGAAGCTCCCCCAAAAAAGTCAAGTCAGGATTTTTAATCTGCTGTCACGCTGCTGCAGTCCACTTCTACATGATCCCAGCCTCCAGGGCCTTTCACTGCCTCTGCTGCCAGTCCACTCTGCAACTCCTATCACACAGCTATTCCGGGACAGATACTCCTGACACTCTGTGGTGATCCCAGGCTGAGCGAGAAAGCGGAAAACTGCTCGGCTGAGGCACTGCACCCCTCAGATCTAAAGGGGTGAATTACACCCAGGGAAGTAACTGTGTAACGCACATTAAATGTTAACACAATGCATTCCACATGGGAGTCGGAGATCAGAGCAAAGCACGGTGGATGAGAATGCAGCACCGCGCACCGGAGAAGGCCAGAGCCATGCAACTTAGGATGAGGAAGAGAAACGCACGGAAAGCAGGAGTAAGAGCGCGCGCCTTGGATTAGGACGTAAGCGCATTGCACACCGCAGTAGCGGGACGCGGCGTTGCTTGCACGCCCGAGGAGCAAAGCTGCGCGCTGCCGCCGGCGCAGGGGGCCGCGCACGGCAAGCGCGGTGCGGCGGGCAGCGCCCCGGCCCGCCCCGGCCCTGCACGTGCGCCGGCCGCCGCCCCGCCCCGCCCCGCCCGGCGCGCGGCGGAGCGAGAGTGGCGCGCGCCGCCGGGACCCGGAAGCACTTTCCCTGCGCGGGGACACCTCAGCAGCCGGTGCGCGGTGGCGGCTCCGCCTCAGCCAGGGCCTCGGCGCCTGCCGCTCCCGCCCGGTGCTCGCTCGCTCACTCGCTTTCTACCTGCCGGCCGCCCCGCGCCCGCTGCCGCCGCGGTCCTGCTGCTCCTCCGCCCCCGCCGCCTCCTCCTCCTCATGAAGCCCGTGGTCGTCTTCGTCCTCGGCGGGCCCGGGGCGGGCAAGGGGACGCAGTGCGCCCGCATCGTGGAGGTGAGGGCGGCGTGGCGGCGGGCCGCGGCGGCACGGGGCTCCGCGGGGCGGCGGCGCGGGGCACGCCGGGGCTTGTAGGCGCCCGCGCGGGGTCCGCCGGTGCTCGGCGGGGTCGTCGCTTGGGGTTGGGGGGATGCGGCGGGGGCCGTGGCCCCTTTCGTCTCGGGGCCCTGTCGTCCCCGCGGGCTGGCTCTTGTCTCGGGTTAACCTACTTCCCCCTCCTCCCCCCCGGCTTGGAAAAGCGTTAAAATACAAGTCGCTGACCCGCATCCCTCCGCTAGCCGCTGTCTGTAAAGCAGAGGCGTGGCGGGCCGCGGCTCTGGCTCCGAGCCCCCGGTTTCCCTTTCCAGCCGCAGCGCTGACCTTCCGCGCCGCCGGGGCTCGCCCCTGCCCTGCCGAGGGTGCCCCTGGCGCCGGGGCTGGAGGCGAGTGGGCAGTCCCGGGGCGGCCAGGGGAGAGAGAGGAAGGGGCTTTGCCCCGGGAAGGGCCCCCCGGCGCTGCATGGCTGGTTAAGCTGTAAGGCAGGCCAGCCAGCGCGCTGTGTTTCTTCCTATCCTGCTTTTTCTTTCCTCAGCACCCCTGGGATCCTCCACCAGCAGGTCTGTCTGTGCTCCTACAGTGCCTTGATGTAATGGGACGCTCGCTCTGTGCTTTTGGACATTACAACAGAGTGGTTGTTAGCAGTAGTTCATAAGGGAGCACTGATTGCAGGCAGCGTGTAGGAGGAAAGGAAAGGTTGCATTTTCTGATAAGTTACTGAATACTTAAAAGACAGTGAATGAGAGGCTGCTGTGCATTGGTTGTGGGGCCTGTCTTGCAATCTGATCCTTGTGGGTGGATCCTTACACGTATGCATGGCCCAGTAAATGTGGGACTGTGATGTTGTACCCATGCAAGTTGGACTGTGGATTTTGCGGTCTGAGAGAGGATGCAAGATGCTGTATGGTAGTTGAGAGTACATGACTTGCAAATCATAGAATCAAGGTTCGTTTCTCCCAAGCATAAGAACCAATACAGTAGAAGTTGCTAGGTGTTGATTTTCTGATCCAGTTTTACCTGTAACTTGTGAAAATAAAATGTTAAAAATAGAACAAAAGTTTGGTTCTGTGATGGAATATGCTAGAGGTGAAAACATGTTTTGAACCTATAAGATTAATCTCCTCCTTTCTCTTCAAAGAGTCTACAACAGACAGTAGAGGATGAGAAGACCTGCTAGATTTTTCACATTTTCAGTTTTCCAAATGCATTTTTATAGTATTTTGAGACAGAGCAAGAAGATCAATATATAGGTAGTAGAGCCATAATTGCATTGTATTCTATTGGATAACTGAAGAAATAATTAAGGCTGAATGCTTCCAAACATGTATGTGTTGGATTTGAAACACTGTTTTTGTTTTTTGTTTATTTTCCTGAGCAGATGTGTATATTTTTCTCATTGAAAGCCATGAAGGATCTAGTTTTATCCATACCTCCACTTAGAGTAATGACTAAGAACTGTGACAACGCCCATGTTTCTGAAACTATTGATGGAAAAAAACCCACAAGTCCTGGCACAGGCACGTTCTGTGTGTTCTATTCTGGTGATGCCCTGGCAGTGCCATTGCAGTTTCTCCATGCTGCCATTATATCCCAGTCCTCAGTATTGTGTAACCTGGTTATGTAAATTCGGTCCAGACTGAAAAATGCCTTTATGACTTTAGCTCTGAAAGATTTTAACCTCAAATTATATGCTCTCATTCAAATCAGCTTATTCTTTAAATTAAATTATGGGATGAAAGCTTCATAGTTGTCATAAAGGCATTTAGTTAAGGTCAAACTGTGTCTGGTACATAGCAAACAAATGAGCTTAAACTGTAGGGAAGTTTTGTAGGCTTTCATTAAAGGCTTTCTCCAAACCATTAATGTAGCCTCAGGGCTGAAGTACCTTGTGTGGTTGCTGCCCCATGTTTAGAAATATAAATACCTTTGACTTGATAGTCTAATATAATTGGGTAAAGACTACTTTAGTGGGAGGGATTCAAATGAGTCATTTCTACTTAAATTGTATCTGCAGCTAAAAATGAAGGGGGGGGAAAAAAAGGTTAACTTTGTATATACTGTATTTATTTTTATTCCCCTGGAAAGGGAAATGCAAGTAATAACAAATATACATTGATTTTAATTTTGCTCTTCCTGTTCACTGTACATGAAGAAGTTATTGAAGTCTTATGTTATGGGCTGACAGTAGGAAGCCTGCGGGCCTACTAACGGTAGTCACGAGGTTTTCTGCTCTCTTGGATGCTGCTGAGCAGATGCCAGCTAAGCTTGTAGAGAGATGGTCTGAGGCAGTTGAAGTGAAAACTGATCTGATTGCAGCCTCATGGAAAACATTTTCTCTAAGAAAGAGCGTGAACAGAGAAGTGTGGATGAAATGTAACTGAGGTTCTGGAGAGCAACACCTATTTTTTCAAGCGCATATCCTTGGCCTGGCCTCTTAAAAGCCCCCCAGAGAGCCCTAATGCAAGCAGTTGAATAGCCTTTATGCAGTCAGTGCTGCCTTTAGGTTGAAAGTGTATTTTTGTTTGGATTTGAACCTCCATTGGCAGCTTGCCATAGAGAAGGGTGAAGAAAAGGGGCTGTAGCTGAGAAATAATAAACCCCATTCATCCTTGTTGTAAATGGACTGATTTATATCAGTTTATGCTAGGAATGAATCTGACCCAATATCTTACTGTAAATCTTAAGTTTGTGCTCAACAAAATAAGTCAGTACGAGCTATAAATACTTCTTGGTTGCTATACATACTAGAGATTTGGGACAGAGCACATCACACTGCCTTTGCTCAGGCAAGATCTTGTATGGTTTTAGCTTAACGTGATTTTGTTTAAAAACAAGGGTAACTAACTGTAAGTGATTTGTAGAATAAAGAGGGCATTATATGCTACCTTGGAACAGTTTTGCAAAGAAAGAACATATTTTGCTGACTACATTTTAAATATCCAGAAAAAGGAGATGCTAGGTGATATAATGTATTTGTTAAGTACTAGCCTAAATCATAAGAGCTTAATATGTATGTGCTGGAGTTCTTAATTATGCAACAGGCATGTATTCATGCCACATTTGTCTCAAATCACTCCTCCGTTTTGGTTCAACAAGATGCAATAAGAAGTAGAAATGGGTATTGACATAGCGTGCAAAAGAGAAGAACAGGTAAGTGTTTAGGGTTCTTTATCATCATAGATACTTGAACCAGCCAAGTTTCCTCTGGTATGAAGGGAAGACTTCTGTGTACATTCCATAAACTCCCAGAACTATCACTGAAATGTGAATTTGGCATAATTGCTTTTCTGTGCCAATTCCTCCTATTTAGAAAGGGATGAAGGTAGAATTCCTTCCTGAGTTCCCATTCTCTCCATTTCAGTTCTCCACATCACCAACTCTCCTGAAACCTTCTACAGTGAGGTTATATGGAGTTGGAGATCACCTGAAACCATTGCATAGCCTGCTGTGTGAGGCAAAGTATTTGAGCAGGTAGTTGGTTGATGTCATTTGAATGCAGATTCTTGCAATAACCTTCATGCGTTCCGTGGCCCTATACATGTGTATAGGACACAGTGAGTATGTTTTACTGCTCTTTTTTGAACTTATTTTTTTTCCTTGTGTTTGCCATAACTACTTTGTAAGTAAACCATGTCCTGCCTCGAATCTGTATGAACTATCCTTTCGTTAACTTAAAATTTAAATCTTATGAACCTTTGTGTCAAATACAAAGCTCTTTGGAAAAAAAAATCAACTAAATTATTTGTCTTTATTCCAAGCAGGGTTTCAACTTTTTTTGACAAGGTTACTCTATAAGAATTTTGATCATGTAAGACATCCCCCTCTCTTTGTGCCCAAAATATAATTAATTTCCACTGCAGTGCTATGCCGTATATTTGTGTTGAAATTTAAACTAATCCCACAAGGTAGGATGCAGAGCCTTCTCCTTTTGCAAGAAGGTAAATCAGTATCCTAATGAAAGAGGTGTTAAGTTGCTTTGGGATAAAAGATAAGGAGAGTTCCTAGGGTAAAGAAAACTATGCAAAGAAGAGCTTGTTGTATCAGAAATACTCATTTGAAAGTAGCAGTTGTCTTAGGTTTTGTCACTTGCTCGTTGTCTTCTGAAAGCCCAGTGAGAGATAGAGTTAACTTTATTGGGAAAAAATGTTTTTTTATTAAACTCAATTTCTGAGATTTTGTCCAAGAACATCAAGTATTAGCAGTATGCTTAGCCTTAAGTTCTCATAATTGTTTCACAAATTGAATTTTAGAGCTATTTTGAAACATGGAGGGTGTTTGTGGGTGTTTTGTTTGTTTTAGATTTATCCCTATGTGCCTCCTTTTTACAGCACACATGCTTGCTCATTGGGCATTAATTTTGGGCTCGCCCAAATCTATTGGGTGACTTTCATTAACCTGAGTGTTTCTGAAGCACTTGGGTGCTCCTTTTGCCTCCTTGGCTACTATTACTAGGATTTCCTTTGTGTATTTTGTTTTTTGTTGCTGTTGTTTTTTTTTTTCCAGAGGCAGGAACATATTTCAAGTGAAGAAAATGTCTTCACTTTTTGTGTTCTTTGAGTAAGCAGAGAGACGGTCTATTACTGCACTACAACCTGTACTCCAAAGTTATAATTGCACATGTTGATTGCTAGTAGGACAGACAAAAGCTTTTTTTTTTTTTATTTTAGTTTGGTATTTTCAATACTGGTGCTACAGGCTGTACAGGGTCTTATTTTTATTTTGACTTGTTCTTGACTGGTGTATCTTGGAAGTCTTAGCAAATTTCAGTTGTTTATTAAGGTTGCTCAACATAAGACAAGTCAGAACCGGGGCAATAAAAGCCTATTTTATTTGTTTAAATCTTAAGCCCTTTGACTTTCATTTTCTGATTAACTATGATAAGCAAAGATAGGAGCTGAGGTCAAAGTAATAACTTGTTTCTCTTGCCTTTTCTTGGCTTCTGCTCACCTAAATAAATAAGTTTTAAACTGCATGTGGTGGACTGATGCATTGCTGGACCACAGGTTGTTGAGTCAGAAATGAACTTTTTGCCACACAAAAACTGGCTATGTAAGGAGCCGCAGCAGCAGCCTCACACCATTGATCCTCTCTTACTGCATTGAGAAAATCGCTAGGGTAGACTCTGCCTTAGTCAGGTATTGCACAACTATGACTCATATTTTCATTTGTAGTCTTTATTAGTCTACTTCATTTATTACATTTACTGAAAGCAGAGCATTTCTGCCTAAGGTGCGGAAGTTGCAAATCCTGGCTGACAAGATAGATAGAAGGGGGAGAGGCGTTCCAGGAGGCTACAGTCCCAGATTTTAATCTGGTGATGTGGAGCATACAGATTACGTTTCCCAGTTTGCTGTGCTGAGTGGGGACTGATTTAACAGGCCACTGCATGAAGAATAAGCAAGCTATGGTCCGCTCTGCTTCAGGGAGTACTGTTAAGTGCAGTTCTAAATAACGTCTCTGTTATGGGATTGTTAGAAACTTAAGCTTGCCTTTCCAGTCCGCTATGGTTTTCGAAAGCAAAGGAAAAAGATGTTTACAGTGGTCCTGAAAACAGCTATTTTTCTTGTCTTTTTCATGCATAATTGATTTTTGTAATGGACTGGGATTATGGTTCTCCAAACAAAAAGAGTCTTGGAAATAACGAGATATACCTGTATAGTAGCAACTTACTAATTTAATCTTTTCTTTTTATAGAAGAGCATTCCAGTCAGCTAGCATAGTGGAAAACATTCTCTGAGATATGTTTTAGAATAGGTAATTCTCCTTCCCCCCCCCCCCCCCCCGATCTAAAAATCTCTCCAGATTTTAGGCAACTTGGCATCCAAGTATCTTGAATTAAAAAGTCTATTTTAAGTCTTCTCTTCGCTTGTCAGCAAACATTACGAGTCTAACATTCGTATGCATCTTTCAAGAATTGGAGAAGCTGCTTTTTCGTTATTTGGAAGTCAGTCCTGCTCCCTTTCTGCTTTCAGAGGAGAAGAATAGGACAGTTGTTACAATAAGCCACATTCTGGGGATTGCATCAAGATGCACTTGGCTTTTCTGGAAAGTCATGTTGACACAATGCAAACTTCAGCAAGATGAGTGTTTTGCCATGGTTATTGTTCAATAACATCACAATCTTTTTTTACCAGCTCTTGGGGCTGTTAAGATTTTGTCCGCTCCAGGGCTGAGGGTTTATCTCACCTAAGATGAAAGAAAACTGTAAGGGCCCTCTACACGTGGCTTGATTAAAACTGGCAAGAACAGGATGAGTACTGCATCTCTGAAGCCTTCTGTTTATAGACTAGCAGTCAAGCCTCTCTCCTTTGCCTGTTTGTGTCGTTTAGACTGACGTGCTGTTGTTCGCTCTTGTACTCATTAAAGTTAAATAGATATTTTGCCATTGAGCTCCCAAAGAACGGTTTTTCTTTTCTGATAGCCTGGTTAATCCATTCTGAAAGTTACTCTAGAATACAGTTTACTGTTATTTAAAACAACTCTATTTATACAACAGCACTTTAAAACACTTCTGTTGCTTTCCTGTTCAGCCATTCAAAACTGTTTTAGTTTGCTGTTGCAAAGGACAGAATTCCAAAGATTGTCTGACTCCTTTTCTTTTTCATGCATGAAAAGGAAAATGCCAAGGAAAATTAAATGGTTTGGTAATCCTCTAAAACCGAAGGGATTATATTTTCCTCCTATTTTCTCCTTTGTAGAAATTTAATGTTAAAAATATCATTCTTCAACTGTAGCAAGAACTACTACATGTTAATGTAGGGTTCAGCAGAGTAAAGTTTCTTGCTTATAAAGAAGATTTACTCTGGTTTATGGCTTCTGTAGTTCATAGCTAAATATTTGGATTTGCGACTAAATAGGCATATCCAAATGCAATGCACGTTTAAGCAGAAGTAAAGTGAGCTTGTAGAGGATGTTTGTAGCGTTTTTCTTCACAGTTATTTAGAGCAAAATCTTGCTTGCTTTTTTTCTTCAGCTGTGTACAGTTTTGGAGATTTAGGTAATTATATCCTTTCTGAAATTATGACTATGACAGAACTAACTTTTCAGGCTTCTGTGGGTGGAATTGGAAAGCAACTGAAATGTTTTTAAACTCGCTTGGTGGGTTGTGTAGTAATTCTGTTGTATTTACTCCAGTAGCCAAGTTTCTAAATCCTAGCTCACAGCCATAGGAGGTTTTTTAGTCCCATTATTATGGCGCTCAGACTCCTTTTTTTGAAAATTTTTTTGGATATTGCTGCAGCCAAGCTGATAAACCTGAAGTCTTGTGCTGCTGCTGCTGTTTTGTATTAAAACTTTACGACAACGATATATATGTATATTCCGTCTTGCGTTCTTGGACGTGCAGCTAGCTTAGGTAATCGCCAATGAGATGTCTTTATTGCCTGTTTGCAGACTCTGTTTGGTCAAGGAGCATAGAACATTTGCATAGTTTTCTTGTAGTGTCAAATGAGCTGAGAAAATGATTGTTTTCTGCTCTGAAATTTCCATTATAACAGTGCATTTATTTTTCTGTGGTATGAGTGTGCTTGTATTCTTGAACTGGGTATCTATTTGTCATGGTTAAATGCCTGAGGAAAAAATGAAGTGTAATAAATGCCTTTCATTGATATTAACAAAACTTTCAAATTTTTTAAAATGTAATTTGAGGTCAAAGAAGAAAAAAAGAATTAGTATCTTGACTGTATACTAATATCAAATTGATATATTTGGACCTGATCTCACAGCTCTGTTTCTCTTCACTGTACGTTGTATGACATAGCATGGCACTAGCAGAGCTGTTTGCCTCCATCTGTCACGTCGTCGCTCTGAGATGATACTAGCCTCTCTCATGAATTATTCTGCTAATAGACAGTCTCTGAGCCTCCCCCAAGAGCTATTCTCTAATTCTGAATTACAGTGTACATGTCTATCTGAACTATATACTGTGGGAAAATGAAGGATTTACACATGGCTTTTTTAATGCCAACTGCTTGCATCTGGGAAACAAGCTGGAAACATGGGAACAGTATTTTCAGAAATAACAGGAAATTAATTGTGGAATAATTGCCTATTAAGCTGTAGCTGGGCTAGCACGTTTATTCACTCAGACCCTGAAGAGGACATGAACTTATCACTGGCCTCAGAGGAGGTGGATGTGGGAGTTGAACAGGAAACAGCAGGGGAGCTGATCCTGTCAAAGAGGAACACTTCAGGATCTCTCTGACTCTTCTGATCCATGGGCTGTGAAGTGACCCCTTGTCTCTGTCTAGCTTGTTTTGAGTGAGTGCATGAAGAATGCTGAATTTTGAAGGTGCTGGCTTTCAGCAGTAAAGGGTCTGGGAGCAGGTCACAGGTTAAACAATAGTAATAATCATATAAAGCTTTTATATACTGAATTAATTTGAATTGTTAAGTTAGTGATATTGGAAAAAAAGTAAGGGATAGGGGAGCATTTACATACAGCCCAGTGCACAGATGAATGGACTGTGGTTGGGCTCTGACCTAGAGTAAGTTGTAAGAAAACTTGCTACCTGAAGAATGCGCTTGGCATATATAGAATGAGGTCTGAAGCACAGTTGGTGCTGCAACAGTGACGTGTACAAGATTATGGCATTTTAACATCAGAATAAAGGAACCCTGCACTACTTGGCTAATTTCATTTAAAACGCACATAGTCCTCATTGCGTGCAGAGCTTTTTACTGCCCTTTCTCAGCCTCTTCTGAGACTCATCATTAGTCCTTGTACCCCTTCGGTAAGTAAAAAGCTGAGACTGTAGTTTTACAGTCGCCCTCAGTTAGTGAGAGAAGTGATGCTGCTTGTTAATGCCCCTGTGTTATCAGTTTTGTGAGGCCATGCAGCAGTCTGGATTATAGTGCCAATACAGGTTCATCTGAGCGCCCTGCAGTTTTATGGGCACTCATGTCCTTCCAGTGGAAGGAGGCTGCACAGGGCAAGAATGTGTGGCTGGGTTTGGAAGGATGTGTGTGCAGGAACGTTTTCTTAGCAGCAGTGGCTTAGGCTGGTTCTAAGAGTCAGTGCAACTGTGATGTTAAATGTATAGGGTTAAGTGATTTGACCAAGGCACAAGAGGAAGTTGGTGTCTGAACCACAACTAGCAAATACAGATTTCTGACTCTGCGCTGTGTTAAAAGCATGCATTCAGCTCCAAAGAACCTGGAGTCAGCTCATGTGCTTTTCTTTAGTTAAAGTAGCTAATTAATTAAAAGTACAAGTCTGTCATGTAACCCTAGCAAGGAAAGGCACTGTCAAAACCTTTTCACTCAGTAAATCAAGATTTACCTAGTAACTGTTAACCACTCAAAAAAAAAAATTTATGTAGTTGAACTGCTAGGATGGAATGTAGCTTGTCTTAAGTTCAGTGATTGTTAAATTTCTAATAACAGTGTAGCATTCCAAGAAGCACCTTGGGGACTTTGAAACGGTCTCATTTTCAAAGGTGCCAAAATTACTTTTAAAAATGGGACATGAATGTCTGCGGCCAAATTCATCTTGACCATTTTCCCCAAGAATGTCTGTCCTGCTCAGCCTTTGCATGCTGACTACTCTGTACAGTCAGACTGCATGCTGGAGATGAAATAGATCTGTCACTAGGAAGCTTATCTTCCATGTACGCTTCTGTTGTGTTAAGGAGGTGATGCGGCTGATACTGCTAAATGATATAACTTAGCACATGTGTTTATTCAAGGGAATTTATGCCTATTTGTTCTGCATATTTCAGAAATACGGCTACACGCACCTTTCTGCTGGTGACCTCCTTCGAGATGAACGAAAAAGGCCAGGCTCACAGTACGGAGAACTCATTGAGAACTATATTAAGGAGGGTGAAATTGTACCGGTTGAAATAACAATCAGCTTGTTGAAGAGGGTAAGGAAAGGGCTATTTCTGTGGACTGAGCAACAAAGGAGTGGGTATGTTCTGAAAGAATTGTCCATCCTGTGATTAGAGCAGGATAAAATGACAGATACGTAGGTGCGTATTCCATGCTATGTTTCTGTAACAGTTATGCATGCTTATGATTGGCTGGAATGCCACAGGTAGGTCATGATCTTTGATACTTAGAGATCTATGAGAACAGAACTTCTTTTTTAAAGAATTTTTCTAGGGAAATGAGCTAATGCGCACACTCTTGTGTAGCTCTACATTTGTGATTTCCCTCAACTAGCTTTTGAACCTCTTGGTCAGTTCAGCTATGTATGACTGAAGGCTAGAAGCCTTAAAGGTGTTAAGTTTCTGTAAGTTTAATCCAACTGGACAGCCAAGTAAAGGGGAAGAGTTCCTGCTAATGTTCCCTCCAAAGGAATAGCTCAGCCTTTATCCTTATTAGATGTCCAAGAAACCCACCAGAATGTGTCCCCTGAGACAGGAAGAACTTCTGTTGCTAATAGAACTATATTTCTCTGAATTTTTTTCTGTTACACTTAACTCTAGACAAAGGACACTTGTTATTTTGTAACAGCACATTCGAGTATCTTGAGGAACATAAACTTTTAAAGCTAGTTTTTTGTTTGTCATGAGATTTTTGAGCTTTGTAGAGTAGTTAATTCAGTTTGAAAGAAGCCTGTGTTAGCGCATCAGCGAAACAATTAGAGTACTTTGAAGATGACAGAAAAATATATTTTGTAAATTTACAATAATTCCCTGATAAATTTCCTAACTTGCCATTTGAACGTTTTGGGGGTAACTTAATAAGTAGGAAAATAGTTTTATGTGCAAGAGATCCTGAACTGAATTCTGCTTATCAGGCTATGGATCAAACAATGGCTGCCAATTCCCAAAAGAATAAGTTCTTGATTGATGGCTTTCCCAGAAATGAAGATAATCTTCAAGGCTGGACTAAGACCATGGATGGAAAGGCGGATGTTTCTTTTGTTCTCTTTTTTGACTGTGACAATGAGGTAATGAATTGTGTTATTTTGTAGCTTTCTTACCTGCCGTATTGTGAGAATAGTAACAATAATTAACAATAAGAATAATAATAAAACTGTGTCAGGTAGTGAAATTTTTAGAGTAAATAGACTAGGTAAGAGTAGAAGGAAAACTTAGGTCTGTGAATTTCAGGGATTTTTGACAGCTGCTTCTAGTAGATGAAAAGCTGCATGTTATTGAAGTAGCAAGTGACTACACTTGATACAGTCTGGTGCAAATACATTCTGTTGAACAACTACTTCAAACAGATGTATTCTTATAAAAAATTATTAAAACTTCAAATAATTATTTTAATGATATGTTAGTTAATTTTTAGAAAACTTTATTCTGTCTACTCTTAGTAACTGCCGTTTAGTGTGAAGCCAATTCATTACCGATGTTCACTTTGACTCTGAAGTGCTGGCAGTGTAAGTCTTAATTTTCGTAGGCGTGAGCTCTGCTACAATACCTAATAATCAACATTTTATTCAGCAAGTCATTAGATTACAAGGGCATTTTGACATTGATTCATTATAGTCATTTAACAAGTGCTGTGATATGCTTTCTCTTTAATATGTCATTGCCCTTGAGGGATAGAAACTGATACAAGAGTCCTGAGGCCTTAAACAGGCTTTCTTCCTCTGACCTTTGGCCCAATTTCCTGATAAATTTTATTACTTTTTTTAACTTAATGGCATTTTTTTAGATCTTAATGAATGACTCTGGGGCTATATTTTTTTCTTTAAAACCTTTTAAAAAATAAAAAGCAAAAGGTTGAATGAAATTTTTCACTTGGAAGCTTTCTGTTACTTTTTGCATTCTCATTTTTTTGACTACGTGCAAACATAGGCAAAAATGCCTACATGACCCTCTTTTTTTGATCGTGGGTGTATTTTGTAAGAAAAAGTCACTTTGAAATATTGTCCTCTTGCACCAGTGACATAAATGTATACACAAAGTGTACGTGTGTCAGGATTTCTTACTTTTTGCTTCAAAACTTCTTACAGTTCATTTGGCAGCTTTTAACTGTAGTTACAATTCTTCAATTTTTGTTTAGATACAGTTTTTTAGATCTTAACTATAGCAGCCTCAAGTAATAACAGTTTAACTTCTAATAATTTAATATAGAGCCTTATGTGAATTCTTAGGAGAACATCTGGTGATTCTTGTTTTCTGGTGTTTTTTTTTCCTCAAGCATATATTAATAGTGTAATTTCACATGCTGCTTTTTAGAAAGTCTGAACACATCCCTGAAAGTCAGATGTTTCTCTTTAAATGTCTCAAGTTGGACACCTAGGCACACCACAAAGCTTGATGTTGCTTTTATTTCCCCTGACCCCAATCCCCCTTTTCATTTCCCCTGACTAGAGCCCTAGTTATTATAGCTGGTGAGTTGTAAAGCTATTATCCTTTTTCCCTGGAAAAATCCTGCTTTCTGTATGAATTCAAAGTTATATAAGTCAGATCTGTCCAGTATTTTATATGTCAGGCCCATATAACAGATCTTTGAAAAAAAAATTATTAGTTCAGGGGTTTTGTTTTGTTTGTGTTTTTGAGTTTGCACATTATATTCTTGCTTGTGATATTCCTTTTGGATTGTTTGTTTATTTTGTAGATATGTATTGGCCGCTGTCTTGAAAGAGGGAAGAGCAGTGGTAGGAGCGATGATAATCGGGAGAGTCTGGAAAAGAGGTATCCTATACAAAACTTTTCTGTTCTTTTCTGCTTTTCTTTTTTATTATGTAATGCTTTTCTCCTCCCCCCACCCTTTACTTTCTCCTAGAATTCATACATATCTGCAGTCTACTAAGCCTATAATAGATTTATATGAGAGAATGGGAAAAGTCAGAAAAGTGGATGCCTCTAAGTCTGTTGATGAGGTAAGTATATAAGCCAAAAAAATGACGATAACAGTGGCATGCTACATGTTTTTTGCATCCTTCTGAGACAGGTGCATGGTTAGTGAAGCTAGCTAAACACTATTTTACAGGAGGTTATTCAACTCCTGTTTTGACTCTTGAAGTACTGATTACAGTAGGAATAGCTTTAGTCAGTTCTGCTTGGACACAAGGTGAACTAAACAAATTTCGTTAATTCTGTACTCAACAAAATATCTTGATTTTTTTCAATTGCATGAGCTTTTGCTTTTCTGTTAATATTTAATATTACTTTCTGTCCCCTGTATCATCCCACCTAATCTTAGGCTTCTTGATTTAGATGTCTTGGTGAAGTCTGTTACACTAGGGCCTCTTTGCTGAAGTCAGTAGAGAGAAGGAGCATTTCCAAGAAGCAATCTAGATTTCTAGCGTGTGGTTTGTTCTGTGGAAGGTGCATGTTTTTCTGCTGACAACACAGAGGGAGCATAAGCTGACTTTGTACCCAGCCTAGACCCCTGATTTATGTACAGTGGTGAGCTGGCTAAATTCAACCCTGTTTCAAGAGTTAAAAACAAGAGGAGATCCTAGTATTGCCTCTGTTTTTTGCTCCTCCAACTGTGTTACCTTGATTGAACGTGTTGAGTAAACTCCATGTGAAATACAATGAAGAGCATTGTGAGATATTTTTGGTACAGCAGGGGCTGAAGAAACTGCATCGTGGTGTTTTCAGCTGTTATTTGATAAGGCCTAACATTTTAATTCTGAAACCCACAGAAGCAAAAACAAAAAGAAAAAAAAATTACTGTAACCTCGGGACCAACTACTCTCTGGATCATAATACAGATTTCTTACAGCTCAAATGTTAGAGAGAGACTGAGGCATAAAACTATGCATCTGACTACAGATGCTCCTCATAGTTGTTTTCTGTAATTTAGAATTTATAATAAAACTTAAAGAATATTTAAGTAAATTTGGAAGTTAATGAAAGGGTGCCACCCCTCCCCTTCAAGAAGCAGCTTGCACTGATGAACCTAAACTTCTATTAGTCATAGAAAGTCTAGAAGTTATGCTTCATGTTATGGCATATTGTTAACTTTTTTTATATTTTGAAGTGATACTTTGTTTGAAGAGAGTGCACTGGAGACTGCTTACATACTGATACATTAATGCAGGTGGACAGAAATGTAAGACATCTGAATATCTATTAAAATATTAGCTGTTCAGAGACAAAAAAAATCTGATTTGATACGAATTCTGCTATTATCAATATTATGAGCATTCTTTTAAAAAGTATATGCATCTTAAATACTATCAATTATTGTGTGTGCTGGTTTAACTGGGCCTAACTGATTACCTAACACTTCATAAAATTAACCATCCTTTTTCTCTTTTTAGGTATTTGAAAAAGTTGTAAAAATTTTTGACAAAGAAGGCTAGTTCCCAGCTTGAAAGTTCACCTTAGACTTGTGCTTGAATCTTGCTTGATAGCTGCTACTGCAGTCCACTCTTGTAATTGTTTTAAAAGTTTTTTATTTTTCACATATTCGATGATGATTGGAAAAGCAGTTAATTACAAATGGATTTGTTTTTTTGAATAGAGAATCATTTCTCATGGCTATAGTAGACAAATTTAAGGGTTCTCTGTTAGTGTTAGTTCAGTTACTCACAAAACAGAAACACGTATAGTCAAAACATCTCTCTGGAGAGACTATTTATCCTGTCAGTCCTGTGCCCTTTCACGGACAGCTCTTCCTTTTGCCATACACCTTTTTTTTTTTTTTTTTTGGTTTGTTTTGGATCAGGTAAACAGCAGCATTAAGCAATGAGGGACCTGCATGTCCTTGTTTGTTTTTCAGATGTTTGGACCAAATTTAGGAGACATTTTTTTCCAAGTATAATTTTGTCACTCATTTCCCAGTTATCCCCACACTTGAATTCTGTGAACAAAACTGCAGTTAGTATGAGAATCTGTTTTAGCAGTTATCACAAAACTATTTAATATGCTGTTCAGCAATAGGCATACAAAGTACTTCATAGAAAGTGGTGCTTTCTTACAATTCTGGGTTTAAACTGTCATGTAAGTTCTTGAGTACGCGGACGACATGGCCCTGGCCTTTTCCTCATCTTTGTTTGCGAAAGCTTAAGAATATTGTTTCAAAGTCAGGTCAGTGTCTCTGTACTCATTTATTTGGGGTGATAGTTACGCTCTTAATTATAGCATGATCTTTACAAGGTGGAACAACTCTTAAATAGTGTGTACTAAACAAAATCTTCTAATAGTTGTCTTTTGTAACCAGTGGAAGGGATTTTCTGAATTATTGTTGAAGTACTGTGTTACTGAAAACTTTGAAGTTTATTACCTGGGGAAGTATTTTTATGGTTAAACTTGTGAATTTATTTCCCTAACATTGTATAATTTTAATAGCTGTTTGAAAGGGTATTGTAAATTATTGCACTTTTTTATGATATGGTCAGCTGAGGGGAAATAGCTGCATTAAAAAAAGTTCAATTTCTGTAAACAGATCAGATCCTCCTTTACTGCATTCTCTTGAATAAGGGAAGTACAGTCAGTGTCAACAATAGTTGGGATAAGCAGGTAACTAGTTTTAAAAAAAAAAAAAAAAAAAAAACAATTTTGTAAATGTTTGCACAGTTGTGGAATAATTCTGCCTTCTGTTTAAAGTAACTTTTTTCCCCATACGACTCTAATGCGCATAGGTCTGTGGGGGCCAAATCATGCATTCCTTGCATGTCCTAAGTTAAGTTTTCACTGAAGCAAGTCCAAAAAGAGTTGAAGATGGGTACTTTAGCTAATTTTAGTGATAGAGTGGTTTTTGCTACATGAACTGACACTGCAATTGGTTTGTGATATGCTAATAGATGTTGCAAATTACAGGGAAACGCAATTTGGAAATCTTGTGATCAGCTTTTCTTTAAAATCCTATTTAGAGAAAGTCAGCTTGAATTAAGTCTAGCTTCTGATTGCAATCAGACATGTTGGTCCTCATCCTGCAATCCCATCCGTGTAGGCAAATTTGTATTTGCATGACTTCTTATTTCACTGAGGTTCTTAGGATTGTTGGACTGAGGAGGAGAGAGGCATACGTAAACAAGGAGAAAATGACCCTATTTTTTCCAGTACAGCAGTGGTACAAACAGCGTACTGAGCACAAATACTACGTTTACTACTACAGAAAAAATGGACCATGACTACTTTTGTGAGTTTGGGAGGCTAATGCTTTTGCTTTATGAATCTCCCCTTAAGAATCACGGAATTTAATTCCAGTTGTATAAGTATACTGACATAGGATAGGCTCCAATGAAACTACATTTTTGATATAAAGGTTAAAATCAGAATTTTTCCAGAAAAACTTCAAACAGGATTCTCTACTCTACTTAGAGAGATATTTTCTTTTATTTCTAAGATGCTGTTTTTTTACAACTTCTGCTCAGAATAGATTATCTGTTTTCTCATCATATACTTTTCTGTGTATTTAAGTGCTGAAACCAAAAAAAAAAATTACTTTAGAGCAAGCTTTTGGAAGAAGTTTTTGGCAATATTGAATTTGGAGTGGATTGTACTGTGTCTGTGCAAAGATTAGATTTTTTGTCATTTTATTTATTGAAGATGCCATTAAATGTATTGCCGATGTTTCAAGTTGAACTTAAAGATTGAAATGAAGATTAAAGGTAATACACCAACGTGTTGTGTGCCCATTTCTCAGCAAAATTGTACAAAGAATTTGAGAATATCTAATAAATTTTGTTCTGTGGCTTAATGTGAGTGCTTGGCCTACGATTATTGTCTGTCACAAAGGATATGTTTACATATCTGTATCTATCTACCTATATGTGTGTGTATATTTTTTTTTAATTAAAAAAGTGTGCATGTGTTCAGCTTCCACCATCAGAACTGAAGTCCCAAAGACCCTGTTAGGAACAGCATAAGATCAGGGAAATGTCTGTGGAAGTGGTGCTTTTTCTTGACTATACTATATTTTGTCAAATTGTTTTATTCTTATAGTTTTACACTGATAATTCATGTTTTATGTCTGTGAAAGAAGGGACTTGGGAAGTAGACCAGGAAAGCCAGTCCTATTGCACAGCTACTTTTAGAGACACATTTTCTTCATTTCTCATGCCTCTTTGCTCAATCACTTGCTGATTTCTTGGATGTCATTCTGTCCATGTGCAGCACATGCAATATGCTGTACTGAGAATTGTGCTTTCAGAGGAGCTTTTCTTCCCTTTACTGTGCTTTTCAGATGCATCAGCGGAGACCTTGCTTTTGAACATAGGTCATGGCTCTGCTTCAAGAGGGACAAAACTGTTTTGGATGTCAGTGGAAGCAGGGTTGGCACTGTGCAATGGTCTTGAAAAAGGAAACTGAGAAATTACCAGGCTTATTTTAAAAGCCTTCACATTTCGCTCTAAAGATTTGTTACAGAAATGGCTGTTCATTGACATGTAAGTTTCCAGTAAACAAAATGTTGAACTTGAAACCTTATTCGGGAAAAAATTGCAGTGATGGGAAGAGTAGGGAATTTTCCAGCAGTGTAGGTATCTTTCTGCTGGTATAACTGCATTGACTAAAGACTTCTACAAACTTGCTGAAACCTTACCCTGAAGACATGGACTCCTAAGGAGCTGATTTACAAGGGCAAGACTCTGGTAGGAACCAGTTTGGCCTGCCCCAAAGCTAGCTTTCCCATTCCCACAAGTAGGAGACTTGAACTGAGTGTTCTGCTGAAAAGGTGCCAGTTTGGGGGACAGGATGGGAGGAGAGAAGGGGAGAGACTTTATTGTGCAGAAGACCAAAAGCCTGGAGTTGAGGATTGTCTCAGTGCAAGATACTCCCCACTAGCAACATCTGTCCTTAATAAGAAAGATGGTTCATGAGGGAATTCCAAAATCCTGTGCAAAATGCTGTGTCTTACAACACTGGGGAGGCTTGTGCACTGCTGCCCAGGCTGAACTGAGGCGAACAACAAGAGTTAAATGGAAAAACCTCAGTTCAGACTGGTGCTGCCAACTGTTGTTATCGTTAGGGTTAGAAAAGTTACAGCTTAGTATAACTTCAAACTTAGTCTGAAGTTCAATACCAGTTCTATCCCTGTTGTGATACAGATTCTTTGAAAGCTATGATCTGTGACAGTATACTCAGTCGGCCTTCTGCTCAGCAGAAGTCAGTGCCTAACCCTTCAGTAATAAGAGGTTATTTCTTCAAGATGCAGTGCAGCAGTACTTAGAGACTGGTCACTTGAGGCTGTGTGCTTGACATAATCCAAAGATCCTGAGAGCAACAACTAATAATGAAAACCGCAAGATGATGCGAAGACAGTTCAGCTAATCAGGTAACAAAGGAGACAGTAACAAAAATAGTAAGACTTTTGATTTCATAGATCAGCAGTTCTTGGACTCTTCATCTGCAGACCTTTACAAATTTTCCAGTGGGTCATAGATGAATTTAATCTTGCTGCTGTCAGCTATTCTTCATGAATTGTTTAGTCTAAGATGGTGTTTTTCAGCCTGTGGTCGATAGAATATTTCTGTTGGTAACAACAGATGTCTCCGTTGAGTCCTCTAATCTGCTCAGCTAGAGTATTTTTCTCTGTCCTCTTTGCTTTTTACATTTTAATGTCTTTTCCTTACCTTTCTGAGTTGCAGAAACCCTTCAGAACAGAGAAGGGGTGCTATTACCAATCTGTATATTCCTTGCAAAAGAAACAAATTTTTTGAGTACCTTCAGCTGGAGCAGTGGGAACCTATTGAGTTTGATACGTTATTTGTTACAAAATAGGCTTAAAGTACACTGTGTTAGTACTTTGGTGCTACTTTAACTATAGAAAATCTCCCTGTAGACAACAGATACTACTGTTCTTTTCTCTGTATGAGCAAGATCAGATGTGCATGTCTTGTTTCAGCACAGTGCTTAGCAGCAGTTGCATCAAAAAGCCTCGAGCACTGGACAACAGCAATGACCTGTTATGCTTTGATGGGAGCAAGTGAAGTGATTGAGGAGGAGGGGAAAGATGCTTTATGAAGCAGAATTGATGGCTTTTTAAATCAGCTTTAGATATATATCTGTTCTGCACAACTATGATATTTGCATTTAGTCTAGCTCATTCTTTCATGGCTATGCTGGATAGAAAACACTCACTGCCTAGAAGTTGGCTGTCTTCCTTCATCGTCTCTGCCACCTTGAATTTCAAGGAGCTATGGGAGCAGGAATTTGACTCCAGGGTAAAGCTGTAGAAGTTAAACTGGGCAGATTTAAGACAAATTGAGTCATGCTTGTGACGAGCTAGAGGCACAGCTTATTCACTGTGGGCAGCAATGCCAGGCTGTTCTGTCATCCTGGTTTATAACTGTATTCAGACACCAAAGCAGAAATTTTCCCTTCAAATGTTTGGCAGAAAGCTTGCTTTTGTCTAAAATGCTCCTTAAGCACTGTGTGAACCATTCAATCCTAAACCAGATACCAATGAGTTGTGCTTTTTCTTTCTAATTTACAAATAGCAGGGTTTGGTTTAGTTTCTTGTAATAGCTGCTGCAGTGAGACAGTTCTTGGAAAATACAAGGCGCCATCCCAAAAGATGATATCTGCCATATTCTTGAGGGCTTTTTAGCACAGTGCCAGTGTTGTCTTTATGCTAGGAAATGACATACTGCTGGGTTTCTGTGCAACTACCAGAGTAAATGTAATGATATGTGGATGATGCCCTGATGGTCTTTCATGCAGCAGATCTGCTTGCTCCATGTACACAACACTAAACTACTTGTGTCCTTAGACATTCCATTTAATGCCATGAGATGTGAGAAGAGATCTTTGGATAACTTCTCGGTTGTGTCAAATCTTAAGAGTAAAGCTTAATCTATCTTGGAGGTCTTCAGGAACTATCAGAATCTAACAAGACGTGATTTGGAGGGTATAATATGTGATAGTCCTCTTTCCTTCTTGAGCAAAGAGCTATCTCTTCAGGTTGCTATTTGGAGTGTTACCACTGTCATCTTCTAAACCACATCCAGTTGAAGTCTCCAGCTGTGGTCACCAAACATCCTGAGGTCTGTGTTATGTTCTAACCCAAATATCTCCGTCCTTGCTTGAACACCTCCTGAGGTTTCATTTGGATGGAAATCGTCAGTACCTTTTCTCTACAGGGAGGACGGACATAGTACAAAGTTAAATTGCCAGCCCCACCTCATGCTCCGTATAAAGAGATTTCCTGTCAGAGGGAACTGCTCTGCGCTCTCATGCCATGAAATCCAGTGGTCAGTATCTCCAGAGGGATCAGATATTAGAGAACTGTTGCAGGTGTCTTGGCTTACTGTTGCCTATTTGCCTTCAAATACTGCTGCCCGAAACTCTGATGTTGATGGGAAATTGCTCAGTTTCCTCCCAGAGCCTGTGTTTTTTGTTTTATTTTTTGTTGTTTGTTGTTGCTTTTTAAAGTGGCAAAGCTGATTGCTCCATATGGAAATGTTGCTGTGATGCTTTCTGGGAATTGTAGCTGCTTCTGTACTTGCATTCTTCTTTCCAGACCATGCCTCCTTGGTGGACTAAGTTTCCCAAGGTGTATGTATCTCCCCGCCCCAGGAGAGGAGACAGTAGCTGGACCATGGGAGGAGCCCCTGGGCACAGAAGACAACAACAACGTGAAACACTTTAGATGCATTTTTCAAATGAAGATATAATCAGCAGCCACATTTTTGGTGGATAATCAAAAATGTCCCTGGAAAATAGGAACACAGATGATTTTATTGTATTTTTTCCATTTGACATTTTCTACAGAAAGTGCGTTTGCTCGCCTGCTTATTTGTGAAACAGAGCTCCTGATTTTAAGTGCTATTCCTGGAGCAAGCATTGCATTTGGTTTACCATGTGTGACTTCTTGTAAAAGTTCCCTGGGCTTTTGGATGCTGTTCTTGCCAGTGAGAGGAGATGGCTTCCAGCAATAAACATCCCACAAAATTATGTATGTTCTTTAAGAAAAGTACCAAGATTTTCTGTTAATTGCAAAAATACATAATGGATGCCTTCAGCATCTGTTATTTATTCTATAACCAGTTTTCATCCAAAAGTAACCTTTAAACAAACATTAAGATGGGGTAGTTTAACTGTTTCAATGTGTCACACACATCTATGCCCTCCAGTTTAATTATGTTTGAAACACATGCTTATATTTGACTTTTAGTGAGAGGAAAAGTTGTTTATATCTCTAGCGTGTAGACATTCGCAACCTGGAAAAGACGATGCTCTGTGCCAAACCTGAAAGTATGACTCGATCTGTTGGCTTCACTGTTTTTGGAAACAGACCCATCTTAGAGGTATGGTTTTGCTCACATCGCAATTGCTTAAATCTACCACGAGGAGGGGTGCTAGGTTCATAGAGAATAGGATGCAGAATAAAAGTGTCATTCATAGCTGTACCATACTCCACATATATTGAAAGACCTGATCTTTTTTAAAAGTCTGATTTTCTTTTTTTATGGTCATGTAGCTTAAAAAAAAACAAACCAAAACAAAAAAACCCCAAACATGATAAAGAAACAGATATTTTTGGATGGATTTTCATTTCAGAGAGATTGCTATATTAGTAACTTGGCAACAATGAGTATGTTATGCCTTTTTTTTCTTTTTTTGCCAGTTTAATTAAATACATTCGATGAAAGCAACTAGACAGGACCAAAGTAATTATCCGGGTTGTTCTGTGCCGCTATCATCGTAATAGGTTTGTCATTCCCATCCTCAACTAACTAAGCAACTTTCTGGCTTGGGTGAAATCTTTCACTTAGAAAAGGACTCACGTACCTGAAGCCACAGCTAAGAAGTATTCCTTGTGTCTTTCCATTCCAGACTGCCCCAGAAGTGAGATCTGTCCTGGACTGGCAGATAGAAAGTGGAGCTGCTGAAAAAAGCTGGGTGGTAAACACGTGATTCCCTTCTACGGGGGAATTCTAGACAGAAATGACTAACTACGCAGATGAAACTTCAATGTCACTGTTTGGGCTGTTGATTAATGGGTTTGAGTGAGATCATACAGTTGCCTTTTCATCTCATATATGCGTTCTAAAGGACTCTGGAATCCAAAGTTTGATCTAGTTTACCCCTTCAGCCATGGCTGTGAAGGTACTGCCTAGGAATCCCTCAGAAAAGAATAATATCAGACCCACGTTTGCTGCAAGTCCTGCTTACGACCTCAGACTCTGGTAGTGGCAACAGCAGGAAGTCAGAATGGGTTTGGCATCTTGTCTAGTGGAGGGCAGAGGAGGCTGGGGATAGAGGCAGGGGTTTGCATTGACAAAGTGTTGTTCTGGGGCATGGCTAGTAATTATGAACACGGGCCATGAGCGGGACCAAGACCAGCAGGAATCCCCTACTCGGCTGCGGTGATGTGCAGGAACATATCTGAGCAGAAGGAGAAGGCATCTCTTTCTGCAGCTGTGGAAGCAGGGGCAAGAGTGGAGTTGGTTTATGCTTTAATATCTTGCTGAGTTTTAACACCTTGTTTTGCTTCCTGCAAAACCCTGTGCTAGACAGTGTCTCAGGAGGAGCAGCAGACAAATTTGTTTCGCTAAGAATGGCTTAGGAGCTGCTGACCAACTTCTAGTCACTGTCCCATGCTGCGTTTGTTTCAGGATTAGCCTGCCATAGGACCTGTTCTCCATCTGCTATTCCAGTGACTTCTTGGCCTAGTGTCACATTGTTCTTTCAGTACTGGCAGGCAGCGAACGGCATCACTTTTGGGTACTAAGCGTTAATCATTTGGCAGGCCCTTTGCAGTGAATCTCCTACTCCTCTGTGCTTAGATGCATTCCTGCTCCCCATTCTTTAAGCAACCTGTCACATCCTCTGTTATGGATGGGGAAATTAATGCATGGAGGGACTGTGAAACTTATCACACAGTCCAACTAAGTGGCAAAGTGGGAAGTATCCCTTGCTTGCAAAGGGCAGCTGCTCAGATTCAAGCAAATTAGCTTCTAACTCAATACAGTTAACAGAGCAAGGTCCCTTACAAAGGAAGGCTTACCGTGCTCTAGGAGAACGTTGTTGCATCAATTCAATGAACTGAGGGTAATTTACTACGAAGCTATTTTAGATGGTTAGGTCAGGATGTTAAACAAATTCTGTTGTTTGTCCAAAATGTTTAGAGATTTTTTTTTCTGGGAAACTCATAAATGTCATCTTTCTGGAACAACTGTTCATGTTGGAAGAGAAGTACCTCGAACAAGTTAACACAATTACAGGCATAGTCTGAGAACCAAAAATAGCTTGGGAGTCCAGTTCCCCCTCCTGAGGGATATAACATCTCTCAGTAGTTCTCTCTAACCTGCTGATGTCTGTCACCACTGAAGAATGAAAACCTAGATAATTCTGCCACAGATAACATGTATTTTAAAAAGTTAATAAGAACAGCAGTTAATTAAAATGATAAGGTACAAATAACCTTAATGACAAAAATTGTGATAACCTTCACTTTGAAAATGAGTTAAAAAGTGACATATCCATTGACTGATGGTGTGATGGAGAAGGAAGGTTTTGAATCTCTCTGGGAGAGCAGATAAGTTTCTACTCTCTGAGCATGCAGACGGTCATCCCTGCAGCTACCAACAGCGGACAGGAGGAGTATTAAGATGCTTAATTAGCTTGGTTGTCTCTCTTCCATCAAGAACAATTAACTACTGCCTTATATCTCCTGCTGCACAGTCTCATAACAATACTAGATCTGGGGCAAAGAAATGGGTAAAGATGGGGAGGTGAGTGGGTCCCCATATGGAAGCTTATGTGATCTTTTCTTTGCTAGGTTCCCTAG
Source organism: Struthio camelus (assembly GCF_040807025.1). Lineage (NCBI taxonomy): Eukaryota > Metazoa > Chordata > Aves > Struthioniformes > Struthionidae > Struthio > Struthio camelus. Next base: position 28,599,753 of record NC_090949.1, read on the forward strand.
TATGCTACATCTGCCCACGCTAGCTCCTGCCAAGTTGTTGATGCCTTTGAAACTGTGTGGGGCCAAAAGGGCTTACCGGATAGCAGAGAGGTAGCTGCTGATGTAAGTGGAAAGATTTCCACACAGGTTATATGCGGAGTGTTGGGAGGTGCTGAAGGGCAGAGAAGAGAAAAAGGATATGGCAAAAACCTGAAGGTGACAGAATCCCTAGCACAAATGCAAGGTAACACTAACGCGCTACTAACTGGTCTAATTGTTTCCAACAGATAGAGAGTTAGCCCTGGATCTCCCCTAGGTGCCCAGAGCACTGCAGTGAGGATAGGTGCTTCTGCACTGGGCTCTTGCTGAGCCCTGAAGTCAGTGCTGGTTGCAGAATGTGAATGGGGGCTCAGGATGTCCTGTCTGGGGAAGGAGATGCTGTTCCGCAGTCTGTGCTTTGGGCTCCAGGGAAGGTCCAGAGGTGAGGGCTTGTCTGTCTCTGGTTTCCGCTATTACTGCTTTGGTTTGCTTGTGCAAACCCCTGGGCAAAGCTGCCTCTGGACTTTCTGAGGGTGGTTGTGCTGGGCCGTGTGAGTGGAAGTTGCTGGGGGTATTTTTTAGCTGTGCCAAGAACATGTGGCCGTTACTTCCTTGTATTTTGTAAGGCACAATCAGGTGTTGCTGGAGGCAGAGCGAGGACCTGTATGTGGTAACAGGAGTGGGGCCAAAAGCACAAAGCTTTGGGAATCCCTGGTGTAGAGGTCTTCATAGGCTGCAGGGCCTCCTTGCGCTGCTTGTTGGTCCCTTTGCTCTGGCACAACCGTGCAGTAAATTCTACAAAGCTCCTGAGTCATTAAAGAGTTCAATGTTACTCAAAGGGACTTTGGTGCCACAAAGCCTGCGTGACTGGAGAGCCTGCCAGGCACTAAGAGAGCATGAAATTAGGTTAAAAATAATTTGAAGCTCATTTTTTTTCTCTGCTTTCTGATTCCCCTCCCCCCACTTTTTTTTGTTTCTCTCCAATGATGACAAGGAGCAGGAAAGGTTTTTGTGGGTTTTTTTTTGTTGTTTTTAAGTGAGCTAAGATTTTTGTGTCATCTCTTGCTTTTGGGAGCTTCATTTAAAGAAAAAACCCAACTCCCTCTGCACCCAATATTGCAAGTGTTTGAAGGATGCATATCTAGCTCCATTTGCTGTATGGTGCTTGAGAAAACTTCACTTGTAGTCCCTGTATTGCAGAGGTTAAGCTTAAACTGAGAAAAAGAGCAAAGAACCAGAGGTGAAAGAGAAACAGAGAAGGTCAAACAAACACCTGCAGCTGGCCAGTTAAATCTTATTTGCTGAAGGACTTTGTTGTGGCAGATGAGCTGCCACATTTTAGCAATCAGGTGGCAAACTCTGCGTGTCAGGACTCAGCCCTAACTGCAGATCAGTAAGGAGTTGCTGAGGAGTACGTTTACCTGGTCTTCTTCTCTGCTTGGTTTTAAGTCAGAGCCAACTCTAATGAGCAAGCAACCTGAAGGAGTAAACCCTGGGCTGTGGCACAGGCAGCAGAGGCATAAAGAGCAGAGGTCCTGTGTTGTCTTCTGCCTGTAGCAGTATCTAGCGCCAGCCCTGGCCTCTGTTTCATGTGTCCCAGGGGATCTTGTCTGCACAGCAGTGGTTGATGTTCATAACACTACAGTGCACGATGTGTTTGTGATGCCATTATGGCCTTTCCATGTCAAAAAGGTATTTTTAGCGCCCGAGAGGCTTGATAGAAACAAATGTTGTTTGTAATGGTGTCGAGCTGTCCCTGGGGACCTGATGGCTCCTTGCACTACTGCCTGCTGTGCTCCTATGCAGGGAAAGGCAAGTCCATTCCCCGGGATGCTCGCAATCCTGGCCTTGATTATTTGTGCATTTCAGCATGTGATTGCGTGCAACATGTGAATAGAGGTAAATGAGCTATTCATATGCTTAAAAGTTAGGTGCCCACCAAATCATGTCTGGCACGTGGCTGGCAGCTAAAGAGAGGAGGAGAGACGTGTTGCCACTGCTGTTCGTGGCCAAGGGAGGAGAGGCCGTGAGCCTTCGGGGGTGAGCGAGCAAGAACCGGTGGGCAGCCTGACTCCAGTGGGCAAGGCCTGGCCATAGGACCCTGAGAGGCAGGATGCCAGCGGGGTGGCAGTGCCAAAGTGTATGTCAGGGGCGTAGAGCCCGTCCAGGAGGCAGGTGCATTAGCTGAGCATCCTTGCAGATGTGGGTGTCCCTGTCTGCATCCTGCTCATCTGGATTTCCCCCTCTCCCTGCCCATAGATATGTTGGCTGTCCCCAGCTCCTTTAGATGAGACACTAAAGGCATCTCATGACATCCCTGGGAGTGAAGCCACTGCCAGTGGAATGAAAAAGCCTTTCTGAAGGCAAAGCGTTCTCGTTAATTTAAGGAAGCTGCCTTCTGAGTCTGACCTTTGGGTGTGCAGTGATGCCACACGGATTTAGTCTGGATCCAATCCCCTCTCCTTCTGTCTTTCTGCTCCTGAAATGGGAGATATCATCCTACTGTGCAGTCTTTTAAGTGACCTGAATGTTGGTTGTCTCTCTTGCCTAACGAAAGAAGCTGTCTCTGGGATGCTGCGTGAAGTCATAGCTCTATTTTAAGGTGTGCTCACAATCACTCTTTAATACTTGTCTCGTCTCCCCTGCCTTGTGATTCAGGCAAATGCATGTTCCCAATGAAAGGTTTGTTTTAGGGAAAGTTGAGGGCACGCCAGGGCCTGTAGGTCTGTGAATAGGTCTGTTGTTGAGGCCACTGTGGTCTTTTAATTAAATGTCCTTTGGTAGGAAAGGGAGGAACGATGGGCACCTGGGATGTCTGCAGGCCCCCCTTGATTTGTGAATGAGAGGAGCTGTCGGCTGATGTCGCGCCTTGCCTGGTGGGCAGGAGCGTTGCTGCAGGCTGGATGGTGGTGAGATAGGTGGAAATCAGTCCCTTGCTGCTCTCTGATGGAAAAGGCAACTGTAAAACTGCTTGAAATACACTTCTGAAATAGAAAAAAAACTATCAGCAGCTGCTAGGAGGCTCTTGGGGATAGTCCAGAAATGACATATTCACTGCTGGTCTCTGTCCAGAGAGCAACAGTTTGATCTGATTGTAGGACATACATATATTTCTCGGGCAAAATATAATCCCTCTGCAGGGAATGAAATAAGTTCTCACAGCAAGTACCTTTCACTGATTAACTATGGTGTCTTCCTGGTTTTAGTCTTACTGTGCCCCTCCCTTGCCTAGGACTGGGAAGAGCTGTGATCCCTTCCAGGCCCTGCCAGTTTCCCTGGCTGGGCCACCAAACAGCATCTGCTCTGCAAATTGAAAAGACGACAGCCCCTCTGGGCCTGTTAGGCTACAAGGAAGCAACAACAGTAATTTTCTTTCACGTGAGAGCAAGCAATTGCTAAGCAGGATTGCTGCATGCCCGAGTCCTTCCTGCCCTGTGAGTGTCTGGGTCATTTCTGGGTGACGGCTGGGACCACCAGCAGGAACAGTGGGACCTTGCAAGGCAGGAACTGTGATGGCCATCCCAAACTGAACAGTCACCAAATTAGAGCCCTTCAGCAAGTGACTGAGAACCAGGTTTGTTCAATCTTTTCAGGATCTAAAGACCTACTTTATTTGCCGCTGCTGCTTTCAAATCTTGTGCTTGGGTGCTGCCTGGTAGGAGCTGTTGCATGGTATTTGCCAGAGTACTACATGTTGAGCTGGTGCCTGAGCTCTCCATGCCCTGAGTAAGAAGTTGGGTCTGGCACGGACCGTTTTTACCCTTTGGCCATCTGTGCTCTCTGCTGTGGGCCAAGCTCCCTGGCTGGTAGCTGCTTGCCCGCCAAACCTCGAGGCACACTCTGGCTGCAGTGGCAGCCTGGGCATAGTCTCACTGTTGATACTCTTCCCGCTGCATGGAAAAGCCTCTGAAACGAGGGTCAGCCAAGGATCTGGCAGCTGATGGGGATCTCCAGCATAAACCCACTTGGTATATATGCCTGTCTCCCTCCCCCCCGCACCCCCACAAATCTTTAAAGTAAACAATCAAAGGGCAGTGGTGGAAAAGAAAACATAAACAGGAAAAGTTATTGGAAGGGCAAGTTTCAGAATGAGCTGATGCCACGAAGGTAGGAGATGAATTGCTGGAGCGTGCGTGAAATGAACGGCACCAGCAGCGATATGGTCAGACTTTTGGTGAAAACAAGGAGCGAGGGGAACTGTCTGGCTCCAGACAATACCTGGTGCAGAGAGGAAGAGATCTGCCAGCAATCAGTTTGTGAGGCTAATGAGAGGTGATCTTGGCAGGTCATTCAGAAAATTTGGTCTGCTGGCACAGGAAGGACATAATAGCCTTGGATTGATGTTATCTCGGTGGCTGTGTGCAGTGAAGGAGGGAGCCAAACAAGGAGGTGAGCTGGAGCCTGGCTTTGAGACCTGCCCTGTAGTGGTGACGGCTGGTCGCTTGCTGGAGAGGGGACATGCTCCGCTGGAGCCACTGGGCTGTTGTCTGACAGCGGGGGGAGCCCAGGGGGGTGTGCTAGAGAGGGACGCGCAAGGGATCAGCATCTGAGCTAGGCTGGCTTCAAAATAAGCATTTGCTTGACTTAAATCTTTCTGTTTCAAACTGACTCTATTTTGCCTGCATTCTCCCTAATGTAGGATACGATAATTTTCAGGCCTGTTTCCAAGGAAAAATTGAAATAGTTTTGATGTTGTTGGTGTGTGAATCTCCCTGCCTGACAATCAAATTCCATCAAATCTGTGATTTTAAGAAAAGTTTCAGTTTTGTTCATATCTGTGGCTTGATGCTTTGCTAGAGTTTAGCACAGGTCCTACCTAGAGGAGGGGGGGAGGTGGGAGGGCTCTAAACTGTATTGTGCAGGGAGCTAGTCCCAAATCCCACAAGATCTATGTACAAAACTTGTATCTCTGTGGGAATTGGGCATCTGACTTTTTCTGCTGAGTTTAGCTGAAGTGACTTTCCCAAGGCTAGCTAGGCGCTCCGTAGCAGAAAAGAGAGGGGACCTCAAATCTGCTGGGTAACAAACATGTACCTTTAACAAACCATCTTGTCTCCTCTTCAGTCCACTTTAACAGGCAACGAACTCACAATACCTACTGAAAGAAAATCTGCTCATCAATATATGTTTGTATCAGCTGGTTTAACACTGGTTGGCGTATTTCTAGAGTACTAACAAAAAAGGAATTGATTTATTATTTTCATGACATTCTTATATTTAAATAGCAATTTCATGACTAGAATGAACCTGCTGAATAAACACTCATTGCCTTGCATTGCAAAGAGATTACATTTGTTGTGCTTGCAGAAATGACTTTCTGTTGTCATGCATTGCACTTTAAAAGCAAAAAATAATACCTAAACAACCAAAAGCATCTTACTTAAATATGGTGCCTATTTGGAAGGAAAACAAGTTTGGTTTTATGTGTGTAGTTCAATTTATTTTACACTAATTTGATCTTTTTTCGATGCAACCTGATTAGTTCCACATGTTTCCCCCAACATTTGGCCAGTAAAACTGTGTGTCTGAATCACCAACTAGATAAATAATTGGCAACTTCAAGGATCCAGTCTCCTAAATCATTCTGCAGTTGCTTGTGATCCTAGCATATCTTGGTAGCTTGTGTGTTTGAGGCAACGTGAAGTCTAATCTGGGTTTTCACTGGCCCCAGGAGACCAACAAAGTGCAGATTATGGAGCCTCACGTCGGCTTGTCTTGGCACATCTCATGGAAGAACACAGTGAGCTGCTGGGGAATGCAAAAGCAGAGCTGGTATTTATAGCTGAGGCTGAAGAGCCTTACCAAAATGGGCATCCCAGTGTGTGCACCTGGCAGCTGCGTGCCCGCTCTGGCGAAGAGCTGACAGCCGAAGGAGGCACCGCGCGGCCGAGGCGTCTCCTCGCCGCATTGCCGGCACAACGTGCCATGCGGAGGTGGCAGGTGATCTGCCCCACACCACTGTGTGGCTTGCACTTCCCCCGGGTTTCTTGTGTCTGTGGCTGGGGAAGCAGTGACCTACCTGACAGCGCTGCCAGGGGATGCCAGGCTTGCGTATGCAATTTAACAGACTGATCCTGAAATGGGCAGTTCGGTCATCTGGTTTGTCTTCTCCAAATGCATGTTATTGAATTTGGGCCAGCTGGACCTAGGATCAGTCTCCACCTGTGTCCTGCAAAGTAGCCCATGTGGTAGGAAATGAGAAGCACAGAGGTTTGTGCTGTGGCCCAGTATGTCTTCCACCTGGCCTGGGCTAAGCAATGTGTGTGTATTAGGAGATTTAACACAGGCATGTATCTGCTGCTTCATATGTGGTTGCCGCCTCGTTTCTGAGAGGGACGCAATTCCCTCTCCTTGAACAAAAGATAGAGAAGCTGGACGTTAGCTCTCCTGTCCCAGCTGGTTGTTTCTGGTTTGGTTTATTTTTTAGGGGTGCTATTTGGGTCTAATTGAAATTAAGATCCAAAGCATAACCCCACCGTGGCTGGAGAAGTTGCACAGCTGTCCTATGACTGTAAAGGGAGCAGAAGTAGGTGCTCTCTTGTCTTGTTTTGGAGGTTGGATTGCTGTTCAAAACACAAGAAGGTGCCGAAAGCAGAACAAGAGACGGCTCATCAGTGAACTCTGTGCTTGAGAAAACTAGTATAAATCTGGAACAGACCCATCATCTTCAGACAGAGCCGGCTCCAGGCTTCTCAGCAGGGGAGGCACTGCTTTTGCTAGTCTGGAAAAACAAAGCAGCCCAAATATGCCTTGTGAGAAGTCATGGACCCTTAGCATGTACAGGCAGCTTTGGAGCCAGCCTGGCACCTTAGGTGAGGTGCTGATGAGCCACATGGCAGTTTCTGGGGGCTGTGAGCGTGGGAGGAGCAAAGCTGCTCACCCCCTTCAGATGACATTAAGGAGTTAAAGGTAAGAAAAGGTAAGTTAAAGGAGAACAAAGGGATTATGCCATGCTGGGAAAAAGGTCACATTAACATACTGCAGAGTGTGACAGTGACAGCCGTGAATGCCAGATTAGCTCATTGAGTTAAAGCTGAGTAAATCAGCATGCTTTTATGTGCATCTCCTCATCATGATTTGAGCCAGCTTTGTTTTTGTGGTGGCAATATCGGACACGGGCATCTGAAGTCCACTCAGGTCCTAGTTCTTGTTTAGCTGCTGCCTGTTTCAAACCCTGGATGTAGACACCACAGACACTGCAGATGCAGCTGTGCTGGGGAGGGGATTTAGATCTTATAGTGATGGGGATACTCAGCGGGAACCGTAGCATAATCCTCCTACCTGATGCCTTCGTTATCCCAATTAATACAATGAGGAGAAACTAGATGGACACCTTTGCTCGAAGACTAACCCATGTACCTCCCCTGTCTTCCCAGGGAGAGAATTGCTAGTGCAGCTAGGTGCTTTGTTCTGATAGGTTTTTCTTACATTTTTCTTAGCATGGTGTTGAGAAATGGTGTCCGAAGAGATGAATGCAGTTTGTGTCCGTGTGTGGCATGCACCACAGGGTGTCAGCGCTGGGAGGAAGGGTGGTGGGTGCACCCCAATGCCGGGGTGCTTGGGGACTCCCAAGCAGTTGTCAGGCTTTCGGTGTCAGGGACTCAGAGAAGCTGAGTGAGCCCCTTTGCTGATGGATGGGACCAGTGGGCGGAAGTTTCCCATGCAACTGGTCAGCTGTACTGTCCAGTGCGTGGGAGGGGGCAGCAGCATCTCAACCTCTTCCCTGGCCTTCCTCTTGTATTTAATGGGCTTACTTTTCCCTCTCCCTGCCCTCTCCAAAGTTTGGATCAGAGTTTGGGTCCAGGTTTTGCAGAGCGCGGCTCATTTCCATAGCTTCTCAAGCCCTTACCTTCCTGCTCGTCCAACCCGGGGAGGACTAGGCTGGTTCCTGATTTTGCTGTAGGGCTGCAGAGTCCCTCTGTGTGCAGGGAAGATCTCGTGGGGGAGAAGGGTGAAAGGAAGCAGGGCTAGAAGAAGCATTTTGGTGGTCAATGCAAGGGTCCAAGTTGAGTTAGGTGTTCATGTTTTTCAGTTTTCAGAGTGTTGAGTATTTTGTACAGTTGTGAGATTTTAGGATTCGCAATGCAGACTTTCTATATTTTGTTGTTTACTGAGATTTACTTGTATTTTTGTTGGTGGTGGTGGGTTTTTTTTTTTTTTTTAAGAAAATTTACCCTTCAACTTATTGAGAGTATTTATGCTTTTTTTACTGTAAAATAGAAAAAAGCATCTGTAACCATTCCTCTTCCAACAGCAACATCTGTAAAACCTTAAAACTGGAAGGAGGCAGGAACTAAGAGATTTATAACCTCCCACTGAAGTTTTGGAACGACCTTATTTCCCGGCAATTAGCTTTGCTCAAAATATTTTTGTTTCCTATTAGAATCAATTTACTAACATTTACATTGATATGTTTAATAGTTGTTGGCCATCTCTGAACTCAAGCAGGCGGCAGGGTGGGAGAAGAAGGGGGAACATGCTCTTTAAACTGTAGGCACGTTTGTATTGCATTGTGAGCTATGTTTGCTGATGATGGCAAACGCATCCATCATGCCGTGCTCTAGGATGGAAAATGACATCTTCTGGAAGTTGGGGAATATGTAGAAGGAACTGGTCTTTGACCAAAGCTTCCCTGACACCAGTAGATCAGGACTAGCTCCATTGCCTTTGCCAGAGGGTGAATTTTGTTCTAGCCGAAACATGCAGAGAAGATAGAGCTGCATCTACCTGCAAGCTGCTGTAGGAATGAGTGAGGGTGCTGATGGACAAGCAGCACTGAGGTGCTATAAGAGCTTACTGCTGCCAAATCCGGGACATGGAGGCAAGCAGGTGTCCGACTCAGTCCCTGCAGTTCACAGTCTGGCAGACTTGAGCCAGCTGACCTTGGGAGCAGTTTAAGTTAAAAAGCTAGATTTAGGAGTGGGTGGCTGGAAGGATCGTTCCCCTCCTACAATGGATATGGATCTCCTGGCAGAGTAGGGAGCTGGTGACAGCAGCTCCTGAGACCTTTCCAGGACAGTCTGGGAGGCAAAACTTGTCAAAGCCTTTAGCAGGAAGCAGATTTTTGCTTAGGGTTTGGGGCGCATGCCTTGTCTGTCTGTCTATCTGTCTCTCTCTCTCTCTCTCTGTGAGCCTCTCTCTCTCTTTTGTGTGTATTAGGATGTTGAGAACATGACATAATGGGATGAAATTGAGAATCAGGCATTTTGGGCTGAATTGCAAAGCGAGAAAAGCTCAATGCCTGAACACGTTCCTAGTCTGGGTAGGAAAGCACCAGCCAATGCTGTGGCAGTCTTGTCTTGTGGGAGCAGAAGAAACGCCTGTTTGCTCCTTGGCTTTGGGACCAGGAAGATAAATGTTACGTCTAGATAAAAGTCCTGGGCAGATCTGGAAAAGATGAATGATTCAACTGTTGAAAAAAAAAAACATTTCTAGAGATGCTGAAACAAAGTCAAATTGGAAAAACTGGCAATGTTTAAGGACAGTGCTTTGTTTCTTTGTTTTAAAATGATCAGCTTACTTTGAGAATTGAAAGAACAAAAAAAATGGATGTTTTTAACTGGCTGCAGGATGTCCCTGTAATGGACAGCATGGAGAAAAAAACTTTTTGGGGAAATGATGTAGCCCTGCATGTAATGGATTGTTGCACTTGGCATTCTGTAGCTTTTTGTTGTTTATTTGCTTATTTGGTTTCTGAGTGTTTTTCATCATGGGATATTGCTTGGGAAGTTTTCTTCAGGATGGACAGCAAATGGTGTCATCTCAACTTCTGTTTAAGAATGTAGATGATTCATTTACTTTGGGTTGAAAAAAACATCCCCAGCCCAACTACTCTTCCAGCTATGCCACAATTGACCATCTCCTATGCTATGGAGTTTTAACTGTACAGCCTTATAAAACAGTTACCTGGATAACCAAAATGGTCCAGGTTAAAAACAAAAAAAAAAAAAATCAACAAACAAAAAAAGCCCTTGTGGGGATGCGGCAGTGAACTCTAGCATGACGGTGCAGGCAGCTGGGACGGCAACTTCTTAATCTGGTTTTCTCTTGGAAGATAAGGTAAATGAATATTCAGCTGCTCAGATGATCTCTTCCCATAAATCACCCCAGTAACTGAGACTCTTTCCCTAGTCATGTATGCACTGCATTTGACATAGCCACTTTCTAACAAAACGTATGAGATGCATTGTGGGTGAAGAGGCTCTTTTGACAACCTTGGAGAACAAAGCTGTGTGCCCCTAAGAGGCAGTAGTTACCTTTCCTCTATCCTGCCCCAGGGACCTAGGCTAGGGAGCTGTGCTGGGTTCGTGGCACTGCTGGTGAGACTGCTTAGTGCCGTGTCCTTTTGGCAGGGCAGGAGGTTGGTAGAGATCTCTGCGGTACCGCACCAAGCCCACCTGCTCTGGCATCCTCCATAGGTGACTGGAGTAAGACAAGGCAAGGACGAGACCAGGCTGAGGATTGTGACACCAAGAAAACCCCCAAAACCTCCCTTACACGTGGGGACTTTGGGTATTCGGGTGAAGAACGCCCTCTTGCTCTTTGCTGCAGTCTCGCCACAGTGCCTGCTGCAGAGGGAGGGTGCAGCCGTCCGTCATCGGCCTGCTTCACTCCAGGCATTCCTGGTGCAAGTCTCTTCAGGTTTGCCTATTCTTTTTGTATAGCCTAATAATTCCTCCTCTGAGAAGCTTATTTATATATTTTTTTTCTTTTCACAGGGCTGGGACGGCTCCCTGCTCTTCATCCTTCCCTATTGAAAAAAATTCTCCTCTCCTTTAGTTACAGAGAGACTCCTTGGTATGTGCCATGTGGTTTTGCTGCCTGGATTGCTCTGGACGATCCCTGCTCAGCCAGCTTCCTGCACAGGCAGGAGCGCAGTGTCCAAACACTGGCAGGATCAGTGCTACGGCTCAAGAAATACAAATGCTGCTCCAGTACAAAGTAACGTGGAAGGATTAGGACAGCTGAGTTCTCCTGACGTTGTTGGGGTTTTTGTGTTGTTTGTTTGTTTGTTTTCTTTTTTTTTCCCCCTCTGAAAAGCATTGCATGGATGGATGCAGGGGACTTTCTCACACACCTTGCCTGCATTTACATCTGATTGTGCTGGGATCAAAGAACTGATTCACCAGCAAAGCCTAGGGAATGCCACACTGCTGCGCAGTGTCTGCAGGGAGCCATGTGTGCGTTACTCGTGTTACAGCCCCACAGAGTAGACCTGCTCATTCTGGATGTCCCAGTCCCTTGGCAGATGTTCCGACACCTAGCGTGGAGCATCTTGATTGCTGGGTTTGTTGCTGCAGTTTTTGCATGGGGAGCCGTATAAATGCTGTGTGTTCAACAGTGACAGCTCCAGTTTCTGTTGCCCTGGGTTGGCTTTCAACTAGTGCCTTAAAATGGAGGTTCATCTTTTCTAACCTTATTTTTAGTCTAATCTAACCATCTGGGTTCCCCATGCAGTCTGCAGGGAGAGAAGGCTTTGTTCAGAAGATGAAATAAGCTGGCTCTCTTGCGTTACAGGTTAGTCCTGGAAGCAGACAAGATGCTTTCCAGACAAATGTGGAAGCACAGGTCGAGTTTTGATGCCTAACACCGTCACGTGCAGCAGGCTTCTATGATGATCAAGGGGACAGACTGATCATACAGCAGATACTTAAAGCACTTGCCTCACCCAGCCTCACTAAGCAAAGGGTTTCTGTAAGTTGCCCAAAAATGCCTTAGGAAGGCTGAACGTCAAGGGAGGAGGAGATGCATTTAAGATCTATGTTGGCTCCCCAACAAAAGGGATAAACTGGACACAGACTGATTTAAGCTGCCAGTATGAAGAAGCTTTTAACCATTAGGAAGGTGAAGTGCTGAAACCAGCTAAGGCAAGAGGTGGTGGGAAGCAAAAACTCAGAAGAGTTTTATGACTCTTGATAGCTTTTAGAAAGGGATGAGCTGCCCTGAGAGGCCCTTTCTCATCTCACTCCCTGTGGACTTATTTCTGTAGTATCCACCCCTAAAAGACTACTTCCCCCACCTTAAGTAGACAGTATTGTGGTTAAAGGTAGCATAAAAAGAGCAATTTAATTAATGTAATTCATACTACTCCCACCCAGTGCCTATCAAAAGATCTGCTGACCACAGCACTTAATTTCTCCTCCAGTTTTGTCTCAGTGCAGACATGGCAGCTGGGGACCTGCAATTGCTCTGTTGTGATGATGGTCCCTTCTGCATGAGCTCCCTGCAGCTCTCTGACTCCAGGGAGTGCTGTGAAGGACTTTTCTCGAGGCCCATGCCCGTATGAACCCTTTTATCCCCCAGACCAGCATGTTACTATGCGACATGTCGCTGGTACCACAAGAATGGTTGGAGGGCCAAGCAAAGGCTGTCTGGACACTCACACGTGGCAGGATTCAGTCCTAGCTCCTGGAGCATCTGGTTGGTGGAGATGCCTCGGGATGTGACAGTGCTTGTGGGGGAAGAGGGAGGCAAACTGGGTTTCTGCAGTTAAACAGCAGGGCTGATGGACCTTCCCATCCTATCCTCATGGCTCTTCTGCTACCAAAAGTAGGTCTCCAGATCACTTTAGCTGGACCGTGGGGCCATTCCAGCTGGCTCTGGTTTCTTTGGCCCATCTAATCCTGACAGTCCCTCCTGCAGCTGCCAGCCTGTCAGCAGCGCAGTGGTGTGCAGCGGTAGCAATGTGCAGGGGCTGGTGGGATCTGGGGAAGGGGATCTATTTATTTCACATACAGCACCAAGGATTCATCCTATGCAACCAAGTTCTGCTCACAAACAGCCCCCTTGAGCTGAAAGGTGCCCTGGCTTGATTCCTGCCCATTGGACAAAGTGGCTTTTCAGCAGTGGATTATTCTGGTAGAGATATCATAATTCAAAAGTGTGTGTTTTTTGGGGAGGGTTCTTTTGTGCTGGGAGCTGTCACACAACGTGTGGGAACGTTCCTTTTCTTTTTTTTCTTGAAGGACAGGTTTCTTTTCATCTCCCAGCTGCAGGCAGGCTAAGCGCATGCAATTATTCAGGGCCAGGGATGTGTGCATGCACATGTTTATTTTTTATTTTTTTTTTAAGAACAATGTTGTGGCGGCTGACAGCTAATCCTAAATTTGGGATATCTGACATTGTAATGAGAAAACAAACCTTTCTGCACTTAAAATGAATGACAGGCCAGATTTGGCCCCAGCAACCTTCAGAACTCGTTTGACCTTGCAACCAGACCTCCTAGGCTGACTGACAGCTTTTTACAGCCGAATTAGAGCTGAGCTGACCTTGTTTATCTGGGGATTCACCTGGGAGACAGCAGGCATGTCCAGGGATATTAAGTCTCAAGCTGAAAATGTTTGCTCAGGTATTAGGGAGAGAGTTAATTTAGATAGAATACCTTCTATGTGGCACCAGTTACTGCTCTGAGGGACAAAGCACCCATCGGCTGATGACAGTTGTTTTAGACTTTCTTTAGAAATCGGAATTGTTTTGCAGTACAGCTGGAGCGGGGCTATGCAGAGTCCTTGGATTCACTCTGAATTTCTTTTCGTGTTTACTATTTCTTAGATTTTGGTAAAAATGTTCCCAGGTGAAGGTACGGGTTTGCTAGCCTCTCTGCAAAGGGCTCTTGCAGCTAACACCAGGAGAAGCATGTGCTGGACGGTGTGGATTCAGTTTTACTTCACCAAATGTGACGTATGTGAACCAACATCCATCACCAGTGAAGGGTGGCATGCTGTCCCTTTTCCTCCGCTGAGGCATGCTGAGTCCACCAAGATGCTTTATGCCCAATATGGGGATTCAGGAGGTAGCTGGGAAGTAACAACTTTTCTACTCCTTTTGTGTGGGCTCAGACTGACAGGACAAGCGTCCCAGGCTGCCTATCCCCCACCCTGGAGCTGGTTTGGGCAAAAAGGGGTCTCAGAGCAAGCCAGTGGCCAGTGCTCACCCTGCCCTGTCTGCACCCATGTGACTGGTGCCCCAGCCCCATGGGCTCCAAGCTTGTCATGGTTATAGTGATGTTTAACTCTCTTTCTGCCAGGTGGATATTTTTGGCTGGGGTTTCTTTTTCGTGTCCCATTGCCTCTGGGTGTAATGACAATGGCTGTGGCTGTGGAGACAGCCCAGTGCCCCCACGACCTGGAAGGTGCCATCTGGAGGTCTCTCCTCCTGATACCTCGCCACACGTGGGGCAGCTGAGGGTACATCTCAGACACCATGCAGACAACCACACAGGAACTGACCGGGCAGAGGCAACACCCCAGGGTGACAAGGGGTTGACACGAACTGTGCCAGCTCTGAGAGACTCTGCCTGAAGTAGGTCCCTCTGGATTTCACCTGGGGAATTAACTCATTTTAGCAGTTTCATTTCATCTGCTGTGTGGCTTGTTGCAATCTCTGACATACATACCCACTCATGCTCTCTAAAAGCCATGCAATCCTCCTGCAGCGTCGCTGGGGTCCAGGGGAAGAGCAGTCTGAGAGGATCCTGGATGCAGGAAGACCATGTGTGGGTGGTGTTTTGTTTTTGTTTTTTCTTTCTCCCTCCTTTGGAGGCTTGTAGATAACTAACATCCCTCGATATCTGTACTACTGCATGGGTGGTCCTGGCTGGATCCCATCCTCAGGGAGGACCCAAGTATTGCTATTCCTGGGAGTTCAAAGCTGCAGAGCAGCCTTATCCCTGCACAAGGCCTTGCTCTGGCAGGTATATTTACTGCTGATCTTTCCCAGGCTTTCATCACCTGAAGAATACTATGTTTGAATCTGCGCTGCTGCTCAGCCTTTACGGACCCTTGTGCCTTCAGCTCTGACATGTGTGTGGTAGGCACCAGAGGATTCATGAAAGATGATTATTTCTGTAAGTCCATGGAGAGGTGATTACCCTTATGCTTCAGCAGTTAGGACAATGTGGTGGTCTGGGTGAGTGCGAAAATGCATGTGAAAACATTGCAAATCATGTGCTGGGCTTTCTCTGGGCTGTGTTATGGGTTGCCAAAGCCAATTCTCTTGTGATTTTTCATTTTAGCTGTGTTGCTTCCCTCTAGGATCCTTCTGAAAAACTCCGTTTCCTCCTCTGGAGCCGTAATCACTGAAGCGAGGCTCAAGTGCTGGGATCTGGACTGGGATCCAGCACGTGAGGTCTGGTCTCTTGCTGGACGGACCTGGGCTCCTATGAGAGAGATGGAGGGTGCTTCTGGGGCTGTGTCGTAGGTGGAGATCGGGGTCTGATTCTTGGTGGCAAGAGAGAAGTCTGTGCTGTGAAACCTGTCAGAGGCAGAAGGCCTGCCCTGCTATTGAAGGAAAGGCTTCATGTAGTTAATTCCTTCCCCCTTTTCCTGCTAAGCCAGTATTTTTCTGAAGAGGGAGTTGGTAGTGGAGAATTGCACCCTGCACATGCTAATGGGTATGAACGGTGTCAAGACCCACCCTTTCCAGACAGCAAGGGGAGAGATGTGATCTAGGGATGCTATCTGTCCACGTCCATGAAACTTCACCCCAGTGAAGCAAAAAAAAAAAAAAGAGGAGAGGGGTCCCCATTACCTTTATAATGGGAAAGATGCACCTTTATTTTCTAAAGACAATGATAGGGTGCAGATGACGGACTTCCCTTTGCTTTCAGGTCTGGGAACAAAGTGAAGCCTGGCCTAGCCCTGCTGCATGCAGCTGTCTCTGCAGTCCCTGGCAGGGGGGAAGCCCTCCCAGCTCCCTTGGGGAGGGAGGGGGAGCTGGGGATGCTGAGGGGCAGGACCTGCCTTCCTCTGTCCAGCTTTTACTTTCATAGGAATTTTGAGGCCAGATGGGGCAATTTGAAATCCCTTAGTATAGCCCTGATGCAATGCAGACCAGAAAATCTAATTCAAATATCAAAATTTAAGCACGCATTGTGCTTAAGAATAAAGTCTGCTGCTGCTCTGGGTGGGGAGACAACCGGCAGACAACCACAGAGCATCCTGCGTGGGACTCGTCGCAAGAGCCATGTCCCTTCCCACTGCTCTGCTTCTGCCTAGCTGGGGGGTTTCAGGTCCCTGATGCCCACATAGTTACAGGCGCTGCCCAGATGGAGCAGGGAGGAAGGTGCAGATGGGAAGCTCCCAGGGAGAAGGAAGAGGCAGTGCAGCCCATGCTGAGAAACAACTGCATAAAGGCAGCATTTGGCCAGTGGGTTAAGCAAGATGCCAAAGTCCTGGATATTTGTTTCTCTTCCTGACTGCATCCTGCTTTGCTTTCCTCTATGTCAGGATCTGGTGGGTCTGTAAAGGCAGGAAAGGAACAGTGACTCATAAAGGACACCCATAAGAGCTAGTGTTCATCCACCTCCTTCCTCCTGGGAGCTGCTGGGAAATGGAAGGTGAAAGTCCCCTTTGGACTTGCGGATCCTCAGCACAGCGTGGGCAATGCTGTTGGATATCCTGAGGCACTGCTCCGCTCTTGCTCCTCAATAATCAGGCCAGCAAAGTGCGGAGGAACAAAGGGGCTGGCAGGGATGTGGGCTAGAAATCCAACTGCTGCAGCATGAGGCCTCCCAATGCTGGGGGAGGCTGGGATCCTGTTGCTGAACTATTTATTTAAGGAAAAAAAATATTATCATTTCAGGCATTGGCAGCTTTGGGTATATCAGCCATTGTATCAAAGATGTGGTTTTAATGCACTTTCCTCCACTTAAATGTTATTTGCCTTCTCCTTCAGGCAATTGAATTTAAGAAAACTCTGGTTGCCCAGGTTTTGTTGAACAAATGTGTCCCTCTACGCACAATTCCCAGGAGGAGCCAACTCTGCAGAAACTCTGGGAGCTGTCACTTTGGTGCATCACTGGGATGGGCTGAATGGATTACCCAGCTCTGCGTTGTCTGCTATTTTATCTGCCTCAAAGCAGTGGGAAGCCAGGAATAAACCCCCGAGGTTCCTTTGAGCGCTGCGATTTCTGGAGCCCAGGGTCAGACGACTGTTATTGTAGCTAAAGGTGTTTAACCCCAATTGATTTTGACAAGCCCTATTAGCAGATCCCCCAATTACTTATCGGGTTTTGAGAGGAACGTTGTCAATTTAAGGCTCAGCGTGCTAACCCTGGGCGCTGCTGACAGAACACAACGGGTACCAAATCCATCTCTGCAGCAGTCGATGGAAAAAATCCCCGTCAATCTTCAGGGCCAAACTCTGACTCTTCCCTAGGGCCTGCCACCTTGCCAAGGGTGTCAGACCCAGCCGGGGGGAGCAACAGGCAGGCATCGGCTACTCCCATGCTGGTGATTTAAGAGATGAGGCACAGGAGGGGTCATACCCTGCAAAGTGCTGAGCATCCTCAGAGCAACCCTTGGTTGGGGTTAAAGTCCAAGTGACTTGTTTGCAGGGTGGCTGGCTGCCTCCTGGCCCTGGGAAATAGCATAGGAACAGGGGCCTTGATGGAAAGCGGTGGAGAATCCCTGGAAAATTGCCCAGGACAGGCTTAGAGTCATTTCTGCTCCCCTTCAAACTGATCTGTCCTTTGGCCGGGTACCAGCTGGTGGAGAAGGGAGATGAGAGAAGTTGTTTTGTGCCCAACAGCCATGTTTACCACCAGTGTAACTGAATTCAAAGCCCCATAGGCTGGAGCTCTTGCTGGGTAGACCAAGCAGCTGCCCAGAGGCTTGTCTGGGAACAGTAGTGAGTAATAAGGTCTCTGGGGCTCATGCCCCAAGGGTGGCTGAGACCATTTGGAAATAAATGGGTGTTACTTGCCTAAGCAACCTCAGAGGATCTGGATATAACAACACTGGTGAAATCCTTTTTTTGGTTTTTTTTTTTTTTTTGGAATGCAGAAGCTGGGGGAATAAAAGTATCAGCTAACTAAGGAAATAACTTTATCCGAGTAATATAATTTTAATGAAGTGCTATCTTACTGTGCAGGGTGAAGGCAGGTGTTAGGCAGGTAACAGCAGTCTGTTACTGGTCCTGGATGGGGGAAATGTGGCCGTTGGATGTGTAAATACAGTATTACCTCAAAGTTGCTTTTGGGCAGCAAAACAAACAGTGTCTTGGAAGCCTTGCAACCTTCACACTTGCTTTTGCATTTTTGTTGCTTAGTGATAGGACTCGCCCACGTGGGGGAAAACAAACAAACAGCATCATCTGTTTGATTCTGGGCTCACATGGATTTTCTTCTGCTCCAGATCCAACCAGTGATCTATACTGCTGTGAGATTACAAGTCTTTTGGGATGTTTTGTAATGAACACCTTATTACATGCAAATATTTTTGAAACGCAGCATTCACAAGTAATGTGCCAGATCAAGGAATATCTACTCACATTTTTTGCCAGTTGTTTGAAAAACTAACAAACTTTAGAATTTTACAGAGACAGAAGGGTTGAACACGTTGTTTATAACCAATTCATTCATCCCTAAGTTAGTGGACAGGTTTATGAGCCTTTTATTTAGAAGACGGGAGACCCTAGATAATGAGCAGTGTATTTATTTTTCTTAGTTATTTGACAGAAATTCATAACCATTGTTTCTTTTCTATTATGGTTACATCTGCGTTAAGTGTGCTCATTTCCCATGCAGTGTCTCTAAAAACAATTTTTGCTTTCAAAACTGCTCATATGCTTCCAAATAAAGGGACATACTAAAATGGAAAATATTTCTTTCAAAAATGTTGTTTTTTAAATACCTTGTTCCTTGTCCTGTTTTGAGTTATTAATTTTATTTTGTTTTTATTGCAGCATTTTTAGCTCAGCCTTCAGGAGAAACTTGGTCATTGGAGGAGGATGCTGTAGTTGTTGGAAAATTCATCTGGGATGACTCTGGCCACTGATTTCCTGTGTGATCTTGGTCAAGTCACCTAACGCCTAAAGGTAAGAGGCCCTTTACTCTGTTTTTTGTGGTTTATTAGTCATTTGAAAATAAAGCTTTGGTCACTCTTCCTGTCTGTGAGCTATGAGTAAAGGTAACGCTCGGTTCAGGGAGCTGCGTTGCCCCTACCCCCACCAGCCTGGCTGCTCCATGCCCTGGTGATGCCTGAGCCCAGCTGAAGGGACTGGCTGGTTTCATTTCAATGCTAGGTTTGCTGACCTTCTTGAGGGTCCGAGAGGACCCAGCGGTGCCTTGCGAAAGGGATCACTACTGTTGTTCCTTCCTCCACCAACGTCAAGTGCAGAATGTGGAGGGGAACTTTGAAAGAAAGGAGAGAAAAGCTGTAGTTCATTTACCAACATGCTTGGCGCGTGGCACATGTTTCATTTGTAGCACCTGGAGATCCTGAAGCTCCCAGGTGTTTGCTTCCCTCTGTAGGTGCAGAAGTTACTCCTTCTTTCCCAAGCGCTTGGCTAATCTCTGGGCTCCTGATTTCAGCAGGACAAGTGTGAGGAGAATAGGGCTTTGTGTGCACTCGCTGCCAAGCAAACAATAGACACACGAGACAGCAACGTGGCCAGGAAGCCATTTATCGGGTGTTCGGTAACATCCCATTGACTTCCCGGCAGCTCAGCGCCAGTTTGAATCAGGCCCTTAAAGTGGCTTGCAAAGCTACATCTTAAATGTATCTATTTTCCCACCCCCTAGTTGCAATATTTAGGAGAATACCAATATTGATGGGAAAACTCCTGACGTTGAGCGGGGAAGGCCACAGGCCAGAAACAAATTACTTTGCCACTAGGGAAGGGTCATCTATGAAATTTCATGGACAGCTCTCCTGTTCTCTAAATGCCCCCTTCCCCCGCTGTGTGTGTGTGTGTGTGTGTGTGTGTGTGTGTGTGTGTGTGTAATTGCGTGTCAGACCAAGTGCACTCAGAATGCAAGCAGGGTTTGATACAAGGAGAGTGAAATGAGATAATCCGTGTTTTCATCATTCATAGGCCTCTCTTTTCACAGGCCGTGGGCCGTACTTTATTAGGCTGAGCAGCTCTGGGCCTGCAAGAAAGACGAGGCCTTTCTCATCAGTATGAGAATAGTGCAGTGAATGGATTCCAAGTGTTTACTCAGCATTTGTCTAGTGGTTTATCAAAGGAATGAGGAGGAGGTGCCGACAGATCTTTTGTCCCACTGATGTGTTATGACAATGTTCCATGAATATGCAGAATGGCAGAAGGGATTAGAGCCAGTACAATTCCCCTCGGGCATTTTTTTTTTTTTTTTTTTGCCTGGGATGTTCAGAGGTTTAAGGGTGACCTGTTCACAGTCGGGGCACTAAACATCAGATTTTTCTGCAGATAGGGTGTAAAAATCCCACACTTGTCCAAAGCTGTTAGCATCTGACTCGAAGGTTGGGCTGTCTTAGTCACTAACGGCTCTCTATAATAAAGTTGCAACTGGCAGAAACTGCCGGGCTGAAAGCTTTGTTTTTTAGGAGACATGGACAGATATAGAGCCATAATTAAAAACCGAGTCAATCAGTGAAGCCCAGGCTAGTGATGATGTGGCTGCTGCTTTCTGGTCTCCTGTTTTGGTGTAGGTTGGCAGCAGTACCTTGCTGTGTTTTTTGACAGCTGAGAGCTGTCAAAATCGCATAAAATCTCCCCCGCTCCATCCAGAAAGATGAAAGCAGCGTGATGGCTCTTCTATTCTTGCTATTTGTGGGTAAACTGTTTGCCTAGGACCCTTCTAGCACGTCCTGAACAGACTGACCAGAGAGTCTGTGGAGTCTCCATCCTTGGAGATATTCTGGAACAGGGTCCTGGGCAACCTGCTCTAGGTGACCCTGCCTGAGCAGAGGACTTGGACTAGATGATCACTAGAGGTCCCTTCCAACCTCAACCGTTCTGTGTGATACCTGCCTGCCTTTCAGCGCATGCTTTTGGTTGCTCTGTGGAGTGTCTGGAGGACAAGTGCCGGGTTGTCTTAGATAGAAGTGGGACGTAGTCTACCCTTATTAGGCTCATGGGAATCATCCTGGCTGCGAAGACTGCAAAGTTGGCTGTGGGGGCATCCAGTGGAGGTAGCTGCAAGGGGGATGAAAGCGCTGTCAACTCCTCCTTTGCAGAGCTGCTTGCTCAGCAAAGCCACAGAGGCAGCTCTTGAGCATGGAGAGCAGCTGCCAAAGCTGACAGGTGACAGGTAGCTCTAAGTAGTCATCAGGCAGAGAACGGGCAGTGCTGCCTCGAGGAGGTGGCATGGGGCTGCTTGGCTCCAGCCCCCACTGCAGCGAGTGGTGCCTGGGTCTCTGAACTGGGTCCCACACAGAGCATCCCAAAGCAGGCTTAGGCTGGCAGAAAATGGGGAGTTTTCTTCATAAGTATCAGCTCGAACGAGGTGTGAGAGCCTTTCTGTGGCATGGGGTCTCTGTTTCCATCTGGAGTGAGTGTCTCTGCAGAACATAGTGCTTACTGGGCACAGAATTGTCAGATTTGTAATTGAGCGCATGCAGGGGAAATAGCAAAGGAAGAGGCAGAGCCCTTTTGCAAGACTGGCACCAGCCATGCAGAGGTACTGCCTGCTGTTGTGGCATGCTTAGGTTGCTTTCTGAAAGCAACACAAGCAATAATCAGGTTAATAAATTTTGATCCAATTATCCCAAACCCAGCTTCCAGCTGATGGCCCCGTTGCCTGGTTGGCAATGGCTTCGGCACCTGCTGTGCTTGTTGTCTGTCTTTGCCCACTGATAGATGGCATTCACTAAGCTTTCTCACCTCAAGGAGGGCATCAGTTGGTCTCCTATTTGGTGGAGAAGCAACAGCCTCTCTCCAGAGGCCAGCGGCCATTCTCCAGCTAGGTACTGATATCTTCTCTGTGGGGTCTGATCAACAGCAGAGTGTTCCTGGCAGCTGATAATCATAGACCCAAAGCACCTTGAGTTTGTGGCTCAGGCCAGCCAAATTCTTAACACTGGCTTAAAAAGAAATGGGCCATTTTTCCTTTTCTGCCTGCTTTTACCACCACCAGTAATACTGGATCTTTCTTTGCCCCCTCAGTGTGCGTGATGGGTCATTGTTTTCACCTTTTCCTTTGCAGTCAGGACACCTCAGCCATGGCATAAGCAAAAAAAGCAATAAAATCCGAATAAATCCTTCCCACTCTGCTTTCACGACAAGTTTCTCACAAGGGCTGGCAGCCCTGGGAAATAAGCCACCCTCTCTTCCACAGGACGCTTACAACAAGGACACCTGATGGTTGAGGTGGTTTTCCATCCTCTTTTGCTCATTTTTATCCCTTGGGATTTTGTTGACTGCTGGAGGCTGCTGTTCTCTGACACCCTTTTCCTTAGGGTGAGAGTGAACAGTGGAAGAACGAATGTACTGCAGCTGCCAGCCTCTGGATTTTGTGGCTCTACAAGGCAAAATCATTAAGATCTGTTTGCAACAGGCTAATTCTGCTGCTGAAGCTACTGAACTCTTCAGTGGGTGCTAGAGTGCTGCTGGCTGCTTGCCATAATTTCTCTTAACCCCTTCAGCCTTGTTACTAAATAAAGGTCTCAAATATCTAAGTGTCAATGTATTGTTGATCTTGGACTCAAAGTTCTTCTGGTTTCCGCTTTACCCTGAACTTGTTCGAACCCCTTAGGACTACTTTTTGTTGCTATTGATTTTTCTTTTTTAACTTTATGACAGGATGCAAGTGCCTAGCTCCCATTGTTTGGATGGGAATTGCTTTTACAAACTTGGCCTAGACTCCTTATGCTGAAATAATAGCGACAAGACTCTGCCTCTCTGGACCCACTCTCAGGCTTCCTTGTTGGTTCTTGTGTGTCTCCCTGTGCCTCAGTTTCCCCCTCTGTGTGGTGAGGGACGAGTTTATGGTCTTCTAGTTCTTGAAGGTCTTAGGTCTTTGAAGACATCCTGTGCCTACTGAGAAAGACACAAGGCAGTAAAATCTGTGCAAGGTTTGTTTTTTGTGCTCCAAACTCCGTGGAAATAAAATGGAAGATATTCAGTCATCTGGGTATCTCTCAAAGAATAATGTGAACTGATAGGGAAAAGGAAAAGAAAAGGGAGTAACTGCTGCTTGGTTTTTTCTCCTGACTTCTCTTGGCCCTGCAGAAATGTGTATCAAGCCTGCTGGAGACCATCAATTGCTATTTCCTAGCTGGTGATTTCACGGCATTTCCAAGAGTTTTTCTTCCTCTTCACCTTAGCACCAGGGAACAAATCCATATTATCCTCCTCCCTCCCAGCCTGGGTCCCATCAAGACCCAGTGCGAAGCTTTCTTGAAGGCATCTCATTCATCATCTCCTCTGCAAAAACAAACCATCCACTTGGTCATCCCCGGCACCGAAATCCCTCACTCCTCACGCACCTCAAGTTTCTGATCTCAGCTGGCCTGCCATCTTTCGCAACTGGTCTCCTCACTGCTGAGCTGTCTCATCTCAAACAGGAAGCACTGCCCACACTGGCGAAGTTGGTCTGCTGAAGCGTGTGAGGTGTCTGCTTGGGAAGCACGCACCAAACAGACGAACGAACATCAGCTTTCATGTATTTGGGGGAAAAGGAGAAGAAGGTGAGTCGAGTACCAAAGACTTGGCTACAGTGGGGGATGAAAAAAAAAAGATGACTTTGTAATATTTTACCATGGCTTTTTAATTCAGGAAACTCCACCACAGAGTATTATTTGCCCATTCGTATTCCACAACTAAGTAATGAAGGTTCAGAGGAAACAGCCCATGTCGTTAAACCATCAGCTCCATCCTATAGAATCAGGCTAAAAATGTATGTCATGCAAAGGAAAGCTAGGCACATGAAAAACATTCAGAGTAACTCAAACAACATGATATTATAGTGGGAAAAGCTTCCAGAGATGCTAATTAAATGCAGCTGTAAATAACATTATTATATTTCTTGGTTCCATCATAGGATAGTTGAACTCTGGTCCTGATTATGCCACTGGTTTGCTGCTTTACTCCGGATGAGTCAATCCTTTGTGCTCCACTTGCTACCCCATTTGGAAAAGGGGAAAATAATTGCTGACCTTTTTCCAAGGACATAATATATTGGATGTTCTAAGTGAAGGATGTTAAAGGTTGACATAACGTGATCTCTGATCTGCACTTACGGGCCCTCCTTGAAGCAGAGATTTCGCTCAGGCTGAACTTTCTTCCAGGCCAAGCTGGTAAGGAAAGTCAACGTCGTTTTCTGCGCTCGTGCTGTTGTGTAACCAGGACCCGAGCCAGATTTCAAGTCCAAATCCATTCACCTCCCCATTGTTTATACTCAAGGTTTTGCAGTTCTGGTTGAAGTTGGTCTTACCTCCAAACTTCTATTCACAGATGGACCCTGAGACTGCTTCAGCTTGCTTTACTAGCAAAAGCCCAAGCTCCTCCAAAAAAGCATCGTATCGACCAGTCCCTCATTCTAGTCCAGGCTATGATGTGGCTTAAAGCTAGCCATGTGACTAGAGAACACGAAGGACCGGGAATGCTTCAGACCCAGCCTTGGGTCTACACTTTCTTGAGTGTGCCTTGGGACTGGCCTAGGTGCTACTCCTGTGTGAGGCAACAGGGTTTCCTGCCATGAGATGGGCAAATCAGCATCATGAGTTGTAATTTCTGGGCTGGGGTTTTTGAGCAGGGAAACTGGATTGTAGGACAGCCCTAGGATCTGCAGGCATGTAGACAAAAAGCCAAGAGAAAGGGGTGTGATAAGTGCTTGGAGCCCAAGCAGAGGCCAAAGCCCTCCACAGCTCAGGCACCTTGGGAGGGCTGGGGAGATGCGAGTGCTGTGTCAAGGGGTACCAGCCTTCCTAGTTAATGACTGGGTGAAAAATGCTGTTGACTAGCATCAACTGTTTCTCATCCAAACAGAAGCAATTCAGCAAAGCTCAGATCTTGACTAGCTATGATCCAGCTCTACTCATGTCCACCTCTGCCCTGTCACTTGGGGTACCACTGGAGTAAGAACAGAAATAATGCCTTGTAGTCTTCTAGAGTGACTATTCTAGAGTGATGAATGAGCAGCAAATGCACTCCCAGGACACACGTGGCTCCGACAGAAACAGCTGAGGATCTGGAGGTTGCTGCTAGCTGCTTACCTGCAGGAACATCACTGTGACACGGAAGTTCCCATCTCAGTTTGAGGACCCTAGTGCGCACAGCACTTCAGAAGTGGCATGTGGAAATAAGTTTATTGAATGCGTGTGAACTTCAAAAATAAGGAAACATCTGGGCTGATTCTCTCAGCCCCAAGTAGCACTAGGCAAAGATGATTTTGGCTAGGAGGAGTGTGAGACAAAACTGTGATTCACACTTGTCTGGTCTGCTTTGGGCCTGAATCATCTCTCTTGCTTTATCATGAGGAAATGATGTGATAAACACTGGCCTGTTGTGGCTGGAGACCCTTTTCCTTCACCACCTGCTCTTGGAAGGCATTGCAAAAAGTTTTAGTTACCAGTCATCTGTGGAGTGATGCAGACAAGGTCGCTACAGCTTGGCTGAGCACAGGTATGTGGGGATGTGTCCCCTTTCTGGCTAGGAGGCTAGGAAGACACCAGGCCTTCCACCCACCCCAGGGGAGGAGAAGGTAGACGTCTTACTCCTGAACTTGTTTCTTTTCTTGTCAGGCCTTTAGGATGCTTGACTGAGGCATTGTGCTTAGCTGTCAGCCCCTAGCTCCCCGTCAGGGCTCATGGGGTTGGGGACCCCTCTCCAGGGTGGTACATGACTGAGTGGGCTGTGTGGGAGGAGATGTCTGCTCTTATTTCCACCAAACACCTCCGGCTCCAGGAGTGTTCCCAGCCCTGCTCAGATCCTCCATTCCCACCATCTTGGGAGCCCTAATGTCCTACACAGCATGTGGCCAGTTGGTCCCACTAGCTTACAGGGAGTCCTCTATCTCCAGCTAAGACTTGTGCTCAGCCTCTACCATCAGGAGAGGATTGACAGAGGTGCCTGGCTAGGTGGGGAGATTAAAGATCCTTTGTTTCAAAAGCATTTAAGTAGTGCAGAGAAGGAAGGAAAATAAAAAAAAAAAAAAAAGGCAACCTGGCTGCAGGCAGATTGGACTGAAGGTACAAGACAGAGGGAAATTTTCCACGACAGGGGAGTGCTCCTTGCCTAAGGGGAGGGAAAAGGCCATTATGTTCTGAGTGAATGAAATTGCTCCTGGCAGGACCATTAAACAGAGGGAAAAAAAGAGAACAGGTAGCTGGCTAGGAAGGTGGGATTTTAACTATCTACTTGGATTTAGAGCTAATTGGTCAGGCAGTTATAGGAGAGTAACAAATGGACAAGGAAGAGGGAGAAAATTGCTGTGAAAACTTTGCCTTGGAGACCTAGTCTGCAATGATCTGGGGCATTTAGGCATCAATTCCTTGATTTCACTGGAAAGTGCAAGCCTTGATGGGTTTCAGGGGCTAGATGGAGCCTTGATGTAGACAGGGTCTGTACAGCAAAATTGATTTTTTTCTCTTATATGCCAGCTAGCTGGATGACTAGTGGGGGAGGCACGACTGGGGCAGAGGCAGGGTTTTCTGAAGTGGGGAGGCCGTGTGTTAATGTGTGGGGTGAGGGAGAAGGAAATAATCTGGGGAGTGCAAGAAGCAGTCTGGAGAATGCCAATTTTCCCTTAAGGAAGGGGGATCTAATCCTTGCTACTGGCTCACCTCCCAGTGAACCCTGGAGCCACAGGCTTGGCTTCCTCTTTACATGGTGAAAATACCAAAACTGCTGGGGAGATTCCATGAATGACCCTCACAGCTCGACCTGCAGGGCACTGCACTTAGTCACCTAACTCAGATCCTCTGAAGAAATTCAGAAAACTGGTCAATGAGCATCAGCGTTGTGTTGGATAGGGACTGTTTATAAGGAGCAGAACTGGAGTTGGCTGGAAAACAGGAGACCGAGGCTCCTTTGGAGGAACTGTTCTTACAGGGTTGGTCCTCATGAACTTTGCGTGATGGTTTCTTTCACTGTCCCACGGTGCTGCTTAGCCTGAATCCTGCTGGTGAGGGGGAGGATGGACTACTCTGAGGTCAGAGAGGCTTTTGCCCTCCTTAGAGGACGCTCAAGGTTGTGCCGTGCTCTGAGCAGCTTGTCATTAGGTCAGGTTTGCCAAGAGATGTTCTTTGGGACCTGGGCTGTGCTTGCATTACAGTGATCGTAACGGCTCCTTTGGGGTTTTAGAACATTTGAATTGCTTTTTATAAATAAATATTTAAGTGTTCCTTACACATCTCCACAAATGGCCAAGCTTTGCTCTTTTCAGTGTGTTGAAGCTGCTGGGCAGACAGCTGACCCATTAGGGAAAGGCACCGGCTCAGCCTGTCCTTTGGGCTTGGCTTTTTTGATGCCTTGGGTTTGGGCTAGGAGGGACAGAGCTGGGGCAGGAACAGTTTTTTGTTCCAGGAAAGAGGAAAATTAAATATTTATTCTCCCCAAAATTTCAGGCTTCTCTTGAACAAGGAAGCACCCAGCAAAATTTATAGCAACTAAATCTTCAAATTTTTGCCCCTAAATCATGGTTCTCAATAGCTCAAGTCTCTTAAAGTTATTTTTTTGCTTTGCTCTTAGGTTTAAATAAATAGATATTTCTCTTAGGAATATAATTTCTGGTAAACAGACAACAAAAAAAGAAAGTTTGTTTCTCCCATCCCTCTTATCTCCCTGTGAATAAAAGAAAGCTTCACAATTTTTAAATCAAAGTTAAATCTGGGCAGAAAATCTTGACCAGTTGTAATGAAAACAATTCCTCACAAAGATAAGGATAGTGTGCAAGTTTCTTTCTTTAGAAATCTTTTCCTGCTGTTCCCCAGTCTGGAGAATACTGTTTTACCAGTCCTTCTTGTGAAAAAACACCAAAGCAAAAATCATTTACCTACAAATACATTAAAGATTCAAAGAGTTAATTCATAAGAAACAAAGTCACTCTCTTTAGTGACAGCTTTTCTTAGTGACTTTTTCTGCTTACTGGGCCTAAAAGAAATATGATAGCTCAGGAGAGGTGCTTGTCCCAGGCTGCTTTTTTTTTTTTTTTTTTTTTTTTGCAGCCACTGCTCCCGATCCTGTAACTGAGTAGCATGGTGCCTCGATTCCTGCACGTGTGTGCTGGCTGGGGCTACAAATCCTCAGAGCCAGCCCTTCTACCTTGCTCCTCATTACTGCTCTCCATCACCCGTTCCTCCTCTGAGAGGTGGCATCCCTCACAGGGATGCTGAAGCAGCATCTCTCTGAGGGTGCACAACCCTATTTCTCTGGAGTGACAGCCCCCGGGAGCTCCCTTGCTCTGCTTGGTGCTGTGTCAGGTGGGGTCCAACCCCCTTTCCGCAGGGATCTCGTTGCCATTGCTGTGCCATAAGACCGAGCAGTGCCAGGCAGCCAGCTGCACACGGCCCCGTCAGACCCTGCTGGGTTACCCCACCATAGCTGGGGGAGGATTTGGGTTACCCAGAAATGCTCACACCAGCTCAGTTCTGCATCAGGTCTGGGCTATGGCCCTAGCCTGCGATATGTGTGCCACATAAATGATGGACTGGCCACTCTTGATCTGAGGGTGAGAGAAACTGAGTGTTAGAGGAGACAAGTCTCTTCATCCTCTCCTGGTACAAACAAGAATGATATCCTCCCATCCCAAAAGGAACTTCCTCCTAGATGGATTATGATTAAGTATTGGATATTTTAGTTCAGAAGAGGGTCCTGTGGTGCCTCTGTCAAGTGACCAGGGTGCTGATTCAGTCAGGTGAAGCTTGCCTGGACCATAATGTGTGAAACAATCCTGCACCAGCCAGCTGGCCAGTTTCTGTGCTTGGTTAATAACACACGGATTGGTGCTCCCTCTGTCTTTGCACACACAAGAGCCAATGTCTTATTTCTCACACACACAAGAGGTTGTCAAACTGTTGTTCACACCCCTTGCAGGTTCACAAAAGGTACCTATGAGAAACAAGTTCACCTGTGCTCCGCAGGAACAATGCATGTGTGACATTTCTAAAGGGTCTGCAGCTTTAGTGCAAAATGGTTGGAGATCCATAGGTAAAAAAGCAGTTAAAATTGCTCTTTGTACTCTATTTGGATGAACTGATGTAGAAGGCAGCAGATACTGGCAAAAATTATGCATACTTGGCAAATGTGATTTATTCCCTCT
The DNA here is from genome assembly GCF_040807025.1 of Struthio camelus. NCBI lineage: Eukaryota > Metazoa > Chordata > Aves > Struthioniformes > Struthionidae > Struthio > Struthio camelus. The sequence continues at coordinate 28,628,734 of NC_090949.1, forward strand.
TCACTGCCTCATTTTAAAGAGAGACACAGATATATCTTTAGTGTAATCTTCCAGCCTTCTTATAGAAGATCCTGGGCAGGAGGAGCATCCTGAGTGATAAAGCATATGTGGGAATTGGCATCTGTCTTGTTTATCTTCCTTATTCGATAGTAAAATTCAGTTTGCTTCCTGCCTGAGTCCTCCTGCCTGCCTCCGTCCTGCTGTTTTCTCCGTCTGTCAAAACTGGTTTGACATCTGGGTCCTAACCCGGCAAAGCTGAGCGCAATTTGAATGGTCCCTTCAGCAGTAAAGTAACTACTCACCAGCTGGAATCTCAGCCGGCCTGAGACAGAGCCAGCGCTTCTCCCACAGTGTATAAAATTACATGAGATCAGGGCCTTGGACAATAAATGCTTCACGCAGTGGGTCTTTGTATCCAGTTGTCCAGATGAGACCTCTCTTCCTTTAGTAGATGTGATCTCAGGTACAGGTAGCTCCACACAGAGCAATACTGTTGGGTTTCTGTTTCCAACTCCTTTTTTTGACATCTATATCAATTAAAAAAAGGACAAAATGAGTGATATTGAGGGCTTGTGATGTGTGTATTAGTGGGTTTGAATGAGAAAAGCGGTTCCTCCTTCCCATCCAGTAATGCTTCTCCCTCCCAAATCAAATCTTGCTAAATCAGAATACAAAAAAGTAATTTGCTCTGTGTGAAAATCACGTCAGCCAGTGCCTGCAGAGCAGGTTTCTGCCTCCTCCCAGTGAAGCTTCTGTGCTTCACTGAGTGCTCTTTAGTGCTGGTTCCCTTCACCTTTGTGGGGGTCTGTCCTGCCACTGTCTCCAGCGACTGGAAAGTCAGATTCTCTAACTGGAATAAACTAGCCAACGTTCAGATACCCACTCAATTTAAATGTACGTTCCAGGAGATAAATGAATCTTCACTTCTTTTTCTCCCAGTTCTCCTGAGGTGAACGGTCCTTGCCATGCTCTCGATCTGCTTTCCTCCCTGAAGAGCTGTGTCTTTTGTTTTATGCAAGCCAAAACAATCTACAGAGAAATGCCCCTTCCTCTAAAAACCTATTAGTGATTGTGATGAGCTCCTGGATGTGTTGCTCCCTTTCTCATCCGGCTATCTGTGCTCCAGTCAACATCTAAGGTCCCAGTGCCCCTCTGTTGTTATCCTCATTTGATAGAAGGGAAACTGAGGCAGGTTTACCCAAACACTCCCAGCTGATCTGTGAGAGAGCAAGACTGGACCCAGCATGACTCTGTTAAACCCACACTTCTCTGCCTGTGTCCTAAAGAGACCAGAAAATGAACCACACGTGCCTACAGGAAAAATAAGTTAAGAACAAAAACACATGCACGGATGCAAGTGAGGGAACAAGCATTCATGGTGAGACATTCTCACCTATCTTATCAGGTGCAGGATAGGGGCATGTAGCTGCATGTAAAAGGTACTGTCTGGATTTAAAAGTCCTCCCAGCTTGTCTAGGCCACCTTAATGCGCTGGCTCCCCTACCTGCTCGGGGCTGCGCTCTCCACAGGCAGACATCGTGCTTACAGGTAATGCTCAGAGGATGAAGTGAAAGCTCTTGGCTTTTCTAGTGCTTATAAAGCAGCCAGGAGGCCTCCCAGCCCTGGTGCCGGCATACGCCCTGGGGGCTGCCGTGCTGCCCAACTGGCTCGGGGCTCTGAGATCTCATGGTGAGTGTGGGATGGGACCTGAGGAGAGCAAAAGGTTTTCTCTGAAACCCAGTATGGCTTTCCTGGTGTAGTGCCCTCCTACTGCCTATGCCATGGGGTCAGTCCCTCTGCAGTGGAGGAGAGTTCCCTAACCCCTGTCAGCCCCAAAATGCCATCCCTGCCCCGCATCTCTTGTGCACCCAGCGGGGAGGTACCTGTGGGCAGCCCATGTCTTGGTTTCCTTCTTCAGAACGTCCCGCTAAGCTGTAAAATAATTAAATCTGCGGGTCGGCTTGGCCAGAGAAACCCCCGACTCTTCCCGTCTGCTCCGTTCCTCCCCACCACCTGACAGGGCCGTGTCCGAGAGATTTTTCCCAGGGAAAACGAAATCAAAGCCCTGTGGGGTCCCCGGGAGGAGCCTACCTGTTTTTCTGCTCGAGGCTGAGTGGGGGGCGAAACTCACCCTGGTTTGGCCGATGGGATTTGCTTTTTTTTTTCTCCTCAGAGGAAGAATGATTTTAAAAAAGAGAGAGCGAGAGAGGAGAAAGAGAGAAAGCTCTACGGAGAATCGCCAGACTCGTTTGGGAGCGGAGCCGGCCACCGTGCTAGCACCCCCGGGACTCCCCCACCGGGGAAGGGTCTCCCCCGGGGGGGTTCGCTGCAAAATAAAGCCGAAAAAGGACCAGTGGGGATTTACCTTTGGGAGTAAGGACGCCCTCCCCGACGGCCTCACCCCCCCGGCACGGCCCCTGAGAGAGCCCCGGCCGGCGGGGGGAGAGGGGCCGGGGTGGGCCGGGTGGGCCGGGCCGCCGCACGCCCCTCGGGGGGAGCCGGGCGCCCTATATATTGCCGAGCAGCTCCGGGCCGACCTCCCCGTCGCCGGCAGCTGCCGCGGCTTCTGCCCCTCTCCCCTTCCCCTCCCCTCGCGGGGGGGGAGTCTTTCTCCCGCTGGCATCCTCCCCCCCCTCCGAGGAGGAGGAGGAGGAGGAGGAAGGCGCGGGCCGTCTATGAACGCGGCCGGCTTCCCCTTCTTGCGAGGCATGTGCACGCTGCCGGCGGGCGGCGCGGCCCCCAGCCCCCCCGCCGCCGCCAGCCCCGGCTCCCCCGGGCGGCCCCGGCTGTCGCCCCCCGCGGGCGAGGCACTGCCGGTGAAGCCGGAGCCGCGGGGCGGCAGCGGGACCCCCCCGCTGCCGCCGCCGCCGCCGCTGCCGCCCGAGGAGCCGCTGCCCGCGGCCGGGGGCCGTCGGAGGAAGCGGCCGGTGCAGCGGGGCAAGCCGCCCTACTCCTACATCGCCCTCATCGCCATGGCCATAGCCAACGCCGCCGAGAGGAAGCTCACGCTGGGCGGCATCTACAAGTTCATCACGGAGCGCTTCCCCTTCTACCGCGAGAACCCCAAGAAGTGGCAGAACAGCATCCGCCACAACCTCACCCTCAACGACTGCTTCGTCAAGATCCCCCGCGAGCCCGGCCACCCCGGCAAGGGCAACTACTGGACGCTGGATCCGGCCGCCGAGGACATGTTCGACAACGGGAGCTTCCTGCGCCGCCGCAAGCGCTTCAAGCGCACCGACATCACCACCTACCCCGGCTACATGCAAAACTCCAGCGCCTTCACCCCGCCGGCCGCCGGCCGCCCCGTGGCACCCGCCGCCCCCTACCCCAACACCCTCTGCTCACCCGGCTACAGCCCCCAGCTCTCCGGCACCGTCTTCCACCCGTACGCGGCCGGAGCACCGCCGTCCGCCCCCTCGCAGCACCCCAGGATGTTCAGCATTGACAGCCTCATCAGCGGGCAGCAGGCGCTGCAGCCCTCGCCGCCCTCCGAGCTGGGCCCCCCGTCGCTGGGTCTGGCCGGGGCCGAGCTGGCGCCTGCCTGCTCCGTGGGCAGCTCCGAGCCGCCGTGTTTCCAAGCGCAGCCCGTCAGCCCCGGCTTGCTGGGTAGGGCCGGCCCCAACACCCTGGCCTACCCCTACGCCGCTTCGCCGCCCCACCTGCCCGTGGCGCAGGGCGGCTACTCGCCCGGCAGCCCGCAGCTCTACGGGGCTCCCAACAGACTGGCCCTGCCAGCCATGCGGCCCGCGGCTTGCGCCGAGCACGGCGACCAGCTCCTGGGGCTCTCCGCCTCGCCCCTCGGCCAGTTCGGCTCCAACAACGCCTACATGCGGCAGCCCAACTTCCCCGCCAGCCTGGAGCGGTACATGTGACGGGGGCGGCGGGGGCACCCCACGGCTCCCACGGGCCCACTGGGGCACGCGGACGTCTCCCCTCCGCGGGGACGGGCCGGGGAGGGCACCCGGCCTTCGGCGGCGTGCGGACACAGCGCCCAAGCGCACGCAGCCTCCGCAGCGGGGAGAGGGGACCTATTTGAACTCCTCTCCTTCTTGGCTGATTTTTAACTGGAGATCACGCGACTACTTTTTGGCCCCGCTCTGCCCCATCCCCTCCTGGGGGGGGGGGTCATGCTTCTGCTCGCCCCACGCCTGGGCTCGCAGAGAGGGCAGGACCCGCGCGCGGGGCGATGCCCAGTGTGCACGAGGTACCCGGGACTGCTGTCCGCAGCCGGCGCGCTGGGCACGGTGCAGGGCGCCCCGAGGGCGAGGCAGAGCGAGCTGCAGCGCCCGCCCAGGTAGGTGCGAGGTATCATGCCCGGGAACCCAGGCAGCAGGAAATAGCCCACCAACAGGGTTTCTCCTCTCTTCTTCACCTGCAGCTGGAATGATAGTTGAAAAAAAAAAAAAAGACAAAACCAATTCACTATTAGAAAAGATTTTTTTTAATAAACTTTTCCTTTCAACATGTTCGGTGCTGCCATTCTTCTGGCTCCAGCCAGACCTTGGAAAGAGGAAAAGTACCAGTTTTGCAACTGGCAGAAAACAGGCTCATACTGCTGTTGTAACACTGCCACACATCTTATGTTCTTCAGTGACAGTTTTTAAAGCTGTCTATTTTACTTTTTTTTTTTTTTTAAGCTGATAGTAACTAACTACCGCCTAGTTGTGCAAAGGTTGCAATAAGCTCTCCATCACCTGGAACCTGCAAGGTTTGCCTTGGGCAAGGTTTGCCCTGTGCTGCTCTGGTCGGGCTTGGCTGTTCTCATTTGCAGAGCAGGGATGCATAGGGGAATCCCTTGCCGGTGGAATTCTGACTTACTCTATCAAATTAGGTGATCATAGCTTTTCTTCCTAGCAACAAAATCAATTAAAAATCCAACCTGTGTGCTGGCTGGTTTGGTAATCTTTATTTATAGGACTATCCAGCCGGACTGTCCAGCCAGATTTGAAGGCAGAAATTCCCATTGCTGGTTTATTTTTTTGTTTGTTTAAACATCCTCCAGGTAAAAGTGGCAGGATAGGGTTTCTCTACGGTTACTCAAGGGCTTCATGTGAAGCAGACTAGTTTCCCATAGTCGCTATTGCACCTTCCTCCTTCTTAAGGAGGAGTTTGATACCAGTTGACATTTGGTGCAAAATCGAGCATCTAATTCCCCAGCTGCTGTCTGTGATTGAAAGCTGTGCATCAGAGATGTATACAGGCAGGTGCCCACGGAGGTGGCTTTTGCTTGGGAGCTCTCATTTGTGGCTTTTTACTCTTTTGTTCCATGTGCTTTGTAGAAACCAAGGGTGAGTTTACCGTGGAAGGGAGGGGAAAAAGACACTTTTATGCTCTCAGCTTTCTTAAAACAGGGACTTGCTCTATCTTTAAAAACTGACTCACCTCCAGGCTGCTGCCCCTGGCCATTGAGCCTGATCACAGGGGTGTTGGTGGCTGGCCTGGGCTGCCCAGCTCTGGATCCTGCCGCTTCTCCTTTTCAGCTCTCACGCCGCTCCCCGCTGTGGTATCTGCCCTCTTCCCGCAGCGATAGCCCTGCCTGGAAAGGGCTTTCTGGAACGGACACGCTTTCTGACTCTCAAACTGGAGAGCCTTTTTGTTTGTTTGCTTTTCAACTGAAAAAGAAAAAAATGTGTCTGCCAAAATTGTTGTGCTCTTTATAGGAGATAGAGCCATATCCATGGAAATGTATTTTGTATCTAATGAAAGTTTGCAAAGTGCCATTCTTGTATATAACGTACTGTCTGTATAGATGGACCAGGGGGGATGCTGGAACCCATAAAACAATTATTTACAAGAACAGTTCACAGAATGGACTTTTGTCAGTAGTTTGCATTCATTTCCAGGGCTTGATCCTGCAATCCTTTTGCAGATAAAAGAACTGTTGGAGTCTTGCTGGGTGCCGGGCTGGGACACTGTTGGTGTGCACTGTGAGTGGGAGGATTTTGGGGGGGGGGTGGAAACCAAGTACTGGTGTAAAAGCAAAATGAAGTTGAGTGAATGGGGTCTGCAGGCTGAGCTGTAGTTTTCTGGGCTTGGCTCAGGAAATGTGAGGTCCAGATGCACTATTTGAAGAGAACATCTCTCACAGCAAATGCCTGCCCCAGTGGGAAGCGCAGGGAAGAGATACCTGAGCTGGGGTGCTGTGCTGAGCCCCTTCTCTTCCAGTCATCCAAAGGCAGGATGGAGCCTCGTGGGAGGGGGAAGCATCTGAAAAGGCTTTTCCAGTTCTTGGCACCTCTGGGCTTAGCTCAAGTGCTTGTGGAGCCGGTGGGGCTCAGGTGTCTCAGGGGCCGAGCAGTTGCGCGCGGAGGTCTCTCAGCCACCTGCGCCTCCTGCCACGGAGCTGGGCTGGAGGACAGAGCTTGGGGCACTCTGTCTGCTGTCGTCGGCAGGAGGGCCGTCCCAGCACCCTGCTCTGGTGTCTCCTTCCCTAAAGAGGGATCTCCTCAGCAAGGCAACCAGCCATGGTCTTGAGCTTGAAGCAAGAGCCAGCACAGCACGTTGGATCTCAGCAAACGTAGCTCAGGGCATACTGAGCAGACCTCAGTCTGAGGGGTTAGGGCAAATCCTGGCAGGCAGCATACAGTTGCATGTCTTTTAGGGACCTGTATCTCCCTGTCTGCCAGACAGACCCAACTCAGAGCCTACTGTGAGCAGCATTAAGCCACCCATAGATGCAGGCCTTACGCCGCCAAACAAACTGGAAAGCACAGGGAACAAATGTCTTTTTTTCTTTTTCCTATAGGTATTAATCCTCACATGCACAAGACGCTAGCACTTGTATTGTGGTTGTCATTAAACTAATGCCTTAAGAGTGTCTTCCTGGTTAACTTAATGTATCCCAACTAGGCTTTTAAGCTTTCATTTCAAAGCTTTGTTTACAGTTAGGGTGAATCTAGCAAATGAGTAGGATTAAAGTGTCATGTAAAGCATGAGCCTTGCTGGGGCAGAGTAGCTTTAAGCTTTGTAAAGTTTATATGTGTGCCCTTCATCTGTTTTAGTGTCTTTTGAATGTCCCTGTTCACTGAATAAGAGGGATTTGAATGAAACAGGAGTAATTATCACCCAGATTTCAGCTGTGAAACCAAGTCTCCTTTGAAATCCTCCCCTCTTTATTTAGCAATATCCAAGGAATTTAGGTAATATTAAGTAATGACAGTCATAACTAACCTGATCTTGCTCACACAAAAGCCAGAGGCAAAACTTGCTTTACTCTCTGAGACTGGAATGACAAACAATCCTTCAGAGTAATCAAGAGGGGTCCTGTGGCTATTACACAGTGGGGAGAGCCCCATCCCATGGGGAAGCAGAGGGAGTTTTGTAGCAATGAGGAGTTGATCTCAGGCATGCTAAAGAGATTGGGCTAGTGATTTGGGCTACCGCTGAGACAGTCTGACTTGTCAGAAAATGGCCTTTGAAAATCAAGCTGAGTTCAAATGTCTCAGGCTGGACATTCAGAAACAAATAACTAAAATGAGCTGCCACTTTGAAAAATATACTTTTTGGGATGGGGGAAACTAACTGCCTAGGGAGGATTGACTGAGCTGCCATCCGTGTCTGTGTATGACAGCGTTCTGCGTGTTTGGTGCATGTACCAAATTCCTATTGCCTCCCTACAGGTTAAAACAAGTAATAAGAAATGCTCTTTTTGGCTTATATTCACAAGCTATAAATAGTGTTTTCCGTTCAGTTAGTTACCAACAAACACAACATGCGCTGAAACTCTGGTAGAAGTGCGTTTCCGGAAGAACCAGTCCCAGTCCCTCTGGTAATGTTGGATTCTGTCCGGATGCTTCCAGTCGTCCACTTGCAGTCCCAGCGCTGGAAATGTTATACCATAACTCGGACTCATTCTGTGCAAAGCTTTGCCCTTAGCGAGTACACTGCTTGGAGCCAACGGCTTCTCTTGTCCATGAAGACAAAGGTCAAGAGCGGTCTGGGGAGATCGGGGCGCTGTCACTGGCTGCGCTAATTTAGACTTAGCCACTTTACGTCCAGAGGGTGAGCTCTGCGGGAGCGGGTGATTCAGTGCCGGCGCTGGAAAAGGCCGGAACAACAACGCCTTGCCCCGGGCCGGGGCCGCCCGCGGCGGCGAGCCGCGAGTGGCCGCCCGGGCCGGGGCTGGAGCCGCACGACGGGGCGGCCCCTGCTCGGGCCCGCACTGCCCCCCGGCGGAGAGCCCCGGGAAGCACGGAGTGAACACGGGGAAGCTGCTCAAGCTCGGGCAGGGGGGTACTCGCAGCGCGGGCGTTTCTCTGCCGCTCCAGCGCCGAGGTTCGTACAGCACCACCTGGAGTCCGCCGCCCCCTAACACAAGTAGACTGGGTTCATCCCGGAGTCCGCCGCCCCCTGGACTGGGTAGGGGGTAGACTGGGTTCGTCTTGTGGCGTTCCATGAACAAGGTCATCCCCACGTCCCTTATGTCCTCTAAGAGTCATGAGCATGGACTGCAGGGGGGTCTGGGTCATATGGACTGAACTGTAGAGTCAATGCTGTGTCAATAGCAGTAGCAAGCTCACAAAGGCACCGAGAGCTCGATAAACAAAATCGGGAGACGCTCCCAGATTGATGTGCTGAGAAGTTTAATTCTTTCTTCTGAAACGTGTGGGACAAGGCACACTTAGGAGCATGTAGCCAGGTGATAGAGAGACTGGCAATCTGGCCTTTGGGATTTCTTTCCTGTTCACACAGTGCACAATTGCATGGTGAAGGGCAGGACATCATGGCGACCTGGGGTACAGGCTCAGTTAAAAAGGGATTAGGCTCATTCAGGGAAGGTCATTATTAAACAGCGTGGGCTGGATGCAACCTCCAGGCTGGGAAATCCCTAAAACATCAATCACCGAAGCGGGAAAGATTTGGGAGCAGAATGATTTCTCTGTATATACCCTGTATTTTTCACCCATTTCCTAAGCATCCACTGCAGGCCATTGCTGGAGAAAGGACACAAGAGCTAGGTGGGGCTGGCCTGCCCCAGTCCAGTTGTTCTCCTGTAGGACTTTCTAGTGCAAAAACAGGCAAAGGAAGTGGAAGCACAGCAATAATCTGGGTCCTGGACTGCAGATGAGCAGGCAGTGATGGAGGAGCACTTGTATGCAGCAACCAGCCTTGTTGGCAGCCAGACTGTGCTGCCCAGTCCCCACCAGCGTTCAGTCACACTTGTGTTTGAAATGTGATGCTTAGTGTACGTGAATGGCAGAGTGGGGGCTGGCCCTGGGAAGCATCTGGGAGGCAAGGCTGTGCTTAAGTTACTAAGAGACAGAGACCAAGCACTAGTAGCATAACACCAGCAAGCTCTCGAGAGAATGTCCAAGGCCCGTTTATTTCGGAGTCTTTGCACAGGGACTGCTGGAGAGGTTTTTAAGCAACTGCATACTGTGGCAGTTGTTTTTATGTAAGCGTTGAAGCAGCTCTGCCAGTCCCAAAGCCAACAAACAGTCCTAGCTCCTGGCACCTTGGGATGCTTAAAGGAGGAGGAATGGGCCTGAGCCAGTTATGCACTTACCTTGGAGAATTTTGTCTTCTGCTCACTTGGGCTCTGCTGAGTGGCACTCATTTACACCTGCAAGGGTTTGCCCCTTTGGGGTATGTAGCTGCACGAGTTTCCCCAGGAATGGGAGCCTGGGAGAAGGATGCATATGGTGTCTGCAGAGAACAGGCCCAATCATCTCAGACATTTTGGGTGCTTCCCTCATCCCCTCTGGCCGTGTGTCCTCTGCTTCCGCTAGCCCCATACACCCTGTGACCCCATTCTGCCTGCTTCTGCTGACATCTTTTTGTTCCTTGTTCCAGTTATCTGACCCTACTGTGCATCCTTCACAGTTCTCCCATGCCTTCTTCCAGTGCGTTGCAATTCAACTCATTTTGACTTTCAAGAGCCATCACAGCTCTTTCCTTCCTTTAGATGGCTTTCCTCTCGCAACATAGACAAATTCTACCTAGTTTAAAACTCCTTCGGCTAACCAGGTGTTAGTTGAAACTAAGCCCAGCTGTGCTTGTAGATCCATTTTCAGGAGGTTTCAACCTGCCTGTAGTGAATGAATCTCAAAGAGCACAAAATCATCCAAGCACATTTCCACTGGCCATCTTGTTTTCTGTTCAGAGCAGGCCATGGGTTTCACCAGTGCAGATCAGGCAAACCCATGTCTGTGGTTATACCATTTTCAGATATTCCTAAAAAGAAAAAAGACTGAGTAACGCTAAGGGGACTCTGTTGCTCCACACTACTGTTTTCAAAAAGACGTTTGACATGGAGAAGTAAGTTCTCTGAGCAGCCTGCTTGTCTGGCACTCATCCACAGCAGAGATGCATTCACTGATGGGAAAATAGAAGGCTGCTGACCCAGTCCCATCATCTGGAGTCCCTATCCTTGGGAAATCACCAAGTTTCACCATCCCAGAACTACCCAAAGACACAATTAGGGAACATTTTACTGTCAGACCCCAAATGTATCCCAGTCCAGCTACATATTCCCTACATTGTACAGAAATGGTAAAACCAACCACTTGGCCAAGGTGCTTGCTGCAAATCACCATGAAAGTGATGCAAGTGAAATATGGTTTTACACGCAGAAAGTGATATTCTGCTCTTAAGGGCCTGAGCAGTCTTGGGGTACCAAGCTCCAGTTCAGGCAGGAGGTCAGAGCCTCTCGTCATCCCTGATTTGCTCCCTCACCCAAACCACATCAGTGAGCCACCAAGCACGCTTTGTGCTTTCTTGCGCCTTTGCCACCTGTGTCAGCCCAGAGCTGCACCTCCAGCACTGGAGCCTACCAAAGGAAATGGCAATGGTTTGGGTTACTGAAGGTGAGGGACTTGGTGCTGCCAATGGCACTACTGGAGGAAGCTCGCAAGCCCTGGTCAACCAGCTATCCCTACCCATAGCACCCACGAGGTGGCAGCCAGGTAACACATCCCTGGCATCCCCAAACACCACTTTTGGCTTTTCTGCCAGCACAAGCCCAGACCCCACCAACCGCAGATCAACTCCATGCAGAATTTTAATCCTCATGGGGCACTTATTGTTAGGTTTTCCACAGTGCTGGTTTAAGTGCATATCCATTTTCCCCCCAGCTCAAACCCCTTTCTCTCTAGAGTATCTGCTGCTTGGATTCTCCCTGAGCTGATGCTCACCCTCTAAGCATAATTGCAATACAAAGTAGTTTCAGAATAGCATGCAATAGTGGCTAATTATTTGGAACAATTATACATAACAAAGACAGAGCCAAGCAGCAAGAGGGCTTAATTGTCTGGCCAAGCATGAAATAGCACAGGATTATCACTAAAAGGGAGAGGGGAGGGAAAGGAGCAGAATTACCCCATAGAATAGCCAAGAATCTAGGCTGTTTGGGAAGGCAAAGTTTACTGAAGAACTTGAAAACTCCTCTTTGAAGCATCTTCTGAAATGCCAGAGAAGACATGAAAAGGATAATGACCCAGAATATGGGCTTAACACACAAATCCCTGCACTGACAGACTCCAGGCCTACAGACGCTTAAGCACATGCTTAAATTTTAAGCACATGAATAGTCCCCTTTGACGGCTCACGTGCTTAGAGTTAAGCCCAGGCATAAGTGTTTGTAGGATCAGAGCCCAGATTTTTATTACAACTAGGCTCCTCTCAGCAATGACAGGAAATAAAAGACCTATAAAGAATACAAGTTTCTAGCACAGAGCTCTGAAGACCTCCACTCCGTATGAACAGTGAGCGCCTGCAAGACAGAGCTTCTTATAGGACTGCAAGGACACCCCTACCTTCACTCCCTATGGAGGACCAGCGAGAATAACTCTTGCCCAGGTTGTGAGGAGCAGCCTGGATGATTTGCTGGTGTGATCTCCTTGGCATGGCTTAGGAGACAGTCCTGAGAGCCTGCAGGTGGGGACAACTAGGTGAGGCAAGTGCAAAACAGTAACAGGATCTCCTTTTAAAGTTAAAAGGCCGTGTGGACAGTGCTGGGGACCAATATTGGTTAGAAGCGCCAGAGAGCAGCTTCTAGGGAGTTTCTGAGGCAGTGGGAAAAAAGTGAGAATAATCTTTGCAAAAAAGTAAAGAAAGTAAAAAATATTCTGCAGAACATGAGCAAACTAAAACAATAGTAGCTCCTCTCCAAACATTTTCTTCATAAGCATGCACCCACTTTTTGCTGCAGACTAAGGTTTCTCTCCTGTGAGACCTTCCCTGCTCTTCTTCCCTCCCTCATATCTTTTACTAATTGGCAAATACAGGCAAGCAGTGAGCAGCTATGCCGCGTCTAGAGTGGCCATACTGGAGGGAATTTTTTTCTGCTTCTCAAACAGATATAAAGTTGGTTATTTCTCCTTCTCCATTTGTCTGTATTAGAAAAGTAACTGTTTGTGGTTGAGCTCTGCCAGGTAGCTGGTGATGTCAAGAGCTCCAATGTACATCTTTGGCAAAGCTATCTACTTTGGTGGCTATAGGGCCCTTATAAATCTTCTGCTGGAAAGTGCTCCTGAGCACTTGTGCCTTTTTTGTGTCTCTCCCTCCAGTATCTTTTGCCAGCGGAGCTGTAAGTGGTTGTGTCCACAGGGATCTCCAAACTCTCTGCAGTTCCCTGGAGGTGGGCAGGAAAACTAAATTTCATTATCTGGGCTCCGTAAAACCCAAAGGGAGCCGAGGAGCGCTGTACCTACCCTGGGTGGGCTGTGAGTTGAGTTTACAAGAGGAGCTGTGCAGGATGGGGTGATGGGGCACCTAGGGTAGCAATGCAGGTACATGGCCTCCGCGGCAGCCCAGGAGGTGCTCCACTCCAAAGTGTGCGTGGGCAGGGTCACTTAGCAAAGGAAGCCCTTCTTTTAAGGCACCTCAAGTAATTGTGTCCTCACGCAAATGATGTGATTTTTGAAAATGTTGCTCATACTCTTTCCTTTGATGATTTTGTTCCTTACCCTCTTCAGACTCTACCTTCCAATCCCAATAGACACTTCCCATCTCCTGAAACCTCTGAGAACTCTTTATGGCAATGACAGAGAGCTGCTATCCTGAGATGGGGCAGGGGGAATTGTTCGCTTAGGGTAACATCTCTGAGTTTTTCCATCTTTTTTTTTCTCCCAAACCTTCCCATTTTTACAAGAGTGCTATCTGCTAGGTAGCAGCACTTGTCCCTGTGCTTGGATCTGGGTTGCTGGTTTTCGATTATTTTAAGGGCTTCAGGGACTTATTTTTATTAGTGGGACAAGAAACTTGTGCTGGTGACTATGGTCGTGCTGCTACATGTCAGAGCGGTAGAAAGAGGAACAGAGGGAACTGTGTGGGAGCTGAGGGCATCAGTGAACAGACTGAACGCAGCAGGGTGTGAGATCTACAGGTGCCTGCTGCCCCTGTGTGCTCCATGTCCCAGGTCCCAGATTTACAGGTACCTGAAAGTTTGGGTCAGTGGGTGACCTCAGGTCTGCTCCTTTTCCCAGCTGCCAGCGAATGATAATAGCCACATATGAGAGCAGACCCAGCCTGCTCCATGCCCAGCCTGAGAAGTTAGCAGTGAAGGAGATTTTTCTCCTCTAAGGAGATTTTTCCTTATGAAAAATGGGTGGCTATGTGGATCTCCCTCACAGGAGGACAGCGTTCCACCAGCATTTCTGGGCCAGCCCTGGGAAAGGTACTTCAGGCCCTTTTGAGCTGTATGCAGTGTGCACAGAGCCGCTCTCCCCACGGAAGATCTATGGCCTGCATGGTGGAAGCTGCAGGTCTGGGAGATGGCCCTGCTGCTGCCTCTGTTAGTTGGGCTGGGTCTTCCCCTAAAGCTCAGGCATTGGCACCCAAAGGGTTTGGGACAGCTCTTAGCAGCCACTGGAGGGCATTATGGGATACATACAGCCTTCATATTTTCCTCAAAGGCAGACATGGTCATGTGATACAGAAAGAGCCACATTGCTCTTTCCTTGTTCACATCAAAATGCTGACGTAGGGCGTCTCAGCAGCTGTTTTCAACAGCGACTACGCAGGGAGACAGGTCTGAGCACAGCCAGCATGGGCTGCGATGGCCCAAGAGCGCTCGCAGCCTTCAGGACTCAGGGCTTCCCGAGCCAGTGTGACGTCTCTGTGCACCTCCAGCCAGCTACAATGTGCCTGTGCTGCAGCCCTGAGTGGCAGGGCATGGATGGAGGATTTTCTCTGAAGCCAGAGGTTAATTATTCTTTATTGGATAATTTTCAGCTGCCAGTCCTGGCAATAAAGGGGATTTCCTCTAGATGGCATGCTTATCTCTGAGCTGGGAGGGAAGGCCCCGCCAGCCTGCTGCCGAGAAGCGAAATCAGGCATGTGTGAGGGTGCAGAGCACGGGAGGGAAGGCTCCTGGGATTAGGCTGAGGATATATTTGGTCCTGGGAATAAGAAGCAATAGTGAATTCATCAGCCTGTGCATCTCCCCACCTGGAGGATTGCACGTGCCCAATTTCCCTGAGGGACCCTAGGGACATGTCTTCGTGGGAGTGGATTACTTATTGCAACATCTTATTGCACAGTTTTAGCACTTAGCATCTACAGTATGCAAAAGCCAGGCTAATAATAATAATAATAATAATAATAATAATAAAGGCTTTTCAAAACAAGTGTTGGTGGGATCTGCTTAGCTGAGTAATCCTGAGTATCCATCCCGTGGAAATCAGGTCCTTTCAAGTAATGTAAAGCCCAGTGTGAAAATTCAGCCATCCCTTTACTGTTGTCTTCAGACATCCTTTAGTGTTGTCTCTTCCATATGAACAGCTCAGCTTCCTGTTAATAGCAACAATGAGAAAAGACTCACTTGTAGTAAGTGAAAGAGAAGTGTATGTGCGCATGGCTTCAACACCCCTGGAGTGGTGAGATTAATGTTAGTCTGTGGGCTAAGAGGCTTTCCCTCTCTGGTCCTCTGTGCAATGTGGGACAGCGACTTCTTCCAGCAGTTTATAGAAAGGAGCAGAGAAAGTTTGTGCTGGTCTAGTGCTGCTGGGGCTGGATTTCTTGCATGTCCCTTTAACCTACTGTGCACTGCAGAGCACTCATTTTATAAAAATTGAGAATTTTCCCTTGCAGCCCTGTGGCTGACACTGATGCTGCCATGAACTCAGCCTGGGATGTGCTAAGGCTATGTGTCCTGTGAGTGCAAAGGGTCTGCCAGGCTGTGGAAGTGTCTGCGCCAGTCTGTGGGCTGAAGCAGTGGATGAAACCTTGCTTGCACCTGGGCTGGAGGATACAGGAACTGCAGAAATTCAGCTCCAAACTAAAACACAGTATTTCCTGGGTTTATATTTTTGTTATTTGACCCAGATAAAAACCTCCTAATCGCTTGCCCACCTACCTGCCTAGCTGTCCTTTGTTGTCTGTGGCTAATCCCAGGATGAGGCAGAGCTGTCCAAGTAGAGACCAATGACAACTCTGAAGGCTCCTCGCATGGTGCTGAGCTAGGGGACCTCATGTCTTTGAGATTTCAGAGAGCTGCTTTGTGCTCCAGGAAAGGCTAGAAACTATTGAAACCCTGGCAGCGGAGCCAAAGGGCCAGATCTTGCAGGGTGATCCTAATTGTGCCCTCTCACACAGTTGATCAGATTGGTGTGAGTGGCCTGATCTTACTGGGGTTTCCAGAAGCGTCTCAGTCAAGCTGTATGCTCTGGACCCGGGACAGGGTTTTGACCTAGAGGTCCCCTTTCTCCTGTTTATGCAGTTTCTTCCCAACATGGGAAAATTCCCATGTAGTATTAGCATCACAGCTTCTAGCTGACTGGCGTTTAGTTTTATTTGAGATCAGCAGGCCAAATATATCTACAGACCTGTTTGGGAGGCAGATCTGCAGATATCAGCATGTATATGCAGGGTTACAGAGTTACAGCAGATTCGCTCCAAACTGTCCCCCATCTGGGAACTGCTTGATACTTCCAGGCTCAAAGAACCCTTTTCCCAGCCATTTATCATATGCAGAAAAAAATGAAAGAGTCAAACACTTTTTTTCCTCCTAACCAAACCGAGTTTTAGTAATTTTCCATCTTCTCTGTAATTTCCTTCTTTGAAGGCTTTCTCTCTATATTGATTCTGGCCCCTAATTCGGGGGTCCTCAGCTGGTGTTTATGACTGAAGTGGGCCTTTGTGAACTCAGCGCATCAGGTAGGCACTCGGGTTGCTTAATTCCTGGCTGCAGCAAACTCAGCAGCAGGAGTGTTCTGGACATGTGTTCGGCATGATCAAATGCAAACATGGAAACCCTGGCCTTGAAAACCTCATCGCAAGTTTCTACATCTTTGTGAATCTGGCCGCATATTTAGGTTCTCTCACTGGGGCACCCACTCTTGGAAAATCTGATTCCCTCCCACATAGATCCTCCCCCCCCTCCCCAAAATTTTTCTCCCTTTTTATTTGCAGGGGATTTGAGGAAGAATGAAGTGATTTAGCAGACTTGTTTTCACAGGGATATTTTTCCTTGTGGGGTAGGCACAGTTACCAGGCTGTTCTGCACACGTTGCCATGTGCCAGAACATAATTGGCTTCCACATGCATAGGCATTTGGCTAATGTGTTTTTTATGGCAACCAGGAGGACTGGATTTGGTGAGTCTCAAAAGTGCACCTGGTGCTTTATGGTTTGAAATCACTGCGTTTCTCTGAGTCATGTAAGTGTGTGTGTGTATCCGTCTCTTTTCATGTTAGATTGCCGAGAAACAGTACAAAAAGCTTATACCAAGCCAAGGTTAATCAGCTGAGTATTAAGCTTCATATGAGCTTGCCTGGTGGGCTTCAAGTCCATGTGGAATGGGATCAGTTATGAATGGAGAGCACCAGGCAAAGTTTTTGAACTCTGAAAACAAAACCAAGCTCCTAAACTTGGATCATAGCCCCTAAATATGTAGGGGGAGGTGGGAAAGAGAGCAGAAGAGCAGGAAAGATAAGATTTATTTTCCAGAGGTTCATGGGAGTTGTTGAAAATCTGAGAAAAGCTTCTATTGAAATTCAAGCCTTTTTTGGAGTGGATTTTGGGACATCCATATTTGAAAATATGAGTCAAGCAAAACTGGAGCATCCAATATCCAAGCACTGAGGGAATGGATCAGGCACTTGGCTCCAAAGGCGGAATTTTATGCATATTGCAGCATACAGCACCCACCGTCCCTGCTTATCTCCCTGAGCTGGGAGAACCTGGTGAGCAGGCTGCAACCTGAGGTGCGATCTTTGCAAGTTGGGAGCTGTGCAATATGGGGCTGAAAAAAGGTTGAACTGCAGGGAGCACTAAAGGTCTGAGCCTCTGAGCCTTGGATATGGAAAGAAGAGAAATAATATCAAAGGAAATCACATAAGTGGAAAAAGACCCCCCTGGGGCTGCCCAGGCAGCAGCAGGTCTGTCTTGTTCATGTTTTCAGAGAAGTTAGAGGTCAGCCAAGCTTGATAACGAGGTAATACAGAAAAATCCATCACCGAGCCTTGGGGGACTTGTAGATGCGGTTCTCATCAGAATAAACGAATTTAGATGCTGCTCGGCTGAGGAAGCATGAACGATTATACATTGCAAAGCCAACAGATCATCTGCAGGGACCTGGGAGCAAGGTCGGCTGAGCCGGAGCTAAACTAGCCCGCGCTCAGCAGCGCCCGGAGCTGCCGCCCTGCCCGGCTGCGGGCCGCCGCGGCACGGAGAGCCCTGGAGGGGAACCTCGCGTCGTGGGCGTCCCGCTGCCAGAGGGATCCGCAGAGCAATAACCACTGACCCAGCACGCCTCGACCCAACGCTACGTTAAGGCAGGCGGGAGAAACGATGAAAGTCAATTTAAAAGGGAGAGAGGGGAAAAAAAAAAAAAGGATCGGCTGATGACCACCTTTTTTTGTATTGCTGAGACTTTTGGGACAGTCTTCCCGCCCCGCCAGCTCTCAGCTCCAGGCAGTTTGACGTTAAATTTTTAATAGCAAGATTTAATGTCGAACGTGAAGCAGAAACGAATTAAAACGGGAGGTCGTAAGGGGTGCTGTCTGGAATGAAATGCATCGGAATGGAGAAGAGGAAAAATTAAAAGCCTTCCTAGGGAAGGCTTTTCCTAGGGAAAATGCTTCCCTCCCACCCCTTTACAGCTGGGAAGAGTGGGAGGATGACAAGACAGTCTTTTTCGGATAGATCGATAGAGTTTCTGTTTCAGCGGACGGCATCATTTCTTCCCCCAGCGCACAAAACCCTTGATTAAAAATAACCCCTCAATTCATACATTTATATATATGTATATATATGTATATATGTACGCACACACACATATATATATATATGCGTATTTAAGGTCCGGGAGTACAGCCGTCAACATGTGTGTATGTGTATATACGTGTCTGCGATCCGACCATCTGTTTTATTTCAGTCCAGGGTTTCCCTTTTCTAAATCATTTCAGGCCGGTTATACTTGAGGTACTTTTTCTCGTTTTGATTTGTTTCTGCAGCCGATCTTGCGTGACAAAACCGAAGCTAATATCGACTCCACTAACAGGAGCCGCTCGCAGATGTCGAGACAGGGAGCCTTTCACTATCACTTCCTTTCGGGCCGTTCCCGACCTTAAAGGCGATAATATTTTGCCTTTAAACACGCAGGGAGTCGGGCTGATCGGGATGCGTTATTTCTAGAGCCGCAGCGGCTCGGGATGCGCGTTATAGAAGGGGGAGGTAGGGGCCGGAGCGGTGCGAGGGACCCCGCGGGGGTGCCCGGCTCGCCCGCCGCCCCCGGCCGGGCGCTGCGCTGCCGGCGCGCCGCTCGCCCTCGATCCTTCGGAAACGCGGCGCTTTGCTTCCCTCCGCCCTCCCTGCCCGAGTGGGTAAAGACACAACGCGCTGCTCCCGGCAGTTCCTTTCTGCCATGAAATACACAAAGTGGAAATTCAATCGCCCGTTGTGTGTGTGGTCGAAATCTCTGGCAGCTGCTTCGGAATTTTTTATGACACTTTCGTTTATGTAGGGGAGGCATAACTATTATTTTACTTAATAAAAGTGGAAATCGGCTTGGGTTTTTTCCCTCCCCTCTCCTCCTCGCTCTCTTCCATTTGTTCTTCCTATCGCCTTTCCAAGGATCTGATTAACGGGGGTTTAAACAACGTGGGTAGGAGAGATGGAGCTTCTCCAAAGCATTTCGCTGTTTTAGTTGAGAAAGAATGAATATACATCACGTACACATAGGAGAGAGATGTATGCGTACATGTTCCTAACGTGCGTTATGAAGATTAAAGGAGCATAGAAGTGAAAGAACCCAGATAAGTTCCCCCGGCTCTAACACGGACGTGCACTCGCAGGCAGATTCCCCACTTCCATGAGAAATGCTTAGGACAATTATTCATCTGTTTCTCCGCCGTTAAGAGAAATCCTCCCCGATCGCAGCGCTGTCAAACAGGGAGGAGGATGCGACCGAGTTAGCGCAGGGGAGCTGGCTGTTTAATATCTGTTTAAACTTGAAAAATCCAGGCAAAACGCCTGGCGTACAGTTCTGCTCTTTATTCGGGATCTCCCTAATTGTGGCGAGCCCTGTGTACCAAGTCGTTAGGATTTGAATAATTGTGATCGGTATTTGGAAGCCGGGCAGTGCAGCTGTTTGGCCCGGCTCCCCGGTATTAGTGCTGGAGATTTTATCACCAAATGCTCGCACCTGTTAACAGCAGCGACTTGCAATTCATCACTGCAGATTCTCACACTGCTGAATGGGGCCTGGGGTTGGGATCTTCCCCCCCCCCACCCCGCCCCGGATTCCAAGGGTGGAAATTCCAGTTGTTTGCTATTAAAAAGCAAAAGGAGGAGGGAATTTCCCCCCTTCCCTCACAGCTTCCACCTTCAGCGACTTTCTCTTACCTGGGCGAAGCGAAGCGAAGCGAAGCGAGCCCCCCCTCCCTGCTCCCCCCACGCCCCTGGATGGGCAGAGGCCGCTGGGAGGGACTCGAGCTCACCGACCTCCCGCTTTCTCCCACGAGCGAGCCGATTTGGGGGACAAGAAGGGGGGCAGGGAAGGTGGCCGGGTCGGGTTTCCCTTTCGGAAGCGGGGAGCTGCTCTTAGACCGAGGCGGGAGGTCGGGCTCCTCTTTACGAGCAGGATCGTGTTGCTTGTTTGCAAACGCTTCGGCCGGGGAAGGGCAAGCCCGAGCCTCCGCCGTGCCCGCACCCACATCCATAGGCACGGACACCTCCCCTCGGGCAAGCGTGTGGCACTCTCTAACATACCCTTTCCACCATCCCCTTCCTTCCCAGGCATCCTCTCCGCAGGGAGGGAGAGATCCCCGTGAAAGCAGCAAAGCTTCCCTTTTTGCAGAGCCGCTAAAGGGAAAAAAAATGTGCGAGCGTGGGTCTGCCGGGTTTACAGCAGAGACAGGGGCAACAGGCTGCCAGAGGGGCTCCCGAGACGAGGGGTGGGCAGCTCTGGCAGTGCCCGTATCCCCTGCCCTGCGCCGAGGTGGCCGCATCGGCTTCGCCCCGGGAAGGGGCCGCCGCCGCCGGGGCATTTCTGTGGCTGCAGGGGCCGTGGGACACCTCTCCGCGCCCGGGGAAATCCTCCCCCCTGGGCTGCAGCCCCGAGGAAAGGGGGCTCCGTCTGCCGAGTGAGAGGCTCCCGAGGGGCCTGAGGGGGGAAGGGGAGTGCGCTGCCAGCGGCCGCGGAGACGCTAAGCCTCGGTGTGAGTATTGGTAGGAAAAAAAAGAAAAGGCTTTTGCGACGGGCTGGCTGGGCCGATGAGCTGTTGCTTTCAGGACCATATGCTCCGGAGATGGACGAGATTCCCCTGCCCGGGCTCCCGGAGGGTGCCTGGGCCTGCAGGATGCTGCGGGGATGGGCCACTCCGCGCAGCGGTACCCGGGCTGGGCAGCCCCTGAAGCAGAGGTTGATTTTGAAAGCGAGCAGAGGTCGGTTCCTCGCTTTCCGCCCGGCACCTGCCGGGCAGCAGCATCCCTTCCCCGGGGACGTGCGTGCGGGAGCCCTCGGGAGAGGCGGGTTTCCAAGCAGGGTGCTGCGGGCTCGGTGACGTGCCGGTGACGTGAGGGCGAGCGGAGAAGGGGAGCAGGGATCCCCAAATTCACACGCTCCCCCTCCCCCGTTGGGGGGCCCATGAGAAAGCCCAGCCTGAGAGAGAAAAGGGCCGCGCCGCACCCCAGCTGCCGGCGAGGCTGCTGCAGGGCTCAGCCCCAAGCCCCGGGCTAGGCGTCCCGCGGGAGGAGATGGGGGCCTTCAGCCGCCCCCGTCCTGCTCTGCAACTCAGGCAGAGAGGAGCGAGGGGGCAGCAGACCCTCTCCGCGGGGCTGGGTTTGCAGGCTGCCCTGAGCGCTCCCGCCCCACGGGATGTCTTAGGGGGTAGGGCGAGAGGGCTGGGAGCCTTTATCCAGCACCGATCACGGCTCTGCCGTGTAGCAGGCCCCGGGCCGGCTCCGTCCAGCTGTACCGGGAACATCCTGGCGAGGGCCGAGACCCCGGGGGCGCGGGCAGCGCCTTTCCTCGAAAGCATCTCCGCCGCCTCCGCGGGCGGGCCGGGGAGGGACGCTGCGCCCCGCACGTCGCCGCGGTGACCGGACCGTGCAGGCGGGACCCGCGCTCCCGGGGAGCCGAGCGCGGAGCCCCGAGCTGGGCCGGGCCGAGCTGGGCCGGGCCGGGCAGCCCCTCGCTGCGCCCCGCTCGGGCTGCGCCCGCGGCGGCGGGGCGACACGTGATGCTGGGGCTGCGGTATAAAGGCCTGGGGAGCGCTCGCAGGAGGCGCAGAGTGGGAGCGTTTCCACCGGGTCCCAGCTCGGGGAGGGGTGGGGAGGGGGGAGCCGCCTTCCTAACTTCTGCCCTCCCCCCTCCCTCTTCCCCTCGCCCCTCCCTCCCCCCCCAGCCCTGCCAAGGAGCAGCCGCACCCCCCTTTTTTTTCCCTTTAATTATCGTTATTATTATTATTATTTATTATTACGGCCTCCGAGCTCCCTGCCCAGCCTCCGGGCGTCTCGTCCCTCCTCCTCCGCCCCGCGCCCCCCCGCCGCCCCTCCCTGCGCAGCCACCACCCCGCAGCCCGGCCGCGGCCCCGCCAGCAGCGGCGAGGCGAGCGGGGCGCGGAGCGGCGGCGCCGGGGCGCCGAGTCCCAGCGGCGGCCGCAGCCCTCCGGCGCGGCCCCGGGACCATCCCGGGAGCCGCCGCTAGGTGGGGGGGGGAGCCCGGCCCCGGCCGCCCCGGCCGCACAACAATGACTTTGGGCAGCAGCGGCGGCGGCGGCTGCGGGATCATGTCCGAGCGCTCCCCGGAGGAAGAGCCGCTCTCCGAGGTGGAGGACGCGGATATCGACGTGGTGGGCCCGCCCCAGGATGGGGGCAAGTACAGCGAGGACGAGGAGGACGACGACGACGAGGAGGACGAGGAGGAGGAGGAGGACGGCGGCGATCCGCTGGGGCTCGCCCTGCCGCGGAGCGGGGCCGCCCAGGCGCGCATGGGGGGGTCCCCGGAGCGGCTCTCCCCCGCCGGCGGCTCGGAGCCGGCCTGCGCCCGCGGCGCCGCGCCCGGGGAGAAGGCGCCCGCGGGCGGCGGCGGGAAGAACCCGCTGGTGAAGCCGCCCTACTCCTACATCGCCCTCATCACCATGGCCATCCTGCAGAGCCCCAAGAAGCGGCTGACCCTGAGCGAGATCTGCGAGTTCATCAGCGGGCGCTTCCCCTACTACCGGGAGAAGTTCCCCGCCTGGCAGAACAGCATCCGCCACAACCTCTCCCTCAACGACTGCTTCGTCAAGATCCCCCGCGAGCCCGGCAACCCCGGCAAGGGCAACTACTGGACGCTGGACCCCGAGTCCGCCGACATGTTCGACAACGGGAGCTTCCTGCGCCGGAGGAAGCGCTTCAAGCGGCAGCAGCAGCTGCACCCGCCGCACCCCGAGCTGCTGCTGCGCGCCGGGGCCGCCGACCCCGCTGCCTTCCTGCCCGGCTTCGCCTACGGACCCTACGGCTACAACTACGGCCTCCAGCTCCAGGGCTACCACCACCACCACCACCACCACCACCCCGGCGGCGGCGGCGCCGCGGGCGCCTTCCCCTTCCAGGCTCCGCATTGCCCGTTACCGGCTCCGCCGCCTCCCGCCGCTTCGGTCTTCTCCGCCGCCTCGGGGCTGCCCTCCTTCCTGGGCGGCGAGCTGAACTGCAGGAAGTCCTTCTACCACCCCCAGCTGAGCCCCACCGCCCTGCCCGCCGCCCTCCTCCAGACCCTGAAGCCGGACCCCACGCCCGGCGGCGGCGGCGGCGGCAACGGCAACCCCTCCCGGCCCTCTTTTTCCATAGACAACATCATCGGGGGGGCCGTGCCCCCGCCGCCCAGCACCCACCCCAGCGCCGCGCCCGCCGCGCCCTTCCCCGCCGGCCAGGCTGCGCCGCCGGCGCCGGTGCTGGCCGTGCTCAGCCCCGCGCTGGCCCCGCCGCACACCCCGGGCAGCCTGGCGCACGAGCCGCTCCTGCAGCCCGCGCAGAACTTTGCCAGTAAAATCACAAACCTTAGCAGCTGTCATTTTTAAAGTGTGCGTGATGGGGGGGGGGGGGAGAGAGAAGGGTGGGGGGGAGAGGCTCAAACCAAACGGTCCCTTCCCAGCTCTCCCCGCTCCTCCAAAATCGTCTTCTCCCCTTTCCTCTCCCCGTTCTCCCCCCTTCCCCCCAACCTCCTCCTGTTGTGTTAAGGTAGGAAATATTTCCTCTTTTTTTTTTTTTCTAATTTTATTTCTGTGGCATCCAGATCTGTTTGTGTCTCTTTGCTCGGAAAAATCGGGAGGGAGGGAGGGGGGAAAGAATAACAATATTTCATCCCACAAGCGCCAAAGCGTATTTATAAAGTGGCCGTAATATAAGATGGGACCTGGGCGAGCTGGTTCAACACACGGCGTCTTGCAGGGGTTGTGAAGAAAGAAACGGTCCTAGGATCTGAAATATTTTCTTTGAGAGCGGCACATATTCCGCGGGTGCCCCGCAAATTGGCTCGGAAACTCGCGAGGGGAGTTTCAAATGTTGTTTCAAATGATCGAAACGAACCCATATTCGTTCTTTCAAATCTCTCTCCCAAGCGGTTTTGCCATGTGTGTCTGTCTCTCCCCTTCTCTCAAAGAAAATGTTTTAATAGCTCGATCTTATTTTTAGTTTCTTTGAAGCTTTGGGTTTGGTTTTAAAAGGCACTGTTTAGGGTTTCTTTATTTTTAAGAAGAAAAAAGTCGGTGAAACTCAGGACTGTGGTTTATTTTTTTTTTCAATGAGACATTCAAATGCACGTTAAAAAAAAAAAAAGAGAGATCCGTCAGGAAGTTTGGAGAATTCCCATACTGGTTTTTTGATCCCCGTTTTCCCACCCCTTCCATGCGTGGGTTTTTGGTGTATTGGTAATTATTTGTATATAGATTATTCGGGAGCTAATGAGCGGAGTCCAGTTAACTCTTCACTGGTTGTGCATCCGTCATATCTATTTTATTGAGAGAATCTGTGAATACTTTGATGTGGAAAAGGCAACAGAATTTTGTCCACCGTTGGTGTAAATTAATAAATGTTTGTGACCTGGTTAAAAAATAATAATAATCCCAATCGTTCTTTGCTATGTCCTCTGTCACGCTGAGAGCCGAGAGCCCTGCTCGGGCCTCGGGGAAGCGAGTGGCTCCAACCCTCGGATTTGCGAAATTCAGCAAGTCGCGGAGTTTTCACTTCCTAAAAATGCCAGCGCCTGGGCTCCGGCTCCGGCGGAGCTCGGCCCCGCCGAGGGCAGCGCGCTGCGAGCGGCGGCGCCGGGGCCGCCCCTCGCCCCCAGCCCCTTCTCCTCCCGGTGCAGGACAGAAAATTGGCGATGCCTCCCCCGTTCCCTTCCCTGGCCGCGTGGACGGTCCCCGCTTTGGGTTCCCTCTCGACGGTCTGCAGAGGAAAGGACCTCCCTGCTTTTTTTTTGTGTGCATGTTATTCTTTTTTTTTTTGGTTGTTTTTTGCCCCCCCCCCCACCTTCCCCGAAAACTCTGCCTGTTTCCTTGCCGGGGGAGGTGGGGGCCGGGAGAAAGGTTATCCCTTCTCTCCCCGCTCCGCGACCCTTTATTTTGTTTGGAAAAGTTGACACATGAGAAAATAAGTTGGAGGATTCCCCCCGCCCCGCACACACTTCCCCCTTGGGCCTGCAGTATTTGAATGACCAAATGAAACTTGATCTCCGCCTAAATTTTGCAACAACTTACAAAGTAAATAAACATCTTTAAGAGCTCCCTTCTCCTCCAAATCCCCCCCCCATTTATTTACAGGGACCAAACGTGGCTATTTTGTTTGTTTGTTGAAAGAGACCCTGATCTCAAGAACCGAGGTCTTTCTGCCAAGCCAGTAAGCGAGTTGAAGGGGCAGGAGGGGAAGGAGAAAAAGAAATACTGAAAAATAAGAGACAGAGAGAGAGAGACCGAGCTGGTCCCTCGGCGAGTGTTTCATTGTGCGCAGGGGCGGCGGGGCCCGCCGGGGCGAGGGCAGGCACCGGGCAGTGTAAGCTGAGGGGGGGGGGATCGGCATTTCTTTTCTCTTTTTTCCCCCCCTTTTTTGTGTCCTCCCTGTCTGTGCCACCTCGAACCTCCGCGCAGTTTGTTGATGTTGTTCCTGAACGTGCCGCCTCCCCGCAGCGAGCGGTCTCACATCTCTGCTTCACACACATTTGCTTTTGAAAAGCGATCTTCGTGTCCGGCACTTGGTTGTCTCCCTTTCATGTCCAGCTTCTACAAAAGGGGCTACAAGACTCGACATGGGAGAAAAGAGGAGGCCAATGAATCTATTTTCCAGATTGCCAAGCACATGGTTGGAAATTGAAGGGGCTTTTGTAGCATTTCCCTTTCCTCCCTCCCTCCCGGCTCCTTTTCTTTTGCTGTGTGCAAATTGTTCAATTGCTCTGGCAGGGGTGTTCCTGACAAGCTCATTACTAGAAGGTGCCAGACCCCTCCTCTCCCTCTCCCCCGAAGTCTTTGATGAAGTTAAAATGCGCTGATAGCTGCTCTCGGCTATCTTTGTTCAGCCTCCTTTAATAACCGAGCCTGCTTTGAGGAGACGGGATCCGAAGGAAGAAAGCGTTGTGCACTGAGGCTGGGTGGTTGCTTCTGTGTCTGGAGGAGGGGGGGTTATTTTAATATAAAGTAGCATTTTTTTTTCGCTTTGTTTGTTTGCTAAGTGCGTGCGGGAGAAAAATGAGCCAAGAGTGCGAGGATCGGATAGGAAATAGCTGGAGGTGCCCGTGGGCATGACATAGCGCGTCTCGGCCGGGCAGCCCTCCCCGAGCCGCTGGGCGCAGTGGCTGCTTTGCAGGGGGCTTCTCCAAGTTGGTGGTCTCGTGTTTTGGAGGAGGGGACCGGTCTCTGCAAGGGACCGGTGTTTCCCCGGAGAGAATGTCTGCCCCACATGTGAGGGGCAGCTCAGTGGTGTCTAGAGCCGGGATACCTTCCCTGGGCTCGCTTCTCCGTCTGTTGCCTTGAGAAGTTACTGCGGGCTGGCGAGTGGCGATCGCCGGCCGTGGTTGAAGTTGAGCTGACTTCGGAGCGGGGCTATTTTTTTCCGCTTAAGCGTGAGCCGTAGCAAACCCTG
This sequence comes from Struthio camelus, assembly GCF_040807025.1. Classification (NCBI taxonomy): domain Eukaryota; kingdom Metazoa; phylum Chordata; class Aves; order Struthioniformes; family Struthionidae; genus Struthio; species Struthio camelus. Next base: position 28,655,235 of record NC_090949.1, read on the forward strand.
TAAGAAATACCGTGCGTGTGTGCCGGGCGGGCTGCTCGGGGCCGGGACTGCCGGCCGAGGAGCTCGGCTCGGCTCTCCCGGGGCCTGCGGCGGTCTGCCAGCGACAGCTCGCGGCAGCGCCGCTGCTTTGGGGCAAAAGACCCCCGAACAGGGCAAGGACAGGCGCTAGTTTTAGAGAGCATTTTTTCCACTCCCTTTCCCTAAATTTCCTCTAAGCACGAGCTCTTTCCACGCTCCCCCTCCCCCCGCTGAAATTCACGCTGTTTGCAAATGTCTGCATTGTTTGGGGAGCCGGTGGGGACCGGGGCTAGGAATCGGCTCTTACCCGGGCTCCGGGGAAAGGCCCTGGAAAACGGCTCTCCCCAACCCCCCCGGGGCCGATGTGGCGTTGGGGAGAGCCCGGGCTGGCTCCTCTCTCTCGCGCCGGGAACTTGTCGCCGGGTTCGGCGAGGGGGTTAATGCGAAATATTGCCTCGGCGAGGCAGGACGGATAATGGCTTCTAATTACGGGGCTGGCTGGCTCCGCAGCTCCGATCTTCACGGGACATTATTTTAAGCGTTCAGCGAGGATCATTTTTCACGCCTCGCTGGCTAAAGGAGGGTTTTATTTATTTATTGGGGGAGGTGTGGAGGACACCAGAAATAACTGATCACTGAAAGGAAAATAATTAGCTGCTGGAGTCCCTGCTTTGGTGTCCCTGACCAAAAAGGCGACCTGGCATTTCCTTTCCCTCTTGCACGAAGGATCGCAGGCGAATTCGCCTATTCTCTGTTGTTGCTTTTCGTGGTTGTTTTGCAGTGCAAACGCGGCGCAAAGCCGAGCCGGGGGGCGGCCCTGCACCCGCCGCAGGGCCCGATCCTCGGTCACAGGTTTGGGATTGTCCCTTCTCCCTTTCGCACCGGGGTTTCTCTCTGTGGCTCTTTCCGAGAAGTGCTGGGGAGAGTCTGAGTTTCACCTTCTCGCCTGCTTTGCTCATGCATCCGTGGAGCTGATTTTATTATTGTTGCTGTTGTTAATTTGTCCCCCCCACCACCACACACTCCTCCTTTCTGTGTGTCAGCTGAAGGGTTTGCAGCAAAACCCACGTTGCTCTGTGCAGGTTTCTTCCGCGGCAATTTTCCGTGTGCGCGCAGATCGCGGAAAAGTCAGAGCTAGCCAGAAAACGATTACCCGGCGAAGCTTTTCTCTACTTATTGGGGCAAGATAAAGTGATCCTGCCCAGGAATATCTCCGTCGGGAAGGCAGTTTGGGGGCAATTTGCTTCTGTCCTTTTGCTTAACTGAACCCGTGCTAAGCAAAGGGAATCTCCCGAGGAGGGCAGCAGTCGCCCCTCTGCTCCGACCCACGGGTGTGGGGGCTCGGGGCTGCCGGCCCGGCCCGGCTTTCGCTGCACGGTTCGCTCGGCCCTTCTCGCCAGTCTCCTCCTCTAGCAGGTTCTGGTTTCCATTACTGCCGATTTGGAGAATTAGGAAAGGTCAAGATCTTATTCCCTTCCCCAGTAGCTTTTTGGCTTTCTCTTTCTAGTTCATCGCAGCCCCGATCAAAAATAAATCAGCCTGGATTATAGAAATCACCTTCGAACAACAAGAGCATCTTTTCCAGTAGCTCAACTCTTCCTCCAGGCTTGGCCTGGCCAATTCCCTGTAACTGCAGAGAAACTCCAGTTTTCACGGTGGATTTAAGATTTAATATAAGAGCCCAGTCTCCGTGTGCCCCAGTGCCCTGACCTGAAAACTTTCCTGCCTTGCAACTTTGGAAAATAACTGTCCACCAGCGTCTTCTTTCCCTCCCAATCGCCTTTTCGTTTCTCTCCTTTCCCCGGTCTGAAAGTAGAGAAACAAGGTTTTTGAAAAATCCGTTTTCCAAAAGAGGGAGTTCGGGGGGGAGCTGTCGCAGCCGAATCAGCCACAGGAAAATTGCCCTGGAAATTAAGTTCTTGCTTTTGAAATACTCCTCGAAATGTTTGCGTTAGGTTCAGTCCCACTGCTATTTCCCCTCCGTCTCTCTGGTGGGCTCGGACAAGGGAGCGGGGGCAGCGGGCTGCCGCGCCGGGCGGCAAGGAAGTGTCCCCGGAGGGGGCTGGCGGGGAGACCCGCTCCCGGGGCTGGCGGGAGCCGGAGCCGGTGCCCGAGCTTCATTTCGATATCTAATGCCTCGCTCTCTTTCGTTCTCTTTCGCTCTCCTCTTTTTTTTCTTTATTTCTTCCTTTCTTCCTTTCTCTCTTCCTCTCTCTCTCTTCCTCCCTCTCTCTTTTCCTCTCTCCCTCTCTCTTCCTCTCTCTGTCGCTTTCTTTTTTCTTTCCTTTACTCTTTCTCTCTTTTACCCTCTCACTCTCTCCCTTTCTTTCCCTCCCTCCCACTCTTTCTCTTTTTTCCTTCTATCTTCACTTCTTTCTCCCCTTATTTCTCTCTTCTCTCTCTTCTTCTCTTACTCTCTTCCTTCTTTCTTACTCTTTCTCTGTTTCTCTTTCTGACTCTCCGGTCTCACCCGCTTAATTTCGAGTTCGTCCAGGGCCAGTTCACCGCGCTCTTCATGAGGTTTTCAGCTCTGTGCACCCCGGGGACGACCCTGGGATTGCTCCCGCGGCTGGGTAGCCGTTGGGCTGCCCTGGGCCCAGGTTGCTGGCCCTGCTTCAGCGGGGGTATCTGCCCTCCTTTGAACCGTTCCCATGGGAGGGAGAGACCGGCCGGGGCACCCAGCGCGGCTCCCGCGGGCCGGCCCGGGAGCTCGGAGCGCCCTTGCCCGGGGTTGCCGGGTCCCCCTCGGGCACATGTGCCCTCCTTGGCCAAAGCAGCTTGTGCCCTCAGGCTAACTGTGGTGAAAGTAACCCGGTAAAACCCAAATGTTAGCTCTTCCTCCTCAAAACGAGAGGCTCGGTTTTGGTCGGCCAGACCTCTCCCGCGCCCCAGACTGCGCGGCGGGGGCTTGCTGCGGCCGGCAGCCGGGGTGTCCGCTCTCCCCCAGTCCTTCCGCGGCTCCCGGTCTCGGATTTCCCTTAGAGCAGCTCTTCCAAACACTCCGCACTGGCAGCGCTCCCTCGACCCAGCACACTTCCCGCGCCCTCTCCTGGGCCCTGGGGGGGGCGCCGGGGGCTTCATGTCGGGGCCCAAAGTGGGAGGGGGGGAACGGGACGGCGGAGCCCCGGCGGTGCCCAGGCACGGCGGGGGGCCGCCGGGGCCGCCGGGGCCCGGTGCCTCGTCCCTGTGCACTGCGGCTGCGAGCCGTGCTCGGCCCCGCTCCTGCGGGACCGGCGGGGACCGGGACGTGCGGGGTCTGCTCCGGGCCGTCGGGCGGGTTCGGACCCGCGGCCGCCTTCATCCTCCCTAGGGGGCCCTTTCCCGACTCCTCGGGCACCTTTTTACATTTCATTATTAAATAAAATGCACCTCGGTGCCCTAAGCAGATCACAGCAACAGGTGACGCTGCGATCAGGGACTGGCAAACAGGACTCCAGGGAGCGTTTGATCTCGCGTTTCCAACTCTTCCTCCTCAGTTAAATGCTAATGGCTCCTGCTAATTCTCCTCTGACGGTCCCCCGGGGCAGGGCCGGTAATGTGCCGCTCGGCGCGATGCCCGCCGCCGCCCGCGACCGGCTCCCGGCTCCCGGCTCCCGGCTCCCGGCTCCCGGCTCCCGGCTCCCGGCCCGGGACAGGGTCGGCGCCAGCCGGGGTCCCCCCGGCTCTGGCGACGCGCAGCCCGCAGCCGGCTTCGGCGACCTTGCCCAGCGCCATCCTGCGCGTTACCTCGCTTTCTGGCTGCATTGGGTTTATCCAGACTGCTGGGGTGCCATCCCAATCCAGATAACCAACTAACTAACTAACTAAATATAGATACATATATATATATTTATGCATATATGTACATTCACACTTCTCTCTCTATGTGTATATACATAGCAAATTCTAAACTGTCATCTTCGTGTACCAAGGCAAATTTCGTGAAACCTAAAGAAAATCTGCAAGGGAGAGTTTTCTCCCCATGAAAGGCTGGATGGAGCCGAAACGGGTGTAATGAGTTTGTGTGTCCGTTCCCACAGGGGAGGTCGCGTGTTGGTGCATCGGGATTTTTCTAAATACGAGATTGCCAGTTTTTCTCTCCCTTCCCCGATCCCTTCTCGATAATGAGGGTTGGGCTCTGAGGCAGAGAGTGTCAGGAGAAGCGCTTTTCGGTAAAGTCGTTGACCCTTTCGATCCGATTTCGATTTCCCGGCTATAATTTGCGTTTTAAGTGTAGTAACATTACTCATTCGTTATGAGCGGGGAAATGAAACGGGTTGAAACAAATTCGTAGATTCATTTCATTCCTGCAAAATTCCTAGAAATTCTACATTTTGCTGCAGACCGAGGCTAGCAGAAAGTCTTCGCAAACTTTGTTTAACTTGAGTGAACCCCCATTTTCCCCCGAAAAATCACTCATCGGTAGTGAGAGGTTTGCGCTGAGTGAAGGATCGTGTTCAATTCCAGTCAGACCCCCTGATAACTTCGTGGGATTTTTTTTTTTCCCTAGACTAAATTACCTGGAGAGAGAAGGAGTAGGACTCCCGGGGGAGGCTATACCCAGCTCCTCGCACCCTTCCCGGGGAAACGCTGCCTGTTTCAGGCGGATCTTAGGAAACGAGCTGGGGTGATTGCCGGGTTTTCGAGGCACGGCACGTCCGCCGCCCCCTGCCCCCGGGCGGGCAGCGTCCCTCTCCGCGAGTGCTCGTCCTGCAGGTTCACCCAGCGCTGCCGAAACGCGGGCAGCTCCGCACAGCTCGGCACCAGCCTCCCGCGGTGTGCCTTCCTCCTTCCCGGCTCCTCCGCGGGTCGGCCGAGGCCGGGGGCCGCGGGGTGCCCGCTCCGGGGCCAGCCGGGGGCTAGGCGGCGGGGGCTGCCCCGCTGCGCAGCGCCGCTCTCGCCCTTTCGCTGCCCCCGCTGTCCTGCCCTACACGGGGGAAAATTCCCATTTCACCCTTCCCCGTCGCCCCAGATCAGCCCCTGGACAAGCGCGAGGGGCAGGTCCCCCGGTGTGGGAAAGGCGACACGCATCTCCGCGGTTTGGTGATGTGAGTGGCGTGCTCGGGTACCTACAACTGCGCCGGGGGACAGTGCGGCGGCGGTGGAGAGAGACCCTCCAGACGTGCCGGCGGAGAGGGAACGGGGAAACGGCCGTCCCACCCGGCACCGTGGCTTTAAATTCACACAAAGTAGGTGGAGAAGGAAAAACTTCCCCATCTGCGGACGAGGCCAAAAATTTCAGGGTGCAGCCATAAGGGTCCCCCTCGCCTCGGACAGGCGAAACCCTCTCCGCTTTTTCTTGAACGCCCCGGCAGGTCTCTGCCTGGCTGTCTAGCAAAAGCGGGATGGAGATGTTAAATATTTCGCTAGCGTACAACTGACTTCCACCTCGCAGCCTCGCTTGGCCGGTGTAGGAGTGTGTGAAGCATTTCCTCCTCGCTACATCTGTTGTGAATCTGCGGCGTTCCTGTGAGCTCTTCTGCCTTTTCCCAGGATAGAAACGTGGCCGCAAAAGAGAGACAACAAAAGGAGCGGGCAGGGCTGGGGGGCCGAGAGCCGGGGCCGCCCCGACGCAGCCCGCGGCTGCTTGGAGCCGGCCCTGTGTGCAGCGCCGAGCACCTATCGGGGGCCGGCGGTGGCCCTTGAATCTCTTCCCCAAACTAAAGGCGAGCGAGATCTCCTAGGGAGCCTTTCTTGGGGCTATGACTCTCAAACTTAGCTGCCCACGGCTAGAAACCCGAGGTTTTACTGGGGTCGTTTTTAAAATGCCTTCCCCCCCCCCCCCCTTTTTCCTTTCTGTTCTTTTTTTTTTCCACTTTAATCGCTTTTCTCGCAAAACCGAGGCCGTTGCCACCTAACGCGGATCCCGGCACTGAAATCCACGTCTCCTCTGTGACTTACAACGCAAATCCCAGTCCCATGACCTTTCTCCTCCTCTGCCCCCCCGGGTCCCCCACCCTTGGTCATGTGGGACACGAGTAAATTTATCCACCCTGGTGGAAAGGCCTCCCCTCTGCAGTTGCTCCGGAGAAGCCCAACACGTTTCTCAAGGACGATTATTTCGTTTTCCCACCTTTCTCTCTTCCTCTTTTCTCCTTTTTAATTCGATTTATTTATTTATTTATTTATTTATTTATTTTTCTCTTGCCGCGCAGCGCTCACGTCTCCTTTCGGCCATGCTTCTACTCTGTGTATCTCTTTCAATAAGTCCCTGCCAGGAGGATCACTTCAGAGGGAGATTTCTGACAGCTCTTGAGCTTAGGAGCTCGTCGAAAGGCCATTTCTGGCCTCCCGGGAGCTTTGGTGAGCGGAGCCCCCGGGTGCTCTCAGTGCGCCTTCTCCTCCAGGCTCCCCTCGCCATCACCCCGCACAGTCACCCTCCGGCCCTGTGCGGGCAGGGTCTGAAGCTAGTGTCGCTGGGCCTGTCCTGTCCCGAGGACCTCCCGGGGCCGGGGACCGCGAGGGAGTCGTTGCATGGCTGGCGAAGAGCTTGCAGTGTGGCTCGGGCGCTCTTTTCATATCCGAGTGTGAATTCAAAATTACCATTATCATTATTTTAAGGACGGTTTGGAAAAGGGAGTTTCCCGTGCTCCCCTGGCAGGAGGTGCACAGGGGATATGGCTCAGTGCTACCGGGGGGTCTCGGGGCCGCCTCCAGGTGAGGCCCCTGCCCGGGTTCAGTGAGCAGGATGCGAACGACGGAGTCTTTTCCCGCAGAGACGGGAAGGGGCAGGGGGGTGCCACACCCCCGCTTCCCCGGGGCACCGCCGTGCCTGGGCCCTCGGCGCTGGTGGTACCGAGCCCGGCCGGCGGGGGCGGCCCCGGTCTGAGTGCCGCTGCCCCTCTGGCCCCTGCCCCACCGCTGCGGGGGCTTCGTGGTGGGCAGGGCAGGGAGAGCCCCCGGGCTCTGCGGGACGGCAGGGGCACCGCGGTAGTGTCGCCGGCTCTCCCGTGGCCCCCGCTGGCCCATCCCAGCCTCAGCTCCCGGGGAGAGACCAGTCCCTCGGATCCCTTCGGGAAGTGGCGGCTGGCGAAGTTCCCACCCTCGGTCTCCCCTCATTCCCAAGTGAGTTTTCTCGCGGCAGCCGGAGGTGGGAAACCTCAGCCAGGGTGCGGAAAGGGTCCCTCACCCCCACGAAAAGGAGCGTGGCAGTGGGGATAGGTTGAGACCCCCTTCTCTCACGGGCAGCAGGGCGGTCTAAGAGGTTGTGCGCGACGGAGGCAGGCTCCGGCTGCTCAGGCAGACCTCAGGGAGGCCGAGGGCGAGCGGTGTCCCCCGACCCTGCATCCCCTGAGAGCCGGCATCCGCCGCTCCCTCAAGCAGCGCGCCCGGCCCCTTCCCCTGCCCGCGACGGGCGCCCCGAGGGGGCCCCCGGGCGCCTGCCCCTCCCCTGGCAGCCCCCTCGGTGGGGACTGGTGCCGATGCCGCCAGCTCTGCCGTCGGGCCGGCTGGAGAAAGCTCCTCTGCCGCTGTAAATCGCGTGCGAACCGGCTGCGGGCGGCTCGGGGCTGGTTTTCGCCGAAACCCCTTTTTGCTCTAGCAGCCGAGGGCACGCTCCTGGGATCCGGCCAAAGCGCGCTGCCCACATTGCAACGTGCGCGGTGGGGGCGGGGGCACTGCCAGAAAATAAAACAGTTTTAAGAGCAATAATGGTCATAATAAAAGGATGGCTCGTTGTTTTCACTGTCAGCGGCCGGTGGAGATAGGCTGCCGCGGAGTTACCGACATCCCCAAATCGCTCCCTCTAAGGCATGTACCCTGCACAGAGGTAGGATTTACCCCTAAACGGAAGGCAGGTGTCAGGCACACTTTAGCGGAGGAAAGGAAACTACGGATCTGAGCGGATATGTCTAGTCTTTCCCCTGCGTCCTGCTCGGTAAATTCCTCTTTCAGGGGCTCCCGGGAACGTTTCTCGTGAAGGAGAAGAGTTTGATAGAAACGACTCCTCTACGAGCCGCGTTCAGTGCGCGGAGACAGGAAAACATATTCAAGAGAGCGTCGCTGAAATCTTCGAGAGACTAATTTCAGAGGCTGCTATGTGGCTGCCAGGGACGAAAGACGAGAAGTACATTCTCCTATATGCAAAATACACATATGAGGGCCACCAGCCAGATCCAGCTGATATTATAGCTGCTATTCCCAGAATTTTCCTTTTGCTTTTGCATAGTATTCTTTGCTCGTGCTACATTTCATGTATCCAGGGTAGAACAGATGGGAAATATTCAGAGAGAGGGAATGGTGTCTTGCGATAATAGGAAACACGGTTCCTCCCTTAAAGATCTTTTCCCGTCTCAGCTTCGAGTGGGGAAATGCTGGAAAGCAGCGTAGCAGCGCCGATGGGAAATAATCGTGGCAAATCAATCGGAAAAGAACGTTTGCCTGAAAGCGAAGTTGCAAAAAGTCGATTTTCTGTGCGCTGCCGGGCTGAGAGAAGGGCTCTCACTCCCAAATCTGCAGGTGCCTGAGCGAGAGGCTTTCATAATCAGCAGATTTGTACCGTTTTCGTCTACTCGCCGAAAGCGGCGGGTGTCGGAGTGCCAGGGACATGGATCAGGCCCTCGCTCGTTTGCCGCGGGCGTTTGCACGCATTTCCCGCGAGCGGGAAGCCCCGAGCTCCTCCCCGCCCGCCCCCGTGGAAATTGACCAGCGCGTGTCAATTTCCCCGGGAGCGTGGAGGGATCGCGGCGAGCGCCACGAACGGCTTCGCCCCACTTCGTTCTGTTTGGTTTTGTTTTCCTTCGGTTGCTTTTTATCGGGAAGGTTTAAAGAAACCAAAAAACAACTCTGTTTGCAAACGGGGTGGATCTGGTTACTGTTATTTTTCTCGTGGCTGCCTGGCCCTACCTACCCCCCGATGGAGACTGGGCAGCCAGGAAGCCGCATGATTTTGCCGGGCTGCTTCTGCTTTTTAAAGCGAGGACGGGAGAGAGGAGCGCTCCCGAGCGTGCGGTGTTTTTCCCCCTGCTCTTCTCTTGCCGCCTCGGCGAGAGGCAGAGGAGCGAGTCTGTGTGCCTGGGAGCGGGGGGCGGCGGCTGGCTCTATTTTAATGTCATTATAGTTGCCGTGGCAACCCATTGGATCACTCCTCGTGGAGTGAACCTTGTGACAATGGTTGGTTTTAGAGAAATCAGTAAATGTGCAACGGAGGGACACAGCTACATTACCGCGAACAACAGCGGGGATTTAACATGTGACCCTTCCAATTATCCTGATGATACCTCGGTGCAGCTGCCTCCGCGGCGCGGCGGAGTCGCTGCCGCTGGGGGGGGGGGGATTGAGGGGGGGCGGACGGTGCGCCCGAGGGGCTTTGCCCGCGGACGGCGGCGTTGCGGGGGGACCCCGCAGCATTTCGGCACCGGCCTGGGGAAGCGAGCCCTCGAGGGAGGCTCTGCGGGGCTGGGGAGTGAGGACCTGCCTTTGGGGGCAGCAGGGATTCCCCCCCGGCCCGGCCCGTCTCCCCCAGAGCATACAGCACCGTGGTATATCTGTGGCACGGACACGGGGAGGAACTAACAAAATTCCCCTCCGCCCCCCCCCCCCCCAAAAAAAAAATCGAAGCCTTAAAATATGGTTCAGAGAATTACAAGTAATCAGAGCTGCGGGGGTCAGTAGTGCAAACTTTTTAAGACTAATGTTTATTTAGAAAAGTGAGTGGTGTCTGTGTTGCTTTTCTAGTGCCCCAGCACAAAAGTCCTAATGGGTTTTGCAGACTTTCCATAACAAACTCCTGCACACGGCACAGGGACCACCACGGAAAGTAACCCCAAACCTTGCTCACCAACAGCCCGCTTTCAAGGAGGCATTGGGACAGGGCAGGGTCTCTTGAAAACTCCCTCCTTGCTCTCCCCCGCACCGCCTCTCCATGAATCAGTGACAAATTTTACCGAATCTCCCCCCTTTCCTGGCAATTTTTGCCTTGTTTTCGCGTTTGTTTGATGTAACTCGACCTTTCCATGATACTCGAGAGGCGAAATCGGGGGATGGGGGCTCTGGCTTTTCTGCTGGGGTCGGGCAGGAGAGCGGTTGTGCGGACCTAGGTCGGGCCGCCGGAGGAGGGCGGGCCGGGGGCAGCGCCGAGCACCGCGGCCGCCCCCGGCGGGGAGAGGCGCCACCCGCGGAGCCCGCAGCTTTCCCGGCTCTTGGCGCTGGTTCCCCCCCGGAGCCGCTCAGTCCCGGCCGGCTGCGATCCTGAAGGCAACCCGGGGGTTCAGCCGAGCTGGAAACCTCGTTAGGAGGAGCTCGGGGAGGAGCGGCAGGAAGGCGAGGAGGGCTGGCCGCTGCCCTCCCCGGGAGGCACCGCTGGCAAACCGCTTTCCAGGGCCGGCAGGGAGAGGCTCTGCCCCGGCCTCCGCGGGGCCAGATCCCGCTGTGCCAGGCAGGGGATGCGGGGGCTGGCCGGGTGCGGGGAGGGATATGACTCCTCGGGGAGACAGGTCAGCACCGCTCCCCACCCTCGATCCCTGGGAAGGAGCAGGGGGATGAGGGGGAACATTAGTTAGCTCATGTCCCCCTACCACGAAATCACTGCTGTTTGACTTCCTTCCCTCTTTGCCCCCCAGGAGCCCAGGCACACCGCTGGCCCTCTGTGTACAAGGGCTCCAGCCCGTGGGATCTGTGCTGGGCCCACCCTAAAATCATCCCCAGGGGTTTCAAAAGGCATCACAAAGCTGGATTACACCTCCCATTGCAGACGTGCAGCTCTCCCTTACAAGATTCCTTTTGTTCCCGGGACTGGAGGAATTAAAATGCCAAACCCCAAAGCATCATACAATTGTTGGGGCAGCTCCCTGCCACTGCCCCAGCTTTGAACAGGGGGTGCATCCTGAGGAGACCCAGGCCTGTGGCCCTGTTAGAAACCGGTGGCTCCAGTGCTGGATGACAAGTAAGTGAGTTGGGAGAACTTAGCCAGGTTTAATTTCTTCCCAAGTCAAACCTCTGCCTTTGACAGGTGGTAGGAGCTGGAGAAGGCTGAGCCAGGCAGGGGGACTCAGCTCCCTTCCCAAGTGAAAGACTGCAACTGCAGCCTGGATATGCGTTGCAAGCAGCAGCAAATCCCCCTCCTTCCCAGGGGCCCCCAAAGGGAGGCCAGAGTATTGGGTCTGCTCGGGAAAACACTGGAGCACCCCCTCCTCCAATCTGCGTGCCAAATAGCCCTAGGATCTTTCTATTTACTTGCTTTCTAAACACAGACCCTTTTACTAGCCGTGAGCCCAGATGGCAGAAGGTGGTGTGCTGCTAAAATCCTCCTGTTTCCTGGCAAAGGCGAGACCAGATCCAACTCACTCCCCCAGTCCATGGGGGCTCATCAGCCACTCTGGAACATCCCAGTCCTTTTCCTCTCCAGGTCTTGGCAAGTTTGAGTGCACAAAAGCAGAGGGGCAATGGGTAGCCTGGCAGTGCTGAGTGCACACGTCTGTGTTGGATGCATCCTAATTTGCCTTGGGATCCTGGCTCCAGAAGAGCATAGATTGGGAAAGGCCTGGACAGTGGAGCCATGGGGAGCAGAGACCTGGAGAGAGCCAGCTCTCCAGAGCACAGCATTCCCTGTGCAAGAAGGCTGAATGAAGAAATGGCTGCAGAAGGTGGTCTTGAAGGCACACACAACTGTCACCTGATCGTGCCTGGAGCACACGTCCCCTTGTCTGAGTCAAGTTCAGGTGCTCAGCTCCGTCAGGACTGGGCCCAGGGCTGAGGACGCAGCTGAACTGGCTGTGCTGCAAGGCCAAGCGCAACAGACTGAGGACATCAGTATTTATAAGGTGCTGAAATGTGCCTGACACTTGAGGAAAGATGCTCTCCTCTCCCTCAAGGGCTTTCACTTGAAGGGCTTCACTCTGCCCTTCAAGAAGCTGATAGGACCTTCCGGCTCTTATTATCTCCCTGAGGGCCCTGTATCTCACCCCTCGCTGCATGCTGAAGCACTCACTCACGTCTTCATAATCGCTCAAAGACCTGAGGACCCCCCAGGCAGGACTTGGCATCTCTCTCCTGAATGTAGCCTGCTGGTGTAATGCAAGGATCTATGAAGAGTATGGGTGGGGTGAGGCCTTTGCTATTCTGAGTCTGTCTGTCTCCCTTTTAAAGCACAAATAATGGGAATACAGCATTTAAGCCTAAGGGGAGAGGACGTGGGAACATTTGGGCTTAAACCTTTTGAAGTATTTCAAAGAGGGGACAGAGAGGAAGGCTGGGGAGAAAGACAGAGGAATAATGGAAGGAGCTAGAGCCCTCAGTGGTATGAACAATGTTTGTCTGGATGCTGTCCCTGGGTGGCTGTCGCCCACCATTGCTCCCAGTGAATGCAGCCAGGAGGTGCTGCAAAACACATGTAGATGTAGCCCAGCCACAGGGGCAGTTAAGGGCTTTCATAACCCCATTGCCACCTGCTGGTGCAAGAAGCATTCCCATCGCCTCCAATTTAAGCCAAGGCTGGGCTTCTCCTTGGGAGGGAAGGGGTGGGAATTTCAGTCAGCTCCTCCAGCACCAGTATCCTGTCCTGTGGGCCAGGGGGTGTGCTGCAGTAGAGGGGTGCACGTGCTGACAGCGAGGCTGGAGGACTGCGGGAGCTGCTCCATCTCCTGGGGCTGGGGCCAGCCCGACGTTGGAGCGAGGCTTTTCATCCACCTCTGCCATGTCAGCAGAGAGCAGATACAGGGGAGAGGTGAACCCATCTGTTAATACACGTGTTTTAAATGACCAATATTTTTTTCTTCCCTTTGGTGTGGTGGGCTTGGCACTTGTCTTTGTTTTCACAATTCTTGTGCCTATGTATTCTGTTGCCCAAGTAAGGAGAAAAAGTTCCCTGGTATGATCTGGAGGTGTGCTTTGCTGGTTCTGACATGTAAATATTAACGAAGAAACAACACTGAAGAGACAAAAAAACCCTCCTACCCTTGAACCCCTTCAGATCCCTTTATTGTCCTGGCAGTTGTTGCACTTGGACTGGCTTTCCACATTCTCATCTCAGATCGGCTGGCTCTAGCAACGGTTCCCGAGATTCCACAGCTATGTCCTACTGAGGGAAAACATTTATTGAAGTTTTCAGATTATTGGGGAAATACATATTTCTGCTTCTTTTCAAAGCTCCACTGATATTCTTTCTAAGCCAGCCCCACATGTCAGTGCGGGGGCACGAGAAGCATTCTCTCATTTTTTTCTCGCAGCCATTGCCTCTGGTGTGAACTTTGCATATGCCACAGAGGGAGATTCCTACAACCACCATGTGCATTATTAGTGGGCAGTTATGGTGAGAATGTGCGTACTTAATTCTCCTACTTAAAGCTGCGCTTGAGCTAATTCACATCTCCGTGGAAGCAGGGGTGTACAAGTACGCCTACACGGCTAGCTCTAGATCATCAGCTAACCATGTCTGAGATGACCTTTGCCAGGTCAGGATCAAAGCCTTGGTAATGTGAGGGAAGAAGCAGCAGGCTCTAGGATATCGAAAGCGAGAAGGTCAGTGAGGGAGGAAAGACACGGCATAAAGTTCCCCTTGTCGTCCCCATCAGCACACATGACTGTGACTGAAGCGCGGGTGTGCACAAGGGACTGTGGCATGTGCTTAACTGGAGTGTCTTTCCTCCCCACCAGTAACTGTGTGACCTGGTAGGACTCGCTATGTGGCATCACCTCCATTTGCTGCATGTGCTCAGTGCTGCACCTCCTGTCTCCCAGCAGCGTGGCCCAGGGTCGAGGGTGCTCAGCACCCCCAGGACTGGGCCCAGGGATACCTTTCCCTTCCCAGCACACGGTGCGATGTTTTAAAACAGCAGCAGGTTGCTGGTTCCGGTTATTACTTCTGCAGGCTTGGCTGTGTGTGCGTGCATGTATGCATGCATGTGTGTGCACGTGTGTGTAGTGCTCCCTTGGCAGCACAATGGAAGAGCAAAGTGTAAAACATCCTCGTTATGACTTGGTGGATAAATTGACTACAAAGGGGCTCTTAAACTTGAACGTGCACGGCAAAGACGCATGGCACTTCTCAGGGGGAGCAATGGCTCGGTCTGAGTCGTAGCGCTGTGGAGAAACATCTGAATGCTGCCTGTCGAGGGAAGAGGTCTTATGTTTTACCTCTGAGCTGGTTTTTATTAAGGAATTCCTGAAATTGCTGGGGGATCAGGGGCAAAGAAAAGAAGACAAGGGAGAATAGGGATGAACCCCTTGGGGTCTGTGTCTGAGGGTCAGGCCTGCAGTACTCACAGTAACATGCAGAATTCTGAGTGATGCAGGTCCCTTTCCAGTTTCCAGCCCAAGAGCTGGGGATGGGACTGAGGGGAAGATGGCGCAGGTAATGAGGCACCTGGTGAAAGCACCGAGTAGCCTATTTCAAATGAAGAAGAGGAAATACCTTTCCCCAAGGCACTTGATAAGACTCACTCTGCTGTGGCACTCACTCTGCTAGCTGCTCCTCAGGCCCAGGTGATAGACGGTTTTGGAAGGGGGTTGGACTTGGTTGTGGAGGACGGCTCTGTTGGCAGCCACTAAGCACAAGAGTTTGGATGAGGCCTTTGGCTTCAGATGTCCTTGAAGCAGCACCCTGCCAACCTGTTCAGAGGTTGGCAGGGTGCAGCAGGGAAAGGATTGCTCTGTGCTCACTCCTTCTCATATTTTCTAAGCATATTTTCTGTAGTGTCATCACCAGCCACTGCTGGATAGGAGATACTGGAGTTTTGGATGAAAACCCAAATTTTCATGGAAGTAGAATGACAGGAAAGCAAACAGGAAAGAAGAGGAGTAACATAAAATTCTCAGGGGCAGTGGTTGCATTTCTCTACTTGCGTTGCTGTGTTGTTTCCGTTTCTTCCAGCAACATACTATAGGATTACGGCAAATGAATTATGGGATAAAATCATAAGGGAGAATTAGGATCCTGCTGATTTAGGAGCAGGAATGATACCCACACTGGCTTGTTGGACTCTGGATTATGCAAAAGCATCTTGGGTAGTGCTGTAAACATTAGGCCACAGAGTAATACAGGTGGGAGGGAACCTCTGGAGGTCTCGGTCCAACATCCCTCCAAGTAGCGTCAACATAGATCAGGTAGCCCTAGGGCATTGTCCAGCCAAGTTTTGACTGTCTCCAAGGAGGGAGGCACCCCCGCTCTCTGGGTCCTTGTGCCAGTGTGTGATCATCCTCAGGGTGATTATTTTTCCTCCTACTTGCTAATCAGTTTTTGCCTTCTGTAACTTGTGTTCACTGCCTCTCTTCCTATAACTGTGCACCCTGAGTGCTGATGGCTTTCAAGGTATGTTAGGGACCTATTCAGGCCCTGTTGGACCTGCCCAGCAAGCCCAGGTTATTTGGGAGATATGCTTCAGAGACGATCCCAACAGGGACAGTGGGTTTGGGGCTCCTGAGCCCACTTGACCTCCTTGCATATGCAGCCCTGTGTGGGAGGTCTCAGGTCTCCCAGAGGGATTGGTAGTGTTGTTGAATCAGCCTCACCTGCATAAGGACAGGGTGATGATTTCCAGCAGCCTCATCACTGCTATTGCTCTGACTAGAGAAATCTAAAATTATGCCCCATGATTGCTCCCAGAACCCATCTCCAGGGTTACCCAGCAGATGGCAGATCTGGGAAAAAAGGACATACAGTGGTCCTTGGTCTACTGCAACTGCCTGGGAAAACAAAGGCACGGATAAAAAAAGCTCACCTGGCCATCACCATCGCCAGCTTCATTGGCAGCTGAGCTAAGCAGCTCCTTCTTCCCAGAGCCCTGACCATTCATCCACACTGCCTGGGAACTCACGCTATGAGGGCCTTGCTTCAGCCACTGCTTTTGGTGACAGGCTCACGGGCAGGCAGACCTTTTCCAGTACTTTTCAGCAGCTGGAAATCATCTTAGTGAAAGACGGAGCCGTGACATGTTTGGCTGCACCTTGGAAAGAAAAAAGAAAAGAAAAGAAAAGAAAAGAAAAGAAAAGAAAAGAAAAGAAAAGAAAAGAAAAGAAAAGAAAAGAAAAGAAAAGAAAAGAAAAGAAAAGAAAAAAGAAAGCTGTCTACAATATCCTCGCATATCCCTGCCCCTGGGAATAGATGTGAGGGCTTGTTTAGGGAAGAGGTAGCCTGGCCCCATGCAGTGAAGAAGGGAGAGGCAGAAGTCATGAAACAGGGCTCTGTTTGGACGCAAATTCGATTTGCATGATTAAAACTTGTTGATCCTGTACGAGGTTTTCCTGGCTGGGAGCTGAACTTAGTTGCACAGCCAAGCTTTTTTCTTGTCTAGAGTGTTCAGCATAAATCAGACTTTCACAGCCCCCTTTGAGAGCAAGGAGTAAGAAATCACGTTTTGTCTCCTGTCCAGGAGCGCTGGTAGAAAGGGGCTGTCAGAAACCAGGCCAGACCCCAGGCACATGCTCTGTGCATCTTTGCTGCTTGGCTTTGCTTTTCCTCATCTGGTGTAAAAGGTTGCAGCTCCATCAGCTCCTGTGTGCTGACTTACCCCAGCTGTGATCCCAGCTAGGCTGCTGACAGCCAAGTTGAGCTGTGCCGTAACACCTTTTGGGCTGTATTCTGCTCTCCCCTGCATTTGACCCAAGCAGTTAGGTGGGTTTTCATACAGCTCTGGATTTGGCCCAGGGGATGCTGGCAAGAGATTGCTTGCAGCCACTCAGTGTCATTTCTTTAGGCTTTTGTTTCCCTATAGGATCAGCCCAGAGATGTAACCCTTCCACCTGCTTTTCTAACTTCTCTTGTCACTAGTCTCACTAGAATTATTTTTCCTAACATCTAATCAGAATTTCCCTTGGTAGTGTCTGTTGCCTTCTGTGCTACCACTCTGCACCTTCAATAAGAGTTTTGCTCTATTTTCTCTATAACCACCCATTAGCCTTCTTTTCTGGCTGAACAAACCCAGCTCTCTCTGCCTCCACCCAAACATCATGTGTTCCAGCCCCCCGATTTGTCAATGTACTTGTAATTTTTCTTGTACTGCTTCACAAGCATCTGAGGAAGAGGAGTATGTGCCCATGAACACCCCACGGGGCACCAAACGCCCTGAGCATCTCCTAGGAGCTTGGGGGTGTGATGCAGCTATGGATGTGGGGTGCAGAAATCCTGCCACCTTCTGTAGCAGAGCTAAGCAAGGAACCAAAATGTTCTTTGCTGGTCATGTTGAAATAGAGGGTTAAAGCCTTTCAGCTGGAGCCATGCCCTGTTAGTGATACTCATGCAGTCCATTAAAATTACGGGTCTTATTATGGGCTATATAAAAACGGTAAAGAGGAAATGACAACCTTACGAAGGGTTTCTCATGTGTGTAGATGGCAGGGGCATCTGAGGCCAATAAAGCCTCTCCAGTAGGCTTTTTCCAAGGACAGCTGCCCACTTCTTTGCATGTTGTCCCCTCTTTCAAAAAAGGTAAATAGGTGGAGGACTATCTTTCCTGCACAGGTCTCCAGTGCTACCCAGCCACGCTGTCCACGGGATGGTGAAACAGCCCCTGGACATGCATCCTGCTCTCAAAGTCACAGTCACCTCTCCCTCTAGTACCAGTGTCAGCCTTCAGACACAGTTTTGGGCTGTACTCCAAGACTCTCCCGAACCCAGAAGAGCTGACTATTTGCTGCCTTGCTCAATCTAAACTAGGACGAGTGAGACATCGTCTGTCCATCAGTACAGCAGAACTATTTAAAAGTGTATTGATCTGAGTAGCATTTGGAGCACAGAGTCCAGCTGAAACTGAGAATTCAGCCTTCCACCGATGACATAGGGCTGCCATTCTGCCTCTGTTTCAGCACTGCAGAAACTGTGGGCCTCAAATACAGGAGCTCTCTGTATGAGAAGGACTTTATGTCCCTAGGAGAACCAGAGACCTCAGGAGCCTGGGCATCCGTTTGCTTGCTATGACCTGCTGCAGAGCTATTTTTCCCCTTATCCTCCTGTCCCCACATGCTGTGCCTGGCTGGCCTGCCATGTGGCAATGGCAGGGTGGGAGAAATTCCCACAGCTGCTCTCCGAACCTGTGGGATCTTGTAGGACCCCTTGGTCACGACCTTAGGTCCTGCTGGTCCCCAAAGGGAGCACGAAGGTTGGACATGTCCCCAGCATGTGACACTTCTTTAGGCAGGAGCGTAACCTCCATGCACTCTCTAGAGCTGGAGGGGGGTGGTTTTATCTCCCTGTGCAGGCTAAGAGCTGAAGCAGAGTGAAGCTGAGTATCTTGACCGAGGCTGTGTAGAAAGCCTGTGGCGGAGCAAGGAACTACAACCCACTGGTGGCATGCTCACTAGTTACGACTGCTTGGTGCCCTCCTCACCTCTCAGAGCCGCCCAGCCAGCCCTTTCCTTTCTCTTTCTCACTCCTAAAATAAAACTTGCAAAGGTTTGAGCTTGGTTTCATTTGCTCTAATAAATCCCTGCTTGCACTTGAAGCTGCTGTGCCTTTTAAAACATTATCTGGAGCTCTGATTACACTCCTGATGAAAGCAAACATGGCCCTATTAGTTTTCAAGGCAAAAAGCAATGCCAAGTCCTGTTATCCCTTACTCACTCAGGGTAATCCAAGTTTCCCAGGAAAGGGAGGGAAAAAAAGAGGCACCTTGTGAAGGCTGCGTCTGTCTCTGCATTCATTTCAAACCGAGAACATTACATATCTTTCACAGCTTTGATTGGGGCATATATATATATTTTTAATTGCTACCAACCATTAACTCCAGCTCCGCAACTCCAACACAGTTTGTCTGACTCTTCAGCCCCCTGCATGGGGTTGTGCCAAGCTGATGCTCTAACAGGACCCGTGAGGTGAGGAAGAGTGAATGGGAGCTATTTAGGCAGTGAGGTGAAGTAGTTGCTGTATAGTGAGTGGTGTCTCCTCTTCTTGGCTCAGAGAGGACCCTGGTTCTTGAGGAACCAGAACTAAGTGCCCACAAAAACAACCAGTGTGAAAACCGTCCCCTGTGGGAAAAGGTTTGCTCGGGGTCATTGGTCCACGTTTGTAGATCAGTAAACTGAGGCACAAAGGGGTTAACACTATCTCATGGGAGAGAATGGAGGAAGAAGGAGAACTCTTCCAAAATTTCAAGGGTGAGCTTTTCAAACTCCTTAGGTATTCCTCTGTCCCTTAAGCAGTGATCAAAAGGCTTTTGAAAATGGGTTTGTGGAGAAAGCAGAGACACCATGCTGCAAACAGATCTGCAAACTCTAAGCACCGCGACGTGGGATAGCTGCAGTGAGGAAAGGGATGGGAAGGGAAGACGATGATGGAAGGAAGGAAGGGAAATAGAGAAATAGAGAAAGAAAGAAAAGAAAGAAAAAGAATTGAAGAAAGAGAAAAAAGAGTGAAAGACAGAAAGACTCTCTCCAGCTCCAATTGGGCTCCGTTGGGTGTTGAAGGACTCATGTTCATCCTGGCGCTGCACTGCTCATGCCCTGCGCGGGTGCGAGTACCAGTATGTGCATCAAAACACATTTCCTCATTTGCAAAAAATGCCAACTACCCTGTCCATCCTAATAAAAACCCCAGCAGCTGTCGGAGGGATCCATGACTTGCTGGGAGTCTGAGCCGCTCCTCCAGCCAGAGGAACCCACCGGCCTTGGCTCGACCACTGCCACAGAGCAGCCGGGAGCGGGTGGCAGGTGAGAGAGGCATAGTCATTACTACAACAGATGGGAGAGGCATGACATTACATGGCAGGGCTATTATTTACCAAGCGCTCATGTTTGTCATGGCTGAAGATGACATCTTATTAAGGAGTCATGACACTGGGGGATTTTTTTAAGCCTAGGGGCCAAGAAGGCTAATGAATAGGGATAGCTCTAGGAATAGATGGAGGGTGATGCCATTTTCAGGTCACAGGCAAAGCTGACTAACGTTTCACAAACCTAGTTTCTGGGAGACTTCCAGGCAGTGGCACGTCTCCCTCTTCCTGTTTAAGGGTGGACACTTACTTGCTGCAGACTGACTGCTTTTGTGCCAGGTCAGGTCAAACCAGCCATCTCAAAAGACTCTGGCACAAAGGAGCAAAGCCTGAGCTGTGCTACCAAAAAGCACCTGCCCATACCCAATAACCATGCATGGCCAAACACAGATGCTCCTGGAAACAAGGATCCTAGATGAGATGTGTGCTGTGAACGGCTTTTGGACAGTTTTCCCTGAAACCCACCTTGCAGGTGTCTTGGAAGATAGCAGAAGCAATAGCCGGGGGAGCTCGGGAAGATGGACACGGCTGCTCATATCACTCGGTGACACATGCGCCGAGGACTCTATTCCTCCGGCCCCTCTCCTCTACCTCACTGCCTTGAGAGGATGTCACAGTGTTTCCTCAAGGTGAGAAATCACCACAACCAGTTTGTGGCCAGTTTGCAACAATAGGAGTAACATTAATGCTTGGTGGCTTTGCTCTGGTCCCTGGCGCTGCTTTTGGGCACAAACACTGCTTTTAGCAGAGCTGGGTTTTCTCCACAGAACAGCCACTCCACAGGATGCCCTGTGCAAGGGCCAGACAGAAAGTGGGGCTGTTTGGACCATTTCATACCCCAGGGCTTCCCTCAATAACACTGCACTCCTCCCTCTGCCTGAAACAAGAGCCTTCGGCTCTCATGTGCCCGGCTCCTTATCGCTGACCCGCTCTGTCAGTGCGGATGCTTGACTAATGTTCCCTTGTAAAATGTTGTGTTAAGCACATTCCAGCCATTGACATTAAATACTTGGGCCAGGGCAGCCCTAAAACTCCGGCGGACGAAGCACTGAGCCATCCCTAGCCACGCGCCTGATGCTGCCGCAGTGAAAACATTTGCTCTTTTCTGCCTCATCTCTGCTGCCCCCGTCTCTCCCTTGCCCCTCGGTGCAGCCACGGTCAGCGTGGGCAGGGGGTGTTGGAGGGACCAGGGCAGGATCTCGGCTATCTGGCAGATGAAATAATAATTACCACAGCCATCCCCCAGCCTCCCTTGCATTCCTTTGTGCTAACAGCTCAGCTTATTTTGTTTTCATCCACAAATATTGACTTGCTGGGTTCTTTTCACCTCGTGCCTATTAAAAAGGCATTGCTCATATTGTTGTTATTGAATTTGTTCTGCAGCTGCAAGAAGCATCCAGCGGCTTCAAGGAATTCACCAGCAGCACGAACACAGGCTCTGCATGCCAGCTGCTGTACCCTGAATACCCCTTGGATCTTGCTGGCCTGCTGCTATATAAGGGATGAGACTTCTGGCTAGTTCAGTGAGAAATGCGTCGCCCAGCCTCTCCGCCAAGGGGAAAATTATGCAGTGCTGTGGATGAAGCTGCAGAGAAGCAGCCTGTTCCTGGGGATGTCACTTTGCTTCTCTGTGCCTCAGCTTCCCTGTTACACTCTGTATTTCCCGATAACTTCTGTAATGTGCTTTGAATGTTAATGAAAAGGTGTACAATTTAACAGTTTGATCTTTTGCTGATGCAACTTTTCCTTTTATGCCAGGGTTAACACTCCGTTCAGCATGAAAATGTGGAAACCTGTGGTTCCCAAGGATAGCAAGGAGTCCCTGAAGAAGTGGCTTCTAGATGCCTTAACCTGGCTTGTACAACTACTAGAAAAATAAAAGCACTTCATTTTGTTCTGAGCTGAAGGATGTGGGTAGCTAATGAATGTGACATGAATATTCACATAGCCAGTCCTGAGCAGATGGGAGTGCGGCTGCAGCCGGGTGGTTTGAGCCCTCTGCCCCCTACACAGTGCTTTTGGGATGCTGGGGGTAGACGTTGCAATCCCCTCACAGATTTCCCTGCAGAATTCAGCCAAGCGCAGGGGCAGGTTCGGGACAGCAGCCTGTTCATGAGGAAACCCCACGTTTCATCAGCTGCTCTGTGCTTTGGCATCTCTCCCAGAATAAAATTGAATGGCACCACATTCCCGGGGAATCCCCTCTGTCCCCAGCCATCCCTCCAGGGGACAGCGCAGGGATGGAGGCACTCCACCAGCAGATCTTGCCTGATTCCCAAGTCCTGAGCTGGGATGGGAATAGGGAATTAGGCCGTGGCTTTTCCCTGCCCCTTGAGCTTGTTCCCTTTGCTCTGCTGCTCCTGAACTCACCCCCGTGGGACCAGCTGAGCAGCTCCCAGAGTGTCCGGCTGCTGGCAAAGCCCAGAGACCCTGCCAGCCCCCGGGCTGGGTGGTCAAGAAAGCCTGCTCCTTCCCAAAACCTCTCAGCATGGCTGGTTCCCCACAGCGGGCCCTGCTGCACACACCTCCAGCCCTTCTGTCCAATGTACGCTAGACAAATGTACGCTAGACAGACATTTCTCTGGGCTGCCAGGGCATGAGCAGCCTCGATGGTCACTAATTGCACCTCTCCGAGTGCCGCAGAGGGAGGGACGGGGCTGCCACGGCTGCTCACAGGGGTGAAGTCTGTACAAATAACAAATGACGGGCTGGCTTTCCTCCTCCCAGATGGTCTTACTCACCCGTGTGACAACTTAGCAGTATGTCTGCAGAAAGGGATTTGCTGTGTCAACCGATTGACGAATTTTTCCCATTCTCCGGCAGGATCCCGGGAGCTCCCAGGTTTGATGGGCACTTGCTTACCCCTGTGGTTCCTCTGATTTCCCTCGAGTTGGCTGCTGATGTCTTAGCAACACCTAGAAGCCAGGCAAGTGTGGCCAGCACCAGCTCACAGAGGACCCATCCCATCCCATGTAGGGCCATGGAAGGGGAAGCCCTGCAAAGAGTCTCTAACCCTATAAAGGGTCTTTGAATACCACCAGTGTTCACCACCAGTGAGTGCACAGCCATGCCAAGGAGCAGTGGGGCAGCAGGAGCACAGGCAGGTGGCCTTCAGAGGCACCCTGACAGGGATGCTGAGAAGGATCAGTCCCACAGGGTTGCAGCCAGGAGGACCTAGCTGCTGGCTCATGTGTGCCCCACATTCTCCCTGCCTGGCTTCAGCTTGCCAAGGTCTGATGGGGCAATACCTGCTCCAGCCCCACTGGCATCCCTCGCAGCGCTCCCACTCTGTGGCATTGCCCACAGTGAGCTTCTGCCACCAGGGTGGGGAGAGCAAAGAGCCTGAGTGACAAGAGATGTTTTACTCTGCAGAGACGTCCATGAGCATCACCGGGCTGTGGGATACAGGCTCGACACAGGGAAGAGGGACAGGCAGAGGCAGCTAGCACTCTGCTGAGGTGCTGTGGGGATGGCTGGAAAGTCGCGGGGGCACACGTGATCCCAGAAGCCCTGCGTCAAGTGCGTCGTCTCCTGCCTCGTGACCAGCCTGCAAAAAATAACGCGGCTGCCTCCTTCTCCCAGCGCCTGTTTGTGGAAAGCAAATGTCAGCGTTGCCATGCCTGAGTGTTTATTTTGGCAACGACGGGAGGCCTGGCCAGACGTGGCGAGGCAGATTAGCTGCCCAATGGCAGCTCCCACCACACCTCGCTCGGGATGCGGCAGGGCCAGCAGTGACTTTGCTCCTGGCTGCAGCCTGTGCTGTGTCCGGCCCATCATAAACACCATGGGGAAGGCATCATGCTGGGCATCCATCTTTGCAGAGGAGAGCATGGGTCTGCCCGCAGGTACTGCACAGGCAGCCCGGAGAGGGGTGAAACATAGGGATGATTCGCTGGGCCCGGGGTATTCACACAGGCCGATGCCTGGAGTCATTCCACGCATAGCAGCCCCCCGTCCCTGCTGTGGGGATGGGAAGAAAATCACTACTGAGGAGTGTCCTGTTCTCCTGACCTTTGCTCTCAAAATATTTAGGATCCCACAGCTCACAGTCACAAGCCTTGTTCAACTTCAGTGCAATGCCATTTGCCTTGTCTCAGCTGTCCCCAGTAATTCATCTCTGGCTTGCTGAGCTGGGGACGAGGAAGAAACTCGCATAGCAGTGTGCCCACATGGGGAAAGCGCAGCCAGCAGCACCCCATCTATTCCTGGATCCTCCTTGGCTTGCAGGCTGGCTTCCCCTTTGTTGCAGGGGACATGATCTGTAGGAAGTGGAGAGGATGTTCTGCTACCCATGGCAAGGCTTGCTGTACAATTTCTGATTTGCATCCTTGAAACTGATGGCGATGAGGGACAGCCCAAGCACGGTCAGCGGTCCAAAACATGGAACAGGCTGGGATTTGCCTTAAGGAAAGTGCTGTGAAGAGTGCATTTAGGGCAGAGCAAGTGTAATAAGGGGCAGAAGGAAACTGAGGCATCTGTGAGCTACAGAGAAGCCTCTCCAGTCCCTTTTTATAGCCTGAACTTTTTGGTCAAGGTCCTGGGTAGATGGCCACATGAATCTGTACTTCAGGTCATGCTTGTGCTGTAATTGCCAGCCTGTCCAAACAATCCTAGGCAGCATCCGCTACGTCTAAACTTGCTGTCAGGAGGTGGCATAAATTAAGAGGGATGCTCTTGTCTCCTGCAGTGGCTGCCGATATAGAACCCTTGCTGAGTGATTTCCTAGACATGGCTCTGCCCTGTGGCTTCTTGGAAGAGCTACCTGACTGGTGAGGTCTAGACGGGGGCTGGAGGAGACTCTGTGAGGAGGAACATAGTCTGTGCAAGACCATCCCCTTGGTGAAGGAAGGTGATGGCTCAGGAGGAAAGTCCTTGAGGGGATGGCTCTGAGTGTGGTTGAGCACTGGTGGTCTGAGGCACAAGGGGAAAGAGAGCCTAGGCTGAGAGTGCTGAAAGCAGGAGCGATATTTAAAGGAGGCACTGGCGAAACTTAACGATCCCAGCCCAAAGCAGGTGCTGGACCTCCACTCTGACTTATTTTATATGCTAAAATCCTGAGGCTAATCATTCTTCTG
Organism: Struthio camelus; assembly: GCF_040807025.1. Lineage (NCBI taxonomy): Eukaryota > Metazoa > Chordata > Aves > Struthioniformes > Struthionidae > Struthio > Struthio camelus. The sequence goes on from NC_090949.1 coordinate 28,679,944, forward strand.
CTCACTCGGATTGAACATCCGTTGCTTTCAGAGGGGACCTTCTTCTTCAAACACAATGAGAAGGATGGAGACTGCTGTACTGAGATCATGTCACATGAGATTCAATGCTTTGAAAGAGACAAATCCATATGGGATATGTCCATCATAGACTATTAAACTGAGAGGTCCAGATGTATCCTGCAGTTCGGAAATCCCTTTGTTGCTGATTGCCGGGGGCTGAGGACTGCAAAAACCCCAAACCGCTGCATGTGCAGTTTTATGATGAGTCTCTGGTGTTTTATATGCAAAAAGTTTTTTTTGAGCTCTTTTTAAATTAAACTTTATGAAAGTTTATTAGCACTAATTATATTTTCATATTTTGTTATGAAATTAGCGGTAATTTTTACTATGGTTTCTGAAATCCTGATAGTAATTCTTTTATTGGCCCAACCCTACATTTTCTTACCAAAAGCCATATTTCTGATGGTTTCCAAAAATAACAATAATTTCAGCAAAAAAATTGCTGAAAATTATAGAAAAGGTGTCAGTTTCAAAGCATGTGAAGTGGAAGCAATAATGAAATTTCTTTCTGTGCTTTTTTTACAAATGGATATCTTGTCATTTTCAATCAACTCCATTAATAATGACGTTTTATTGAGGGAAAGGAAACCCTAGGTGATCACTGCAACACAGGTTACATTTTCAGCTGATGTAAATCAGCACAGCTCCATGGGGCGGCTTGTGCTGGTTTGCACTAAGGGAAGATTTAGCCCTGCATGTTTGAGTGGTGTCTTCACACACCTCTGTTTCCTGCTGTGGCCAGTAGCAGCACTCTCATCCAGACCAAAAAAGCTGTGATTGAATAATATATAGTAAAAAGCCCTATGGAGAGAGAGAGAGAAAAAAAACCATAAGCAAATGAAAAATGGAAGTTGAAAGACGAGGTTTAATGAGAGGAAGTGACTCACGGGTTGGGAATGAGGGATGGGGTCCCAGGGAGACTCAGCAGTTTGAGCTCAAGTGAACCCCAACTGTGAGGAGTTGCGGGGCAGGATGAGGAAGAGGCTAAGGGTAGAGGCATCAAATGAAAACTGAATCTGGGGAGAGTTACGAAAATCAGGAGGATGAGCCCATGGCGGTTGTACAGAAAGTAGAGGAATATCTAGCATTTCCAAACTGTTTGTGCTGTTTTTTCTTCTCTTGGCTTTGATTGGGGGCTGTGTGAAGCAAGAGGAGATAAAGACCTGAGGGAAGTCAGTAAAATCAATAAATCTACAGCAACGATTTAAAGCTGCATTAAAGTTCCTGAGCCTACATCTGCTATGTTGTTCAGGGAGAGGGCAGTGGTATTTCCTCAGCCACTGTAACATAAAGGAATGGGGTAGGATGTTTTAAATAGTTCAGAAGCCCTCAAATGAACCTTCTCATCTTCTCTTGCAAAAGCCACCAGAAACCCAGCAGAGCTGTTGTGCGCCTGCAGCCAAGGCTAAATGAGTCGAAGAAAGACATATAGATGCTACAGCTAAAGCGGCACATATGTACCACATTAAGCAATGCAAATGCGGGAGTGAGTCATGGACCCTTTTCTCTTCCCATTACCCTCTAATAAATCTGTGTGTAGTGTCTATGTGTAGTGAGGCTTGGTATATTTGGTTGTAAATACAGATATTTGGAACCCAGCTGTGCCCCAGCAAATTGTGCCTGTAATAACATGAGGAAGACATAAAATGGGACTGGCTTTTGAGTCTGAGACCTATTTACAAATGTGCTGCGGTGGCAGCTAGCAATCAGGCTGTATGCTCACTGATGGACCTCTTCTGCCTGCCCTAGCCCCTTCCTCCCACTGCCTGTGCCCTCCTTTCCTGCTCCAGGGCTATTGCAGCATCTGCGGCATTGTCACAGGTCTAACATATCACACAAAGAGCAAAGTGACTACAGTTATCCTGTTTTCCTCTGACTCTTGCAGCCCTAAATCATTTTTGGTCCTCTTGGAGCCTAATTTACATTAAAGGAAATAGAAATCTGCTCTAATTGACTCAGACTATGCATGCTGTTCAGAGGAATGCAACATTTCAGGGGACTTCAGGGGCAAAGCAGCTTTTTCCACCATACTATGGAAGGGATAACGTGCAGATATATATGTTGAAAGCAAACACCTGTTTTTGCAGGTCGATATAAGCTTTTGTTTCCCCTCATTGTAATGAGAACTGATCCTAGCGTTACCTAGAAAACTGGTGGGTGTCTCTTCATTTCTGAACATCCCAGATACGTGTGTGTTATTCATACACAGTTTTGCTTGAGTATTTCTAGGGACAAAGCAGGTTGGACTAGCTGCTTCTCAGTAGGATTCAGCAGTTTTCTGGAAACCTTAACACTGCCTGAGCTGGGATGTGCTGGGACACCAAAGTAACAGAGATCTTTCGGGGGATATTAGCCCAAGAGTTATACAGGAGAGCCTCTAGGAAGTGGAGCTGAAGAAGATCCCTTTACTCTTTTGGTCCTTCTACCTTTATATCTGATCATTGCTTCCGGATACAGGAGACAGGATGCCGTTATTATTTCCCAGATACTGGAAAAGCACAGCTTTTAATGATCCCTTCTGGGTGGAAAGCCCCAGAATCACCACATAGAGTCTACCAAAGTCCTGGCCTGGCTTCAGCCATCACAGAGCTGTTTCCACGCTCATGTCCAGAAGGCTCTTGGCCAACCCAGTTTCAGCTCAGTGTGTGACAGAGCTCAGTATGGAAGGGGGAGTCGTTCAAGGTATATTTGACTCTTCCCATCTCTTCTGATCAATTTACAACACTCATGAACTGAAAATGAGCATTCGCAGAATGCAACAGGGGAATTTCTATCCCACTTTCTATGCCAGCACTTGGACAGACTTTGCAGAAATTTTAGCATGGATTTTACTTGGCCTGTTATATCAGAGCCTTTAATTGTTGTAGGAGTTGATCTGGAGTCCTCTACTTCTTGAACAGTGTTGAGACAAACATTCCAACCGCGGAATCAGCCAGGCACCCCCTAATTCAGAGACAATACCTGGGGCCAAGTTTTGCTGTGCAGCACTGAACAGTGCTCTGTCTTCTGGCTTTGATTTTAATATAGAAAGCGGTAGGTGGGATTAATTTGGAGCACGTACTAAAAGAGAATTATTTAAAGAACCCAACCTCTACCAAGCGCCACTACTCCAAAGCCAGGGCAGCAATCCCCCCTGTAAGCTGTCTATCACAGCATGGTGGCAAGGGTGCAGTTTGGGATGGGAGAGGGCTCTAGCCCCGCCCACTTGTGACAGACCCCGCCCACAGGAGCCTACTCTATAAGGAACCCTCCATTGGCCTCTGCCTTGCTCCCAGGAGAGGACTAGGTGGCTTAGGGTGGAGTTTAGGTTGGTGGCAAGTCCTGAGTGAGTTTTTTTTTTCCCTCCTTGTTCACTAATTAGGAAAGAAATCTCACTCTGCTGTTCAGAAAGTAATCTCTGTGATGTTCACAAGTAATGGATTTGTCGATTGTAAAATTAAAGGAGGCCTTGGGATTATGTACCCCGACCTTGGATCTAGCTCTTTTTAGGCTGTGAATCAAAGCTGGTGTTTTAGCTGGAAAGCAAAAATTTTGAGCTAGCAAGTAACAATAAACTGTCTTAATGTTGGTTTGTTATGCCTCTGTTAAAGGAGTTTTAAGTATGGAGCCCTAACTGTAGAGACAGCCAGGTTCCTTGTGCGTAAGTGGAGCTGGTTGGAGTTATTTTGTTGTTAATATGACTTTTTATTTTGGAAAAAATAGGAGTTTTTATGGGAAAAAATGTTTTATTCACTTTCTATGGTTATTTTAAATGAAATTTAAAAAAGAAATAAGACAAACTTTTCATGTATGAGCACTGTTCCTGCTTTTTCCATGCTAAAATGACAGGGAAAAGAGAAAAAAGGACTAGGAGAGAAGAAAAATGGCAACAACAAAAACTGTCACCTCCCCCCAGGCTCCTGGGGTATTATAAAATAGCTTTTGAGGATAAATGTTGTTCCCTTCTAAAACATACAGGGTGAAAATGGATGTATTTTGGTGGAATGTGTTTTTTAATATTTTAAAATCACCTTTGGCAAACTAAGGGGTGGATCTTAAATTGCACTCATCTTGCTTGCTCTGAAATCCTTCTACTGCCTTTTAAAAACTCTAATATCTGCTTTTTAGGTAGAGCAGTGTGGAGATGTTGCTGAGGAGACATGTTTTTTTTCCCGATGATCTTCCAGACCTGGCTGTGCTGTAAGTCAATGCTGAAATAACTGTAGTCTGGATAAAGCTTTTAGTGCTGAACATGGAAGCAATAAGCAATGGGAATGGGGCTATAATTCCTCTCCCTTCTTGGAAAGGGAAGAGTTTTGTGACCTGGTTGCCATACTGGCAGCCAGAGCTGATTTGCACACAAAGGGCTTGAAACTCTAGTGTGAGCCTATTGCTTCTCCTAGAATTCATCCCATCATTTTCTCTTTGCTTTTGTCTGCTTTATTGCTCAGGGGTATGGCCAGGTGCCAGCAATATGACAGCAAGGGGTGAACACTGCCAGCAGATCCATTTTGGGCTTAGCTATGATTTTCCCAGGTGAAAAGTGTTAGCTAATGAAATCTGCCTGAAGTGTCAACCTCCATCTCTAGGAGGATACTCCATCTGGGATGTCATTTGAGAAAGGGGAGAACCTGCCTTGGTTCTTCTGCCCGCTTGCAATGAGACATTGCCTGATACTTTTAAGTCTTGATTGCTTGGGCAATCTGTATTTCATATATCCACCAGGATTTGCTTTAGAAAAATGATAGCGACTGACAGAGAGCTGGAAGACTGGGGTATGAGGGGAAGAGGAGCATCTCAGGGAGCTTATCACTGTGCTCTACTTTGTCTTCTGCCCAGGTCCTTTGGGGCACTAGCAGGCAGGATCAGCAGTTGGACAGGACAGTGGTGCTTATTCATAAACTTACACCTGGATTGCAAGGTAAGGACATTGCCAAAGGCTTGTTTTATTCCAAAAGGAAAGAAGCTATGTTAGCTATGGAAGACAGCCAGCTTGTCCTCTTGGCCTTATGTGTCTCCACCTGGAGGGTGGCAATTGCAGACAAGTAGTGACTAGTTAGATCCCAAATACAAGGCATAACACAAAGCAAAACAAGCAAAAGCAAACCAAGACTGGCTGGGACAGTGGTGTATTGAGTGACCCTTGAAAACCTTCTGATAGCATGAACTCAGATGTGAGAGAGATTTACTCTCCTTGCAGAGAGGAGTCTAAGGTGAAGCAACTGTTATAATATCTTTGTAGACTTTTTATTATGACTTTGTTGTACCTATGTGGGGCTTCTCACAATGTTACTCCATTTGTATCTGTCCCCAATTCTCATGTATCCTTTTGCGCATTTGTTCTGGAAAAGTTCTTTGTGATGCTGTTTAGGGCTAACTTCCTCCCTGCCTGATAAACAGGCCTCCCCTCCCTGCCCCGTAGATTTGAGAATGGAGATATGGACAGTATTTCCTTTTATTTATAGTGTCAAAGTTATTTTGATATATATTTCTATCCAATGAATATCTTATTGGAAAGTGTTTTTTTGTTTTGGTTTTTTTTTGTGAAGAAATGCTTTGTTGTATTGTGTGGTACTTTAAATACAGCATTTGGAGGTCCCCTGGAGATAAGGGACTGGATGTATCTACTGTGCTGTCTGCTAAATTGTCCTGTTTAGTAAAGTAGATGTGGGATGGGAGGAGTTGCCTGCAGAGACTGAAGTTTCATCGTGAACAAACCTACTGAATAATGTTGCTTTCAGAAATTCAGAGTGGGAAAGAAGGCCTTTCAACAGTAGTGGAACAGTTTTTGAAGTGTGGTTTTCTGTGTGCGTGTTTTTAAACCAGTGATTTTGTTTTATGACACAGGGCTTGCTGCAGGTGTTTTTCAGGCGTGGTGAGAAAGCTGTGAAGAAGGTCAGGTGTAGGCAGCCAGGAGTGTAATCAAACACTGATTAAACAAGCTGGGTCTTTTAGGTCTGTGAAACTGTGTTGAAAATATTCCTTTTCCTCTCAGGAAAGGAGGTTTTTGTGGCATCTGGGATACCTTGGAATTCCTTCTTCTGGATGGGCTTGATTACAATTAGAGCAGAAACTATATTCTGCGTCCAACGTGCCTTTCTGAGCAGTTCTAGCCGGAGACTTCACCTAAAGATCCTTGCATCTGGCACAAAGTCTTGGGCTGACCAGTGTCAAATGGCATAGAAAGAAAATTAATTTCAATTCGTAGCTACTAAGTGTTGGAGAAATGGTCTGCTCCTCTTGTTAACTTCACACTCTACTGAGGTTTCCTAGCATAATCTCACTCATTTGGTCCAGGTATCTGAGCAGCACACTGGGCATTTTCTTTGAGAAGGAATGAAGATTTCTCAATGGCACTCAGGCAGGCCTGAAAGGAATTTAGGGCTGATCTTTCTTCTGGATGATTTGTCTCCCTGACAAACTGTCAGGATTCAGATAACGGCCTCTTTAGCTTTAGATTCAAATTTAGCTTGGTTTGGCAGGTGTTCATTTAGGCCTATCTAAGATCTATTATAGATATAAAATAGGGGTTCTTTGTGTGAAAACAGGTTTTATATCAGAAGGGAGAGAGAGTAATCCTAACAAACCACTTTTACATTAGCTAGTAAAATGTGGATCAACATCCTCGCTGATTGGGTGAAAAACTTTCTGCAGATATTTCTTGACCCTGCTCTATGTCCTGGTATCTATTACCTATCTTTGGCACAATCAGAGCTACCGTACAGCAGCTGAAACTAGATTCTCTAAAATGTTAGAATGGTATGTTTGACCTGGTGTTAATTATAAGCGTCAGTGATATTTAAGCGGTGGAGAGAGGAGAGATGTGCCAAAGATCAAGTTTTGTTGGGCCAAGACTTGGCAGCAAAATGCGACATGGCTTTTACAAAAAGAATCACTCTGGCAATTTCAGCTCTGTGTCGTGGAGATCAGAGTCCACAACAATGGGCATTACTCAAGTGTTATTTGATTTAATGCCAAAGGCAACACTGGATCTGGTACTATTGTGCATGTGGGAGTGGGGTGGTAGGAGTAGAGCATTTCTGATGTGTTCAGTTTTGGAGAAGACCTGACATGATGCCCTGTATCTAGGCAGGATGTCTTCTACCGGAAATGATGCTGACTGCTTTGCAGTCTCTTGACCAGCTCTTTGACAGATGAGCTCCAGAGTTGCAGCCTGGAAAAAGCCAGCTCAAATGGCAAGGCCATATCTCACCCTTTTCCTGAAATACAAGACAATTGCACTTTAAAGAAGGAAAATAAGGCTTTCCTGAGCAATGATTCTAGTGATATGGATACCACTGCAACCTTCACATCTCATACACCCGTGTTCCAAGTGGTATCTCATTTTCCTGATCTCCTAATGATTCTCTGGGCAGGAGCACGCACAAGATGCATCTTGTTCTAAGCTGTGTTTATGGTTCTTAGCTGGCCATATCTGGGTATTTATGGGATAGCTGAATTGTCTCTTTCCTTTCTCTTGAGGAACACAAATTAGGTTTGCTTTCCTTTTTTATTTTTATTTTTGTTTCTGCCTCCTCCCCACCCAATTCACAACAGTTTTGCTTTGTAAATTCAGTGAAGACTCAACAAGGGATAGAAATTAGACAAAGGGTTTGATGTTTTTTAGGCGAACTGGAGAAATCAACAAAATCATTGCACTCTTGCCATTAGGGCTAACTGATAAGTGTAAGAGAAGCGAGTTCAATATCTTCAGCTTAGAAAGATGAGCTTGAGAAATTACTTCATTAGTATGTTAAGTGCCATCACCAGGAGAAAAAGTGCTACTTTTCCTCCTTGAGAGGAAAAGAAGCAGTGGCTGGATACTAGATCTATATCCAAAGTAGAATTAAAGTACTTTCTTTTTTTTAAATAGTGAGGAGCAAACTACAAAGGGAAATGACGGAATCTTCTTCTTTTGTCTTAAAATCAGTTTGGAAATTGTCTTACATGTCTTGGACAGTTGAAAGTTAAGTTCTGTTGTACGTGTTATTTTGGAGGGCCTTGTCTGTCCTTTCAGATGCCCTTTCTCCACTGCTGAAGCTGGCTCACAGAACTAGCTGGACGCTTCATTTGGTTTGTTATCTTTGCTTTCAGGGGGGTAGATGTAGACTTTGTATTTGCTCTGCAGTGTACATGTAGCTTAAAGGTTTCCTACATACCCTGAGACCACTAGTTACACCTGAAAAATGGGACAGGACACCTTTTTGACTGCCTTTAAACCACAGAAAATTTGCTGAGATTTTTTTGCAAAAGGGCAACAATACAACCTTAACAGAGAAGTTTAATTATAGCAATGGAAACTTTTCTTGCAGACTTTCTGATGTGAGGCTGGTATTGCTTTTCAGTAGGATAGAAGTCTCAGAAATGCCACTTTGCCATTAAAACATTTTTTCATTGCAAATACTTTCCACAGTGTAATGGTTATTCTTGGGTTTGTCTAAATCCTACTGAACCTCTATTTCTTTGCAGAGTTATATGTAACATGGTTTGGCTCTATGTTTTGCCCTTGCTCAAGTGCAGTTCTGGTCTAGGTGAGGTGGATGCCAGGGAAATCATAGGAACTGAATATGACCATTACATAACCTATTTTTACATGTTGTACTTAGATTGTGATTTGCATTGAACTGCTGTATGAGTAAGACAGTTTTGAACCTTAGACTAATGGATATTTGTTCCTGCTGCCCTAACCCCTTTAGAATCATAAAGCATTATTTTCCTCTCACTCTTAAACTCTATCCAGCTTGAGCCATTCCTGATTTATCTGGGTTTCAATACAGAAGAATTCTCTTAAGATTTGATTCTGTAGGCTGATTGTCAGGGAAGGACTGCCTTGGATGTCAGCAATAGGTATCAACTCACACAGATACAATCCCAAAGCAGAATCCTGACAACAGCCTCTTTCTCTCTCTGTAATGATGTTTTTGGGAAGGAGAAGACAGAAATGTTCATGTAGTTGAGATATCCCATCTGTTCATTTCTGTTCCATCGCTGGACACAGTCTGAGCTGGACACATCTGTTCTGTCTCTGGACACAGCTTTATTTTCTAAGCTTGTAGTGCCAGACTTACTGAGTTCTCCCTCTTCTCTGAAAGTCTCCAAAAGTATGATTAAGGGAGTAGCTTATGCTAGCTAGGAAGGTGTGAAGCAAGTGGCCAAGCTGTGTCATTGGATCAGATTACCGCTGGCACTAATAAAAGAAAAAGACTGATAAGATAGTCACGTTTTCGAATACTGATGCAACTCTTGTGGCCTTGCTAAGGTCGGGGGAAGGGAGTGGAAAAGAGACTGGCCGTAAATAAATTCACCTGTAAGCCTGTGAAATAAAAGAAGTCAGAAGTTTTGTAGATTACTATGATTTTCTCTTTGGATATCAGAGTGATGCGGTCAAAATTTTGATACTGAGGTATCATGGTACTGAGGTCCATGGCCAGGGTTGGTAAAACTCCTCTGTCACCACCCTGCAAACTATCAGGCATCTGCCTTTGCCAGGGAAGTCTTGTAGTAGTAAAATGGTGGAACCATGCCATTTGATGCCATGATGAGCATAAGTGTAGGTGAGGTAAAAAAGAGTAGGTACATGCACGAAGAACAAGCTAATCAGTGGCTGTTGAAGATGGAAATCTTTATGCCACAGAGAATTGCTCAGAAAGAGGTGCTGGACTTGGATGGACTTTTGCTTTTAAGTGCTGAGGCACCTGCAGTCTGCACCAAAGCAGTATGCTTTTGGAAAGCTGAGCACCTCATCTCATGGGTGTCTCAAAGCTGAGTTTTCCATGCCTGCATCTCCTGGAAGTACAGTAAATGGGCTTCAACTGTGTCTAGGACCACTCCAATGGCTGGGATTTCACTACCAAGTACAGCCTCTCAAGGGTGCTGAGAGCTGACCTCTTTCTTCTGAGTATCTTACTAGTCAGATATGGCTGTGATAGACCTCATTTCAGTGGCCTGTGGCTTCTACTTCCAATGTTGCTTTTTCATGTTAACTAGTTGCTCTTGAATCCAAATTGAATCATTAGCCCTTGAACAGGAGTCCAGCACTTTTCAGATCACAGGGCAACATCTGACCCCTGCTTTATCTTTTTTAGGCCCTGTAAGTCTGGTGATGTAGCATGTCCCAAGGAAAGAGCAAAGGAAACACCTAATTTTGGTGGAGGGGCTAGAGACTACAGTTATCCTGGCTGTGCTATTCTCCAGGTGAGGGTGCTTAACTCCAGGTAAATGGTCAGGGTTTTGGGGCTGCCTCCCTTTCTGCTGAACTGTGGAATAAAGGAGTTGAACATCTCTGACAAAAGTGCATTAAATTTCTAACTGCGAGAAAAGTTCAGGGTGAATCCCCATTTCTGAGGCACTTCAGGCTGTGGGCAGGTGCCAACGTACATCTTGTTGTGATCATCACCTTTCTGAGGTTACAGAGGCCTTTTGTGACAGAGGTTTCTATTTACTACCCAAATACTAATAATGCTTGGTAATATGAGTTATGAAGCCTTCTCTAGCACCCATAAATTTTGGAGGAGAATCAGCATCCTCAACCAAGTACCCACCCAGGCTAATAGTATTTCTTGCAGCTGGAATTAATCATGGCATTAGGCAAACAACACGAGTTCATTAGGACCAAAGGTGACTTTAATTTAATTGAAATATAAGTTGGCAAGTAAAGAAGAGATCCAGTTCACAACACCTGATGGGAGGTCTGGGTTATATATGGAAAAGTTAATGGCCATAAAAATATCCAAACAACATATTTGTGCACGTGTTCCAGTAAAAGTCTGAGCCAACTACTTTTTAATGGTTTGGGTTTTCAAATGTGTATAATAATGTTCTTAAAATAAGAATGAGACTATATGAGCATACATAGCATAGAAATATGAGGAGAGTGGAGGCATGCAGGAATGGAGTCTCGTGATTAGACCAGCATCAGCGCAAGCCACCTTCATTGGTGGATGGTGGATTGGTGGATGGTGAAGGCTGCTGAACTTTGTTCCTCAGGTGATGCAATTGTGTCATCACTGTTGCAATCTTGCCTTAACAAATTGAGGAAAAAAAGTTCTTGCCTGCTTCTCACAGCACTTTGTCTAAAAGTGCTGTACACATGTACCTAAAAAGGATGTTTTTGTTTTGGCCACTTCATGTATTTAGATTTAATACACAATTACATGAGCCCATGAAATAAAAGAAAAGCCTTCAAATGGTGATATTGGAACGACCACCCACAGCCTAGAAAATCATATTCAAATAAAAATTAACTCAGGCAGCCTGTAAATCAGTGTAGCAACAACAGGCCTTTTAACCTCCCCTCTCTCCTGTACAACAGGCCCTCCCATTTCTGCAAAAACACTGCCCCATAAATGGACTTCTACATAAAATATTATTTATATTTTATTAGGTAAACATATGACACTATGCACACACTGGTGGGCTGTGACATCATGGGATCAGCCTGCAGTGTATGTAGCTTTACCCATTTTATTTCCTGGGCTGGTTTATGTGGAGAAGGAACCATCTATATTTACATGGGGATGTAATCTGTATATCAGTGGTGGTGGCTGTGAATCTGTACCTTGAATAGTCCATTGGAAAGAAATTTAAAAAAATTGTATACTTTTTTTCTCACTGCTGTTTTTCATTCCCCTGAATTTCTTGCACATCTTAGTAAAAGGGCCTGTCCAACGGGCTGTGATAGAGCGTTGTTTTGTAATTGATGTCACCAGGACTCAACTAGCGCTGGTAGCTGGATGTAAATGTTATGAAAGCTTGAGGTGCTTCATTCTTCAGAGCTTCTGGCAGTGTCTGCCTGGTACCTCCTGCTGTCTTCAAAGGACTCTCCCCCAAAAAGGGACAGCTTTTAGCACACCTCATGACTTGTCCCCACCTGGCAGGCCTGCTGCACCGTATCAGAAACCTGGCTGGGCAGAAAACACATCTCTGGTATATGGGGATGAGAGGCATGAGAGCAGTCACATTTTACAGAGATGGCTGTGATTTAAGTCACTTCTTATCAGAGTTTCCCCCCCCCCCCCCCCAAGATGTGGAAGTCTTCCACCAAAAGGGGTCATCTGCCTTCTTTTGTTGCAGGGAGAGAGAGGCACAGGGAGGTGAAATGATTTCTAAGGTTGCCTGATGGGCTGACAGCTCTTCCCACTCATCTTCCTTTCCTCTTAATGATAGTTGTTACTATCCCCGTCTCCATGGTGCCTTAAAAGGCCCAAAGGCTAGGGGGAAGTTGTTGCATTTTTTTGAAATGGTGATGGTGTATTTGACTTACCCCAGCCCTTTCTGCAGCTGCTGCCTTGACTAGTTTCACATGTGTGACTCTGAGTCAATGAAGCAACCCCAAAGGACTTGTCGGGTGGGCTTGCTTACCTGGGGAAGCTAGCAAGCTTTCTGGGGGTCCTTGAGGATGCTGAGCTCAGGCCCAGACTCTTGACCATGAGGTGCAACCCTCCCTTCCTCACTTCCCAGTTTGGATCCACTAGCTGCTGTGCAAAGCTGGTAGGGCAGGTGAAAAGCAAGGAGCTGGAAGGCCTCCGTTTGCTTTTGTGGGCTTCTGTGTGAAGCAGTGTTTGCCACAAAGTAAATGAGGTAAACTAGCTCCTAATTAGTTTCCACAAAGGATCTAATGCTATAAATGCGGAGTGAATGCTATAAATTCAGCCCATAGCTTGCTGCGCGGTGATTTCCCCACATAGACAAGCCCCAAGTCACAATTCATTATGGCTCTGCTTCGTAGACCCTGCTATGTTGTGCTTCCCCTTTGCTAAGGGCAGATTGTCAAGCTGTGACCCTGCCTTAGTTAATTAACCTTCAAATGGGATTTATTTTCCCTTAGTTACTTGTGTGTGCACACATTTGGTAGTAATGACTGTCCGCTTCCCCCACATTTGCTAAAAGAGGAATAAGTCATTTGCTTCAGTGTTTTACCAGGGGTAAAAAAAATAAAATAAAAAAATCCAGGCCTCAACTTTCATGGAAAATTGATAGCTTTATGCCAGAAAGAGACAGTTCCATCACAGCCACTTCTTCAGCTGTCTGCAAATATTTGAAACCCTGAGATATTTAATGTTTTTCAGATGGCGATAAATCTGCAATAGCGCGGGCTTGCTTGAGCTTAGTGAGAGATGAAGTGAGATAGGAGAAAACACATGAGTCGGCATGGGAGAGGTATTGCTGGTCACACTTCTGCCGGTGTCGGGACAGGTTTTCGGGACCTTGCGCATACCAGCCAGCTTCTCTTTACCAGGGAGAAATATACACAAATGCAAGCTTCCGGTTCATTTCCCTTCCAGTTCATTTCCCATTCGGTTGGGAACTAAATATTTGCTTTTTTCCTCTCCTCTCCTCCCCCCTTTTTTCTTTTTTTAATTATTTTTGCAATCTGACATTAAAAATACTAACCTACAGCTGGGGAAGGAGAAATGTCACCGGCTGAAAGCTTTTTTGCATCTGGCAAGCCTGAGACATTGCTCAGGGTCTGTTTGTTTAACCTTTTGTTTGCTGTGCAGAACCCCAGTGGCAAGCTGCAGAATGTGGCTCAGTTACAGATGCCCCGGTTTAAAAGGTGGTGGGGGGGAGGTCACCCCATCTCCATGTGCTTTGCTCATGGTGTTGCCTCCGCCTGGGGTGAGCCTCATATCTTCCCCTGTTATGCTGATGCACCTGATGTGCCCTGGGGTTAGTTTGTAGAGAAATGCGTGGGGGCCTGCAGGGGGGAAAAAAGGCTGTGGGACGGAGCGAGGTCCTGGGGGCCGGGGCAGGAGCAGGAAGGAAGTCTCACTTGGAGCATGTGTATTGCCAAAGTGGAGATGAGCGCTGAGAAAGGGCACTGGAAGGGGCAGGAGGCGCTTCTGGCTGGATTTTGGGACAGTAGGGGCTGTGCGCCTCTCTGACAGAGCTGCAAGGCGCCAAGCTGGGGAAACAAGGCACAGCTGGGGCTGAGGGGCCGGGTGCTTAGCTGCGTAAATCAGCATCGTCCTCCCAAAGTGGGACTGTCTAACAGCAGCAGGTAGTGATGGAAAAGGAACCTACATGTCAGCAGATGAATCTGCCTTTGAACTGAGGAATGAAACGATTATTGAAGGGCAAATTCTGTTAGGGTTTGTCAGGAGGAATCTGGAGGGCAAGGTGCAAAGTCAGGCTCTCCCACAGCATCCTTCATGCAAGGGGAAGGAGCTGCCTGGGGGGGCCACAAGCCGTGAGCCGCGGTGGCAGAAGGATGAGGCCGTATCTCAGTTTGGGTTTCTCGCTTCCAGCTTGCCGTGGCTGAATCGAATCCTCGCACCGCAGCTGTGATCCACTGATGGTTTTTGTCCAAGTGTCTGTTAATGGAGTTTTAAAGAGACAGAAACACCTCAGCAATTTGATTTTGGCAAACAGCTGTAAGCCAAGTGTGGAACAACAACAAAAAAAATCCCTGTAAAAATCAGGGAAAATGCCTGCGAATTTCCACACATTTCACAGAGGCGGTGTGGTCTCGGAGGCAGCAGGGTGGTCTGGATGTTTTAGCGCTGGCGTAGAAAACAGGCGCTCCTGCGCACTAATGCCAGCTCTGCCACTGATTTGCCATTTGGCCTTGGCTGAGGCACTTCACCTCTCCATGTCTTGGTTCCTCTCCTTTCCCCTTTCCCCTTCTTATTTAAAAATGAGAATTGGTGGCCCCAAGTTTGGGTTGTGGCCAAACTGAGCTTGGCACAGCCCGGGAAGGTGGGGCAAAGGTGGCTATGTTCCCAGGTTTCAAGGGCGGCCAGGGCCTGGAGATATTCCAGGAATAAAGAGGCTCTTTGACCTCCATGGAGGCCCTGATCCCGGAGCACAAGATGTTAACACTTAGCTGCCTCCCACTTCCCGCTCTGCTAAACTAGCCTGGAGAAGTGAAGAGGTTTTTCCAGGAGTTTGGGGGGCTGAAAGAGACTTTAATAAAGCCGGGCAGTCTGGTTTTGGCAAAGCCCGTTCAGCTGCCGCACCCTGCTTTTATATATTCACGCCTATCCAAAATGTTCCCTTCTGCGCTGGACTTTCCCAGGCTTGGTCTCTGATCTCAGTGAGTTTGAGGATGGGAGCCCTTTACAGGAGGGTGCATCCAAGGCTCCCCTTGCGCTTTGGCCAGTGCTGCAGCCGCTGTCATGGCCCAAGGTTGTCCTCGAGGCACAGTGAAGAGGAAGGAGGAGAGAGAGACGAGGGGCTTGTCGGGCTGTGAGCTGGGGTGGGACAGCAACCCCGCCATCCTGGCAGTCACCGCGCAGGGCGGCTGCCCTCTCTGGGGCAGTGCGCTGTCTGTCCTTGCATTGCTGTCATTGAATGAATGGAAAAGCTCCCATGGGAATTGGTTCAGGCCCTAAATTTTGCGTGCTTTGAGGACATCCAGAGCCTGCTGCCAAGCTCAGTAGAGCTCTGTAAAATGTGCAGTTCAATTCTTGCCTTTTTTTTTTCTTCTGCCATTTCCAGAACAAGATTTGGAATTCAGATGAGACGGGGGGTGGGGGGGGAAATAAGAAAGATTGGTAGATCAAACACCCCAAAGTGGAGGATGTTCCCCAGCTGCCACTTGCTTTGATAAGCTCAATATTAGTTTCTCTTCCTGTTCATTGCCCTGTTGGTGGTGATTAAACACAACCCGCAGCCCGCTAGCTGCAGGGAGGATGTAAGAGGGGAAGGACTAGCCTTTGCTTACCCTGTTTCTGCCTGCAAGCATCCTAGGCGGCAGCAGGCAGTTGGGCTCTGTCCCTGGCTTTCCCCGCACTGCCTGGAGCCACTGGGGTTGCGCGCCGGCTCTGAGACGCTTCCCTGATGCAAGTCCCGACAGCCCTGGCGCAGCGTCCCTTTGCTGCGTTTCCTCGGAGGAGGCTGGTGCTGTGCATCCCTGCAGGAGGCAGCTGTGAATCAGAGCCACTCCAGGGTGGTTTAAACTCATTTCCAGAGCCGTCCCAGCAACCCAGAGTCCAAAGGGCACAAGAAGCTCTCCGTCCCTCCTTGCTCTTCTCCTGGGCTTACACCTATTAATGATTACTGGAGAATAAACAGGATACGTGATGTGGTTGAACTAACATTACTCTTTCGATTGAGACCATCTGAGGTGCAATTGCCCAACGCCGAAGTGCTCTGTCCTGTCATTTAAGGGTTCTGTCTTTTTTTTTCTTTTATCAGTTTTATTCTGAGGTATTTCTGTACCACAATTTTTCTCCTTCCTTCCTTCAACTTAGCAGGGACCTAGTCACATGTCAAGATGCCTTTACCTCAGTGCTAGCTCATGCCAACTTTCTGTTAAAAATAAATAACCCAAGAGCCACCTAACAGAATAGCCGGTAAATAGTGTGTGTAGCTCTTCTGAAAACAGATGTAATTTACTTCACTAGACCTATCCAAAAATTGTTATTTATTCTGCATAATTGGCTTACAATGAATCAACTGTGTGTTGTCTTAAATAATTTTGAAATTTTCTTATAGTAACTGTGGAAAGTTCTTGGATGTTGTATTCAAAGTATAACCTGTGTGACTTGAATTTTAATGATCATCTTCACTCTGTGAAAGTGCCTTGCTTTTCTATGAGCAATCCAACACCTCCTTATATTCCAATTAATGCATTTATTTTCCTAGGAATTCACATTTTCTTGTAACTAGCTGTTGTGGTATAGTTAAGCAAAAAGCAGTAAGGAGGTATTTTTTGTAAGATGATGTTGTTTCCACGGGGTATAGCTCAATGCTTTTACTGACATCTTATGATATACTGTTCTAAGCAATTGGAACCAAAATACTTTTGCCAAAGATTGAAATTATTCTAATATGTTTCATAGTGTGTTGTCCTTCTTTTTATCCTTTCTTTAATTCCTTTGCATCCAGATCCAACAAAGCACTTAAACAGAGCACTACAGGAATTTTTTGACAACCCGTTCCCTGTTGCCACCCCCCATCCCCCTCCCCAGTTGGAAACTGCAGATTTGTCAAAAGCGAAACTTTTAAAGGCAACTTGCTGTGTTCATTGACATTTCTGTGGGGAACGACTCGCCCCAATATCGCTTTGGTTAAGACGTGAAATTGGGTCATGGAGAGGTTGGGACCCAGAGACTGAGGTCTGCCAGGGGGATGTAGGGGCTCGAACCAAGGTCTCCCATGGCCTCGGGGAGTGTGCGACTGGGAGGCTGTTGGGTAGGTGGGAGCGGGGGATCCAGCTCTCCTGCCAACTCTGGTTTGGTGCTGTTCAGGTTTTTCTAAAGACTTCACAAGCGGGTGGAGTGAGGCTGTAACAGCAAATCCTAGTCTTTGCTGTGGTTGAAGCTGTGTCAGGAGCAAGCATAAATACATGTGCCATTTCTCATCCGCCCTGGGATAGGGGAACCCCTGGTATCTCATCCAGCTTTATATACTTTTTGCTTTTTTTGCCTGGGAGTTTTTCTAGCCCCTTCAAGCCAGAACGGCTTTCCTGGAGAGGGACGTCAAGTATCGACGCTGTTCAGGATGGGAACTGCATGTTTTGATTCAGGAAATGAACTGAGTGAATTAGCATGGTGGCACTAATAAACTCTGCTAATGGACTTGTGCTGGAAAGGAAGAGAGAAGGACAGCTTCTACCCCAAAGTGTGTGCAACTGTACCAGATAGCCACTTAAATGTTTCATGGAGCTGCAGAGCTCTGGTGATGCTTCCCTCAAAAAAAAAAAAAAAAAAAGTTGGCTGCTTGTGCACAGCTAAGTGAAGGACAGGCAGGGCCAAACATGTATGTTGACAGCTTCTAATTAACATACCATGACTCCTTAAGTGTTGTGATGATGTCCTGTAATCATAGGTCTCAGAAGACATATCTTTGTCATTTTACTGCTTTGGAACAGACTGATCCCTGGTCTAAACACTCTAGGGTTAGCTGGAGTTGTACCACCGATGGATTTGGCCCTGTGAGTTGAGTGGCTCCGGCAGGCTGTTTGCAAGAGTCAAACTCTGGCAAATGATCGACTCTGAGCTCAGTTGGAAAAGCTTGTGAAATGAAATCACAGTGCTTTGCCCATTAGGCTTGGGATGAAAAGCGAGCCTTGGAGCTGCCAGTGGTTCATATTTCATGCACAGAGATTTACTTGTATTAGTTAAGATTGTGATGAGTTTGAGAAAGAAAGAGGGAGACAATTTGTAAGCCAGCACAGAAATAATGCTTCCCTATAGTAAGTATATAATGAGAATAGTTGCTTTTATTGGACTGAATACATTTTTGAGATCTTTTAAGATATTTAGGTTTCGAAACAGTATCACTGAACAGTATCACTGGTGACTGACCTCCTATATTATTTTTACATCACTTCTTATTTCTTTGACATCCCAAGTTTGCTTCTGAGACTGTATTTCATTTTTTCTCTTCTGCTCTTTCCCATTCCCTCCTCTTTCCTTAATCTTTCACGCTCTGGCTTTGGGAACCTCTTTGCTTTTAATGGACATCTAATATTTGTCGTAACAGCACACACTTTGCACAAAGGTTAATAGAAATGATTATAGCACGTGTAAGCAAACCTAGGATGCTTTTTTTTAACCAGAAAACAATTCAGCTGCAGCATCATAGAGCCTTGAAGAGCTTTGCTCCTGTTGTGGTTCAGTGTACTTGCATCAGTCATTTTAGAAGTATCCTTCATTGTCATTTGCTTTTTTTGCAAAATGACTTTGAGCAAATGAGCTCTCTCAGTTAGCAAGGTATGGCTGATTTCGTGTTCCTTGGCTTTGGATATTTTCCTCTTTGGTTTTGCTTTTTATTTATTTATTTATTTTTCTGTGATCTGCATTTGGTGACCTCCAGAACAAGCTACTGCCAATATGCCTCAAAACAGTGAGCCAGTTACCTCGTTTGGGCAGGTGATTTAAGGTCCATACAAAGATTGCCTGAGAAATTAGGGGTTTGGGTGCCTGATCGCTTAGACTTAGAGATCTGATTTTCTGAATGGACAGAGGAGCTGTCTACTTTCTGAATTTCTTCTAATGTGCCCCCCTCGGTGCGCCTTTCAGCATCATTCCCTCTTGACAATTTGAGTGTGTGTATGGAGGGACTGGTCTGCAAACAGGAAAACACAACCAATAGATCAACGCTGCTCTAGTGAACTTGCAACTTAGCTCTGATCTATCTTTTCCAACTCGCTTTTGGCAAGCAGAAATGGCTAAGGAAGACTGAAGGCAATGAATGGATGTGATTGTCCACAGGTTGTACAGGATTTTAGAATAAGAGATATAGATGCGTCAAAAATATGTAAGTAGATAAACTAACAGATTTATTCTCTCTGGAAATACTTTGTGGATTGTGCCCTGTGTGTAAGAATTCATCCATAGGTATGGTGGATGTACACGTATACGTGTAGTATTAAGAGACCAGGAAATTTCTCAGGTCTCATTTGCAACAGGACTAGATATCAAACTGCTTTTTAAAAAGGGTATTTAAAAACTGTTGAAATTCTGTTGGGAGATATTCTGAGAGAAAACTGGGATTTCAACCAAGAGGATTTGTTTCCCCTGGATAATTTCTGCTTTTCATCAGACTGATCATCTAGTCTAGTTTTCTGCATACCTCCATTGTTCATTAAAACCAGTCAAGTGTGGAATATTTTTTATCCCAATACCTTTTGCCAGAATATCTGTTTATGTATATAAAAAGTGAAAGCTGATTATTATTTTTACCAGCTCTCCTCTTTCTCCATGTGTATACATGAAGCTCCTATAACACGTCTTGTTCAGCTAAGATGTCTTGAGGCAGGCTCATTCCTGTGCTGAATAGCCACTGTAAGCACAAGGAATACAGTGGTTTCCTTCTTGCAGCATACCTCTGCACCTTTCCAAGTCTTTCAAGAACAGTTAAGAAACCTTCAAGAGTAGAAGAAAGAGGACAGGAAAGATGGGAGTAATGGAGACTGCTGTGGAGCAATGCTTGGCTTTAAGAGAGGCCGCTGAAGGTGTGCGCTGTCCTCTGGGGAGAGTCCTTCAGGGACTGTGCAGGTGTGGCAGCCACTTCAGTAGCTATGGCTAGGTGGAGTGAGTATCTTTGTATCTGACAGATGGCCACAATTTAGTGGGCTGTGGGTTGTTGGATTTTGGGGTGTCATCTACAGCCCTCTCTATTGCCACAATAATGAGCTGGTAGAAAGCAGTGTCAAGACAATAAGATGCCAGGCTTGTGCTCTGTTGATTCGTGGAATGGCATCAGCAGAGGGTGAACTGTCAACTGCTGATGCTCTGAGAGAACTGAAAATGAGAACCGTATGACAGCCAGCAGGCTCTAGCTGATGCATGAAGACGAAGTGGAATGAAACTCCCAGTGGGGAGCAGAGCTACTGTTTGCAGGCACAGGGGACTGTGGTGTTACAAGGCAAATCCCATAATCGCTTGCGGTTGGTTCTGCAGTCGGATATATGCAGAGGAGAGAGATCCCCAGATCCTGGAGGTGGGCAGACAGACGGGACCAGGCTGGCTGGGTGAGGTGGCCGTGCTGCAGACATGCTGCAACCAGGATGGGTGCGGATGCACCTTAGGAGGGAGCTTGTAGGTCCTCACAGCAGAAGGGGATTCCCAGAGAGCAGTTGACAGGTTGTTCTCATGCATTTATTGCTGTTGCATTTGAATAATTCAGGAAGGGTTGAATGTCTCAGAGGTTTCCATGCTGTCTAATTCAGCCCGGTTGCAGGGCTGTGCTGTATTTCCTGATGGGCATGTAGGGGTCGCATACCAAATAACACAGCACCATCATACTTTTGGGATTTGAGGGGTACCTGAGCAGCCCATGTCACATTGCCTGAGCTGCATAGACGTAGTGGGATGGGGAGAATCTCTTCTGTTCAGCCTAAATCTGGAGGTAGGGTGGGCCCATGAGAGCATCCCTGTGTTTTTTAGGTTTGGCCTCTCACTAGGAATCCAGTTCACCTACGCCCACCACTGACTGTATTCAAAGATCCAGCCGAGGGTATGTGGCACAGGTCACCCCTTAAGTCAGTGATTTTTTGCCCTTGCCTCTTGCCCCTTGCTTTGCAAATATTTTTTTCTTTTGCTCCATTGTGACTTTTGAACCTCCCCCATTTAAGACTAAAATGAGAGAGATAAAATGTTCTTAATTTTAATTAAAATAAACTTTATTTTGTTATTTCATTAGCTAGCCATGTTATTTCAGGGCCTGACAGTAAAGTTATATGTTACCCCGTGGGTACTTCTAATTGTGTTACAGGGTTTCTCATTCCCTCTGTCCAGAACAGTTAGACTCCTGTGCTGAACTCCATCCTCCTGCAGCCTGGAAACAGCGAGGCTAATGAAAAACACTCCAATAATAACAGGGGACTCTCAAGGGCTCCAGATAATTGGGAAAAGGTACTATTAACTTGACTGTAAGGCAAGTCTGTTGAGCTTTAAGAACCTACTGCTAAAGATACCAAGAAACAGGGCCTGATCTTTTTGGAGGTAAGATAAGAACATGGAAACTCGTCAAAATAAACTGAAAGATCTGGGGAAAATATTCTCTATCAGTAAATGTTGGTGTAGGGACTTGTCAGACAGAGGCAGCCCCAGGTCTAGCAAATCCCAGTGAATGAGGTGGGGTGTGAGGTCTTCCCTTACCAGTGTTGGGAGAGATGTTCCTGAAGTTGCAGCTTGTAGAGACCTGTGGGGAAAACCTCATGCTTCAGATGGAAACCTGGGACTGTTAAGACTTTCTCTTGGATACAGCAGCAGTTCCTGCTGTATTCTGGGACTATTTTAACCAATTGTGGACATCTGGACCCTCTGCTGCCTCTGGTAGCATCTGCACAATGAATGTCCTTTGGGAAAAAAAAAAAAAAACAGCAGGAGCTGGTGTGGGTTCACATTCCCTACATACGAAGCTTTTTCCTATTCATTAAGAATTATAGATTTATTTAAATCCCAATTGTAAATCCTGGTATCTTGTGCAGCATGAACCAAGGGTGTCTGTAAAATACTTTTGCAGGGGAACTTAAATAGAAATTTTCACTGATTTAGCAGTGTGTTTTCCTCTGTTTCTGGTTTAACTACAATGCACACTGCTGAATTTTTTGGTGCCTAGAATTTATTTGCTCCAGCAGAGGAGGTGGAAAGGCACAACAGTTTAATTTTTCTACTATGTTCCTTGGATATTTTTTACATTTCAAGAAAATGTTTAATAGGCATTTAAGGCAAAATCAGTCGTATGTGCACTGGAAACGTGTCTAGAGGACAGTGGTAAGGCAGGATGGAGAAGGTTTAGGTTCAGCTGCCTACCTGACAGAGACACCAGACCTATGAAAAGTAGACAGGTGTGTAATTTGCAGTAGTCCAGTCAAGTACTTCAAACAACCAGTGGATTCAATATCTTTGTGCCTCTGTTTTGATCTCCTCTTCTGTAGGTGAGCGGGGAGGTATCATCTCATGCATGAGTACATAAGTAGCCTTGCTAGTTTTCCACCCCCAGTTCTCTTGCTGGTTAGCATTATAGGCTTACACCATTTCGTAAAAATATGATCTTCTTTTAAGTTGTTTGATTCAGTGCTTGGATTTCCAACAGAATTGCACTGTACTTAACCTTCAGTATGTTATTATTTTAGAAGTTTTGTCCAATATGAATAACACCTTATACCATAACATCCTCAGTGGATGTAGAAGGATGTTCCAGAAAGAACTGAAAAGGGTTCCAGGAAAGTCTAACTGTATGGCTTGCTTGATTTTTCTGCTTAGCCCTTAAAGTGGCCAGGGAAGGGGGAATAAAAACATTACAAAGGATATGTTACTGGATAAAAGGTATTCTGTTACAAACCTTGTCAACATTAATAACTCGCGTCTCTGCTACAGTGCACTGAGCTGTCAATAAGAAATCGGAATGAAGCAAGATAAAAATGATCTGTCAAAAAGCGGATCGGATCGGAAAGATAATAGAATCAAATTAATTTATGGTGAGGAGATTTCACAACAGACAACGAAGCAGTACTGCAAACCACAGTCCAATATAATCCCTTTGAAGAAACGTTGTACTTATTACCGCTGTGGCGGTTACAAATGTTTGGTTTAAAAGGCTGTGTTGTAGTCTGGAGAGAAAAAACAGGCTATTTATGATCTCCAGATTTTAAAGATGGGAGCTAAAGAAAATAAGCCTGTAGACATATGAGCTGAGGCTTAATATTTCCGTCTTCATTTAAGAAGGGATGGTTGAAAAACAAACCGGCCAACCTGAATGAAATTTGGATGCATCAACATTTTGCTGGGCTTTTGAGATTTTTGGTTCCCAGTTAAGACGAAAAAGTCAAAATAACCCATTTTTCCTGAGTGAGAAGCTTTGTTTCAGTAGTGCCAAAAAGTTTCACTCTGCTCTTCTCTAGAGAGGCTGAGCTCTCTCAAAACAAATGATTCCATTTGCAATGGCCACTTTGACTTGAAAAACCATAATTTTAACTCAGAAGAACAGTTTGGTCTAGAATAGTTCATTTCAAACTGGAAAGCAAAACCTTACATTTGGAAATGATGCTTTCAGTTTCCTGAAGTAACTCTAAATACTTCTTAACATTTGACATTTTCTTGTGGGGGAAGGGGATACTACCTGGATTAAACAGTATTTTCTGGTGGAGGGGAAAAAAGGAATGAAACTTTCTTGTAATGCAAAATAAGGACAATACCTATACTCTTGGTTTTATTTTCTTATTAACTAATGCCTGTGAAGCAGTATGAAACACCCAGCTGTGACTCTCCTCAGGTCTAAAATCCCCTCTCATTACTCCCTGTGAGTGGCCCTGCTCTTCCTTTCCAAGAACGTGACCCCAGATAAGGGAGGTGGATACGCAGCCCTTGCAACGGGATGAAGTCTGTGTTGCTCAGTACGATCTGGGAGTCTGTGCCTTCCCCTCGCGGTAGTCCTGGCCTGTGGTCTTGCCTCCATAAACATGGCCTGACATGAGAAAAGTGAGGAGAAGGGGTGAATACGGTAATATAGTCCCTCTCAGAGCTGTCTGCAGGTTGGATGGGCTCCAGCAGCTCCAATGAACTTGCTCCAGTGAGCGCAGATCTCTTTGAGGAGTTTTCTGCCCCATCTCCTCCTGCTGCCCTCTTCACCCTCAAAGCGAGGGGGTAGAAATGTCCAGAGGAGAAATCGGGAGACAGAACGGTCCCCGTCACCCATCTCACCGCACCCCAGTCTACGGTGCTGCTTACAAGGCAAAATGAATGACCTAAATCCAAACTGTGTATCTTTAAACAAATGAATCCTGTGGCTCCTTCTTCCCGTCCTGGCTGCCCATCTCTGCTCCATGCCTGTCAGCCCTGTGTGTGGACACAGTCCGCAGCGCACTTAGCACTGAGCTCCCTCCCGGCTTAATGACAAGTTCTCACTTTGTTTGTTGTTGTTTGTTTTGTTTTGTTTTTTCCCCTTCCAACCCAGCTGACATTTAATTCTGCCTCAGCCGGCTAAATATAACCCCAAAACCCGCGGGTGAGAAAATGTGGCTCTCTGTCACGCTCATTTCAGAGGAGCCAATTAGCAATGGTGATCCCTGGGACTTGGCAGCCTCTTCCTGGGCACCCGTCAGCTCTGGCCCTGCCTGTCATTCTCGGGGATAAACGTGCTAGGAAATGGTCTTGTGGTTTACTAAGAAAAGAAAAGCAAACAAACTCCCTCTCTACCCCCCTGCCTTTGCAGCCCAACAACCTGTGGGCATAATTGATTTGCAAGATTTGCAGTCAGGACGTAGCTTTGCAGATGCTCTGCCCCTTCCCTCAGGCTGCTTGCCCAGTTCCCCCAGCCCAGCAGTTTTTTGTATCTGAAGGCATGCAGGGTGGTACTCTTGTGACATAGCTCCCTACCACACTTCACCCCTTTCTTTGCCACCTCAGTTCCCTTTTCTTATATCCCTGCCACTATGCTGGTACTGCTCATATTGCTGCTTCCACACTGTGGTTTCTACTCCAGGTGTGGGAGCCTGGTTGACCATGCTGTGGGCTGGCTGGGCTGCCTCCTATCCCTGTGACCCGCTCAAATTTGCTCTCTGGAAACCTCTTTACCTGGGGTTTGGATGTGCTCCAGGGTGGCTGGTATGTTTGGCTGAGGGTGAGGAGCCCTCCAGTGCCTTTCCCGCAAAATAAACCCTTTCCCAGCAGAGAGGGGAAGAACAGGGCTGCATCCCAAAGCACCTTGTGGGATGGCATGAACGCTGCCGTGCAGGGACCACTGTTGGCGTGAGCTCTTCTCCTGGGCATAAAACTACAGACCATTGCACTGGCTCAGGCCAGAAGTGTGCCTAAGCCCAGTGCCTTGTCTCTAACTGTGTCTGGTAGCTGATAATTGGGAAAAACAAGATGAATGTAGAGTGATTCCACCAGTGTGTCCTCCAAGTCAGAAGTTTAGCAACCTCATGGGATGGAGGCTGCACCGTATTTAATAATCAGTGGCGGATCTGGCTTTGAATTTGTCTTTTTTTAATCATCTATGGAGGCTTTAGGGCTGCCACGATAGTCTCTGGTAAAGACTTCTGCTCCCTAATATCCCTTTGAAAGCTGCTGCCTAGTCACTTCAGTGGGTACTTTTTTGGTGGTGTCATGAGAAATAGTGGATAATTTTGTTTCCTGGAGTCCTGGTCAGTTTGGCCTCTATGTGGGAAATATCGGAAGCTGCATCAGGGCAAAAGCTGGCTTATCAGAGTTTGCAGGTGAAATGCTCCAAAGAGCAGCAGGCAGGGCTTGTTTTAAGCCGTTTATGGCTACTGTAAGCAGATCCCTGCCTGTCTGAGAAACGAGGCTCACTCCACTTTCCAGAAATGTTTGTCCCCATCTCCCTTGTGCTTTGAGTGCCTGCATTTTTATTTACTATAAGGTTCCTTGTTCTGGGTTGACACCTGGATCTCTCCCCCTTCATGTGGGCATTGCATTTGGCGTGGTGAAAGGTGAACTTCAAGGGTGAACGCCTGTGTTGTCCATTAGGGATTGGGGAATGGGGCCAGCTGGGGCGGTCATCAACCCTCTGACCTGTGTGTGGTTAGCTCCCATTGCAAGTAAGCCCTGGAAATCATAGAGCAGGCAATACAGCGACAATCCAGCACACAGATGGACATATGATATTCATAAAAGAACATGGATAATTCCCTAGCTGCTGCAGCACGAATTTGGGTTTAAGTCTATGTCATTCACTGAGTTTTAGTTGCTGTTGGTGCTACCGCTTACCTGGCAGGATGATGCCTGCTGCCATGTAATGTCTATGTTCTTTTAACACCTTATACCTCACCATAGTGTGGTACCGTATGGAGCCACCTGTAGGTGGGTGATGATGATGGAGACCCTGCCCTAAGCCCTGTGGGCCCATATTCATGTGGGGACAAAGCGATGCCTTCGTAAGGGCTCTGTGAATCCATCTCCAGTTGTTAACTTGCATCTGCCCCTACTTTGATTTGCTGACTTGCACAAAAGCCTGGTAGACGTCTGTGTGTGATGCTCAGATATCGTGGTCACTTCTGTACTGTACATCTGGCCATAGCTTATCTTCAAAACGTTTGCAGCAAAATAGCTTCTCAAAACGCTGTTTCCTCTCAGTGTTGAGGCTCTGTTTTCCTGGTGCTTCTTTGATTTTTATCTTCTCCACGTTTTCTGTGCATTGCCCCAACATGTCTTAGAGGCTGGACAGTGTCCATATCACATCGATACTAAATTTCATTATATACAAACATCAATCTGGCTCTGGGCTGCCTTTTTAAACTGTCATCCAAGCCTGGTGGTGTTCAATTTCTGTTTAGGTCTGACCGTGAAAAAGCATTGGTTCAAAGCTTGTTCCCTATAATGTTCAGATCAAAACAGTTCCTCTGTGTGTTTATAATAAAAATATATTTTCATCAGCTCTTGGGAGCATTGACGTTTTCATCAAGGCAATTTTCTATGGCCCCAATCCATCATAACACACGAGCTGTTCCATTGGTTCCAGTACGACTACTCATTGCTTAAAGTAAATTGTTAGCTTAAAAGCTTGTTGGATCAGGGCCTATAAGCGAGAAAAGATTGCTGATTAGAAAGCACATTTGTTCCTGTTGCGGGATTTGATGGCAAGTTAAGGACATTAGGAGGATTCTAGGATTAATGCATACATATTTTGGGAAAGAAATATTTTAATACTTTTATATTATCAAGAGGCTCTATAATAAACAGAGCTTATGCAAATGGCACAGTAAAGACCAAATGCTGCACATTAATGGGGTTCTATGAGAGTAAACTGAAGGCAGAATTAATCTCCGAAAGAACTAAATAGCTATTTTCATGCTTATGAACTTAACATACTTTCAACTCCACCTTAATGAAAGACACATTCAGTTCACTGTTAAAAGAGGCACTTAAAAGGTATTAGAGGCATAAGTCCAGCTGTTACAAACTCCAATAAATTTGGATTAGGTCTCCACTGTTTGAGTTGTGTGTGTGGGTGCCTGACCTCAAAGCAAGTTGTTGGTTTTTTTAACTTATTGATATATTACATTACATCAGGTTAATTGCACGTTGCTGTATTTCATGTCGTCCCGGCGCAGAGCCGCGTGCATCGCGGCGTCGGAGTCGAGCGAGGGACGCGGGGAGCCTGCGAGGGCCGGCGCGCGCTGGCCACCCGCCCGCCCCCGAGCCCTCCCCTGCGATGACTGCGCCGAGCATGGGCGGCTGCTCGCTTTTGCAGCGCGCAGCTGGCTCCCTGCCCTCTCATCCCCACCCGCGCCCATTTTTTCATTCCCCGGGGTAACTTCCCATTCTTCACCTCACTTGATAACAATGCGTATTTCTTCACTTTGTTTTTGTGGGTCGGAGCAAAATGCCCAGTGCTGTGGCGGGGGGGGGGGGGGGGGGGGTTGCTGCTGTGGGCAGAATTAGGAGGCTTGACCTGCTGGGGCTTTGACACAAATTTTGTCTTGCTGGCTCGGATCAAATATTTGGGCCCTGTGCTGTTTTGCTATGAATTCCTGGCCACCCGTGGAAGGGATCCTGTACAGAGAGAGCACGTTCAGATTTATGGATGCATCTGTGCCGATTTGTCTAGATAACAGCAAATCTTTGCTCAGAAGGCATTGCAGCCGCTATGACAAAGAGATCGCTTAAAATTGCATTTCCATTTAAAGTAAGACCAAAGCACTACTACCAGCCCAGCCATGTGAGGTAAATATAAAGCTCTGTGATAGGGAGCAGAGGAGGAGAGGGGGAAAAAAAAAATCTTGGGTAGCAAGTAACTAAAATAGATGAAGTGGAACAGTTGGAAATCTCCACTTGAGTGACAAGGGAGAAAGGAGATCCAAAGTCAGCAGCAGATGACTTCAGTGCTGCGTCCCATCCTTCTGCCCTCCCTTCTCCCCCTTTTCCCCCGCCACCGCGGCCCTTTTCCCAGCAAAGGAAAGCAAAACCCAGAACGTCTTTTCCAGATTGGGGGCTGGTGGCCTCACATGTTGACACAGCAATAATTTTTAATGAGAAATTTTTAGTATTTGTGTGGGAGAAGTTAGCGTTGTGTACACAGATGCCTCTCCGGCCACCGGGCTGCGGGCTGGGCTTCGGCCCCGGCTCCCTCCGGCCCGGCGCTCGAGGTCCCAAGGCAGATTCCTTTCAGGCGAAGGGAAACATTTAGGCTTGCTCACCTTTGAACTGCATGCGATGGTGTTTACCTTGGCAAGACAAAGTGGCAGTTTTACAGATATTAAAAACAGTCCTGAGGGGAATCTGGAGGCCTTCCTATATTTTAATCACCCAATTTAGCCAGCCTGAGGAGTTGGCTGGAGGGAAAAAGTGTGGCAAAACTTTTCTTTTTCTCTCTTCTTTTCTTTTTCTCTCTTCTTTTCTTTTTCTCTCTTCTTTTCTTTTTCTCTCTTCTTTTCTTTTTCTCTCTTCTTTTCTTTTTCTCTCTTCTTTTCTTTTTCTCTCTTCTTTTCTTTTTCTCTCTTCTTTTCTTTTTCTCTCTTTTCTTCTTCTTTTTCTTTGGAAGATTTAACAGAAAACGGGCCAGTGCTAAAACAAGAGCTGAGAACAAGAATGTGGATTGTGTTTTTGCTTGTCCCCCTTTCCCCCCCTAAAAAGTGGGAATTCGCATATTAATCTGCAGCACCTCCACGCTCCATATGGTTTCTTTTTCGGCATTTCCTGCTGAGCCGCGCTCTACCTCAGCTAACCCCGGCTCCCCTTGCGCTCCCTGCAGGCTCCCCTCGCCCATTCGTCTTCTAATTTGATTTCTACCTGTCAGGAGAAGATCGGTGCAAATAGGTCTTGCCCACATCTTGAAGCAAGACTTCGCCTCCCTGCCACTACTCCCTCTGCTGTGCGTGTTTAAAAAGAGACGGGAGGCGGCGGTGGGGGGGGGGACAGCCGAGAGGAAGAGATTTAAAGGAGTCGTGAATGATGCCTGAAGTTATGCTAGGGTCGAGACCTTGCTTATTGATTTTCTAACATAGCAGAACCATGTACAAAAGGAAGAGACCTCCTTGCCTCCCCCTGATCCAAGATACTCCTCCAGCCTGTTTGAGAGAGGAGGGGGGGGGGGGGGAAAAAAAAGAAAGAAAAAAAATCTGGCTGCAAGCAGTCAGGCTTCAACCAGCCTGTCAGACGACTCTCTGCAGGAACACAATCCATGTTGATTTTACAGAGAAGGTTGTTATCCACATTTCACCACTGATTTATTGTTTTTTAACCAGCTCCTTATGCTTGACTTTTTTTTTTTTTAGGGGGAAAAAAAAAAATCCTTTTTGCACTTTGCGAGAAGGGAGAAGCGCTGGTGGTGCAACGGCAGCGGGGGCATCGCTGCCCGCTGGCTGCGGCCGGCCGGAGGCGACGCGGCTGCCTCCGGCGAGCCCCGGCGGCGGGAGCCGAGCGCTGCCGTCTGCCGGCCCCCGTTGCTGACCACCTGCGATGCTTGTTTAATATTTGTTGGAATTTATGAAGGCCGTGGCTAACGCGGGATAAGGCAACCGTGCCTGCGGCGCGCCTGCAGGCGGGAGCGGAGCCGCGGCTCGGAGTGCGGAAACTTCCACGCCGGGCTTTTTGGTCACTTAAAGAGTAAAAGATGGGTCTGTCGGAGACGAGTTTGATAAAGCCCCGCAGAATTAAGATGGCCAAATAAGTCCTGTAGGCTACATCTGCAGAATTCATTAGGCGAGCTTGATTGGCCTTTGTTAAACAAAGATGGGATAAGGTTTCATACTTTTTCTGTGGGAGTCGAGCTAAAGTTTCAGGCTGATGATTTAGTCAGGTGTAAGCATGAAGTTTCCAATTTAGAGAAATAAATCTAAAGTGATTTTATTATCCTCTGTTTTACCCTGACACCCTGCTTCACCCCGGCTCCCTGTCAGAATTCGCATGACGTGTTTATATAGGCCGCACTGTAATAGACCGGCATGCACTATAACGGGGCACGCAAAACGCATCTTCCACACAATGCCGACTTCGGTACCTTCTATATTTCATCATCTCCCCGTTCCTCCACAATCCGGTTTTGCTCTTTCTAAATTTTTGCATTGTGCGCTGGGGAGAACACGCGCTCTGGCTACAGCTGGCAAGCTGAGCAAGCGCCACGAGCAAGCCTGTACGCTGAAATGGGGCGTTTTGTCTCTTTTTTAGCGCTGCTGCCTCGTTTCGCTTTAATCCACGCTTTTTCCAAGAAGGTCCTTGGAAGAGATTGCAGAGCCTTTGGCTGAAGTTCTTTTAACAAATGTGCTTGTTTAGGAACACCCACAAAACTTTGTGAATATATTAGTAATTAATTAGAATTGACAAAATTTTAAACATTTTAAAATAGAAAAAAAAACATTTTTGGTTCTTAATTTCTGCTTCCAGAACATGTAACCTATGAAAGATTAATGTTAAAATTTTGACAGAAATATTCTCAGTAAAGAAAAAAAAGAATAATTGGTCCAAAATACTTGTTTTCAAAAGTTACTTAAAGAGAAAGCAATATGAAGGTACAGATAACAATGTTGGGGGCAAGAAAGCAAGCCACTCTGGCCAGGTTTTCAGATTCCTTCGATTAAAAGCCTGTACAATTTAGTTAGACGTAAGGACACAAAATGCAATAGGTCAAATTCATTTGTTCATTTCAGATATATCCTTGTTGACTCCAGTGAAGTTCCCTTAGTGATGAATTTGTCCCACTGGCTCAAAGATAAAAAGAGACGTTATTTTTGTTTAATATTTCAACAAGGGGAAGAGGTTAGCTAGGGGAATTTGGTTTGCACAAGTTGTGTTTTTCCATGAAGTTTAACAAGGGCAGCCACCACCTAGCCAGCTCAGTTGTATATTTGTCTTTTTGAAGGCTGAGTGCTTTCTCTATAGACTCTCCCGCGCTGTTGCAAGGCACTTTTCACCAGATGCAGCCTGTGACAGGTATTTGCGGCAATGGCTTGTTCGTTGATGTGCCCGTGGGCCTCCGTGCTTTTGCCAGCGGAGATGCGTGCTGAGCCCGTCCCACGTTGTCCCCAGCACTCGAATGCGCTCCTAGTGCTGTGCTCAACCTCAATCATGGCGTAGATGTGCTTTTTCCCAGCAGGTCTCTCCTGCTGCCAGGCTCATGTTTGCCTCAACGCAGGGTTGGAGCGTTTCACTGCATGCGGTGTCCTTGGCTTTCCCATGCCTTTCTCTCACCATGCTTTAGCTGAGATAACTTTAGACTTTCTGCCACCTCCATCAACAGGACTCACGGCGTGGGCAGCCTGGTGCCTCCGTGTTCCCGTCCTGCTGCCAGCCAGCTGGCCATCAGCGTGCAGAAAGTGTGGACAGGCAAGGAGGTTTGGTTTCCCCATGGACTGAGACCCTGGACTAATGCAGTAGGGTGGGGATGCCATGCTGCGCTCCCTGGGGAGCGCGATTTATGTGCTGCACTGTTATGGTTGTTGCAGCTTGCACGTGTGGCTAGTGTATGGTTTTGGCTCATGATTGCTGGGCAGGTTCGTGTGTGGGGAGCCATCTCAGCCTCATTTTAGCTCCACAGAAAGCTCTGCTTCTTGCCCAGATCAGACGTTGAAAGTTGCACTGGTTGCTATCCATCCCAAAGTTTAAGGAATTTGTCAGGCATTATGCTTTTAGGCAAGGCTTGCATTCTTTCTACTGCAAATAGTATCACTTTTAAACCAAGGAGCAAAATATTTTGATGAAAGGAGGACAGAAAACTCTTTTGGTGTTCCTCTCATCCTTATATCTCCGGGAGCTTTCCAGAGCCATGTTGCAGCTGGGCAAACTGAGGCATGGAGCAGCGCAGTGCATGATTTGGCAAACTCTTGTTCGTCTGGGCTAACTTTAGCAGAGAATGTAGGTTTCTTAAAGAAAAAAGGGGCCTTAATTGTAATTTTGCTGGTGAAGACACTCCCCCCCTTTAATTAAAACAAACAAACTTAAAGTGATGTTTATTGCCCTGATTATAGTAGTTTCCTTACCCTTTATTTGCTTTTAATGTCAGTGCTAAGCCATGAGATGGATTACTAAATTCAGATCAAGGATAAGCTCCCATGCTGTGTCTGCTAATAGTCAGCTGGAGCTTGCCATTTATCTGGAAGACTAAATTGCAAAGTTTTGAGATGCTAAACTGGTTGTGATTGGTCAGCACAGACGTATAGTTCTCCTTATGAAGAGAATCTTTCCAGGTTCCCAGTGGTGGAGCAACTGGGAGAAACCAGAGAAAAATGTGAATCCACTTCTGACTTCATAGGACTGTAGCCTTCACTCTTGGCTGTTCTGCCCTTACCTGTGATGAGTGCTGCAGTTCATCCCATTGTCCCCATCTGCTCTGGCGGACCATGATGAGGGCAACTGGGTACTCAGCAGCCAGGCATGGAGTTGGGATACGTGAAAGCCCCGTTTCTTGGATGCAGGGGCTGGGAACAATCCCTGGGTCTTCAATATGGTTGTACTGTTGTCCAGGCCCCATGCCTGTCTCATCCCAGGACACGATGCACCTGAGATTGAGAGAGAGACAGCAAGAAAGATTGAAGAAAATGGATGTGGGGGATTGAATGAAATGCTGTCTGCTAAAACCTTCATGCAGCCACATGGCTGTGAGGAAGAGGGTGCAGGCAGATGGCAGCAGCTCCATGAGCATCCTAATTGACCTAGTGAGGTTGCCCTTAGGAGCTCCCGCTGGTTCACTTCCTCCCAGACTAGTCGGTAGCGCCTGTGCCAGCATGTCCCTGCTGCCACTCATGTGAATGAACGTCAGCCTCAGAGACCACACGTGAACTTCTTGTGAGGTACAGATGGTCCAGAGTCAAAGCATGGCCACCCTGGGTCTAGGAGTGACTTGGGTTTCCAGTGCCCCTGAGAAGCAGGAAGTGCAAGAGACATGGATACCATGAGAAAAGAATCGATAGTTCCCCCTAGGCCTGACCAAATATTGATTTTTCTGTTCGGTTCGTATCGTTTTTCACCGCCTCGCAGGCCCTCGGCATGGAGGTTCCCTCTTGGTGTGCCCTGAGGGGCATTTTTGGGAGGGAGGCAGTGAGCAGGGGTTGCACATCTCCCCTCTGGAAGCCTGGGCTTGGCTGGGGAGTGTGAGAGGAAGGATCAGACACCTGCAAACCTGACCTGGCCTAGGGAAAGCTGCAGCATAGAGTGGGGGTTTCTGACATTTAGTTTCCCCAAATGCCACGGGGACAGTCCCGTTAGCCAGTACGGGTGCTGGGTGCAAAGCTGCTGTGAGAGCTTATATTGGAAGAGGTTTGCCGCCTTGCATTCCCTTTCACTACCCTCCTCGCTGTGGAATGATTTTAATATATGTTTAACGTTTGATACAAAATCCAGGGAATGCAAAGGCTTTTCTTGGCTTTTGTAGATTTTGGAGCGCACACTCAAAATTTTAAATCCAATCGTTAATAAACGCAGCAATCAGTTACCACAATTCAGCATTCCCCGACAATTCTGCTACCGCAACTTTGCAGGAATACTGCTATCCAAACACTCACAAATTATGATTTTTTTTTTTCACTCAAAATTTTATCTGCTACTGCTAGAGGTAAAACTATTAATATATAAATAAAGGCTAATTCTGTCTGGGTTGTTTTTCTTCATGAGGTCACTATTCCCTTGGGAATTATAAGCAAAACAGCAGAATGCCTCACAAGAAATAGAAAAATCATCTCTCATGGCATGAAAAAGAAAGATGTTTGGAATGTTTTTAAAGGATGTTCTCTAGCTTTCTTTGGTTGTAGTTTCTACCACATATACCGTGTTTTTACTGGGATTGCTAACGATGGTGTTTTCTTCATAATGCTGTTGCTAGAAGCTATACTTGGTGGGAATTATGTGGCCAGTTTGTTTTCTGAAAACGTGTAGCTGATTTATATCTTACAAATGACACAAACCACTTCGAATTCCCATTAAAACAATAATTTTCAACAGTTCTGTGGACTCAAGGCAATATCAATTTGCTGCCTTCACAGATCTTTGGTTTAATTATAAGTTATGTTACCTGATGGGGGAATACTCCTTAAAACAGGAAGAAACTGCATATGGAATTTTTTCAGGCCATTTTGGAGGGTGTATCTCAGCCTTTGTAAATCAAAGGACTACCTAGCCTTAAAAAAACAGACAGACAAACAACCCCTCAATAACTACCAAATGGTTGTGCATGTGTTTATGTGAAGTGAACCACCTGCTGCAACGAAAAATTATGCTGATCTTCAAAAGTTCGTTTACACTGTGATTTTCCCCATTGTACCTATTTGCACATCTGTGTATTGCACATCAGGAAGGTGAAGGTTGTGGGGCCTCCATCCCTGGAGGTTTTCGAGACTCAGCTCATGGCTGACCTGATCTGCTATTGGTAATAATCCTGCTATGAGTGTGAGGTTGGGCTGGTCAATCTCCAGGTGTGCTTTCCAACAAACACGTCTGTGCTTCTACGGCCTGTTTTGCATCTTTGCAAGTGTGACATCTTCTAGTGGGTTATGGACCACAAGCTGGGCAGCGGTGATCCAAAGTAGCTGCAGACCCACGTGCCCTCTTGGGGATGGTGGAGCAGCTTTCCATGTGGAGGTGTGGGTGTTATACACATATAAAACATGGATTTGAAGTTGTGAACATGCAGGCGAAGATGTCCTTGTGTCACATGCTCTGATATGCACCTGGACCTTAGAGCCTGCACGCTTCCCAAGTCAGCGTTTCACTGTGACATCTAGGTTGGGAGAGCATTTGGCTGAGTTCCTTTCCTAAACAGAGGACAAAAACCTTCCAGAGAGTAGCTCAGCCCTCTGAAACCTGCTTTACGCAAGAATGGGGGAGCTGAATTGCCCCAAGGAACCTCTAGAGCTTGCTGCTGTAATTCATGTGGCTGCAGGTGAAAGTCTTGAGTCCTGGCCCCAGTGTTTTACTTACTGGTCTTGTCACGTCATGTTCTTTTGCACAGGAAGTGGCAGCATGAGTGGTGGTGAAGTCCTGCCCTATGCTGTCCTCGAGCATGATGCTGGTGACTGGTCGTGGGGACAGCTGAGCTGTACCATATCCCACGATGGGTCTGTATTTACCTGCATATGCTTGTAGCACAGCGTAGATAGGGCCCATATTTCAGTATAATCCTCAACATCATAAATTTACCTGTGCAGATGGGACCCAAAGGGGATATTAAAACAATGAAGAAAAGAAAAAACAAGAAAGAAAAATGTACTTATAAGGCAGTCTGAACCTTTGTGCAGCCTTCGTTAGTACAAGCAGGGTTACAGTTACTTTTAATAATTCAGCTAACTGTAATAGTGAAAACTTTCAACTTTCAGCCATTTAAATTGGAAAGGTCTTTAAAATATTTATTATTATTGTAAATCACACCATTTAAGGTCAAAGCAGAAGCATTTTTTTGGATTCGAGCAGGATCCAAAGTTATTTTCTTACCTGGCGGCTGAGTTCTGGTCGAAGGATCTGTGTTTCCAATTTCACTATGCTATTTTGTTACTATGAGATGATGGGAACACCATTATGCTGCGCTATTTTCTATTTTTTTTAATTGGCTGTTCATACACAGGCCTGGCTGGAGTTGAAAATCTCAGGGAAAAAGCCATTAACACCTGCATGTTCGACCTGCGGTTTATAAATCAGAACATATGTTTTCATATTTCTAACCAAAAAAAGCAAAAAACGTGTTAGTGGATATTTGCAGCAAACTCAGATGCACGTTGTCTTTCCCACGTCAGCAGAGCAGACTGTCAGATAGTATAAATCATTGCAATTACGTGGATTTTGCCTGAAGTCTAGCCTTGATTGATGTGTCTCCTAAATAAGATGTTATTGGGGATGTAGAGCATGTACGCTTTCTAACCTGCTGTATTAGGATTGTAAAATGCCACTCTTACTCTGCTAAGTGTGTGTGTGTATATATGTGTAACTAAACTCCTCATTGGATTTCTCCATGTTATTTGTGGAACAACTGGTATCTTAGATGGTTTATTTAGCTTGCTATTGTGGCAAACACTTAAGCACATAGTCCGCACTCCTCTGATCTGCCTATCCATTCCCTCATCCTGTTTTCCTTCTTTTGATGAGCACCCCATGAGCAATATAATACCTGAACATGTCTTATACCCTTCCTGAGCTGCTGTTGCTTACACAACGGTAGTACTCAGAATGCACTATGTGCTGCCCGAAGGTGCAGCAGTAAGACATCCAAAATAGAGGTTTTTCAGTGCTTTAAACATTTACATTTTGCTTTACAAGATGGCACAAGGCAAATTTGTTTGAAGGACTAGGTGTAAAAAGCCAAGATATCTACTGCTGTAACCCAGACTAGGTCTGGTGAAGAGGGCTGACTTTTTCAAGGCGATGTCTAGGATCTCACTGACTTCCATGGAAGAAAGAGTTGGCCTAATTATAACCCTGTGCTGCAGACTTACATCTGCAAGAAAACAGCAATTTGCATTATACCCAGATTTGTTTTTGTATTTAGGCTGCACGCTTTAAAACAGCTGGATTGATTCAGCCATGCTAAGTGGATCATCTTAGGAAAAAAGCTGCATATGAAAGAAAAAGAATAAATGGATCTACTTGGGAATATTATGCCTTTAAAAAGTTCTTATTCCCCCTATCCTATCATCTGTGAGATAAAGACATAGCCATTTTTTTCTGTGAGGGGAAGGATTTAAACAGAAAAAATCCCAACCATTTAAGCATTATTTTTTCTTGCCTAGAGTAATGCCATTTAATTTCAAATAGTTTTAATGGTTACCTTACCCTTTAAGACCAAAAGTTCTAACTTCAGTCAATGTACTTAGCCAAAAATCCCTGTAGAGATTCGGATTTCTTGCTTTAGCTGTTTGGAGTGGTGAGTTCAGGCCTTTGCAGTGATTGTCAGCTAGGAGAACATTAATGGAGTATTAGAAAAATGAAGTCCCTGACCCCTCCTCCCTTTTGGCTGGTTGTTTCTACATGGTGGGAAGGAAAACATTTTCCCCGTCAGCCATTTACTGTGCAACAGGGGGAAACTGTCAGTTTGCTATGAGCAAACCCCTGCAAGATAAGTCAAAATGATTTACCCTGTAAATAAAGTGGGCTGTTTTCTTTAACTGGAAGAATTGCCCATGTGGCGAGACTTCCTATGGGAGGGGATGTGGTTGGCCCTTCGCATTTATCCACTGTGTTTGTCTTTTTTGAAAAAGCAACATTGGAAAGATTAACAAGTCTGTCACTGAAGGAACTGATATATCAAAGCTGCGGATACAAAGCAGACCATTCATTCCTTACGTTTCTGAAATCTCACTTCCAGTGCAAACTAGGTCTTCCCATTTAGGTCAAGATTAAAGGAGGGATTTCCCTCTTCTTCCCTCCTCCCCCCCAACCCCAAGTCTTTGGGATTTTCATATATATATATATATGTATATGTATATATATATTTGTATGTCTATCTGTGTGTATGTATGTATGTATGTGTGTACTTACACATATACAGTCTATATGTTGTAATCAGACCTCTCCCAGTCTGGCTAGTTATTTGTCCTCTGGCT
The DNA here is from genome assembly GCF_040807025.1 of Struthio camelus. Classification (NCBI taxonomy): domain Eukaryota; kingdom Metazoa; phylum Chordata; class Aves; order Struthioniformes; family Struthionidae; genus Struthio; species Struthio camelus. The sequence goes on from NC_090949.1 coordinate 28,717,859, forward strand.
GTGTGTCTCTATCTGCGGTCCAAGGAGGCAGGATTGATTCAAGTGTGGTACTGGGTATCAGGAATCTCTGTTCCCATGGACACCCCCTGAAATTTAGGATGAATCTCTTAGTATTTCTATTTTATTTTCCTCATGTTTAAAGCTGGAAGTTTTTTTTTTTTTAATCTAACTGTGAGAGGGCTGGGGGTAAGGATGGGGAGAAGATAGGGATACTGCTGTATTGGGGACTGGATGTCTTGAGATCCCTTCCAGCTGCATGGCTGTGACTTCATGATTACTAAAGTTTCCCTCCATGCAGAAAGTCTTGTACTGGAATACACATGTGTATAGTACGTCCAGCAGGTACTGACTATGCAGGATTTATGGTGCACAGGACATATATGCACAGATCATATCTTTTAGCACTTAAGCACTGGAGAGGAAAGAAATTCTCTTATCTCATCAGGCTGAGGGATATTCTCAAATTCCTGATGTTGCTATATTGGGTACAGATTATGATTTCTAGGCAGAAAAAAGGAGTGTATGAACAACCAGACAACTAGGAAGAATGCAAACGTGGCAGTCCTAGCTAGCAGTCAGTGCTTGGCAGATAGAAATGCTTTTTAGTCGTATGTTTCACTTTATCCAGATATTTCAGCTAACCTGACTAGCTACTAAAGTAGCTGGTCACCTATATGTATGCGTCCTTTCTTCTAAGGAAAAGAAAAGCCTACCTCATTGCTGCTCCCAACGCTGTAGGTGCTGTTTAAAACTCTAAAGTGCATAAACAGCTGGTGTCCAGACAAGGATCCCAGCATTAAAAAAATACTATTCTGTGTAAAACTGCCATTCATGGACATGCCATATGCTTCTGAGCATAGTCAGTGGAGGGACAAGAAGATGCATTTGGCGTGCTTTCCAGGGGTGTCACTTCCGTAGCACTTTAACTCCTAGGAAAAGCCCCTCTGCTGAACGGTACTATCTCCCCCCAGATATGCTCAACTCCATCTGGAAGCTGAGGGTTTCTAACAGCAGAACTGTTTTCCTGGGATTCCTTTTGCAGTCAGTCTGCAGAGCTTAGCCACCTGCCTCTAACACCAGCAGTTTAGAAGAACTCTTGTTTATGCCTCAGGCAGGGGAATGCAGATATCCCAGACCATAGAAATATTTCACTCCTGGCTATTGCTAGTGGAGGAGCATGTTACCTGGAGGCATAGCCTGCTGTTGAGCCCCATTCACCAGCAAAGCACTGCTCTGTAGCAATGTGATAGCAATGGTCTTCCGTGCTAAGAGATCTCTGCTGTCAAAAACGGCATCTCCTCACGTGGTGGTGGGCTGGCAGAGGTCTGAAGAACACCTGTGGGCTTTGACGAGTGTCAGACTTGCTATAAACTTTAGTAGTGGCTCAGGAATTTTTTAGTCCAGTGACAGGTGCATTGACTTCTAAATGCATTCACTTGTAGGTTGTCCGATCTTGTAATGCATCGATGTCAGGATCAACATGTCGAATTGCCCTGCATAGACTTCAATTCACTGAAACACTTGCCAGCACCATCTTACATGCTGCTGGCTTGCTTGTTTGTATATATACACCAGTATCTTGATCACTCCACTGTATTCAAGGGGGAAACTAAGTCATAAAACTATCATGATTAAGGTTGCTAACAGTGATAGAGGTGGGATAAGTCATTGTCCCCTATGCTCAGATGACTTTTAACCTCTGTGGCCTTAAATTTCTTTCTGGGATGCTGACAACATTTTGGGCAAGCAGCTTTTTTTTTTTTTTGGCGTCTTCTAGGGGAAAAAAAAGCTCCGGAAGTATTTAAATAAAAACAGTTTAACTAGTCCCCCTTATCCTTTGTAACTAGGCTCGGTCTTTGTCTGTGTTGGATTAATATTGAGAAGCCTTGAGTTGCATACCCTGGCCCTACCTGGATTTCTGTCCCATCAGGCAAAGCCTTGTCAAAACAGAAAACAAGAAGCAGGGGCAGAGACCTGAGAAAAGCCAGTAGCCTTGTATTTAGGGCACCTGTTCGAGCTAGTGGAGGTGAGGGTTGAATTCATTGATTTGGAGCAGGGCTTTGAAGGAGACGGTTTCATATCCTGCTCTAGCATGTCCTGTATAGTAGATGAATGTCCTAATTCCTACAATAGAGAGCTGTCCTCCCTCCACGCTTTGGAGGGAGCCACAGCCTCCTGTGTATTGCTATAACATAGCTTGAGGTGGCCCAGTGAACCAGACTGTCCTGAGGGAAAGCTGGTGGAGAGCTCCAGGGGCACCCCATGAACCGCAGCCAGGTTGCCCCAGTAGCTGTGAGCATGTGGATGGCAGGAGCCTGGAGTTTTGCAAATGGCATTTGGCAGACAGTTGGAGGATTTCGCCTCATTACCAGGTGGGTAGCAGGTGCATGACAGTTCTGAGGATGCGCAAGGGTCTGAAATGGCTGAGCAGAGTGCCTGGCTGTGTGAAGAGACAGAGCCAAGGTCCCTGAGAAATAGGATTGGGGCTTGCACCCAGGCTTCCCGCTTCTACTTGCTCTGCAAAGAGGTAATTTCCATGATGAGTGATTCCGAACAGAGCTGTTTCTCATCCAGGAATGGTGCTGCTGCTCAGATAATCTCTTTAGTGGTGGAGAGGGCTCAACTGGGGCAGAGGTGGACTGAGTGAAACCCACATGTGTAGTCCTTATGCTGTCCAACTCAAAGGAGGAACTAGAACAGTAGACTCACACAACCCAAGGTAAGATATAGCAGAAAAGAGAGAAAAGGAGGAGCAGAACTGCCGGTCTGCCTCTTCTGTTGTCATATCTGTGCCCACTGTGCTGTGGTGATGGAGGATAGGGGAGCAGCAAGCCCTAAATGTGCCCTGCCCTCCCTTTCTTCCCCAAATCATTTACCAGAAGGAAACAGCCCTTCTCTTAGTGTTATGTTTTGAAAGTTTTGAAGAGCTGTATGCAAAAGAATTTGCCTTTCCCCTTCCCATTTCTGCAAGTTTCTATCCAAAGAACTGTTGGAAAGAAGGGGGTGAAGATGTGAGATATGCGAGTAGTTCACCCAGCCGGCAAAAAGGCTTTGGGCCTGTCCTGGACACGCAGTGGGGAAGGGGGCAGCGAGGTGGGTGACAGGTGATTGCCCTTCCTGCCGCAAGGGAAGGGGAACTCTTGGCCATCTCCGCGTGGTGAGGGTTCACTAAGCACACAAAGTGGCGCCTCTGTGACCACCTCTGTGAGGAAGACTGATGAGGCTGCTTAATAGTTAAAGCCCTTTTCTGGGAGGAAGGGGATAAAATATTTAAATTCCTGCTCCGATTCAGGCTGTGGAAGGACTGAATTCGGGATTTGTTGTGTTCCAGGGGAATTCTGGCCTCAGGGCCTCTCTCTTTCTTTCTCTGTCTTCCTTCATACTTTTTCTTTTTTAAAGATTTTGGGTCCAGCCTGGCACAAAGCACAAAAATCTTCAGTGCAGTGTCAACCTTTATTGCGCCGCAGCGCAAACTTCAGTGATACTCTTTTATATGACCTTGGGCTGTATTCTTACCTGAATAAATGTAGAGTGTTTCTCTTCTGAGCACCTGGGTTGTATTTTGTATAAAATATGTACATTCTAGAGAAAACAGTAAATATGGCCATGAACTCCTGAGCTTGACTTTCTTCATCAAATACACTTCCCCAAGGTTTAAAAAAAAACCCCGCAAACGGAAAATGTTGAAGCTTCCCTGTACAAATGACAATAAAATACGATTGCCAGGCACAATTCCATCAAGTTTTACAACAATTGCTTTTGAGCTGTTAAGTATGCTGTGCTTTAGTCAAGGATCACTGCTTTTGTACACAAGCTTCATGTTTGGTGACATTGAACCTTTGCATGCAGATACCGGTTATTCAAAAAAGGGGGGGAGGAAAGAAAACTCAGAAAAGCTATTTTATATTTGTACTGTGGATTGTTCCCTTTAATCTGCAATCAGAACAAAGACTCACTCATTTTTTATTACAGTCCTCTTAGAGGCTGTTAGCTACAGTGTGAACCCCTTTGGGGTTAAAGTGTAGAAAAATTGGGAGATGCTTGTGGTTTTGACGGAGAAGTGGAAGATTCCAGTGTGAGAGAGGTGGTGCCTCTATTGGAGAGTAACAGGAGGCGATGTTAAGTGAAAGATGTTAGCTCATTTACAATCACTTTAGTTCAATTTACTCGCTGAGGTCACAGTCCTGCAGAGTTCTGCACAGGCTTTATGATTTCACATGTGAATAGTTTCGCTGAAGTCCTTAGCTTAATGAAGTCATTATCTGTCAAGAACAAGTCACTGGCAGAGTGATGGAGGTGATGCTATTGTTAGCCAGGTATACATAATACATACCCTGCCTGCATTGTCCAGAGCAACGTCTTGAATACCATAGTTTTCACTTGGAAGCACTTTTGTTTTCTGTCTTAGCTTTTCCATTAGATCTTTTGTATTTGCTTCCGAGTTCAGCATTTTGTCACCTGCATGTGGGGGCAGGTTTCTGGGACTATTGACCCAATTGTGCAGTGAAGGCAGGTGTGGTTTCAGCCAAAACACCTGCTTGATGAGTCAGGAAAGAGGATGCAGAATTTTTTTAATCGATGGGTTAGTTTAAATCTTCGGGTTCCAAGGATTTTTTTTTGGAGGAGGAGGAGAAGCCCAAAGAAGAAAGTGAGAAGTCATTGCTGGATGCTATTTCTTCCTAGAGAGCCAGCTGAGCTCTGTATTACTCAGATGGACAAGTGGTTACAAAGCATCGTAGCATCTTTTCATGAGGTCTGTCTGCACGGTGGGGATGGGAGAAGAGTCTCAATATGTGTGGGACTGCTCTTCCTGGGCTGGGCTGCACTGGAGGAAGAGCCTTGCCAATTCCTGCATTCCACTTCCCAACAGGTTGAGAGGAGAACGGGGCCACAGAATATCGGACATAGTTCAGAGAAAGGCTAGTGTTGGCTCAAGAACAACTGAAATTATTATGGTAACAGCTAAATCCAAACTGGACATGAGAAATGTGCCTGCTGGCAGCTGAAGACATAGGTACCAGCAAGCAAGCTCCTTCCGCGGGGGAGCTGGTTAGATCAAATATGGGTTTAAATGGTGGGGTTACGCTGAGTAACAAGGCCAAGGGGTCTCTTCCAATTCCCTGTTCCTATTTTGCAGTGCTTGCTGCCAAAACATTAACAAGCCAGTCTTGTCTGCCTCCCATCAGCTGTTTCAGTAAAGGTGACTGTAAAAATAGCCGCAGGAGTTATGCTTTCAAGCTCTTCTCAAGTTAACTGTAGGACTCACATTGGTGAGAATAGGTGATTGCCTTTTCTTGACTTTGCCAGTCATGAGGGAACACAGAGCGAGCAATTTTTTCTCACTGCAATTTAATCGTCCTTGACAACAAGAAGTTTAAGATTCCCCCTGCATGCATCTTCCCATCTGATGCTTGGGCTATGCAGATATTGTTAATTAGTGCCATGTTTTATGGTGCTGCTTAATGTACCATATTTCAGAAAAGGGTTGCTAACAGTCAGTAGTGGACCCTAGTTAATGAGTTGCCATGTATTGCAAGAAGGGGTTAAAATAATCCAGATAAAATTCACCTCCTTTGTAACCTTTGTTTCAAAATCTCAACAATCCAAAGATGTTTGCTTTTCTCCCTGAAGGTTAAGTTGTCCTAACAGGTGCTAATTTTGTGTTTTCTTATGGAGATCTGTCCATATTAGGAGCAACTGTGAGCAAACAGAAAAGCCAATTAGAGTGCAAGGGTATTCTTTCCCCTCCTTGATTCCATGTAGTCCCCAGCTATCTCTATCAGTCACATTAAGCCATAGACTTATCCTTTCAAGCCTTCTCGAGAGTGGGTAGACTTGTGCCCTCTTTGGGGAAAAACTGTCGTTCTCATGTCATGGGAAAAATACTGTCATGGGCAAGTAGATGATCCATGCTAACTGGGGTTTGTCATCAGCTTTGGCAATCTGTATAGCAGGGTTTGAGATTAATGGAGCTAAAGACTTTAAGCAAATATTGTTGGCATGTAGTTAAACTGTCAAGAGAGCAAGAAAAAGACTTGCTCTGCAGCCACTAAATAAAGATTTGTATTCACCAAACACAGTGAACCTTTTATTAGCAATTATTTGCAGCTCACTACCTTCCAAAAAGGAAACAACTTGGTGTAACTTATTGTCAAGGGCTTATTTGCAGTCAGGGGCTTTTTTTTTTTTCAATTTCTATTTTGAGGGTTCAATTTGAGCAGGAATTAAGCTCTGCCATCTTGACTTGTTTCAAAACACTCTGGACCAAATCTTTCTGTGCCATAAATAGATTCATTTGACTTCAAAGAGATGTTTGTCTTGGGCCAAATTTGTACAGGCTGTTCAAAAAAAACCCCCAAAAACAAAAAAAGCTCACTGAAATTTCCCCAATCCAAATAATGGCTATTAATTACTCCAAAATGTTAACACAAGACCCAACATGTCTTCTTCCATGCAATCAACTATCTAGCTTGTGAGATGTAATAAACCAGAACAGCACATCAATTATAATATTTTATGATTATTTTATACTCTTGGCAAAATGCTTGTGCTGTTATCTCAAACCTTATTAAAGCTCAGCTGATTAAAGGTTGAAGTTTTTACATAAGTTATTGATGTTACTTTTTTATTCAAACATTTTCATAACAAACTAGCTAGGATAATATTTTTCTTGGCCAGAGTCTTAAGATGAGAGACTTATGTTGTAGGTAACAGTATGCAACTGTTTATTTGGCTTAAGGACACTGAACAAACAGCTCTATGCATTTGCCTTTGAGAGCTCTACAGCGCAACACATTCAGTTTTTCTAAAATGAGACCATTATCTTATGCTAAAAAAATAGGCTATTTAAAAATTACCTGTATAGACTGCTTGTGATTATTAGATTCCTTGGTTATTCTGCCCAGCTCTCTAGCTCCCTTCCACAGTAGCTTCTGATACATCTATTACCTTAAAATCCAGGAATGCTGGTTTCAGCCTGAAGAATTAGATTGGTTTGGATTGATTTAAATGGAAATAATTTCTCTGGTTATTTTGTGGTGCAGGAAGAAGATGCTCTTGCACCCTCGTGCAGCAATGCATTTAAGTCAGTTTCATAGCAGTAGGACTTAATCCTATGAAGTCTTGCGCTCAATTGGAGCTTGTAGGATGTTTGGCTTGAAAGGCTGTCTCTACGTATCAACTAGGGTAGCAGGCACTGAGCATGAGAAATACTGTGAAACGCCACTGAAGGTGCTATGTTTGGACTAGCATCACACTTGTGATCTCCAGCAAATCTGACTGCAGTTGATTAAAATATAATTTCTTGCAGTTGATTTTTCATCCCAACAAATAGTGAGAGAGAAGAGGCAAGTCACCACTGAAGAAGATGGGTTTGCACTGTTAAGCTGGTCTTCACACATTCCACCTTAAGGTGGAATGATCCACTTTAAGCGTTCATGCTGGGAGGGGAGCAACTTCTGTATGAGGTGCAAGACTGACACAAACATAGGGATGTCTTTGGTATAAAATAAAAGAGAAGGTTCTAAATACCAACTAATTTAGGCTGAAGAAAGTCTTTTGGCACATGTCTAAGGACAGAGGAACTTCTGTGTACAGTTGAAATTTGTATTTTGCCCAGAATGAAATCCAAAAGAAGAAACTTCAGAGTTGAGAGGAAATAATGTGCAACACTGAGGTTGAGACTTACCACCTCAAGGAATCTTTTCTGTTTCTCTTGTCTGGGCTTTCTCGGTAGCCTAGTGAGACATCTGCATCTTAAACAGAAGAGTACTTCAGGTGGCTGAAATGACTCATGCTGTAGAGGTGGCCTTGACGACCAGATTAGTGCAGGTACCTCATTTTAGGGCTCTCTGCACATGAGAGAACTCCCATTCTCAGTTGTGCGGATTGCACTAACGTAGTTCATCCACTTTAAGACTGCTCTGTGCCACTGAGTCTTGCCCTGCAGCCTCCCTGTTCTCTTACTTCTCCGAAATAAGAGGGGGCTCCTAGCCTGCTTTGTAGGTGATGGACAAGTGGATGTACAGGGATGTCACATAACTTTCCTAAACTCTTACAAGCAGCTAGCTTATGACAAAAGGGAATTGGACCCAGATTTCCTGACAACCAGACCACCCTTCTCAGGAGCAGTTGGTAGTGTGGCGAGGCACTACCGGAGAACCTTAGTGACAAGAGAGCTACAAGAGCTGGCATCATGGCTTTGGGAGGAAACATGCCCTTAATGTCAACAGAACTTAGAAGACTTTACTGTGTGCCTGGAGCTTGTTTTCTTTAGCTATATCAGCTGATCAAAAATAAGATTACTGTTTAGAAATCTTGTCCCTCTACTTTCAGACCATCACAGCTAAAATAACACTACTCACTTGGTGAAAATACCCACTGGAGAATTACTCTGAGACCAGTATGAACCTTTCTGTTTCTGCTTTTGAATGTTTCTTTCCAGATTTGGGGAAGGAAGTCTAGCGGCAGTTTACTACACAAATGTCACTTAATTTTCCTTAGCCCCTTTGACACAAAAAATACATATCTGATGGAGGTTATTTGTTTTCACTTGCCATGTGCTAAGAAAGTTTATACATTGCAAGTAGTACCAATCTAAACAACACGGTAATTTGTGTCCTTGTAAAAATAAAACAACACGGTTGTTTGAGGGATTGTCATGTGTTCTGGGGCAGAAACGTTTAAATGTCAAAAAGATTCAGTACCCGTGATTGAACTTTCATCTATCTTCTGAGTTTGTAGCTATAGGAAGCCCTTCATCTCTGTCTCATCTTCAAGTCTGACTTAATGCAAAGAGCCAGATTTTGCACATTTAGATAATATCTTTGAATAGGCAAAAGATTTTTGTGTAAAGGCATTAAGGATCACAATAACACATTAGTGATCTGTACTCAGTAAAATGATGCAGGATATATGAAAAGCATTTTTTAACACTTCAAAGGGAAGTCGCAACAGCACAAGTGAAGAAAGATGAATGGTTATTGGGAACAGCCACCTACAGCACATGATGTGTTGTGTATTAAACACATCCTTGTAAGGTCTGTAGCACTGTGGAAGTTGCCATATGTCAGCTTCTCCACAGTAATATGCCTAAGGGTAATAATCAGATCTGCAGTCAGTACCTTGATGATGCACGGATTAACTTTGTAGTAGTCTAAGAGCTTGTCTGCACCAATACATTATTTATGCAGTTCTACTGGTGTCTTTAAAACGGTGAAACACCATGCTCACAGCTGTACTAATACTTGGTTAAAAGCTATTCTTTTGACATGGGCTGTTTTCAGGCAGATGAGCAAGTGACTGCACTGGAAAAAGGCATCACTAACATGAGCAGTGACCCAGGCACACTTTCGACCGAGCATGCTCTAGGTTTGTGCTAAAGGCTGCTGGGCACTGAAAAGGTACCTGAGCACAAATACTAAGTCATCTTACTTACCTCTCTGCTTCTGGCCACAGAAACCAGTATACACAAATCCCATAAGCCAAAGAGACTGAATCCTTAACATACAAAAATGAGTTTCTTTACCCAGGGGGCTTCTCTTGACATATCCCGGGCCCCTTGGAAATCTGGGGCAAAAATATTTGCGTGTGACCTGTACCGGTTAAGGCCCAGTGCCATGAGGAAACATAGCCCTGTTGCACATGCACAACAAATCTGGAGATTTTGATGTAATAGGTAACACATATGGAATAGGTCTCCTGAATAGCTGGAGCTGTCCAACCAGTTAGAAAGTGTCAGATAACCATGCAAAGGTCTGGGCAGCAGTAATGGTAGTTTCTGCAGATAGCACTTTCCTGGATCCTTTTCACCTAGCATGGGATTTTCTCCTCATCTGCATAAGGAGATCATGGGGCATGGCTCTAACTGTTGTCTTGCTGCCATCCTCCCTATGCCCTCTCCTAAAGAAGGAAGGAGACCAAAACAGCCAGAAGTGTTTTGTGAAGCCTCTGAAGATGAAACGGGGTGGTTGGATAACTTAAAAGTCCGGTTGGAATTGGAGGAGTAGTTTATGTGAGTTTAGCTTCTGGGAAGAGATGTCTCTGAGGGACTTAGGTCCTGACCAATGTGATACCGGCAGTGAAATGAAGGATTTTGGTCTTGAGCACTGATGAAGCCTCTAGCTAAAGTGTTAGACTCAGCTTTAAGAGAGCTAGAGCCTTTGTGTGTGCATATAAGCTGTTTCTAAAGCTCTTTCTGGAGTTCAAGAGTGTGTGAAGCTATTTGTGAAAATGTGGTGTGTATTTATATCTTGAGGAGTTATAGTGTAGCTTACTTTGAACTGGTGAACTGAGGTAGCTGCCAGTGGCTGCAGCTGTGAGATTAACACCCCACCAGCAGTGTCAGGATGGGGTATGCTCACAGTGGGGTGTGGGAGATTATTTCACAGTGCCTGGTTTTAAGTCAGGGCACCAGCATCTGAGGAAAGGAGGTGACCCAGGCTAGCCGGGAGCGAGGGAAAAGGCTGCGGTGGTTCCCAGCAGAAGCTTGCGTCACGTAAACCATTTCCTCTCCAGCCCATCTCAGGAGTATCCTTGTTGACATATGTGTTTCCATTTACACTGCAGTATGTTTGCCAGAGGGCAATTGCTCCTTTAACCTAAAGCCTTCTCTTCATGCCTTCTCTGTTTATTCATTTTAACCCTGCTCCCTTTATCACTGCCCATCCCTCCCCTTCTCTCTCCTGCCCCTGCAAGTCCTCTTCCTTAATCTATCCCCCTTTTTTATCCTCCCTTTTTTTCTTGTCTCTCTTCCCTTCAAGTTTCTGTCCATCTTCTCTCCATCTTGACTGCTTTCTTCCCTTTCAATTCTTCCCTCTTTTCCCCTCATCCACTCTCCTGCTTTTTTTCTTCCCTCACGCCAAGATGATCCGACTAAAAGCCATCCTCAGATGGAAAGCAATATTGTCTTTGGGGCCTATCTCTGTCCTTGATTCCATTTGATCTTATCTGAGGTCCCAGCAGCCTTGAATCTCCCCCTTTTTTCTGGCAGCTGATGAAGGCACTTCAGGGGAGCCAAGAGATGGCACTGAGCACTGTGGCCTCCCTCCAGAGTTAGAGACAACCTCCCAAACATGCAAACAGGAACCTCAAACAGCAAACACGTGGGGCCATGTTCACACCAAGGCACCTCCACTGCATCAGTGGAGCTATGCTAGTTTATACCAGCTGAGGATCTGGTCCAGGGTTGAATTCTTTCCCTTGTTGGAGGAAGCAGTTTGCAATATTTTCCTTTATTTTGTACACACTTTTAATTAGATTTTCAGCATTTCTTACCTTCAAATTACTTCTCTGGACCTTGGAACCAATCCCTGATCTCATATAATATTGCCTTTTGTATCTTCAGTCGATGCTTCAGTCCAAATCCGTGCAAAGAATCATTGTCAGTGGAAGAATATGCAGAGAGGCACGTTTTTTCCTAAAGATTTTTAAATACGTATATATGTTGGCAAATGCAGTGTAAATGTTATAGCTTATTCTGGCAAAACAACACTTTTGCTGTTTCAGTGGATTTCCTCAGGGAGACTGGTATAAATTATCCCAACGGAAGCATCCTTTTTGCCAGTTATAAGCTAGAAGCCATGAGGAAGGTAGGCTCAGAGGATGGTGCCAGTAAACCACTACTAATATAACTTTGGCCTTGGAACTAAATTGGTGTTGTTCAAACTCAACTGCTGAGGAAGTTAATATGTTTAAAATTTGAGCTAGAGCATCTGCATGAGTTTATAATTTTTTTTTAATGGCTATCTGTTCTTTCTTTTTTTTGTATTAGAATTTTTTTTCGGGAAAAAATAGTCCTTGTTAGAAATCTACATAAAAATTGAAGGGGTCAGGAGCTTTGGACTGGGCTGAAGGGAACCCTAGGCTCTGTTTCTTTATTCCTAGGTTTGTGTGTTTGCGCCAGTGACTGGGGGAATTCAGAGATCAGTATCACCCCCTCCCAAAAAGACGTTTTGGTATCAATTGTTTTTGTGCTGCTAGGCTGTTGTATTTCAAAGCCTTTACTGCATCCACAGGGAATAAAAAATCATGTTTTAAAAGGAGTTGAAACTGAGATGTCTGTGTTTGTAGGACTTCAGGACTTGAGGAGTGGTGGAAAAGTACCTTGTGCCATGGAACTGGTGGTTTTGCTGTGCAGAGAAGGTGTCACAGTGTAAGAGTTGCTCCAAATGGGTTATGGCTGCAGAGGTCAAAGTCATCGTCCATTTTGGAAGGTGGGGTTTTAGATTGCGTGTGTCGTAGGTTTGCACTTTGGACCACAGTCTGCATGTTGTTATATCAGGGTTATGCTAACCTGAGGTAAAAATAATTTGAGCTGCTGCACACAAGCTCATTGTGCCTTAATAAGGAGAATAACACCATGTTCGCTCATCACACTTTGAAATTAAAGTTGTAATGTCATAAAAGGGAATTTTTATTGTTTTCCAAGAACATAAAAGCCCTTGGAGCAAAGTCAGAAGGGTATTTTGACGAATAAGGTCAAAGTCTGGCGTACATAAAGCAAGCATTGTAGAGCATTATATAGGTTGTACTGAATGTCAGCAAGTTACCGGAAGCACTGGTCGTGTAAACACCTGTATGCGTGCGTGAGTTTACCCCTGTAAATACCCTCATTCAAACACAATTGTACTAAAGTTGTGCCTGAACTTAAGTGTTAGAAGAATCAACATTTTCTCAATAAAATTGTGAACAGCATTTTGAAATCACAAACTGACCCCAAGGAGCTAAAATGCGGAAATTCCTTTTAAACTAATTTTTCAAAACTGTAAGGTCGCAGTTGAAAGGTTTTGTTTAGATAATCTGAAGCATTTCACCTTGAAAATATACAATATTCTTTTTAAATGAAAAATATTGTAACTGTGAAAATAGTCATTATATTATTATACAAATTAGATTATTATACAAATGCTATTATACAAATGCTGTCGTCTGTTTTTTTTTTCATCTTTGTAAAATTTCCATATTAATCACTAAGCTTTTAGGGAAAGCCTTAACTTCGATAAAATACCCTTCTATCAATACTTTAATGAACAGCTCTAATATCCCAGTTAGTTATCAATCTATTTTCATGAAAAAAATCGAAATGCTAAGATTCTTCTCAAATATTTTCCATAGGGACTGAAATGGTTGCCTTTAAATACTTTTTAAAATGCTTTCTGTTTCTTTACTAAAAATATCTCTCCAATTGCTTTTAAAGCTGGAGGCTTGGGGTGAACAAAATCTTTCTGTAGCAATTCTAGTGTCTTTTCCAATAATATTTTGAAATAAAAAGGGAAGTAAAACCGCACTTCTGTGAGAAGGAGGTATTTTTGTCATAAAAAAATATTATTTTTTGATGAAAAGAAAAAAATGTATTTAATTACCCGAATTTCAACCAGAACTAATATTCAGGTAGTTCCCCTCTGTTTTATTTAGCTGGCTAAGGACGAGGTGTCTCTCTTCGTGCACCTATTGCACTGCAACAGTAGGACCCCTCGGCGTGAGATGACGGCCCTCTTCCTGCTTGGTGCTGCACAGCTCAGCTCCCACTACAGCAATTGTAGCTATCCGTGCCCTCTAACTATGCAGCAGTATTTGAATTGTGATATCACACCATGGCCCAGTTTTTCAGCCAGAGAAAGGACATGGGTGGGCAAAGAATGTTTCTGGAGGATCTTTTCTCCTAGCTGGTTCCTCCAGGAGCAGAGGGGGCTCTGGTACCAGGCTAATGTGGGTTTTCCGTTGCTGCCTGTGGCTTGTCTGCCAGCAGAGAGGGGAACTGATTTCTCCCTATGGGAAATTTATGCTTTCGAAATCTCCACTCCGACCACAAGCCCCAGCATCTTGCAAGGAGTCACGAGTGTCTGTCTTGAGTGCGCCTGCAGCACTGTTCAGAGCAAACCCACACGGGAGGGAAAAGTCAGCTTTCCACTGTGGCTCATTCATTCGGGCTCAGTGAAAGGCTTGGCGGCAGGAAAAAAGGAGGCAAGGGGAAGCAGAACGGTAGAATTTGGCAGTCCCATTCCTTGACATCTCCTCCTCAGCTTGCTTGAAGCTTTAAACAACTTGAATAAAGGCTCTGAAGGGTGGGATGAAAGATGACAAGGAAACCTCATCGAACCAAATAAAATTTGATTCTCCCCTTTTTTTCTCTATATGAGAAAAGATGGACTGGGACTTGCAATGAGTAATGTGACTCACTGTGAGAGAAAAAAAACAACCAAGCCACAGCATGTTTGCTTGTGTATGGCTGCGTTTCTGCCCTCCTCCATCCCTTCCATATTTTGCTCCTGAACCCACGTGGCAGACATTATGCCAATCTATTCTTAAACTGTTCCTAGTTTCTTTTTGGTACCAACTGTGGGGGTGCGGCCGCAGAGTGTCTGAGGCTGTCACATGAGCAGATGTGGTACGTTCTGTTGCTCTGCCAGCCGTGCCCAGCCTGCTCTCCAGGAAGCCTAAGCAGACCCGGTGAGCATCACGTGCAAAATGTGGGAGCAGCCTCATCCATGAGCTTTCCCAGCTCCTCCCAAAGTGAGTGTTTGCATTTGTCTCTGGGCTAGTTGATGGGAAAAAAAAGGAGGAGGAAGAAAAAAAAAGAAAAAAAAGAAAAAGGATCAGAGTGTTAATTGTAAAACATCTTGCGGTGCCAGGTGGAAATGAAAGCAGGATGATCAGTGAAATAACTGACAAGGATGGAATATGAGTGCATTTTCCAGCATCTCATTAGAATAATGACGAACCCATAAAGGACGCGGGAGACTCAAACAAGCTTTGTTGCTTTGTCATTATTTTTAGGAACAGTGTGATACCACTAAAGGGCTGGGTTAATAACAGATAATTGTCTGGCTTTACTCTTGCTTTTCTCTTCTCTCTCTCTAGCTTTCCTTTTTCTTTCTTTTTTCTTTTTCTCCCCCCCTCCCCCTCTCCCCTTAATGGTTTTATGGGATGTGGACTTAGTAATGTTGTGGCAAAGTGTCATTTCCTCTTTTATTGGAATGACTCAAGTCTGTGCATTGTGGTGGAGGTCAGGAGCACATTTATGAAGTTTGCACTGTGGTTAATGAGTAGGAGCATGGAAGTTTCCTTTTTCTCTTGCTTCACTTCTCTGGAGGAGGGAACAAATCCTTCATATATTTGCCTGGACCATTCTGGTTTGACAAGAGATTGATCTTGAAGTGGTGTCTACTAAAGCAGACTGTGAAACCCCCAAAAGCTCCTACCCATAGGCACAGTTGTGCTCAATCTCTGAAGGAACTGCAAATCTGTTTGCATGAAGCTTGCTGAAGGGTTGAGATTTTGGTCTAGGGAGCGGATTGGGCTGCAGTTGCTTTTCCTTCTTTGCTCAGGCCCATTAGGTGATCTCTGGCAAGTCCTTTTCTGGCTGTGGCCACAGTTTCCCCTCCTGCTCTGGTTTTGTTTTTGTCAGCGTGTCCTGAGGGCTGTTGGCCCTGTGTTTGTGGACAGCCTCAGCAGTAGGGACCTTCCTTGTGTTAGCTGTGTCCTGACTGTTCAGACCCAATGCAAAGGCAGCACCTGGGTGAATGCAGACCCCGTCTAGGGTGAGTGGGAAGAAGAAGCATTTTTATGGCTGGTGGTAATGCAATAAAACAAATAAAGTTGCTGTTTATGACTAACTCAGGTCACTGTTTCAATAAAACCTCCTTTTTTTTATTTTAGTTGATATAATTCATCTTTATTTTATTTTTTACTATCTTAAGGCCACCTATTTTATGGCTGTCCTTCGTTGTCTGACTTTCTGGGTCTGCAGAGAGACTCTCTGCAGTCATTAAAGAGCTCCCAGTTGCTCATGAGTTTGCTCTTGCTGATCTGATGTTGAGCTCAGGGACTGCATGTGCAAGTTGCCTGCAATTTCTCCTGTAGTCTTTCAGTTAGGCATCCAGCTCACCCCTAAGTCCATCATGTGCAGCCTGACCCACCACAGCAGTGGTGAGGGACGCTGTGAGAACAAAGCTGGCTATGCTTGGCCATAGGGTGGACCTGCTAATACACACCTAGGAAGGGAAGTGTTCGGCAGTGCAGTCAATTGGAGTGTGAAGCCACTGGAAAAACAGCCAGAAATACTTAACTTCTTGGAGATAAACAGGAGGAAACATCATCCAAATGATTAAGGAGAATCAGGGCTTTCTGCAAAATAAACCAAGAATGGGCCCTTTAGATTAGTAATATTTTCATGTTACGTCAATGACTCTCAAGAGAATTTGTGTGCAGGGAGATTGAGGCACAGAGAGTTTTATGCTTATTGTAAATGCTCTGACTTGGTCTGAACCCATTTGAAGTTGAAGGTTAAAAAACAAACTCAGGTTTTTTGCAACTCAATGTCATGACCCATTGAGAAAGATTCAAAGCACAAGCAAACAAAATATCTCTGGAAATATAATTGTTCAAATCTAATCCTGGCTACCTCAGTGGAAAAAAACCTGTAATACAGCCCCAAAACCTGTTAATGCCCTTCAAAAAAGAATTAGTGAAGAGATTTGCTCTGTCTAATAAAATACATCAGGCAGCAACTTTTATAGTGAAGAGGAAGCAAACATCAAGTTTAGTTAAACAGCTGTCTATCCATCTGTATGGTAAAGAATTTATAAGCTTAACATAAGATAGTAAAATGTGTAACCAAAGGCCAAGGGTTAATCCTTTATTTCAGTCCGCTATGTAGTCTGATGGTGGTGTCATGCAATACAGATCAGTAGATCATCATCAAGGTCATATTCTGACCTTGGTCATAGATGTAGACATGGCACGTTTGCAAGGGCAGTGGTGAAGGGATGTCTAGCCCCCACAGAAGGCTTTCCATTGCTCTTTGGAGCAGCTTTGCAGCGACTGAAGATGTCAGAAGGAGAATTGATGCTAATCTGGTGACCAGTGTTGGGAGGCATGAGACAGGAACAACAGATGTGGGAAGATTTTCTGATGCTGAACAAGGAGTGCAGTGCTGTCTGTGTTTGCTTAAAGAAGATGGTATATATTTTTAAGGAGAGTGCCAATGCTATTTCCGTCTTCCAAGGTTCAGCATAAGCCTGTTCTGTACTTTTTCTTTTAGATCAGTGAAACTCGTCTGGGAAAAATTCTTTTCTGACCCAAGGGCTGCAACAAAGTCGGTGTTCAGGTTCTTGCATTTTCCAACATGGTAGTGATCAAAATGTCACAGATGAGAGAGGTAAGGTGTCCTCGGGGCATGGCTGCAACTCTGCACTGCCCGGATAGCATGGTAGGGGAGTCCCTCGGCCCGACCAGAAGAGTGTGTGTGGGGTGGCAGAGGCTGCGTGTCTGAGCAGCAGCAGAGGGGAGGCTGTCGTAGAAAAAGGCAGGAGATATTTGCACCAGCAGAAAGTCAACAAAGCTGACACTAGCTTAGCTGCATTAAGACTCCTTTGAGATAAACTGTCGGTGGAGCGGAGTCGGTGTTTGCCTGCTGTAGCTCTATAGCTTTCCTCCTCTTTTTATGCCATTTTTGATTTATAGAGGCACTTAGTGGCCAGATGTGAGGGTATAAGTGACAGTCAGAGGGACATTAGCTTAGTCTCTTCTTGCTCTGTTTCTAATGAATGCTTAACCATTTAATCTCACTTTCTTAGCTATATATTTTGAACGTGGGTTAAATAAACCAGCAACTGGTCAGCAAACATTCATTGCACATTCAGGAGAAGCCTAAAAAACAAGAAAAAACAAGCCATGCTTAAGTTATGTTAAGAGTGGGATGAAACCATCAAAAGGAAGGAAATTAAAATTGGAAGCAATCTTAACTTGTGCAATTAGAGATGGGGGGAGACCTGGAAACACAATATGTCTGAAAGTGACCTTAAGGTGATAGTGAACAGCAGATGAGATCTAACTTTTTAATACAGTGCCAAAGGTATTGAACAAAATAGTCATATTAAGACCTCTCAGCCCTGAGCTTAGATTTACGGTCTTTAATATGCACAATTAAAACAAGCACTGACTTTTTGGTTTTATACAAAGAGACCAGCAAATCAGGTTTCAGGGAACATCAAATCATGTTTAAAAAGCTAGAAAGTCTGAACTACAAGGCAAATTGAGAGGTGGGGCTTATGAAGAGAGCTAACATGACAGGGACAATCATTGCTGTAACATTGGATGAGTTACAAACGTAGGAGGAAAGGAATCATTTAAAGTGAATTTGGTGCAGGATTAAGGTATAAAACTTATATGTGGATGCAGCAGTGAGAAAGTATAAAGACAAATCTTTTGGAACAGGGAACAACATAAGGAAAAGATAAATTTGAATTGGGAAATGAGGTCAAAACCACTGGCACTTTATGAAACTGAAGCTTACATCAAGGATCTAATTTGGGCACTGCACTGTGGTCGTTCTGTACAATGGACCTGAAATGAGATAACAATCCTTGGGGAAATCTCGATCGTTTCCAGGTCTGGGTGTGAGCGCTACAACTCCCGGATCATCTCTGTTTTTGAAAAGAAGGGAAATTTGCACAGAGTGACAATGGGGACTCTGTGGTGGCAGATGGGCAGCAGTATACAAGCACTAACGTGGGAAGAAAATATAGGATATAGACTGTAAGCTGTATTCTCTGACTACCCAGCTAAGGGTAGGTGGTCCAGGTTTCCTCTCTTCCCCAGGCACAGCAGAAGCTTCCAGAAAAAAAGAAAATTGTTTGTGCCTTTAATAACTGAGCCACCCTTGGTGGTACATGAGGGAGAGCATGCACTTTAAATTACAGGGAAAAGTGGTTCACAATCTTATCCCATTTTGCAAACCCACCAAAGTGTCTGAGAGCCTTGAAAAGCCTCCAGCACCATGAGATTTGCCTATCCCAACTTTGCCTCATTATTTTCCTTTCTCTGCACCTCTGTGCGTCTGGAGCCCAGCTGAGAAAGGAATGAGCAGTGCCGAAGGACTGTGAGAAAGACTATTTGTGTGGTAAACCCAGCACAGTCAGAAGCAGGAAGTACCAGATTTATCATGGGAAATCCTCTTGTTGTTAGATGTTTCCAGCCTACTTCTCCACGCTTAAGCTATCTAGATGCTGTGTGTAGGCCCTCGTTCAACAGGGATGCTAAGCATTTGTCTAACTTTAAATGTATGAAGTTAATTAGCACCCTGTTAAATCAGGGTTCTGTCACTGTCAGACAATTGCCATCGACTCAGCACTGCTTGAAATTTTCTTGTGTCTCCTGAGACAGTGTAATAAGGCTGGAGAGGGGGAGAGAGAGAGAGAGAGAGAGAGAGAGAGAGAGAGAGACTTAAGGGATTCAGGGTGGGGTGGATTCCCCATGCTCTTCTTTGGAAATGGTCACCCCAGTCCTTCTGCAGCCCTACCTTACACATGTTGCTTTGGGACTCTAGGCCGCTTCTTGGGGTGCAAGTCCTCTGTCTACCAGGACCTTGGGAGCTCTGCAGTCAGCTGTATCCTCCCTGAGGCTGACCCTTGCTTTTTCTATTGCATCCAGGCCTGGGAGTCAAGTTGCTTGTAGCCCTCATGGAGACGAATAGCTCTGTCAATGTGGCATATGTGGTACCCTCAGGCATGAAGCCAGTTTGCAGATGAAGCATGTCTGTACTCATTTTGTCTGCTTTGTGGAGAATGAGGAGTCCAGTTCTCCACTTCCCTCTTCTGCTCTGGATGCCCTTGTCCCTGGCAGCGAGCTTGAAATGAGTATCCTGTCAGAAAACTACCAGGACTTTTCTGCTGCCTCTGCCTCTGCGGCACTGGAGCAGCTGTACAAAGTCAGGGAAAAGGTGCATGTAGTTCAGTATCCTGGCTGTGACAGCAGCCACAAGCAGATGTATAGGGAAAAGGATAAATCTAGAGCAAACGTGTAACGATACTCCCCTGAAATATAATTTTGCTTTCCAGCTAGGAGCCGTATGTTCAAATTTAGTATGTAATGATGGATTCTGATCAGATAATAGGAAAAAGAATTCATAATGAGAGTGAATGAGCACCAAAATAAGGACTTAGAGAGGTTGTTGAATTGCTATCCTTTTTGATGTTCAAAATTGGATTGGATATGACCCTGAGCCTTAAAGTTGGATCTAACTTTGGAGTTGGTCCTGCTTTGAGCAAGGGGGTTGGATCATGAAACCTCCCTTGTAACCTGAATTACTCTGAGCTTTCTCTTCTGTGAAGCTGTCTGTTCACCTCTTGAGCCCATAGAAACTTTTGTATATGCAACATCTGGCAGCAGGGAGTTCTACAGCTTGACTACATATTATATTGAAGAAAAACTTTCTTTTGTTTTTCCCTTTAGTCTGCTTCCTGCTGATTCCCTTCGATAATTCTTAAGTGGGAAGAGATGATTAGATCATTCCTTATACACCTTATCCATGTTACTCAGAATTTTATGCACCTCTCCTATACTTCTATAGTATCTCCCCTCATCACAGCCTACTCGCCTGCCTTTGTGCTCCAGGGTACCTTTCTTTCTTTGGAAGGACCTCCATTACTGCTGTACTGGTCTGAGTTCTATACAAATCTCCACTAACCGGGAAGAATAAGTCAACCAACAGCTAGGACATAACATGGTGTCATGAGTGATTTACAATTACTTCCTCCTGCAACCACTTGACATTTGCTATTACTTGAAGTCTGTTTGCTGTGCTTGAATCAGGCAGAAATATTGAACACAGTGGAGATCTTTCCAGTAAGCAAAACTATACGTACTGACAATGGCTATGGTATAATTTTATTGATTTAAGTAAAGGCATGATATCAAGCCTGGAGATAAAGGTGTCTCATTGGTGTAATTGCACAGTAATCTTGTTCAGTGCCCCAGAGAACACTGTGATGTATCCTAATTTATGGACAGCATATGTATCAAGTGATTAGGCCTGGGTTGATGAGGCTGCGGTATGGAAGGCATGAATGAGTGGGCGAAGACCACTGAATCCTAGGCAGAAACACTTCACAGGGGCAGGCAGCTCCACTTTGCACTTGGCTGGCGTTCTACTCCTGTCCCCCACTCATCACTGGGGACCAGAGGCCAAAAGCAGGAACAGCTTGGATGCAGATATCTGGAGGGGTTTCACGAAGTTCTGAGACTATCTAGAGCTGCAGGTCTTGAATCAGGTTTATCTCCAGGTCCTTTTGTTTATAATATTGCATTTGAAGGGCTGTGTCATCTCTGTGCATTCAAAAGGTCTGTCTTCACAGTCGTGGCCAGCAGAGAAATGAATTGATTGAAAACAATTTACTCTTCTTCCTTTTGTTTCATTGTGCTGTCAATTGCTAGTTGATAAACTGATATCAAACAGGGCTATGGAGAAGATGGAGTTTAGCTCCATGTATAAGTAGGAAAGATGGCAACCTCAAGACAATCTGTGTGTGAAGATGTCACCCAGTTACTCTTCAGAAAAACGAAGAACCTTACAACCAAGCTCACAATGAAAGAGAAAAAAATAGGCAGAAAAATAATAATGGTGAAAAAAGCAGTGAATTAAAGTGATGAAGGAAGTGGTGCTCTAAGGAGGCTAGGGAGGACTGACAGAGGGGTCTTGCCTTTAGGAGCAATGTCAGATTGCAGGCTGTTGGTGTATATCTTCCTTACTGTCAATGCCCCTCATGTTGAAATAAAGCTAGAGGGAGGTAGAAGATAGCTGCAGGCATTAAGCTAATGCTTAAGTTTCTCAAGCTTTAGTGACTGTCCATTCAAGTGAATGGCAGCATTGTGTCTCAAAGCATCCAGAAGCCTAGAGTTCAGGAAAAGGATGTGCTTTATCTTTTGGGAGCTAAGCAGCTCATCACACAAATGGTAGGACTGCTGAGCCATGAGATCCTGTTCCTGGGAGATAGTAATAGAGAAGTACTGCAGGGAAGGGATGAGACTGGAAAGGACGCCAGTATCTTTAGGCCAAGAAATTTCCAACCACGTGAGCTGAGTGTAAGGTAATCCAGCATAGCAGGTTGAGGATGCTGAGCAGGAGCGCTCTAGCCTATTAACCTGAACTTCCACAGTGTCACGTTTTGCTCTGATGCTATAGTGGTAATAAAAAAAAAAGAGAAAGAAAAGAAAAAAGAAGAGTGAGATATTAAAGCAGAATGCACATAAATCTTCCCTGTTATTTTAGTAAGTTAATAATGGGCCTAGCACATCCCAGTGGGATCCTAGTGGCTTCCATGGAGTTCTACTGGAAATGAATGGGATACATCTAGTCAGAAGAAAGTCTCGTGTTGCCAGCAAACTTTCTGTTGCCTCTCTGATTATTTTATTTAGCTATATATACATATGTATGTATATGTAGTAATTTAAGGCTGTCTGTTATATTGACTATCGTTTTGACAAGCCTTTGAGAGAAAACAAAAGCTATTACTACCTCATAACTGAGCTAGGAAGCCTAGCTGAGATAAAGCTTCTCTAACATGGCTGCAAGGCTGGCTTGAGATGATAGTCAGGGAGTAGTTATCACTGTTTCATTGCCAAACTTTAATGCTAATGTGTGGGGGATCTTGAAGGCTCAGTTCTGGGCTTGTTGCTCTATAATTTTTTCTTTATCACCTGGGATGATGGAAGGAGAACACATCTATTAATTATGGACATGTCCCTGAAGGGTTGCAAAGCTTTTGGGTGACAGAATTTGGACATAAATGAGCTTGGTAAAACATGATGTGAGAGAAGGAAGTTCGGTAAAGACAAGGGCAAAGTCTGGCATAGGGGAAATTAGCTATGTGAATATAAAAGGGACCCTAGTCAAAAAATTGTCCAAGGTGAGAGTGGAGCACAAACTAAACATGAATCAGCCAAAGTATGCTGATGCGAGTAATAGCGAACAGCCTGATAAGATGGATAGGTGTCATATTAGGCTTGTGAAAGGGTCCTTCAGCTAACCTGCAAGCAACAGAGGCCTTTCAAGAGAGCCCAGGACAACCCAGCTGGTTGGAGGCCAAGACCATAGGGCTTTTGAGGAAGGGATAGAGGAAGTGGGTTGTTCAGTCTGGAGTAGAGAAAACACTTGAGATATGATAAAAATTTTTCAGTATGCTAAGGTTGCTGAAAGGGAAGGGAATAGTCTGTTGTCCACATCTGTTAGTGTTCAGATAAAGGATCACAGTTTTAAATGTGACCAGCGAAAGCTAGTAGAGAACAGGCAGTAATTGCTTGGAAAGGGAGGTGGTCTACTGTGACCCAGTAGATTAAGTCTTATAGCTGGGTATCTCGTGGCCTGCAAAAGGAGCAAGATAGCAGAGAGCGAGGATACCTAGAAGGTGTATCCTTCTATTTCTTATAGAGGGATACAGAAGTCCTTTGCACTCTGGATGCTAATCTCATAATTTTGCAGCCCAGTTCTGCATGTTTTGAGTAGTCATGTTACCTGTTCCACAGTGAGCCTCTTAGCTTGTGGGGTAAAAGCTTTTAAGGTATCTGTTTATAAAGGCCAGTGGGAAAGCAGGAATTCTCTCTCCTCCAGGGGACTGTACTGTAGATGGTGAGATGGGCTAGTGCTTGCTCAGTCTTCAGGGCTGAAGAGTGGATGCACACAGAACTAATGTGAGATCAAGGGCTCATCTCCATGGTATTTATAGACAGATGTCAGAGAGCCAACTAGCTTCGAATGGGAGACCTTGTGTGCTACCACTGGCTCAGCATCATGTTGCAGAGTGTCTGCTCAGCACCAAGCATGGATTGAACATGCTTCCATTTGCCTGGAAATGATTGTGAAGATGTCATCTGAGATGGCAGTCACTTACATGCACCGCCCATTTGAAAGGGGGATAACGTGCCCTGATGGGACGTGCCTTGCCATGGAATCGGCCCAACGTTAGTGGTCAAGGCCACAGGGCCATAATCCTCTTCTGATGATAACAGCCTTGCTATGAATTAATAGAACCACTGTGGCCTTCTCCCTCTCATTTTCTGTGACAGTGACAATACAGTAAAAGCAGAACTCTCTTATTTGATTTAATAACATTTTGTTTTTGGAAGTCTTTTGGGGTCTGACTAGCCAGAGGTATAAGGAGAAGTCTTTTGAGTGGCATGCAGGGCATATGAGAATGTCTATCAACTCCTCTCTGCTGGGGTCTGTGCTCAAAGGGCAAGAAGGGCTGTGGTAAAACCATGATCGATTACAAGGGCTTAACTGCTTTTGAAGTGACCGTAGTCTTTTTATTACCATAGCAGAACGTGCTTTAGACTCCATTGTGGCCAGTATTTAGATTGAGGGAGTCCACGGGAGAAAGAGAGCATGACCTGCCACCCAGATGCCACTGTTCCTGTTTGAAAAAAGGACAGAAAAAAGAAAAGAAAGGAAAAGAAAAGAAAAGGTCCACATTTTCCTGTCCTCAGCACTGTGCAGGCCACATTTGGCTCCAGGCTGTAGTGTTTAGAGTCCTGTGCTATTGGTTTTGTAGAGCGAGCATTCTGCATTTCCTCTTTAATCCAATATCACCTCACCTGAAGGGTAAGTCAGTTGTTTAATGAGATTACAATAAAGCCTGTACGTGGTAAAGAGCATTCGCAGGCCCTATCCGAGCCTTTTGTACTTCCTAGAAGGAGTTCCCTCACTCTCTTTTTCTCTTTCACATTATAGCTCTTGTGAATTCAGTGTAACTTGTGGAAAGGGAATGGTGAGCTGAGCCTGGCTACAGGAGTTACACTTGTGAAATATCTCTATTTTAATCCATGTATTTGTTCCA
The DNA here is from genome assembly GCF_040807025.1 of Struthio camelus. NCBI lineage: Eukaryota > Metazoa > Chordata > Aves > Struthioniformes > Struthionidae > Struthio > Struthio camelus. The sequence goes on from NC_090949.1 coordinate 28,742,470, forward strand.
ACTAGACTATTTTCACAGCTGCTTAGGGGGGAAAAAGAGGGACACTAGCAAATCTTTTGAGAGTCCTCTCCAGTGCTTAGTCTCCTCATTTCTAAATATCCTTGAGAAAGAAATCACATCTACTTACTTACACAAATGCCCCAAATAGATTTTTTTGTAAACCGAAGGAGAAAAAAAGTTCAGTCTCTAGCTGGAACTTTATTCAACAAAGGGCTGAATCCTCCCAGTGCTGGAGCTGTTCCACATTTGCATCCACTGAGGATGTGACCCCCAGCCCTCAGCCCTAATTGAACTTTCGCAGTAGTTTTATACAGCAACAGGACACACATGCTAAAAAGTAAATGTAGATTTCACTGGGAAGCATTTACAACCCTGTATTGTTTCCATAGTTTCACTGTAGCTATAATTCTAACCCTAATGATAAAAGCTATAGTATTACTAGGATATAGGGCTTTTTTTTTTTCTTTTTTGGTCTTGGGTGGTCCAGAATGTGCAGTAATTCATGTTCTCAGCTGGGTTTCCACCACATTTCTGATTGACCTGATTACTTTCCCAATGACAGAATCCAAAATTGAAACCACATCAGAACTCACTGGAGTTGGTTCTGTTTTTGATGTTCCTGGAGCTTCTCTGGTGGCTCAGCAGGATATGTGTCTCCATGAGCCTTCCTCCTCCCTCCCCCCTTTTTTTTTTCTTCTCGTGGTGGGCTTACATTTGGGATGTTACTAACAGGGATTGGGCTTTTACCTCTGCAGCCTGAACTAGTTAGGGAAATCTTGAAGGGAGGGCAGCAAGGCAGGAGAGAACTCAATAGAGATGCTAGATTTCAGGGCCTGATTCCATACATTAACATAAATAGCTTGAGCAGGCTGTGCAAATGAAAGGATTTTTCTGCAGGAGAAAAGATCTTTCATAACTGTTTATGTTGTTTAGGAGTTGTGCTGACTTCTACACCTCCTTCCTTCTCCCAGGCATCAGAGACCACCCCTCTGAGCATGCACATACATTAAGGGAGTCAAGGACTTCATTTTTCATTATCTTTGCTACAAAAGGAGAGACCTGGACAAGCTGAGGCAAATTTATTAGCAGGAACAGTGCTTATGGTGGCATTGGGTTGGCTCTTTTGGGAGCTGCAGTGCTTCACTGGAGGTCCCGAGTTTGAGATTCACTGTCCTGGAAGTTTGTCTAAATCCTTTTCCTTTCTCCCCCAGCTTCTTAGGGCCACCCCTTGCCTGAGAATAGAGCTTTGAGATATCTAAGACTCTTCATCTTTAGACAGAAAGATGTGCCTGAGGAAGTAGGGGAGAAATGAGTGATTTAGGGTAGGGTAATAAAATCCTGAATGGTGCAGAAAAGGGATGGAGAATGACTGCCCTCTGTTTCTCTCAGTATAGGAGCTAGGAGGATGGTTGCTGAAATGGTCAGGTGCAGGCTCAAAGGGAAAGTGAATGCATTTTGTCTAGGATAGAATTAACCCACGGGACTTGTTGCTGCAGGATGTTAGAGAACCAAATAGTAGATGGCATAGGGCTGGGGGATCAAAATGGATGAATAGGGGATAAGGCTAATAGTGGCTATTAAATAGGATGTCCTAGCTGACTTCTGGTACCCACAATGGGAAGAAAGGGTCACTCCCAATATGCTATGTCCTTTACTGTTTCCTGTCCAGTTGTTACTGGTGGCAATTGCTGTCAGGCTCTGCAATAGGTGGATTTTTGGACTGATACAGTAGAGCTGTTCTTGTGGAGAATTTGTTATACATCAGCCCCAATGAAGGCCTGCTCTTTCTTCTTCCCATTCACTTTCCTGCCTGTGTGCTTGCAGCTACAGAGAGGAGCTGGCAAAATTTCCCGGCTGGCTGGGCTTGCTGGGAGTACAGTGGTGAGATGATGGTTGTGGAGGCCAACAGAAGTTGAGGTTTTTCTTACTGGCACAGCAAAGGGGCAAGTTGAAGAGTAATGGGCTATTCCCTTACCCTGGGCTGGGTTCATCCCTTTCTGTCTGCCTCTTCCAGCTAGACGGAAAGTCATTAGGGCAGGATTTGATGTGGAACTGGAAGAAGTCCAGCTCACACCGGGGACCTCTTCATGCCCCAGCACCCATCTCTTTGAACAGTCAATATCTGCATTTGTATAACTCAATCAGGGTTGCTTCCAGGGCAATATATGTCCTCTTAGGTAGTGCTAATGGTAGTATTACCTTCTTCCTTTACCGCTATTCTCTAAAAGAGTATGGAGGTGGGAGAGAAAAGCTGCATGCACTGTATTTCCATGCAGTCATAGAAAATAGGGATCTAGAGGAGACATCTAGTTTGTGCTCAGCTCAGTAGCTCCTCCTAGCAGAAATTTTTTGCTTTGAGGTGTGTTGTCTTCCATGTCCTTTCAAGAAGGTGGAAAAAGAATTTTGCAAAACAATAGGAAGGGGAGAGTGTTGTAAAAATGCACTCCAGCTGAGTTTTGGCACCAACAACAGAAAGCTTAAATAATCTTGTCCAACTCTTCATAGCTTTCAAAATGAACATTGCAGTGCTGTAAGTCAAATAACATTGTCCAACCCTTTTCATCCTGTTTGTAATTCCACTAGGGACATCATTACAGTAACCAGCTGCTCTGGGATCCTCTAATGAAAACTTTGTTTCTGAATAGAATAATTAAAGCTTCATATTCAATTGTCAAACAGCTCCGTCTTTGCTTAGTGCATGGATGTGATTAGCCACAGCTAACCATTCTGCAGCTTAAACACACAATTGCATCTAGTATAAAAATGATTAATTAGGCGACGTGCTGTTTGGGAAGTTTACAAGCAGATCAATGAATAATGTTTAAGTGAAAATTTTATAGGGACGTTACGGGCACTGCAGGTTGTGTGAAACCCTTGTTGACGGCTTACAAAAGCATGTGTTCATGTCCCATAAAGAAATTCTACATCATGAGGACAGGTTCAGCTGTTATATTTACCAGGGAAGGGAAAGCTTGAGGTTTTGGGGTTTTTTTCAGTGTAAAATCTTTTTTTTTGATTTTTGACATGAAAACATTTCTTTTTCTCCCTCTCAAAACTAAGTTCAATGGAGAGTTTCTGCTTTGAGCAACTTCTTCCCAATTTTGTTCAAAAATGTCTCTCTTTTTTTTCCCCCTAGTTTCTTCTCCTTTTCACATTTCATTTCTACTGACATTAGGGAACAGAAGGGAAAGAATTGGGTAGGAGGGCAGAAAAATTACTACTAAACTGGAAAATAATTCCGCAACCAGTAGGCATTAAGAAAAATTGCCAATGAATTCTAACTAAGTGATCTGCCCTCCCCCTTAACTTTCCTTGATGATTTTGGATGTGGGAGTGGGTAGTCTTATTTTTGTGTTATTACTTCTCATTTTATTACATCATCCATAAAATTCTCCAGCCTCTCTTGAAATGAATGAGTCTGTCCTGTGTCCACAGTACCTGTGGGTCGCTAATTTTTGATATCAGAGGTGAATCAGGGTTTATGGGATAAATATCATCCTGAATTGTTTTCTAAAGATACTTTGTATAATTTCTGTAGAAAAACTGTTAATGCCATTTAATTCCACAGAATAATCCATTGCGGTGTGACTGGTTCACGGCAACACATTTTCTTTGTCACCCTTTATTTCTAGTCCCAGTAAGCGGATAATAGCTGTCATCTGCTTCTTACAGCAGGAGCCACTCCTGCAGCTCTGGTAGTAGAGACTGTTGGTTTTGGTACTGTGTTTCCTGAGCTCTTTTTCTGGGGAAAGGACCTGGTATTGAGGCAAACATGAATTATCAAGGAAAGATTAACTCTATCTTGCTGTACTTGGTCCACAGGCAATCCCAGGTGGAAGCTTTTGGTTTGCACCTGTGTCCTCTTTGTATCCACAGTCATGGGCTTTCTCCCAGGTTACTTCTAATGCATCTTGCTCCCTCTGTGCAGTCTTTGAGATGAATACAAATAAATAAATGCGAGCAAACGCATTTCTATCCTGTACCGTATGTTGCCAAAAATAGGAGTCAGATGGAAAAGATTTTTCCAGAAGTCTTCTGCTGCATAATCTGTTTCAAATAAAGATAATAAAATAAACAACTGTTTATAAAGAGAATGTGAAAAAGCAGGGCTCCCCTGCTGCCTGTTGCGAGTGCGCTCTGTGCAGGCATTGTCTATGAACATTCCTCATCTGTTGTATGAGGTTCTGTTTTCCTTCTCCAAACCCCCCACTCTGAAATCCCCTGGGTCATATTTCAGGAAACCTATGTTAAACATAGCACCCCAAGAAATTCTCAAACCCTAGTATGAACAGAGAAGGTTTAGGATACGAATGCCTGGGTCCTCTTCTCACCTCCATCAGCAAAAGGCAAAGTACTTGATTGCTCCATGCCTGTTTGTCCAGGTTGGTCACGGGAAAAGCATTGCATGGACTAGGAGACTTATCAGCTGGAACTACTGAAGGGCGTTACAGAGCACACCGTGATCTGCGTAAATATGGATTCAGCAAGGGAGTTGCCACGTTGACAGGGCTGCTGCTTGAGGCTCCGTCACCCTGATGTTCACAAGCTCTCCGAGATGTAAGCATGGCCATTTTCCAGAGCTCAGTACCCTTTCTTCCCCTCCCATATTGCCATGGATGTCTTTGAGAATTGGCTCTTTTTGGAGATTTCCAACTCATCTTGCACTGAGAGTGATGGCCAGAAATCCTTCCAGAGCAGCCTTTCACACCACAATATGTTTAAGAAAGTCTGCCTCTGATTCTGGCCAGATAGTTTGAAATGCAGAAGAGCAACAAATGAGCAAGAGCCAGGGAATGTGGGAAAGGAAAAAGTGACCCAAACTTGAGGTTGGTTTTTCTTTCTTTGGTTATTTCTTTTTTTCTGGGAAGATTTGATTCAAATTTTGGCCTTTGCTTTGGACTGATTCTCCTATTAAAAAGAAAAAAATCTAAAAACCGAACCTAAGTACACAGAGAAATAGATTTCCCGACACAGGAAAAGAGGAGCGGACCTACATGGCAAGTACTGAGGAGAAGATTGCCAAAGGTGGAAATTTTTTGGGATCTGTGAGTTGGGTTCAGCTGGTTACAAGTAAGAGGGACTAGATGTTGGATCCCTCTCTAATTTGATTCTTATGGTAATGATTATATTTATACACAGCCTGCAGACTCCAACAAAGTGAGGTGTCTCCAGGGATGGCACAGCCATACGCAGAAGTGTTCCTACCCTAAGTTGTCTATAGTCTAAGCCAACAACAACCGAGAAGGAAAATGGAAGAAGAGGAAAAGGGGTGGTCACCAGCAAAGTTTGAAGACATTTGGACTGAGATTTTGATTGCAACTCCTCTCAGCATGGAGAAGCTGCCTCATTTTCTGTTCTCGTCCCTTCTGCACCTTTCCCTTGGCTTTGCATCCTCCGCACTGATCCTGAGGCCCAGCCTGAGGCCTCCAAGCTCTTGCTGTGATTTTGGGTGTTCAGCTATTAGTGGCGCTCTGGGGCATTGTGGGATGGAGATGGCGCTGAAGCAGAGAGACAGACGACTGTCTTCCTCTCTGGAAGCCAATAACCTGGGCCCCTTGCCTGGATGAGGGCCTGAAAATGTGAATCTCTTTATAAACCTGGGTTATCCAGTTTATAGTACTATTCCCTGGCAACGTATCCTTCAGATGGGCTTTTTTTTTTCTCTGTTTATCACAGCCTTTTCATTATTCATCGTATAGCCCTCTGTTTTACTAGTGTAAGTTTACATGTTACGGGTGGCATGAGCTTGCATGAAGCGTATAAAAAGAGTTGATGTTAGTTCAGAGTAATTCAAAAGTTACTACCTGAACATACTGATCTGGTCAGACCACTACTTGCAGCTTGTGACTACTACTGGAATCCTTTGAATCGTTAATTTTGGAATTACGGTAGGATTAGTCCTCCCTTTTCTGCCCTCCTCTCTCCTTCCCCCCTAGCTGTCTCACTGGTATGTGTTGGGTTATTCTCAACATTTTATTTAATTGCAGAGTGTGTTCTCATGTTGTGCATCCACTTTAGTTGTGACTAGGTTTCCTTTTAGAAATGGGGAGGCAGACTTGGCTTTTCCTCTTTCCGATCAAGCTATTTCAGGGCTTTATTTAATTTTCAACTTTTTTTTTTTTTTTGATATGCATAAACCTGGGGCCTAAGCCAGGCTTAAAAGCGCACTCGGAAAGCGTTAAAAATCCATGTCTCAAGCAAGGCTGAGAAGAATAGGTTGATGCCAGGGCAATGTGTGTTTGATAAACATATGGATTTGAAGGGAGATAGGAGTAAGGAGGCACTTCGCCTGCATATAGCTTTATTATTTATGGATGTCTCTGCTATGCAGTGAGAACCAGGTTCTGTTTAGCTCTCTCTTTGGGTGGTCCACAAGAGATTTTGAGTAGCCTTCAGTAGCCTTCAGGCGTAATTGCCAGGCATGCTCTTGTATCTGAGATAGCTTAATAAAGCATTACATATCTTACTGCTTCTATATTTTATTACCTAACCCAGTGCATGCGGTCAGCGGGTAATTAAATTCAGCTGTGTTTTTACTCTCTGTTTTAAGGTCGAAGTATGAATTTCTCCGTGAATTCTTTGAAACGGACTAATACGATGCATGCATGATAAAGGCACGGCTAATCAGAGCCAGACTGTTAGTGCAATATAAGGTTGCCCCAGGTGTAATTTATTTTCATATTATTGGTGGTTTTACTGTCGAACATATTAGAAGACGAAGAAGAAATAATAATTCTTTTCCGTGTATGGCCAGAAATCTACAGGCTGATTTGGGAAGCTGGGTTTTCTTTTCATTTCTATTTTATGCCACGTTTTGGCTCAGCCGCCTCCTGTGCTGTACTGAAATCAATTTCAATTAACCTATTCCTTCATTAACTCACTCTCTAAGTGCATGAGGATATTGCTAGATTGCGCGGTGCCGTTATGAAAAGGATTGTGGTGCAGCCTTTAATAAAAGCAATGTCTGCAGTAAAATGCATACTGGAAAAAGCTTATACAAATCTTTTTCTTGGATTTGAGCAACTGGGCTTGGAGTGTCATCGTGAGCCACGGAAGGTGGACTGTTTTCCCTCGTGGTTAAAGAGGGCTGGAAGCTGGTGGTGGTGGCTGGGTGGGAAGAGCGTTTCACCCCTGTCCTTCAGCCTCTGACTCATACTGGTGAGTTTGAGCATTTGTCTTTTGGGACTCTCAGTGGCCTAGGGTCAGGAATGAGGGGTTATCCAGACAAAATGGAAAGGTAACAGGATCTCAAATACAGGACCCTACCCTACTGGTGTTGGGGAATCACCTGTGGGACTCCTTGCACGAGGGAGAAGTGAGCATTTGTATAGCTCTTGGGGAATATCCAGAGTTATGATGAAGCTGCTATATTTTCCCCCTAGTCATACCTGTTTAAGGAATGATATTCCCTCTCCCTTCAAAACTGGCCTTGCGTATTGCCTTAGACCACCATAGGTATAATTGTGCTGTTGCCGTGGCATACCAGTCATCAATGCCAGCATATTGTTTTGTGAGTAGCAGAACCAATGAGGCGCTGTGTCCTGAAGACTGGTGTCCCAAGGGTGAGTGCCTGAGGGGATTCTCTGATGCCTACTGAGGGCTGAGCCTTAACCCCTGAGGGACTCCCTCTCTATTCTCCAAGAAAACTTTTAGAAAACTTACAGGAACTTAGGGTGTGACTCATCTCTGAATTGAGTTGATTGCAGAATAAACACTTCTTCGGAGCTAGTCAGCCCCAGCCGTCTTAGCGGGGAGAGCTGAGGATACAACCCATCTGACTTTGTTCAGCGTTTCCTTAGAATGCCCAGTGTCATACATTTATGTTAACCTGAGCATGCACTCACAACCTGTTCACACAGACCTCATGGGCTGAGGAAACGGAGCAATAGTCTCTTAGAAGCCTCCAGCTTTCAAGGGAGAGGATTCGTGTCACACATGATCAAACATGATGAAGCTATAGCAAATTTGCCAGTTGCCATGTGTTAGGTGAAGTCCCATAACTCACTGCAGTAACAACCTTGTTCACACCAGCCTTATGGCCAAATGCATTTGATTAAACCATCCTTTACTGAAGACCTATTCCAGAGTAGGATAAAACCATCCAGGAAGTACATGTCCTGACATGTAGCACTTCCTTTTTTTTTTTTTTTTTTTTTTCCCCATCATCCTTTCAAACAGGTGGTTCTCAGCCCTGCTCGGGGCAGGAGGGGAGCTGAGCAAAGCCAGCCTATCAGTGTGACTTAGAGCAAACATATGTAGTTTTCCACTCATCTACCCTTGCAGTTACCACGATGGCTTGTTCTAGACGAGCACTGTCCAGGTGAGGCCAGGGGAGTCCCAGTGGCAGCAGAGAGCCTGGGTTAGCACATGAAGAAACTGGATTATTTGCCCCCTGCTTCTGTTTCCCGAACTGAAAAATAGTGAAAGAAATGTCCCCTCTCTCATGAGTGACTTTTGCCTCTGAATTAATACTTGCAAAATACCCAGAACTCCCTAGCTAATGATGTTACAAACCACACAGCTTGACTCTGCTGTCACCAATTGGAAAGAGCCATGCTGGGCCCGGGATTTAGTCCTATAGAAGTAGGATTACTTTATTGTTCTAGGAACGATAGGGTGGTCTGGCTGTTAAATTACAGCACTCCCTGGGCTGGGCTAGTGCTTTTCCTGCCTGTTTGGGGTCAGAATTTGGCCCTTTCTGGTTTCATGTTTTCCTACTGAACTCATGAACCTGTATCGAATGTCGAAGCAGCAAGAACTTGATGGTGATGCTCCGCCAGCGAGAAAGGGCTTCCCAAAAATCAAAGCTCTCTTTCTGCTGAATTCAATCCCTTCCTCCCCCTCTCCTAGCTACCCCCCCACCCTCCCCATGTAGAAAACCACCCCCTGAAGCTGGTGAACCAAAGTACTGCTTGAGGTCCAGGAAAACTTGATAGTGTGCAGATGCTGTTCTCTGTCTCAGCAATATTTACTTTTCGGATGCATCTTAAGTGAGCGTGAGGCCAGGAGATCTTGGAGTGTTTCTTGATGTGATGAAACGGACATCGCCTCTTCCACCTCGAGGTGGGAAGCCCTTCCCAAGCTTTTTACACCCTCCTTGGCCTTGCTTGGAGAGTGGGTGGAGCAGGCAGCAGCACCCCGTGTTCCCTAATCCCTGACTCTTGCTGTGACCTGGGTGCGGAGCAGGAAAAAAGACTTCCCCCTCCCCTCTCCCCACACGTAGGCTGGGAATATTTAGGCATCGTGATATTGGGATTAATTTTGTTCCTTCTGCTCTTTAGCCTGAGTCCTGCAGCCAGCACTGGGGGCATGGAAATACTTGTCTGCTGCTCCAAGGGAATGATTCCCTCTCCCCGCGGAGGGGGATGGAGTGGAGGAGCGGTGAGTCCAAGGGCTATCCGAACCGCTGAGCTTCCCAGGCACAGCTCCCGGGGTCGGGGGCTGTTCGCCGTGTGCAGACCCGCCCCGGGGCCCCGGCAGGCTCTTGGGGAATTTGAGGTTTTCTCCGAGCCCATCTTTCAGATGTTGAGATCTGACTCGAACACACGCTGCAAGCTAATCGCGTGCATCTGTGCCTTTTAAAAGCGTGGTCGCCTGCTGATTGGGTTTAATTCTTTATCTTATTCCTGCTAATCCGTTTTCCAATCTGGTTCCCATTTGGAGACAAATTCCCCCAAACCGTGGCCACTGGGGGGGGTGGATGTGCAGCAAGGAGGGCAAGGGGGAAGGAACACGGAGCGGTCCTTTCTGTGGGACAGTTACAGGCCAAGGCTAGGACATGTTGCCCTCTTTAGATGCCAGAAAACAAAACCCCACCCTGGCTTGTGCAACAAAGGCATAACAGCCTCGTAGCTGTCTCCGCTCGGGATCCCACCTCCCGCAGGCTCCTATTGCCATGAAAATGTGACAGCCGCGCGCTACCGAGCATTTGAGGAATACGGCCCGAGGGTTTTATTGCATGGAAAGATTCCCTTCGAACACAACACAGAGCTGGCCCGGTGGTCCCACAGTAGTGTAACAACCTGGGATACTGTGCATGTTGCGGCCGGCGTTGGCTGGAGCGCAGCGGCGCCCGCATATTTGCTGCAGGGCGGGTGAGTCCCCGGCGACCTCGCTGGCCCCTCCGCGGGCAGCTCCCAGCCCGAGCAGCAGCCAGCGCTTCCCAGCCAGGGGAAACACGTACTGGATGCATAAGCGAAGCTATCCTTCCTGTCTTTCTCTCTTTGCCCAAGCCTGCAGTATTTTCACAATCAGAAGCTGCCAACAGGGGGAAAATGCGACCTGGTGCTGTGCGTTGTCTGCAGCTCCTCTGCGAGGGTGTTTTCTTCTCTGTTAAAGGACAGCGGGGAGATCTGCGGTCTGTGAGCTGAGAAATCCTCTCCCTGCTACCCCTCTGGCTTTAGGGAAACCATTAACCACTGTGCCTCCGTTTCCCCTTGCTTTCCCTCTGTTTCCCCTCAAATTCCCCTCTTATCTGTGCGGTTTCCCTCCGTTTCCCCTCACTTGCAGGCCTGCTTTCCTGCGTCCAGCCTTGGAGAGGGGCTCCTGCCTCTGCGACGTGCTTCTGCTGTGGAGCATTTCTCAGGCCTCGCAGGGCTGAGCTTCCCTTGGGAAAAACATGTGTTGTTAATGTGACTGACTTAGCACCAGGTGAAATCTGGGAGAAAGCCAGGCACTTTTTAGCTTTAGTACAAGCTGGGAGGTGACTGTGAGCCTCTGATGCCTTGAGATCTTCAGTCTGTCCTGCTACCTTGTGTGACACTCTCGTCTGTCCTGTCCTTGCTGGGCTTTTAACTCAGGTGTGTAACCTTCAGGGACTATTTCCTAGTAAAGGTCAACCCCGACAAATCTTCTAGTGAAAAACCCAACCAACAAAAAAATTCCTCTCTATTTCAGGGAAGTAAAAACAAGCAGCAAATACTTAAATCTGTTTAAAAAAAAGACCAAGTTATATGAAAATGGAATTAGTGATTGATTTCATGTTGATTTGGGACCTGTTTCCACAACTGTACAGATTAGCCCCGGTTTCTTAGTGCCCAAGGGAAGGGCTCCTTGCTTCTCCTTCCCATGCCCTGGACTCCCTTGCCCTCCCGAATCCCTTCCTCCGGGATTCCTGGTCCTCCGCAGCTCCCCTATTTACCAAGTGGGCCAGAAGCAGCACGCCGCTGTGGCAAGATTTGGAGACATATGTGGGCCGATTGCCTGGCCGGTAGGCACGTGCACTTGAAGCAGAGCAGGTCACTACTGACTTATTGCAATCTATCCCTCCGTGGAGGGATTAGCTCAGGTCTCTTTCTTTGACTCAGAAGCTTTTTTTTATGTGAAAAATATACCCGTCTGTCAAAATCAGTTGCTATTTATCAAAAGATTCAAGAGTTACTAGAGGGAAGTAACAGTCAAGTACAGAAGGCAGATGAGAAAAGGCTAATTTATTCTGCTGAGATAGGAGGCCAGAAGATGTGGTTCCTATTCCCAGATTTATCACCAGTTTCGGCTGTGACTTTGAATGAGTCCTTTCACTTCCTTCTGTCTCCGTTTCTCCTCCTGCTCTTTGGCCCTCTGGCTTATTAGCTCTTCAAGGTGAGTGGGCTGTACCTTCTTTTTATGCAGCAGAATCTCTTTGCACAGCACCTATACACCAGTGCAGACTGGTGTGTTTGTACAGCACCTAGCATTTTAGAGGCCTGGGCTCTTTTAGCGCTGGGTAATCAATAATCAATTTTTTTAAAAAAATGCAGAAACACAGTTAAAATTAAGAAATGAATGTAAATAATCAGCTCTAAATTTTCAAAGGAATAATAGAAAAACTACCAAATTTGTATTTTTGTTGATCTTGCAACATTAGCAAATCTATACTGTGTTGAAGGATAATGAGTTTGAAAGAATTGTGCGTTTTTAATCCCTTTCCAAGAGTGTGTGTGCGCATGTATAAAACCCACAGAGTATTTTATAGGCTGGCCAAAATGTACACGAGTAAACCAGCACGTGATGCAGCAGTCGAAAGAACCCGTCACCCAGCCCCGGAAAAAATTATGACTGTGGCTCTAACTATTTTTTATCGTTTCCATCTCTACTGACTGACATGTATTTTCTTCCTTCCCTGACCCAGAACACCAGGACTCCGAAACTACTGAAATGTTTGCACAATCTTGAAGCATTTATTTAAAAGTTGCTTTTCCCTGAAGGGTAGGTACTACAGCCAGATTCAAAGTCAGATCAAAAAAAACAAACAAATACTATCTTTACAAGCCCTTCATATCGGTATGTACCAAAGGACCTATCAGCTTCCTTTTCCTTTTGGCATTCTGACAACAGCCCAGAGCCTCAGGCGGAGAGCTGGAGTACGTGTTTACAACCCTTTCAAATTCACAGGCCAAACAGGAAAAGAAGGAAAATGTCAAAAATTACAAATAAAACAGTTGATCTTCAAAAGCAACGAGGCCTGCAAACGAATAATTTTTAGGCATGCTGTATCGGATTTCTTAAATATTTGTCACAGCTGTGGAGTTGCATAGTGCAGTGTTTGTTAACCTTAGAACTTGTCTTAAGTGCTCTCACGAATAAATTTATTTATACTGAAAAATCCAAGTGTCTTAATAACTAAAACGTTTTTCAGGAGAGTTTTTCTCTTTTTTTTTAATGTTTCTGCAGAGAATTCTTCCCCATGTGCTGAACATATTGTGACTTTGCTTCAGCACAGAGCAGAAGTGATGATAGAGACAGTAATGAGAAAAAAGAACGGGAAAGCAGGAGGTGAAGAAATACTGGGACGTGCTTACGTCTCGGGTTTTTTGCATGGACCTACCATTATGTGATGCCCTTTGGGTTACATCAGCACCCTGGATGATTTGCTTTTCTAAACCTTTCTGATCTTCATGGAAATTCTCTTGTCTCCTTGTATTGCAGAAGAACTGAGGCACAGTGGGAATGATCTCATATACATTTAGAGGCTTCTTAATGGGGGCATCTGGTCTTGGTTAGTCTAAATTTCTCCTATAGTCAATGGGAAAAGACTGGTACCTCCAGAGGGTGATTCTTCTTACACTAAGGTAAGTACCAAAGTTGTTAGGAGGGACATATCTCTCTCTACTGGCTTTTCTGGGAGCCCGAATGACTAGTTTGGATTAGACACTCCTTTTCTGGATGGCTGGAGTCAGTTACAATGAATCCCGCTTTCCTCACTTTCTTGGGGGAAATCATGGAAAGCAGATGGAGGTTTGCAGAGGTGAGTCTACAATTTGGCAATCTGCTCTGGGTGAAAGAATACGTTGATGCTTTCCGGATGGCCCGGGCAGACAGATGTGATTTGAACAAGCCACTTTTTAGCTCCATGCGTCTTTTCATCTTGAAGAAAGAAAGAAATTGTTCCCGCCTCCTCAGCCTATAGATATGATTTGACGTATCAGCACAGCTTATTTACCTGACAAAATATGGAAAAAGTTTCAAAGTAGAGAGTAACTATTACCTGTCAGAATAGCTTGCCTGGGGAAGAGATGGAGTGTCCATCACTGGAGGTCTTTAAGACACATCAGGAATGATTTGAGAAGGTTTATTCTTTCTTTTTGGCAATATGTCTTAAAAGCTCTTCCCATTTATATTCTGCGGATCTGCAGCTCTCCCAGTAGCCCCCAGATTACAACCTCTGGTCCAGTTAAAGGATGCTATTGCAGTAAGAGATCACCATCTGTCATCTGCTGCTGCTGTGCGGCTGCTCTGGCCTAGCCCAACTTCAAGCATATCAGGTCTTGCCAGCATGGTATTGATTAAGAATTCCCTACTGTGATGCACGGAGTAAAAAGAGATGTATTTAAAACCGCTGTTTTGGCAGTACTCATAAACTTTTTGTTTTGTTTTGTTGGGAAAAGCAATTCAACGTGAATAATCTTTTCCTGTAAATGCTTAGAAAACCTTTAATCAAATACAAATTAGTTCTAGGCATAAGAAATAAACGTTCAATGAAAATGTATCTTAGTCATGGCACATAAATAGCTCTTCACAGTCAATATATAATCTTGCATCATTATGAAAGGAAGTGATCATTAAAAATATAATTTGGAGAACAATATTTTACCACAGACTCCCCCTTTCTGCACACAGATCTGGACAGGGTTAATCCTCAAATGGCTTGTACCATTGTAAATCAGGAGTAACAAACACTGACTTCAAGCAAAGGCTCTCGGTGTAAATCATAGGAGGATCTAATCCCGTTGCCTGAGAAAAAAATGAAAATGTCTTAGGAAATTACAAGTGCTTTGGCACTGCAGAGAGAAAAAATAAAGCAAAATGCTTTAAACTTCTAAAGTAATATTTCTTTTCAGCTTCACCTGTGCTTTTAGTCCTCTGAATCAGTAAGCTGTTGTAAAGGAAAATTATATGTTTCAATCTACTGATGAATTGTGTAGTGAGATTTTGCATTAGTAACCATGAGTATTTACACTTTCCTAAGATTAAAGGCAGTTTTCCAAAGCTGTGTCTGCTTATTAATTAGTGTCTGATGAAGACAGATTGCAGACAGAAATAGTGGTAAGAAAATGGAGCTAACCTTTAAGAATAAATTAATCTCAGGTTTAATGGGTTTTAGTATGATTTAAGGGTTTTGTACATTTTCTGGTAACTTTCCAATAGAAATGAAAGTGGGTACAAGCACAAAAAAGAAGGCTGAATAAACATGGTGAGAGCAGATCTTTAAGGATTGCAGATCCACCATAATTTGCTAGAATACGCTTGTAAATCTTTGTGAATGCACAATGGGATGAGGGGCCTGAGTTTTGTGGTACCAGATCCTCAGCCAGTGTAAGCTGGGGATGGGGGGGAGAGGTCTGTTGGAGCCCCCGGAGCAGCCACAGCTGCCACTAGTAAGTACTACACTACTTTCTCACTACAATTCCCTCTAAGAAAACCAAAACATGACCCAAGCTGAATGCACTTCAGGCGTATCCTCAGGGATATCTTCATAAGGAGAAATTTCTTCACGGCTATTATTAACCTCATTTTGGTGATGATGCTGTCTCATCACGTGGAGATGTACCTAGAGGAATTGGCTAAATCTTCTGGTGCTGGGAGAGAATGAAACTGAGTTAACAGCAACATGAACCTGTTGTTGTATCTTAAATGAGGTCATGGATTTTTTTCAGAGATCTCCCAAGATAAGCAGCTCATTTTTTCTCTGGCATTTATTTTTTTGTGTTGTGCTACAGCATTTGGTGTGATGTTAAAAGCAATGATAGCAAAGCACGAGGGAGAGTTGGCTTGGAGAGTAAACCTAGTCTTGTACAACTACCTAACATGTGTGCCCATAAATCTGCTAATCTAACTCAGTGTGCTTTGAACATAATCTGGGTTTAGTAAAATACAGTTAGTTATATATCCATTTTAATTGTAAAGCAAGCTTCAGAATGCCTGTATTGTTACGTAAGTGCTTATAATTCTCCTTTCTATCATATTTCCCTGGCACCTCATTTGAATTTACATGTATCTGAGGTCATAACTGGAATGGAGGTTCTGCTTTTGGTTAACTCCTGAGCACAGATCAACTATCATGAGTTTAATGAAAATGTTGTCATTTTAGTGGCTTACTAAAAAAAGCATAGAAAAGCAATGCCATGTTCAGTGACTGTTCCCTTCTGTCAGCGCAGAACTGCTGTGTCACAACACGCCGTGGAGCAATCATCACCACAGATAAGTGTATACGCTACCCTAAATCCGTGTGATTTCACAGGTGTGCATGATGTGGTTCTCATTTATATTTCTTAAGAATTTGACCCACCAGAGACCAGCAGCTGGGTTTTGCTTTGAGAGGCAAGAAAAAAGCTGTATTGCAATAAGGGGTGCGGTTAGAAATATGTACCAGATTTGGGGTATCGAACTTCATCAGTACATTTATGCTTGTGAGTTTGACACTCCTGTAATCCTATCAACACTGATTATTTCTGATTTATGGGGAATCTGGTCCAAGCTCTGCATCTTGACAGTGGGTAAAGTCAACCCCAAATTTCCCCACAGGTGGGGTTGGGAACCTGGTTGTCAGTCCACGCTTTCCCATTCTCCAGCACCCTCAGCCTATTGTGTAGACAGCACAAACTGCAAGTAAGGTTTCAGAATTGAAAGTAGCCTCTAGTTCCAGCTTGGAAATAAGTTAAAAGGCAAACAGCTCTGTTCTTTTCCTTCACCTCGATTGATTTGATGCTGTTGCCAGAGAAAAAAAGTAATTTTTCATTCATTAAAATAAAATCTCCTTTAAATTGTTTTACAGTTCTATGATAACAAACAGCAAGACAAAGATCATAGTTGAAGACTTTTATACCATCAAAATCATTAGTCATTGTCTTTGAGCTTTGTATAAATAAATGATCAATGCCTCAAAACAAGACCCTTGAAGGTGTTTTTATAAGGCCACAAATGTGTCAAGCAGACTTATTAGATGTGAAGGGAATGATTATTTGTACAAAGTGAAATGAACATGTGCAATAATATTGTAAAATGTTTATTAGTCTAGAGTGTGCTGAATTTTCCTAAAATATATCAGGTTCTCAGTTTGCATTTAATGTAGTGTTAGGTATGACGCTATATCCTTCCTAGGCTATTTTCAGTTAGCGTTATGCTTTTTGCAGAGTAAATCATGGGTTTGTATCCTTTATAACAAGGGTATTATCAAACATGAGGCAATGCTACCTGTCTAGAAATCCAGTGTGAAAGAAAACATGCACTGATCCTTGGTTCAAAGCAAAGTTAATTGGATTGTCTCTGTTCAGCAAATCTTTGCAAAGCAAGTGGGAAGTGAAGCTTGGGGAGCACTCGAGCATCTCTGCTCCCCCATAGCTGTTGATGCACCCACATTCATAGAGAGAAGCTCCCTTGGCGTTAATTCAGTTCACGTATGGCTCTAGCATGGGAAGTTACTTTTCCAACGGAAAGACTGAATTCTGCCCAGACTGACAACCTGGGGCGAGCAGAGCTGAAAAGGGGTACTAGTTGCACACCGCTCTTCCAGGATGTCCCCTCCACGCTCACACTCTGCCATTCAGGCTCTCTGTGCTTCTTCGGAGGGTAAAAGCAGCAAAGCAGTGACTCTGTTCAGCCTGTCCTCCACAAACCCAGAGCCCCTTTCTTCCACAGTTGTGAGGGGCAATGAGGCATCTGCGTGGTTTGTGGAGGTTTGGAATTAACTTGGGGGATGTGAGGAAAAGGCCTTTCCTGCTCTATCCTTGCAGCATGGTGTAACTGGCTTCTGGTCTCTTATTTGGGGCCCAGTATTTGTGGCAAGGTGCTGGAAGGTGGTTTGTGACCTATGGCACAGGGCAAGAACTTAGATATTCTGTAATGCTCTGAGATGCTCTGTGCACCCCCCTCCCCCCCACCCTGAATTACTAGTCTGGTGGAAGGACTGAGCATGAGGACCTCAGCAGCCTGCTGCATCTGTTCCTATGACCTGTGAATTTTTCTGGTTTTTATTCTGCTCCCTCTCCAGACAGAACATTGCCCAAGCGGTTGAGTTACTCCTTGCTTTGGTGCTGTGGGTCCTGATTTGCAGCACTGCCTGAGGTGGGAAGCTCTTCCCTCCTGGCCGAGACTCATCCCTGTACAGAGGTGTCATTGCAATGCCCACACAGCCCTGTGCATGGAGCAAGGCATCCCATGCTGCAGAGGGGATTCACTCCCACTGCTGGCCTAAAGCATTTGGGCGTTCAAGTGCCCTCCGAGCCTTCAAGGAAAACATCTATCTATCTTCTACACTGTTAAGTGGGGTTTGTGGGCACTGACACTTAGGTGTTTAAAGATATGATAGGAGTTGATTCAGTTAGGTCTATGCATATCCATTTTCTCTTTTGTTCAGATACAAGCACAGTGTTTGGGCTGCAGCTGGACAACACTTTCAATCCTTCTTCAGTAAGGACATTTAGGCAGTCTTTGTTAGCTGGCAGTCTTTGTTAGCTGGCAGTCTGAAATAGACCTGCCAAAATTAACGGTACACCATGCTCTAGACTTGGGTTTTCCTATGGTATGGAAGCCCTTCTGCAGACCAGCACTGTCCTGGTGGGACTATCTCCAAGAAGGTTGGTGGCTGCATTATTTACTGTTATCTCCCATTATGATTGTTCCCTTCCCAGGGATATAACTCAGAGCTGTTATTGGTTGTGGAAGCCTTTACATAAAAACTGAGTGTAAGTTTTACCCTTTTAAATGTTTTGAGGCATGCTGGTTTGGAAATGATGTGTCTTGGTAACTCTCTAGGGAACTCTATGGAACACGTCCACTTTGAGTTCATATTCCTACATAAATATTAATGTACTTCAGGTAATTGTCGTCAGGTTACTCTTTGGCTCTCCTGGTTCAAAGAACTGGTTGAATTTAACAAAAAAATTAGGGGATCACACCTAGGGAATAAAGCTTGCTGTGAAATGTTTTCTGTCAAAGCCAGAACCAGGTGAAAATCACTTAGTTTCAGGTTTCATTACAAATTTGAAAACCATATCTCAGGTTCACTGAAAGGTTGGTTAAGGGTCATGCTGCAGGGCCTAGTTTGGAATGAATGTGGCTTATTTATATCGTTTGCAGCAGAACTGGGTATCGTTCATTGCTTTGACCTGGGTTCAGGGGTCTGCTCCTCTAAGCTCTCCTTGTGTGTTGAAGTCAATCCTTCCACAGAGGCCTTGGAGGATCCATCTCTAGGAGAAACTCAGATTCTTGATTGCTTTAAAGGCCAGGTTTATTTCAATCCCTCACCACCTCCTTTGGTGTAAATCAGCCTGATTCCATGTTAGCCAGCTGAACTGCTCAGTTTCTCCCAGATGAGGATTCAACTTGACTTGGAGAACTCAGGAGTCAAGTAATCTAATAAGAAGTTTGCAAAAATTCATCTGAGCTGAAATCACTAACTCCCACACAGCCCTGCTAGAAGGTCCCATTGCTGTTTTGCAGGCAGCCAAACCCACAGGTTAAAAGCTAGACCAGTGTGCTATTGGTTGAACATTAGCCACATCTTTGACTAATGAGCATCTGGTTCCCCTTACCATTAAGAAGATCCATGCAACTCACATGCAAGGACTTGCAGACCTGGCCGTTGATACAGAACGGTCACAGTCACTTCATCTTCCCCTGTGACTGCTGATCTTTCCTGTTCCTTCCTCCAGGTTGTTCTTTAAATCCATGTTCTGGAAAGGCAAATGAATGGTGATAAGAAGACTGAATATTGTTATAAAAGTTCTGACACCCCAGGAGCATCTATTGGAGCCTCATCACCAACTGGAACCTTTTTGTCTTGCCTCTTTCCCAGTTATTAATCACTTGCAGATGCTCCCATAGCAGCATTCCTGTGGGAGTCTGTCGACGTCAGCATGGATTCCTTGCAGCAGTGTTACCAGAGCAAGAAAAAAAGCTGCCCTGAAGTTCTGGAGGGGGTTTGATTAGCACCTCAAAAGCAGGAACATTTACATGTGTAGCAAGCCTGGAAAGTGGAGCTAACATTAGGTCCTTAACAAGCGGCTGTAGCAATGCTGTGCGTTCGTCAGGAAGCTAGAGGTTAGGCTCACTGTGAACTCAGTGCCTGATCTGGGATCTATAAACGTTAACCTGGAAATTGACCTGGAGAACCAATGGTTTTGGCCAGCCAACAAGGCAAAATTGAATTGTTCCATCTGATTTGTCCTTTTAGTTCTCTGAGAAAGTCTGTACTTCCTAAAACAGTGCTGTGGCCAAGGCAGGAATCAATCAGAGCTTTGTCAGTATCAGCTGGGGTACCTCTCTCATCTATCGGTTGGAAGATACACCCTAAAGATCAGATTGTGGCTCAGACATTGTACGTTTGGTGAGATCTATGGAAGGCTCAAACCGAGAAGCAAATCCAGAGATGAACGTGTCCTCTGGGGCTAGTGTGAGCTGTGTAACATACTGAGTCAATCCCATGGGGATCAACAGTAACTTGCCTTCTGGTGGCTAGCTTGAGGTAACTTTGTGCATGCGTATTTTGGTCAGTGGCAGATGTGAGACAATTCAGCTTAGCTTAACCCTCCTTCTAGATGGGTTAAGTTAATTCAAATTACATTGTGCTGGCTGTGGCCTAAGAACGTGCAGCAGTGATCACTGTGGTAATTCACATAACGTAAGAACAGTTATACTAGGTCATGCCAGAGGTCTCTCTAACCTGGTACCTGGTCACTGATGGTGGTCAACAGGGTACACCAAGGGAAGACTACAAAAACAGGTCAAGCATTTGGTGATTTTTTCCGGAATCAATTTTACACTTCAGCATTTTATGGCTCAAAGACACGTTAGACAAAGGTGGTGTTCTGTATTTGGGGGTGGGTGGTGGGGTTTGATGAATTTGCCTCGTAACTTTTTGAACCCGTATACATTTTTGACAATCATCATAACATCCCAAGCAAGAAGTTCCACCGCTTGACTAGGTGCTCTGGGAGGAGCTGTTTCCTTCAGTTTGCTCTCAGTCTGCTTCTTGCTGTTTCATCCTCTGCTTCCTAGGCCTTGTGCTGGAAAGGGGAGTAAACATTTGATCCCTGCTCACTGTGCCTGGATCACTCAGGATCCCATGGATGTCTGTCACATCCCATCTCCGTCATCTCTTCCAGTCTTATAAGTCCTTCTCTATTTAATAATTCCTCCTGTAAAAGTTGTTCTAAACCTTGGAATGTCCTTGACTTTTTGCTGGTTCAAATGTGGATGCATGAAAAGGTCATTTGAATTAGGACTTTTTATTCAGATCTACCTCCACCCTCTCCTCTTTGTATGAATCAGGACAACCCAGGCCTGGCAAATTCCTTGCTTACTGATCCCCTTCCTTCCCTCTGTATCTGAATCTTAAGAAGTTAAAGGTGGGGTGGCAAAATGTGATTTTAAAAAGTTCCCTAAAAGGTCAGCAGAGAAAATGGAGTTGTCTGTTCCTTTGAAGGAGGTGGCTGGATTTTGCCTTTTATCGGAGACTATCCTTGCTCATTTGTTTAAACAGCTCGGGCTATTTGTGTTAGGCTCTTGAAGCTTTCAGGGTGGGGTAGGGAAGATGTTCAGTATGTATTTACCGTGTTATTAAGATGCATCCAGCAGTAATCCTGTTTCCAACCTCTGTGTGGCCTGTCTTTTTTACAGGCTACGGACAAGTACGTTACTGTTCTAACAGTCAACTTCCTGTGTAATGGAAAGCTGGATTTTATTGATCTTATGCTATTTCAAATCCACCTACTCTCAGCTGCATGGTGTTCACTTGGAATGCATCTGAGTGGATGTTCTTGGAAAAACCTCACTCCATGGAACAATACAATGCTTCTTTGTTTGTCGTCTTCTCGCTGTGGCCAGTTAAGGCCTATTGAATGAACCTCGGATGTTTTGATTTGTTCTTTGGTGAAAGTTTATATGACTTAAGCTGTCTTTTTACCCTGCCCTCTCTCCCCTTTAGGTTTCTCCTGAAGAACAAAGCTGGTTGAATTAAATTGCTCTGTATTGTGATTTCAAACTTTAATGAAAGTTATTTTAAAGTGTTATCTCATTTGGGAACTGAAATAACTAAGGGCCACCATTGTTGTGCCAATAGAAGAGTCTCTGTGGTTTTAGAATTGTTTGCTATTTCTTTTAAGAGATCGGCACTTTGAAAGGGTCATTCGTTTCCCTACGTTTCTTATTATGAAAACGAAAATAATGAACAGTTAGAAGGCCAACATAAAGCAGCTGTATTATACAAGCAGGGAGATGCAATGTGTAGTCTAGCTATTGAAATAGCAGACTGAGGATTATTAAAAGAAGCCTTACCACTACTTTTGAGAGCTAAAAACATTGAGACTGTTTATTTTATGTAGGTAAGAAGCCAAATTCTTTGCAATGCAGTCCCTCCGCTTTCCTGGAATCACAAGGTTGAAGATGGCCTTCTGACATGTTGTATTAAAGATCTTCAGTTAAATAACGTGTCCCCAGATAACAACCTTGGACTGAGCCTTTCAGGCTTCCCCTGAAATCACAGCACAAAGGCTGTGGTTGTATGTAAAAGCAGATGTTTGCAGTGCATGTATTTCCAGTGAAGTTCAGTGGCAACAAATATTACATTAAAAAGGGATTTTTTTTTTAATAGAAGAAGCTGTTGAGTAGCATTCATGGTAATGGGTAACTATGATCAAGTCAGGTTCTTTATTGATAATAATCCTTGGTCCCTGTGTCATTGAGAACAGTTTCTATAGGTACAAATGAGCCGGTATAAAGGAAGCCAGTATAATACATTAGGGCTGGGTGGGAGGTTACTTCATTTAACTTCCTCCTTCCTTTCTTTGAGTTCCTATTAAGTTAAATAATGGCAGCCTCCAAAATGAAGGAGCGATTGAAGTGTGCCTGCAAACCAATTATATCATTCTGAAAATGGTCTCCAGGATTCTTTGTATATATATGTGTATGTGTGTGTCTTATCTCTCTTGGCTGGGACTCTGACTCTCTTGAAACCGCCGTTTTATGGACACTGTGAGAGCCTTTGGTTTTCAGAATTGTTCCTTTTATTCTTTCCCCCCTTCTCAGCCCCTGGTTGCATTTTATGTCACAAAAGGTTTTATGAACGGCTGTGCTCTGAATATAGAGCTTAGAACTGATCTTGCATTTTGGTCCTCAGGCAAAATCTCTGTTGAGTTTATTTGAAAAGGAAAACAACAAAAAAAGACTAAAAATTGCATTTTGACCAATGTGTGAAAAACAGATCTCGCAGCCATTGCCTTGCTGGGAATGTTATCAGAGGAAAGAATATCCAAGGTCTGGCCTAGAAAGGAAAACATGAATAGATAGATCCTTCACAGCAAACTCAAAAACTGGTTTGCTGCATGAGGGAAGGTAGGATAGATGAACATATTGACTGTCCCACCATATCAGATCAGTGACCCATTTAGTCTTTTCTCTGACAGGAGCCAGAGAAAAAGTTAAAAAAATCCATAATGAATAACTCCATATTAAGATGTCAGTGAAGGAAATTTCTTGCTCGCATCTATTAGATATTGACTTATAGAGACTGAAGGATTATATCTTTCATGTTTTGTGCTTTTGCTACATCATGGGTGAGGTTCTTCTCATTTCCATCAGTATACCATCCTTTTCAAATCCAGTGGGATTCTTGGAGAGGGAGAGGCAATCCAACAAGTTAATAGAGTAAGAAGGTAAAAAATAAAGCATCTTGCTGACTTATGTTCTCCTCAGCTGCCCTTCTTTTCAGGTGTTATGGAAAAGAGTAAGTACAAAGCCATCATTGTTTTCCTGTTCATGAAGTCCCTCTCTGTTGGTCTAGCTGACCAGTTTAGGCTGGCAAGTTTGAGACAGGTGAAGCTAGGTAAGATTAGACACATCTCAGATGACTTATAAACTCACTGTACATCACTGTGATGAGGTTTAGCTAAACCATCTGGCCCTTCATGAGACATGATGTAATCACGGGGTTACAACTTAGTAAACCATTTCTAGCCATCTTAATGCAAACAATGTATATAAGTGATTAGGCCAGACCTACAGGGCTGCCTAAGTCACTTGAGATTTAGCACAGTAAGCCCAAACTGGGAATGAAGCATGCAAAGAGGTGCACCATGAAACATGAGGGCTGCCTGAAACCCTGAGGCTGGGTAGGCAGAGATCTTGTTTCTCCCTTTGACTTTTATTGTGGCTGGGGCTGAAAGTGGCCCTTCTGCTTGACCCAAGGCACGGCATGAAGAGAGGCAGCCCTGCCAGATGACTGCTGATGCAGCTTTTAAAGTTGACCTCCCATATCTGCGCTGCTATTGGTCAAGGGGAAAGCAGAGACATGGTCACTCGCTGGGCATCCAGTGGGGTGGAGTGTAAATAACCTCCCCAAGCTGATACGGGCTATAGCAAAACAAGCTAGGCCAGATGGCATGAAGTTTGGCTTCTTGCTTGTTTTACACCTGCACCAACTCTGCAATTAGAGTGAGAGTCTCAAATAAGATCCCATGATTATGTGTGTGTGTGTTGCTTCTTATGATAAATCCACTTACAAGAATTTGTAAAGGATTAGCAGATGATTAGTAGATATTTTTGAAAAGATTATAAATTGTTCTGGATGCCAACAGGTTGAGCCTAACTGTATCTTAGAGCTGCCTTTTACTGAGGGCTTTAAAATGGTTTGTAACTCACAGTGCTCATGTTTACCACCACATTGCTACATCTATTAACAATCTCTTGATTCCTTTAAAATAACTTTTAAGTGCAACCTTAGCTCTAAATGAGATAAACATATCTATGTATCTCTCTGTGTTTTATGATGGTAGTGTTGCTGTAGCTGTGGTTATCTAAAAATATATGTGAGATAAACCCACCTCATTGTATTTTATAATATTTGTTATGAGGGTAGTGGTATTGTAGCTGAGATGAAATGGGAATTTGCATTTAAAACTCTCCATCAATTCATTCCAAACTTGAGTTCAGAATGATCTTAGAGCTCGAACTTCTCTGTTTTTTTTTTTAACCTCAGAGAGGATTCTGTGTCCAGATATTTCTTGGTGAGCGTGGAGGGCAAAGTCAGTTTTCATTCTTTTTGTGACGTGGGAAAACTCTAGTGATAAAGGTAACTTTAGGATGCTGAATGAACACTCTTTCACAGTAATTGCTTTTAGGGTCAGTAGATATTGGCAGCCTGCTGGATTGGGATGTACAGACCTCTTCCTTTCTTATGTCTCCTTCCTGTTTTACAAGTTAGTTTCCCTTTGCACATACAAAGATGCACTACATACGCACTGCCTTACAGTTTCTTTATTCAATATCAAAGCATTTTACTCTTATTAGTTGCCATGAAATTGGAAATATAAGAGAACAGAGGATCCCCATTACCAAAGATAAAAAAGACTGTATATTTAATTTCAAAACTTAGAAACAAATTATAACAGCTTTCAGCAGTCTAAAATGTTTATATGCATGCATGTACAAAAAAGCACGCTAGAAGATACTCAGAAACTGATGCCCATGGAACAGTTGCCAGAAACCTCCCCAAAACTCCCCAGTAAGATCCTGGTTTTGATTTTCTCCAACTTTTTCTAAGCTTACTCTTTCCAGCCTGATTTTTTCCGTGATGCTTAGAGTTGTCCCCCATGAAAATGTCACCCAAAATGATGCAATTGCTTTAAGAGAGAAAGGAAAGTGATGCTACAAGGGACCCTACAGCTCTCTTAGGAGCAGTGTGAACCATTCCGTGTTCACAAGCAGCACTAGGACATTTGACACAGAGGGGAGCTTTGCTGTTTCTATGATAGACCATGTGGATTTGGCCAGACTAAAGCCTCTGAAAAGAAAAAATCATAGCTTGCACAGGCTCAGTAGAAATTTGCTAATCGAGCATTGATTTTTGCCCTGTATGTCTCCATCTATGCAGATCAGTCCCCAAAGAGGAGACTGAACATCCTCCCAATGCCTAGTGCCTGAGCTGGACTTTTTCTGCAATTACTCTACTTCTGGGCCTAGGAACTGAGACCAGAGGGTCTCCCTGGGTGTTGGTACTGTCATGCCAAACTGAGAAGGAAGAGAAAAAGGAGGCAGGCAGCCTTATGTGAGGGGAGAGAAGTATAGGCGAGGAGGTGAAGGAGGGTGGTAGGTACATGTCCAGCCAGCTGCTCTGAGAGACAGACCTGTGGGCTTTTGATTCCTGCAGCATTACATTTTTACACCTGGACAGCTATCATTAAAAAGCTCTGCAACTCACTGCCTTTGGCATTTCATGTCTGCTGATAGTAGGAAGGACACCTCTGTCAGGGACTCCTCTTCCCCGTGGCCCTGTCCCTGCCTTGATTTCTTCCTGCCCCAATGCCATATGGCTTGTTTCACTCGCTAGGTCACCCCATGCTTCTGCATCTCATTTGATGTAAGTCGTAGCTAATGAATTGTCTCCACATAGTGGTATTTTAATGTTTTCTGAGGTGCATGATAGGCATGCGAAAAGCAGGGATGCAGTCCCTCTTTGGTACAGGCTTTGGAAAGCACATTGTAAATGAGGCTTGGGCCAAGCATCAACTGGAGAAGATTATAGAGGCATTTTGAGTAACACTGCATCCAGCAAACACCATTGTGACAGTACGATGGGAGGGAGAGGGTTGGATACTAGCGTAGAGACACTCAAAGTCTGTGAGGAGTTAAACAAGATAGATTTAATAGAGGACTTACACTCCAAGCTGCATTGGGAGCCCCGGGAACCACGTGGACAGGTCTCTAGCGGGAGGCTGCCGGACACCCAGGCGGGACTTAACACATTGTATTCTGAGGGCCCCTTAAATCTACTAGAACTATTTCCTTATCTCAGTTGTGCTAACCTGGAGAAACTACTATCTGGGAAACAGCTAGATATTGTTGACAAACCAGACTATGCATGCCTGGCCCCGATGGGAATTTAGTCCGTGTGTAGTTTCACATACTGGGTCTGCTACCATGTATGCTGCCAGTCACTGACTCCTCACTAGATCTTCCTCAGGTGCTCTCACTACAACCATCCATCCTGGTGAAGAAAAGCAGTGGTTGTGTGAAAAAAATAAACAGAGGTTCATGTATTTAAAGACTCTGGCATAACACAGACAGCCAAGGGAGCTGTGCAAAAGTTGCACAGACATTCTTAATTCTGGCTTTTCTTGACTTTAGATCACTTGACCTGTGCAGGTTTCGTTTTCTGTACACACAAGTTATTTTCAAGTCCACTACGTGCTTATGTTCTTGAATATATATCTCCAATAGATCAATGCATAACTCATAAACATTTTCACCCCAGTATCTGTATTTATATACAGAGACAGCTGTTGCTATGGTTATGTAGTGCCCTGAAAGTCTTCAGTCTTTCTTTTCCTATTTATGTGTCAAACAGGGCTTGGTTAGGTAAAGTAAATACCTTGCCTTAATTTAGGTTTATGCTTGGTGTTAAAGTTGTTAAAAAAGGAAAAAAAAACCCTAAGCATTTCACAGTAGAAACACAAAAATTTTACATTGCCAAGCAAGTCGACTTTGGCATTTTTCCCCTAAGTCGGTTTGTTTTTCTAATATAAAACTAATATGACATAATGTATAATCTAATTTGGAAATTACAATTTACTTGGAAGGATTACGCTGCCAGCCAATACCAACAAAGAAAGAAATTATTTGAGAATGTTTCTTTCCTTCTTAACGTGGTCGATAATTTATTTTTCCTTCAGAAGATTACTTTTTTCTTTACGACATTTCCTGCTGGTGTGATTTGCATTAGGATTAAATAATATGTTCCATGCTTAATGTATGCACTGAAGAAAGTGAAGTTTTCCTCAAATTAAAAAAAAAAGGTGCAAATTGCTATCTTATTATGGACTTCACTCTACTTGCTTCATAGTGAACTGTGTTGATCATTTTCAGATGGTTTGACGGTAATTACTTTATTTGTACTGACAGTATTTACATGAAGGGGCAATTTGAAATGGGTAGATCTGTGTCTTTTATGAATCAAGGCCACTAAGACGGCTTAGAACCAGAGAAGCTGAAAAATGGATAATCCAACCGTGGTAATTCTGACTAGCACCAAATTATCATGTTGACTCTCATTAACTGCATAAGTTTAAGCATTAATCCAACACGTTGTGTTACAGTGCTATGGGGGAGCATTTGTTCAGGAGCTTCCCGTTAGCAGCAGCAAGTTGAGAGCACATTAGTCGTGCTGTCTGCTCCTGTATCTTCTGCAGATGCAGCAGAGGGAGCAGGAGGGGAGAAGATTTGTTAGCCTCAAGCATGTAAAGGAGCATTCAGAAGCGGGGTGCCCAGTCACTGGAACAAGTTTGTGTCTGGCACGGCCCCTAAAAATGAAACCTCCAGGTTAAGTGGAGAAAATTAGACACAAAGGACCCATTTTATGAAGAAATTACAATCCTGAGCAAAATACGGTGTGGACTAAATAAGAGTGTTTTTTAGAGGAAAAAAAAGGAGGAAAGGGGAGGAAAAAACATGTGCCAGTTTCTGATTTCTCCAGTTAGATTACAAATAAGATCCAACTGCAGTGCCATTAGGGTTGATTTAAAGTAAGGTCTGCTACCTGATATGGGTGGCATTGGATTTGGACTAAAAATCTGGGCTCAAGTTACGGCTCTGCCACAGAATTCTTATTGCAACCTCTGGCAAGTCACTTATCCTTTCCATGCCTCAGTTTCCAATCTGTAAAAGGAGGGATCATTCAATTTTTCCCACTTCTTTCCCTCTTTCCTATTCAGTTTTGAGCCTCTTTGGGGCAGGGATGGTTCTTTGCAGTGCGTTTTTTCTGTTATTTTTTACAAGTGCCCAGCACAATGACACCTCAGTCTCAGTTGGGATCTCGGCTGTAATACAGATAATATTATTGTTGACAGCTGTTGTTGTATCTGTGTAATGTAGTAGCATAAAGCAATAAAGCTTCCTCCTCTCCTGGTATTTAAAACTTAGAGAACACTTTTGTTGACTCTTCTTCTTGTTTGTTCTTTAATAAAGTTAGCTCAAAGCTATTTTCTGCAAGGCTGATCCAGTACTCATGGTAGTAAACCAGAGTTTCCAATGACTTCAGGGTGCTGGCATCCTGCTGTAAAGATCTACCTTGTGTTGTAGCTCCTTATCATGAAACCTTGAAGATATACTGATATCATAGTAGGTCATCTACATAGTAGGTAACTGGGATCATCATTTTAAAGAGCTTGCTTGAATCTTTTAAATGTATTTTCCTGCTCCATGTAATTCTGTTCTTCTAACGTTGAAAAT
Source organism: Struthio camelus (assembly GCF_040807025.1). Taxonomy (NCBI): domain Eukaryota; kingdom Metazoa; phylum Chordata; class Aves; order Struthioniformes; family Struthionidae; genus Struthio; species Struthio camelus. Next base: position 28,771,168 of record NC_090949.1, read on the forward strand.
TAAACTCTGTATGTATTGAATTTTTAGTTTTTTTCCTTATGCAGGCATGCAGTCTGTCTGTCTCTCTGTCCCTATTTCCATTGACTGGTTTGTCAAATTTGGTTGAAAAACTAGCAGAGAGTTAGAGGTATCACAAAACTAGTTTCTTACCAAATTTATGAAAATCTGAAGCTGGGTGGTAGAAAGAAACTGTGTTAGCCCTGCTCTGGAAGAGTTACAGCTTGAGCCCAGCCCTAGTATTAGACACTGGGGAATCTAAACAACAAACCTCATAGGATACCAGGCTACATAAGTTCTGGCTGTCATGAAACTTCCTTACTTGGCAGCATGAGCTGTGAGTGCAGAGAGACCTGGTATATTTTCCCAGGTACCGCCACTGCCCCTAATTTCAAACAAAAAATGTGTTTGATTATCCCAAAGATGCTTTCTCCATTTAAAGGACACCTCCATTAGGGCACCTAACTTGGGTGTCCTCTCTCTGCTGTCCCCCCAAAGTGGCCTTGCTGTTCCCGTTTGCACTTGTGTGGGAACTCGAAACCCCATGAGCCCCATCGTCCTAAGCTCAATGCTGCTGAACAGGGAGAGTGACTTAGCAAAGCTCCCGTGGAAATGAGCCAAAATTCCCCAAACCCCACCCATAAAGCCATCTTCATCTCAGTCTGACAACTTTACCTCCCCTGAATTAATACCAGTAAATGTTGGGGTGGGGAGTGGTGGTTAATAGGTCTCTTGGAATAACTTGAATATCAACCTGTAAGCACAGAAACAAACTTATGTTTGGACACAAATAATATTGTCCTTCTACTGCGGTGGCTGATGTCAAGTGAGTGCCAAAGTCCAACAGCAGCCATCAGTTTATATGGCAACAGAGGACGGCGAAGTTCAGGGGCAGGCTGTAAAGCTCTGCATGTTGTCACTACCGTTTCCAGCCTTAATTGCTGGACTCAAAGCGAGAAAAACGACATGGAGATAAGGCATGTGATCTCATTTTTACGAACTGCATTTGGCCTTGTGGATTGTTCTCTCCACAACTTGATCTAAAAGTCGATCTCTGAGATACTGAGGGATTCAGGCAGGCTTGACAAAGCTGTGCTATGTATTTGGAAAATGAGTACGGACGCGCTGAAACGCCCTCCAGTATATCCCACCATAAAAGATACATATCAGGTTCCTTGTGTGGCATTTGAGGACTATAAACATATTGCCATGATTTGCTATGTTTCCTGAGGGTTTACAGAAAAAGCGGCTTTTTTAGGAGCCTACCATATTGAGATTGACAATTTGATGTAAACCATGGCCCAGCAATCCAAGTTCTGTTTAATACAATTCTCTGTTTGTCAGCTGTAACGAATTATGCTTTTCATTGTGTTAAATGACACCAACATGGCTCCTTTCTAGTAAGTTGTTGCTAATGTCATTTTATATGCCTTCCATGGCTGAGCCCTGTTGGAAGCTATGTCATGTATAAGCTGCTGTTCCTCTCCCCATGTGCTGGTGAAGCTTGAGATATCCAGACCAAAGCTGAATTTAGGAATGTTAGGAAGTCTTTTCTCAGGCTTAGGGGATAGGATTTTGAAGAAATCACGGGGACCTGAGGCAGTGTAGCAATGGGGCAATCATTTGTAGCTAAAAATGGCGCCTGAGATGCTTCTGGAGGGTTGTGGTGGTGGTCTGCTGTTTCGAAGGACTGCTAATCCTGGTTTGTAAATCAAAAACCTCATAACCGGAATCAAATGGAAGCTTTCATTTCATCTGCTTCCTCTATTCACCCCATACAAAGAAATGCAATGAAAACCCTAATCCTCACAGTCCCCAGGCTGGTCCTGTGCTGTGTTGGGAGTGTCACAGTGAAGTCTAGGACCTGGAGGGAATCCAGAGAGGCAGAGATATGTATGTGCGGAGAGAGTTTTCCAAAGAGTGCTCCTAGCTGCTGCTTTCTTCTTTGCACCCAAGGCTGTTTTCTTATTGCTCTTTATAAAAGAAGGAGCACCTTCTACTGTAGGAAAAATTCAATGGTTGGTTTAGTTCATTTTAAAAGACCTGTTGTTTGTGAAGCTGTCAGTCAGGAAACTGTTTGTTGGCTCTGTACATGTCCGTGTCTGCCAGAGAAGTAGGTCATGGCAGCTATAAGTCGTCAACACATCTGCTCTCCTTTGTGCTTTACTGGGAGTCGAGTAGGTGATGGAAGGATCTCCAGGTGTAAGGCAGCTGAGGGGTGGTCATGCCTCCATGGAGCATTTGAAGACTTTAATCTCAGAAAGTAAAAGTGGCCACCCTGTAAGTCTGCCTAGTTCAGGATCTTGTTTCTGACAGAGGCCACAAGTGGGTACAAACAGAAGAGGAAAAGTGCAGGGCAAGTATGTAGAGCATTTCCAAATACTCTTCATCCTTCAAGTACTCTCTAAGGACTTTCTGAACTAGAGATGGTTTAATTTTTTTAATGACCCTCACTGATTCTGTTTCATGAGCTTGTGCAGTTCTCCCTTTAACCTGTATTGTCTTTTAAGACACATCCTGTGGCAGAGAGTCCCACAGTTTAACTCCACATTATATTTCAACCACCAAAATCTAGCCCCTTTAATTTGCTTTGAACCTGCTGCAGACTACTTTCATTTGGTGCTCCCTCACCAGCAACCTCAATTCTGGTGTTGGAAGAGATCTTGAACATCTGATCCTTATCCAGTCCCAGGATTTCGTAGAACTGAATCATATCCCTCCATCGTGCACCTCTGTTCCAGCCTAAGGCCTGCTTAGTCATTCCTTGTATAGAAAATATTGCATCTTTCTCCCTCTCCTCTCCTTAGTCCACCTCAATCTTATCCTCAGCTGCACCGTGGCTACTGGCCTGGCTTCCCAGCACAGTCAAAACAGGCTGCGGGACCTCACTTCTAGCTGTGGCCATGGACCTCTGCTGCAATTGCTCTCTGCTTCCTCCCCATCAGGATCCCGGGTAGGATTCCTGAGGCTCAGAGGCTTTGCATGAAGCAGCTGGGTCTGCTTCAGCCAGGTAAAAGCTGGAAATGTCTCTGTGCTTTCCCCTTTCCTTTTTCCAGCATCTGCCAGCAGCCATGGTAGGCACTACGGTACATGGCAGTTGGGAGCTGGGATTACTCTGCTTTAAGGAGGTCTTGTTTCAGCTCCCCATTTGTTGATAATCTGTTTGAAAGTTTCATGAGGGAGTAGATTTGGAAATTAGGGCCCAGGAATGCTGCAGGTGGGAAGGGGATGCAATTTGGAAAATACGTCTTGTTTTTGACCTTTGTATCTACTCTGACACTGAGTATGGATTTCCCCGCAGCAGCTGGATGGGTGCTTTAGCTGTGTGTCTTCATCCTGCTGCAGAGTGACTGGGGCTATGGAGCAAAAATTTCCCAGGCCACCTTGCGGATAATCCTTCGGTGATCTAGGTAGAAACAGGTTTACCTTCACTCTGCAGCCTGTGACCTTGCTCGTTGGCAGAATAAGTGAAAGTATTGCTTCCTGGTATCATAAATAAACCACTGAATCCAAACATGGAGGGGGAAAGCAGAATAGCACCCTACAAAAGTGATTTTGTTTCATTTGAGGTTGTCTATCAACTGGCCTCAAACCCAGAATTTAGCTGCTGCCTGTTCATAAACCAAGCTGTTCCCTGTCGTGGTCCCATAAACTCTCAGAGAAATGGAGACACCCGTCATGATAGCAGTAAGAGTTTTATCTGTGCTGTGTTTTACTCAGATAGTTCCAGCACATCCATGAAAAGACTGGATGAGCAACTGCACAACCTTTTTAAAATTTTTTTTTATCATTTTCCTAGTAGAAAGTTATTTTCTAGCAAAGTAAATAAAAGGGGGGGGGGAAATTGCATTGAAAATTTTCATTTTTCCCATGAGACATTGGTTTTAAAAAGCTGAAAAAAACTTTTTAGCTTCCATTGCTTTTGGCAACCAAAACCTGAAAATGGCTGGTTTGTAATATTTTTTGGCAACATAGCATAGTATGACAAAAGCATTAAATCGAAGAGCAATTTAGTTTTCATTCAGACCAAAGCCCCTATTTCCTTTGTATCTATACTTTTTGCCAAGGAAGAGCAGTGATTCCTAAACTGCGTCCCATATTCATGAAGCCATGGTGGGGAGGTTTCTCCTTTCCCAGCAATGACTGCTCAGTTTAAGCCACTCTTCCCTGGCTGCTAAATGATATTTTGAAGCCATTAATACCAAAAAAGCAGGGCTGGCTCTAGAACCCAGTAAATTAACTGGCTGCTTCTGCCAGCTGTTTTTGAGGACAGCCAATGGCCCCGGATGACAGCAGAGCCTTGGCGAGCCAGTGGGTGCGCCACCGTCACCCCTTGCTGCTGGCTCCCCTGTCAGGGCTCTTCCTGACTTCAGCCAGCTCTGCCCCTCCTCTCTGTCGTTATTCTTTTGCTGAAAGGAGTAACAGCCCTGGCCTGGGCTCCTCCTCAGGGTGTTGAAAGGCAGTTGAACCTGCTCCATTAGACCTGGCTCTGACACACCTGCTTGCTGGTTGTTTCCCTTTGAGGAGGGCACTTGTGGTGACAGTAGCATTTTCCACTTGCAAAGGTTCAAGTGTAATAGGGTACAGGGAGAGGAGTAAGGGTCCGAGGTGCAACCTCAAAATGAATAAATAATAGTCTTTGCTCGTCCTTTATTCACTGTTGAGTTTGAGCTGCAAACTGTGACATGCTGGTGTCAGTGAATAGTAACTCCTCCTTATTCCAGGAGAAGGGCTGGATCTCCAAGACATATAAGGCGTTATTTCTATTCCCTGACCACAATTTGAGGTTTGCTTTGGGGCTTCCTCCTTAGGGCTAGCTATTGCTTGCAGTCTCTTGTCAACATTTGATGGTGCCCGTAGCAAAGGTGTCTTTGTGGGAATCAACGTTCGATGGTGCACATAGCAAAGGTGTCTGCATCATGGCCCACATGGGCAAGGTCCCCCAGTTGGTCTGTGCATAAGCCCATGTGAAGGTCCCAGGAGGAAGCCAAAGCTCGCAGTTGTGTGTGGGGAGTGGGTTTCCCCAACAGGAGATCTGGTGATTTCTGTTCCTGTTAGACTTTCCTGTGATCTTCACAGGCTTCCTTAGCTGGGAAAGTGTGCTCTCTGGGAAGGCAAGCAGGAGATGTATTGAGGATGCAGAGGGATTCAGCCCGGGCTAAGTGAGGTTTTTATTTCTGTCTCCACACACTTTGAATCAGGCCCTTGAGCATAACCTGTGGATCTTCTGTGAGTCTCAGCTGAGAGAAACTCATTTGGAAGAACACCACACAGTTCTGCCTAAAAGCCTCTCACTGCCTACATTTCCTAGAATAGAGGCTTCTGCATCATACTGTTATCTCCAACCAGAGCTTGAACATAAGTTATCTATCTGGCTGCAAACTGACCCTGTGGGCTGGGAGAGATGTGGCTCCAGGTAAGATCTTTGCCCTGTGGAGGTCACTCCAGGTTGTTGGCAGTGCCCAGATGAGGTTCCCTGCAGGCCTGATGTTCAAATGAAGATGCTGAGGTCACATTCCCCTTATCATGTTCCTGTGCTGCTACTCGCTGGCAGCCTGGCAGGGCTCCGCTGTTTCTCCTTGGACAGTTGTCATGGGATTTCCAAATGCTCTTGGGAAAAAAAAGAAAGAAAATAAGCATGGAGTTTTATCAAGTGTGACTGTAACAGACCATTAGGTGAAAGCCAATTTTCCAGATAATGGACATTGCTTTAAAAATTACTGCTGGAAGCTGATGCTTCTCCGTAAAACCCATGAAGATTACACTTTATGATGATAACACTTTGTCTCTCTGAAAGCATCCTTCACCCCATTTCTCTCAGAGCTTTATAAATATTCATTTAGGCTTTGAACAGCCCTGTGAGAAGAGATTTTTTTTTCCAAGCAGTGGATTGACAGAAACTGAGACACACTGTGGTAGCACAATTTTTCGAGGACCTCAGAGGGAGTTAGGAGCTGAACTACCCGTTCTTTAATCCTCAGATCTTAACAATGCCAGTACGGCCCCTGGAAGTGTTACTTGTAGTAGGAAGGCAGTTGAGTGTCACCTACAAATGTGACCTATCATTCTCTTCTGTCATAGTTTCCCTTTTTTCCCTTCTCCGCTTTCCCTTCTCCTTCTCTACTCATTGCTTACCTGAAGGAAAGGAGGACCATAATACACTCAGCATGTAGGAAACAGGTTACTCCGCTGAGCAAAGTAAGCCTGCTCTCTGCAGCTTGGCTTGCACGATGAAAAGGTGAGGAGCTTAGATCCTTGCTAGGATGAGTCAGATTAGATAAACTTTCTATTAGAAAGATGAGTGAAGCTGTGGGTTGTATTGCCTGAAGTCTCCACTCCAGGAGGCCTTTGAGAGCAGGTCAGACAGATATCTGTCAAGAGGTGTTTGCCTGCACTCAAGGGAATAGACCAGGCAATCTTGCAAAAATCCTATATTTTTGTGATGCTATTGTACATGGACAAGCGTGCTTTTGTACACATTGTACATTTACAAAAGTGACCAGGTATAAGTGTGTGGGGGAGATGAGATTGTATAAAATGTTACAGGTGATGTATTTTAGGACTGGTAGCCTAGTTTTCCAAAGGAGGAAAAGTATTACTGAAACAGGGGGTTTCTGGTGGAACTTTATTTGATATCCTGCAAAGCAACTGGTGGACGGAAGTGGTTAGCACCAGTGATCAGGGAAAGAGAAACCAACAAAGAACAACCTTCCTTCCAAAGCCTCAACTTTGGTGCTCATTTATGGCTCTTGTGAAGCAGCTCTGCCCTGCAAAGGATGAGAGGAATTCCTGGACTCTCAGCTTGCTAGGTCTATCCCCCAAAGCTGCGGCAGCCTGGCACGTCTTTGCAGCCTCCTCACCACCTGTGGCTGCTGGAAGCAGCTGGCAAGACTGTCACATTGCCAACAGTGCTGCTCCGATCCAGCAGCCCCTGACCTCCACCCTCTGCACAGGGTAAATGGCTCTCCAAGAGCGGAATGCTCCTCCTGGCCATTCGCATGTGAAATGCCAGCCAGCTCCTGATAAAGTGTGTCTTGTGGCGTTCATGTCATGCCATGCCTCAGGCACAAGGAAAGGCTGAAGGATACATAGGCATTTGGCCTGGAGAAGAGCAGAGGCTCACAGGGAATTGCCTAACCTTCTTCAAGTATACCAGCAACTCAAGACCACCCAGCTTGCACAGAGCAGCATTTGTTGGTAGTTCTCAAATAACTTGATGAAATGCTTTAACTGCCATGATCTCTGCTTGCAGTTTGGATAGATGGGCTGAAATATCCATATTCACCTAACAATCTGGGCTTTCTGATCCCTGTTCCAATGAGTTAATCACTTTGTATAGCTTTGGCCTAGTGTCGCACAGTTTTAATCCTGTCTGAATCCTTCTGCCAATTGGTGTGACCCCTCTGAAGACCTAGAAACAGCCCGCGAGAGAGCTTGAGGCATGGTGACTTCAGTAGAGTGTAGTCTGTGTCAACCTAGGCCTTTCATCCTTTTATTCTTAGTCAAACAGAAAGGAAAGACAGAGAAAAAAAGTGACTGATCGCACCTACAACTCCTTAGTAACTCATAAGTGGAAATGAAAAAGCCCCAGCTACACTTTCAGAAATGGATATACATCATATTATAGCCCGAGCATGGGAGAGAACGACGCTGAAGGAGTAAAGGGGTATTATTGTTTGCGGAGTATTTTCCAATATGTTTGGGGCCTGGGTTGTGATACTTGTGCCTATGGCATAGTCCAGGCTAAGCTTCTACTTGATGCAAATAGAAGTGTCCCAGATTGGCCATCAGTAATTTGAGCTGTTGGCCTGGAAAAATCCATGGCAAATGCCTGAACTCGACCACAGTGCAAAGATTCAGGTGCAAAGATTGGCTGGGACAGTCCTGCCAGCAGGATCCTACCTTTGCTGGTGTGCCCAGGATTGTCTTCTGTTTTCCTTCTCCAAACATCCTTGGAAATGAAGGTCCCCATGTTCAGCTGCCAGTCTCCAGGGAGGGGACATATCCCACACCAAATTACCTGCATAGGTAATTTGTCCCCATTCACATGACTAGTTATAGGGGATACATCTTTTGTAACCCAGCTTTTAAAATGTATTTATTTTGGAGTATGCTCGCCCTAGCAAATGCATGTCAGTGGAAGGCAGCGTGGTGAAACACTCTCCTGCTGCTGCTTTGGCAAATGCTGTTTAGGTTTGAATTCTTCCTCAGTTTTTCAAAGTCTCACAGTTTATGAGTAAATGTTCAGCAGTGCCGTTTGTGGGACTAATGAAGTAACGTGACACTTTATTGTAACTCTCCACTGTTAAACTTTGTGTAGCAGGAGGCAGAGAGCATGCTTGTGTATATGCTCCTATGAATGTAAATGGAAGATGTGCCGAAGACAAAAGTGTGTCTTTCACATTCTGTTGTATTTTGGACATCTGAAGGGTGTGAATTAGCATCACCCTTTTTTTCTGTTCTACCTTCTAGAAGTGATTATATTCTCAGAAAAGGCTTTTCCACTTCCGGGATGTCTTTTATCACCTGCAGTTTACATATAAGGAAAATAACACCAATCAGAGGAAGAACCAGAGGACAGTGTAAGTTAGGCAATTGGAAAGAAACTTTGCTGCTTTGTTAAAGTAATTGCTTTGTGCCTGCAAAGGTGGAGCAGGGTTGGAGACCATAATATTCTTTAATGAAGCATGGAAATATATGGTGAAGTGCTTGCTTTTCTGCAGCACCTGTGATCTATAGAGTGAATAAAAAAATCTTTGTTAGCCATTTAAAACCAACTCATTATTTGAAAGAAACTCCTCTTTGTTTTTAGTAAGTGAGATAAATGCTTTTCTTGTTCAGACACATGGTAGAAATGATTCTTAGCAATCTTTTTTCCCCCCTTTTTTTCTAAAAATAAGCTGTGACTCTCAAATCATCTGCCCCCAATTTACTCCTTTGTGACCCTAAGACCCTGATCTGTCAGATCTGTCCACATCTGTGCCCACCACTGAAGAATGTGGCAGATTCAACACAACATATGGCTAGAGCTGTGCATATGATATTCATGGGAAATGGAAGAAGCATCACCATTTCCTTCGTACCAAACACCTCCTTGAGCTATTTGTGCCCTACACTCACAGAGATTCCAGGATTTCGCTCTGCCGTGAATTACGGTCAGCAGCAATTGAAGTTTCAGTGCAACTGTTTGCAGATGCCTTTCTAGGGATTTCGTTAAGACATACATTAGTTGCTGAGCTTTTCTAGTAAATAAATGAGCTTATAAAATAAGGCATGCTTTCAAGCCCTAGCACCATACTGAGGATGTGGCAAGACATCTCTGATTAAAGAATTAATTTTACATGCTACTAAGTTTATCCTATTTCCCTCTAAATATCCACTTTCTCTTCTATGCTTCTTAGGGGAAGGGGTGGGAAATCTTAGAGACTTAAGCTTTTGCAAGGCTGTAGATCAGGCCAGGATTGAAAAACAATTTGCAGTGTTACATATCTTAAGCTCAGTATTACCTGACCTGTGACACCACCTCTGGTTTTCAGAGCTTGGGAACACAAAAATGCCAGATGGCTTTAGAAGCTGTAGGAGCTGCTCTGCTCCCCAGAGTTGTCCTGGTTTGGGGTGTCTGAATATAGTCAAAATTGGGCCACCTTTTCTTAGGCTAGCACTATTTGGGGTGAGATGCACGGGCACATTAGCACTTCTTCACACCTTCCCACCTCTCCTCTGAGCCCAGGTAATTGTGAGCAGGGTCATAGCCCACCACAGACGCAAGCCAAACCGCAGCTGAAACCTCAGCAAAAGGAGTTCACAGTAAGTCATTTCAGCTCGTTTGTCTCATTTGAAGGACATACATGTTGCTGTTTATTGTCATTCAGCTGACGTGTGCTAATCTCTTAAAAAGTGATAATCCAAATGTGTTTTTAAACTTGGGATGTAAGGAAGTTTTATACTAGTTTCCCATATTAGCAGAAGAAGAGCTGTCATGGTATAATATAACTATATGCACACTTGGGATTGTTACTGTTAGAGTGGTATAGGCTAAAACAAAATCATCTCTCTAATGGAAGTAGGTACACTGTTACAGATGTGCATAGCCTAAACTCTAGAAAATAAGGCCCAGGAGCCTGCAATTCTATAACCCCAGGGCAGAGAATTGTTTTGCACTTTACTTAGGTAAATTTGGTGTGATTCATGCTTCTCCGCTATTCTCCCTCTGGGAAAAAAAACCTTGTGTAGTTACAACAAATGCCTTAAAATAGAAGGGCATGACTTAACAATGTATTTTTTCAGCTTTTTTTTAGTAAATGAAGAGAAAGGTAGTGCTGCCGGGAGAAGTGGAATGAAACAATGTCAAACCATTTTTGAGTTTTGCAAGCTCTCTCTTGCCCAGGAAGAATGTAAATTGCTGCTTAATTGTTGACAAAACAGATGGTTTTGGTAGATTTTAGGTGGGAAGGAATCTGTGACTCTAACTCTCTTTGTCTCTCTTGGAATATAAAGAGCTTATGGACCCCATGTTTGTAGAGGTACAGAGGCATGCTCAGGGTTGGAGGGCCCTAAAGTGATGGTGTTTTACTGGTAAAGGCGGACTCCGCCTGTGAGATGGGTGATTTGTACCATTTAAATGCGGATGTAGGTGTGGGTCTGGCTTGGAAGAGTCAGGACGGCTGATGCCTGCCCAGACAGAGAAACCTGGGGGTCAGCCCCAAGGGGCACAGTTCAGCCCTGCAGTGAGGGCTGACAGCTGTGACCACGTGAAGTTTCCAAGGCTTGAGCTCTCCTAGGAAGGCTTTGGACTAACATTTTAAGGAAGACTGAGATCGGGCCTTTGGGTGCAGGCATACCCTGCCCCAGGGCTTGCCGGCTTTGTTTGCATGCTGCTGTCTGAACAAAGATAATGGGACTGATCCGAAGCCAATGTGGAGGCAATCGCAAGTCTTTCCTTTGTCTTCAGTGGGGTTTGGATCAGGCCCAAAGCTCATAAGCAGTTTTCCACCAACAGTTCCCGGCACTTATGTCAGTCACTGGCAAAAAGGGAAGGGATAAATCCAGCATCGGCTGTTTCAGATGCCAGGCACATTCTGGGTGTGTGAGCGTGTGTGTGTGTGTCACAGTGGTATATATACTCACAGAGTCTGTCCTGGTTCCTCCTAAATTACATGACAGCTTGCAAAGGGCAGGCTCCTACCGGTCTGCCTCCAGGACCGACCTCAAAAGATTTCTCTCTGAAAGGAGCCGGGAGGATCTACACAATGCGTGAGAAAGGCTTTTTCAGGAGCAGCTGTCCTAGCACGAGAGAGGGGAAGGAGTTAGGGCGGCTGCCGCGTATCTGGGCTGGAACGCGAGGTTGAGTGTTTCATCAGCATCTGAGAATGTAGGGCAGCAGGGAAGGTAAGTCCAGGCGAGATGCTTCTCCTCCCAGGGGGCTAACTTCACTCTTTACTGCCTGTTTGCTTTGTCTGCAAGGCACTGGAGCAGCTTTCGCTCCCGGGGAGGGTGGTCTGCGAGAGGGATCCAAGCTCACACAGGTCAACGGCAGTCTCTCGACTGCCGTCAGTCACCTCTGGACGGAGCCCTGCCTGTGTTCGAAACATGGGCGTTCGTTTACCGCCAGCGTTAGCCAGTCCCAGCTGTGTGAAGGGGGAAGACCCACGGTGGGGGGGGGGCGTGAGGAGGGAAAGGGGAAGGTATTTTTATTAGGAAAAAGGCAAGCAGAAGGAGACACCCCTTGTCTTTTTTTTTTTTTTGGCATGCAAGGGAAGCTTTTTTGTGGACTGGAGGTCAGAGGAGAAAGATTTTAGGCTGGATCTTTAATTGTGTGTGTGTGTGTGGTTTTTTTGTAAGCCTGTTGTTTGGATCTGCTCTCTTCCCGCACCGAGAGGGGAGCCCTCCTGCCCCCCCCCCCCACACCTCGGCCATGCTGGAGTGAGGTGGAAGCTCCTCTTTCACCTGCAGAATGGTTCTCAGAGCAAGGTGCCGGCGGCTGGGATTTCCTGATGCAAAATGCAGCAGGAAAGCTGGGCTCCCCAGGCCAAGGAATTAATGACACTGTTAGGGGGGAATTTGAGTTTCCACATCAGTACGAAAAGGAACTGGATACCCGAGGCAATAGACCAAAGTCAAGCTATAAAGTAATTACATTTCTCCCTGTGTTTCATGTGTTTGTTTAATTTTAGTGTTTAAAGGGAAAGGTTTCCTGAGAGCGCTGTGCCAGCAACTCTAAAAAATAATTGTGTGTCTTTCTTTAACATATATTCTGGCAGGAATATTCTGCCTATATTTTTGGCAGAGGCTTTTGCTTTATCATTAGTCTTTAGATGATGGTTTTAAGTCTGACCCGAGGTCAGCAGGAGAGCAGAAGCACCACTCCTAGACTGTCACCTCTTTCTCTCGCCCTTCATCTGCAGCACACAGGGACAGCCTGGTAGCCCTTGCCAGGATAATCCCAGTTCCTGTATGCAGGAGGCAAGAGGAGTTTGCACAGCGATCTTTTGGCATGACCGCCCTCCTGGTTGCATTACTGTCAGTTTGGACCCAAGCGTGTAAAGCTGCAGACCTTTAAAGCGAAACAGGCTTAGGAAGACGTCAGGCCAGCTCTTTGCTTTCTGCCCTGCTCTCTTTCCGGGTTTCACTCCCTCGTGGCGTGCTGCACCTGCAGCTGGCTCTGGGGAGCCGGGGATGCTCTGTCTGGGGACTGGTCCCACACATGAACAGAGTGAGCCACTCTGCTCTCTAGATGAGCTCCCGGGCAGCAGCAGCTGCCGGCACCACTGCGTTGCTGCTGCCCAGGGTCTGCAAGGTGCCAAAGGGGAGAGCAAGTGCTGAGAGATGCTCAGGGCCTTTTGCCCTCCTCTGCACGCTCGCAGGAGCCTGAACTGGAAATTGGTCCTGTAAAACCACCTGGCTTCCCCTTTTCTGCTGCCTGCCCATGACAAGAGGCTGGGTATGCCCCATCTGCAGCTCCAGCTCCGGGCCAGTCATCCAAAACGCAGTGCGGTCCTTGAAGGGAGGCTGAGGAGATTTTCTCCAAGATTTGCATGTTTTACTGGTGCTGCTCTCTGCAAACGCTGGTTTTCAATGGTCTGCATGAGGCTGTGGCAGTGCGAGCACAGCCCATGGACATGCGGACACCATGCCGGAGCCTCCCTGCTCCCGTTGAAGTGCCACATTGCCATGACACTTCTTCCTCCCTTGCCGTGCTGGAGCGGAGCCGGCCTGTGGCTGTGTCCTCCGTTTCTAAGATTTATTTACTCTTCTGCTAAATATTTTATTAATCCTGTCGCTCTGCCTTTTGGCAGAGCTTCTTTCCACTGCCTCTTTGCGCGGTTGTGACAACTGCTGCCTGATGCTGGGCTCAGGGTTGTCAGGTGAACCACGGGAGATCGCCGTTTGTCAGCTGTCAAAGAAACCTCAGCCCCGATAGAGGGAAGAAAATGCGTGGCTGACACAAGCCGTAGGTGGAGAACTGGGGCAGGTCACCTCTCCCAGTGTAATAATTAGAAGCATATTGTTTGCATAGCTTGGAAGGCGAGCCATTCCTCTTCTCGTATGCAAAACCGTGCATAAACTCTAGCACACTGTAAATATACTGACATGCTGTGTGTGTTAACTCACCATTCAAGGATTTGAGTAGCACGGGAAAGAGAAAAGGCCAATAAGTGGGCAAAATAAAAAGAAAGTGGCAGGAAGAGCTTATCCCTTAATGCAAAAGTCAGTCATTTTCTAGATTAAAGGTATCCTTTATTTGGTGTAACAAATATTTGGTGTAGCAAAGCAGGAGAAAACATATGCAGGGGTAGAATGGAAAGGAACTGTTGCAAAAGCACGTGATTGAGTGGAGTGACATGGAGAAATGGCACAGCTGTTGTCATGTTTGCTGAAATAGTGTCTGGCTCGCAGTTAATATTTGTAAAGTAAGTTGAAGATGTGAGTTACTGTGCGGAGCCCTGTGCAGACAGAGATCCAGCCCGCTCCTTATTTACAGTCATCTAAATCTTCAGCTCACAGAAAGGAGAGAGCGCTTTCATTTCACGGTGAATTCAGAATGGGTGGAAAGGTTTGTACCAGCATCTCTGGAGGAAATGGAAATCCTTTATTCGTGGAACTGCGTGGTTACTAGAAGGGCAAGTTTCTCTGGCAGTATTCTAGCGGTATTCTCTAACCTCGCTCCACAAAGCTGCCCCTTCTGGGCACCAGCTGTAGTGGTGGCTTTTTAGATTCGCTCTGACTGAAATTGCAGTGCTTTTGAAAGGTATTTGGGGATATGAGGAAAACGCTTAATCCATGTGATTGAAATAATTTGATAAGATTTAGAGCCAGTCACTTATCACAGCTAAGCCTGCACATAAACAGCTCTGTGGGACCTCTGTGCAGCAGGGATATATGCAAAAGTTCCTGTCAGGAATGCGAAGTGCTTATCTAAGCCAGATCTGCATTTGTGCAATGCAAAACTGACTGTAACTCATGCTTTTCTATAGAATTGCAGATCATCTCTAAGTGTTATTGAGATAATTGGGATATTCTGAGCCAGAGTGTACTGCTAAAGGTGTGTCTTCATATTTCTGAAGCAGCTGCATATATCATTGTTAGGCAGTTCTGGAAACAAAGAAATGTGCAAGGTTTCCACAGTGTTCAACATATGCGAGAACAGGAACGCGGTATTAGTTAACCTTCTGCCAGCGAAAGAAACTGGAGATGCGTTTGTCCTATCAGATGGCTTTGCTGCTGTATACTGGCTTCAACGGAAGCTCCTCAAAGCAGAAAGATGTGAATTTTACTATTCTCTATGCCCTGCTCCAAGTACTGTGCTTTTTTACAAAAGAAGAACTTTAGAGATTTTCAAATACTGTTTACCTGAAAAGTGAAAAGGAAAAGCTGGTTAAATTGCCTGCTTGGCCTTTGTCAGCTGGGTCTGTTATAAAGCATGTCCTAATGGCTTTGAGATATGACCACAGGGGCAGGTGAGGAAAGGCATAAGGTAAAGGAGAGAAGATCAGAGACTCGCACAGATATTTTAACGTTATTACAAGTGTGTCCCATTGAAAGTAAGTGGTGGGAGAGTGAAGGGGCTCAGCTGTCTGCTGTGTTATGCCCAAAGAGCTTAGGAAGTGAAACTGGGTGATAAAGTCGTTATGGCATATAGTTTTGGAGATTACTGAAAAATTCTAATATCTTCCAGAGTTATTTTGGATGTTAAACCTTATCCCGCAAGAACTTAAGCATTCAGTAATGTAAGAGTTGTCCTCACAAAGCTAGCATGTTTGAAATCATGGTTCCCTCCATGGGAAAGCCCACGGTACGATTGTTTTTGTGTGATTGTCCTGGTACAGAAATTGGCTTCACCAGCTCCCTGGGTTTGATATGAGTAGGTAAAGATGAAAGTTTTCTGAAGCAGTTGAGAAGATGCAGGAACATTTTAATGCCTGTCATATTTTAAGATGTGCAGTTCTCTTGGATCATGTTTTCAGTTGTGACTAATGCAAATAGACACAAAGCAGGTGTCTCATGCACTTACAAGCCTGTTTCCTTTGGAAGTTTTGGCAGCAGGGACTAAATTTAATACAAAGCCTAGATCTTTCTTGTTAGAAAAGTGCAGAATTAGAAAGAAAACCTGCTGCAATGAATCCCTAGTAGTAGTAATAGTGAAATAGTATCATTTCCTCTTATTGCTATCATATACCTAAAAAGAAACTTCCTTTCTGTTAATAAGCCTCTCCTCCTGCTCCTCTCCACCTCCAGTCAATTATCACTGCTTGGAATTTAAGATTATTTCTGATCTCTTGTCTAGACAGTGGGTTTTAATTTTCTGATATGCAAGTTTTCTGGCTCTTCTGCTTGCTGTTTTGCCTGCAAAACAAGTTGTGCACAAGTTGTGTTATGTTCATGGGGGAAGTGCTTTGAGTTTGCAGCTGAAGTCTCTGAGGCTGTAGCTGTGCTGCTGGCTGATGCTGCAGAGGATACAGGGGCGGTCTGTACCACATTAGATATAATATATTCTCAGATCACAGACCTTAGCAGTTGAGAGGGGACTGTTTCAGGGGGGTTGTGGCTGTTCTTGCCTCATAGGCGGAAATCCTTGCAGAACCGTCAGTATTGGCCTGCGTGAGTTGTGATTCCCAAGAGCTAAGAGGCTGTGACTGGAGCTCAGCTGTGAGCAGCCTCTACAGGGAGGAGAGGAGTGGATGTGCGTAGAAAAACTGCCCTGATGCAGAATTATAGTTGGTGAGTCAGACCTCAAAGTCTACCTAGCCTGGACCCAGTGGCCAGCAGCGGTCTTTAGCACATCTGAGCGAACAAGGTGAATACAGTGTGATCTCTCCTCTGAAGCATCTTCCCAGCAATTGCTTGTGATGTGATTTCCAGAGCCAGAGCTTATGCCTGAACCATAGTATTTACTGTCTTATTTACTGTCTGTAGATGGAGCTGTCCTCTCCAAATGTGTCGCATCATGTCTTGACCTCATTTATGCTCCTGGACTCTACAGCATCCTCAGGAAAGAGTACCACTAGTTTACCAAATGTTGCTGATACTCACGCATCCAGAGTTTTTCCAGGTTGGATTTTTTCCTCAAAGTCTTAGCCTCTGAGCTGTGCGATCCAATGGGAAGGATGGTTTTCAGTAACAGAAAATAGAATTTCTATTGCTCAAAGTTGTAAAGAACTGTAATTCTTAAAGGTTAAAAACAACTTAGCAACAGTATTGCTAAAATCACATGAGTATTTATGTTATTCACATGATTTTGTGCAGAACTGATTTCCAGTCAGAGGTTTTTTGGATAACAACAACATGAAAGTTTTGAGAGCAGACTTTGAATTTACTATTGCAGTTCACTAGACCTTTTGCATATAGTTAGTATATTCAGAATCATGCTATTTTGTAGTCTGACTGTTATCTCTGCCCTCTTGTTGCATCTTCTTGTCTTGTTTTCTAAGCCTGTCAGCTATTTCCACAAGATAGTAAAATGCTTTGCTGTTTGAAGTCCTGGCCTGGAAATACTGGAATTAAAGCTATATCCATCACCTTCATCCACTTCCCTGTATCTTTGTTTTATCTGTGCTCTTACTATATTATTTCCACACTACTTTGCCTCATTTTTTCCTCCTGCTTCCAACTTGCTTACTGATACCAAGTACCAAGTGTCCTCTTGGACCCAAACTCTCCCCAGACGTTGTTCCTGACCTCTCCCTGGTCCTTCACTCATTTCTCCTGCTTCCCAGTTGTGTTTTTGTGCTTTTCTCTTTGTGTGACTTGGGCAGTGAGGCACTATGGAGAACCTAGAGGCCGAAATGACAGAGACGGCTTGCTGGCTCTCTCTTCCTGGGCCCAGAGCCGCAGCCGTGTCCAGTAGCCAAGAAGGGAGTCATAGCAAGGAAAGTCCTGAGCAAGCCTGAGAAGCCCTAAAATGGAGCAAGATCAAGGCAGGCAGAATCTGTAGAGGTTTCTCTCTGAAAGGCTAATAAATCTTTAGTGGGATGTTTTCAAAGGCTTTTTACTTTGCCAAATTTGGATGTGAAAGGCACATCCCTGTTCCCAGGATGACACCAAATTTCCAGTCCCCTTTCCAGAGCATGGAGGCGTGAGACAGTCTCCAAAAAATAATTGTTAGAATTTGTTTTTATGTCGACTAAGCACTTTTCTCTAATCTTATTTTGGAAAACTGCCAGACTTTCCCCTCTCCCACCCTCCTCATAGTTTCCTAGAAAATTCTGCTGTAGGCAGACACCTGGTAAAGGGGAATTTTAGCCCAAATAGTTTAAATGTGATGAATGTAACCAAGAACAGGGACTTCTGATGGCAAATGTTAGGATATCTCTATTGAGTACTAACAGCCTTCTGGTACTCCTGTACTGTGCTGTGCAGCGTATTCCATTCAGTTTGGAAGCAAGACCTTGTGCTATAAAATTCATTACTTGTCATTTTGAGCAGAAGTAATGGGAGGTATAAAACCATTTTGTGGAATTCAAGGAGCATCAGTCCTGAGCGCAAATTGAAGAACATGGCAAGCACTCCCCAGTTTGTGCTTCAAGGTAACCCAGGCAGTGGACGTCTCCTTCTTGCAAATGCCATATAGTATTTTTCACTCTCTGCTGGAATACAACACTGCCCTAAGAAAAGCAGAATGAGGGCTGATGTTTTGAAAGGTGTCCAAGAGTAACAAAACTCAACTCTCCAGGGTTGAGTTTCGCCTCTTGTGTTTCTCAACCAGGGTGGTTGAATGTGTTACAGACCTATCAGAAATTTTGCTAGAAATGCACAAATATTAATCTACAGCCATTTCCTTTGCTTTCTTAAACATGAATGAGGATTTTTGTCTCTTTCTCCCCCTATAAATTGTTCATGGTCAGAGGGGGCATGTTCCGTGTCAAAGTCTTGACCGCCAGGATCAAACAAAAAACCCTTGTGAACTCAAAAGTGGAGACAAATAAATGACTATTACTTTTTTTTTTCTTTTGCCTGGAGTTAAACCTTTTCTCTGTCAACAATATTGACTTTGTTCACTTGGAAGGAAACAGAGAGAGAGCGAGGGAGATTTCTCTAGATGCTGCACAGAAAAAAACATTTTGGAAGGAGGAATGAAAAAAGACAGAGGTTACAGGAAATGGTAGACATTTTTTGTTGAATTAAACCATTAGGACTGACCCAAAAACCAACGGGAAAGAAAGGAAACAACTGGATACATTTAGGTCACAAGAACCAGCCAAACGGGGAGCTGAAACCAATTATCATAAATGAATGTTTCTCTTTTATTCATGACCACCATGTATGCTCCCATGATGCTCTTTGTCTTATTATAAAAACAGATGAAACTATTTCGTTTTGTTCTTATACTTATTAGCTAATGTAACTTTTGGGCAATTTATCAAACACTAACACATGTTGTGATTAATAAGCGCAGAGAATTAATCACTGCTGAAGCCCCTTAAAAACAGAGGGCGTCAGGTCCTTCTTAAATACATGTTTGGGCAGGATTATGTAACTTAAGCAGTGACATCTAGTTATGATGCATATTCATGCATTTTACACACTGAAAGATCCTTGAAACCATATGTTCAGGCGAGCTGTAATTAGTTGCTTACATTTCTACAGGGCTTTGCCACACAGTGGGCAAAATAAGGTCTGCTGCCCTAGACGTGCATGCTGGGGAGCAGGAGGCAGTGGAGAGAGCCCTTTCCCCAGCTGCCGTCAGGATCGGGGAGCACTATTTTGGATTTGAACCGTTGCTGCTGGACTTGAGAGGGGAGGAATTGCCATTGCTGTGGGCCAGGGAAGAGGGCTGGCTGCTCCTTTTGGACTCTTTATCGAGCCTGCTGCCCGCTTGAATCTACAGGGCATCCCAGGGAAGCAAAATGGCATTAAACCTGGCCATAGCAGCTCTAAGCTACTTGCCCACTTCCACCAACCTAGCACAGCCTCTAATGAGCCATAACTGGCTCTTAAGTGCCCCTAACCACTTCACTGAGGTTAAAATCGATTTCTAAATGGAGAAGAGGGAAGACGAAGGCAGCCAACATATGCTGCAGCCTTGCTGAGGTGAAGAGGAGCCACATCCGTAGGGGAGGATGCAGCTGAGGGCTGGAGCAGTTGGGCATGCCCCGTTTGTGGCTCCAGCTCCACTACTGGTACAGTCTGGGAGTGGTGAGGCAAAGATTCAGTGCTTTCCTTTAGGGTGGTCTGCCCCACAGGGAGAAGGCCTCGGTTTGAAATAGAGGGAGTTGGGAGAATATGTTCCAGCAGAGCAGTTTAGTGTTGTGTAAGGAAACGGCACAGGATTTAGGAGTGCTCTTTGCTATGGGTAGTTTTGTGTCTCTGTGACTGGGAGGGGTGGTGGGAGGTGGTCACCAAGGCACAAGCTTCTCCTGGATTGCGTAGAAGTGTCTCACAACAGAAGTTGAATGGTAGCTTTGAAAGGACTTGCTCTGGCCTGACTGAGGCGCACTGTTAGAAGTGTGATATGAAATACTTGAGAACATTTATACTTTGTTAAAAAAATACATATATACAAATAAGATGACCCTTGCAGGTTTTGAATTTGCATCCCAGCTCCAGGCAAGACCAAATCTTAGTATCTTCGAACATCACATGGAAAGGAAAGTCCATTGTTTGATTGCTGTAAAAATGAATAAATGTATCCTCGATTTTAAGCTTCAAAGTACAATAATGCAATTCGCTCAGGCTCCCCTTTAGCAGTTTGTTCCACTCAGCAAGCCACTTGCTGTGTCAACATCCAGTTGACTTCAGCAGGAACAAAGTATGTGTTTAAGTGCCTTTATTGACTAGGGAGGGACTTAAGCATGTGTTTAAATGCTTTCTAGAACTGAGGCACAAATGCTTGATTCTCAAAGCCCAGCAAAATAATGGAGCTGGTCTTTAGTCAAGCATAAATTCTAGGGCTCGCTACAGGGGTAACAGAGTGAAATTCTATAGTATGTGTCAGATCAGATTTTCATAATGATCCTAAAACCTCTGTATCTCTCTGTAGACTTCAATGAGATTTAGATCTTGCCCTTTAAAAAAAAGGGGGGGATGGGGAGAGAAAAGAAAAGCCATTATCCTCTCTGGTCAAGGCAACTGAATAAACTGTTGCTTGCTCATGAATAGCTGGGGAATGGAATTCATGCAAG
This sequence comes from Struthio camelus, assembly GCF_040807025.1. NCBI lineage: Eukaryota > Metazoa > Chordata > Aves > Struthioniformes > Struthionidae > Struthio > Struthio camelus. The sequence continues at coordinate 28,791,783 of NC_090949.1, forward strand.
TTTATGCAGCTAATTTGTCAACCGTTCAACAAAATATGCAAAAGGATGCTGCCAGGACTGTGTGTGTGGAAATACTCTGGCATTTAAAAAGGAAAAAACATCCCTAGACAACACCTGCTGGCATTTTCCACAAGGACAAGATATTTTGCTATGCCTCTCACATGTCTGCAAATTAACATTTTCCTTCCCAAACTAATCCTAGTGAAGAGTATTTATTTTTTAAAATAGACACATGTCACCAAAATGTTTTTGAAGTGTGTGTGTGTGTGTGTGTGTGTGTGTGTGTTAAGAACAAGTTGGCCCTATAGACTACATTTCTTCTGGGGAAGATAGACCACCTTCCTTTATTTCGAGTTTCCAAGTGAGATAGCCAGAAAAAGAAAATTAAAAGGCAGGCTTTTCGTTTTCGTGTTTCGGCAACCCTGATGTGGTTGCCGAGGCATTGCTTAGAAACACAAACATTACAGCACATATGGAAGTCTACTGTCGAGTGGAACTGAGTCCTAAAGCAACATGTTAAGTCGGAAAAATTTATGTTCATGCTAAAGCAGCAGTGTAGTAATCGGTTTCAATGGAGGTAAGAGGAATGTATCAGAGATGGAAATGGCTCACTCCCTTGGATGCAAGTATAGGAATTCAAACCTACAGTTTGGACTAACTGCATGAAAAGGAAGTTGTTTTTATCTGTGGGAGCAAATCAGGCGTGCGGCAATTGTGTTCCTCCATGTGTGTGTGTTTGTGTAGACAGAGCTGTATTTGGTGTGCCCACTTATGCACATTCAAAATGCCAGTTATTTACCCTTTGGTTGGATATAAATTAGGTTGTATAAATGAGCCTTGTTTGAGGCTTCCCTAGGATGTGGGAGGTGTAAGATCAAATCCCCACTTTGCCAAGGGTAGCCGTTCGGCTTACTTTAGAGGACTTGTCAGGGTGGCTCGTTTAGGTTCCCTTTGTAATCAGGAAAACTGAGACAAGTTTGTCCAGGCTGTGGTTCATCCTACCTGTTTTAGGATGGTCTGAATCATATCATGAAGGTGCCTTCTTTAACCAATTCAAGAGAGCCTGGAAAACTCACTTAGACAATATATGTCACCTTAAAGTGAATGAAGCCACATTAGATGGTTCCTCCCTTTGCATTCCCATTTGCCCAAAGCTCTTGGACATCTGGATCACACAGCTAGTTCAGTATCTAAATACCTGAAAAGAACCTGAAACACTTCTTGTTCCTTATAATTATGTGCATCAGTTTCCCATCTGTGAACTAGAACCTCCTTATCCAATAAGAAAAATGTTAGAATAGGTTTTAGAATATGCATAGATAGATGAATAGATAGATCTACTTGCCTTGAAAATGTGTCATCGCTTTTCTCTACCCCTAGAGAAGGCAACCCATCCAAGGCTGTCATGTTTTGGAGTCCTGGAGGAAAGTTTGTGGGCTGTGTTTATTAAAAATGAACAGCTCAACCTGTCCCTTCTCCCTACAGCCCCATGTCCCATTTCCCTGCCCTCAGTGGAGATAAATGCTTGCAATACCTGGGTTGGATGTACAGCGTAGCCTGAGTCTGGCTCTGGGCCAGCGTATGTCAATGTGTGTGCACCACGCACCATTACAAAATCAGCTGTGGCCAACTGGCCTGAGATAGCACCAATTTTATGCATGTTTAAAGGCCAGGAGATAATTAGAACCAACCCCAAAAATGCAGGAAATGTTTTCTTTCTTTAAGCCTGGTGTTCGAAGGGCCCGAGAAGGGAAAAAGCAGTTATGAATCAGTTCCCAAGCCGATGTCGAAGGCAGCTGACACCGCAGCCCTGGTGGGCCAGCCGCGTGGGACCGCGACGGGCACCGCCGCTGAAAGCTCTGCACAGCGGGGCGACGGGACAGCAACGCCATGGCAGAGGCAGCGGGGGCGTCTTGTGGTGGAGCGGGAGGTTTGGGGGACCTAGTGCACAAATTCTTTGAATCCTAGTTTTGTCAGCTCCACTGCTCAGAGGGTAGCTTGCTTTTTAAGTTGCTTATTGTTTCGGCCTACAGCTAATCCTCTAAGAAAGTCATTTCTGTTGCTTGTGGCTAATACCCTGTCCTGCATTGAGAGTTGTATCGCAGCAGAATTGCTGCTTAGTCAGTGGCTGTTTTTCAGCCAAAGAAACATCACGGGTTCTGCATTTTTATGTGTTTTTTTTTTTTTTTTGCATTTCTTAAATCCAGGGGAATATTTAAATGTCATTTTCGATGTACAATTCCTTGATTTTGCCCAATTGAAAAAGCCACCTATTTATTTGAAAAATATTTTTGGAAGCCTGAAGATAACCACGTCGCTCCCATGGTTTAAATGTTTTATATAAAACTTGTTATTACCATAGATCAATGGGATATGTACAGAATATGTTACAATGGGGCCTGTGTTAAGGATTTGTCAAGATTTCCATTATAAACCTCTATTTTCAAGGGTTTATAACTGAGTCATAAAAATTCATTCCAAGCTAAAACTTGGCAAACAAAATGTCAACCCAGGAGAGATTTTCTTTTACCAGATTTGCTTTAATGCTTTAAACTGATTTGTCTATTTTAAAATTATACGAGTGCCCTGGTTTATAGACTTTCTGTGTATACAGGGTGCGCGTGTGCATGTGTGCTAATATAACATGCATACCAGGGCAGAAACAATGTTAAAAGCACATTAGTGCAGCAAAGCAGAGTTCCAAAAAACCACACAAGATTAGAACTGGGGTTGGATTTGCAATTTGTGGAATTTTAAACACTGGGACACCAACTTTGGGCCAAGTCTTCAACTGCTGACTTCAGCTGGTTGGCGCTCATCTACACCAGCTGAGCTACTGCCCCTTCATGACACGATCAAATGCATGACATCTCAGGGCACCTGAAAAGGTGTCTATTGAAAATCAATGTGAATCTTGTCACTAAGGTCAGGGACGGCTAGAGTAGATTGAACATCATGTCAGGGTGCCTGGTATGGCAAGGAGGAGACGATTACCTGGTCTACCGTCTGGTGATGCTAGCTCCTGGCTCCCCTGACTGTCAAGGGGGAGAGGCTGGTGTGGCCATTAGGTGCCTGTATTAGATGATTAAAGTACAGCCCTCGTCTCTTCCCTGTGATTAAGGAGCCAGGATCCGGCATCACTGCATGGTAGGTGGTCTGAGTCGCACATCACTCTTTTGAACAGAGATGTCATCACTGACACCTACATCAGTATTAGGTGCCATGGTAGGTAGTTCGACTATTCCTCCCCCAGTGCTCTGGCTTGGGCTATGATAGACATGATCTGGCTCATCTCCCTCACAACTTGAAGGCTGCAGTTGCAGTAGTGCCTGAGGGAGAAGAGGAGACGCAGCTAGGCTTGGAAACAACCAGCCAGTCCAAGCTGCTGGACAGTCAGTGAAGAGGCAGAAGCACCTCAAAAGATGGTTCAGGGGTGGTCTAAGGCCATAAGTCTGGCCCTGGAAGAGCTATTCCATCCACTGACCATAGTGGGAGTCTCAGGTGACCGTGCTCCTTGCCTGTGTGTCCCAGCATTGGAGGAGGCTTTCTGTAGGGCTGAGCTTTAGGCAAAAGTGCCAAACTGTTTTCTTTGTCTCTGGAGGGAAATGCATGAGCCTGGGGAACCTTCCTCCTGAAATGCTAGAGCATGAGTTCCTTCCCCCAGTACGACTGGGACGCTTGTCCTCCCCAAGCACCTCTGAGCCCTGCTACGCTCTTCTCCAGCAGCTCCCTCTGGGCTGTTGCATGGAGATTGCTGCTGAGTCCCGCTTGCTCACAGGGTTCCTTAATTGAGGGCAGAAGTGTGTTCCCCTTTCTGCCATAAATCCAGCATACACACAAACACACTTGTAAGATATTTAGAAAGGCTCTACTCTGTGTATCTTAAATGTATGTGGTGGGGGGAGTAAAGAAAAGCAATAAAGAGCCTACATTATACCACATGTGTGAGCAAAGGGCTGTGGTTAACTCCCTTCAGATACATTTCAACCAGGGCCCCTTTGTAACAGCCCCCAGAAGACTACTGAAAGGTCGGCATCCATAGTTTTAAATAGGTCCATTTAAAAAATAAATTGTATTAGGGCATTTTCCTCTCCCCTCTGAAAACCAGAGTGACACAAATACCCGAGCATACCCGAGTGACACAAATAAAGCAAGTTGCAGCTGGCCGTGGCTTGCGTTGGATGTCCAGCGTTGCCCCGTGTGCCAGGGATGTGATCATGTGGCAGGTCTCTTATGGTTAAGACGCATGTGAGAGGGTGGCCACAGGTATCTCTGCCTGCCTAGCAACTGAGCTGCACCTGGGGAAAAGAAGGGTGATTTTGTGTTCAATGCACTGGATGCAACAACATCGGGTAGGTCAGTGAAAGTGTCTTGACTGGGTTGGGTGCAAGTAAAATCTTGATCTAAGTAGGGGAAAAATGGGATTACAAGCTCTTAGCTGTTTTTCCTTCCAGAATATCTTCACCTGCCTTATCTTCCCACTGGTAGGAGAGATAGCAAACCACTACTTTCTCTGCCCCTGGTAGAAATGAGGATGGCATGGGCCTTTACCTTTACTTAGGATGTGTTTATTTAGCATCCAGCAGCGCATATCTCTGCTCAGGGCCTGGAGACCGCTGCAGCCCTGTTAGAAACAATATCACTGCAAAGCATTCAGTTCTGAGCACACAGAAGATTAATGAGAATCAGATTGAGAATAAAGTGAGCTGACAATTGGGTTTTGATTTTCCAAAGTGCTTTTTGGATGAAAAATGGTTTCTCTCTCCTCCCCCCCGCTTTTTTTTAAGCTGGATGAAATTTTACACAAAGAATGACACTATTTATTTGCATTGGCACCTTTTCCAGATCAGCCCCCAAAACATTTTAAGTCTAGGATTGTCGATTTTTCACTTGTCAAAAAAACAAAACAAACCAGAGTAGAAGTGATGGGTTTGGCTTTCGCTGTGTGTGTTGTGAAAAGCAAATAAACAAAACAAATATTTTTTCTAAGTTTTTAATGGAAAATCTAGTTCCTATTTTTACCACAGTCACTAATTAAGAAAGCTAAAAGAAGGACGCTTCACCCAGTGACACACAGCATTTCCTTCTTTCCTTATAGTTAGTCGGACTGTTTATGAGCATGAGAAACGTACCTTAAACTGTCTTCATGTTGTTTTATTTTTACTGAATGCCAGAGAATTAAACCATTAGATCAGCAGAGGCGAGATCTCACTTTTCTGCTGAACTCAAATGAAGTCAGAAGTAAAACAGCTTCTCAGAGAACAATATATCCACAGTGGAGGGAGCCGGGTCACCTTTTGGGGAATTTAAATGAGTTCTTATTGAAGGGGAATAAATTTTTCACACATTCCTTTGCATTAAAGAGGGGTCAGAGACTAGCATCAAGGTGAGCCTAACCTCGGGAAAGATACAAAGGGGATTTCTGAGCTGCTGGCAGAAACGTCTCTCCAGTCTGCCAGGAGCCAAAATGCTACTGCTGGAAAAACAGCAGGCAGGGCTGAAATCTGGGTCCAATGAAGGACCAGCAAGAGGAGGCTGCAGAGCAGGGTCATGCAGGGGGAAAGATAAACAGCATCCCCTGATCAGCGTGGTCAAGCCCATTACAGAAACAAGGCTGATGATGGGCATGAATAGACGCAGTCAGACAGTAGGGACAGGACAGTTCCCCCCTCACAGGACCATGGCAGTATCCAATCCATGATGTAAAGATCTGGTACTCTTGACCATGATTTGTTATGGTTTAGAAAACTATATGAGCTTGGCAAGTTACCAAGTCCTCTGTGTCTCAGTTTTCCCACCTGTAAAATGGGCTGTCACCCAAGGGAAAGTGCTGTGGGGATTAGAAATGGGGGAGGAGAGAGAGAGACGGCAGCTTGGCTTATCTGAGAGCTAATTTTGATTAGTCTCAGTCAGAAACCGCAAATACTAATGCAGTGGATTTTTTTGAATATACTGGGCATTGCTAAACTAACAACAGAGAGCCGTCATTTGTATAGTGCTTTTCTGATCTGCGTTGTTCCTCAGAGGTGTTGCCAGATGTATTTAAGCAATGAACTTGCAGAAATGGACTTCACAAGTATGGCTTTACTCATGCTAGAGGACTGGGGAATGACAGTTCTGGGGTCTCTCTGCTCCCCTCTGAGAGTGAAGGACTGAATTGTGATTTTGTGGGTGCCTGGGAGCTGATGCACTGCTGTCCACTCCCAATGTTGGACCCATGGCGTAAGGGTGTCCCCGCTTTGCTCAGCCTGAACCCAGCTCGGTTTGACCTGCCGTACCTCCAGGCACTGTGGGGGGAAGCTCGTCCCCTTTCCAGCCGTGTTCCCTCATGGTTGAGGGGTGTTCACTTCCCTGCCCACGGTGCAGAGGACAAGGGGTGGCAGGGCCATGGGCAGGAGGAGGTTGGCAACCCTGCTGAGGCTCTGGGGGGTGCAAGTGGGAGATAATGCATAGCAAGGCCTCTCCAGGAACAGGCCAAAGTGCCTTTTGGGCCTGGATTCATTTTACATCTCGTTCCTAAAATAGATACCTAATTACCTCAGGCTCTTCCTAGCATTAATGAGGGACAGGCACCTCCAGAGGGCAATTCAGACCTGAGCTAGCCTCCACTGGCTAGCAGAGAGTCCTAATTCCGTTCCTAATTTAGACACCGAAGTGGAGAGCCTCACATTTGGTGTGAAGACTCTCAGTCTTGGGATAAGCACAAAAAAAATGTTAAATCTTGCACATATCCTGCTTTGCCAATAGCACACAGAAAGGTTGACTTTTCTGGAGCAGGCACCAGTACCATACAAAGGACCTATCCTCTCCCTGCCTTGTTTAACACATCTTCTAGGATAAGTTGGGGGGTCCGTGGAGGCGAGTGGTGCTGATCCGAATTCCCCATCCAAGGATCTGGTTCCTTTTCTATTATAACATTATTTAAAAAGGGTGTGGGGGAGCAGTGGGGAGACAAGGAAAATATTTGTATAAGAAAACTACACTTTAAAAGATAGCTTAAAACTGGGATTAATAAGTCTGCTTTTATGGAAGCATTTCTACATGTTGTAAAACATTTTTAAAAACATTGTAAAAACTACAGAGTTTCACATTAAATATGGCTGATTTTCTTTATAGAGCTGACCTGCTTCCCAGAGGTGATGTATACACACCATATGACACAGGGGTTGCTAGGGTAGGCAGTGTTTTTACATTGATTACTGTAGTAAATAATAATGTAAAACCATGTATAAATAGGGAGTTCAATCCAGAGCTGCCCCTGGGGTCTGCTGTTCTTTACACATGGCCCATTTTTCATCACTTGTGTGATTATTTTATTTTATTTTTTTGGAGGAGGAGGGAAAGGGGGAGGGAATGTGCTGGGCTCATTTTTTTCTTTCAGCTCAGAAGAACATCTCCTCGCGGGTCAGTTGTTGAGCAGAGGCCAAAATACTGGTTAATGCTACAGGGAAATTGTTTCCTCAGTAGTTCGCAGAGGTATAGAGGAAAATGACAAGAAGGAGCTGAGGTTTAGAAAGGTGGAAGAGAGGCATGATTGGAAGAAGCATGCTCTGTAGTTTAGAGATTGAGGGAGACGCACAAATGTTCTTTAAATATCCCAAAGGAGCAGAAAGAAAGCAAATAGGCTGTGCTGCCTGCCTGCTGCAGGTAGCTGGGGAAGTGGCGAACTTCAATTGTGGAAAGGCAGTTTCATATTTTTCAGAAAAACTTTTTAACTGTGAGGACAGTGAAGCACTAGAAGTGGGTGCAGGTACCGCACCTTGCAGAGTTGAGCCCCATCGCCCCAATAAGCTCATTGCCAAGAGGAGCTCTGGGCAGGCAGAATGATTTCAGTTCCCGTTTGATGCAAACACAATTAACTGCTCCCTAAAAATACACTCTGACTGTATCGCTGACCTGAGGCAGGGCTTGTCCCAGCTGGAGGGCAGTGAAGTGGAGACCAGGACTTTCCCGGCTGGTCTAATAGCCTCCGTCCCCCGTGAAATTATTGGCCAGTACTTAGCGCAATTTGTTTCATTTTGCAATTATTCTTCAGGGGAATTTTTATAAGCTCCTGTAATAAGTCACTTCTACTGGGTTCCGGAGAGGAAGTGAACTCCATTAGAGGCAGAAAAATTACCCTAGCCTCCCCTCTAGGTTTGTTCAGGGTCTCAACAAAGTGCTTTCCCTAGTCCCGTGTAAGTATATATTTATGTGTGTGTGTGTATGCATGTGGAGGAAGACTGTATGGAAGGCCATGTGTGTGTTTGTGTATGCTTATATAGTCCCCCATATTTTTTAATATATGTATATGTGTATATATGACTTCTACTGAACTTCAGGTGGAAGATTGTCAGGTTTTGGGGCTGAGGAGCACAAACTACGGCTGAGCTCCCTAATGTTGCTGCTGCCAAGATGTGCCTTGAGCAACCAATTGCTCATGCTTGTTGGCTTTCCTTAAAGGTCCCATGGAGGGGACTTCTGACACCTCTGTGAAGATGCCAGACCTGAGTTCTTGTAGCAGCAGAGGTTACAACCCTTTTTTGCTCTGTGGTGTGTTCATCACCAGCCTCCTGCTTCCCCAGTCCAGCCCTGGGTCTGTGGCCCTGTGCTGCCTTTCTAGCCCATCCACACGGGCGCATAACCCAGGTCTGGGCCACGTGGCTTCTCCTTCATGCAGAGCGGTGGGGGGCTGCAGTGCAGGTGCGCAGGTTTCCAAATCGACGGCCATGGCTGTGCTCCCGCTCCACGGGTTTGCCGTCCGCCCTCCAAGCGCTGTGTTGTGAGCTGACCTTCCTGGGGGAGGTTTTCGAACTGTGGGATCCCCATGGGACTGATGAGGGTCATCAGATTTCATAGACGGCCGTTCTCTCGGGCTTTTCAATACAGATAAAAATGTCAGCTGCAGTCAGCGCTGTGAGGATGTAACGCGGGCACAAACAATTCGCGTGCTGCAAACAATGCACTGCGCCATTTCCACATAAGCGAAAACAACACGTGTGCACACACGCAATAAACATGTCACCCTGTTTCCATACAGACACACAATGCGCTGCACACAGGCACACGCACACACAGAGGCACACACACGCTCTTCTTCCAGATTCCAATAGAGCTGCAATTTTTAACTATCTAAATTAAAAACAGATATGATCCTCCGGTGGGGAGCTGCCAGCAACTTTCCCCCTAACTTTTCTTTCTCAAATGCATTGGGGAAAAATATGCAGTCCTCCAGAGGGGCAAATGGTTTCTCAGCGTGCAGTAGGGTTGGGGATGGGGGTGGGAGGAAGGCGGGGGGACACGGGGAGGAGAGGGAAGGGGAACGCGCAGAGTTGCTTTCTAGTGACAGAGGAATCAGCAGCTTAAGTTAATAAAGTCGAGACCAAAGAGAACTATTTGGCGAGTGTGGAGGAAGTCAGGGATTAGAGAAAAAATAGGAGCCCAGCAGCAGGAAATAGCATGGCAGCGCAGCGTCGCTGGAGGGAGAGCGGAGGACAGGCGGGCGGCAGGAGAGCCGGCCGGTGCGGAGCCGCGCCGCGGGGTGCAAGCGCCGCAGGGGAGGCCCCCGCGGCTCTAAATCACAGCTCTGCTGAAAGCGAGCCATCTCTTATTCATCAAAACCTGTCTCGGGAGCCAAAACGTCTTCCTAAAACGATGCGACCTATTTTAGGAGCCAGTTTACCAATGGGGATGTCGTCTGTGTTTTGAGGCATGTTCAGCAGAAATTTAAAAAAGGAAAAAAAAAAAAAAACAAGAAAGAGAGAAAAAGGAGTACTTGGAGGCGTGAAGGGCGGTGGGACCCTGGCCCGAGAGAGGGACCGCAGGGCAGTGGGGATGCGGAGCAGCGATTTCCCGCAGCCCCGGAGCCGCCTGCCCGCGCGCGCAGCCCCATCCGGCCGCGTTCCCGGCCGGCGGGAGCCCTGGGCAGCCCCTTTGAGTGACAGCCCGGGGCCCCGTGCGCGTTGCCGCCTTGATGACTTTTTGCAACTGTCGAAGAAGCTTAGCAGATAAGCGCACAACAGTTTTTATTATTCTAAGAGGCAGAAGCCTCGTCTTAGCGAGCAGTAACAAATACGGACATTCACGACCAGGATTAGAACTAACTGCACTGGTGGGCAAGGGCCAAAGGCAGCGCTGAACTGCAGTGTAACCCAAAACCTCCACAGCTGTTTTCATTTTCCTCCCTTCAACACAGTCCCTGTGTGGTACTTCGGGGAGAATTATGAAAGTGGCGTGTAATTCAGAGAAGTAATGTCTTTTTTTCTCTCTCTCTCTCTCTCTCTCTCTCTCTCTCTTTTTCTTGGAGTAATGAAAATTGCTGTGGTAGATCATTTTTGATTCAAGGGAAATATCGAATGCTATTTTCTGCGTGTGAGTTAGATAACAATAGTTTGGACCCAGCGCTGTGTTTGAGAGGGCCCTGCTGCGTTTGCGGCCCGCCGTCCCTCGCTCCAGCCCCTGCGCGGGGGCGGGTGGGGAGCGGAGCAGCGTTTTCCCCCCAATGCTCTAAATCCTATTACCAAAAAAAAAAAAAAGGGAGAGAGGCGGATAGCTTAAAAATCCTGTGCCTCGTGCAAATGAAGATAGTGACTTTAGGCTTTCACGGCCTGAACTGGACTTGCAGGTTTGATTTCAGTACAAAGCCTGGTTTGTAAAAAGCCCGGCTCCAAAGAAGGACTCTACTGCCACGAATCCCTGCTGGTTCCTACAGGCATTTGGATGGGAATCATTTAAAAAGCGTGAGGCCACATCCTCTGCTGTATCCTAGTGATTTACACCAGCCCAGAGGATGGGCTGCCTACAGGAAGGACAGATTGTTTTATTTCTGTCGGACAAATCCTCTCCTGATCTAATACCTTCCACTTTGCAAGAGTTATGCCAGCAGGGAATGTGACCATCTCTGTCTTTTTGACAGAAGTGACAAAACTGTGGTCCCTCTAACCTGTGAAAATTGCTGGGACAGTTTTCCAGAATGTTATATATTTTCTCACTGAAATCTCTTAACTTTGCATATCCTAAAAATCTAAAAAAAAGTCTTCTGTTCAAGTGAACTAAAATATTTTGTTTCAAGCATTTTGAGGCCTCTTCTTTCCATTTTAATGATTTCTTAAAACCAGGTATAACTTAATTTTAAATTAAGGATATTTTAAGCCAGAAAAAAATGCATCTTATCTGTCAAAATATTTTACTTCAACATTGCCAAAGTTTTTATTTAAAAAGAAAATCAGTACAGGTATTGAAAAATTTCATTTTCAACTTATCCTAATCTTATCCTGGAAAAAATATCCAAGTTAATACAGTAGCATTAAAAAAAAAAAAGAAAGAAAAGGCTGCCACATTTTCCCCCTTGGAAATATTTTATCTCTAGTGAATATTAGGAATAAGTGCTGAAAAGTTAAATTTCTTGCCTGAAATTGTTAGGATTGTTCAAAAACCTTAGATAGCTGTTGCATCTTGTTATCAAACTCTGTTGATCTTTTCTTTAATGGGTTTCACATTATTTTCGTTCAACAAAAAAATAACTCTGTGAATGACTGGAAACACTTACATGTGTACCCTGACACATCTGCACATACCATAATAGACACATGAATTTAATGCTCAGTTGATTCAGTGCGGAGAGTGGAATTCAGTGTCAAGTCAATTAAAATATCCTGTTCCCACCCCTTTTTTTCCCTTAAGTATTTCTCAGACCCGCTGCATGGGAGGTACGCAGCGTGGAAGTTGTGGGAGTCCTCAGCGCGCTCCGCTCGTGACGTCATGTGTGTGGAACATAGCAGTAAATGTATTCTTTTTGCTGTGGTAACCCTCATAAAAATTACCTCAACTATGCTAATGAAATGAGGTTTTGATATAGCTCTGCCGCGCTGCGGAAAAGAGCAATAGCCAGGACTGATAAAGCGCTGACCGCACGTCCCGGGCTCTGTGCTGTCCAGCTCGCTGTGCTTGGCCGGGAGACGCAGCGGCGGAGTTTGCTGTGCGTGCCCGCGGCAGATGTCTCCGCTGGAAACCCCTCGTCGTTTCCTTGTGCGAATCTGGAAGGCTACTGTAGCTAAACAAGAAAAGCATTATACAACAAACTGTTATGAACAGCAGATAAATGCAGCATGGTAAAGATGGACGGTTAGGCAGCAGGGGTGTAGAAACCGCTGCTTTTCATCCTGGTGGGAGTTGTTTTGTTTTTCCCATATGCTTATCCTTGGGTCCTTTTCCAGCCATTTAGGGTTTTATACCTGCATTGCAGGGACTTTGGGACAAGGGCTATGCATCTTTTAGTGCTGAAAAACTGCATAGCGCCTTCCGGGGGCTGGTAGGCACTTGGGCAATGAGAATAATGTATAGTATACGCAAATTTTATTTTTCACCAATAATAAGGAGGCTTAAAGCCAGAGTTTCTAAGAAGGCAATATTGTCACTGCAGTTATTTTAAGATTAGTTTGGGTTTCATCTTAGCGGAGTGGCAGGTCCGAGTTCCTAAGCTGCTACAAGATCGCCTTCAAGTCAATGGATTCTTTTTCTACAGATTCATGTGGATTTCAGGTACAGAAATGTATGGTTAAAATTTTCATCCAGCCCACCACAAAAAACATGGGGCAAAGTCTGCATACATTTGCAAGGCAAATGTGTTGGATACTTGCATCATTTTTTTTTAACCAAGAGGATAAAAAGTTGCAATATCTTCTATTGTTTTAATATCTCTTACCATGTAGGCAACCTTTTCAGAACAAGCACTCTTTGTAAACTAAGTCCTTCAACATGTGAATGTTTACATCTGTCCTTCATTGCTTAATTTGAAACAGGAGGAGCTTAAACCTTCTAGATAAGCATGCGTGCAAGGCTTTGCAGAATCGGACGTGGTACTGCGCTATGCCAGTGCAGTGCTCCCAACGCACCCAGCCGTCTGGTTCATGTTTTGGGCCAGCCCTGAAGTATATTTTATACAGGACATTTTATTAACTGGCAAATTTTCCTCTGAATCCGCCCCCTCAAATTCTCAGGACTGTAAGGAAGGAATTTTTTGTGCGGTGGCCTGTTCCCTCCTCTCATTGCCCATTTTTTATGACTGAGGAAACCTTTTATTGTATGTGAAATAAAAGCTTGATGTGGTCTGCCATTTTTTAATTTGCCGTGGTATTAAGTACAGAATGTATCCACTTACACAAGGTAGGTCGTGGATTGTGGTCTGGGGCTGATCCAGGGACTGTTGTGAACTGCATACAGGGGCACAGGAGGGAAGGCACGAGCTTCTCCGAAGTCCAAACAGAGGATTCACTGGGGAGAGAACAAAAGTCATTTCAAATCCTGCAACAGATAGAAATTGATGGGGTGAAGGTGTGAGAGTGCTTACTCATAGCCTGTTGCAGGGTTATCATCCTTAGTGTTTTTTCTTTCCCAATGTCTTCTGTGGCTTTTAGTGCTGTAAGACTAACGTGTTTCTCCTGGGCTGAGGATGAGAAAGTTGCACTGGGTATAAACAAGCAGTGAAACCGCCAAGTCAAATTGTGTCGTTCCAGCTGAACAAAACGCGAAAACCAAACGAGCTGCAGCAGTAGGTGGGGAGAAAATGCCATGGGCGCCTGTAGAAGGAGGTGGAATAATGGGCCCATTGCTGCTAAAGAAGGATGCAGTTCCTCAGAGGGAGGAAGGCTAGGCTAGCAGTTACGATGTGTGTGTGGGGTATGCGAAGATGCGGGCTCATTTTGACGCAGTACTCTTGTGCCTCTGTGTCTCATTTCCTCATTTGCTAAATGTCATGGGCTTGTGGTACTGTGCTAACGAAGATCGGATGAAGGGGTCTGGAGAGTCAGCATGCTAGTGGGTCTGTCTCCATAAAATTCTATAAATAACATTTGGTGCTTGGAGTACAAAGATCTCTGCCTCCAGAAAGCAGGATAAAAGACATGAAAGCATTTGAAGTGCAAAATATTAAGGCCTTCGCTTGAACGATGTTCCTTACTACTGATCTGTTTTCATGAAGAAAACCCTTTCTGACCGTGGTTAGACAGTATTTGAGATGGTGCAATTGCCTTTTCTGGGAAAAGGAAAAGTTTTAATGAAGACAGTTTTGGGCTGTTTCTGCTACTGTTGTTGCTGGAGTCCGATTCTGCTTTCTGGAAGGACAAAGCAAAACTAAGCCTCAAAGACATATGAAAAGGAAAGAGAAAAGAATAGCAAAGCTAGAAAACACAGCTTCTGAAGGTGAGTCATGCTACGGCCTCTGTGCTGGAGAGAGACAGTGTCTCTGCAGCTGTATCACAGTCAGGCTATTTAAGGCATTACCTTCTGTTGCCTTTTTGGTCACAGGCTCACAGGAATACAGTTAGATAAATAAATAGAATAAGTAATGTAATCTTGACTGGCTACATCAGGTTTTTTTTTTTTATATAGCAGACCAGAGAGAGAGAAGAAGTACATTATAGAAGGAACAAGAAATGTGGGAGAGAAAGGGGCAGCAGAAATATGAATGGGGGCAACATCTGGCTTGGGGATGAAGCTGTTGGAGGAGGCAATATCCTATGGTCCTTCTCTCCAGGGTGGGTCTGGTCAGTGCTCAGGACAGGGGACTGGAGTGTGGGGGAGATGCAGTGGGATCTCAGGAGGTCTCAGGAAGTCATTTTTGCTCTGGCGAGTCTGCAAGGTCTGCCTCATATCACTGTTGAATTATGGGTTCTGCAAAGTGGAGGGCAGGCAAAGTAGACTATTACCTCTTTACATTGCCCACAATTTAATCCTGATTATCCTAACTGATTTTATTTTTATCTAGCTCTGCCTTTAGTTATTTATTCCAGAATAAGATAATCCCACCTGAAGGTTTATATTAACATAATTGCTCTAAAATAACTAGTCCTCAGTCATGACTTTTATTAAGCTCCTATGAATGAGTAATCTTGAAAACAGATATTCTGGCAATGACATTGAAAATTAAGTCTCAAAAAAAATCTCAGCAGTCTTTTCTGAGTAGCTAAAAATGGGTTTCGGGCAACACAGGCAGTTTCTACTTCTGCCCAAGGAAAGTGCTCCAAAACTTTCACCAAGACATTGAGATAAATAGAAAGTGCTGAGGCCATCTCCTTTTTGCTGGAATACTTTGAAGCAACAATCAGGTAAAGAAGATCAAGCGTTGATGGGAAATAATTAGAAGCTGTTACGCTGGCTGTGTACCTGTGCCCATGGATGCTGTGCTGTTCATGTCATTTCACTTTGGAAGGTCAGACTCACCAAAATAATTGCAAGCCAATCTCAGTGGCAATTATTACCGTAACAAAATATCAGGCCTGCAATTTTCTCCACGGAGGGAAAGAAAAAATACCATTCTGACTTTTCACTGGTAACAGCACTTAATGGCACACAGGCAGTTTTTGAGGCAGTTTCTCCCCAGTTCCAATGCATATTGAAATCAAGATAAAGAAAGATCACTGCAGTTTTCCTCCCTTTGCCTCCAGTGTGAGCTGAGATTGCCTGCCCTGTGTTGGGGCTTGCATCCTTCGAAAGCCTGAATTATTGAGGGTCTAATTGTACTTGGAGAAGATAAGGTCATGGAGGCCTAGCGGATGTGAAAGTTTGCCTGTGGTGAGAGCTGGAGTCGATAGCTGTAGGGAGAAGGAGTTGAAAGTGAGGTGGCTGCTCCTGCTTCAACCTACCTGCACAGAGGCCAGTCCTAAAATTGAAATGTTCTGGCCATTAATTTAGATGTGAACCTTGCTTATACTGTGAGAGGAAGGTCTAAATGTCTATCTATCTAACTATCCATCCTCCACATTCTTCTGGCCGCAGCTTGGACTTCCTCATGCCTGTGGAGATGCTCGTGATGGTAACGCCTACGTGCAGCCAGCCAGGCAATGTCCCATTCCCCGGTGCATCTGGGGCAGGGGCTAGCTCCCTCTATTAAGCATGGGGCTGGCTGAGATGGGGCTCTGTGGTGCAGCTGTAGCACAGATGATGGTTCACACCCCATCCCAGATACCCTGGTGCCCCATCCTGAGCATCTCACCAGCACAGGGTTGCAAGCAGTGGGTTCAGGACACGGGAACAGCCGCTTTGTCAACATGACTATTGTGTCACGTTACCCGCAGCATGGAGACAGTTATAAGAAGTTAAGCATTCACTCTGCACATGCAGGAGCTGTTTCTCAAACATAAATAGCACAGCCATTAACCGAGGCTTTTCCTTTTTTGTTGTTGTTACTTAAGGACAATTCACATTATGTACTCAATGTTTTTCAAATTAAACCATTATTTATACAAAGGTAGCCAAAAACGTAGCTGAAAAACCACCTCTGATTATTTTTGACCTCTCTAAGGCTAATAATCTGCTAAAATGTCTTTAAACCATCTTAAAGAAAACAGAAACACCACTGCTGACAACTCACATACCTACTTTTTAATGCACTGTTATTTTAAATGGCTGCGTTTATAAACCTCTAAAGACTGAGGTTTGTAATAGAAATGCTGACAGATCCTTAACACTCCATCCCATAGTAACAAAGTTTGGGAAAAGAATGGGGATGTGGGCACAACTGCCCATGTTACCATGCTGAGAATTTCCTTCCCGTCGTTGATTTCACCTGCGTAGCCAGATAACTGGTTTTCCTGTGAATTCCGGGTGAGCACCGAACCAAGATGGCAGGACCAAGACGTTATTACGGGGTGGCTGAGAAACTCTGCTCTGCCAGATCTTGCCAGATCAAACAAGGTCTTCGGAAAGGGGGAAACATACTGGTTTTTTTTCTTTAACATCTCTGTTGCAAAAACACAAGCCATGGAGTGAGTCAAAACAATAGGCGGGCAAGTTGAGGGGGGTCTGCACAAGATGGACTACATTCCCAGCTGGTGCAGATCAACTTCCATGGCCTTCTGCCAGCTTGTACAGTGGGAGGGACTGGCACAGAGAGTTTAGGGAAAGGTAATAAGCATGCAAAATTGCACCGTCTATGAGGGATGGATGGCTTTTTAGCCTCACTACCCACATGAGAAGTTCCTTATGAACATCCAGGTGGATTCTTTTTTTTTCCTTGCTATCTGGCCTGTAAAACTCCCTGAAGGGGAAGAAATGCTAAGTAAGATTTATGCCCTCAGAAGTCAACGTGATAATTTGTGCTGTGCAGTGGAGAGGGGATGTTGCCATATCATCATTAAATTAAGATGTGCAGGCCAGATGTGAAATCTTGATAATAAGCTTTATAGTGCCACGCAGCTTGGCTTTTGATTAGCCTCACAGACAGAGCAACCAGAGCTGTGTGCGCTGCAGTCAGCACAAAATGCTTCTGTGTCGTCAAGTCATTATCTCTTTCTGATTGCGAACATGTTTGATCTTTGCACTGTGTGATCTAGCCCTTGCTCATCATGGTCTCCCATAAAGAGCACCCATGTACTGTGGAAAGTCCAGGCTATTTAGAAACAAATAGGGTGTGTTTTTGTCTATTCCACCATGGTCAGGCTGTTTCCTAGGACATTCCCTGGAAAGGGTATTTTTTTGAAGGATTTTTTTGAAGAAGAAGAAGTGGTGTGATTCTGCCTCTTTTTCTTCTGTTACATTGACACGGGTACTCTGGTTTTCTATTGGCTTTACTGTGGGACTTTGTGTCATAAGAAATAAAGGCAGTGGCTCAGTAAATGCAGATGGGTAGCTTTACAACTAGTCTGCCATCCCGAGGCATCAGTAAGTCGCTCTCAGACTTCTTCATAGGATAGACCACGCTCAGGAAGGAGAACGAGGTAATTGCAGCATGACACCTTTTCCATTTAAAACCCCAGGATTGGAAGGGGGAAGGTTTTGTGGGTGAGCTGCTGCCCCTGTCCTGCAGCTCCTGGAGCATGACCACACCATGGCTCAGGTCGGGGGATGGTCCCACGCCGGCTGTGCCCTACAGCTTTGGTCCCTGGTGTTCTCTGTGTTGGGGTCTAAGCCGTGTCTGTGTCTCCACCACGGACCTTTTGCTTCAGTCCGGTGTAAGCAAGGGGGTGGCACAGATCAGGAGAGGCTAAATGTTTTGAGGGGGTTTTACACCTTCGAAGTTCATAGCCTCGGTTTTTCAGGGGAAGCATAAAGCAGCTCTGAAGGCAGGGCCCTTGGGCTTGTTTGTTTTGGACTTTACAATGAAGGGAGTGGTAAAAGATAATGAATTAACTGTGGGAGGGGGGAAGAAAAAGAAAGAAAGAAAGAAAGAGGGTTTGCACACTAGAAGAGCTCATTCAGATGTTAACTTGTGTCATTCTCCTACCTACGAGAAAAACCCGTCATTATCTGACCTGCTTATTAAACACTGGGCCAAATTGGATATAAATCTATGCATCAACGCTATTTGAATGGTAGTATTTCCTTTACGCTAACCGCTAACCGTTTAAACACTGAAGAGCAGGGAGCCGCTTTTAGCTTGTTTTCCTGCAGAACAGCGTTATGATCATGGTAGCTGCTGCCTTCTAATGCCAAGCTCGTA
Source organism: Struthio camelus (assembly GCF_040807025.1). Lineage (NCBI taxonomy): Eukaryota > Metazoa > Chordata > Aves > Struthioniformes > Struthionidae > Struthio > Struthio camelus. The sequence goes on from NC_090949.1 coordinate 28,810,198, forward strand.
ATTTTAAGGGTCCTGTTTATAATTTTGTTAAGTTTTCAGCAGTAACGCTGTATTTCTGATTATGTCTTTGGCTTTGCTTGCCACATTCAACCAGCTGGGATCACTGCATATGTGTGTGTAGTCAAATTTACTGTGAACCGATTAGGATTTTAAACAAAATGAAATAAACATGTAAATCTTAAAAAAACCGTCCTGGAGCTGAGGTTTACTTCTACAGAAAGAATACAGATGGAAAAAGTAATATAAAATTAAAGACATTCCTAATAGTAGATAATAGTAGACTTTTTTTTTTTTGCTGCTATTTTATTTTCAAAGAAAATAAATAGAAATTGCACTTTTTATATAAAAGTTCTTGTGTCTCTAAGGCAAATGTTCCGTGGTGGAAATATTTGTTTTAAATAATTATATCATAGTATACATATTTGAGTTATCCTGCAAGCAATTGAATATATTTAGACAGGCAGAGAAAGAGAGAAGCTTTTATGGATTTTTTTCATCTTTTTGGTACTAAAATTCACCAGCTAGAGTCTCAGTTGGCCAGGAGCAAAAGAACCCCATAGATTTCAGCAGACTGACGGGGATCTGATATGATCCAAACTATTTGATCTATTGATGAGAAAAGCTTTTCGTTTCACGCCAGTTTGTTTGCTTAGCAAAAATGAGTCTCTAAGAATGGCAGAGACCACCAGGAATAACGGAAATATCCTTAGAAATTCAAGTTCAGCTTTCTTTGGCTCTCTTGGGTGGCCTGCTAATGATTCTGATATGATGGCGGCTTTGACTTTTGGTAGGATAGCTTTATCGGGATGTTAATTATTTGTGTCTCTAGGTGCTTTGTAGAGGACAGGTCTTTTGCCTTGCAAAAACTTGAAATTCAAAGCTTGGGTTTATTCTGTTTCTGCAAAAGAACTCCTCAACTTTCAAATTTCTCACTAAAGGACATTTCTAAATCCTTTCCCCTCTAGTTGCCACTCCTTGGCTTTTTGAAAATGTTTTTTAAAATAAAAATAAAATATGCAGTTTTGATTTTATCTTTTTTAAATTGTTCTGTGTATAACATATGACCTAATGAGTATATATATTTAAAAAGTAGATGTAGAGTTTCTCCCAAAAGAAAAATCGGATGATTTTATTTAAAAAATACTGAAACTAAGGGTTTTAATTTTATCAAGACTTTTCCTTTTTTTTGTTTTCTCCAGAATAAAATTCCAGAAAAACCATGACAATTTAGCTTGCATAGAACAATCTTGTCCTATGAATATAGTAGTGTCAGTTTTGTCTTTGACCATGTTCTAACAAACACTGATAGATTTTTTTTTTCCTTACACAGCTTTCTCTCAGCCTTTTAAGGAAAATCCTGTTTTGCTGCTTAACTGGTATCACCAATTTCTTGCTTTTCCATGGTGCATTGGCACATGTCACCTGCTGAGAACCTGTCCCAGGTGCCTTCACCTGGACAGTCAGAAGCAGCGGCTGTTCAGCAGCGAAGGCAGGTGACTCCTGAGTACCCCAAACCCGTGTCCAGCAGCAGGCAGATACTCTCCTCCTAGAAATTCCTGTATGTGCAGATTAAGATATTCAGGAATTTGATAAGGGTTGAACCTTTTTTTCTTGGTATTGTCTGTTTGCTATGTCCTTCAGGGATCTCATCTTTTCTTTCCAAGACTGTGTCTTTCCAAAGCCAAGCCAATGTTTTCTGTTCTCCCTTGATAGTGGATTTTCCCCGATTCCCTCTTCATACATCTTCCTTCAGTTGTATTACATTTTTACAAATTTCTGTCTCACTTCTTCTCCCTACTTTTCCTGCCAGAACTCCCACTTGCATCAGTACCTTATGAAAGCCTACTGTATTCTTTGTAAAATATGTCTCTAGGGTCTTTTGAATGAGATCTTTTGGCCTAGAAATGCCAGCGATGGGCTCAGAAGATGGCTTTGGGCCTGGTCTGTTGCTTTTTCTTCTCATCTCCATGGAAACCTATTCCTTATTTATTCCCACCCAATAAAAGTGGAGTTGCCTTTATTAATAAGAAAGTATGACAGAGTTAGACAAAATTAGACTAGTCTTGGCAAATATTGAATAACACCTTCAAATTTCCTAGATTTTTTAGGATAGAAGAAAGGATTAAATTGCTTCATTTTCCACCATTTTCAGTGAGTTGCCCTTAAAAACACCTGTAAGAGAAGTGCAGAAAATGGATGTTAGACTTCATCCTGCTGAAAACAGACTTTTTATGAATTGCTTTTTACACATCCGTTAGAATGAATCTATGGATCACCAGCTTCTAGTCTGCCTCCTGCTATGTTATTGCCGTGTAGTATATTTTATAGGTAGTTTTGTTCAAAAGCTCAACAATTTTGACAAATATGTGTTATTAAATCATTTATCCTAGATTTGCATTTTTTGGTGAATTAAATTTTTTTCCAAAATTTTCTCACAATTTTTGATACAGATTTTTAATGTGAGCACATTAAAAACGGAGACTATACAATTACTCTTGCTATTTTAGTCTGATGGAAAATAGCTTTGTGTGTCAAATATGTGTGTGAATTCTCTCTGAATAATCTTGGATCTCCAATCCAGCCTTTGGTGGTTTTTATGCCTTTCTCATTTTCTTTAAAAAAATATTTTAACACCTGACACTTCTCGTGCTTATTCATTGAGACTGCAGTAATTTTTGAACTTTTTGATATGCTAGACTGAGGGAATTTCTCAAGTTTTGTTAGTGTTCAAGTCATTTCATCACCATATCTGTCCATCCGAAAAAGATTTTAGGTCCCTGCTGTAGCAGTCAGGGAGTTCAGGAAAGAGAAGGAAGTAAAAAACTGCGCATAGATCATTATTATTATCACTGTGGTATTGATCCAGCCTCATTTCCGTAATGTCCTTCTCACATATACTTTTTAAATAGACTATTTTTAATATGAACATTTATATGTTTAGGTACTCTTCAGTAACACTTGTAAAACAAAAATTTGTAATAGCATTATATGGAGGAAGGACCAGATTTTTTCTAGTGAAAATTAGCTCCCCCTTTCTTCAATCTCAGGTATAAATTTTGCTATCATGCAACAATTTGGGGGTAATTTAAAATAGTCTTATTCAAATAATTTTTTGGTTTTGTTTTATTTCCTTTCCTTTAATAATGTCTGTGCTTCTTTCTTCTGTGAGAACTGATTAAGCTACAGTGACTTTTTCATGTAAAATCAAATACAAGCTTTAATGAGATAAAATGACAAAACAAGTTTTAACAAGGGAGGGAATCTCTTAGGGAACTTGATCTCCTGAAATTTCTAGGTTAAGCTGATCTGGATACATTTATGTAAGTATCCATCCATCTCTCCAATGAGTCACATCCCCTGGGGAAGTCTCAAGAACTGTAGCGCATACTCCACAAGCCATTTTTGCTAGAACCTGAAGCCCAGTGATGCTAGTTTAGGATTTTGTTACAAACTCCGGTGCAGATGCACAGGTCAGCAGATGCTGACAAATGAATTAATTTAACCTCGGTCAATGTTATGGTTTTTCATGGGAATGGAGCAAATAGAGCTCTACTGGCTGCGTATGGATTCAGTGCAAGACGTGGGAGATGAGGTTATTATGTCTAAAATCAGCTTTAAGATTTTAGACTGTGGGTGATTCAGGGCCATGTAAATCAAAAGTGGGGGATTTCTTCCCCAAGCACTGTGTCTGTGATCTGTGAATGCCCTGGTTTTGCACTTTTCTATCATGGATTCCTTGTTTATCATGCATTCATCAGTTCTGCTCTAGGAGAGAGATTAAAAAATAAGACCTTCAGATCATAAGCATCAAAGGTTTATTTTATTGGAATAAGCCAAGTGTTGTTTCCTCTCTGGTTGTGTTGATCAACAATGTATTTGGAATTCTCCATTACATATTCAGTGTCTAATGGGCCAGTTGGCTCCAGCAGGACTAGAGTTGAAATTAAATACTTGAAGATTTTCCAGTGGAATATATTAGATACCTAAACAACAATTCAATAATAGTAATTTCATGCAGAGGTGAGCCATGTCAGTCATTTCAGAGCTAGGTCCAAGGGGATCGTTTATTTTCTTTTGTTATTTCTCTCCCTTTCTACTCCACCCCCATCCCAGATTAGTGTCCTTGCAGAACATAATCCTATGATAAACAACAGACCTAAATACATATAAATATATATGTTTTCACCCCTGGAGAGAGCAGAATGTCTACTCTCACATAAAGTTCTATTTCCTTTTTTCTCTCCCCAGTTATCCATTCAGATAAATGGATGTGAAAGAACTTAAAATGATTTTATTGTTCTGCAGGAAATACTGAGCATTGTGAAAAACACTCTCCTTGTAATAAAAGATAATGCTTTTCTCAGCCATTTGAGTTATAAGCATATGAAAATATTTATTGGTTATTTTGGCAAAATGGATGAGCCAGTGCAGAGAATATAAATTCCCACTTCTGGAAATTCAGACTCAGTCTTGCTTGGTGTCCATCAGATTCCTTATAGGTTTGATCCACATTTATTAAAAAGTTTATTAATAACAATGGCAGCAGGTAATAAAGATAGCAGAAGTGAGATCACGTCTGCTTTCCCAGTTACCTTGTAGCACTTTTAACCCAGTAGGATGCCATATCATGCTCTACGTCAGCACATAAGCAAATCAGATCCTCAGCAAAGGAAAACAGGTCCTGAAAATACCTATCATATTGTTTTACTTTGTACCTTGTGACCTTGCCTAGTACAAGACTCCTACGGCCTCCATCGTCTCATTCTCCGTTTCCCATTGTTCTTTTGCAATCTGAGATAGTGCGCGCAGCATGGGTTGATACTATGCACTGCATGACATAATTTAGGTTATTCAGCATCAGTTACACCATCTGGAGGGGGAATAGCTCCTTAATACCTCATCAAGGGAGGTCTCAGCTCTTCACATAAATTGGTTTTTCTTTAGTAAGGTCTACCAGTGGCCCGGCAAATGTCTAACAGTAAGCCGATAGCAGTGCTTCAGGTTAGCTTTCTGGGTTTAGGAAAATCCAGAAGCCCCGGAGAAGCGCTGCCCCCAGTGGTGACCATCTTCTTCCCCTGGGCTTCATGTTTTGACTGTGCTACTCCTACTCTGCTTGATAGAGCCAAAACCTTTGTTTCTCTTCCCACCCTCCTTGCAGAATTTATTTGACAGTCCTTGTGTCACTTCGTTTCATTAGAAGATTGGGATGGAAAGTTTATAAGACAGCAATAAAGGCAAACAGATTATTACTTTCAGGCAAAACAGAACTTTAAATGATTTAGGTGAGAAGGGATCCAGGCCCTGGCTCATGCATATCATGCAGATGCTAAAATCATTATCACCATGTAAAAATATATCTATAAGTTTCCACTTTTGCATTTCCTCGCTGCAGTGTACTATGGGCTGTGATGCCGTTTTCCACTAGGAAGCCTAGCAGCTGTTTCATCTCGCCCCACACTCCCTCCTTAGTCCTTTCCATAGGTTTTTCTGCTGACTTGCACACTGCACACCGAGTGTATGTAGGAGGCCAGGGCTGGCCTTTTTCTCCATGGGTCTGGAGTTCTTTATCATGCTGTCTAGGGTTCAGTTGTCCTCATTGGTATAAACCCCACTCATCTCTGTTCTCCTCTCCCTAACTTTGTAATAGTCTCTTAGCAGTGTTGCTTAACTAAATTAGAGAGACTTGCCCAGCATAAGCTATGTTACCTTCATCTGTTATGGCTGCTGTGGTGTGGAAATGGCACATGAGGAGGAGAGGGTTGTTGCTCTGCTGCCTGGAGAAGACACAGCTCAGGGACTTGGGTGACTGATGAAGCCTTGAATAACTGATTGGAAAATGATGATGTTTTCTACAATTAATCTTTTCTTAAGATAGTTTTTTTGGCGATGGGATCCTGGAAATGTTAAAAATATTCTCCTGCTTCTCTTTCGGCTTTCCTTTCATTCTATCTCTGTATTTTGCTTCTAAAAAAAGGGATAGGAGATGGGAGAGAAAGAAAAAGCCCTCTTAATTCTTTCGCATCCTCTAAATTTTTTCATGTTGTTTCACCACCAAATGAAAATTGGAGAGAAAAGAAAAACTACTAAAAGACTGTTAAAAGAAGGAAGGGCCATTCAGTGGACAAAAAGTTGGAATGGGGAATTCAAGCAATTGGAGAGTTTAGTAGTAATGCTGGAACATTGCATTCCAGATTGCAATGCTATCTTTCTAGCTCCTATGGTGGTACTACCTTACGGTAGCTGCCGTAGCATGGTGGCAGCATCGCCATAGCACTAGTATGAATACTACTGCAGTATTACCGTCACAGCACTGCAGTGTTACTGCAGCGTCACTGTAGCATTAATGCAGCACTACAGCCCTGACTGAGGGCCCCTGCTGCTCATGTGCACTTTTGTCCGACATAGGCAGTAAATCTCTGTAAAGCTCTCCCAGACAGTGGAGCCAGGCCATAGCGTAGGAAACACTGTGAAAAATGAATTGTCCTGGATAGCTGACAGCTATATGTTACTTATATCTAACTGCAGCCTCAGTCAGGTGTTTTAAGCTGCCCCTCTGTCCTTCGCTACATTTTAAACTGTAATAGGCACCATTGTCTCTTGTTTCTGTGGTATCTTTTGGCTCTGGTGTCACAGTGCTGGGTAGGAATCAAAAATTCCATGCACTGCAGCAAATGGCTTTACATTATCGGTAAGATCACTGGAAGTCATTGCTCCTGTTTTACTCATAAAGTAATATATGCTGTTTGCCTTGTAAGATGCTTGGATCAGGCACAAGCTGGTGGTGTCCCTGGGGAGCTGAACTGTTTTAGGACTACTTTGAATTAGAAAAGATGTCAGTACTTGAAAAAGCTTTGTGTTAAAAAAAAAAAAAAAAAAAAATATATATATATAGAGCTCATTGCCTTGGAAAATTATCATATTTTACTGCTTTCTAATGATTCCTACTACCATAGATTGTAAAAATCAAGATTAAGGAAAAGGCACGTATAGATAGTTTAGCTTTCTAAAGATAGAAATGATTACAGGGAAGGAATCCTTCTACCACAATTTTAAAGATGATTATAATTATCTGAGGAACCATCCATTTAAAAGTAGTTAGTTTATTACCTAATAGTATCATTAAAGAAAATGATCAGTCACACATCTGCTAAGTTGCTGGTGAAACATCTTGCTAAGGACAGATTTGTGATTTGCGCTCATGCAGGATGCTGCAGGGATATACTGATATGAAGACATGAAGAAAACCAGGAGTAGTATATTATTATACACATTTGTGAGAGAAATATGATGTGCTGCTTTGCCATGCCTAAAATGGTACCTTTGGAGTTACTAAAATCAGATCAGCTTTTATTTTTCATTTACCAATCCTGTATTTCATTGAACAGAAGCTTTCTGTTAAACTAAAACAGATGATGTTTTAAACTAATACTAATTGATTCCATTCCTAGAGTTCACAGTGGTAGCAAGTAAAACAGCTCCCTGACCCTGCTGGTAAATTCAGATTTCAGACTGTGCAGTGCATTTTGACTTCTCCTTTTCTTCTGCAACATCCGCACAACCAGTGTTGGCTCGTAGCATCACTCACTGAAACACAGTGCTCTCGAATGCGAAGCAAGTTGGAGCAGGCTCAGGGGGTGCAATTTAGGTCTCAGCCCTGCGGGGCAGTCCTTAGGTGAGTTACTTCATCATACATAGCTTGCATTCCCCCTCTGCACAGTAAGGACAAATACTCATCGCCTCACATACTGGTAGGATAAAATCCACTGCTGATTATAAGGGGCTACAATGAGGCCTATGTAAGGGTCAGCTCATACATCTCATTAATAACGGAGGTTCCCTGTTCTATAAGGAAAGAAATCATTTCTCCGTTTCTCTGCTTCTGGTAATGTACCCAGGGGTCAACTATCAAAGCAAACACTCAAATCCTCTTCAAAAGTACAAGATTCAGGGATGTTTACCTTTTCCCCTTTGGGTAAAAAAAAAATAAAATTATTTAAGCCAACCATGTCATAAAACTGCAGGCAACAATGCTAGGAACTTGGGTTAAACTCTAGTCGCAGGCCTTGCCCTGTCCCAGCCTTTCCTCAGGCCTCTCTTGCTCCTGCACGAGGGTTGTGTGAGTGATGGAGGAGATACTACTGCAGTGACCATTATGTTACTTATTGCTTCCACATTCTGTCATAATATAAAGATGGGAGTGGAGGAGGCCTGTCTTGGTTTTTGTTTGTCAGTTTGCTCAAGCTCTGTTTGCTCCTGGGTCCATCCACAAGCAAGATGAGCTCACAAGCACTGCAGCCCTGTGTTAATGTAGCTACACAGCTCCCAGACCACTAGTGACTAGACCAAACATCTCTCCTCCGTCTTCTGTGAAAGGATAGCGTCAATGCAGCTACAGGTGAAAAACTGGGATTGTCTTGCCATCCTTCTGTTTGTGCAGCATCCTCCTCTCCCACCTGCTTTCTGTTCTTTAGGGCAAAATCCAGTCCAACCAGGTTAGCCTTTTGGATGGAACCAGATTAATTTTAGGATGGAAAGGTTTTCTCATTGTATTACTGGCTGTCTTTGCAGTCACTCAAAGCATGAGAGGATAGTGAGTGTTGCTGGTGCTGGTGGACCCTGTGGCAGAGGACAGTGCGAAGCAGAACCTCAGCCGTCCACACGCTTTTGGGATGAGTCATCCCTAAAAGACAGTTAAATTCCCCACTAGCAGCCTTCTTAAAGTAGCTGTTCCACTGAGGGTAACAGCTTACCGGGGCTACATCATGGAGATCTTGGTGGTCTAGGGATAGACCTCCATGCTAGGTTTTTGGGAGTTGTGGCCTTTTTTAACATTTATAAGGGAATAGTCCCACCAACTGAGTCTTGAAGGAAGGGCTCTGAACCCACCCCAGGTCTTTTCACTCTGTTATGGTAGCTCCTGCTCTTCGAAGAAACGAGCCATGATGAAGGAGCAAATATGGGACTTCACACTGCAGAGACTTTGTGGAGTAAAGCAGTATCCACAAGGCACAGAAACAACGACTGCATGCTGAGAAACAGCCCCTGCACATGCTCAGCTGCTCTTTTTCTAAAGAATAAAATTGTGTGGGTTATAGGGAAGTGAAGAGAACGTCACAGAGAGAACTGTTCATCTGGAAACAGCAAGCACTGTATTTTGAAGGACAAGTCTGCTTAAAGAACAAAGTCGATTAAAAAAATATTCAAAGTAGCAATAAGTATTCAAAGTGAAGTCCAAAACCTAGTGAATAAAAGAAGGTCTGAGGCTATAAATTTTTACAGCCTGGCTATATGTCTATCTATCCAGTCACTTACAACTGTATTGGGTACGCTGGCCCCACATTTCAGTCTGTATGTCCTTGTAAGGGTTGATCTATTCAGCTTTCCAAAACAAGATTCTGTAATGGAAATGCTTACAGGTTATACTAGCTGTCTGTCTGTCTGTCTGTCTGCCCATGCATCCCTGCATCTATGTGTGTACATCCAACCTGGCAGGAACATGTGTGCCTTCTATTGCAAGCCATATGTGCTTGAAATTGTTGATATGTCCAGCTCTCCAAATACGGTTCCTTAATGGAAATGCTAACAGATTACTAAGAGCTCTGATGTCAAAACATGTGTCTCTGCGATTGTGCTATACAATTTGTTTTAGCTATGCAGATTGAAACAGTTAAATCCTTGAATCAAACACCATTGGCTCTTTGTAACAAATACAAAGCAGACCTGAACCAAGCAGATATGTTCAAAAAGCCTCATTTTTGATAGAGTGTTACAGGTGAATCCTCATATTATTCCTCACTCCAAAAAGGGGCAGAAATGTCTTTCCTTCATGTCCCCAACTTAGCTCCTCTTCCACACACACTTTTTAACTCTGTGTCATAACCTCAGGATCTACTCAAGTTGATTTATACATCAAGGACTGAAGGTTTCAATTAGAGATGTTCCATGAAGAACAGAATAAAAAAGCCTGGCCTTTATTTAAGACAGGTTCGAAAGAGAGGCATGAAAATGTAGGACTGAGATAAGAGCATCTGTTTTTGCACGTATTATGTCTGTGGTGATTTCCTCTACCCAAGAAGCACATTGGGGCATGAAGGCATTTTGTCCCTTAGACATGAAATGTGGCTCATCTTTGCTTGTGACAGTCCAGAAGGGGTTGCATTCTATTCATTTAATGTACCAAATGCCTTTTCCAGGGGAAATAAGTGGCTTCTGCTGAACTTTGGACTGCCTTGCACAGAGGACAGCATGACTGATTGCTCAGCACCAAGGTGTCTCTTTGAGAGCCGATTTTTTTCTGGCGCTTACTCAGGTCTTGCTGGTATCTTGGAAGGAAAAATAATGTATAACACAGTAGTTTGGAAAGTAGAAGAGCAGGATGGGTTAGTACAGCTTTTTGCTGGACCCACAGGAAATGATAACAGCACATGAGGCATCTGCACCTTGCTAAAGCCATGCCCAACTTTAGGAGCTGTCCTGTCCCCATAAAGCACAGAGCAGTGGGGGTGTGGGTGAGGCTTAGATGGGAATACCGGCGGGATATGGTGAGAAAGCAGAGGGGCGTGCTGTCAGGGCACAGAAGTGCCTGGATTCACGGTACCCAACATGAGCCCCATGACTCAGGCACCGCCTTCAGCAACGTGGCGGCCTCGGCTCTCTCTGCAGTGAAGGGAAGAGCCTTTTTGCTGGCTAGTGAGGGAACTTGGGGTGACTACAACCCCACGGGTCATGCCGACTGCTGGGGGGGGGGGCACAAACCCTACTAGAAGTGTTTTAATTACGTTATAATATTAAAGGCAATTAACTTCCCCTTTCTGCACGCACAGATTTTGTTGATGAGCCATTTCTACTTCTTTGATGTTTTCTTAGCCCTTGCTTTTCTTCTCTTTCCAGGATGGGGTGAGGATCAGGCCCATTGTAAAGTAAATAGGTCTGGCTAGAAAATCTCCAAATAGATCAAAACAGTCATCATCACTGGAAAGTTTTTAACATGAACGTGGAGCTGAGTTTTATAGCGTACATGTGCGCCTGAAGTATTTCTTCTGCAGAACATTCAAATAGAGGGTTCATTTCACTTTAAGATCATAAAAAATGGAGTCATTTAATAGGGCCCTTGGTTGAGTAATTACGAAGCAAAGGAAAAGCAGACAATCCACCCAGGGGGTGTGTGTGTGATTTTTCAGTGGTGTTAAATACTATTTGGATTATTCACTGAATAAACATTAAATAATGTAGTTTGGAAACCAGGTCCCATTAGGGGTTTAAATGTGTAGTCTGTCACTGGTAAAAGATTAAGATATTAGTATATTAATGTAATATCAAAAGCTGCAGATTCCTTCTGTGTGGCTTATGCACTTTCTGATCAAATACGTTCAAATAGTTTTTTTTTAATAAATTGCTGTTTCATGCTGTCATGAAATAGTGGATAGATATAGCCCAGTATTTTAATTTTTTTCTCCTGCTTAGCATGAAACTGTACAAAACAGAGCCTGTAGGTCTAATCCACCGTACTCTGAAATTGGAGGAACTCAGCACATCCAGACCCTCACCTTTGTATGGAAAGAGCCCATTGCACTTTGGCATTGGAAAACTCCCTTTGCTGGTTGCCCTCCCTCTTGCTGTGTCTCTGTCCTCTGTTCCCACTCCTTTCCCCGCAGTGCCACATAAACACTGCTTTATGCTTTTGACATTTCTGCTACATTTCATCTTAGCAGTTTCTTTGGAGAAGATACTTCTACAAGGCACACACAATGAGTAGATATGGCTTTTCAGAGTTTCAAAGGCTTTTGAGTCTGACTCAATAATATATCGAGGCAGAGTTTGGAAGGGAAGCTGAGAAGCCCTGGATGACACTTCAGAAGTTTCAGGACCTTTTTCACCTACAAACCATTTTGGAAAAGCGTCTTATATGAGTTCAATATGTGAGGCTATTTCTACCCCTGCACAGAAGTATATGGCATGTTGACTGTGTTTATGCCTTTGTAAGTGGAAAATACAGCTCACTTTTCTAGCAAACCCCACTATTTACAGTCTGGAGAGTTTGCACACGTTGATTTCTATTGACCAGAACTGCTGGCACTTTACCAAGTCCTAGATGTCTGCAATAGGCTCATCAGAAACGTGCTGCTAAAAAACTGAGCTTCCATTTTAAAAAAAATGCTTCTTTCTGTTTATTATTGTTGTGTTTATTCAGCTCACCTGAAATGGGCATTGCTGTCTGCTATTAAAACACCAATAGAAGATTCCTTTGTAGAAGAGTTCAGAAGCAGGAGCAGGTCAAGTTCTTTTTAAGTAATCATTTAATGATTTGACCGTGTTGGACTCCTACTAAAGTGACGGTGAGATTACTGCTGAGGAAGCGTTCTCTGTGGGTAGACTGATGGGCTTTCACGTACTCAGGAATAGAGCCAAAGCGAGTATTAATGGGATAAGTATAAAGGATCATGTGAGAAGAGAAAATATAAAGCTATGCTCGAAGAAGGGTCAAGACATTGATATTATTGGCAACTCTAAATGACTTATGATGGTGATGCTTTACGAAGACTGAGAGAAGGCACTGGGAATTATTCAGCTCTGTTTTTAGTAAAGATAGCTAAGAACAAAATGATGTGTCCATCACAGAAGCATTTCCTCATGAAATTGCTTTTATGTTCTAAATTGAGTCCATCCTACTGGCTTCTGAAGAAATACAAGCCTTAAAATAAAATGTATGTGTTTGTTTAAGCTATGTCAGTGGTGAATCTGTCTTGACAGTTCATGCAAGACAAAATGTGTGCTCTGAATTGCTGACAATCGAGCATTTTATTTTTGATAACCAGTCACTGTTTATTGTAATATACAGTAATGTTTTAAAAGGAATAAGAATGTTCCTGCTCTCTGGGTCAATTCCAAGTACTGCATTTTAGTAAATGAAGCAGGAACTCAAGTTGATGAAATTTGCAAACAAATCCCCATGGAACCCTAGCCTTTAAAAATTAGCTCTGAATTAGATATTACAAACAGTACTGAAAAATAGTCTCTGTAGCTATTGTCTCAAAAGTCCTTGGTGTAATAAAAATTTCACATTTTCTATAAATGAGGGAGAAAAAAAACAGAGATGCTGGAAAACACTTCAGTTCACCTAATTGGAAAATATAATTCAAATATTCATAATGATTCCTCTTAAAAAATGGACAAAAAGAACATTCTTGAATATTATTTTGGAAGCAAGCCAAAATATGCACTTGTTGTTACTATGGCAATAAGCAAAAAGCAGAGGAAAAACCACCAAGAGCAAAAAAACCCAGATTTGAAAGCAACTTGTCGTGTATGAATTATTTTTATGATCATAAACCCCTTGCAGCAACCAATTTGCTGAGTATAAGTGATCTAATTGAGGGCAATCATTGTCAGAGGGACCAAAAATATTCTAGGCCTCCATTTTCATATTAAAATGCCATGCCTTGGTTTAACATTTCCAAGTGGTTATTTTAGTCCTTTTTTAAAAAACAAAAGCCTGTTGAGGATAGGGTAACTCTGTTGACCAGTATATTATTGAACTTGTTTATCTCTGGGAAATGGGACCACCTGATCTCAATAGAGTTTTTCTTTTTTTGTTTTTTTCTCCCTCCCCATTCCCCTTAACCCCCCTTCTCTCCTCCCCCCCTCCCCCAATTGCTTGAAACATTTCACAATTAAAGCAGAAGAGGCTTGTTCTGCGGTTCTCACCTTTTGTCCTGAAAAGCCTGGAAACAGAGGGACACTTTCCCCGTTGAAGTCTGGTGTAATTTCCCCTTGAATGGGCTCTCATGATAAGAACAGGGGTCACTGGATGGGATGGTATGCAATAAAGCTTGTGATTGCATGGTTCTTCATCATCACAAAACAGCCCAACACTCTGCTTTATGATAGCACAATTGGTGCACACAATGGCTTGGGTAGAAAGCTAGAGAAACAGAGAGACGGGTATAGATACTAAGATGGAGATATCAGTCAAGCGATTGTCCCTCTTGGTGTGTTTCAAGTGCTGAAATGTACAAGTGGCTGAGAACAGGGTCCCCAAACATTACACTGAAAAGCAGTGAATGAGTAAAAAGAGATGGCAGGAGTGGATGAATCTTGCCTATAGAATGCACCTTTGTGGTCAAATGTATAAGATAATATATAGCAGCTGTGTTATAAGCCAGCAAAGGGAATTGAACTTACAAAGCACAAACTTTCAATAGCTTTCCTTGTGGGAACACCAAAAGTTTAAGAGGTGGAGGAGGGCTTACTGCTGGCTAACGCCCACGCTTAATAATAGTTGTCTTGCATGCTGTGGAACCTATCCATTGGGCCAGTTCCTAAAGTCCTTATTTACTGCCCCTAAGTGGGAGCTTTGATTGAATAAAGAAGGAGTAAAACATGGATAAAGACGCGGGAATTGGCTGTATTTGAAGTCAGTTATAGCAAGCCAGCATTTAGAGGGTCCAGTCCTGGAAGGGCTTGTGGTTTCCGTGGACTTAAACAGGAGTTGCAAAGGCTTAGTGTTAGAGGTGGCTTTAACAAATACTGACATTTTTTAAAGTTAATACAAAAAAAAGTGGAAACAGTTGCACCCATGTCTTTTCTTCCAAGGTGTTTATTAAAAACAAACCAAAGCACCAAAGAGCAGGGCTTCAGTTTTTCAAGAAAAATCTCTACCTTCCTCCTTTCCCACCCTCACCCCATCCAGTTACATAAACCAATGATAAATGATTTTTGATCAGCTCAGTCAATTTTGTATCTGTCCTGGCCCCAGTAATAATCAGGAATTGCCATCTGGTAATGTAGAATGAAAATCTTACACCATTTTTTGCAAATTTCTGTTCTAACCTTCCTGGGACTCTTCTGTAGGTGGTGAGGGTGGGAGTGAGGTCAAGGAAAGGGTCTGTTAGAAGAGGAGTTACAATAACTCCTGAAGGGAGTTAAAATACTCTGCCTTTGAGTCAAATAGTTAGATATTCAAAAGGGACCAGCTGCTTTTCAAGATAAACAATAGATGAGAAAAAACAGCAATGAAGCATACTGCTTTCACACCCAAGGTCATTGACAAAAAGAGCTTTTAAAGTAAGTATGGTATATTGGCTTTTGTTACCAGCAGATTTGATTGCAACAGACTTCTACAAAGATTAGCTGAAAACTCTTTTCAATTTCAGAAGCGAGCAGAGAGAGTCTGTGCTAGACTAATTTCAAGAGCAAAGACAAGGCCTTGCAGACAAGCATAGAATAACAAAATTGGTGCATCATATTAGCAGCTCTCCATAAAAAGGTGTTGCAAATATTTAAAGATCTCTCCTTTATGCGCAGACATCTGGTCATATACTGGTAAAGCCATCCTGTGTTCAACAATCTACCAACCTACCAATATCTGCTGTACCTCACAATATGTCTTCCAGCATGGTAGTAGTATCTGTAGCTCTTTTACTTGTCTGAAAATGGATACAGACTATACCAATCTACTTCTAGTTTTTAGTCCTCCTTTAAGGCCATTCCAAAATGTCTTGCCTGGTATATGAATTATGGGCTGCTGTTTCTGTTTGCTTGCTAACATGATTTTTGACTGAGTGAAAATTTCATGCATGCACAGAAATTGTTGAAGGTTGGTTAGTTTAAAGAGATTGATTTCTCATTCTATTCTGTTGGTACTGAGGTCCTTTGGCAGTTTTTCTCTCTTGTGGAGAGGAATTTCATAGTCTATTAGCTGGATGTTAAAGATCTGTGTCCTTCTTGAATATTTTTGTTCTGGTCAACGCTTCCTTGCCTAGCTAACTTTGAGATGGCAACATGTCATGCTGGAGAAAATGCTGCCTCAAGTAGAAAAGAGTGGTTCCAATAAGAAATCATCAGCAGAGTGCCTGAAGTGACTTCTTTTGGGGTGGTATATCTACAACAAACTAGCCATACATTCCGAAATCTGCAGGAGATTTCACAGTAGAAGAGGTTAATTCTGTTCTTTACCATGTCCATAGCAGGTATTTCTTATGGTACAACTAATAGTTTGCAGTTATAGTGTAGGTTTTGGAGGATCCTTCCCAGGTATCGACAGCTCTTACACCCTGCTGAGCTGGTTAAGAGCTCTCCATGTCCCTCCTCAAGTCACTGTGGGAACCTGGTGAAGTAAAGGGGATTAGAAAAGAAAGGGTTGTTAATGGGACCCTACTGCAGGTCCCTAATGGGGAAAAATGTACGTTCCCTGGGCAATGTCCTCCTGCAGAGATTGCAGAAATATGTGGAAGATGCTAGGAAAGGGAAGATTTCCCTGTTCCCAGCATGCCAGGAGCTTCCAGAAGAATAGACATCAGGTTGGGGGAGTGCACGCTCCTGGGTTTATCACGCTTGGGCTTCAGCTTTCTCTGGGATACTGGAGAGCATGGTGATAGACTTTTTAAAGAGATGATCATGTGATCTCTGCAAGGATATTTCTTACCAATTTATTGAACCTTTTTACTATATAATCATAAATGGCCATATTAATTGCAACCCACATTTAGTGTGTGTTTGGATGTAGGTTAATGTACGTACATATATGATGGATATGTACTATAGCCTTGTTTAATCTAGAATAGATATCCCAATCTGGAATTTGTTATGAGGGTGACTGTTATAAAACAGAAAGACAGATTACATCTCTACTCTGCCATTTTCTATGATTATGTGACTAAAATAAGGGAAATAAGGACTTGAATGTGCATCAGTTCCAGTATTCTTACTTTTTCAGAAGACATCAAACAAAGGGAAATCAGCTGTGACATTAAGATTTGTGAAACTTCCTCTTGGAAGTGGTTCTGGCTATCAATTCAAAGGCGGATTTTCAGGGAAAGGCATGCATTTATGTCGATTTCTTCGGCTTTCCTTCCTTTCCTTAGACTGACCATTGTCATTTTCCTGCTGTTTTGTAGCTAGAGAAGAAAAAAATATTAAATTTCCCAGCAAAAGGAAGAGTATCTTTTAATTGCAGTGAGGAAGGTTACAGAAAACACTTTTTTAGTTCAGGGAGAAGTTTTATGTGATATGATATAACTGATTTCCTAGTGTACATTTCACTGGGAAGCAGTCATTAGTTGCTATTTTTTCTGCAGTCACTATTGATTTAACTAGATTCCTGAAAACAAACTCAGGTAAAAAGAAGCAATAACTTTCCACATCACAGGTACTGTCTTAGGGGTTGAAAAACATTGAAGCCTGGAAAACTCGTCCCAACTCCAACACCAGCTTGTATTTTTGCCTTGTTCCATGCATTTATTCTCTGTGGTCCTGGTCCAAAGCTGACTCTCACAGCCCGGGTTGTGTTCACAGCATCTTGTGAAGTCAGAGCACATTATACTGATCCCTGTACCTCAGAGGGGTGTTGTCAAAGTGAATTTCTACCACTGCAACACTCTGAAAAAAAACAGTTGCAAAAATTTTACTTTCTAAGCCAGTCTGGGGTCAACCCAAGCCAGAAAAGCTTCATCTCTCCTCAAAATAGTGAAGGACTTTGGACCTAAATCTGAGTATGATTCAGTGGAGAAACTGCTAGTGGATATGAGTTACTGCTCATTTGTATTTTCTAGAGACAAGCCTGAACTGTAAAAGGTGTCTTCAGACTTCAAGTCTTTCAAAAAAGGAGAGCATTTAGATCCAACACAAATCATTATCTTATTATTCTCTAGTTTTCTATCATTTTTATCAAGGTGGAAATTAACCAAGACAGGAGAATTTTGATCTTGTGGCAGACAATCCTTATAACACAATATCAACCCAATAATATATATAATTAATGGTTGGATTCATTGCACAGTCTATGGCCATGCTGTGAAATAATTGAATATACACACACATACACAAAGATAAATTATATATTTTGTTTCATGTATCATTCATTTTGTACTCAAAATATATATCCAAACATAAATCTTAAGTAACACAAAAAGACACAAAAATAAGTTCTACAAAGATATTTCATTTCAATTGAGTCATCTATCCAAACAATTAGGATAAGCAAAGAAAGAAGTACTTTGACCTTTGTGGACTGAATGCAAGAGGAACCGTTGTTGGAGAAACCAACTAGAGTGGAAGATTTTGGGGGATGATATAAAATAAGAGCAGAGGAAGAAAATACGGAATAAACCAAATAAAAACATCTGTTTAGGAGAGCAGGGAGCTGCCAGCAAGACCACGCTGCTGGCCAGACATCATCTTAAATAGATTATTCAAACAAATATTAATTTGAGTTGCTAGGATGGAATATCTGGTTTAACTGTTAGAGAATACTCTATTAATGTGCAAATCAGTGATTAATAACAAATGTACTTCCACGGTACAAAATGTAAAATGAAGGAATGTTGTGCAAAACACTTGCATGGAGTGAGATTTACTTCCTCCAAAGGGTTTCAAAGCCAGCCTAGCGCTCACACAGACTGTGTGGTCACATTGGGTTTGCCTTGGTGCTGGCAACCTGTCTGAGGCTGGGCCATCAAAATAGCCATTTTAATTGGCTCAGTGCTTAGGAAATCCAATCTTCTGCCTTCTACCTTGTTAGGCCCTCAGAATATGACACTGGCAGGGAGATAAAGGGAGTTAGTGAAAAAAAAGCAGTGGGGGGAGATATATGCCTCATGATAGAAGACAAGCGTAAAGGATAAAAAAAGTGTCCCTTTCCATCTAAACTTTCAGGCACTGGCTTTTGAACATTGGTTTATGGCCAGAGGATGCAAAACTCTAGCTTAAACCAAGAGACAAGATCAGACTATCAGTAACATCAGGGACTACATTCAACCCTTGCTCTTTAGGAGCTGAAACACCTAGATAGCCTACTTGAAGAGCCTAAGGTCTCCCGGGAGATGATGGATAGAAGTGAGCATTATGAGGAGCTAATTGAGTGAAGTTTAAGCATCCCTGTTCATCTCAGTTTTGCCACAGAAAGCTTGGTATCTGGCTGCTGCTACCTCGCACAGCACTTCCAAGTGTGCCAGGGCATCTCTGCTAGGCACCCTTGTGCTGTGGCACGGCGGCAGTGCCAGCAAGTTGTCCACAAGAGTGGAACAATGTGACGCCATCGATGTGTCAAACCCATTCTGAGCCTGAAGCACCCAAATCCACCAAGTCCCTAAGTTAGTGGAACGTATGCATTTGCAAAATACCTCTTTAGACCTTTTAATTCTCCTCTGTAAACCTTAAAGAGGCTTCACATGGTGGGTGCAGCGCTGCTGTAAACCTGCTGCACTCTCAGTACTGGTGCAGGCAGGCGAGGGGAGCCTTCTTCCAGATGCTGGGAGTTAGTCAGCAGCTAGCTAATCAGAGGACCTTCTTGGTCTCCCAAAGCCCAAACAGCCCAGCAGTGGTAGGGTACACTTGTTTTCCACCAAAGGACTGATGTTGCTAGTCTTGCATCTGCTTTTGACTCCCCAAACCAAACAACCAGGTATCCTGGAGGAGCGGAAAACCTACCATTGGCCTGTTCTGACCTAGTCCTGAAACCTGAGTGGAAGGATCTAGCAGTAAGTCGCCAAGTCCTTCCCTAGCCTTGCAATATGGATCTTTCTCTCTTCCTCTCCAGCCATGAAACATTGTGTGTATTTTGTAAGGGAGGCAGATGATTGTCTTTTCAACTAAGCGGTGCCATCGAGCAGGCTGGTCAGCACTGAGTCAAGAAAACATGAAGTAGCACCCAAACAACCAGATCTGTGTGTGCAACAACAAAGAAAACCCTTTTTCCACACTGAGGACCACTTTCAAAGCAAAATCCTTCAACAGAGGCATTCAGTAGGAAAACAGCATTTTAGGTAATGGTCCTTAGAGGGGAATGTCCCTGGTACAAAGTTAAGCGTCCCCCCTGGGGTTTCCTTATGCTTCCAATTTTTCTTCATCCCCGGTAAAAGATCTGAGCAGCCTCATATTTGAGCTTAAAAGAAGGTAGCTGATGGAATAAGCTCAGGAGACACCATGTCATTTTTCTGTGTGATGTTTTAGCTGAAGAGTCTAGAAAAGATGTCTAAATATTTATTTCTTTTTCTTGTTTTTTTTTTTTTAAGCTAGAAAGAAGCCTCAATTGTATTTCAGTTCCTTTAATTATTTTGTCCAGTGATGAGATCAAAGGCCTAGGTCTCAAAAGGAATCCCTTCTGGGCCAAGCACTCCAACGTGGGTGCTCCAAGTTCATCAAAAATTACCATATTTAGTCATCTAATTTAGTCTGCTATTCAGAAATGCTTGCACCCACTGTTCCCTAAGCAGACATTGTAAGTCATCCCAAGATCATCAGACGACATGCTGAATGAGTACCAAGTATTTATAAGTCTTTCTTCTGAAGGTTTATTTTGGGTAGTTCCAGATAAGCTTGTGGGGTTGCTGTTTTCTGTTTTTCAATATCAAAAGATCCCCTTATTTCTTCTTTTTCTAATCAGGTCTTTGTAGGGGTGGGTATGAGTGAAGGATTGGAGGGAAGGCAGGGAAAACAACAATTTCCTTGACTCCCACCCCCACCTTCAGTTTTGAAAAACTGGAGAAGGCCCCAGTCTTTACGGTAGAATAAGTTGATAGTGCTCCACTCGCTAAGGTGGGTCATGCAGTACTCAGATAATCCTTTTATCTGGCTTGCTTTTCCATATTTCTTCTGCCCTTGTGTTTGTTATATTTTGTGAGCATGAATAAACTGAGCCTCTGAAGTGAAATCATGGAAAGATATTAACATTAGTAACATTCTAGGAAGCTGAGGCCCACAGCCTGCAAGCCAGTTTTCCCAATTTACAATGTGAGCCTTACAGGTGATAGGAGGGATCTGTTGTGTGGCTGACCATGGGGTTATGTACCAAACTTCAGGCTGCCACGCTTGAAAAGCTGGGTCTGTATGACTCAGGTTATTCAAAAAGTTGATAGCAGAGCCAAGATGCAAGAACCCTGATCTCCAGACTTCCATTCCTGAAAAGTAGGCTCTATATCTAGTGCCAAAATCACCAACTTCCCTCACAAAGAGCTTATCTCTTGAGTTGCACAGGTTATGAGGAGAGCCGCCCTAGAAAGGAAACCAAGGAGGTAAACTCCTCTTATTTGTGACTGAGTATTTTTGTCTTCTCCCCGTCCCAGTTCTCTTCCAAGTGGCCTGGGTATTTCCCATCTCCCTAGTCTTTCTGTGGCAATTGCTGGCCTCAGTAATTTGCGTTTCATATTTGTCTCTCCTGGGTTGCTGCAAGTTCTGCAGCCCATACTGCTCCTTCACCGCATATTTCACATCAGGCTCCTTCTGGAAACTGCATTTGTTTCATGATACTTCGGCATCGGCAATCAGCCCACAATCTAATGAATCCCTTACAGCACTTCTTTCCCTAAGAATCTGTCTATAGATCCATCACATTTGGTCCATAATTTAAGACTTGATTTAAAGAGGAGGGAGGAAGGCTCTGCTTACACTGATAACGCCCAATAGGGCTGAGGAATCTCTTTGCATATCCTCTGTGGGCTTGTGGAGGTGAGGTCAAAAAAATGATGAGCCTAACTGTAAAAAAGCTCTCCACCAGGGAAGCTATTTTGGCTGCAGGGAGAGGAATCCTTCATCGTTCCCCACCTGCAGAGTTAATGTTGCCCTTACACTTAGGTCACAAAGAGCAAGAGGGGAAATGCGGCTCCGTGAGCTCCGAACATCACACTTTGCTCAGCTTCCTTCTTGTGTGCCTCAGAAGCCTTCAGGGTATGGGTATGGTTACCAGCATCTGGAAGATGCTGATGTCGATCTGTGGTGGAGCGAGGAGCTGTCAGCACTCTGGAAGGTGTTGAGGGTGCAGGTCCTCCCTGCTTTAGGTCGTTGTGGTAACAGAGGTGCTACTGCCCTTGCAGCTCAGGGCAGCAAATCCTTTCCCAGAGGCATCCTCCAGAAGATCCAACTGCTGCTTCAATTCACAGTATGACATATTAATTGAAACCAACACAGTTTAGGTTACAGTACCAAGCAGTGAGCTCCGATGGTGTAAAAGCAAACAGGTCTCCTGTCCATCCACCTCTGCTGGAGGGACCACAGCTTCCAGGGGAGGCTGTGGAGGTACCAAAGCCTATGACCTGCTTTAGAAGAAAGGTAAGAAGTCTTGGCTTAGATCCAAGAGATGCAGTTTTTGCAGGTGCATTTACCTCACGGTTTCAGTAAGAACATACACGTAGTCACTGACTGTGGTCCATTCTGGAGGTGGCTTGTTAAACCATGCCAATTAAATGCTATCCTAGCACTTATTAGCTACTGCACACTGTAACAATTCCCGGGGAGCACTTCCTTCTGAGAGATCATCCCTGCTACTCTCTGTGCCATCTGCAAAAGATGTTCTTGAAGTATTGCCTCCAGTCTGGGATTTTGGAGACCTGCTGTGTCTGTGTGACTTTGGGAAACATTTCCATACTGCCATGCTCTACTAGCTCAGTGCTCAAGTTTCTTAGCTTTCGGATTTTAAAATGGCATAATTACTTCTCTCCTATTTGGCTCATCCTACATGTTCCTGCATCTGTATAGTTTGCAAGCTGTTCAGGTCAGGATCTGCTTCTTGCTAAGACAGTGGTGCTCTGAGTTTGCCTGGGGCATCTTAGATCTCCTGTGTAACTCTGGATGATGATAGACTGGGTTTTGAAATATTTCTTGACACTGGGAATCTGTGATAATCCAGCTTCTGCGCTAAGCAACTATTTCCGTTCTGTGTTCTCTTGAGTGCAACAGTAAATTAGAAGTCCTCTGAAGCAAGGACAATCTTTCAAATAAGCATCAGGAAAATATCCAGCATGTGGGCCTCTGATGGACATTCATAGCCGTAATCTTTCTTTACCACAGAATATAAAAACTCAATCTGTTTTTCTGGGATAACTGTCCCCAGGGTTCCCCATGGCCAAGCTAAGACCCCTCTCGTTTCACTTAACAATATGAGTGAAGTATGGTCATGTGCATGTGACTCTTTTGGGGTCACTGTGATTGAGTACTTGTGCTATAACATGTAAGTAATGCAAGGAGAGTGGCATCTTTCTAGTTGCTCTTTTTCACATGCCTAGAGTTGAGATCTGTTTCTCAATTTAAGGCAGTGCTGTGGCTTATGTTATTGCCATGCCATTGTCCTGAGCTGTAACTCATTCCTAAACTTCTCAAGAAGGTCCTGGGCTAGACTTCCACTTGTTGTGTGTTTCAACCATAGCTTGCACAATGGTGGCCAGATCTATGACTGAAGCCCCTCACCACAAAAATAAATGTTGTAACTAACACAAAAGAAAGAAATTGCACCAATGAGGTCAGGAGCATTTATTGTAACCTGCAACATCCAAAGTCTAGTTATGTGGAAATGTGCTCTGGTCAGGTACTGGTACCTTCTGAACCATAAGATTGTGTGAGTGCCTCTGGGGGGATTGTTACCTAGTTAAGGGATATTACTCTAGTGCTTATGACTATAGTAAGAGTTTGAACCTTCAGTGTCTTCCAGAAAATGTTATTTCTCCCTATTTGCTATTTATGAACAATAGCAACCTAAGATTTCATGTTAATATAAGTTTAAGTGTTGTGCTTAAATATTTGGGGATGTCTTTTACTCCCTTTGGTTGCATTCTTGAGGGACCTTTAATAATCTCTTCTCTCTGCCTTCCCCTTCTTTTTGTGCCATTATTATTATTTAAATGTATCACTTGTTCCAAGTAAATAAATTCCTCTCAAGGTCCTGAGCTGCAATTTTCTCATGTGAAGGGCAATGGGTTTCCACATTTCTCGCTCAAAGTGGGAGTACTCTAGTTCAAGTCTGTAACGCTATATGTTCATTTTCCTTCAGCACCCAGTGACCGAGACTTGTTGAAATTAATTGTGCTGCACAGATTTCATGTCACTGAAAAATGAAGGAGAAATATTCATCAGTTTATTAAAAATCCGGCAAATGTCAGAGTATTACCAGCCCTAATTAATATGTGTTTAAATTCTCTGCCCTGGGCCCTCCAGTCTTTTATTTTGTTTAAACTGAAGCTTGACATTTTCAGTCAGCGCATTATTGTCTAACAGCGGGAGAGTGAAAGCTATACCCCTTTCCTTAAACACACCAGGCTGTGGAATGTGCTCTGTCTCGCTCCCGTTCCCCTTCCATTTGTTATACACTGGACACGAGACTCTGACTCTGTTTGAGAGATCTCTTTCCTTTGGGTTAAAAGGAAAGAGTCAGATCTCAGACCCTCCCTGTAGCCTGGGCCCAAAAGCTGTATTTCAGGGATTCAGGAACAGTGACAGGTAAAATCTTTTAGTGTTGTCAGGAAGGAATTTCTTTTCCCTGCCGAAACACCAATAAGATGTATTGGTTGTTTTTACTAAACTTACCCCATAAATCATAACTAAAAAAACTGAACAAAATTCCCAGGGAATAGCAACCGATATTTCTGTCAATGAAAAAGGACACTGCTTAGTAGGAATATTTTTATGTCATCCACAAAATAATTTTCCTAGGAAGAATTTGACCGTCTCTAAAATTTTCCCAACCACATCATTGTGTAGTCCTCACCAAGTGCCTCTATTATCATTTGCTTTCTTCTTTACTTCAATACTTTCAAATCATCTCAAAGTCTTGAGTTTTTGGCCTCAGTTCTAGCATGAGTCCTTCCAGAGACAAGGATGCCACTAGAGCTTCTTCGCTGTTCCTCATGAACTATTTCTTTCCTTTCCTCTCCCTTCCTTTTTCACCCATGAGGCTGTGAGGGATGTGGGGAGTGGGATCTGATCCTCACCACGGGGCTCTGGCTGTAGAAATCTGTAAGTGTCATGAGCCAAGATAGCTCTTGAAAATAGCACATAATCTCCTAAGGGAAACAGGTGCATTAAACGTTACCTAGTATTCCTCTCACTAGACCAGTCTTCATTTTCATCAGTGGTTTCCTTTACTCTCAGTAATTTGTCCACCTTCTTTTTCCCACAGGGAAAAAGGCTCACACACGTAAGAGCTTCTGGGTCGTGGAGGCTGGGTCAGTATGAGCTGTGCAGAGGCTGGACGCCACAATCTGTCGTCAATATGCAGCTCTTATCATGGTTAATTCCAGCTGGAACAGGCCTGAGTGTACAATTGGTGTTGGGGAGAACTGAGTTATGAGACAGACACTGCCCAGAGGTGTTTGGCAGGGTTAATCCGTGGGACTTCATCCCTTCCAGTGATGAGGAAGAGGCCATTACAGGAGCTGGTACAAACCTGAGGCTGGCATCTATGGTCTATACAAACCATATATGCAGCCAGTATATGTTCCCCAACACGCCTTCTTTCTTGATAAACCTGTCAGCTTTCCTTTCTCATCTTTCCAAACTTCCGTTTTTGAGTTGAGGCAGCTCCAGCTCTCCTTTTTTGATACCAGACATGACGGTTTGTACCCTCCTGTAGCAAACTGTCCCCACAGCTCACCGTGTCCTGTGACATGCTGTTAGTTCACTTCTTTAAATGTCTCTCATGCCAGGTAAAAGCTTGCTAAAAAGTGCAATTTTCATTTAAATTAGCAGGCCTGATCATTTTCTCTCTATTGGCTAAGTCAAAGGAAAAACTGATAATGTAACTCATAACTTTCCATTCATCATTTTGAGATTCTCACTTTTGGAGTTGCTTTGGCAGTAGTTTGGTCCTGTCTGGTCAAACAGGCTGCTAGGATTACAGCTTGCTCTCCAGGCAGTGGTTGCATCTGCCTCCTAAGCTCCCTGCTGCAATACCACCTATCTTTAGTTTGGCAAGTGTCCTCTCCCTCCTCCCCTCCACCTTTGCACACTCAGCCCCTGGAGATCCTGCTTCCATGAACTGTGCTGTTCTCCATCCTTACCCCCAAACTTCTTGTTTTCCTTGGCCTCCGTCCCTGCACTGGGAAAGAAGAGCTCTCCACTGTTTCCAGTTAGCTAACATGGTACTTGTAACCCCCTGAAAGGTATTCAAGCTTCTTCCTCTCCCAAGATGGGAATCTTTGATCCAGGGCTATTGCACAGCCTCAAATATTCTCCGGCTCTGCTCTAACTGCCTGTAATCCATCTCTTTTTTGTCTAACCTGGTTCTAATGCAGTGAAATCTGATGCTTTCTCTGTCTATCTGCCTGTCCATCTCCCCATGCATCGCACCTGCATGGCTCCCATCAGTATAGGACTGAGCTCCCGCATGCTCTTAATGCATTTTCATCACAGATGGGGGCTTGAGCTACAGCCACATTAAAGGACTTGCTTAAGATGAAGCAAAAATGTCATGGTGGAGACTGATTTTCTGGGTCGTGGGCGAATCATATAACCACAAAACCACCCTTCCTGACACTCTGCTTATTATCACACAGATGAGCGTAGTTCATATCCGCTGCAGCCCCTCACTGCTCTTTCTAGCGCACTCCACCCCACATCAAGGACTCTGTAGTGTCAGGGGGTGGCAGCAAAAAGAAAAAGAAGTCTGGACCATGTAGCAAACAGGCAGTCTGGTGAGCAGTGCAGCTTAAGAAATTGTATTTCCTGCAGCTTTGTGACTTGTAGATGGATTAACTGTTGTTCGAGGTTGGGGTACTACGGGCTTTTTCTGTGTGGATCGTTATGGCTGGCAGTGTGCTAGTTCTGCTCACAGGAAGACTTTTTCTGTAAAAGTGATTCTAAGAGTCTCTTTACCCAGGTGCTTAGTTTCCTACTTATAGAAGATTAATATCCCTAAAACCTTTATCCCTCTATCCTGTTTGGTCCAAAAGTTATTCTGAGAGAGACTGGCAGGCAGAGACACAACACACACATGCATGCAGATGGTTTCCTTAGCAAATCCAGCTAAACACTATCGTTTTCACCCATTAATACCACTCTCTTTGGTTTCTATTTTTGTAAATCCCTCCCAAAATTCAAAAGCCAGTGCTTCTAACTTAATTCACTAGACTCAGTGCCTTCATGTTGAATTCACTCACCCGTACCGGCCAATGGAAGAATGCACAGAAAAAACAGAAGTTGCGTTCAGTCCAGATGATCAGCCCATGAGGCTGATGTCATTTCTAAATTTACCTGAACTAGCAACCTAGCTTGCCAGTTTTGCAATATTGCAGTTTCTCCTGAAACTTGGTATTTTGGGGGATCAGACAGGCTGAAAATCTGAAATGTTAGAATAGCAGTCAGCTAAAAGGTTCGCTGCCCGTTTAAAGTACTGGAGATAGTTCCTTTCTTGTACTCAAACATCCTTGCCGATTTCTCATTTCAGAGAAAAAAGAGTATTTTTCTTATGCTAATAGTCTCATCTACATAGTTTACTTGTACTCTGTGGTTCCTGGAAGCTACATACCTTATTATGTTTCCCTAGCAATGTGAAGTACTGAATCCAAAAAGCCCAGAATCCAAAATCCCTGAATTTTGGGGGTGCTTGAAATCCAGATATGAATTTATAATCTTATGCTCCTTTCTAGGGAAAAACCACAACAGCTAAAAGCTATCTTCACTATTAAAGTCATCTCTTCCCTTGGTTCTGCCTTTGCATGTTGCTTCCTCAGATTGCTTGCTCTTTGAGGGGGACAAGAAATCGGCTTCTGTATTTATCCAGTACTCAGCAAAATAAGGCTCCCATCCTAAAAACAACCTCCAGCCCATCCAAAAAGAGAAATGCAATTTAAATGTTTCTCTTCCCTAGAGGGCTTGACTCAGCTCTGAATTAGTTCATATTCTGACTCTGTCAGGGGAAACCTAGCTTGTTCCCTTCTCCCTGGTAATGTTGGTTCGGGTTGTTCCCCATCCTTCTCTCTTCTCTCCTGGATGAGGAATGACCACCTGCCACCCAGAGCTTGTGATCACCCAGACCTTACTTTCCCAGTTGCTCTGAAAGGGCCCCGTAAAACTAGCCAAGCGCTGCTTCTTTCACAGCCTCACAGAGGAACAAAAAAGAAAGCTGTGAGTATCCAGCTGTCAATCTCACCTTCTCTGGCGGCCTGGATAATAAGTGTCCTCAGGAGAGACAGTGTCCTTGTTTAGATTGATCGCTATGCTGAGTACCTAGTCAGGGCTTACAAGTAAACATCACCAATGGTTTCCCTGCAAAAAAAATATTGAGAAGCCCGCTTTACATTCCATCAAACAGCAGAGACAAACTCACCCCATGCTTAGCTGAGAGATGAGTCACTTCCACCTCTGCCTGGGACAGACAGAGAGTTTACTTAGCGTAGCCCTATTTGATGGTTTTCTGCTTTGTGAGTCATCAGCGCTTTCTTTTCAGATGGTCACCCATGGAGAGTGGCTTTGCTGACAAGAGGACTGATAGAGGAAAGACTACCCTTGCCATGAGAGACTGGCATTCTCCTCTGCCCCCTTGAAGCTGGGAAGCCCGAGCTAGAAAGCACTGTGCAATAATCTTGTCACACATCTGGTGGTAGATGCGGGATTTATGGAGGGATGGCAACTTGCTTATTTGAGTTAACCACGGTTTTCAGACATGTAATCCCTCTGTGCTGTGATTGGTCTCTCTCCAGCTCCATCTGGTTCTCCAGTATGCAGACCTGAATGGCACATGGGAATAGCCTGCAAACCAGATGCTTAACATTTACTTTTAGTGATGAATAAACTTTGTAACCATCTCATTATATAGTCGCCTGGCCTAATTAGTAACATTCAAACATGCATTAATCTGCAAAAATGCTTAGTGGCTCTGTGACTGCTCAGTAGAACTCTTGGAAGACATCTTTGGGGAGGGAGGACATTAGTGCAAACGGATGAATGGTTGGGTTTCATAGGGTCTAAGTCAGGCATTCCAGGAGTTTTCAATTAAATTGGTCCTCCTAAGTGATTTAGATGCAACTCTTTGCTGAGCTATGTTGTATTCCAAGTGGATACCCTTAAAAAATGAATTTGATTTTGGCCTTATGATTTAGGTCCTTCTTCCCAAAAGAATAGATCGTTGAACAATTTACATTCATCTACAGTGATGTTCATCCTTACCCCTGCTGCTTTCATCCTGCTGCTCTGAAGGTGTGAACAGGGACTGGTAGACTGAATTGTCAGATCTTTAGGCTCTTGGCTCTTTAGTCCCAAGCTCAGCAAGCCACCCAGTCCCTCACATCTAGTTCTCACTGCATAATATCCTGCATCTGTGAATGAAACCTGGGTCCTATGAGGAGCTCCATGTTGGCATATCCCTGAAGCCACCACAGAAAGACTTTTTCAGGGTAGGGTCCCTCTTGAATATCCTCAGACTGAAAGTTTCCCATGCTGTTGGATAAAAGATGAATGCACTGTTATCTTTTGCTGGAGGAAAGCCTACATTACAGTAGATCCGCAGTCGCACAATATACACAGCCAGAGTTATTCTGAGAGGTAGAGCAATAACTCTAATGCAAGACAGAAGACATAACAAGCAAGTGGAAATTTTTACATAAAAGAAAATATCTGAGACTACAACAGATATTAATGAACTGAGAAAACAGACAGATGTACATTAGGGATTTGACTGATACCTGGGAGCATATTTTATTTTATTTTGTTCATATTTTTACATCTGGCACTTTCACCATATTAATGATTTAAGGAATAATTATTGTAAGGTTGAGTTTCCTTTTAAAAACTTTCAATGTTCCATCCTAGAATTCATTCCAGATGCTGGTAACTAAAACTGAAGAAACATGCTTCAAAATGATAGTCTTCTCCAAGTCAGGATGACAGCAAAATATGTAAACGACCAATGGCTCTTCTAGCCGCTTGGTTCTTTATGAGCTATCTGATTCCCTTCCAGTTTGTTTAAAATTTTTACCATGCAGATGTTCCTTCGGGTGACCAATTTTTATAGTTTTGAAAAGATTATATCAGTTTTCCGTGGTATTGTGTTACTGTATTTCTTGGATTTTTTTATAGCACTTGAAAGGCTAATTTCTTAATCAGACATTACTAGAGGAATGTAGAAAGAAAGGTTAAAAAGCCAAACTGGCAATGAGAATTAAACACAGGTTCGTAATAATATGAAAGGAAAACAAAAAGCATCAACTCAAGGATGTTGTTATTGAATGAAAGTTGAGAAAACTGCTAGGAACATGCATTTTTTATTATTATCAAAGGTGTTAAAATATATACATAGCATATGTTTGGCACTGAATTGTTGTTACACAGTTCTGTAGTATTCAGCTGTCTTGGATAAAAACTATCACTTTGATACTGGAAAATTATTATGAAAATGTTAGTTTTGGGCCTAGTAGTAAAAAGCAAAGATTGTCTTGCATGCCAGTAAGGTTTCAGTGGAGGGTTTGCGCTGTTTCCAGAAACCATCTTTGGCAGCCATTGAATTTCACCTCCGTCAACATGTCTGCATAACATTTTGTCCTTCTTTATCCTTGTCAGGAGAGCTGATGCAGAGACAAGAGATTCAAGTTGGCTTCACACACTGAAATTTAGAGACAGATTTCAAACACCACTTTAGGATTATAAGTAGCAGCTGAAATAGGATTTAAGATATGCTGGTACAAACTTTTAGAAGTACTCAGGAAGAAAGCACAAAAAAGTCCCACTGTATGGTTATTCTATTTCATTTCAAGCTCACAATAACTGCTGTTATATTGACACTCTGTTTAGGCAGACGCAAGGCTTCGGTTCAGTCCAGTGGACTGCTACCAGGATTCCAAATAGCAACATGCAGACCAGATGGAGGTTTGTTTTCAGCTGTTCCCAGACTCCAGGTTTCTTCAGATCTAGGTCTTGAGCTGGGCTCCTCACCCCAACAGGTAGACTATATCCAAATTCTAATGAGTGCTACCTCATTTCCGGAGGCTTAAGATTCAAAATGCGCTGCATATTTCCAGTGGAGTAGTTTCCATTGAGTCATATCAGGTTCGTGGGAACCAAAAACCAAACCAGGACTGTGTTAGTTTATAATATTGTGTAAATGTAACATAACTTGACTTCTGAGAGTTTTCTTTGCCTTCTTCTGGAGCACTGGAAATTGGCCGTGGCTTAGAGGCAGGACGCTGAGCTGGTTGTGTTGGCACTCCAACTGGTGTTAACAATTTCTCTGGAGCCTAGTCAGGGAGTCCTGCTCACATCACTGGTGCTAAATCACCAGGTTTAGGGTCAGGCGTAAGTTTTTCATGAGAAGACACAAGCAGGGACCTGTTACCTCCTCTGTGTCTTCAGCTGCCGCATAGAGTACAGCTCACTGCTGTACTCTATGCTAGATCATTTGGGAATCAGCACCTAGCAAATGCCTTTGCTATTTTCAGGACCTAAGACATCTCATTGCCTGTAATCTTTCCTGCTCTCTTCCTGGTGTACTGTGTAATTTGTGGCTTTTGATCTTTTCAGCAGCTTGCTTTAAGCTTGTTACAAGCTTTTCGGAAATGTTTTGCAGCTTACTTTCTGTGTATGAAAGGGGAAATAAGAGCAGAAGTTCCATATATCCTACATTTCCATCATTGTTTGCAATTGCAGGGGACTTGGTTCCTTTTTGCTCCTGTGTCCTTAGGCAGAGATGTAGTTTGCAGTAGGAAATGAAACAGTGCGATAGAGAAACATTGCTCTTTGCAGTGCTGGGATCTCAGTGCCTGACACACCGCATGTGAAGAACCACGTGCCCATTCTGTTTGTTGGATTAGGCACGAGAACAAGTCCTCAGGCATGATAGCTTTCCTAAGCTGTTAGGAAGCAGCTCTAACAACTTATTTCTCTTCTCTGTTCTTCAAACACTTCTTAGTATTCAGTAGTCTCTATTACTTATTTGTTCATTGCCCAGAGATCTCTGCCTGCAGTCTCGTGCACAGGATTTTGGAACAGAGGTGCTGTTTGGGGCTGAGGAGCCACGAGATTTCTGAGGGAGCATTTGCCCACAGCTGAGCTGGTACTAGCCAAGGTTACTAAGTGCCTCATTTCCACTGCTATGAAGTCCATGCACACAAAACACTCAAAGCCAAACCACAGGTTGCAAATCAGTTTTTCTTCTAAAGATTGTCAACAACCCAAGCTAGTGTTTTCTTTTCAATGTATTTTGTTTTTCAAACTCTTGGGAAGCTGGCTATCTGGACTTGAGCTCTGTAGCGTCTGGAGCAAGAGCAGCTGCCTGACCTCCGACGCACATCCCTAAGGCTGCAGAGACCTGCGCGTGGTGCAAGAGTGATGTTGAGAAGGCCATAAGAGCTGAACATTATCCAGTCCAATTATGAATAAACTCAAACACTTTTGAGCCTTCAAGAACTTCCAGCAAGCTTGACCATAACTTAATCCACCTCTTTCCTCAGCTGTTCTTTCATTCATTTTCCTCCCCCTTGGTCTGAATTACTTTCTCGTACATTTTCCATGCCACATGTAGCCTTTTGCTAGATTTACCGGGAACTGGCATGCGTAGTATAAAAAAATATTATTAATGTTATTATCAAATATTAAGTAAAAGAAATAGACTGTAAAGAGCTAAAAACTTGAGGCCTCTGCCACTGGAGGAAGAGGGGGCTCTGAACAGACATCCTGTAGTCCTAGTCTTGTCCATGCTCTGCACTGCCTTGTGCCTGTATATCGGGAGGTCGGTGAGGGAAGAAGGCTGCAAGGAGGTGGTTTCTCTATCCTTTGCCGACTTTGAGGGGTGAATTTTATCTAGATTGATTAGGGAAAGATCTAATTCTCTGAACCAAAATGGTATTTCTAGTTGTCGGGACAACGTTTTAGACCTGGAGCTTCTGTTTGTTCTCTGCTATTAAGATTCCCATGCTTTTATGCTGGAACAGAAATGACCTTTTGCTGTGCTCATCTATATGGCAAGCATGCCATTCTCCAAAATAAGAGAAACAGAGACACTTCAGATTTCCTACACAACATCCGTTTAAGTGAGAAATGAAGAAACTGACTTAAGAAATCACAGTGGAGAAAAATATGGGTATTGATATAAATGTAAAGTATCTCGCAAGAAAAAAAAGGAAATTAGTGCAATTTTCTTAAAAATCCAAAATAATTTGTATTGAAAAGGTTATTAGGGTTGAGAAAATAAACATTTCCTGTTGTGGTTTCTGCAAAATATCTCCAGTGGCAGTTGGGTATTACCTTAGAGTCATCTGTAATTTGTGTTCTCTGGGGAAATATTTCTGTGATTACATGTAGGGCTGGAAGTTGCGCTAAGTATATCTCTCCTGGATCAATACACCCTGGAAATCTTTATCTTCATTAACTGTAGCCTTCGTGATTCCAGTGCTCTGAAAAATATGTCTAAAGTATCAAGCATATTCATTATAATGCAATAGAAAGTCATCTAATAAATTATCTGTCCTGTTATTGTTTCTATGACAAATATTGGATGTAGGAGAGATTTATTAGGTGGATGTATTTGTGAATTTATCTTAAAAATTATTTTTTTGGGAAACTGGGTCTATTCTTAACATCAAAACCCCACAAGGATTTAATTACAGCCCCATTAGTCAAACTAATTCTCAACATGACATAGGTTTCTATTACACAAACATATTTGACTTTCCAAACATGTTTGGAAGATTTGGCATTTTACTGAGAGATGCCTATTGATAAACATAACCGGGAGATATTACTGAAAATATATGCTGACTTCCACTGAAAGTATAAATTGCCTATATTACTGTTGCATGAAAAAAAACCATATTTTGTAATAACCTACTACTATAAAATAATTTCTACTAAAATAGATGCAGAATCTTGGAAGTGACCCTTCATTTACAGGGCAAAAAGATAAGACTGTTTAACTACCCACACACACTTCAAAAAAGACCAAAATTTTGAAGATATATATAGGAGTGAAAAAAAAAGTCCATGCTGCAGTATAGTTAAAGCAAAGTGGTAAGTGAAGTCCTGAACTGCAGGCAGCATTTTAGGCCTGGGATTTGGGACATCTGGGCTCTCCTCTTCTCTCTGTCACAGATTTCCATATGACCTTGGAAAATAGTCCAAGATCCCATTTGGACACCCTATGAAAGGTACCTTGCTTAGGTGTTTGGGGTTACGTCTTTCCAGGGGCTCTAGGGGAGCCAGGCTTGGTCTGAATCTCTCATCTCTCTCTTAACTTTGGAATAGCAGTGATCGTGATACCTAAACAGGGCAACTGCAGAAACAGTTGTGTCTTTTCATGCTCATCTGTAGAACAGGTGTAATAATATTTTCCAGGTGCTTCTTTCTGCTTGATTTTGGGCACAGAGGCTAAGGTAAGGTAAAGTCATAATATGGTTTTGGTCTTAGTTTTGCTTCTGTACAAATAATAACAATATTGCATACAGTTAGGAATGAGTGACTTTGTATTGTGAATGAGCCCTTTGCTGGAAGTCAGATCAGGCAGAAGTTAATAGGAATAATTACAATCACAGCTCTTCTCCATTCAGTCCTTGTCAAAAGGGGGGATTTCTGAATCTGAGCAGCATAAGTAATTGCCAGCAAGACCCCATCTAGGTGATGAACCTAGACCATATTGGTGGGCAACACCTAACTGCAGCCCCAGTCCCTAACCGGAAAGTCATCCCTTACTGGGGAAGCCCAGTGGGATCACCGAGAACGTATCTACAAGTCCAGCGAGCTTCCTAGGATGCTGTGCATCTTGGGTCAGGTAGAGGTGGCTGCTTAACATTGGGCACACGAACAATTCTCTCCCAGAGGAGAGGATGAGAGGATCAGTCCTGCATGGTCTTAGCGAAGGCTGGAGTCCCTCTGAAGCCAGCGAGTCAAGGACGGGAGTTTGCCCTTCCTGGTCTTTCAGCAGCAGACCTTCTTCAAGGTTGGCCACCCCTAGCTCTTTGCACATGCACACCACAGCAGAGGTGCTTGTCCCCTCCTGGGACAGATTCAGCTGTTTGTGTGACTGTGATCTGAGGAATGTTCTGGTTTAAAACAAACTGACCCTCTCAAAAAATTACTGCTTAAAAGCAAAATCAAAACGGGATCTCCTAGTGCCCCGCTAAAGTCCAGATATGGCTGCAGTACCTACCATGTCCTAAATTAGTTGAGTGTTAATGGCTACTTCATTAATAAATTATTCCATCATTTATGGAAATATACTCAGTATGCCATTGTAAAAATGGCAAAATGGGCAAAATCCCATGCAGGTAGATGCAATGAGAGGTACCAGCTAATGGTGGTTTGTATAATGTGGCTGAACATCACTGAGCCTAGTTTAGGTCTAGATATAGCTGATCCATCTTGGGGTCTATCCCACTGCTGTTTCCTTTGAATCTATTAGGTGTTTTCACACTGAGATTTTACAGTGACTGCTGATGTATCGTATCTCAGCTAATTCAGCAGACACCTTGGTACAATTAGTAAGAAGATATTCCCCTGTCACATCTAAAATGAAGCTTATTTTACAGCTTCTTGGCACGGAAAGTATTTTGTTAACCTCTTATTCCAGAAACACAGAGGTAGAATTCATCAGATTAACATTTTAGCTCTGCGGCTTCATCAGATGGCTTGTTGCTCTGTGTGTTTCCCCAAAAGACAGTTGTCCTGTTCTAACACCAGTGGATTAGCTCTCAAACACATCTATCAAATTTTAAGGGCAGCCTTGCTTTTACCAGGACCATAAATCATGAAAAATTGTTGCATCAGTTCTCATACACAAACGGAGACCATAGTAGCTAGTTAGCTACTGTCTGTTTAAATCATTCTATTTTAATTTTGGTAGGAACTACGCAGACGGAAGAAACAAATCTTACCCCCTGTTACTGGAGCACAGATTACGCCAATGGTGGGTGAAGGTGCCACATGTGATCCAGGGTTTGGTTCAGTCCTGCCTTAGTCACAAACTACTTGTGGAAGAGAATGGCTCTGAGCCAGCATATTTGGCTGGATGGTTTTAAATGAAAACTTAGTTAGTAAAAAACCTTTCTGCAACAATTCTCAGTGTTCAGTAGAAAATGCAGCCTGATCTTTCAAAAGTTTATCTGAAGATAATTTAAAAAGTCAGATATTTTTATCCAAAAATTATTTTCCTGTATCAAAAGCCCCAATCTCAACGTCTATTGAATTTTGTATTAAGTTTCATTTTTTTGTATTGATGCCAGTGGGAACAGGACTGACCTTTAAAAAACAAAAAATATAGGCTCAACTCATGCCTGGGCTGCAGCAAAACCTGTCGGTGAGCCTCCGGGTTGGAAAGTGTATGGGAAGCAAAATGAAAATGGGGAAGAAGTGTAGTCACTTTAGGAAGCTACAGGGATGAATAAAGTGATTGATTATGGCCTTAGCCCTTAACTGGACATAATAATTCCAGTTAACGCCCCCGGTCAGAGCGGAGAGATTAACCTCATCTCCTTCAGTAGGGCAAAGCACAGGGAGCACACTGAAAATACAACTATCACGAGTAGCCTGGGTAGATGAAACAAAGTAATGTGAAGACCTAATGGGCCATTTATGCCCAGCAAGTGGGGACTTGGTGTCTTTTTAGGCTTGATTCAAGGCAGAGAAGAGAGGCAGAAGAGTTTGGCTCTTGTTCTGGCAGGCATGATGAAAGTGAACGATGTTTCAAGCTCTACAGTTCTGTGTGAGAAACGAGAGGAAATTTCTCTGGAGATTTTGATGGAAAATGTTCTCTGCCTCATTCTTGCTTAAAGCGGAAAATGTTTCTAAAAATCAAACTTCAATAGAAAACAGGATTTTTGAAACTTTGAACTCTTCTGTTTTCCAGGAAGTTCTTCTGTTAATAGCCAATGTTATTAAAGAGGGCAGACGAGTCATGTAAACCCCAAGACATTTTGAACATGAACTAGCACAAAGGAAAAAGTAAACAAAGTGTGTAAGAATTGATAGAACTTCTTTTTTTATCTGCTGTCTAAATGGCAGTGATATGGAAAATATAAACCAGTATAAGCCACCGCTTCCAACCCAGAAATGGAGACTAAATTCTCTCTGTAGCCCACTGGCTGACACTTCTTTGCTGAGCTGTGCCAGTTTACACCAGCTAACCATTTGGCCCTAAATCTCATGTTAACACGCTGTTTGATTTTAATCTCTCCCTGCACTCTGTCAAACTTTCTAGCAGGGTTTCAGGAGACCACAGGGATGCATTTCAGATCTCAAAATCCAGGCAAAATTCCTATCATGTGGTTGCAGTGTGACTTAACGTAGAGTGTACTGGGAAGAAAATCACAGCTCAGTAAAGCTAATAAAAGTAAAAGTGTTTATCCTATTTCTTTGATTTCACCTGGCTTCAGCTCAGGGACTAAATTCATTCATGGCAAATGGATACAAGTCTCAGACTTGACTACAATTCATCATCCTAATTTCCTTTCTGAAGGGTTGTGAAATCTTCAATGAAAAGCCTCTGAAGAGCACTAAATGTCGTTACAGTTGCAGTCTTAGGGGCTACTGTTGTGTCCATAAGTTGTCAGTTCTTCATCTCAAGACTTGTAGAGGTTAAGGTGCTTCTGCAACATGAAAGAGGTCTTCACACCAACAACACTGGATGCTCTTAATGATAAAAGAAATACACTGATTTCAGGAAGAGAGTCAAGCATCTTTAAGACCACAGTCATTTTTCATTTTAATGGTCTTGATTCCTTCTTAGGGATTGATTTTTGAGGTTAAAATATTTTTTCGTCCTTTGCCAGATATTCATGCCATAAATGAGCGATTTCTTCATCAATGTTTTGTTTCCTGGGAATAATCTGCCTGCGTCTAAAGGTTGTCTAGTGACTTCCACCGATCTTTCAGTGTCCTACTTTTCCTCCTTATTGTTGCTGTCACGGACACTGTCAATGACATTGTCTTTTCCTGCCACAGCTCAGGGTCTTGAGAGCAGCACAGTTGTAAGTCTGTGTCTAAGACTGACCGGAGTATCCTAGAGTAAGAATGTTCCTTCCAAACTCCTTTAGAAATATCAATCAATGTTGCCATCTGGAGGACACACAGCTTTACAGTAGACCCTGTTTCCTTTTTATACAGCTGCTGTGATATCCCCATCATGAAAGCCCAACTCACCACAAACAGTTGTTACTCTGCTTTTCATGTCCCAGATTTTCTTCAGGTCTTTCTGCAACTGATTATATTTCTTGGTCTTTTTTTTTTTGCATGTTCCATGAAGCCTATCATTATTGAATTACTTTTATATTTGAGAAACTATTACCATTATTATTATTAAATAATAACAACCATATCTGATATCTCAATTTGATAGAAGAAAACAACCCAAACCTTGCATTTCTTTTAACAAAGATTTCTAGTGTCTTTGAGTAAGCATCCCCCCCCCCCACCCAAAGCAAGGACAGTGCAGCGCTGCTAACTCAAAGAAGACAGAGCTCTAACTCTCTTTCTGTAGGAAAGCCTAGCAGCAGGGTTGCTCATGAAACTGCAACATTGATATAGAGCACTGATGTAGGAAGGGTTTTTTTTTACTGATCAATTTAAAACATTCATACAAAACTTCCCTAAGGGTTGGATGTCACCTCCCTTCAGATACCTAAATATTAGATCTGTAGCATCACCTTGACCCCTATAACCGATACAGAGAGCATGGTGTCTCCACAGGCTAGTTCATCCCACTCTGCCTTAGAAAGGAATGAAGAGTTCTCCAGAGAAGTGAGCCTCTCTCCACTGGCTTTAGAGGGGGGGTCTAGGGGAGTCTTTTCGAATAGGTTCTTCATTTTTAAATGGGTAAAGTTGAATGACGTGAATCCATACGGATGCCACAGTTTAGTTAGAATATTAGGTATACTGAAACACTGGCATTGCTAATGTAGACCAAGGGAGGTGCTCCCTCTTTACAGATGAGGTAGTAAATCCTCTGTAGTGCAAAGATAATACTAACCATTATACTTCTAGACCATCTGTAATTAGTTTTGTAATGGTTTTATAAATAGCCTCAACTATGAAACAGGTAACGCTGGCACGTTTTGGTTCCTATGTTTGGTGTGGTAGCCCTCTTTTGTTTTCTGAAGCAGTATCTATGAGCTTCTCTAGATCACTGATTATTTGATTCAAGGCCACATGTGGTCATGAGGCACGAAACAGTGACGCAGGGCAGTTTCCCGCTAACACAGCTGGCAAGATGTCTAATGGGACCATCCACCTGCTGGGAAGTATGAAGTGGAAAAATTCCTCACTGGGTCACATCACCAGGCCCATCTAACCTGCTGTTTCTTTCCTCAAAGAGATAGGGGGTTTGTGCTCTCAGGGGTGTCCATTTCGGCCCCTTGGGTCCAAATTAATTAACCCTGGACAGCATTTTGAGGAAGCACCTTTTTATGAAGGACACTCAGCCTAAAGCACTGCAGGATACTCAAGTATCATTAGGTACAGATAATAGTGCTGGAAATGACCATCAGAGGTCATCTTTGTCCACCCGCTGCCCCAAGGATGGACCAGCTCTGCCTAAACATCTTGGACAGATGTTTGTTTAACCTGTTCTTAATGGCCCTTACTTTCAGAGATCCCACTGCCTTCCCAGATAGCCTATTCCAGGCTGTAGCAATCCTTTCTGTCTAAAGGAGCTGTCCTTTTCCCCTGATTTTTTATCCAAACTCCTCTCCTCCACTATGAGCCTAACACTTCTCATCTTATCCTTCACTGACATAAAGTTAGAAAATGTGGAGTCAAGAAAACAAAGCAGTGATTTTTCCTTACCATTTGAGGCAGAGAAATCAAACACAGTTGTCAATGTCAATTTGAGCAGCACAGATGGCCCCTCTTCAAACACCAGACAGTCCGGAAAGTGATTGCTGGTTCTCAGTGGAAACAACATCCCCAAGTTGTCGTATCCTGTGAGCTCCCTGGGATAATAGCTTCCAGCAACATACACCATCATGTGCATACTTTAGTGTGCCAGAGCTCCCGTGACCTGAGAGTAATAACTCGAGTAGACAGTGGCAGAGGATGGATATTGCAAGGTTCAGCGGGAGTGGTCCTTGTAAAAATTAATTGATTTTAGAACAGATTGCATCCCAGAAGATCTTGACAGTAGGATCCCAGGAGGAAATGGGAAACCATCTATTCTGTAACCTCCACAGCTTTTGTCAGCCTGCAAGCCAAGTTTCCTATTCCATAGGGTATTTATAAATTGTGTGCAGGGGCCTATATGGACTCATATAGAGACATATGGAGACCTTGTGTTCCCAGGCCCAGGCTCTCCTATACTCCTTGTAATTTAAAAGAATGTCTCTGTTCCTGACTGGCCTTTTAAGTTGTTCATGGAGTATTCCTTCAGTATTCTTATTTTAAAATTGGAATGCAAGTTCAGTACGGAGAATTTTGTAAGCAGAATGACATTAATTTCACAGAGCTGAAGAATGCATTGTAAAGGCAATAGCATTTCTTACTTTTGAAGTCATTTCAAGTGGTCTTGTAAACAATTTAGTTCTCTACTTGATGTAGTGGGGTTGAGTGCAGTCCTAATCAAGTGCTTCAGTTTCTACTTTTAACTATTAATAATCTTACCAGTAACATTAATTGACAAATGGTGTGAAGTCAGAGGCTTTGGTATGCTCAGATACTTTCAGCCGCATTGTCATATACCGTCGCTTGTATTGTAAATGTCAAAACATGCTGTAAGAGGTGTTTCCAATTGCTCTCCTGAGAGCACTGATGGAAACTGAGGCACAGTGCAATGGAGAGACTTGATTAATGGAACTCTTTGAGCCATGGGAGAGCCAAGAACGCCCAGGAACCCCACTGCTGGCTGCCAAATCCTGCATTAAATTTGACTGAATTTTTCATGCCACAAAGGGCATGAAGAGGGCCCTCATCTACCCCTCTAGCCAGGTAGATGTCTGGACAGACTGACACACATCACAATCACATTAACAAAACCCTTGCTGAACCTATTTCCTGCTGCCTTAGAAACTACAGTGTTTAAGGAAATCATTTTGATTGCAGCACTGTTTTCTTTTGTT
This sequence comes from Struthio camelus, assembly GCF_040807025.1. Taxonomy (NCBI): domain Eukaryota; kingdom Metazoa; phylum Chordata; class Aves; order Struthioniformes; family Struthionidae; genus Struthio; species Struthio camelus. The sequence continues at coordinate 28,850,922 of NC_090949.1, forward strand.
TCCCTCCCCTCCAAATGGAACAACATTCCCCCCAGAATGAAATGGCCTGTCACTTTCTGAGCAGCACATTTGACTCTTCTGTGTGACATTGCCATTTCTGTCCTGTTGGCTGCTGTGCATCTGAGCATGATGAATGATTGGAACGCAAAGTAAAAAAAGGCTGAAATCAAAATGTTTCAGCTTTGTTGAAAAAACACATTCCAGCTGAGTCAAAGTGAGTTTTTCAAGGAAGTTTCCTAATGGGGAAATTGTAATTGTGAGCAGGGGGAATTGTAAGCGGCTCCAGGGATCTAGTAAAAATATTTGTTTTTGCAAAGGATCTTGCAGAAACCTTTTCCATAAATGACCTCCAACAGAGATGCACTAACCATTCCCTTCAACCCTATGAGGGCGAGAACATTTCTAGAAACTTTTGAGATGTGGGTGTATTTGGGAGCCTTGGGAGAGGAGTGTGCAGTTCTCACTAGGCTCTACCACAATATAGTATATTTGTCCTATTTCAGTGCAGAAAACACAGCTTTAACTTCCAGTGAATGAAGATTTGGTTTCCAGTCCTGTCTCATTTTCACCATATATTTTCCAAACACGTTTTTTCTTTTTTCATTAATGTTCACCTTTAACCTATTGATTTGCTATAAAAACAAGCCCTTTTATAAAGGAAAGGTAAAAGGAAATGAGGGAAAACATAAACGCATTGCAAAAGTAAGGATTTCCCAGAATAAACCCACATATAACACAAATACATGATGTAGCTTCTTTTATAGCACTGTAAAAAAGAAGGGAGGGAAAAAAAGTGAAAATACATTAGGGATTTTAAAGCCAAGCAAATCAATTAGTCATTACTGACATAAATTTCCCTTTCTTGGGGACGTTCAACCTTCTCATATCCCGTGGATGAACTCTAAAGCACCTGTAGTAGATTTGTTTTCAGTAAAGAGATTTAAACTACTGTAGGTGTTTTTCCAAGGAAAATACAATGTTGACAGAATAATGCGTGGAAGAGGAGGCTACTAAGGCAGCTGCTATAAATTGCTAGCGTTGTAATCCCTCTTGCAACACGCCTAACTTTACAGGATGTGCATTTGTTGATGCTCTACATATGGTTTGGAGTAGAAGTAATTCCCCCCCCAAACATGATGAAAACTAAGCATGCCCTACAATTGAAAAGGGAGGCTCCTCCCCTCCCTTTCTTCCCCTTTCCAAACTGAAACAATGATGCTCATTTTGAAAGGCATCGTCACATTTTCACAAGTGTCTAAGTAATCGCACGCTGGGCAGATGGTGGCGGCGCTGGCGTGGGTTAAGCTGTGACTGCCCCCAGCTGTCCATGCCAGCCGGCCGCAACGCAGCAGCGGGAGACGCGTTCGGGCTCCGGACTGGCCCTGTCTGCTTGTGCTGCCGATGGAGGTAGCATCCTTCTTCGAAGTTGCAAGTTTAGCAGCTCAACCTCAAACATGAAGAGGCACTTGCAGAACCCTTTGGTGTAGTCAAAGCTAATTCCTGTGATCAGGACTTCTTTCTTTGCTGGGGGTCGGGGGTGAGAATCGCTAACTGAAGCATTCCCAGCCCTTCCTCATGCTGCTCATTCCCACGTGCACCCCTGCTCCCAGCAGATGCACTTGAGAAACTTGCTTGTTGTAGCTGGATTAGTTTTCTGCTGGATCAGTTCCCTACTCTGCTTCATGGTGCAAGTAGCACCGTGGCTGGCTCAGCACTGGAGCCTGACCGCTGCTGCTCAGGAAATTGCTGCCCGCGTCTTCCTGGTATGCGATGGTTTTTGCACCCGTTGGGAGTCTTCTGTGCATGCTGATCCCAAGTGCACGAGTGGTCTGGATCCCTGAGCTGACAAAAACAGTCCTGAAGTGGAACTGCAAAACAGGCAGTGTGCAGGACTTTTGTGACAGGGCCCATTCCCGCAGGTGGGCTCGGAGCCTGCCTAAAGCACAAGCACCGGTGCTGGGAGAGCTGGAGTGGGAAGGCGAGGAGACGAGAGCCGTTTTCTCCTTTCCCAACCGTTCTCCTTTGCATTTCTCTTTAAGCTACTTTCTCTGGCTCCTTCTCAGCTATGCTGGTGTCAGCTCCAAGGATCGTTTCTCCTATGGCTTTTTATCGATCCCTACTCTCGCTCTTCCGGCACGAGCACCTGGACCGCGAGGTCGGGTAGCAAAGAGGGGCTGCGAGGTTCTTGTGAGCAGCCTGAGAGCAGCGCCCAGGCCAATGCAGCTCAGCACGAGGGGCTGGGGTGGCCCACGGGGGCAGCCAAATCGCAGTTGCAGAGGAAGCGAGCCTGCAGGGGCTTGGCAGTGACAATGCCCGGCACCCGGGGACCCAGCTGCGTGCCAGCCCTGCCGTGCTGCTACGAGCAGCGGGGCTCCAGAGGAGAAGAATGAGACCAGGGAGGGATAAATAAACTACCACTCGCATGAGGCATCACAAGGGTTTCACCATTTGGCAGAAGAATTCACATTTTTTTAGCCTGGCAACCTTTTTCTTTTTTTCCTCCCCCTAAACAAATAAATTTCCTATAGAAAAGAAGACACATTTCTCATACGCACACACACGGGCGCACGCACGCACAAACAATTCAGTTAATGGGAATCCCAATTGTCTGAGGAAAAACAATTTAGACGGAGAGTCTCTGGCTGGCTGCAAGTAAGTCCCTAAGGCGATGATCTTGTCCTCCCCAACATGAAAGGCGCTCAGAAAGAAAAGGGCTCCCCTTTTTGTTTCTTTTCAGAGGTGCTGATGGCACTGTAGATGCCTTCCTAGGGGATGTGGGATGCCAGCGGTGGGAGGGACAAAAAGCTGGCAGGACCTGGGCACAGGGATTAAAGACGCAGATCCTCTTCAGATGGACAAATAACGTGGGGCCGGGTTGCACGTGGCCACGGGGCTCCCACTCAGCACTGTTTGGCCCCAGGTTGGATATTTACCAGTTCACACTTGCTGTATGGGTCTGTGACCTTTTTTTGAAACTTTTTCTTTACGAGTTTATTTTGGCTGGGCTCAGGCATTCATAAAATTCCTCGCGAACTGGAGGTTTGAAGCATGGCTTGTAAAAGGAGGAGAGGGGAGGTGGGAGAATGGACCGAGGAGAAGAGTTTTCCATTACCCTGTCATAGCCTCCCGAACGCGCGTCTTACGCCTCTGAGTTCCTGCCCGAAATTGCGAGCTTCCGAAAAGAGGAGAGAGTGAAAAGGAGTGGGGAAAGGTAGGGGGAAAAGGCTTGCAATGCCCTTCCTTCCTTGTTCGGTGGGGCAGGATCAGTCCTGAGGCAGATAGGTCTTTCTCTCGTTTCCCTTGTCAGTCATCCTTCTGCAGCTTTTGGTCTTCGCAGCAGGTCAGCAGAGCTGGCGAATAGCTCGGCAAGCACAAGGCATCTGAAACAAATTAGATCTCTTATAGCCACCCAGAGACTGATGATGGATGGAGGTCTGTATTTACAGCAAAACTAATTGGCAACATACACAGACATCCAAAAAAGTATATTATTTTGCCAGACTTTGGAGTCACTAGGCCTTTTTTTTTTTTTATTGTAGAACATTATACAGCTAGAGATAAAAAAGAACAGTGAAAGTTTTAAATCTAATAAAAGCATTTGACTGCAGAGTAAAAATAACATACACAGAGAAGTTTGATTTGGAATCGAATTTTATTAATAGTCTTTTCTGTGCAAAATGTTTCCAATTAAAAAACAATTCTGAAGTGATGCATTAATAAACTGCTTTCCCCCCTCCTTTGGAGGGACTAAGACTTTTAAAGGCTGAGGTGGATAAAAAAGTCAGTGGATGTTATTAAAACATAATTTAATATAATCTAAATATAGTGCTTGCATACCACAGAGAGAAAGTCGGCTGTATAACTGAATTCGAAACAATGGTAGAATGTTGACTTTTCAAAGAGAAATATTATCAGATTGTGAGCTGCTGTTCAAAAGACGGGTCTTCTTTAAACACCGAGGCATGTAAGAAGCAATAAAGAGCAAAATCAGACAGGTTCCTCTGGACAACATGTGGCAGATTTAGATTTCTCAAAGGCACGATTGGATGTGAAATTGGGAACATGCGGTAGATGAGCAGCCTGTATCCTAACAACTTGTTTGTTTGATTTTTAGATGAACAGCATCTTTGCTGGAAAAAAGTAGAGTGAAGGCAGAACAGACACAGATGAAATGGATAGTGCAAATCTCATCTCCAAGAAGTTTTTGACGAAATTGTGTATTTCTGTCGATAGATCTTGTTTGGCAGGCACTGGCTACAGAGTGATGTAAGCTTGTGTAAAGCGTTTTCCTTGAGCTGAGAGCTTTGTTCCCTGATACACATACTTGCATGATAAATAGGTGAGCTCTAGAAAAGGTCAAATGCATGATTGGAAGGGAGGGGGCCTTCTGGTGCAGAGGGAGTTCTGATTTCTGCGACCACATATGCTTTTACCCCCTTGCCGATTTGTGTTTGGAAACGGGGACAAGCAGAGACTGACCAGGCCATCTGTGTTAATGTCTTTCATTGCTAAAAGTCCGATATCCTCTTTGCTTGCTTGAAAAAAGAAAAAAAAAGTCCTGTGCCCTGCCCCGAGCGCCAGCGAGGCCGAGCCCTCCGTCACAGGGAATCCCTCGGAAATCGGAACACAGCCAGGGAGCGCGTAGGAGGGACAGGACTGGGAAGTCCTGGCCTCGCACCCGGCGGCACCTTTGCAGAGCCGGACGAAAGGGCCAGTTGTCACCCAGCCCAGGCGCTGTGCCCCTCGTGGGGTGGGCAAAGGGCTGCCTGCAGACAGCCCTGTGTTTGCATGCACTCGAATGCCCCTTTACCCCAGCAGGACTGTGTGAAGGGATCTCATTGCAAATAAGAATTAGACCCGCGCTCTTCCTCCGAAGGATTATCCCTGATCACCCATTATTACTATTATTACTGTGTTTGCCGGGGTGGATGTTCTCATTCCAAGCTTTTTTTTTTTTTTTTTTTTTTGTGGCTGCATCTGGGAAGCCGTCCTTTGTGTAAACAGCTATCAGAGTGAGCAGGGGTATGTGATCCATTAGCTCTGCTGAAAACACAATCATTGTGTTATTCCAAGCTGATGAAAATGTCCTCTGTAGTTTTCTCTCACAATGTCCACATGCCAATCAGCGTTTGTCACCGATATAATTTTCTCGCATAAACACATCCGTTGTGCAACTTCTACTCTGGGTAAATAGATATAATTCCAAAACCAAATAACACACTTGGAGGGGAACTGAAGATTAGACATACAAGGAGTTGGAGGGGGAGCAGAAGGCAGAAAAGCTGCAACAAGAGATCAGCTTTAATTGGAAGATGGAAAAGGAGGAAGATGGAAAATTCTCAGGAACAGGCAACATGGCTGGTTTATTTCTTCGTTCTGCAAAAAAGCCTGGGAAGGCGAATATTTGGGACTTTTTTTTTTTATTTTAACATTTGTGAACTAGGACCACCATGAATTGCTGAAAGAAGGGTTGCTGTTGTTTATGGAATTGGAAAAACATTTTTTTCCCCAATTTAAAACAGAATAGACAATATACTGTAAGTGGGGACGTGCCATTTCCTCTTTTTCACCAGAAGGCCTGCTTAGACATACTAGATTTTTTTTCTCCTTCTTCAAAGCCTACATAACCTCTGGGTAATTATATCTTTGAATCCAGTACAGCATACTTATGTGCAAGAATGTTTTCCATCTCATATGTTTCCAGTGTGTTTCTGTGTGAGGAAATTTGTAAAATAAATCAGTCCCCAAACATGGCAGAGCACGGATATTTCATGTGCATACATACAGTATTTCTCTGTGGCTACATGCAATGCATATTTAGATATATACCATGTACCCTGTGTGCACACACTATACAAAAGTCATGTGTGTACAGCAGGTAGTATTATATGAATATAGGAAATAGTACATTCATTTAGAGAAGTATCTTATATGTGATCCTACAGGTGAATTATCCCAGAAGATAGGCTGGTGCTGAAGGGCAGAAAACAAAATATATGTGTGTGTCTATGTACCCACACGTTGATACACACTTGTCTTTCTGTCCGGGTCACAGCTCTCACAGAACAGAAATTAAAAAGGGATCCTACAAGGGACAGGATCTTTCCCCTGTCTCAAGGCAGGATAAAACCTATCAACTGTTTCCCAGACCATTTCACAGTGCCTAAAACATGCTCCTCTATCCATGTTTGTGCAAGCCCCGTTCCCCAAATACATGAATTTTCAATGCCACAGCACCTTAGGAAACTACTCGGGGAGCGATTTGTGAGGAGGTGAAGCGGGCGCCAGCCCTGCGCCTCCCTGTCACGCCGGCGGAGTGCAGGGAGTGGGCCCCACGCGCCGGAGACGCTTCTTGCCCCTTTCCGCTTGCACGCCAGTCTCTCCTGCTGCAGGAACGGTGCTGCCTGTGCACGGGCCGGCTGCTGAGCACCGGGCACGCAGGTTGTGCTGGGCGCTGCAGCCGGGCTCTGCACACCTTCCCGCGTGGGAGAGGGCTGCCAGCGCGGCTTCAGGGGAAGAAGGGCTAGATGAGGATGAAAGTGAGATTTTTGCAAAGCTCCTCCTTTCGCCGGGAAGCAGAAACATCCCTAAATGCCTCCTTACTGCCACATTTCCAAGCACGATTATTGTTCCTGACGGCACCAATATTGGCCGTCACCCTTATTGCCGTGAGCACCCACCACCCCAAATGCACCCATGTCTCCCCATCGCCAGCACCTGCCCGCGGCCCCTCTGCCCTTGGGGCTGCCCGTCTGCGCTGCGTGGGGGGCTTGTGTATCATGTCCCCAGGAAACGATCTGGTTTCAAATACAGGTTGTGGCTCACCCGACTTGCACTTTTTCCCCGTTTGAGGGTCCTGGCTAGGCAAGGGAAGAACTGAAATCTTAAACTGCTTTGTGCTTGTTTATTTTATGATCTTGTTGGGTGCAGTGTTTACTCAAATCCAGCAAGCATCTGGATTAGATAATTTGCTGAAATTAGTGGTACTTGATGGTTATCGGCCCTTGCGTGATTAAAACCCAGTTGTCACTGTCGTGCCTGGGTTGCAGCAGACCAAGGGCACTATCTGTGTGAATATTCACACTCAGGGCTCTCAGAAATAATAGTAACTTTCGAAGGTTAGCATCACCCGGGCTGCGATCAGTCTGCAAGCCCCCTTCACTGATTTTGGACTGTTTCTAGCAGAGATGGAGGTACAAAACCCTGCTGAAAAAATCCTTTCAGCCCCCAAATGACAGCGCCAGGGAGGGATAGGAGTGCAGGGGGCTGGGAGTGGTTTCCCCTTTCCCAGGTGGTTCAGCCGCTTCTCTCAGGTCTGTGCTTTGCTCCTCGTATTTACAACGGATATGGGCACAGCAGGAAAACGGAGAAACTTTGCTCACTTTCCACGCTTTTCTTTTTATTTCCTGTATCCAGGTAAAGGCAGGGAAGAAGTTGGACATGCCTTCCACCCTCCCCCATCCAAGCACAACTAATTGCATTTTAATTAAGAGCATCCATCCTCTCTCCTCCTCTTCCCACTGCCCTCCACTTCAGGGTTAGACCTTACTCATTTTAAGCTGGTTGTAGTTTTAAGGCTTGGTTATATGGTGTTCAAACCCTGTGGGAAGGGTCACAGCATCACTGTCTTACTGACCACATTTCTTGCATGGCTTCACGAGGCAGTTCAGCAAAATGCTGGGGCACGGCAGAGGTTTTGCTTGTGATTGAGGGAGGAAAAGGTTTAAGGACGGTAGTTCATCCACTCATGTCCAGTGGGAGTCAGGGAGTGAAACGCCCCACTAGATTTGCAGAACACTGTCAGATGTGCATTTACAACCCATGCAAGAGAGAGCTAGCACTGCTCCCACCCAGGGCTCTCATAGCCCAACCACCCTGCCAGGGCAGCTAGAAGCATCCTGAATGTAATATTGTATCTGGTGTAATATTTGGCAGCAGTAGAAGCTAAGTGAAAGAGCTTAGGAAATTTGATAATTATCAAGTTACCCTTTCTTGGATACGCCAGGTAGATAAATGACTGAAGAACAAATTATATATGCATTTTGAAAGGTAGGAGGGTATGTGCGTGTAAAAATATGTGCTATGTATAACAGGGTTTTGATGTGCACTTATACATACACAGTCTCCCAAGAATTACTGTTTCCAGACACACATGTATAGATAGGTAACTTTGATGTACAGTATACAAGAACATAAGACTGGCTCTATATGTGTTGTCTGCATTTGAAGAAGGGAGTTAGATTACTGTAATCCAAGCTGTAATAGAGTGGCTTTGCCAGTATAAAAGTAATATGCTATACTACTTTTAAAGATCAGCTGTTTTCGGTACTCTGTCATAGTTATAGTAAATGAGCTGGGCTGAAAAATAAAGGATCTGTTGTTTTGCTTTTTTTTATAAAATGTAATGAGCTCTCTTGAGAAAGGACTCCAAATAATAAATGATCTCTGTGGTTAAGTTCTGAAAGCTTGTTTTCCATGTGAGTACACAGCTGTGTTCATGTCAGGGATACGAGAAGCGCACACCACTTTCCAAATGCCCTCTTATGATACTGACAACAGCATTCATTTATGACTTACCACCCTTTTTCACATGCCAGTATTTCAGTCTGGTACTATATTTTGCCAATAGATAGAACCAGCAGGTAAAAAAATCATAAAGAGACTTTTTAATGTTGGTGGGAAACTTTCTGTCTCTCCTTCCTGCATAGTCCCAAGGAAATATTTGCATTGAGATGAATTTTGAGTTCATGGGGCTTTAGCGTGGATCCTGGAGGAATGTTTTTGAAATCCTTGTGTGCTGTGCACATCCTGTGCAAACCTACACGATCTTCCTATCTCCACTGGAATTATTCACTGGCTTTGTGATACAGCAGTGTGGATGTATAAGAGAGATAGTCAGCATTGCTGTCCCTTAGATGAGCAAAACAAGATTTTGAGGTGACTGAGAGCCACAAGACTCAATCCGTAAACTCAGGAGAGTTAGATCAAGGTAGATATTCAGGGTGACTTGGAAGCAGGAGGTCAGTGAAGACTATTCTTCATTATGGCACACAGCCAGGCTCGTCTGGCTGGTCTGGCTGGTCGCACAGCTTGCTCCCACAGCTTGCTCCCAACAGCATCTCCTGTGGCAGTGCCTGCTAGCTCTGCCCTATATAAGCGAGGTTATAGGTTACCCAGCCATCTTTACACAGGCACAGTGGCACTGATCTGATATGGTAGTACTGTGGTGGGGGATCTATGCTTGCAAACCTTGTACGGACCTGCAGGCCTGTCTCACCTTGGGCTAAGTCTTGTCAAAGCAGGACCTCAGCATCACTCATGCACCAAGGTAAACCCAGATGGTGCTAGGCTATCATCTAGGGTTGGGCATTATTTTTTGTCCCCTCATTTTCAAACCATTGTGCATTTATGAGCTATACCAGCTAATTTTCGGCAGCCGGCTGTGAGATCTCCTGAGCCCGTGGACCAAACAGCACTTTTACAGACACATCTCCCCCACCTGGGTCTTTCTCCATATATTCCTCTGTGGGATGCCCATAGCTGGATTAGTCCCGTGTCACTATGTCAATGCAAGCCAATGCAAAGGCCTGCAGTACCTGTGTACAGGAGAGTTGGCGTACAGGGCAGCCCTAGACTAGACTTTGCCTTTGTGTGTTCTCTGTAGGCTCCTGGACTAGGTAAATTATCAAATCATCACCTTCTAAACTTTTCCAATCAATACCCGCCCAAAGCTTGATTTCTGGGCCCTTTAGATCTGTAGGCAAATTCACTGCCTTGCACTAATGAGTACCGCGCTCCGAGTGAAAACTCTATCTGCACATCTTTAAATTAAACCAAACCACACACATACACACACAAAAATCATTTCAATCTACCCAGTGGGTTTTTGCCTTGCTGCATGTGCACAATTTTTCATTGATGTGGGATCCATGCAGCAGAAGAAACTCCTTAAATTTGCATCAGGACTAGTAATTTTTCCCTGTCGCCTGCAGCATGGGTTCAGATGATATGATCATGAAAAAAGGAATGATTTCCTGCCCTGTGGAATTTCATTTTATGAATGGAGCCATGTAATACAGCATAGTAGCTTTAAAAAACACCATAAAAGACATGGCAGGAGAAACCAAGTTATACACTACTCTACTGTACAGAAAACAAAGCTAACTTATATGGTTTGGCTTCCTTGTTTGCTCTTTCATTGTTCCTTGATGGTAACTCTAGCGTTATGATTTTCAGAAGCACATAGCATAGAATAGTTTATGATGTTTACTCAGCATATAGGACAATAGATGGAAAAGTGCCATAATTTGTGATGCTGACTGCAAAATAAACCTATCATCTTTCACACAGAGCACCATTCCTTTGGATAAACAGCGATGTTGTTGGTTGGCAGGAACAACTGTTGCCTCCCGGGTCCTTGTTGGAGCTGCACATCTTTGGGCCTCACGCCACTGGTGCTTGAACAGAGCTGCCTTTTGACTCCAGTGGGGCAGTGTTGGCACTGCACAAGCTCTTTGTCCTTATTTAGATAAAATAAAGATCCCTGAAAAGCTTCTCGGCACAAAAAACCTCATGTGGCGCTTCACAATAGCTGCCGACATGGGAAAGTTCCAGGGAGGCCCCCCAACCAACAGCTCAGATGTAAACATCTTGGGACTGAGGACAAGACATATACTGAGCCAGACCTATGTTTGGCCCATAACTCTCCTAGGCCTTACTGGACCCCCAGCTATCAGCATGCCCATGTTTGACTTAGTAGGACAAGAAATCTACTCATTCCCAGTTTGATTTATGATGCCATCTTTCATGTGTCAAGGTGGGTTGGAGTCCAAAGTGACTGACCAGCCTGGTGCTTTTCCCATGAGACTTTGGGTGAGGCCCTCTGTGAAGACTGGAGGCTGCAGTTAACAAACTGAACCATGAGTTTGTCAGAGAGGGAGTCCAGCAAATTTTGACGCACTGAAATTACAAAATCCTGGAAGATAAAGAGTGGGAAGGGACCCTGAGAAGGTAGCAATTTTTTCTCCTGATCCAGGGCCTGAACAGTTAGACCTAACCTATTCCTGGAACACAAATTTTGAACCTCTTCTTAAAACTCTCTAATGATGGAGATACCACAACCTCCCTAGCAACCTCCTTCAGCACTCCCCATCTTCACCTTGAACAGTTTTCCCTGTAATGTCTAATATAATGCTCTCTTGCTGTAGTTTAAGTGCAAGATTCCTTATCTTCTTCCCATAGGAGACAGAGAGCTCTTCGCAACCTTCCCCCTTGCTTCTCTCACTATTGTGTCTATGGACTATTAGACTGCGTCCTCGCTGCCTTGTCTAGGCTGAACAAACCCAATTCTTTTCAGTCATTCCTCTTGTGCATCGTGTTTTCTAGACTGTGGACCCATTTTTTGTTGCTGTTTTTCTACTCTGGATTCTAGATAGTCCATTCCTTTCTTAAAGACCTCACTTCCCCACGACTTGCATCCGTGGACTTGCTCAGCTCTGATCAAAAGTTAATTAGGGAGTCCTCTTCATGGTCTTCAGTTGGATCGGACCCAAAACCAACAAATCCCATGGCACTTTTTCCTAATGGCAGAAGACACACACAGTGGAGGCCTTCCCATACCAAGGAGTATGACAAGCTTAGCTTAGGTGTCTTGTATAAGACACTGGTTTACTGATTTCAGTCTGATGCTGAGTTTTTCTCTTTTAGATACTGCCCTCTTTGATACACTGCCCTTTGATTAGCCAGGAACAGTCAAATACAAGACAGGGAGAGACTGTGTGACTAATTACTTTGCTTATAGCCTTACTGAAACACAGTCCTTCTGTTTTGCTTTGCCACGTGTCATCCAGCTCATTAACAGTCATTTGCCAGGCTCCAGATAGACCTTTACAAAACCCCATTCACTATGTTCCTTTTGACATGGGTCTACTGCTATCCACCCTGGGAGTGGTTTTATAACTGGTGGCAGTACAAATAATACAACAGATCACCAGTCAAACTGTTTGTACAGACATGGCTGATATGGCAAGCATGGATTTATCAAATTTCTTGTCAATCCAGTCTAAATTTTAATCCTGATAGGGTAGTAAGTTTTTGTGGAGAGTGAAGCTGTGGTTGAGGTCTTTTATCTGCACTTTAGCATCAGCCCATGTGGAGTTCCCATAAACTATAGTTTAGTCAATACTAGTTAGGCAGTACTGTTGCACTAGGTGAGGGGAGAAATGCCGCTAAGCTAACAACTTTATAAATCCCATTCTGTGAAAAACAGACACTGTTTGCCCTTTCCGGGCTTCTATTTTATTATTGTTATTCAGTGAAAGGGCTTGTCTTTTCAGAGTAGGAACTTTCTAGCTGCGCTTCAGTAAAAAACAGTAATAATAATAACACCTCTGAAAAAATAACCAGGAAAGTTTCCACTAAGAGCATGTCATTATGTCAACTCTGTTCAGCGGTGAAGCATTGCATTCAGTAAATATATATTCGGGAGCTACTTTATGATCATTGACATTTGACATTGTTCTTACATCTCTCCCTATTAGCATGTTTCTATTTGGAGTGTACTTGACCTATTTCAGAAATATTCCTCATCTTTTCACATTATTTACTGAGAAGCAATAACCCTGGAAAGAACTACTGCGTTTTACAGGCTGCAAAGCTTCATGCAAACAAGAGGATCCTCTTGTGTTGCTTAAGTATCTCATCTGTGAAGGTAAATATATTCCTGGATTTAATTAGGAGTTGCAGTATTAATATTTATGCAGATAAAACTGATTGGGGCAGGAGGAGAAAGGAGAGGGAGTAATGATGTATTTCATATTGCTGAAACAAACTGACCTATTCATTCTTCGAGAGGGACACTGCAGCCAAATATCTGTGATCTCTTGCACGGAGAGACTATTCAACTCCTTACATGTAACAGAGGGTTATGGCCGGTTCTTTCAGAAGAATCTAAGTCAGTTGTCCAAAGACACCTGACCTGCACACAAAACTTCATTTTGCTTCATATTTGAATGCTATTTTTCATGTAAAGCTAAATCTGAACGCCACATGACAGGGTTTTGAAAATAGACCCTATAGGGAGTATGGAAAAGGGAATCTCAGATCCTGGAGCAGCAGGAGACTTGTCCTGTCCTGTCCTGTCTTAGCCTAGCCTAGCCTATTCTATTCTATCCTATCCTGCACTGGATATGATTTTTATGTTCTACAATATTTTTCAGGATTTCAATGTGGTTTTGAGTCATGAATTGAGATGAAAAGTCAAAATCTTCCATTATTTTGCGACTGATAATGAAAAACAAAGTTTCAGCCATAATACTCAGTTTTAGGATTTTGAAACCTCTTTTGTGAGTTTTGATATGTATTATTTTAAGTACTTCCTCAGTACAGTTTTCAGCCTCCTTTTCACCTCCAAAGTGTTCACCTGGAACATTTTCTTTATTTTCAAGTTCTTACACAGAGAAAAACTAATTCAGTCTGGATCAGCCATCAAAACTCAGAGACAGTTCAGGTCCTGCTGACCTTGTGCTTTCAAACCCAGAACAAGTAATAGGAGCATCCTGGCTCAGACCTGATCCCCATCCTGTTTTATTCTTATATGATGATGCTCAGTGTGGAACCATCCTTTAAGAGAGGAGACCTACTGGGTTTTGTTCTCTGTTTCTACCAAGAGCAAAATGTCTGTGTGAATGTGCAGATGAGAGGATTTGAGGTGTTTTGTTTTGTTTTGTTTTGTTTCGTTAATAATGACCATGTCACTGTGTGTTTTTGTAAGACATGATAGACTTAAACTGGAAAGGAGGAAACTCTACGCTGGTTTAGGGCACTGGGTTACCATATGGCTGCTCTAACCTGTTGGAGCCCCCACAAAGGCTGTCCCATGCTTGTCCCAGGAATTAGGCTGTAGGACCCTTTCAGTTTATTCCCCATCCCTGATTTAGCTATTGCTCTGGGCAAAGAGATGTAACCTGTCCCGCAACACCACTGTGAATAGCTGCTGGCCTGGGGTGAGCAGAAAACTAATGATCCCAGTGGATAGGAATCACTTCTTTGTCTTTTCTAGTACATAGTATAGGGAAGCATGAAATGAAACAAATTGGCAGGTTCAAGACAAGTAAAAGGAAGAAGAAATTGGTTTAGGATCTTGGGTAAAGAGGCTGAAGTTGGAGGCCTGCTAGGCTCTAGTGTTTGAACTGTGTAATGTTCTGAAAAGGAGGAAGGAAACCCTGTGAAAGCAAAGGAAGAAGAAGGGAAAGGCTCCAGCACTCAGAAGAAATATTTGTGCCATTTTGAACACAGAGGCAAAGAGCCAGGGTCTGTCCACATCAGACTACACAGGTACCAAAAGGCTGAGAGCAAAATTGGTGTATCCTTTTAAATGTGCTATGGGATCAGTCATCATTGTGTGAAAGAGCCATGTAGCTTTGCTTGTGTGGGGTGATTAAGGGTAGGAAATGGAGGTATTAGATGTTAATGCATGTATCCTGAGCTCACAGGAAGACAGGAACACAGTGGAACAGGAAACAAAGATGACAATCCAATTCCCCACAATTTCTGTCTGACTCTCCTATTGCACTTTCCTGCAAAGTCATCACCTGGGGCTGGGGACCCACAGCAGCACAGTCTGGCCCTTGACAGACAGATTGCAAGAGCACATGGCGTACCAGGGAGCAGCCACGCTGTGCTCAACCCCGGCAAGGTACCAGTGTGAGACATTGTAGCGTGGATGACAGACTTGCATAACTGGTCTGACCTCGCATGGAAATGGCGTTCAAATCTTGCTTTGAGTCCTAGGGGAACTATGGCATGCATTTTGTCCACCTGTGTACAACTTCAGTGGGCAAAAAGAGAACCGTCCCTGTAAGCTCTGGAGTGTTTGGCTGTTATGGTGGAGAGAAAAGGAAAAGACTGTGTCTGTTCTTCTACCCCTCAACCAAGCGTTCCCACCTGAGCAGATCCTAGCCTTAATTTTCAGTGTGTTATATCTCCCTTAAAACAATAATGTTCATTCAGACTGAGGGAACTGAGGCAACAGGCAGTTATAGTTTCCTTGGAAGGAATAGTCATGTTCACAAAGGCTACACTGGTCCTGGCTCTGACCTTGCACCTCCAGCATGAAGCAGGAGGAACTCCATTGCAAAAGATTTATACATAAAACAAGGGAGCTCAGCATCCAGCCTCCGTGAGTGGTGTCATTGTGAGCCTAAATACAAACAGGAACAGTTCAAAGGTGGCACCTCCCATATTCATATAATGTGTGATGGAGAGTCCCGGAGCATCAGAAGTTAGGGATCTCTTGAGAACACAAAGCTGTGTCAAAGGCAACAAGGAAATTGTGCTCTTTCTCACTCAAGGAGCAGTTCACCTCTTTGTTCTCCCTTTTGTATCCAGGCTGCACCTGGCCCTCTTTGATTTTAATTATCAGGTACACTTCTCTGGGTCAGCTTTGGGCCAGCCGTGTTAGAAAGTATCACTTTCCCTTCAGGCACAGCTTCAGCTCTTTGTTCTGCTCTCGTGGGGTAATTGGATGCTAATAAATTAGCTCTCTGGTTCACAATATTTAAAATGCTTCCAGTGACTGAAAAAAATTATGCTCTGTCTCTTTATTTCCTTTCCTTGGTTTACTATGTGCTTTTCTTCCTTTCTTCCTGTTAAGACCAATACTCTGTTACCTCCATTCTGGTGATCAGCCTTTGCTCATGCACAACTGAGTTATTTTGTCAGACATAGATGGAGGAAGAGAAAGATTCTTTAGGCCCAGCCCTTAGGTTCTTCTTTCTTTCCTCCTGGCTCAACGCTGCAAAGTCGCCTGCTTCCAGCACAGCGCCGTGAGTCTTCCCAAATCCAAGGTCCTATGCGGCAGATGTAGGAAGCTGGAAACAACAGAGCAGCTCTGTGCAAGCCTGAAAGTGGTCCCATACCACATGCCTGCTGAGTGATGTGATGTAGGGGTGCCCTTCCATCACATGGCAGGACATGGGGCAGGTTATACAGTGGTTGGCCCCCTCCTACCCTCTGACTTAACGGGTTGCAGCCACTAAGTTACAATAGAAGAGATCCTAATCTCTTCCTACCACTCTGCAAAATCTGATGTCAATGGAGTTACCTACCTCTGGCAGTGACTATGGCTGGGAGGAACTAAGTTGAGTCCATCCTTAAGAACATACCAAGCCAGGATGACCCAGATCTCAGAGGGGGCAGCCTTGAAATCACGGGAAAGGCAGAATCCGGCCATAAATAGAGAGCACCACAAAGAAACACAGTAAAAAAACAACTCCCCCCCCAAAAACAAAAAAACCCCTTAGCAACAACAGCAATAGTTGCAGTTATTCTACCAAATGACAGTAATTTGTGCTGACCACACTGTGGTCTGCCTATACCTTGCCAAATTGTTCCTGCTCCAGCCATTAATATCAGTTTATTTTGCACACAAAGAAAATATTTTTCATTTAAATCTCTCTATGCGCTTAGTGAGTCATTAATAAAGTCTCATAATATCTATGACCTGAAAAGAGCACTATGAGCTACTTTTTCTTAAGCAAGAACCATGATTTGCTGGTTGTCTGAAGAACCCATTTATCACTTCTTGTCCTTTCATATTTGTGGCCTCGTTCTTTGGAATAATAAGAAATTGGCTTGAGAAATGGGCATGAAATGTGGTTACGTTTAAAATTTGTTTGTTTTCATTGTTTTTCTTTAGCTTTGTTCTTGGAGCTTGTACAATAAAGGCAAATAATTTAAAGGACACAGAGGGATGGAGTCTGGTTTTATACAGTGTGTGGGAGGTTGACAGAAAAGCTATAGCCAAGTGAGAGGACCATGTTCAGTAAGGCTGAGGTGAACTAAAGTATTTAAAGACTCTGGAGGACTTCAAGTTGGAATAACTTCCATCTTCCTTTTCAGCTTGTAACTCACACCCAGGCTGAACTCACACCCAACTACTAGCATGGAAGTTACACCTCTTAAGTCATCGGCTGCAAAACTGGCTCAAACAGCCAAAGTGCGTGCAGGTTGGACAAATTCACCTGCTGAATCATGCAGCCAGAAAGCAACAAGGAAGAGACACTAAGCCTCTATGAATTACTGCTAACCACTCTCTCACGCTAATTGACACATTCCTAAAATTCCTATAAAGCTTCTTGGCAGTCTGAGCTCCATCTCTTTCTTCAGCTGTCGGTGAAGTGGAAGGTACACAGTGTTGTTGGAAAGACTTCTTTCTTGTAAACAAAGAGACACGGGTGTTCCAAGGGTTGCACAGGAGTAGCCTTATCCCAAGTTATATTTGCGAGTCCTGGGGGTGCTCCTCTGCTCCCCCCAGCTGATGCTTCCCAGCCCATTTGCTTTACTTCCACTGTGGCTGCTTCAACACGCATAAACTCCCCAAATTCCCTTAGGAAGATCCCAGGGAAGCATTAGTTTATCTCACCGAGACAGCGCAACTAGGAAGGCACAGGATTTCCTTCGCATTATAAAACTGGTGCCCTAAAACCCAGAGACTTCTCGGGTGGCCTCCCACTGAATCCATGCTATAGTAACTCTACAGCTGGCTGCTCCCAAGCAGCTTATTACCATGGATTCGGTACTGTTATGTACAAGGCTGGCATTTCACCCAGCTCGTCTCACCTGTAGGGCTGGTTAAAGGAACAGTGACATTTAGGAAGTGCAAGGAGTGTTCTTCATTCAGGGTATATAGTGCAAAACCTCTGGTCACTGCATAACCAGAAGAGAAGAAGGATTCGTCTGTCTCCTGTGGTTCTCAGCACACAGCGTGAATATCCTCAGGAGCTACTTTGAGAGGCCTTCAAAAGCCACCAGGGAAAGCTAGTCCATCATCAGGAGGCTTGGAATGAGTGTGCTGGCAATCTGCAGGCTCAAAACAGATCAGAAACTGCTTGTTTAGTGCTAGGTAGTTTGACTCCCTCTAGAGTCAGTGAAGAGGGAGTTAGATCCTAGAGAAAGATGAGAGAGATGCTGACTAAGCACTTAGTTCCTGTGGTAGAGTCATAGAGAAGAGCCGGGTGTCAGTCTCCTCTGCAATGCAAAGTACATCTCAAAATAGTGTCCTCTTAACCAGCTAGCTGAGCAGGGAGCTGCCAAATGGAGCATGCAGACGATGCTGATGTTAGGGTTGTACCCCACAGCCTGAGCTGTTTTCTGCCTTGTAGCCTCACCCATTACTTCTAGGAGGGACATCCCTCTCGAAAACACAGTCCAAAACCTGCTTCTGAAGGTAAATAGTGATTAAACCTCTGCTTTCCTTGGCCCGGCAGAGAATCCCTCTTTACTTTTAAAACATATCCAGAAAATAAGGAGGAATCATATCTCCATCCTCTGTTTTTATGCAGTATCTTTATGGAGTATTTTTATGCAGTGACGGCATTCGCCAAGGACAGGAAAGACGGCTGCTTGAGTGTCCAAAGGGACAGCTCAAGCTGTGCAGCAGGGGATTTGGAGCGTGGGAGGCGCTCGGAGAACCACTAAAGCTGCGATGGCTTTGGTGGAAAACCTGCATCTTTGTCCTAGGTCCCTCCAGGACGGCTCTTGGTGCCAGCAGCTGTGTCTTCACTTCTGTGCTTATGATGACTTGTTTCTTCCAGTATTTTCTCTGATTGTTTTTTGAACTCCTCTACACATTTGTGTCAGTGAGTTCTACAGCTTAGCAGCGTGCCTTGTGAAAAGCTCTTGCTGTTTGTTTTAAACCTGTTGCTTCATTGTTTCTTTGGCTGGTCCCTAATTCTTGTCATTTGAGAAATGGAGTTCAGCGTTCCCTGTCCACCTTCTCTGTGCAGCCTGAGGAATTTTACCCATGTAAGCATACAGGCACAAAACTATTACTAATAGTTTTAAATTGGTATTCTTCTTTCTTTTCCACCGCACGTGCTCCCCATACACACACGCACACTCATGCGCACACACACACACACACACACACACACACACACACACACAGATAGATTGACCCTTTTCAGTCATTACTAGTTTATTATTTTACAAATATAAATAATAATTATTTATTATTATTTATATTATTATTTATATATTATCTTATTATGAAAAGATATACTATTGGTAGGAGGCAATGAATTAGGAGAGGCTGGGGAGGATCTAAGGAAGTTTTAAAGAAATTGTTGATTAAGTGTTATCTAGATATACTGTATGGGATGCAAACTGATCATAACTTGTGCAATAAACTGAAAAATAAGGTGATATCAAGTGTCTTCCTTTAAAGCAATGGACAAATCAAAGCTGATGCATCTAATCAGTTTTTCCTAAACACATATTTCTCTTAGTGAAACAATTGCTATGACTACATTTTAGCTGAATGAGTTCAGTACTATTCTTTTTAAAAAGCATTGAGCTCAGCACAAGGCACTGCAAAGTTACTTGGTTTGTTTTTGCTTAATTGCAGTTTAGACGTATGGCTAATCATGCCTGAAACACGTAATTGTATCCCGGGCAAAATTCATACCATTATACCGGGAGAGTTCAAGTGTTTCCCCATTATTTTGAAATAATTTAAAACCAGGATTACACTGTATTATGTTTCATTTGGACCTTAAATGTCTGTGTGCATTTATATCAGCCGTCTGGCCGTCATGTGCATACTTACTGCATCAATGAGTAACAGTGAAAGAAGCTAGCATATTTGCTCTGGGAAAAAAAGGGGTCTTTTTCTGTATAAGAAGATAGCTAGGACACAACTTAACGTTTAACTGCTCCCTGCTCTGCTTAACGGAAAACAAATCCAGGCTGCTGAAATTGTATAATACAAAAATACATCACACTCTCTTAATATAATTCTCACTGTAAATTTTGAGTCAAAATGTAATATTTAGAGTAGCATGTTAGTGTAATATTTTTACTATATGTAAAAGTAGCTCATTTGCAACAATAGTAAATAAATAGCCACACTGTATCCAGAATCAGTTGCACATTTTTGTGAATAAATTGTACATACATAATTATCTGAGTGTATGAAATGGACATCTAAACACATAGACGTATTTCATACTGCCAGGCACTGCATGATGTGCATATACATATTTTATATATTCAGCACTATTACTGTGCCCGTAAGCCCACCCTTCTCTCCAGGTACATGGAGATAAAATTACATAATTATCTGTAATGTGATGCCACGGTAGAGGTGTGAATTTTTTGGTCTAATTAACTGTGGGGAGAATTATATGCGTGTATCTCTGTAACACACATGCGTTTATGGATGGTGCATATGGCAGATTTGTGTGCTGTACTTTGCCCACACACACACCTACGCTGGCCAGGACTCATGCCCCAGGTACATCAATATCTGTATAATATACATATCAGTGCATTATGAGCAGCTCATTGAGCTTAGCGCAGTACTCCTTCTGCTTCTTTTGTGCGGTTCATTATAGAAACATACTTGAGTTTGCTCAGTTGCTTATCCCAAAGGCCAACTTTTGATCTTCTCTTGGGAACCTGTTGCACCGCCTTGGTTTCTAGGTACCACAGCCAATGTGTTTGCCAACTCTTTTTCTCTTTCTCGCCCTTTCTATTATGCGTCCCCTTTTTTCTGCCACACAAAGGCTCTGTGCGGTGCTTGTGTGTGGTCCCCCCCGAGATGCGGGCCAGGCGAGGAGCTGGGCTTCGGTGAGGCGCTGCGCTGGAGGATCTGTGAACCCGTGCAATTAGCGGTTTAGATCTGGGACCCCACGTGTGGGAGCGGGGCCTGCGGTTGTGCCGGAGCGGCGGGGACGGCCGCCCTCCGGGCGAGTGCACCGACCCCTGGCAGAAGGGTCAGGCTGCACCGCAGACAGCCCCCGAGCTCAGGAAAAAATCCAGAGATCAGAGCTGCAATCTGCAGCCGCCCCCCCTGCCCCTTGCCGCCCTGCGCACAACACATGGATTCAGAAAGGGATCATTTGGAAAGCATTTGCAAACATATGGGTCGTTTTTAAGTCAAGCCTTCTTTAATTCACTGTGTTTCCTCAGTTTTGGGGCGAGGAGGAGTTTAATTGAGGTTTTAGGGGAGTTGCTTTGCTTTGTTTTGTTTGGGGGGGGGTATAGTGTCTCGCCGCAGAAAGCGCGGCTGGAAAAAAAAAGAGGAGGGCTGAGCAGTGAAATAAAGCACGCAGCAGAGCTACCCCGGCGCAGCTTGCCCCCGACTCATGTCCCCTACACAGAGATTAGAAGAACAAACACTCCGCTCTTCTTAATGACGGCATTACCAAGTATAATTAATTAGAAGGGTAGCAAAAGGAATCAGATCCCTGATGCTAATTACTTTCCTAAAAGGATAATGCGCTCTTGTGTTACCAGTCTCGATCTGAAAGAAATATATCTATTACTGCTACCGCAGCTAATAATCTGGTGGTAAAGTAAAATACACAAGGGACATACGTGCCTGTGTTTATTTATATGCGTATATGTATACATTCACATGTATATAATGACATATTTTATGTATACACTGTGTATACATATACACATGTATTATCGCTGTGTGTTTATATATGTACATTTAGAGTGTTTCTTTAGACATATATGTTGATAGACTGCCAGGCAGAAAGACAAATATTTATAACAACACTTCTCCGCAGTGCTTCTGCTAAATGATGGGAGCAATAAACAAAGACTCCCCCACCTCTGTCACTCTTGGCCTGTGCAGTTAGGTCTGGGATAGGAGCAGGGCTGCGTTTTCCTTTTTTTTGGATGGAGAAGTGATGGCCCATTAGACTAAGAAGAACTAATGACTGGATGGCATTGATTTGGAGAGGAATTTCTAGCTGCAGAAAATTGTCAGCACCCTTCAGCCAAAGATGTCTTTGAGCAGGCTGTCCGTATTTAGCTTAGGGAGCTCTGGTTATTGGGTAGGATTGCTAAATAAATGATGGGTTAGCAGTTAAAATACATGGACTTTGGATTTTCAGTAGAAAGTGTGTGGCAGAAGTTTGTTATTATCATTATTTTAAGAAGTTGAAATGGATGTATAATGCAGCCTGGGTAAAATCCAGCCTCTAAAACAACTTTAGGAAGTCCAAGGGAATCATCATATATGTGTACAGTGCAGGGGGATATGGCTGCTATTGCAAGTGCGTCTTTCTGTCTATTTATCTGCATTTTTCCTCCTGCTCTCTTGTGTATATGCATACACAGAAATATGATAGACCTGTGGATGTGCATGTATGCATGTGGGTGCAAATACACATGTGTGTCCCGCTGTGCACACTTTTACCCACTGTACATATCTGTGTATGTGCAATACCTGTGAACATACGTGTGTTTCAGCCTGTGAGCAAATTTGTGCCCCAGGGGCATGTCTGTGTGCATACATACTTGTATGTAGGTATACGTGTTCCCACGCATTTTGTCAGTCTGGGTGTATGTAGCTCTGTGTGTGAGTATACCGGCGTGTGCCATGTGCATGAACATGGACTTAACATGTGATTTTCAGTCATCTCCCAACCTTTCAGACAGCTTCCCAAAATATCTCTCTTTTCTCCCATCCACCCACCCAGATCCTCCCGTTTCCCCAGCCTGTGTGTGAATTTTCTACAGGACTCAAGGCCTCTGCCCAGTGCTCCTCAGCGAGCAGAAAGCAGTAAGTGCATTTTAATGTATTATTTATGAGTGGTGGGAAAGTCTAAGGGGGTTTTAATCTCTGCTTCTCCACTTCCTTCCCAGCTGAAAACCATTTCACCTCCCTTCCCAGATATTCAGCTCCAGTGTGCTCCCCCGCCCCACTCCCATCTGCGCCTTATTTGTACAAATGTTCCCGTGTCTTTAGAAATCATCTTCAAAAAAAAAAAAAGAAGAAAAAAAGAGGAAAAAAAAGAAAAGAAAACCCCTCGCCAAACCCATATTGTACTTAAACATTTGTGAAGATTTTGTTTCTCTCAATATGGAAGCGAGAGGGGGCTCTGGGAGGGGCCTTCTCCGAGAAATGTCTCATTCAGTCTTCTGAGCCCCCTCCTTGAAGTTTCTTTTCAAGGCTGTTGGAAAGTTGGGCAAACTGAAAAGCAAAACAATAATTAGAGATAATTGCTTGTGTCCAAACACAGGCATCAAAGCCTCAGGGGTCTCATTTGTGATGGGCCTTGGTGTGTGATCCAAAAAAAAAAAAGTAAAAAAAAAAAAAGTGACCTTTATTTTATTTATTGAGTGGGGGAACAGAGAGAAAGTGCCAGATGGAAGGACCTCAGAGCAATCTCCAACGGCTCAGCCCTGCCTGCTTGGGCGAACAGGCACTGAGGCCAGGATAAAAGGGATAGAAAGCAGGGTCAGGAGAGGTTGCATAATTACTAGGGTGGGGGTAGAAGGGGTGAAGGGGGAGATAAGGGTTTCACTGGCCATACCATGGGGATCTGTGCAGCCCCCCAGCTCTGAGCAGCTGGAGACATCCCTCGTACCCAGGGGGCTGAGTAGGAACCAGGGATGCTGCAGGATACCACCTTTGGGGGCCCATGTGGGGAAACTCAGGGGTCATGCATTTTAGGGTGCTCAGTCACCCCCTCTCCCTCCCTTTGATCTGGATCCCCTGTGTGGATCCAAGAGGAACCAAAAGGAACCAAGACCCAAGAGGCTCTACCCCGAATTCCTCCCCAGCAGGAAGCACCACCAGCATGAGCATAGCAGCTTCCGAGGTTACCCGCAGCATCGGCCATGCTAATTCCCTGACAGGTTGGCAGAAAGCATATCATTAAGGGGAACTGAGAAAAGAAGTAAAGGGAAAAGGCTGTAAAGAAGGATGTTGGAAAAAAATAACAGTGTAAGACACTGGGCTCCTAGGACTGGCTGGGAAGATGCCTTAACTCATTTGCAATTGATGCCAGATGGGGCTGGGTGAGGATGGTGGGGTCAGATTTAAGGGGATGGGACCTGTTTTGAGGGAGACCCCAGGAAGCCAAAGGAAAGGAGGCTGCTCAGTAGACGGAGTGGAGAAGGGAACCTGAAAGGGGGAACATCCCTGTAGGAGAGGGATAACAGGAGATGCTCCAGGGCAGGCTATTCTTTGGCTTTCAAAGGCTCTGTTTCTGCGACAGTGTATTCCTAAGGCTTCTCCTTGTTCCACCTTCCCTCAGTAATGGGCTTGTAATGGCCTAAACGATTTGTTGATTAGAGACAATAAATCTGTCTTTCCATGAGAGGTGCCCCTCACGAAGGTGGCAGTGGAGAAGGCTGCTGTCCTTTCTTCCTGGAGCAGGAAGGAAACTATGTATTTATTCAGGTTGTTGGGAGTTTGGCTGCAGAGATTAATGTCAGCATCTGCCCCCTAACATGTCTTTCCAGATAGGTGATACCAGGGCTTGAACGTAGCTGGAGATGGCAAGGACCAACTGCTCAGGTGGATTTGGTGGCTTCTTTGATGGTGAGGGTGGAAATGTGTGGGGAGGCTTTGCTCGGCTCCCTCCTCCAGGGAGAGGTTAAAAAAACCAAAAAACAGGAAACAACTGTGAATAGCTGCAAACAGCAGTGCTGCTCCCTGACAGAAGGGGTGTGGGAGGGGGAAGACTCGAAACATTTGGGACTAGCAAGCATCTCGCGGCGTTGTCTTATCCTGCAACACTTGTTCAGACAAAACTGCTGGGTATCAGGAAGATTTTGCGCATCTTGAGAGAGACGGTCAAGAGCTTATTGTCCTCCTGGCCCCCTCTGCAGGTGCAAGAGGGAACCTGGCTCTCGAGCCATCACTGCAGTTTCGGGGGTTGGCAAGCCCAAAGTTTGGCAAGCCCAAGGCTGGCAAGGTGCCCAAGATGAAGTGGTTTCCTGGAGGGTGGCGTTGCCCTAACCTGCCTGCCGTGTGTTAAGGCACTTTTAATTAGCGAACAATTCAGACGTTGATAATTAGCAAGTAATAAAGCTTCCAGACAGGTAGATACCCTGCTCCGTTGTGTCCTTATCTGGGTGCCCCGAGCATCTCTGCAGGACTGAAGGTTTCTCAGCGAGGGTTTTGCCCTGCCTGTCCGCCCTGGGAACACCTCGGTCCGGATTGCGGAGGAGGTTTCCCGGCTATGGGATGCTCTTTGCCGCTTGGCACACAGCTGTATCACTCTCCCTCTTCCTCCTCTGTTTCCCCTCCTCCCTTTTTTTTGAGGGAGGCTGTAGCAGCGAAAATCTCCCTCTTTCACGTGCCGACCTTTTCCACCGCATAGCCTCTAATTGTTATTCTCGTAATTTGCCATCTTGTTTGCTATTCCGTTTTAGCATCTCTTAGCCTTCCTTCCTATTTCTCTTTAGCGCTCCCTTCCTCTTTCTAATTTTTCTAACCTCCTTCCACCCATTCCTCCTCTCTCACTCCTGCTGCTCCTGGTGCTTGTACAGGAAAGAGATGTAAATTTGTTCACGGGCTGGATCTCGAAAGGTCTTTTACACAACCACGTTGGCTAATCCAAAATAATTTTGCAGATATGCCGAAAACCCTTTGCCCTGCGTCAAACAAAATCGGTAATTTTGCTTTTTTGATTGATTTCTTTTACTGCGACCAACGAGCGAGCGGCTTTGGATCGGGCTATCTCCAGCAGGAGAGGCTGTCGGCTGCGCTGTGCTTTTTATTTTGCTTTTGTTTTATTTTTATTTCATTTCAGTTTCTTTGCAGAGATCTGTTCGCAGCCACAGGCGCTTGCTCCTGCCGGTACCGAGCATGGGCAAAGGCCGGGGCTGCCGGCTCGCAGCCGCCGCCGCCGCCACCTGTCCGGGGCGACGACACGGGAGGCGGGGAGGGGCGTGAGACCCCCCCCCCCCGGCAGCCCCGGGGGGACCGGCTCGGCGGCCCCTTGCTTTCGCAGTGACATTTCTCCCGGTGAGCCGAGCCAGGCTCTGAAACAAAACCAGCGTGTTTGTGTCCCTCAGGGTGGGTTGTCTTTGATAGATGGCTTTGCAGGCTTTTTGTTTGGTCCTTCGTCCTATACTTTCCGTAATTAATTTGTAAATTAAGCACATACACATGTATAATTGTACCTGTATATATATGACATAGGTATAAATCATATTCCATGCTACAGTTCTGAAACATGCGATGCTTGTATACGTGGCATAATATACACTCATTTTATATAGAAGTTGAAATTGTTTTGCATACTATTTTAAATACTATAGAAATAATTTAGAAGTGCGTTTATGTATATCTTCAATTCAAATGTGTCCCTAAGTTATCTTTAGCACCTATGTTTATATACAAATTCTATTCTTAAATGTGACAATTTTATAATTTATAATTCTAATTCTATAATTGTCACATTTATATATGATATACATAATCACATATACCTTCAAATGAACTTACAGCTCATATATATAAACTCACACACGAATATATAGGCGGACTATCAAATAAACGGCCGTTTATTTGTGTGTCCGTACGTTCATCCCGGTAGAAATGAGCTCCCAATCTATAGATATGTATAGCTATATCTCAAAACGACCGTCGAGCTGTACATAAGCACTGCAATGACCGTTATAGATACACATACGCGCACGTCCTGAACTGATCCGTCCGTAGGCGTGAGCGTGCACAGCGCGCACACGCATGCACGCCCGCCGCTTGTTCGCCGACCTCCCGCCGGGAAACGCGCCTCCTCTTCCTCCCCTCCCTCCTCTTCCTCCTCCTCGCCCGCCCGGGCGGGCGGCGTGCCGGGACGCCGCGGAGAGCAGCGGCTCGGCGGCCGGCGCTCGGGCTCCGTCCCGCTCCCGCAGCTGCCCCCGCCGGGCGCCTTTGGCTCAGCTGCGGTCCGGGGTGGGGGGCAGTCGGCTGCTGGAAAAAACGCTTTATGCGGTGGAAACAGCGGTGTCCCCGTCCCTGGGGGCTCCTGCTCCCCGGTGCGCCATAGCCCGGTGTCTCTTCCCGGTCCCCGCTGCCGCCTCTCTCCGGGGCGTCCGGGCCGCCGCGAGGCACGAAGCGGCCCCGTCCATGCAGCGGCGCCGGCGGGGCGCGTCCGTGCCGGCCCGGGGCGAGTCTGGCCCGGCCCGGCCCGGCCCGACCCGACCCGACCCCCGACGGAGCCGCGCTCCCGTGCGACGCCGGGCGCTATCCCTTGGCCGTGCCGGGGGAAGGAGGAGGGGGGAAAAGTGAATACAGCGAAGCTTTAAGGATAAATATAGCCGGCGATGCATGTTAAGCAAACGTTATTTTAGGAAGGGGGGGGGGTCGGCTCTAGACACGGTTTTGCCTTGTGTTTACTACGCGGCGACTAGAAATGCGAGGGCACCCATATGCACCAGGACCCGGGGTTGCTTCGTGTTTCCCAAAGCCCCTCACGGAAATCAGGAAGTCATCAGAAATCCCCAGCTGGTGCTTTTCTCCATCTCCAAGGACTTAAACGTAGAGCCAGTGATTTGTGCTGAATTCAGATGCGTCAGTGTAAAATAGTGATGCTGAAAGTTTTCAGCAACTGAGAAGTTGCTGGAAGATGCTGAAGGCAATGCTCAGCTGCAATCAGAGCTGACACATATATATGTGGTGTTGGTTTATGTGAAGGTGTATTTAATGGTCTATATCACATATAAATGTGCCAATGTTGGCAGTTTCCTAGGGCAGCCAATTTACTCGGGGGGGGGGGGGGTGGCAAAGCAGCTAAACTTCTGCTGCTAAACAGGCTTCATGTGGAGCCCTGAGAAGTCAGGCTGCGTGCTGCAGGAGAAGAGGTGTGAAGGTCTGTCCTGGCTGGGGCCTGGGCTGCCTCCCACAGCCACAGAGCAAGTCCTGCCCTTTGGCTTCCTCCTTGTCCCATGGCTGCCCATGGCATGGCTGGTCTGCAGGTCTTGGGCTCATGCATTTCATTTTTGCCTGCCTACCACCAAGGCACCTGGTATCTCTGCTCTAGAGGCCCAGGCACTATCTAGGGCAGAGGAGAGCTGAGAGTCAGTTTTAGGTTTTGTTTTACACCGTTGCTGGGTAAAATTCAGAAGGTTTGAAGCAACAGCTGGGTGTCTTCTAGCCAAGCAA
Source organism: Struthio camelus (assembly GCF_040807025.1). Classification (NCBI taxonomy): domain Eukaryota; kingdom Metazoa; phylum Chordata; class Aves; order Struthioniformes; family Struthionidae; genus Struthio; species Struthio camelus. The sequence goes on from NC_090949.1 coordinate 28,878,841, forward strand.
CCTAGCCAGCAAGCCACATCATCTTCCCCGCTTTCTCTTGTGTGGCTTAGACATGTGCTGACAGGCTGTTCTAAATAGGACAAATGGTCCTGAAGCAGCTCTGCAGGGCAGTGTTCCCCTGCACAGTGCTGTGCCAATAATGCCTGCTGGTGTTGCTGTACTGAGTTGCTTCTGGGCTTCCTGGTTCTCGTAGATATTTTATGGTTGTCATCGAGAAGGTTTAGCACCCAGTTCTTGCTTATGTGCAAGTATAAGTAATATGTAGTGTAAAATATGTCATACAATGTGTAATATATATGTAACGAATGATGCATAATATAAAACATGTACTATATTCCATATGATATTGAATCTGTGGTAATGGGAGCCATACAGTAATGTGTGATATTGCAAGATATTAACATTGTGTTTGTACCTTGTAGGTAAAGCTCATGCTTTAAGTTATTACCTTGTTTGGTAATCTTGAGATTATTCGTATTCGCTTAACCTTTGCAACCAAATTATTCCACGCTGCAGCTACCCTAGGTCAGTATCTGTAAAAACTTTCAGGCACAATGTACCAGTTTTTTCTGGGACTCAGACAAGGAAAAGTGCAGTGTCTTGTCCTCGATTTGTATATATGTGTGTGTCATATATGTGTGTGTATATATGTGTAGTCACCATATATGCATATAGTGATAATTTCTTTGCAAAGCTGGAACATCTGAAGGATTGCAAGGTCTCTTTGCTAGGTATGTGCATGATTGTGAAATATACCCGAAGTCGGCCAGGTTAGAAGCCCAGAAAGGAAAGGCGTAACGTGGAGGTAAGCTGCAGCCTAGCCTGAGAAAGACAGGCTAGCTGGCTGCGCTTCTGGGCACGATATCCTTGCTAGTTAGGCAAAAAGCTGGCAGCTTCGTTTTCCAGTTCCCTTAGTGACCTAGCCCTCATGGAGCAGAAAGCTATGGGAGTTAAGCCAGAGAAGAGAAGAGCTAGCGTGACTTTTTGTGTTGCTGAAGTGACTGTGATCTGGAGCCAGGGATGCACATTATAATGGTATTTAGGAGCTCGGTTTTCTCTGCTGTAACAACTGAAGACATCAGGGGGAAAATGAGGTCAGGGCTGTAGGAAGAGAAAGAGAAAGAAAAGTCTATTAACTAAGAAAATGGATTGCTGCCTTAGAGAACTGTATTTTCTCCTGGTTTCTGCTACCGTGTTTCTTATGTGATACGGGAGAAGTCATTTAAAGTAAAATTTTCCAAGAGGGATAGCAATACTCAGCATGTGTGTGTCTGCATGTGCACGTCTGTCAGTCACAGACAAACACCCACGCAGTACCCACAGCCGTCAATAGGAAGCACATGTACATCCACAGAAAATGAGTTTGTGTTTTCGGGGGGGGGGGGAGATAGCAACATATGAGAGAAATGTAGAAAAATAGATGAATAAGCAGGCACACAAACACATAAACCACTCACAGCTTAAAAAAAATTGGGAATACAGTAATGGGGATCTTTAGCAAAGGCTGATCTATGCAAATCAACTGCAAAACCTATTAATGGAATATTAAGCTATAAAAATACATGCAGAGTAGAGTTTGTTCTCTGCATTAGTTACACAGTGTGATCTTTTGATTTCAAATACTGTAATTATTTGCTTGCTAAAGACCTCTTTTTATTCTTTGGCCATTGCTGAGGGGTTGAATTATGATCTCTGGATGTCAGAAGCTCACAGTTCTCTTCTGATCACTGGTAATATTACATGCTTTTAAAAAGGTATTATTTTATATTTTTTTCTGCCTTCTCTTCTACATTTAAAAAGAGATTTGCACCTTTTGTGGTTAGCTTGTACTGAAAATGACTCATACTCATCAGACTGGGCCTGTTAATTTAGTTGAATTGTTATTTTTGAAAGAAAAGAAAAAGTTTCTCTAAAGTACCATCAAGTGTATTTCTTCTCCCCTCCCTAGTGAAATGAGACACATTTGTTTCCCTGTGAAGTGTGTGCAAAATAATCAGAAACAAACCAGGGGCGGGGTGGGGGGGGAGAAGGGAGGGAACAAGATAGTTGTTCCAACCTTTGACTTTGACTTGTTCCTCTTACAAAGAACGTTTGCAAGGGGGCTTGTGCAGTGCTTTGACTGTAAGTTCACAAACTTTCAATTGTTTTCTGCTGTGTAGTGATCTCCTAAGGAGCTACAGGTCAGCATGTGCTATAAAGTGTTCTACGTGTAGCTGACTGATGGGCTCAGAAAGGATGATAAATGCACTCGTTGAATTGCTACATTCCAGTCGTACATTAGCTGGATACCTCCTTTAAAGGCTTAAAGAGCAGGCTCATAAAGCCTGATTTATCCTCCTAACTGTTGTCTCCTAAGGATGCTTCTGAGCATGTGGAGATCTCTTTGCCAAGCACAGAACATGGTCTCTGTCTGCTCCTAGTGTCTAGCACCATGTAGTGGAGTAACTCTGCTATCCTGACTTTGAGCTTGATAGAGAAACTATCCTACTGTATTAATTGCCTCTCATTTCCCCACGCCCTTTTTTTTAAGGGGGAAAATACCGAGGGCCATGTACCAGCCACCATGAAAGAATAATTACTTGCATTCAGCCTGGGGCCTGGGGGCACGGGTGCTATCTGGAGAGGCTCAAGGTTTTACTTTGTGAAGGAGGGGAGTCTCTGTTGAGGCAAGATGACTTGGTGGCCACATTATAATAACATCATTAATATGCCGACATGTTATGGCCTCACCTCAGGCCAAAATATGGCTTTAACCCTTTTACCATCAGTTTTTATGATGCAAGTTAGTGACCCGGTTGGAGAGTGGAGACCTAATATGATTCATGATTCGTGATTTGCTGATATGACTAAAGCAAATCACACACAAGACAATGCCACAACATCTCATTTTCAAGAGCAGAAGAATCCTAAAGATTATTTGCTCCTTCATCTAAATACATTGCTAATTGAATGGGGAAGGAGGACTAACTCTGGACTGCTTTTACCACTGCCTTTCAGAAACATGCCATTAGAAATATCAGACTCCTGGGAAATCAAGGTAGTTTATGATATGGTACTAACTTGTTTGTGATACTATAGCCTTCTTTGGCTCAGAGTCCTAAAGAACTTACAGAAACTGCCCCAGAATATTATTTCAGATTGTCAGGGTTTAGCCCTACGAAGCTCACACAGCACTCATTGAAACTGGAGCCCATTAAAATAATAAGTTACTCCAGGAGCTAGAGAAATCTGGTTTCCTAGGAATTTATGTCCTTTCCCTCATAACTGCTGCTATCGTAACAACTGCAATGTCCTGCGTGACCTTCCCACACCCTACCTGGCAACAAAGAGCATGTGCCACAGTAAGGCTAGACCTACAAGAACAGATGATATATAGGAAAAGGAGGGAAGCAATTTGGTTTTGTAACTCATCTTCTTTAGGAAACTGGGGCAAAAATAGACTACAATTGGAAGACTTTGATTTGTGCCCTATCTGTGAGAATGCATACAAATAACTGCTCTCAAATAAGGCTCCTCTTGTGTTTGATGTTTGTTACTCTCTCCTCTTCTTTTGACTTTCTATTCCTCTACATCTTCCTTACCTTATTATTTGAGTCCACCACTCAGCAGCATCACAGGACTCAGAAATCCATTGTACCTCTTGAATAACAAAAGGTTTACAGTGAAAACTCATAGTCTGCTCTAAGTCTGGAATTGTTCAGCTGAACCATTCTGGGCATATTCACAAGTATTTGGAAAGTGTGTTTTGGTTTTTTTTTAGTTGCCAAAGTTTCAGCAGAAATTCTGACTGAAAACTGAGTGAGCAAAATATTCTTAGACCACTTCCATTTCCCAGTTCCCTGGAGAGACAGTTATTTTTTTATTTTGAAAAGTTTTTGGAGAGTTTTCATAGAAGCTATAAATTTCCAAACAAAATGTGAAAAACAAAATTTTGACTATATTTTCCTTGTTTCTCTCCAATCATATTTGATCAGCTCAGGGATGATACATTATGTGAAAAAAATTCATGGCCATCTTAGAAAGGATGGATGAAATCATGCAAAGACTGGCTGCATTGAGTGCAAACTGGCAAACATTGGGCCGTGAGTGTGGGATGGATTTTTGAGTCTTCATAGGTTTAAAATTGACTTCTTCATTTTCATCTATTTATATGAACAATCCGTTCAATGTAAAAGGTAGGGAACAGAAAACTAGGAAGGACTAGAAAGAACTTCAGATCAGCAACTTCAGTAGGTCTTACCACCTAGGCTTTACCATCATGCTCCATGGTCCTCTCCACAAATCAAGTGTATCCTATGTTCAAGCAAATTAGGATTTTTCTTCCATTGCTTCACCTGGAAGAGTTTTAGGTGCTAGAATGGGTACCTGGAGGAACTGTGGACTCCCTGTCCTTGGAAACATTCATGGTGCAACTGGGCAAGGCTCTGAGCAACCTGATCTGACTTTGACGTTAATCCTGCTTGGAAGAAGGAGTTGAACTGGAAACCCCCAGGCGACCCTTCCACCTGGAATTATTCTGTGGCCCTGTCCTTGCTCCCTCGTGGTTACGAGGCTCACTTTGCTTGCTAAGCAGCGTGGCCTCAATCTACCTGGATCATTTCTTTTCTCTCGTAGTGTCCTCTAGCTTCAGTACCTTTCCCTTCCAACTCTGCACTGCTCTGATGCACTCAGAGATCTGGCTCAAACCTTTTTTAGGCCTTTGGCTTGCTAGGTGGAAGCAGGGTTGGATCCCTGTGCTGTAAGGGATATTTAGAAACATTCTGACTCACACCAGGGCAGAATGAAATGCCCAGACCTGCTGGAAACAGAGCACAAAACCCCACTCCACTCCAAGGGAGCAGGATGGAGCTGGGGTCAATTTTGACACTGGAAACATGGTCAAAAGTTGTCAGAAGAACTTCACTTTCCCATATCAGGGCTTTGTTCAACAGCATTCATCACTGCTACAGGCCTGCCAGTACCACAAAAATATCCTCAGAGGCTGGGACTTCTCCTAAAGCAGTGACACTGTCCCCAGCTTGGAGTTTGACTCCTGTCTCCCCCCCACGCTAGCAACTTTGCCACTGAGCCTTATCTGGTATTGAAGTGCCACCGGCCAACCTCTTAGGCTGTTGCTAATTCCAGGGAAATGCCCTGCACCTCCACCCTGACTGCTTAATCCGGGCCTCTGCAGGCTTATTTCCTAGATCACAGCTAAATAGTGTGGCTGCATTAAGCAGCAGCTACTTACACAGCTGTTAGCTGAGTGGAGCTGCAGGGAAGCCAATAACGTGTTAGTGAGATCTGGACTTCTGGGCTTTGCTGTTCATTTCTCTGGGAAGTGGGTTTTATTTCAGCATCTGAAGCATGGCTTCCCTCAATCTTTTCTTTCTTTGAGGGTATCACTACTGGCAAAAGTGCAGTCAGTAAATGCATCTTCCCAGCACCAGCAGCTCCCAGCTCTGCTTCAGAGTAAGCACCCCCTTGAAATGTACTGCACAGAGTGTGTGCAACACAGTTTGGGAAGTCTCTGGTTTAAACCCTCCTCAGGCTTCCAGCAGAGTCACAAGAAAGTGTCCTGCTGACTTCAGTGAAAGGATGGGACTAGTTCCCTAGAGATTTAGGGATTTTGCACTGTGGGTTCTCAGTGGGATTTGAAACAATGACTGAAATTAGAAAGCTCCTTGGAGCGAGCTGGTTCCACTCCCACCCATCCCAATTTTAGATTTTCCTCTATAATACATAATCACAGTCTATTTGAGCTCTACTGCCAAAGAGCCATGGATGGAAATAACCAAATAACCTTATGTACCTCCTGCACACTATAGCGTGCAAACAGCACAAATACCCCAAATCTTTTGTTCTTTGATTTTGATTGACTTCGAAGAAATGTTAAGAATAATAATGAGAAGCTGATGACATCGCAGCCTGAGGAATGCACCACTGCTAGAGAACAGATGGCGCAAAGACGTTTTTTTGGAAACTTTTTAAAAATGAACTTGGCACCTGGGCCCTTTTTAGGCAAATACTTTAACTTGGAGCAGTTGCAGCACTTGGTGGTTGGGATCCATTGGAAACCAGCTGCAGAGGAATGCAGTTCTAGCAAGATATGGACCACTGAGTGTGATTCGGATTTCTTTCTGCGCGATAAGTAATGCTTCTTCTTTCAGGTTTGAGAGCGCTCATCCCCTTACCTGTGTTATAATAGGAAGGAAATTAACATAATTCAGTTTCACAGGTGTAAAACTAGTGTGAGTTCATGGACAACTGACCAGGGTTTAAAACAAGCTTAAAAAAATGAAGAGAAAAAATGATCATTAGTTTGACTATCAGTTCAGCATTTTATCAAGGTCGATGGTTTTTCTTTCTTTTTGTTTTTTGTTTTTATTTTCAAGTGGAAGTTTAATCAATCTGTAGTAAATTTAATTCTACTGACGATACATTGGCTTTTCTTAGTTTTAATTCATCGTCTCCTTACAAATAGTCATAGCCTCTTAGATGGCTGCAGGTTGAAATGACTGATATCATTACAGTTATACTGAACCCAACTGTTTTGTGAAGAAAAGCATCATGTCTTGATCTGAAGACATTCAAAGAAAGAGTCCACCACATCCTTTGATCAACAGTTCCATGTTAAAAAAATCTGAGCTTTATTGCTTTTTTAAATTTGTCTGACATTTACTTCCAAGCACCAAATCTCACTGAGCATTTCTCAGCTAGATTAAAGAACCATTCTGTACCTGGTATTTTCTTTTTACAGCTGAACTTGGACATCCTACTGAAGTCACGTTTTAATCTTCTTTGTGGTAGACTAATCAGACTGAGCTACACAAGGCTCTTACTAGAAGGCATTTTTTTTTTAGAGCCTTCAGATCATATGGATTTCCATATGACTTGACATTAGTGGAGATTTATGCTAGCTTGGAATTTGGCTGTATATTTCAATTACTGTGAACATTTTGTGGCCTGGGGTGGAACGCATCTAAGAGCATGACAAATTATTTATAACGTGCCTATCTCTTGAACTTGGTTTAGCAATCAAATGAGCTAAAATTCAGCTGCATACAGAGGATCAGCAGCAAGCCCATGTCCCATTAAACTGTTTTCATGGGTTTATATTCTTCCTAAGTGCAATTGAGGCTATGGGAGCAAAGATAAACATTAACCGTTGAGACAGATGCTTAACTTATGCACCTCATTTTTATGGCCTCAGTGGCCTCAGAGCTGCACTGATTTACACCAGCTGAAGACTTTGGCCTGCAGTAAGCAAGACAAATTGATATGAGAGTCTGATCCTCAGCCGGTCACTTATATGAGAGCTTGAACGCAACCTCAGCGATTAGTAATATCTAATTAGAGCCTGAGTAAATACAGCAAGGGGATATAGTTGTACTAGAGCAAAGCTGAGGGAACTTTAGAGAAGCCTAATTGCTATAGGGCTTCTCAGGTGAATCTCATCCGTTATTGTGATTATTAGCGATAGTTAGTAGTTTTCCCCTAAAAACTGATACAGAGAGAGGGCTAAGTGAGAGCCAAGTGTTCAGCTGATGGAAATTGTTTGGATCCCATCCAAATGCTTTCCCTTGGTTATGGAAGCAATCCAGCAAGATCCTGAGTGGTAATAGGGCTTGGTGGCATGCAACGGTGCCCTTTGCAGTCCCAATTTTCCACCTTGTATACAGTTTCAAACAAACATTTGGATACATATAAATGCATGTAGGCTTGTATGTATACATGCATGCACAAATCATACCCATTCATGTACATACGTGTTGTTAATATGTACATTTAGATATCAGAATGTATACATTTACATTTTAAGCAGAGAGCTGTAGATAGGACTGATACTATGGGCAGGAATGTGTTTATGTTTGCTAATGTCTGATTGTGTACACCACCGTGATAAAGAGAATGTGAATATAAGCCTGTGCGTTTATGTATGCATGTGGGTACTGGTGTGAGAAAGAGCCACTGGGAAATAAATGATATGAAACGTCTGTACATTCCAGGGAAATGTTAGGATCCCTGAGGTTAAGGGATATGCACTAGTCATAAAAATAAACACACTGATGTAGCATGCCATTGATATGTGGATAAACTCACTAAGGAGGGGTAAGGTTTCAGCTTTCACGTCCTTCTGATGGTGAACTGGCTGCTTCGCTTGCCGCCTCTTTTGATAGTTCAAAGTAAAATGACATTTGAAATAAGAGGTTAAAGAGCAGGGGGAAACAGAGGTTTTCTGCTTGAACCAGGGGAAGTTTGATAAGCCAGTGTTCCAGAGATGCCAGTGATTTCAAAAGTCTCCACTTCCTTTTGATAAGGTTTTTAGAGGGCAATTCAGAGTGGGATCTGTTAGCCAGAGCTCTTAGCTGCTAAAATGTCAGATTAGAGATAGAGCTTTTTCCCCAGGACTAACAATTAGATACTGCAATGTATAGCCTATTATATTAAGCCCTTTACAAAATATTTGTGCCTCCACGTCTGTCTTGCCTTTAAAATTGCACTTAAGTTTGCAAGAAGAATGATTAGAAGTTTTTAATTAAGCAAATGAAAATAGCTGAGACCTGAGGAAGGGATCATGTGCTTTAAAACTTGATCTACTTTTTCCAATTATGTGAGTACTAATAAAAGATATTCCCGCCTTGCACACGTTGCCTTATTCATACCCCTTGACCGAGACAGCTACAACACCACTCCCTGAGCATGCAGTTCAGCACACAAGCACCCAGAAACGTAGAGGGTAGAAATTCTGTCCTGGCTCTATTGACTGTATAGGAAGGAAATTCAGCTCCTGGATAACTGCCTGCCATTTATTAAGTTTCCACTGATAAAAGGGTTTAACTGGGAATAGGCAGATGCTATAATCTTGTTCAGGTAAAAGCAATGTGTTTTGTTAGTGGTTATAATCACATTAATAGGAAGGGCTATAGATTGTTAAATATGGTGAATATGGAAAGGGGATTAAATCCATCTTACGGTGTATGTGAAACAAGCCTGTTACACGTTTACACTAGTTCACACTAATGTATATCAACTCAAACTGCCTCTAAGCCCACTGCAAGGAAATTTCAATGGAATAGGACTGACTCACATTTGATTTCAGGTCTAGAGATGATGTAAACACAACAGGTTCAAGCCATTTTCTTCTGTGAACTGATTCCTATAGTTCAACCCCATGCAAGTGGTGTGGGCAGAGCTCCCGAATCCCAGATCAACAGGGGGCAAACTCTGATCTTCTATTCAGCTGCACCGTGGCTTCAAAACTGCCTTTCCATCACTTACATCACTTAGAAACTTGGCAGCATCTGGGAACTGATTAATCCTAAGTCACAAAGCCAAATTGTATAGCTAAATCCAAAATCATTTGGACTTTTTCCCTTGATCCTGAGATGTGTTAGTGAGGGCTTGTGGTCATATATCCACTTAGCTCTGAATCCTGAGGATAGAGGCTACTTTTTAATGATAACTCTGCAAGTCTACGAGGTCTGGGGAAAGTAGAGGTAGAAACAGAATCATGAATGGCCCTCTGCTGCATTGCTGGTAGGAATTGTTGGGACCAGTGTCCCAATATTACTCCACAGACCAATGGAGGTGGACATTGTTGCCATTAGGTGTCTACCATATAACCTTTTGGGCATAACTCCAGGCACACAGGAGGGTTCGGACTGTAGAGCTCCCTTTACTAGTCAATCTTGTGGATAGAGTGAAAGAACAAATGTGTTGGAAGTCCCTTTTGCTGATCTACTTTTGGTCTCCAGAAAAAAAGGACAGAAGTGAGAATTTGACCAGAATATGATTAAGTTAATGAATTACTGGCTCAGGCAGGCCATAGGTTTGGGGTAGGAGCAAAACTGAGCTTTCTCGTGTTGTGAGACTGACTAATTCCAGGTAACTGTTTTGTCAGTGTAAAAAGGAGCTTACATTACTATATGCTTCTATGCTCTTTCCCCAGAGAGCAGCAGGCAATAACAGGGTTGCCAGAGCACCCGTGGATTGTGTGCAGGGACAGGGCAACTCTGGTGTGGCTATAAGGCTGTGAGAGTCAAACTTTTGTCTAAGGTGGTCTATCTTACACTCTCCGAAGGCAGTAGAGGATCAGATACACCAAGCCCTCCTCTGTTAAGTGGCTGGATATGTGACCATCAGGTGAACAAAAGTCAGGCACTCCCCATGATCTGATGGGACTGGAAGAGATCCCCAGCAGATGATCTGTCCTGCCTGACATGCATGCTGATTTCCAGCTCCTGCCTGGGTTCGTGCATGACACATGAGGACGCGCAACTCCGTTTTGGCCAGCTGGTGGCCACGTGCTGAAGGAGGGAGTGCAGGGCCTTCAGGAGAGCCAGCAGCAGGGAGAGGCTGCCGGAGCACTCCTCCAAGCCGTGGGTCCAGCCTTGGCCAAACCCAAGGAGCTTCCTTGAAAGGCGCATCAGGGAGCAGCAACAGGCCAATGCCTGTCATAATGTTTTGGTTGACTAGACCTGGACTGTGGGGCAGAATTTGAATACCCCTGGTATGAGGGAAAGAGCTGGTTGTGGGGGATGGAAAATGCATGTCTTTTGCAGCTCTGTCCCAAGTTTCCAGTGTTATGCAAGCAGGCAACTTCACAGCCCTTTGACTCAGTTTCCCCTTGCATAAAAACAACCTTACTAAACCATTGCATGCTCCAATAGTGGCTGAAAAACTTAACTGATCTGAATATGTGTGAAAGGGGAGAAACTGTAACCAGAAGATCCAAAATGCTATGAGGAAAGAGTCAATCAAATATGCAGGAACAAAAAATGCCACGCAGAAAATACCAAACTGGTCCTTGGCTAGTGTGAATTACCAAAGACATTAAGAGGACTATGCTGATTTACATCAGCTGAGAGTCTGACCCACCAATCAGATGTATGGACTACGTGGAGTAAGAGAGATGCAGCTTATATAAATATATCGTATACCCACATATATGCGTGAGAGTAGTGCATACACATGGATAGATAGCTTAAGATTACATAGTGGATAGAAACACATATGTAGCTAGGTAAAAATGCAAGACATGTTTCAGTAACAGACTATAATGTGGGACACTCAGGATCCCTGTTACGGGTGTGATGTACAACAAAACCCTGATTGCCATTCAGGTTTTTGCAATCACTGCTATCTTAACTCCAAACCTCGTTAAATCAACCTCGCCTGAACTGTGGTACAATGTTACAGTGCAGATCCTCCCGCTCCCCAATGGGAAGCTAACTTGGACTCAGGAGCCATCATTTAACCTTGGAGTCTCTGAATCAACAAGGCAGTTTCTGTAGAGACACCTGGCAGCATGCGCATTTTATGCTTTAACATGGCTGGTAAATCCTGAGTGGTTAAGTAAACTTAACCTTCATTTATGAAACTTGCAAACCAAAGGGTAAAATGTGCCTTGTGCAAGTAATTACGTAAAGGTCTTAGAGAGTGGAGTTATCACTTAAAGACACCGGGCATTGCTAATGAGTTGACTGAGAATTGATCTCTCTGTAATTTAGTTATTTATATGCAGTTCCTGTTTTCCATGCTCAGCTATAGGTCAAGCCCACTTTGAACTGCTCAGAGACCCCCAAGTTTGTCAAGCAAAGTCCCAAAGCCATGGCACAATGATATTTTAGAAAGGTAAATATTGTCCTGAGGGGCTTTAAAAAGGAGGCAAAGCTGTTTGCTTTCTAGCTGGTTCTTTAAACTGGACAACTGCTTCCTGTTACTAAGGGGTCTCTCAGTAACGTGACTCTACTTCTGTTAAATAGAAAAGAGATCCAGGAAAAATGTCAGTACCACCTTCCAGGTATTTTCATATCCCAGTGAGCTAGGTAGGAACAGCCTTGGGTTTCTGAACAGAAATATGTTATGCATTATTGTGCAAGAGGTGTAGTACGGGGTATAATGGATCCTGGGCTGGGGGAAGGAATGAAATAACTCAGGCTGTTAAACATTACCCTCAGGGCTAATTTTGTGCCTAATGGCTTTGAGTAATGTTCAGAAGCTAGTTTGCTGCCCCATATATTCATGTCTGGGCATGTATCCCACACATCATTAGTCACGTGTGTTAGTGCATGTTCGCAGGCTCAAGTATGGGCTTGCTAGTACTATGGCTGAGAGGCTCATGTGGATGGGCTTTTATACTTGTGAGGGCATCTCATGGGGAGGAATAGGCTATATTTCTCTCTCTAAAGTTACATTTTTCTTGATATAGCTGGCATCAGCCACTTATGTCACCCAGCATTTCTACAAATGTCACACTCACTCCAGAGTGGGGTGGCTATAAGCATGCACTCACGCTCTACCCCTTCCTGCAGCAGGTTGTACAGTCTGGGCAGACTGAGCACATGTGAATTTGAGCATCACTGGGCCCAGGTAGCCAGCATCACCCAGAAAACAGGCTGAGCTGAGGTTTTCGAGCCCACCGTAGCCAAGAACTGTGGGATGCTGCTCATGCCTAACTGTGGCTGTTCAGGAGCGAAGCTTCTGGACACCTATGGCTAAAGTAAAGCCAGCAGTGCAGAGGGAAAGCTTGGAAATTAGAGGGCTGAGCTTGTCTGAGCCAACTGACAACATAGACACCTTGTAGAGGGGCTTTCTTCCTGCTCTGGAATTTGAGTTACTGAAAATATCAACACTTGTGGGTGAGGAGCTGTTTGTAACTAGATGAGGATATGTAGGAGACTCTGGCTACGATGGTGCAAAACTTGCCTTATAAACAGCGATGACTTTCAAGAGCAAGACATTCCCAGAAGCAGGCTATTGCTGAAAATGGGGCTGAAATTACCCTCCTGTAACTCGCTTTCATAGCTGCTGTGTTGGTTTATGACTCGCTAGTGCAGGAGAACCCTTTCAAAACAGTCTTGCTCAGCTCTCAGCTTCATTTAACTTGGGTGTTTTTGAGGGGAGAATGACACATTTGGCTTGTAACCAAGTATTCTAGACAGAGCATTGTCCTTTCCCCTTCTCACGCCTCCTTAGGTGTGGATGAGAGAATTAAGGTCCTATGGGCAGATGAGTCTCCCAGCCCAGCAAATCAGTGCAATTTGTTCAGCTTCAGTGTCCCCAGCTGATGTGAAAGGACTGAAATCAGGTTATGACATGCTCATGTTCTCCTGTCCCTGCCGTTGTAATCCTACGTTTGCCGAACACTCCTGGGGCAGGAGAGGAAGGACACTATGAAAGTGGTATGTTGCTTTGCTATGTGGCTCACAGCTCAGCCCAAGGCAGCAGCAGGGGCGTCACACGGAGACTTCTTGTGGCTGACCAACCTTGTGGTAGAGCATCTCTCTTAGCTAGCTGTCATCTCCAAAGGCTCATTTTTGCCTTTGGAGGCAGGACTCAGGAAGGCCTAATCACAAACTGACTGTCTGCATTACCTTGGGTCCTCTCTAGATAGGGATTTGAGGGGCATGTATGGGTCATGTAAACATGGTCCTGTTGGAGAGAAGAGAAAGAGTTTCCTGAAGGTTGCTACAGGCCCAGAGCCAGGAGGAAGTCTGGAGAAGAGACTCAGGGAGGTATCTTTCTCCTGGTCCTTGGTAGCTGGAGCCTGGTCTGAAGGTCCATTTTAAGCCAGGCAAAGAGGGAGGTCTTCAAACATAAGGCAGTATCTCTTTGAGGAGATGTCACTGTTTGAACCTGGGCAAATCTCCTCTTCCCCTTTGCCTTTAGCAGGCTCCAGATATTTCCCCTAAATCTTCCCTCATGGATCCAAGCCCTTTTCTCCAACCCCAGCAGCATCCCTGGTTGCTTCTGCAAGAGCTTTGCACAGGCAGCTGGCCTGCAGGGAGGAAGGCAACCTTCGCCATCTAGTGAGCAACGCACACCATCACGAGCAGCTGTGGCTTAAGAAAGGGCTGAATCCCTGTCTCTGATGGAAAATTCTTTTTCTCACCTCTGGAAGAACATACTAAAATACCAAGCTGAAATCTACATAGTAATCACCTACCAACCATCAATAGTATCTTACTGACAAGCTTTTGTAGACAGCAAATTTATCTCAGCTAGCATTTAAGCATTTCACCTCCTGGGAGGACCACTGCTGCTAAAGCATGTATTTTCTCCCCGACTCTGCTTGGTACTGAAGTGAGAGCAATGGCAGCACCAAGGGACTGGGGAGACAGATCGGTGTTACATGGTGGCTTAGCTAAATGTGTAATGCGAAGTCAGCAGGTGGCTGGTGGCCATGTTAAGAACAAAAGTGAAGTTTCCTGTGATATACAATACATGCACACAAAAGAAGTGTATTTTTTGTTGATTTTTTTTTTTCCTGAGATGCCCATAAATGTGCAGGGTTCAAATTCCCTCTATCTCAGTTTAAGAAAGGTATGATGAATGAATACTTCTTTGGAGGATTCCTAAAGGTTAGCTGACATCTGCCAAGAGATGCTAATGAGCAAGAAGCAGGACAGGAGTGGAGGGTCTATTGTTAGACCCATTTCTGCCTTCCTATCTGATTTTCTACTGCCTGTGCCCTATTTTTAGTCTAGTTTCCAAAAGGAAATAAGGGGCTGTGTGATTGCTCTGACCACTTCTATCAGTCCCTGCCTCAACTCCCTGCCCCACTCAAACAGCCAGGTTTCAGCAGGTTTGTGTATGGAGATGTCTAGTGCACCCCTTTGTGCTTTATGAAAACAGACAGCCAGGGGAGAGGGAAGGCCTGGCTAAAGGGAAAGTTGTTGAGTGAGCCCTGCGCTTTATCAAGTCATGGGAAGCTACTTGGGAAGAGCATTCAGGAAATGGGTCTTCATAAATTCAGTTATGAAGTTACTTGTCATTATCATGACTCATTAGCGTATTACATTTAATATATAAAACATTTCATATAATGCCATGTTATTAACTATGTTGCCACAACATGTAACAAACCATGGTTAGGAACAAGACTCACATGTCAGGTGCTGTACAAACATGTAACCCACAGATGTTCCCTGCCTTTCCAAATGCTCTCAGGACCATTTAACTCCTGATCAGTCAGATTTAGCTGTGGTGGATGATTTATTCCAGGCTCTGCCTCACCTTCATGCCTGTGACCACTGGCTCCGGAGCAAAGCAGGCAGCCTGGTGTCTCTTCGAGCATCACAAATCATAGCCTCTGTGTTTGTTTCAGACTGTCAAATTCAGGAGCTGGGAGCTCTTTCAGAAGGCCAGGGTGGAAAATAGGGAGGGGATCCTCTTCACTTTCTTATTAAATCTGAAGGATGAATTAGTGTCTGACAAGGGCTAGATAAAAGCTTATTTCATTTGGGGGTGATTATACTGATCCACCTATCTGTCACTCAGTGTCTCTGAGACGCTTCAGAAAGAGCTGTTGCACAGCAGAAGTCATATTGGGCTTAATCCTCCAACTGCTATAAAACATCTTTTAAACGTGTCACTGTGACCCTTTCCTGCATCTATCCAGTGATGTTCAGGTATCAGGGGAGAAGTCAAGGGTTGAACTTTAGGAGACATGCCCAGAGCCAAGGGGCATTCCCAAACAGCATCAGTATTTGGTCTTATACAGAAGATATGAGTGGAAGATAAGAGGGCTCTGAGACACGTTTCTGCTGGGAAGGTGAGGTGCTGGGCATGTTACTTCCTCACACTACTAGCAAGGAGGAGGATGAAGGTGAGGATGATGTGGCGGAGGAACACCTACAGTCCCACGTTGCAATGATAACACTGCTTTGTAGCTCATCGGTGTTTCTCTTTCCAGGTCATTTGGGGAAATAATGGAGGTGGAAGAGCCTCATCACTCCTTGAAGGAAGGAATAAGCAGCTTGGCTATGATCAAAGAACATGTCCTCATTCAAACCTAGAGTCCCTGAGCCTCAAACCTGAGGTCAATCCTCTGCCTCCCAGCTTATAAATGGGGGGCCCATATATCCAGCTGAAGAATGCAGTGCTCTTTGGAGGGCAGCATGGCAGCTGGTTCCCCATGTGCCCTTCAAAGCAGAGGTATGTAATGTTTTGGAATGTAATGGATGCTATATTCAGTGTACACTATAGATGAGGACTCATACCCCATGATTTGGGTAATCTTAGGCCTGTTGTCCTGAGAGCCAGAAGAAAGCTCAGAAGGCATTGGGGATAGGGTGTCGGGGCTGGTATGGACTCAGCGTAACCCTCAGTGGGACATGATAGGCCTTGTCACACTTTGAAAGGATCCTTCTGGCACCCTTGAACTGTGGGTTGATGGACGGACCTCGTACCATGGCTGTCTCATGGCTGGCAGAAGTGACTGGGCCATATGAAGCTACTGGGAAGCCTAGCTCCAAGCCTGAAGGGGCTTCTGGAAACAACATCTCTGGATGATACAGGGACCTGCCCACCACCTCGACCCAGGGGAACTGCTGCTGTGAATTGTTCATGGAGTCTCCCACCCTGTAGTCTCCAGGTTATGGGTTATATGCCTCACATACCCCAGCTCAACGAAGATGTTAGCATTTCTGGCCCGTGGTACTGTGCTAGATTATTAATAAGGGGTTAAAATCCTGATCAATCTTGACTCAAAGGGAGAAATCCTGTTTCGCTCTTTCTTACTTTATCCCCAGCAGACTCAATCAGATGCCTATTTAAATATCTATTACTACCTATGTAATTACAGTACGTATTGCCTACTTAAATGCCTTCTGTCATCTGATTTATATGGTTGAGCTATTCATTCTTCCTTTTCCACCTGTTCTTTTGCATTCCAGAGAACCACTAAGGAGGCTGGGAGAAATGGCTGCAGACCACTGCAAAACAGCCCCATGTCTGCAAGTGACAAGTGGTTTTAATGTGCTCGGTGGCCTACATTCAAATCTGGGCTTAAAAAGCCCAGCTTCTCCTGAAGCCAAAGTTCAGTGTAATGGAAAACTTTGCTAAGGTGTGTTGACAAAGGAATCCTGTCCCTGCACCTTGGCTGGGACTCAAGAGGCACTGAAGTCCAGTGGGCAATGGCATAATCTCTAGCACAAAGAAGCAAGCTGGCTGGAAAGCTCCTTTTACAGTCCAAACGGATGTTTCCCCAGGCTCGTAAAATACACAGTTTAAGTAGTAGCTATGTTTCTAAGGCTGGTCCCACACCTGCAACAACCTTGTAAATGGTGCTGGGATATATGGCTTTAAGACGCCTTGTAAAAAGTAAGATCAACATAAGATTTACACAGTTTTATGGAATTGTTTTATAAGCTATTTTGACAATGAATCCTGCTATCAAAATCACCTCTGGTGCTAATCATGGAGGAGGCATTTAGCAAGAGCTAACAAAGATTATTTTAAACCCCTTTCCAAATTAGCTGTGGAGCTGAGCTGGTTAGCCCCTGAGATTGGGGGCACCACTCATGCTGCAGCGAGTACAGGATTGTGGGTTGGTGGGGCAGAGTTTTAAATTGTGGGGGTGGATGTTTGTTGGAATATTTCACCCTGCTCAGCCAGGGATGGGGACTGGGTAGGAAATAGAGAGGTGAAGCCAGAGATCTTCCTTGGCCTCAGGATGCCCCTGCTCAGGGGTTGGGAGACTTCTGCATCTGAGCCTACGCAGGCAAGGGGACCAGGAGGGGATACTGCGTGGCAAGCCAAGACCTCACAGCATGTCTCTGGGGTAAGTGGGAATCAGTGCTGGGGAGCAGGGGCAGTTTTCATAGCTGATTCTGGAATCAGTGGTTTCAACGTTTCTTGCCGAGCTGGGCCAAATAACTGCTAACTCCCTCTGGTGAAAAGAGCGAATGTATTATATGCATCACCTTAGATCAGGAAAGTTTCCTGTACAGGTGTACCTTGTCAGTCAAATTCCTGTATGCTTGCATCCTACTAGCTACAGGAGGCAGTGGCCACGGCTGACACTGAAGAGACAGTCACTAGCCTGAAGCACTTATAGCCAAAATAACTAAGACACGGCGAGTGGGGTCACGCTCACTGGGGTTGCAGAGCTGAAGGGTTGAACAGGGTCTCCTGGGGTCTAACCTGCTCCTCCTGCTTCAGTTGATAATGTCGGCGCTCTTAAAATCTCACGTCGATCCCATCTTCAAGTGTGTCCTAGCACCAGCAGAAGCTGTTCCATGTTGCATGTACTCATTGGTTAAACAGCCATGGGAAGGGTGGAGGCATTTCAAACCTTCAAATCTCTTTTCCTTAGTGCTGGGCTTGGCATGGTGTATCCCCCTGATTTGAGCAGAAGATTGCTCAAGAAAATGGGAGAGAGTCAGAGGGGGGGCATAAATAAGACTTTTTCAATCTGTTTCAGACAAACATACGGCCCAATCAAGATGTGGTCTCTTTCCTCAGATGTTTCTAGCTGAAATCATCCTAGAAGTGCTCCACAAAGAGGCAGGTAGGAGTCTGAAGAAGTACTCCTAGCAAAAATAAGAGGAAATTTTAACTCTGTCACATTTTTCGTGTGATCAGTAGTCTTTGTTTCGTTGTTTTTAAGGGACAGGATCCCTGATATGTCTACACCAGGTATCTCTGGGTCTTGCAGGAGGCCAACACAATGATTTCTGCTGTTTTATCACAAGACGTCCCCTCTCTGCCTGAGGCTGGTGGTTCATTGAGGAGCTCCTTGTGCAGCCTGGACTTAGCGAGTTTGAGACACTGGCCTAAAGGTGCAGTTTCAGGAGTGGCTTAGGTGAGTCAAAGTCTGTGCTGCTGAAGGGCTCTGATGCTACCTTTCCATTTCCTCGCTGTTGTGGAGGAGCCAGGGATACATGGAAGGGAGATGTGTGTGGAGAGACAAGATCACTCAGGACCTGTAGAAAGCCCAAATCAAGACTGTTCCCCTTGCAGTGCCACAGTCTTTGTCCCTCTCTGTGACACCAAATGCCAGACCCTGCTGAGGGGACATGTGTGGGCCAGGCTGACTGGCTGCCCCTGCCACAGGGGCCACAGGGAGTCGGTGGCTGTGGCAGAGGTGGCCCCGGCAGCACCATGAGTCCCACTGCCACTGCTGATGGTCGGTAGCGTTTCGTTCTCTCTTCATGATTGCTGGGAGCTGTGAGGGGAAAGCCAGCAAGGAGTTACTTGTAGATAGGAAACCAGTAACACCGGCAGTGGGAAGAGGTGGAGCTGGCCTCTTCCCAGGGAGGTGGGAAGCTTGGCCCTTCCTAGGCACAGCAAGATCTCGGTCCTACACTAGGGAGAGCCTCTGAAATTTCCAGGTGCAGGATGCAGCCTGGCCTGGCCCCAGCAGCCAGCAGCACTCCTGTATGAAGCTATAGGAAATAGGATTTTTCATTAACAGCTATCACAAGCCACAGAGCAACTAGAGCCTCACCACTCACTGCCCATGATTTAAGGCATCTTCCCAGCTGGTCCAGGCAACCCCTTGGTTTACCTCTTTCAAGAGACTCTTCTCTCATTTCCCTTGAAAATCCTGGTGCTGAGCCTGAATTCATGCACATCAGCCAAGAGCTCTGACTCTTCTCTGTGTCCATGTCCTTACTCTTCACGTTCCCTTTCAGATCTCAAGGAGAAGAAGTCAGGATCAAATTGAGATTTGCTTCAAGCTCTCAGAACACTCCCGCTTTCCTTATAATTTGACATGTGAGTAGGCCAACAGCTGTGCTGGGTCAGACCCAGATCCAACAGTCCCGAAAGGAGATCTCCTACAGAAGCCACAGGCAGATGCCTCACAGAAAGCAACAGCAAGGCAAGCACATCATGTTTTCCCCAAGCACTTTCCCAGAATGACTGTCTGCAGCACAGGGGATTTCCTGACACTGCTGCTGAGCAGCCCCTGGTGGAGCTCTGTTTTCTAGGTGTTTGTACAATCTTTCCTTGGACCCAGGGATACTTTCAGCACCCCAATAGCCTCTACATAAGGTGCTCCATGGGTCATTTCTGCCCAGAAAGAGCCACCTGCACCTCCTCGTCAAACCTGGCTCCTGGCAGCTTCATTCGGTGGCTCTAACTCTTGCATTGGAAGAGAGCCGACAGCTGCTCCCTGTCAGATTTCTCCCAGTGACTCAAGATTTTGCAAACCTCTGCCACATCCCCCAAGCTATTTCTTTTCCACATACTTAGAAATCCAAACTAAATGCAGAGGGATATAATAGCTCATGTCTGTATTTCCAGTTGCTCTGTGCTCTGAAGGTGCCAGAAGAGGACGGCTGTGGGCTGAGTTAGGTGTGCAGTTTGTGTTTTGGCCTCCTCTCCTAAATTTGGCCCAGTGTTCCTCGTCTTTATACTCAGGCAGTTCTTGGGTCTCTGCACGCCTGGGATATTGAACACGTGGCATAACTGTGCAGCACTTTTTTGCAGTATATGATTTGGCCACGAGATGTCTCTTTAAGCCGTATGCAACTCCAGGCTAGTAAACACAGGGCCCAAGCTGGATCAAAAGCCATACAGAAGCTCTCGGGGCAAACCATTTGGAGTATCCCTGGTGAACACCCCCTACTGCGGTTAACAGGATTGTTGAGCAAAGCAGTAAGTGTAAGTAGAGGTGATACTGTTTATCAGACCGGTAGGTATAGGTGGGAGGGGAAATAAAAACAGCTAAGCTTTCAAGCACACAATACCTTCTTCACTCCAAAAATACAAGCTGCCATTCTCAAACTAAATCTTAGCTGTGAACAATCACCCTGAGTCTAGCTTGATTTTTGTTAATTATTTCAATTTATGGGAAGAAAAGGCTGATTGATGCCTGTGGAGAAAAGAAAATGGTGTTAGCAAGGAGAGAAGGCAATTGATAAGATTGTTGACTCCTGTAGCAAAGAAAGAGAAAGAGAGGAGAAAAGAGAGAGAGATGATTACTGACTGTGAGATAATGAAAGGTTTACTGTTGCTAGTTTTAGGAAAATATATGTGCTGTAAAATCTAGTGAGTTTGTCAGTTCCAGTATCCAGCAGATTTGGAAATGTAAGCTTATCTTTTAAAGCTATTTCATAAGTATCCCATGGGGCTTTGGACCAGAAAGTCAGAGATGGAGTGATTATTTTGTGAAAAATCACTCCTATTGGCAACCGAGTGCATCAGGTGCACTGTAATACCACGTAACATTAAAATAATTTCCAGGAGATTGTCTCTAGTATCATGAATTGATAACAAGTTCCTAGCACGAAATTGACCCTGACAAAAAACTTGCCTACCGCTCTGAACGTTATGAAATGACCATTTTATGGCAGAGAAAGTGCTGGTGGTGATACCAGGACAAAACACTCATCATCCAGTCCCTCTCCTTAGCTGGTAACTGTCCCAACGCAGGACGAGAACCATTTCTGCAAATAAGTGGCAAAATGTTTGTTTGATCCGCTAGCTGGAGCCCTTTGTTGGGAGCTCACAATGTGTGGAAAAAAGAGAAGAAAAGATCTGGCTGTAATGCAGCTGGAATGAATGCTTTCCTTGCTTGCCGATCAGAGCAGATTATAGTTCACCTGCTGTGAACTAATCTCCCAGGGAGAGGGTCGGTTGTTTGGATAGTGTTGCTAATGGAAGGCAAAACCTTTCTGCACGTTCCCTCCTTCAGCGCTCCGTCTGTTTAGAAGATGAGTCAGTCCTGGGTTATTCATCAACTTAGTTAGGAGCTATCCACCCAAGTTCACAAGTACCTCTAAAGCGCTTTACAATTACAGGAAATTATGCTTAGGAGCTAATGTTAAAACACAGCTATCTTCTCACTTCTCAGGCATGAGAGGGAGAATGTCAGATTCGTGGCCGCATTATTTCGTTGTGCTAGAGAGACTACGTGGGTGGAATTTATTCCCTACCTGAGCGCTTTGCTTTGTGGATCTGAGCTCTTCTCTAATACTGAGGGGGATATTTTCCTGGGGGAGGCTGGGAAGGAAGTGAGTCAGTGCCTTGGGAAGCCTTTCTGGTGATTTCAGCTAGCTTTGAACCAGGCCCTTGGCTTGTGGCAGAAGGCAAAATCAGAGCCCTGCTGTGGGCACGTGGCCTTACAGCCCATCTGGCTGACTGCGGTGTACTGGGATGTGTCTCACGGGCAGCCCCATGCCGCCAGAGAGGACAGTGACAGTCCCTCTCTGGATCTGTGGCCCTGGCTGCTGTACTTCACCCCCTTCCTCCATGTTGCTTATCCTCAGCCCTGAGTGTCTCCTCACCTCGGAGGAGACAGATGAGGGGAAGATGGGTACCTGCTTGTTGGTCTACTCACATTCTGCTCATGCAGGACTGATGAGTACACAGGATTCAACGCAGAGACTCACAGTGTCCAGGGCAGGAGGCTCTCTCCATGCTCCTTCAGTCACTTCGATCCATCTCCAGTTCACCCTCTGAACTCCCCTTGAGGGCCAGATCCTCAGCTCCACCTTTGATTGGATTTGGGGCAGATTGAGCCCTGAAAGTTTACTGACATTTGAGAATCATGCTCTGCGGATCACCCGTCTGCAAGCAGGGAAGTAGCATTTGGTTGGTTTCTTATTTTTGTATCATTTGCTATGGGGGTTATGGATCAAAGTCAACAAATGCACACATGAATGTTAGTGACTCACATTTTTGTCTCAGAGACAGACCCTCTGTTTAGACAGTGATTTTTAACCACACTTTAACCCACATAGTCCTTAGGAAATGGCAATTTGAAATCCTCTGTATGTGCTGTGTAACTGCTTAGTGGATGATTTGGGCTACCAAATTTCCATGAGATACATTTAGTAAAGGAGTATTCATGATGACTTGCAAGAAAAAGTTAAAATGGCAAAAATATTAAAAAATAAAATTTGTGATACTTTCCTTTTTAGCTCTCTTGTTTCCTTCTGCTGCTGGACTATGAAACACCAGTGTTACTAGCCGAGAGCTCTTGCAGGGGTGATTTGCCAGGATCACATCCCCTGACCTTCGACTGCTCAGCAGAAATGCTCTAGATGCCTATCTAAAGCTAGGTCCACTCAAGTTAGTCCTGGTCTCACAGTCAAAATCAGGCTGAAAAATCACATGTCCAGATGTTTTTACTACTTCCCTGTACACTCTGACCTACTGAGATATATGAAGATATTTAGTCACAGACTTTTTTTTAATTAGGCAAGAAACCATCTCTAGAAAAACGAATGTTTCCCCCTGCCTTACAAAACCAGATTGTCAGTGGGATTTTGTTGTTGTTGTAGTTGTCTTTTCTTTCCAAATGACTGAGAGTTATTTTCAATTCAAAAACCTTTTCTCTGAGAAATTTATGACCGTGGGTAACAATCTGTTCTTTTAAGGATGAATGAAAGATGTATATTTTGCTCTTGTGCAGCCACTGAGTGAGCTCTTTATTTTGTTGCCTTCCTTTTAATCTACCTTACTCCTTGAGACACATATCTGCAATGGATGGTAGTTGTTTGGTCATTTGGGACCACTGGCCTTGTGATGAATGTGTTTCAGTGCTAACAAGATGTTTATGAATTTTATCTCCTGTAACTTCTCTCTCCTTAACTTTGTAACGGTTTCATAATTTACCTTTTGACTCAGTAGCTCAATTTTGTCTGTAAATCTCTTCTCCTGGTAGTGTAAGAAAACGTCTTCTGTAAATCATCCATATGTGGAGAGACAGTTGCAGTAATTTTTTCATTAAAGTTATTCATTACTTTCATGACACTGCAAGCCATGGATAAGATCCTGATCAACCACAGAGATCTGAAGGCAAAAAAAGGAGATAAAGTGGAGGAGTCACCTGCCTGCATAGCAAACAGGGAAACTGAGGCACAAGTGCCCCAGGCCCTACACTGCCTGTGATACAGCTGGAAATTTGCAATTATACCTATAATATCTTCTCTACCAGGCTGGTGCTTTAAATGTCAGCATGTTATTTCCCCTACAAAGTGATTAAGTTTTTAATGTCTGACACCTTTGTGAAATCCCTTTATGGTCCTTCAAACTGTCACACCATTTTAATGCTTGCTGTTCTCATGGTTGTCACAGGAACATGATGATGCTGAAATATCAGAATATGTAGCAAGTGTTTGATCTCACTCTGTCTGCACTGGGGTTTAGGGAAAAAATAGTAATTCCAGTAATGTTATACCATTCTTTGGGCCTCGTTCGGGTGTTGCTGTCATCAGAGTCACACATACACATGCCCCAAATCCTTTGCTGCTGTGGGTGCCTTATTAGTGCTTTTATGTTAATTCTGAGCTAATAATGATGAGATCTACTTCCTGTGGAAGTAGGACAAAACTAATCCTGAAAGCATAGACTTAAACAGGTGTCTTTGCATTGGCTTCATTAGGGCTTTATATCAAACCACTGGAGCACAATGTTAAAGTTAGGGCTTCTGCCCTGGTAAACAGTAATCATTGCTGGAATATAGCCACATAAACCCTCACACAACACTACAAGCTGTCCTTTTCAACAACAAAAAGCTTTAATTTCTTTAACTGTCTCTAGATGGCGCTATGGCAGTAGAAGTTTTGCAAGGAGAAATGTTAAGGAAGCAGGCCAGGAGCCAGGAGGCTGCTGGGTTCTGCCCTCTGCTAGGCTTTCCCGGGAAGATCTGGGCTGAAAGGGAAAGAAATTGTATCATTTTTCCAGTGCTCCAGAAGATATCAATCACAGCAAGTCAACTCCTTTTTTCTCAGGAGATAAAACTAGTTTTATGATCCAGAGGAGATTCATTTCTCACAGCATCTCCGCGTACATGCGGTGCCCTGCTTTGTAGGTGGGATTAATGTGCAGATGGATCACTTACGCCCTCATCATCCTTTCAGAATTTTCCAGGGACATTTCCCAACTAGGAAGGGTTCATTTTTGTATGCTTCCCATAGCACATCACGTTTTCAGGTTTTATAGTTTTGGTGATATCTTCAGTCAGGTGCTCCTCTATGACTTTCCCACTTAAACCATCAGAGTGTAGAGATATCCATGAGGCTGGAATTCCCCATCTTTAAAAATTGACTTCACTAGGGTCTCTGATAGAAAAAAAAAATCTTCTTCAGGACGAAAAGATTGGTGGTAATCATGTTAATGGAGTATTTAAAAGCCTAAGAGACACAATACTACAAGGGCTAACAATAAGAGGATGGCAGTGTAACAGGGAGTGTACAAATATCGGGGTGGCATTGCATTTTCAGTTTCCATATTGTTTTATGTGATTGCAGTATTGTTATTGTATCTATCTGAAAAACACTTGTGCTCTTGCCAGAGCAATGCTAATGTTCTGTGAGTTCAAGCTAGCTTTATTGTCTTGCTTTTCAAATGCTATTTGATTTTCAGTAGTTAGGCTCAAGGGATACTTCCCTCCACCACCACCAGATGAATTGTTTTCTTTCTTTCCTAATAACTAAAAAAAAGGCAGTCTTAATTTATGGCTGTTCATTTCAACATTAGATGTAGCAAGAAGTCAAAGCACACCTCTGTCTTTGGCAGACAAGTGGCTCTGTCATGGTGTATTTGTTGTCTTGGGCCAGTGGCATAAGGTGCTTAATGGCTTCAGGGGTCTGCACTGCAACAGCAGAGCTGGGCTTAGCTTCAGCGGATCCTGCAACCCTGTGATGGGCTTTGGGGTGCTGAACTCCAAGGTCTTCACACAGCCCAGTTTTAGGAATCTAACTGAAGTACATCCATCAGTGTCCTCCTGTAATTAATGGAGACAAGTAGGTACTTCCAGACAGTGGGTAAACGCATCCAGATTAAGTGCTTTAAGGCAAAGATGTCTTGACCTCCTCCTTCGGTTTAGATCCTCCCAGATTACTTCAACGCCTCCTCTCCTTTGCCTTTCACTGGGAGTTAGGGATCTGCATCCATCAGAGGAGACAAGCCTAAGTCAGGGAGGGTTATGTCCATAAATTTAATTACAGCTGAGCCATCAAGCTGCCTTGCAAACACAAATACTGGATACTGAAGTTGATGTGAAACCTTTGACTAGTGGAGTGACGATGAAGGAACATTTCTTTATAGGTAATATTAAGGAAAGATATGAACTTGCTTAAATTTAGGAATTTTCTTTTCATAAAGTACTTGATTTTAGATTTGAAAAGGCATTTTCTTTCCATAGTGAAACACATGAAATCTTGCAGCTTCTCTTTGCAGGTGTGTTACTTGAATTTCCTGAGGAGAATGTGGTTCTCCCGCCCCTGTTTCAGCAGTATTGCACTCCCAATGGTCATTTGTCCCTTCAGAGGAACAGCACTTCTGCTACAAAGTGGAGAGCAGAGAAGAACTAAGAAGACATCCCCCAAACAATTGCAAAGCATGAGCATAACGTGTGGAAGTGGATGACATTGTGGGGAGTGCACCTTGAGAGCCCCTGCTAGGTCCCCACCGCTGCCCCACTCTGGATCCTGCCACGTGTCACCCCCTGGAGCTGTGCTGCAATTGTCTCTGCAGTATCTCTTTGTGCACAAGAGCTAAGATTTGGGGGTACCTCAAGCTTTGTTCTCATGGCGTGTCCTAGAGCCCCTCAAATGCCCTGCTCTCTCCCCAATTTACATTCGTCCTCTGACTGCTCCTGCTCCTCAGCCTCTGGAGGCCATCACCCCAGGGCAAGTCTCAGGCCCAGTGAAGGCATCCGCTTATCTTCACCCTTTCTGCAGCCTCAGTATAGCCATATTCTCCATGCCTAAAGCGAAACGTGTTATCCTTTGCAGAGCCAGCCTGCTAGAGCCAGCCACCAGATCCTGGGCAACACAAGTGCCTGCGCAAAGCAATAATGTCGTCGCTCAGAGGTTGCAGTGTGACTTCAGCCTCAGGTCATCTGTGGCAATGCCATGGAAAACTGCCATGAGATTCACTCTTCTTTAGCTAATCTCTGGGGAGCTGACAAACTGTGCCTTAATTCTTCAAAACAAGAGGGCACATGAACCAAGTGTCACACAAAAATTAATTGCACCTTCTTACTAAGGGCATTTTGAAATTGTCTGCACATTGTGAGTATGCAGTAGCTTCAGGCAGCCAGCCACAATGGTGTTGTTATTATTACTATTAGATGACTGTAGTTCTATAAGACAATCTGTTCTTCACTTGCACCGAGCAATTACTATTGGGGATGTAAGTAAGTAAAATGTTATGACGATCAATACATTAGGGGGTATTTCCATTAAGGGATGAGTGAAACCAAAGGTGAAAATTATGCTTTGTACTAAAAATCCATTTAGCCATTAGATCACAGTATCAAGAGCATAAAAGAAGGGTTATTTTAGCTTTTAGCTGACCAGAAAATGCCAGTCCGAAGACAACAGGAGGCTCCCTTTCACAGTCTAAGAGCCCTTTCTTCCCTGGATGAAGGGAGCATTTTTGACTCTGGCCTCCTGCTGCTCGTATGTGTTTCATTCTTATTACTCTGAACTGAAATTCCTCTGTCAAAAGGTCGAAAGCAAATCTAATTGCACATGAGATAAATAAAGTTTGACTGTACATCAGTGCAGTATTTACCTGGAATAGTTTTGCAGCACTCACTTTGCTGCTTTTGCTTTAACTTAAAGCAATTTCGTTTTATCACCTAAGTTCTGTCCTTACACAAAGCACCATTTATAGGGAAAATTAGTATCATGCCCATTGCTTATAGCCAAAAGGTGTAAAAAACTTGCCACAGGCCATTGTGCAAATCACATGTGAGCCTCACCTGCTCCAACCCCAGCTCAAGACACAAGCAAGCAGGAAGGGAAAAGCTGAAATATGTTGTCTGACTCCTGCTGCATTCTGCACTATTATAGTGCAAGTGAAAAATATGAGTGGCACGTGTTAAAGGCTACAGACAGGGCAGAGCACTGGAGATTCAAGCTTATTAACTGGGCCGATCATCCATGGGCTTTGCTGTCCCCATCTGCCCCCACCACTCGCTTTCTCCCACAGCCTAGGATCCAAATTACCCAGCAGCCCCTGGTACAACACCTCTCTTGCTCTTGCGCCACAGCCCTGCACAGGAACAGTTCTTGATCTGCGTTTGAGCAGTACTTTGTGTCTAAAGAGCAGTACTTTGACTACCCTTGTGTCGGGGTTAGCCCTGAAGATTACTATGGTTTTGTGGTGGAGAACCAATTTTCTATTATTTTTGCAAAGGACTGTGGGATTGGGATGGCTCTTCACACAGCCTTCAGCTGTAGACCTAGCATGAATGCCTCTCCAAGTCACTCCCCCCATATCCCCCCGCCCCGCACAAATCTCAAAATGCATTTAGGTGAGGTACTTTGTCTACAGCACAGAGCTGCACAGTGTAACCCTTAATCTAGAAGTAGGGTGATTTAACCAAGGACTAATTAAAGGTCTTTTTGGATGGCAATACCTGACAGCAAGTATGGATCCAATGTAGAACTTCTAAGCAAATGTTCTTAGGGATGTTGAAATATTTCCCAATGCATTTTTGAAATTGTCCTGTTCCTGATGGCTGTGTTTCTTGTGTGAGGTTTTCTTCACTTGCTCACCTTGTAATAACAGCACTCGCTTCCTGGCTTATGAGTCTTCCCTTAAAAAATCTAAAAGCTGATTGGAGTCAGCATGAGGATTTCAACGGGGGCTAAGAAGAATCATGTCCTAATCTGCTTTCAAGCTCTCTTAGTTGCTAACACATTTCACAACATAAAGATATTTCACATTAAGTACTCAGTATACACTGGTACCACTCGTTCTTGATTTAAACCGTAACCATTTCTGCTAAGTGGATCCCACTTTCTGCTTTATTGCCTCCGGTGTCTGTGGGGTAAAAGAAGGGACCATCTATTGTTCACAGGGAGCTGGCTGACATGCAGAAGTGAATCAGCAGATCCCAGGACACCCATTGTCATGTGCTTGAGATACTTCCAGACTCAGCAGGAGAGACCCACCAGGACCGGAGGTCCTCTCCATATTCTATGGAGTTTGCTATCCATCACCTCAGGAGCTCATCCCATTTCATACATTCACAAGAGCGCTCCTTTTCCATGGCAGTGTCACCAGGACTAACTGGGTAATGACATTGCTGGGGTGTATTTTCCTTCCCCCGATATAGTTAAACAATCATTACTTTTCATTTCCGTAGTCTGGAACCACCACCACATCCCTCCACTGACTGTGATTTTGGCAGTCGAGAGACTTTTCATTTGTTTTTAAATACACCACCTCTTTTTTTTTTCCTTACCTCTCTTCCATCGCCATGTTCTTGATGCCAGCATCAGTGAGATAATTTAAGGGGAGCCATTCAATTCAGAGTGAGAGATAGAGAGCTGTTTGCAAGTGAAGCTTTCAATCGTCATTCATGGCAAGGGAAGTATTCCCATGTCAGTGAAACACAAAAGCTTGGGGTCTGGCAAACTGACGGTGTAGACCCAGCCAGGGAACTTTTTTTTAATAAAAATTCCTTCTCTCCTTCTTGCATCTATCAAGAAGACGATAATCAGGTTTTGCAGCAAAACTTTCCCATCCTTTCTTGTCAGAATTTTAGGTGAGGAAGCAGTGCCCTAGAGCATCTGTGGAACCTTCTGCTACAAAACTGTCTGAACAAGATGTAAGATTTTCAGCCCTCCAAGTCCAATCTGGATGATTTTTGGCACTCTTTCAGCCTGTCCCTACTGGAATCAGGGTCAGCAGATATCATGAAGCAGATTTGAGCTGAGTCTGGTCACACTTCACTTTCACCTGCCCTAGAAGAGGTCTAACCCACCTTGGCTTTGCAAAAGATCCAGCTTTTTAAAGGAATCTGTTACCAATGAATTTATTCATCCCCCATAGAAATTACCTTGCAGAGCTATTATCTATCCTTTGAGCCCACCAGCAAAGAACATAGTCCCTCCCAAAGCAAACACATTCCAGTGTGGATACCAGCAGATGAAACAGCAGACTTTATTGGCATGGAAGAGGTTATTGCTTGAGAAAAGATTGCAGGATTGGACCCCTAAAGAGTGAAATCAGAGTAAAAGAGGAGGCTGACAGGATGTTATTTGTATTCTGAGATTCCACTGTGTCCACTACCTGCTACATGGCCTGCTTATATTTTGCCCTTGCTTTTTTATTAAACAATCCATGTGTTTTCAGCTCAGAAATAGGTTTCTTTTGAAGTTTAAAAGCGGTTATGTCATAATCGAAACAGCTGTTCAAGAACCACTCAGGCAAGAAACGATTTGCGGTGCTACATTTTCAGTGTTCCCAGAGGAGAGGGAATCAGCTCGTGGGGATACTGGGAGACCGATGCTTATGTGTGCATGTGTGTGCATGTGCGCGTGTATGTGTGCATGCGTGCTCTGTCCCAGCACGGTGAAGAAATGCTGGCTGAAATGCTGCTTCAGAGTGTGGCTATGCATGGCTATGGACCTGTCTGTGTTCGAACACCAAGTGGAGTGGATGCCGCCTCTGTGCTGCCCCATGGCGAGGAGATAGACACCAGACCACAAATCTGCCGGAGTATCTTAGTGGCCTCTTTCAGGATGGGAAGAACTGGCCCATTTAATCATTTTATAGACCTTACAACACTCTTTCAAGATAAGCGCACGCACCTAAAACCTCTACAGTCATGCCTAAGGGAATTTAAGGGGTAATCTTGAGCCAAAATCTTTTGCTTATCCAATTAAGTGAAGTCACTTCTGCTTCTCCTTCGTATGCCCACCTTGCTGTTTTGCTCCCACTGCTGGGCCAGGCTCTTGCTGTACGGTGTTAGCTTTGCTGGGATCTGAACCACCCTAATGGCTGCAGCCCTCTTTATCTTTTAGCATTGGATCTTGCTCATGATCCCTGTTTTTTAAAACAAACCACAAGCTGATGACCTCTGGCATTTGGTGTGTGTGCCACAAGATGTGAATAACAGCATAAACGCATTCCTGTCAGCCTGCTTATGTCCATTTCTCATAATGTCTTGGAACAGCACTGAAGACCACACTGAATACGAAATTTCCATGATTAACCAATGGTTTCCAGTGCTGTGATTATGGTTTAACCAAAGATTATTACTTTGTGCAGACTAGTACTTTGGCATCATCATCATCAAATTATCACATTGCAATGACATTTTGCGCCACACAGCAACTGCCTTCAAGACATTTGCTAACAGATGAGTTAAGATCTTCACCAATCTAAAATATGGACGCATTACAACAGGTTTGATTTTGGTAGAGCCCCTTCATTAACAATCTCAATAGCAGGATTTATCAGCTCGGAAGGAAGATGTACCTAAAAGACCCTTCTTATAGAGGTCTGTACAAAAGCTAAGTGAGACCCAATTCCTGTCTTCAGTGAACACAACAAACAGATGGATGAAGCTGCTAGGAGGGAGGAGAAATGCAAGACAACAACAAAGCAATACTATCAACAGCATAATATTTTCATCTAGAATAGAAATACTATTTTTTTCCATTCATTGACATTTAAGCATTTCTTCTATTTATTAATGAAAAGAGAAGAGATATTATTGCTTTAGCACTACAAAAGACCAAATAAAAACAATTACAATTAGGTTGTTTCACGTAAGATTATTTCCTTTGTGCAAAGCCAAACTTTTGTTGTTTCTTCCATTCAGCCCCCTAAATATAAAAATGCAGTGTAAATGACTAAAAAGTGTATTTGAAACAAAAAGTCATTCCTATTCAAAGTTAAAAAATTAAACTTTTCTGTCCCATAATGGACCACTTCAAGTTCTTCTTCTTCTTTTTTTTTTTTTAAATGTAAAAATGTGCCAAGTTTAGGGGCATTCAATGGATGTGTCAGCATCACTCAGTCATGCAATTATTTCCACTGAAATATTTTGTCGGGAAGATGATGCTGGAATCTAATTGCAGGCCATCGTCAGTCTTACCACGTCCAGCTCTGGGCAGATGCTGCAGTTAAGTGTTTTAGGAGGGGATTGCAGCTCATTTTACGCCTGGTCCACTGCCTACTTTGCCCAGCAAGTTCTGCTATAACACATCCCAGCCACATTAGACATATTTTGCATGGTCACCCTGAACAGTGGAGCTGCGGGAACATGGATTATGAGTCAGCCATGGTTGTTTTTGTTTTTTTAATGATTTTGAAGTTGGCCAGCCTGCATAAGAGGCAAGCAGTGAAATGTCTTTGCAAACATTACACATAAATGTATTCACAGAAGCTGTCTGGGACAAAGCACAGCAGCACCCTTTAAAAGGCATGACAACAAGCCACATAACCTAGAGCTACTGGACTAAGGGATAAATCAGTCTGGGGGCCCCATTTAGGGAAAGGATGCTTGGGTGATCAGCTTTCAGGCAGCAAATGTTTGGTGAACTGAATTCCACCTTGGGTGTTTTTGAAAAAGGAAAATGAGGAAGCAGTGGACTGCATGCAGGAGCTTCACGCTCTTCAAAGCATTTCGTCCCTTGGGGCTAGAGATGCCCATAAGCATGCAATGCTTGAGTGAAAGTTGCAACAGGAACCAGTCCCAGGTTGAACCACTTGGCTGATATTACAAAGAAAGACCAGTCTAGAGCTGAACTGTCACGTCAGCCTTGTTTGAGGTAAGATTTTTAGGGCATTTCTTTGTTCCAGTCCTCCAGGTTATTCCTAAATTTGTTTTTGGGGGCGATTTTCACATATTCTGCTGTTATTGAAATGGCTTCTTTAAACACTAAATAAAAATGATGCCCTTTGGCACTTTGAATTCACTGTCTTTGCAGCAATTGGTGCCAAAAAGGGAGCCAGGGGAGTCCTTACAAAGCGCTATTAATTGAAATAAATGAGCCATGCTTCTGAGAACAGTGTTACATAGAGGAA
The DNA here is from genome assembly GCF_040807025.1 of Struthio camelus. Lineage (NCBI taxonomy): Eukaryota > Metazoa > Chordata > Aves > Struthioniformes > Struthionidae > Struthio > Struthio camelus. The sequence continues at coordinate 28,911,340 of NC_090949.1, forward strand.
GGGCTGCCTTTTCAGTCTTGCTCCTGTAGCTGTCCCCTGTGATTTCAGGCATGTCATAAAATCCACTGTCCACCTCATTTTCCTACTTTATTAAGATGGGGGCTGAGGTGTTTCCTCACCTGACACCTCTGAGTGTTGCGACGAAGTCAGTGTTTCAGAAGTGCTTGGAAGAACCAGAATTTTATTTTTAAAGCTGGAACAAGCTATCGCCTTTCCCAAAGTGTCATTTATGAGCATACTTTCATTAGCCCCTTAGTTTGTTGTCCTTTGTTATGAGTCTGGAAAAAAATACGTTGAAAATCATTTCACTAGGACCTTTGGGAGGAATCAAAATTCTTGCAGAGTGGGAGCTTTGGGAGAGCACAAATCTGCCGGGTCAGCTCCCTGAACCCACGAGACAGCAGTGGAAAACTCCCATTGGCTTTAGGCTAGATTTAAATGCTCTTAAACTTAAGACTTACATTCCCAACTCTTTCATTTGTATCTCTATGCTCAGAGACAAGGGGGAGGTGAGAAAGGCACATAGAGAAAAACATGGCTGCTCCCTTCCTCCTCCCTTCTTTCCAAGGATGATTTCCATCTATCCAACTTTCTTCCCAGATACAGTATCATTTGCTTCTGTGACTAATCTCTGGGCAGGAGAGAAAACTTATTTTGAAAGTTCAAGAGAAACATAAACCAGCACATTTGTGAGTGTTTTTCTCCTCTTCCCTGCCTCTGAATGACTTGAGTTTTATTATCTCGCTTGACCGCATGCTGAGATAGGTACTTTCCTTTCAAGCACAGCCTGTTGCTGGCAGCATGCTGCAGAGGCCCCAAACCTGGTACACATTTTTGTCTTCATGTTTCAGTCTTCCATCAGCACCATTGCTTTAGCGTTTTTGCCCCCGCTCCCTTAGAATAACTGTTTTTTTGGATAGTGACAGCCCTGGAAGGTTGAGGCCTCAAGGAAAAGGTAAGTAAGCATTATGAAAAGAAACCAGCCAGCTTCCAGATTTTTCCTGTCCCCATGTGTGTCGTGATCTCACTTCATGTGTCTTTTTACTGGCTGGCTCAGCCACAGGGAGGGACCCAGCTGTTGGCATGTCACCATCAAATCCACAGTGATGGGGAATCAAGCCCCGCCTCTGAGCCCCAGGCTGTGCCTTTGCACCAGGGACAACATGTCTCTACCCCGATTCTGTCCTCCCTCATGGACTCAGCAGTGGAAGACCGGACTCAAAGCTTGGCCATAAGCAAGGCCAAGAAAACATGTTTGGCTCTTCACGCACTGTCTGCATTTCCCTTAGAGGAAAAGGCAGCAGGTGGGATAGAGTCATTGTGTGGGTTGGATCCTGCCCTCAGGGCCATGCTTGGCCCATGCATAGCCAAAAAACATAACCAGCATTTTCCATAGGACATCTATACAACTGTAACTATTGTGATTGCTGCGCGCACATTATCTGAACTAACGTCTCTTCAAGAGGATACTTCTGGTTGAGGAGTGGTGTCATAGACTGTCCATTTTTGGTCTGGACTATTACTAAGAGAAAAACCAATCCCTGACAAATTCTTTGATGTGCTTGCTTCCTACAATTTGAATTAAGACAATTTGTTCAAGAAAGATTGGTAGGTTTGTGTTTCTGTCTTTTCCCCTTTTGAGAGTCTTTTCTGTCAATGCAAAATAGAGGATAATAATGCTTCCATTAAAAATGAGGTGAATGCTCAGGCTAACTTGAGTGGGTGGAAAGGACTTCACACAGGATGAAGCTGGGGACGAACCTGCCCTTGCCAAGATAAACAGCTGCAGAGATCTCTGGAAAGAAAAAGGACCCTACTGTAATGCTGTTCAAATAATTCAGCCTCATACGAGCTAGTTTGAGCTGGGTATCCATCATGTTATAATTAAAACCAATGGATTGCATATGAAGAAAGAAAAGGTGTATCATAAGTCATGCAAAAGGACTGAAGCTCTCCATAACTGCTATCGTTAGGACAATAAATAGATATTCCTTAGGACAATAAAGATATTGGGCCTGTGTAAATCAAAGCAGAAAGCTCCTACTTTCCTTCCTACATCTGTCTTTGATTTGCTTTGCCTCTATCTGCCTGTTGTTGATGTTTTCTCACATTATCTTGGTCTCTTTGTTCAAACTGTGTTTCATTCCAAGAAGCCAGGGAACTCCAGGTGTGAATGAGGGCTGTTAGCATGAACTCACTCTCTCTGCTATTATTGTTATCATTCCTCTGAAAATCAGCTCGATGGTGGCTTGGCTCTGTGTAATTTGCGCTGCTGTTTTAATCTTATCCATATTAAATATGAAGATGGAATAAAGTGAAGCACTTTAGATGATGGCTTGCATCCGAAGATGCAAACTAACCTAACGGAGCTCTGGCATGCTTCAGAGGAAGGTGTTTGAGTCTTTGCAGGGTTGAGGCCACCACACAGGTGAGTTGGGTGTTCAGGATTTGCTGCAAAGCCCACTGCAGCCAGTGGAAGGCCTTCTACTGCCTGTTAGCTTAAACTCCAACCAAACCTGCACGCAGAGTACAGTTTACCAGGTGTTAAACCTGTAGAGATGGTAGAACAGTTTCTTAGGTAAACTTGGCCTCCAGGCCAAATTATGTGGGCATAGGTTAATTAAAGGGTGCACCTGCTAGGGATTTGAGTCCTTACTCCTTTCTTACATCCACAAAAGTATGATGGGGAATGCAAGGACTCTTGTCTTGAGGTCTGTCCCATCATCCTGCAGTCCTGGCATTTGGCTCTCACATTGCAGTGATCTCGAGGCACTCAAGCACCGACACAACATGATTTGTGGCATAAGCAGTTTGTGTAGGTATAACATGTGTGATAGCTAGACACCTTTCTGGTCCAGGGTGCAGGTGGGGCTGGGACTGCACGTTTGCATTACTTCAGTTGCCTGCCCTTCCAAAACCCACAGCCTGAGACTCACTCAGTAAATGTACAGGGAGATACTGAAAGGCTCCAATTTCTAGTGAGAGAAACTGTCTGTGAAAAAAAGTTAATACAGAATTTATAATGCTCAATAAAATGTTGTAGTGTTTTACATTTTAAGACCCCAGTGAAATTAAGTAATCATATTCCCACCATCCAGCTATTTAGTAATCTAAACATGTACTATTTTTTTCCATTACTATTGTTTCCACTACTGGCAGCAGACTTGCGGGTGTCTGGTTATTTTTGTCTTTGGATATCCTCTGTGATTTTTGGAGTTCCTCTGGCTCCATCTGAATGTCCAGCTGGGCACTGATCTTTAAATATATTTTCAAGCAATATATTTACAGCCTAGCCCCTGGATGTGCTACTAAATCCTTTTGTGTGGCTGGGTTAGCTGGGCATGTCTTTGGGAATCTCCTTGAGGAGGTCTGGAGCTAGAGGCACGGACTGTCATACCTTTAAGGTAAACCCTGGCTTTCCCCCAGCTTGGTATGACATGTTCAGTCCCTGCACAAATCAGGTGCACTAGAAACACGACTACCTTGATTTAGTAGTGATTAAATTCACAGTCAATGATGTGCTTTCCTTCAGATGTGCTGCCTTTAAATCATTTGTCCGTAAGTCATATTGTAGCCTCATTTCTAAAACAATGATAGTTAAGTGATCAGGGCATATTGCAACTGCCCCTTGGCTAGCAATTTTTGAAACTGCTCACATGCGGCTAGAGGCCTCAAAGATAATGACTTCTAGGTGTTTCATGAGAAGAGGCAACAGGGAAGCTCTATTAGTACCTCTGCTCAAAGAGATCGATCATTAATAAACACTGGCAAATCTTCAGTGGGGTGGAGGGATAAACAAGTGTAAAAAGAAGCAACTTCATTAGTTTGGCTGCTCACAGCACAACACGCTTAAAAAAAAAAAAAACCCACGAAATGAGATGTTGTGGCAAAAGAAGAAGACACACAGGCACCCTGTGCTTGAGGTCTCTGCTAGAAAATGACCCCCCAACACGGGAAAAGCTCCTCTGAGAATTTTTTTCCTCCATTTATGCACTCCTCAGGAAGAGAGAACCATGAAAGCGCTGAATTTTAATCTAAGCCCAAATGAGTCAAAAGAATAAAAAAACAGTGGTAGTAGACTTCAGCACAGGGTGTCTCTGCAGAAGCTGGACATCTTAACCTGGGCCAAGGGTGAATGCAGGACAGCACTGCACACCTTGGCTCAGGGGCATCTGCCTGTGGCCCCCAGGCCCTTGGGGACCCCCAGACTAATTGTAAGGTGTCTGCAGCAGTTGGGTACATGGCAACTCAACCTAGGGGTCTGCACCCTGAGTGGGAAATTACAAGAAGTTCCCAAACTGGAAAGACTGGAAACCACTGAGCAGAATGAAATGTAGAGTCAAAGAACACACTGAGGCTTTAATTAGCTAAATAGTCTTTCCAAAGCATTCAGCATGAGAAGCACTTCTGGGTGGCACTCAAGCTATCTGGGAACCAATGCGTCCTGGAAAGCACTGGTTCCAAAAAGGAGGCAGGCTGTTGGAAGGCAACGCAGATACTAAGCTATTCTACAGGAAACCCAAACTTCTCTCATGAACTTTTCTCATCACGGCTTCCTCTCTTTCCAGTGCAAATCTATAAACAGGAGAATCTCAAGCTACAGTGAAAGGCAATTACAGCCTAGGAGTACAGATAGAGGTCAAGGGAAGGAGAAGCTTAAGCAAACGGCACCTCTGAGCCAATATCTTGCTGCGCTGACTGAAGGTTTATACAGTCTTCAGACTTGGGGCTGAACAGGACCCTTAAGAGCAAAAGGACTTGGCAGACTGGGGCTGGTCAGGCATAGCTGGTAATGCGTGACTGGCCAGGGCAGGGTGCATGGGGGTATGGCTAGGACCACAGTTGGACCACATGGACTTGTGGGGGATTCCCTGGACTGGCTGTGAGTCCTGAGATGTACATCGTAAGCAGCTTTGACATGCTGGATGGCATTTCACAAGCTGGGCTATTTTTACCTTGCAGAGAGGTTTCTCTCTGTGTTTCAGCACAAATTGCTTCCTGTCCTAGGGTTAGCTCATTTCAAACTAGCTCAAGTAGTTGTACCTTGCACTGCATTTCCTATGGTGGCTATTTCTAAAACAGCCTTGCTGGTGGAGGCCTCTCACAATAGTGCGTTAAAGAGCAAATGATTTAGCACATAATTGAGAAGCAAACAATGATCCCCTGATCAGCAAGAGGTCTGCAATGTCAGCTAGAAGGCAGGATTTGGATGTGAGAAAGAGCAATATGCCAAGAAAAACGAGTAAATTGCTGAGTCTCTGTATCTTGGTGCAGAGAGGTAGCTTCTGCTCCATCCCCAAGGGAGCCACAGTTCCAGGGTTATTTGCCAGCTGTGAAAGAGCAGCAGCAGCAACAACAACAGCAGCTCAATAGACACCAACTGTTTGCAGTGGAGAGAAGTACTTTCCATTGCCACTAGGAGTGAATGTAGACTCTTCAGCTGGGCTTTTCCACATGCGCTAGCTAGTTCGAGACGAAGGGCAGGTTTCTGCAGCAGCCTTTGTGGGCTCTGAGTGCCCCTTGCCCCAAATAAGACCTTACTCCATGCTTCCCAGGGGCAGTGTGTGAGGATTAACAGCACTGACAGTAACTAATGTAGCTGGTATAACTCCATGGCTTGCAATGTTTTACAACCGTGAATATCCAGGCAAATGGATTTAGTATTGAGGGAAGGGACTCATTAAAAGGAAAGAGCTCGGCTCTGCTTTCACTCAGGCTGACAAAGATCCGTTGACTCTGCAGAAAATATCTGCATCTTGCAGAGATTGTCAGAGCTTTTCCTTGCTTGTTCCTTGCTGCCCAGAAGTGTGTGGGGGGGGGAAGTTGAATCAATCTGTGGCACAGAGCAGGCTACTGAAACTGGGGCCTGATTCAACGCTGTTAAGCTTTGCCAGGCCAGCACTGCCACTGCCCGCAGCCCTGTGGAGCACATCTCTGCTGTTCATGCCTTCCGCCTGCCTCATCCCCTAGCTGTGGTCTCACCATCACCACTTCCGGCCCAGAGGCATTACCTTTACCATGCCATTATGCTGGTGACAACACCATGCCATTACCACTGCATTACCCTAGGCAGACTATGAACAAGAGGACATTAAGAGTGACATACCCAAACCTTTCTCTCAGCCTCAGTTTCATCCATAAATGTGAATTTTCCCCCCAGAGTTCAGGTTCATGTCCTTCAGGAGCCCTGCTCTGGCACCCCCACCTCTCCTCCTCCTCCCCCCCCCCCCAAAAAAAAATCTTTTGTCTTTTTTGTGCTTTCCCATTGAGCCTTTGAAATGTTAGAGACAAGCACAGCTTGTCCTTTATTTTATTTTTTTAAAGCTGGTCCTTTATTATCCATTTGGAGCGTTTCCCCACCAAAACATACAATAATGTTAACCAGGTAGCTTTTCTCAAGTGGTTAATACCAGAGACCGAATCTGCTCCTGCCTGACTCATTACACACCAGATGTAGCAGTTTCACACAAATAGAAAGGTACTTAAAGAGCTTCTCCAAATCACCACAAGAACGGACTTGACAAAACCACATCATTTTACAGGGAACCTTGTCCCAGACTATGCATTTCCCCATCAGATGTTAGTCTTGAGAGAGCTGTATGCATAAGCTCTGCAAACTGAATGCTCCCTTTTTCAATGACTCCCTGGCTTCTACTGCAAAGGAAAGAACCTAGACACACAACATTTTTGTGCTATGGATTTATAATAACATTTTATTAATATATTATGCTACAAAAATATTTTGACAAAATAATATTAGAAAGCATCTTTTTATTACACTCTTCAAAACAGTTCACAAAAGCAGGAGGCGGAACAGGAAAAATATATGAAATACATTTGAATTGAAAACTGACAAACATGCAATTTAAAATTCAGTGTGAGTATGAATCTGCAGGCTGGTTAATCATTCCTGCACAAGGAAAGTATTGACTATCTTTCAGAAAGATCTCACTGGCTTTAGCTAGATTAAGGTGCCTCGTGAAAAGCTAGCCACAGGAATGGTTGCTTTTGGGTTGGGACAACGCGTGTGCGCGCGCGCGTGCACACAGACACACAGACACACACACACGTCTATGAGCTCAAAAACTGAAGCCGAAATCTAAAGCTGAAATCTAGCACATTCTACAGAACATTGACAACATCAGAGATATGACTCAAGCCCGTATGTTTTTTGTATATAGCATAGAAATATCCTGTGGTACTAAGCAAAGCTTGGAATGAAAACATTCGTGCTGAGATAATCACTTTGGCACTTTGGTTTCTTTAATATAAATATATGATGGGAAATTCCTCCCTAATTGCGGTGTATGGTAATAACTGATTGGGTCATATCATTTGACTAATCAATGCACTGAACATAGATTAAGTTCTCTCTCTCTCAGCAATTGTGCATCCAATAACTTGGATAAATATACAACTCCGCACCTTGGGTGTTCCTAAATTACACTGGAGTTTGGTAGAATGGGAAGGGAAGTGCAGCAAAGCAGATTTTGACATCTGTATAAAGCATAGTTATCATAAATCACGCTCATCATTTATTTCCAGAACAGGTATTGAATTATTCAAGAGCCCAAGGGATTGCAGAGAAACTATACCAGTCATAAAATATAATATACCTTGTGTATACCTTGTGTATACCTTTTATACCTTGTGTGTATGCCTTGCTTACTAACTGGTTCTCCAAGTGGCAATGCATATTAATACAGCATCCCCAGTTAAACACAGGCAAGACAAGCATGATAACCATGAAAGAGGTGGAAGTTAGTTCTGCTGGTGGTGGTAAAGGATATTTATTCTATCATCAGGGCAATAGCTTGGCAGGTAATTAGTATTTATTTATAATGCTATAGTTACTTATAATGTAAATTGTATCAGTGTTAAGTTGTAGCTGAGGTTTCAATTGCAAGAATGAATCATATGAACATTAAGCTTTGGGTTTAAGCATATCAAAATCATATCTTTGAGTGATAGACATTGTGCAAATCTGTTCATTGTGTGTGTTTCCCACAGGTAAATAGTATCACCAGTGTTTGCAACTTTCATGTGGGATTTACTGGTCATGAATTTTTTTTTTTTTTTAAACTGTCCTGCAACTGGAAACTTGTGATTACATGAGAATCTTAGCTTTCCTTAGGAAGAAAGAAAACAGTCAGTTCCCAAACAGCTTTGAGTGTTTAGTGTCTTAAAAAAACTGCAGAAAAAACTGAAGTCCCATGAAGTTGGTAGCTCATTTTACTTTAAAAGCATGTGTCACATCTGATAGACACTCTTCAAATTCAAGGGGAATATAATCATGTCATTGACCTGATCCACTTTAATGAAGATGCATAGATCTCTGCTAACTAGTATTAATGCATTTGAATTAATACTGGTCTGCCATGGCTGATTAATAAATATTCCATTTTATCTATCACAGTGAGGTCTCATTCTCTGGTATTGCTATGTTTACATACCATGGATTGAAAAAAGTTACCCTAAGTCATGTTTTAGGGTAAGACAATAGAATAAAAGAAATATCTGGTAGGAAAACTGTGCTGAAGTCACTCATGCAGGGTTCCCGAACTATGATCTACGGGAAGCTAGTTAAGCTTGTATTGTAATTCCTTCCTCCTTTATGACTTTCACATAACAGTCATTGTTGTTAGTACGAATTGGCCTTTAAAAGCATCTGTGTGTGTGTGTGTGTGTGTGTGTGTGTGCACGTGCGCGTCTTCTCCTCTGACCTGGAGGAAGCTCAGGTGATCTAACTTTCAGTCAAGCATGTTGACTCGAAACTCTGGAGACACCTTGCATTGATACCTGGATGACAATATGAAGAACACTGGGCACCAGTGCAAGGGTAAATTCAGTGAGCTCCAGAGACATTTCATTCATTTCACAGGAATTACAGACAAAATGCCTGAGAGTGCCAAACAAACTACAAGATACAGTAAAGCATGCTGCGATATCCAAGCTACTGGGTATTTAATATAGCTGTCCAGTGGAGGAGTGACTCAGAAAAACTCATCTGTAGGGCAGAGGTCTGTACAAGAAATAGCTAAGGGAAGTTCTCTCATAGTCAGATTTGCAGTATAATTTCAGAATGATGAACTGAGTGACTATGCTGTGTGGTATAATGATAGCTGTGAGAACAGAGATATCTATGTGTTCCTTATATTCAAAAGAGTCCTACAAGCCTATGGAGAAAGACCGGGAAAGAGTAGAATTAAGTTGCAGTCTTAGTCCTATTGGTGGTTTTCCTCATGATTTTGAACAAATTGTTTCTATTTTCTGCTCTTTTCTCTCTCTCTGACCTTTATGTGGTCTTCTGTACTTAGAGTGTAAGTATTCCAACACCTTGAAATATTTCTGGGATGGTACCACAGATTCATTTCTAGATTCTATCAGATTATAATGAATAAAATTCAATGGGTTTTGGTTCATTGGCTGTTCACTTTTATTATGTAACTTATCATCACCCTCAAGATTTGCCTACCTTATTTCTAGTTCAATTTTTGTGAATAATACATTATAATTCTATTATAATTCAGTTCTGATCTCTGTCTTGAATAAAGCAGGAAAGCCAATCTTTTTCAAATGCATTAAGGTTGAATTTGAAGGTCTGTTAAGCCATTATATTCAAATGAAGGCATTTCTAGAGTAATAGCTCAAATAAAACTGAAATGAAAGTTCTCCAAATATGTTTCCAATATCCAGCCCAGTGCAATAAATATTATGCAAGGTGAATGGCTTCTGTCCAAAACTAACATCTCTAATCTTCTGCTAGCCAAAATACACAACACAAAAGTATGCACAGGACGTGCTTGAAGCTTGCATCTGGGGTAAAGCTCAAAGTGTTCCATTCAGCCTTATCAACTGTTGTGCTCGAAAATATAGGGGTAGCTTATAGCACTGTCTACTGTGCCCACTTAAACTGACCACAAAATGTACACATCCTTTTGCTAAAAAAAGAGCAAAGGCTGGAGGTCATGTGTGCAGTAAGTCAAAAAGACGTTATACGTCTTCTCCCTGACCTTTTTAAAGCAATAGGTTAAGATGCATAATGAAAAAGCTCAATATTTCATCATGATTTCAAATAAAACCACGTCTTTTATATTCTGATTATTTCCTAATCTATTTTCCTGCATTAATTGGTATGGTGACAGAACAAACTACAAATCCTAAACCTTGACTCACCACATTCAGGCTTGAAGATTACATGGAACCATCTCCAGTCCTGGAGACCAAGCTTTAGGGCTGGTGGAAAAGTGACATGAAGGCTTTCAGTCAGACTTTTATCACTATTATTGTAATTGTCATCTGAGCTTTTCTCATTAAAAAAAAAAAAGAGTTTGCATAGTAGTTTTCTGTTTTCTGAATCTTCTTTTCAACCAATATGTTTTCATCAAATATTTTGGATTTTTGTTTTGTAGATGACTTAGAAAAAAGAGATTATTTCAACTGAAAACTATTTTTCCATTTAAATGTCTTGTATCAAAAGTCGTTTTTCATCAAACATGACCTGATGGGGAAGAAAAATCAACATGATATATTAAACACAGTAGCTTCTAAGGTGGACATGGGGTTTTCCCACAGGTGTTCTTCATCTCAGTCATGAAAAGTAGCTGCTTGGAGAGGAAAAAAAAGTTTCAGTGAGTGTAAGCTGTGATAACTTTTCCATCTAAATCAATAAAGGTACCAAGGTCTACAAATGGAGGAACTTTCTGTATGCCTCCATGATATATGGCTTAACTCAATACTTGCTGTCTTGAACAGATTTTGGACCAGCCATAATTCAGCACTGAGGTACCAGCTCTAAGCATCATAATAGCAAGATGAAGATGAATTTCTAGATATTTTCTGCCCTCCAGGTTGCCTATCTGTATTAATATAACTGGTATCAAGAAGCTTTATAGATTAGCAGGATACTGCATTTTTATACCCAGACTGTAGGGTTATGTTTATATAAGATGAAGGAGAGAGAAGAATTACTCCCGTAGAATTATTACAGAATTTTTTATTAAGAGAAAGGTTTCTTAATTTGAGTTAGCTAATTAATCCCAAGGCAAAGAGGGAAATTGGTAATTTTCAGATAAGTTAAGTAGTTGAGTTAAACACAACTGGCGAACTCAGAGTGTTATCTTGACTAATGACTTACTAAGTCACATAAAAATAACTGAGATTTTAGGTTGTCGTAGCTAATTTGAGATAAGAATTCACCTATTTTTCTAATGGGATTAGGCCACAGAGAGGATCTGTTTTATTCAGTATAAGTTAGGCTAATTAGAATTAAAAAAAACAACCAAGAAATTCAGCAGAAATGTACTTATTGGACAGCTGCTGTGGAAAGTAATGGTTAAAGAAATGAACAAGCCATTCATAGGGTGTCAGTTCAGACACTTGCAGAGTTGTCAGTTAGAAAACAAATATAGAAAATATTAATTTATCTGTTTCACCATCACTACTGATTAATAGGGATGTTATTAACATATACAACAAGAAAAAAATAAGTTTACCAGTCGAATAAATACATTTTTTCTTTTTCTTTTTTTTTCTTTATATGAACATGTATATTTTACAAAACCCCATAGCACTATGGGAAATAAAGATCCTTCTACAAAAAGAAGATGTAAGTCAGTGTTACAATAAAGCTTTAGAGTTTCAAAATGTATCTGGACAAAGAGACAAAATCAGCTAGAAGGCACTACTGATTCACTGAGAAGGTTCAGTTTGTAAATGTTGTTGTCATAACCTCCAATTCTTTCATAAATTATCTTTCTTCTCTATTCCAAGGGATTGCACATAATACTAATGTGGTCAGGAAGGTTGCAGTAGATTCAGAAGAAAAATAGCTATCGCCACACAGAAAGAAGAAGTTATTGATGGCCATAAAATGCTGGTTGAAGTTGAGCTTGTAGGCTGAGGCTGGGATGGGTGATCTGAACGCGGTCTCTGATCCAGCCGGTTTGAAATCCAAACGGGAGGTTTGACTGTGATGTAACCATTGGTTATCCTGATATAGGAAGGCAATGTGGTGGTGCTAAAAAAAAAAAAAAACACAAGAGAAAGAAATTAAAGAAGAAATTCCTTCGTCTCTAGTTTGTGACCTGTCATCCTACATGGCAGTAACAACACCAATGACAAACGTTGTTTATTACTACTTGCATACATTAGACATAGAAGGTAGATCTCCAGGGGCTAGTAAGCGTGATGTTCTGGAAGTAAGGCCTGGTTCAGGAAGTCCTTCAGCTTCTGACTGCTGTAGACTATAACCAAAGGAGGAATCAGTCCTGAAATACTTAATCTCCTATCCTCTTTTCTTAAGCATCCACCACTGGCCAGCATCAGAGACTGGGATACACAGATCTTTGTGCTGATCCAGGATGACCTACTTTTTGTACTCTTAACTACATTCTTGCCACCTCAGAATTTGTCACATCTCTCAGAAAGAAGAGCAACTGCCTGTTCTTATTGAGGTCCTTGGCAAAGGGAACCTACTGAGCTTGCAAGAGCGATAGGAGGGAAGCCTTGGGTGCTGCCTCTGATGACTGGATACAGGTTTGGATAAGGACAGAATGCTAGAGGACCTGAATGGATCCCTAATCTAGCCTCTTGCAGTCTTCCTTGCCATGGACTAGATGTTCAGTCCTGGAGGGGGCCACAAAACATGCACTTCCCCTACTTAGAACCCACAGAGAATTTCCCAGGATCCCCTTACAAAACTCACAACCTTGAGTGCAGAAGACCAATCAATCAGCTTCATTTTTTTTTTCCTGCCTTTAAGATATTTTGAATCAAATCACAATGCCAAAAACGGAGTCAGTGTGAATGTTCCCTGGCTATGGCTTTGGCTTAATAGTGCCTATTGATTGAGGCTTGAGTTTGAATGTGCAGGTAGGAATTCATCCCAAGCCTCATGACACTGAAGGTCAAAAAGGTCCATTTACACTTGGTTTGGAAGTTTTAAGTTGTAATCTCCATTTCATAAAATGTTTCCATTGTACTCAGTATTGGATAATCAGTAATCCACCCATTGTCACAGAGCAGCTTAATTGAGCATGTAGCATGTGTAAGGTGGATTTTGGACTTAAAAGCAAGGCATTCTGCTTGAGGGCAAGGAGAAAAATGACAAGCTCCCCTGAAAGCAAAACATGACACTCAGATCTGTAGATTCCCTGTATTACTATTAAAAAAATTCTTCCATAAAGTGGATTTGAGGGCACTGAAAATTATCCTTACATCATTTTTTGTGGGTTAAGAAGCAATGCAGTCCAATAAATATTTAGTTACAGTATTTGAGATCCTGACCTTGGAGGAAAAGGCCTACATCGTGCATAATATCAGATAAAAGGAACAATACCTGGCTCCAGATTCGTGCACAGAAACAGAATTTAGCAGAACTGAATGCTTTTGTCTTTTTCTGTCTAAGCAATAAGAAAATGACATATGGCAGCTGGTAATATTTAAGGTCATAGCTTTTAGTTCAGATGCTACAAAAGCGTAGAGTCAATCATAAATTGTCACAGGCACAAAACATGTGAACAGAGTGGCGTCCATCCAGAAAAGGGTACTGGTAAACACCCATGCAGGTCAACATCATAACCAACAGACAATCATTGTGCAGTAACTTCACCTCAGATTTTGGGATAATTCATTTCACTTCTTCCCTCATCCTTTAGACTGTCACCACATCTTCTGGGTGGTACAGTTGTTCTGTAGTTAGAAGTGATCTTAAATAATGTGCAGTAAATTATAGTAAAAAGAAAAGGCGGTCTTTAGAACTAAAGGCATGGGAATTGCTTCATGGGAGCAGATAATCCATCTGACTAGTATTATGTCTTTGACAATGAGAAGTGGTGCATGTTCCAGGGAAATAAACTGCTGTAAATTGAGAAATCTGAAATCAAGTGATGCCAGAGAAAGTTCTTATCTAAATTCCTATAGTGAGGGCTTGGTTTCGATCTTTAACTGGTAATATAAGATATTGAGCTTTAGAGCTTCTGCTATTGCATCAAGACCTCTGCAGTCACATAATACAAAGAGTTGATCTTGGATAAGCTAAGGCTGCTATTTCAAATTTGTCCAGTTTTTTCGAGCGGTTAATTTAGTGCTGGCAGGAATAATACCAGATTAGTTACTGTCTAGTCAAGCTCCTGTAATATATGGAATATCAAGTATGAACTGCCTTCCCACAGCCAATACAAAGCCATTATTAAAGCATACCTCTGACAAAAACTAGGTACTACATGCTGTGAGTAATTCAATAGAAATGAAGCCATGTGTCCACTTTTGATCCAGATCTGATTTATCCTGTTGAGTGATATGGTAGTGCACAAATCTGGCAATAATGACGGTCATATCGCAACTTGTTTTTATCCTGCACCAGTTTTCCATATGTAAGTGTGGGTAGACGCTTATGTAGCTCTGTAATATTTACTAATGATTACAATTTTTTGCTAACTGCTTTAAAGGCCATGCCTTGCTATACAGATCCACATCTATAATACAGTTGTTACTTTCGAGGGCATATATTAATAAAAATATATCAAAACAATGATCAATAATTTTTATATTAAGTCTGAAACAGGGCTTTTCAAAGTACTCCATGGGAGTTAGGAGCCAAATAGCATGTCTGCAGTATTTGGGTGCTTGAGTCTCCTAAACTTCTGCATCAGAATCACAGAGATTAATAGCACTCAGCTGAGATAAGAGTCAAAGTCCAGTTTTCAGAAATGTTTTAGGCTCAGGTCTCAACTTACAACAACTGTGATTGGAAAAATTTCCTATAGAGCGCTAGGAGCTGATACTGCTAAAAGATAATTCAAAAGGAAGAGAAGATTCCTTCATTTACCAATTTATTTTCAAATGGGTTGGCTCCTCAATCTAGTTCATAATGCAACTGCTCAGTGTAGACACATCCAGTGCATATGGACCCAGGACCATAACACTGTCAACTGGTTTTGCCACTTGGTGCTATCAAACCACAGCCTGAGATTTTCAGAAGCCTGTATATCAGGGAGACAAACTCCTACATATCCAAAAGCTAGATTTTTAAATATATGGAGGTGCTTTAAGAAGTTACATACATAGGTGTTTTTGTGTTCTTGTGACCTCTATGTGAATATTTGCCACTTTACAGAACTACACAATCTAGCCCTAAATTAAAGTTTAAACTGCAAGGAGGGTCTGGTTTTCAATTTCAGTTTAAAAAAATGTTGCCAAAATGCCCTGTAGGTCTTGCAGTTTGGATGTATCCTGCTCCTGACTCATTCTATGGGCTTGGTCCTCCAGTGAAACTAAAATATCCACTGCACAGCAAACTGTCCTTTTTTGCACCTCCCGGAGGTATTGTGTGAGATGTTCAACAGGCGATGAAGTCTGGCTGGGGAATGCATAAAAGGAGCATGAGGCCATTCATCAGCCAGTTACCTCTAAGGGATTCCAAAAGCAGCCCTAAATCAACACTTTACATTTCTGTATGATGTGTTTCCACTTTCTAGTCAACTGCCAGGAGGATTTTGTTGCTTTGTATTGATTTTTTTCTCCCTTGGAAAAGACATTTTTTTGAAAAAGAAAACAATTTACTTAAATTCCAGGGTTTCCTATCGACAAAAATGAGAAATTCTGACCACTCTTCTCCTCAGTCTGTGAGGTTATTTTGTGTTTTCATCCCAAAACATTACAATTCTATAAATGCTTCTTTGTTAAGGTAAATATTGTTGGGGGGGGGAGGGTTGTTTGTTTTGAAAAAATCTTGAAGTGCTTTATGAGAGAAGAACAGTGTATTTCTATTAATGTACTCAAGGCATGCTAATAGCAAATCAATCATATTTTGTCCATATAATGAATTTTCTTAAACGTAACTCTTACTTCTAGCACTTTAGCCTACTGCCAAGGCAGTTAGAAATATCTGAAGAGAATGATCTCTTTTACCAAATGCTACAAATTCAGTGTAAAAACTTTGGTCCAAGTTTGTAGCTAGGCTTTTCCTGCAGTGAATGGGGAGAGAAACTTCTCCAGAAGGTGGTTCATCTCATTCCAGCATAGGTATCTAAGTTGGTACTTACTGTCTCTGGGTGTCTTTTCCTTCCTACTGATTACAGAGGGAGCCTAGATAGCCAGCTACATTACAGTCTGATCTTACAGGTGGCCCAGATGAGAGGAGAGGACGTCCCTAAACTACCTCCAAGTGTGATTGCATAGGGACATAGGATCTCGCTGACCCTCAGACTTTCCCTAAGCCTGAAAGCAGAAGCAGAGTCCCCTGAACTCAACCAGAAACTTTCCATTGTCCTTAGGAAAGTTTTGGTCATTCCTGAAATGTACACAAATAATAACAAAAATGAATCACAGATCTCAGGGATAACAATCTCAATTATTATCATGCCTCCTCTTGCCAGCCCAGGATATTTCATGTTTGAGTCTTTTGTGTCTGATAAAAATACCTTTTAAAAAAAAAATTCCACATAATTTGTGATGAACAGGCAACCACTGGCTCCAATGCCTATTCTTTGCTTCTGTGTATGGGATTGCTTTAAACATTTGGAAGACTTCACGTATCTTTTAGCCAAATGACCTGCAGTATCATATTCATGAGCTTGTACTTTTGATCAGATAATAGGGCAGTTTTTCAAATCAGTGCATTAGTCATACATTGTCTTACCATCATTAGAACTTGTAAAACTCTCCCAAAAAACAGGGCCCCAGGCACATGCTTTGTGAACAGACCCTACCAACTCCAACTACGTGATGCAATTCCTCTACCCTGGGGGCACACTGAAGTACCTTGATGAATAGGGAGCATTTTAAAATTGAAAAATAAAACAATCACACTTGCAGTCCTTTGGAGGAATGCTGTTCTGATTTAGCTTGTGAGGACTTTGCAAGGAGTTTGCAAATAATTTTTGCTGTGACTCAGTTTATCCTTATAAGCAGGGGCACATTTGACCACATGTGACACCATGGCAGAATCACAGAAGATAAAGCCAGGAGGGACTTTCCAGCCCATCTATCCCAAAGACAGGAACAAGATCTAAACCCTTGCTGACGTATAGGTCTAATCTGTTCTTCAAAAAACCTACAATAATAGCAATTCCAGAGTCTCTGCAGACATCTAGTCCAGCATTTTACCATCCTTGACATCCAGAATTACTGCCTAATGTTTCACCAAATCTCCCTTGCTACAGTATAAGTTCGTGACTTCTCCTGTCTCCATGGACAGGTTTATTCCTTTCCTCTTCTCAGCAGCCTTTCACATATTTTGAAGACTTAACCATGTTTCACTACTCAGTCTTCTCTCATTTAAACAAACAGTACCCTCAGCCTTCCTCCACGAGTCCTCATATTCGTGCCCTCCATCCTCTTTGCTCTGTTCTCCTGAGCCTTTCTAGCTGCTCCGTGTCTTCTCTGAACTGCTGCCCAAACCCGGAAGCAGTAGGTCTAGCTGAGATATTATCAGCCCTATACTTTGCACAGTCTCTATCCCTGCCTCTCTATTTGTAAAGCAAAAGAAATCATATGAAAAGTTCCGACTCCGATTAGGAGTCACGTATCTCACGCGCCACCCCTCTGTGATCTCTAGGAAGATTCACTACTTTTTGCCC
This sequence comes from Struthio camelus, assembly GCF_040807025.1. Classification (NCBI taxonomy): domain Eukaryota; kingdom Metazoa; phylum Chordata; class Aves; order Struthioniformes; family Struthionidae; genus Struthio; species Struthio camelus. Next base: position 28,928,922 of record NC_090949.1, read on the forward strand.
CTAAGTCTTTATGCCCCCACCAACTTTTCTGAAGTTGATGGAAAATTGAACGTGCACTGAGGAAATGAATACTGGATGAATTATGGTGATATTTTTATGCATTTTTAATCTGCTGCCATGTTTCAGTCCCAATATGGTTACTGTTCAGGGTGGAGGAACTGTTTTTTAAAGTACAACTTAAAAAGTGTTTGGGGGATTTTTTTTGGATCAAAGGAGCTATATAAACACATGACAATTATTTCTAATAAATGTAAACAAGTGTGGACTCAGTCAGCCTTTCTTACAACAGCATCAGATGAAAGAAGCTTATCAGAACGATGTGCCAGCCCAGACTGAACCTTGAAAAAAGGCATTTTTCAGTTGAAAACCTAAAAAGCTAGTAAACTGGAACAAAATTTTTGAGTAAATACAATAATGGCTGTTTTGCATTTGTGATTTGATGTTAACCGCATGATGGTTGGGTTTTTTTAAATGATATTAAGCATATGCTTCCTGTTTCTTTTCAAACAAATTTTACCCTATTTTTTTCCTTTCATTTAATGAACAGATGTGAAAGTGGTTGATCACGTTATTTTTCTGGTGATCAGAAATAATGTCCTGCCAGTGAAGACAATTATTCTTGGAACTAACCAGACCTATTTATGTCACCAAGACTTATTAGTCAAAATTTGAAAAAAACATCTGCTTAAAGCACTGGGACCAACCAGTTGCAGTACTTAAACTAGCTGGTTGGCAAGAAGTCTGACCACACTTCTGAAAGGAAAGAATAGGTAATGAACCTAGAAGAAAAAAGTGAAAGTTGGAAGTAAAAGAGAAGCACACTAGAAAAAAAATCACACTAGAAATAAGTTACTAAGATTTAACAGTGAAGATCATTAGAGTAACTTCTTAAAGGGAATGTAGTGTCTCCATCTCCTGAAATTTTCAGATTAGGATCTGATGCTTCTAGAAGGGATTCTTTCATTCAACACAGGTTGTAATTCCTCAAGATTTGCATCTATCTTCTCCACTGCATTTCTTATGAACACTGTTCTTGAAGCCTGGGGGATCAATCCTGTAAGGTGCTGAATCTCCTAGTCCTAAATGAGCAGGACACTAAGCACTGCAAGCACGTGAGTGGTCCCAGTGAGGGTAGTATTCGCATACCTACAACTCAGCACATGCTAAAACCCTTTGTGGGATTAAGGCCAAGAGGCTCATGCTTTCACAAGGTTCAGTTCATTAAAAAAAAAAAAAAAAAAAAAATCCAACCTGGATCTGATTAAGGAATCCAGTTTTGGTCCAGAGGAGGCCACTATTCATTTGCAGTAGTATAGTAACTGCCTTTGCATGTCTGAATGAGTAAGCAATATTGCTCACTGGTTTCTGGCCAACAGAGAAGACAGGGGATGTGCCAAGTAAGAGCCTTATCTCTATTATTTTCTATTTGCCTCAAGGGTTTTGGGAGCCCAGATCTCTGGCCATTTTCCACACTGCAAGAATCCCCACTCTCTGCAAGCAGCACTGTGTCAGACCGACGGAGCCGCAGTTGCAGCCACGCTATCGATAGAGGGTTCACGCAACAACACTGGGAGCCTTTCAACAACCTGTCGCTGTTGATAAGAGCTTTCCTTTCTACAAGACGCAAATTGGAACGACATTCCCACCTGAAAGGAACTTCAAGCTCTGATCCAGCTTTATTTCAGTGTCCTGGCTGCTCCAGAGACTGACAGTAAGCAATTCCTTTCCTTGAAGAGGGCACTTGTGAGCCTCCAACCTATAGGCAGAAGCAAAGGGCAGGAGGTGTCTGCTGATAGCAGTCTATTTATTCCCTCAGCCCTGCTCTTTGTTACAGCCATGTCTGCCACAGCTGATCTCCAAAAGAAGGAAGAGGGTACCGAAGGAAATGAGGGAAGGGGAAGCACAGATTCCACCAGGAAAGCTGCGAACAAACGTGCCAGGACTCTGAGTTGTTCTGCCAACATGTGCTTCACCCGTGGCAGAGTGCGGGACCAGTGGCAGGGTACACCTTGGGAGCCAGGCCCCAAGGCAGGGAGCAGGACACTGCACAAAACAAAGGGGCGCTTGGAGGCAAAGGGAAGCAACGTGAGGCATCTTCACCTCCCAGACAGGCAGGACCATGGCTGTTAGAAGCTGCAGAAGGTGCCACCGATGAGAATCATGCACTGTCCTTTAGAAGCCCTTGGCATTAATAGGGTTCAGAGGGTGGGGTTAATTGTAGCTATGTCAGATTCAGGCATATAGTCTGAGCTATTCATCTGTGTTAGCTCTATAGTTTTTGAAGAATTAGATGTCTCCAGAGGACAACCCATCCCTCCCAACGGCATGTCTCCAAGGTAGGTGAGATGAGCTGTTTTCTGAAGATTGCTATCTCTGGAATTCAGGTCTCCTGAATCCTGGCCAAGTTCCTATCCCAATCAGGGCTTTGACTGGTAAGGATGGGTTAACGCAGTCTTTCCTAAACTGGGATGGGGCTGCAGGTTGGGGAAGAGGAAACTGCTGATTCTATAGCGCATAAAGCAGTGTCTGGCTGAGGTGCAGCTGCCCAACCTGGTCCTGGGGGCCCACCTGCAACAGTCCCCTGACACAGCGCAGCAGGGGCATAGGTCTGCAAAGCTGGGGCATGTCCCACACTTCACGGCTCAGCCCTAGGGACCTCTGGGGTTTGACAAGAAGGAGGAGATGGTGGTTCATGTGGCCAAGTAGCTCCAGGGAGGCCACACTGGTTAAGCGGGAGGCAGATCAACTTTGAAATGCAGATCAAACTCCTCTGGCTCAGTTTCAGATCCCTCTCCAGATGGGCAATGGGCTGGGGGCTCAGAGACTTGCTTCTCATCCCTGTCACCCACGGATGAACTGCTGAAACCTGGTTAAATCACTTTGCTTCTGTTTCTCCCCCCACTTTGATATAAGTCAAGACCTTAAAGTGTTACCGTGACACCACCAACATTAACTGAATGTGAAGCATTTCACAGACTCTCTCCGAGATTTGCAGCTCCCAGTTGCCCACACTACCTGGAAAATACCTTCATGATGACAAATTCAGCCCTGGAGCCAAGCAACCAAGAGAAGAGAGTTACATTTACTTGCAGTACAGCTGAACGCTACAGAGAAATCCTAAAATGCAGAGCACCCTTCAGGCCACTCATGAGACATGTTGCTAAAGCTATGTGTCTCTGTGACATGGGGCCAGAAGAGAGGATGGGGCTGGGACAAGAAGGGCCTAGGCATCCATCACAGAGGTGGTGAGGACTGCTGTGACAGAGACTAGGGGAAGAAGGAAAGGAGCTTTCTGCCGTAGCCTGTGCATCTCCTGGGCATGGGGATGGAGCAGTTGGAAGTGGGCTGTGGGGATAGCAGGTAGGCTGGGAACAGGTTAGAAGCATGTCCCGCACCGCCCAAGGCCCCTTTTCTGAACTGAACTTCTGCATGTGGGGAAACTTCTTGCACCTCACGGTCAGGTTGAGCTTCCTGCATCCCAAGAGGAGACTCTATAGGTTCCTGTTCAACCCTCTGTCCTGAAATATTCCAGAAAAATCCTGCAAGCATCTCACCCCGAAATCCTGCACCCACATAGGTGGCAGTGGCACAATATGGCCCACTTCTCCTTTTCAAACAATTGTAGAACGGTGTAAAAACACAGAACGCTGTAAAAACCAATAACCTTTGAAGCACACCCTCTGAGTAATTACCCCATTCCCATCTAATGACTTAAAGATGTTATATTCCTCTCTGATTTGGCAACAACAAAGATTTCAACCTTATTAAAACCAGCCTGTCAGGAAACTACATGTCATCCTTAAAAAAAAAAAAAAAAAGAGAGAGAAAAAAGAAATGAAATTCTTTAAAATCCCTGTGAACAATAATTCAAGATACTGTAGCTGAAGAACCATGATTTGTTGTAGAGTGTCTGGGTGGTCCTGAGGCAGGAGACGACAACATTAGCTCTTTCTTTTGCCCTTTTAAGCAGTGCTTTGATGATTCTCTAATATCCTAAGAATATCCCCCTGTGATTCTGTCCTGGGACGATGCAATCACAGAGCCGGGATAATGCATCCCAGTTTTACCCAGGGCCTCGCCCTTGCTAACAGGGGATACTTCAGAGCCCTTTGTTTCGCCAATTCTGCACAGATATCTGAGCCAGGGTGTCTTTAAGAGAGTCTAAATAGTGATGTGGACTCAAAAACATCCACAAATTCGCCCTCACTCTCTGCACACATCTGGTTGTGTACCTGATTTGTATGTGCAATTACTGCACTCATAATCACGGAAATAATACTTATTTCACTGGTCACTGGAGAGATAATGATTGTAGTTATTACAGCCAAAGTAAGGAGCAACATCAAGGGTGCACATACAGATTAAGCTTAGTATTGAAAAAAATCTCACCTGTGATTCCATCCTTCAAAATTTTGGGGCAACCTGCTGGTATACAAAATGTAAAGGAAAATGTAGTGGGTTTTTCACTTGATGGGGCCTGCAGTCAGGTGGTTTTGAACCAAATCCCAAGCATGAGCCAAATATATGCCTTTTGTCCACATTTTGCAAACTGGCTGCTCTCACTAAAACAGCCCCTGCCTAAACAATTCACATTTTTCAGGTGGTCAAAATCATAATCCACATTTTATGTCTTGGGCTCAACCTTTCAATTAATTAGAAACAGAGTGACGAGGTCTGCCCTCTCCTTTGCACGCTCAAGTGTTTGTTTGGTATTGTGTGGGCCCTATGGCTCAAATATTTTTTGCAGATGCACAGAACTAACCATGCATGTTTAGATGTGCTTGGGGAACACATACATTCATAGAGATGTATATATTTGACCCTGTCACTTTCTTGTTAAACACTGTAAAAGATATCGACTTTCCCCTCCAGATTTTAAAATGATTTAGAATAGCCAGTACTGGGGAAATACCTAAAACATCCTGTCAAAGTAGGTATTTTCTCCAAGACTGTTCTCTAAGACACACAATTATTTCTGCAAAGAAGTTGCCTGTGCAATGTATTAAGGAACAGAACGAACAATCAAAATATAAACTGGCTTAAGTGGATGTCCAATGTATTGCATTTTTCCATTTGATTTTAATTTTCTCTTTCCTTCTCCCTGTTCTTTTTCCATCTCTGTGTAGCAGTTTTTCTCTCCGCTTAGTCTGTATCACATTTTTCTCTCTAATTCATTGGGCTCACTTTCCTACTCACGGCTTGCATTTTTCCAGAGTCTCTCTTAATAAGAATAATTAAGGTTGGGTCAGATCTCTGAACCTGTTATTCAGAGCAGTATTGAATTCAAGTTTGTTCCACTGAACAAAAGCACTGGCTTCTTTTTCTTTCCAATACACTCACTCTTGAAATAAAGAAGGTTCATAGGGCGTATCTACCAGGCAGAAATGTGAAGAACATTAAATTGCTGGATTGCCCACAAGGCTTATGCTTCTTTCTGCTTCCTATAAAGCAACTATGGTAATACCAGCCACACATAAACTCCTTCTCTCCAAACACTTACAAAGCAAAGTACCCCTTGGAAACCTGGAGATGCCACTGCTGACTCACAAAAAGCCCCTTGATGGCCTGCGGGGCTAGAGAGGCTGCAAAAGCTTTCCCTACCGGGTGTCGCAACTGGGACCTTAAAGTGTGTCCATAGGACCAAGTCAAAGAATTTGCGAGCACAAGTTGCACCTTTCTCTCCCTGATAGGGCCGCAATGCATCCTAGACGTTTATAAGCTCTCAAGGAACAGACTTGGCTCCCTCGCTTTCCAGTTTAAGGGGCTCATATCACAGGTATAATGCTCACTTTGTTCAGTTAAGTTATTCAGGAATTGTAAAGAGGAGATGTGAGTGAAATCGGAATTTGGCCTGGCATTTTCATAATTGCAGGAACCCGGCTTTTATAGCATTAAAATCATATGAATTTAAATAAATCCCACTTGTCCTTTCTCCCAGTGAGCAACTGGACTTAGACCACAGCTGCCCTTTGGGGTCTGGCTGGGTTTCAGCATGCCATGCAGCCCATGTTGCTGGCAGTATTGGGGAATCAGATTTTCTTTCCTGTTTCATTCTGCAATGAATCCGCCTTCTACAATAAAACCACTACCACGGTATAACCGTGGTTGAACCCAGTGTTATAAACTGACTTTCCACCACAACAGTAATGTCATCTTCCTCTCCGTCATACTTTTTTTCACTTAGTTTCACAGGGCTGGAAACTCACTACTCAGAAGAAGAATAGCAGAAGCAGAAATAAACCGCAGTTCCCTTGACTGCTTTATCTACAAGATCACAGGGCCTTGAAAACAGCAGCGTTTCTCCATCTTGGTTTGCTGTTTCCCATCTTTAAGGAAAAAAAAAACCCAACAACAACAACAACAACAACAAAACACCAGGATGATGTTGCAGACTGTGAATAAAAATTAGACTTTCATATACCATGAGTGGAGCACCTGAACATTTGTGCTCCTTCCTGCTCATTCAAAACCTTTTTCTTTTCCTTTGGGCTAGCTTTGACGGTTTTGCTAGTGCATTTCTACAGAGTTTTAAAGAGATTTCTTTTTGTTTATGGTAACCCAAGTGCCTTCACTGGGAAATGAAGTCCCCTCTAAGGAAGAGAGTAATACCAACATTTGGCCATCTGAACAGTACTGTGGGCTCTACATGGTGGGCACAAAGTTTGGATTCTAAATGTGGAGCTGATGCACCCCCTCCCACGCTCGTTAGGGAAAACACGCTTGCTAAAGGAGAATCTCCTTTTGTATCAAGAACTGGGATTTAGGGGGAGCAGGTGCTTTACTCTGCACTTTTGCATTTAAGAAACCCAGCTCACCCAGGGCATAAGCCCACTCAGCACTTCTTTAAGTGTCTGGAACTGCAGCCAGCCTTGCAAGTTTAACACATGCCAAGCTCTCTTCACCCAGCCCAAACAGCTGGGTAAAAGTGCTACTGTGCATTGAATTTTCTTTGCCTTTTACACGAGATAACTTATTTTTCAGCTGAGTGAATGTGAAGAGCTTTGTAGAGCTGTGTTAAAGTGCATTTCAGATTTAGAAGAATTCCATGTACTTAAGGGTATTGACTACATTTTCCCTTCTTATCTGCTTGATAGGAGACAGAAATATGGCTTTCTTTTTTTGTCTGTGATAGAGAATATGCCATGAAGAGTCACAACTAAAGTCTCCAAGAAGCCAAACCTCAGAACATCTGGCTAGTGAAAGCCCTGGATATGGAAAATATAAATGTCAAGGCTCATATTTATAAATCGGAAGGGCCATCACGACATCTGCTAACAAGCTTTCTTCCAGAGCCCATTTGCTGTACATGGTTATTCACAGGCAACAATAAACATGTGCATGGATCACATGCACGGTCTGCCCTTCCTTTCAGTCGCTGAAGGAACACACACTCCAATAACACACAAATGCTCTGTTCTCACAACACAGAAATACAAGTGTTTGCGAACCTCACAGCAAAGCCTCTTGCACATCAGACCACAGTGGGATACACTGCTGGAACAGACTAAAAAGAGCCTGAGAAAAAGGCTTGCATTAACACACAAGGCAGTCAAACTCATTTAGTGTTAACTCTTTCTGTGGTATAAGTCACTTCCCTTTTTTTGCCTCTCTCAACAGGAGACAGTTTGTGCTACAAGTGCAATCCTGAACCCTGATTTTTATTATTGTGTGGCTATGGATGGGACTCTCAGGACATAAATAGGGTCTAATTGATTCACTTGTGGTAGCGTAATTTCAACATTCAAACAAGCTGTAGGTAGAATAAACTTACTTCTGCATTTATACCCTCAGGCAACTTTTCTCCAGCTTGGTGCCAACTGTAAGTACATTTCTGACCCTTGAGAAATAAAAAATGGAATCCAATGCATAAGCATAAAGGTTTTGCTAATGACTTCATTATTGTAGGCGTCTAGACCACAGTTTGCAGGGGCAAAGGTTAAACCTACACTGCATAAAGAGTAGCCTTGAATTTGCTATATTGACCATATTGGCAACAGGACTTCAAAAAAGTCATGGCAAATGCAGGCCTCAAACACTCCTGGCATTGGCCACACTCACACAGAATGCCCAACAGGCAGCCAAGTTGTCAAGAGGAGGAAGAGCAGCATGAGAAAGAGCATGGATTTTTTATGATGATCTTGAATTTAGCAATGAATAAATATGGCCAATGCTGCCTGTCTTGTCCGTGCTTGGCTGCATTTGTAGCCATGTGAAAAAGGCAGGAAAAGCAAAGAAAAAGAAATAACATGGATAGGAGTTACCTCCTAGTTAGAAAAGATAAAAGAATGATGCTTAGCTACGCAAACTGATCACAGAGTAAAGTACAATTCTTGCAGGATCAGAGCCTCTTGTGGGGTGAGCGCAGAGAGGTGGAGGTAGGGCCCATGATGGAGAGATCTGGGGATGATGATGGTGGATATCATGGAGGCTGATGGCTGGCTTGAGGTGGGATACCATTTTATTGCTTAGTTCAGGGCCCACACCAACTGCATGCAGCCAGAGCTAAACAGGGCAGGTAGAAAAAGTGTAGGAGAAAAGAAGAAAATTTAAGAAGAAAACAGGGAATCATAGAACAGAAAAGTTAACAGGTTGCTCAAGATCAAGAGAAGTCCTAGCACTGGGTGAGAAAATGAGACCACACTGGCTGAGAAACAGTAGAATAAAAGGGGATGTGCATCACTGAGGAAGGGCTAGTGAGGAGATTATCATAACTCAGCAGCTGCTCGTTCTTGAAATTGAATCCTAAGCAAACATTTTATTTGTGGGACATCAAACAGATCTTAAGTGGCTTAACAACGCTTGTCAATGACGGAGCTATGTTCAGCCTAAGTCAGAAATACACCAAAACTGTGCAGATATAAATATATAATATGGATTGCCTTTATTCAACACGTGCCAGTTGAAAAGTAGAAAACAAGAAAGGAAGAGCTCTCTCTTAGTAGGTTCCATAAAACATCTTGCATTGTATTTTCAATCCTAACCAGCATTGAGGAGGAAGGAGCAGAAAGTGTTCTTGGATATCCAGTGCTGAAAAATACCTCATTGCTCAAAAATCTTAGCCTTTCCGTGCTCCAGTTTTATTACTTGCACTCATTCAAAAGTATGGATTTAACATTGACGGTTGATTCAAATTTCATGAAATTCATTAAAATAAAATATCTAATGCGTTACCAATAAAGACTTTAGTTTCATGAAAAAAACTGAAATCTATGTACAAATCACCTATTTCAAAGAGACCTCTCAGTGTTCTTTATCGAAAATGATTTTTTTCATTTATAACTTTCACTAAAATAGAGTGTATGTACTGCTTCATAGTATAGTCTATACTGACAGTGAGACACTTAAATGATAGTGAAGATAAACAGGCAAGGCTTTTGCTTATATTTTTTGGAAGTTCATCAGCCTGTGTTTCTCTCATCACCTCTTAATTGCACATTATAGAGAATAAGGAAAATTCAACTGTGTAAAACCAACAGCATGAAGAAAACAAATATATCTTTTTGTGACTCTAGCAGGTGAAAGTAATGCTGCACAACTTTTCTGCCCCATCTGGAGAATAACAAATTAACTCTTTGGTTTTACAAGGTGAAGAAAGTTATCATTTACGGCTAGCTGACAGGGAGAGTCTATTAGCATGGACAGATTAGAGTTCTGGACACAAATGACAAGATTTCCCACTCCCTATTGCGATGCATGAGAGAATTCTGTGCTGAGCACATGTTTCACAGCTTTAATTAATACATTCTGTGCACTTTGACCAATCTGTTAATCCAAGAAGCCTCAATAAAAACCATCTAGGGACAGATGATATGTCATCACTGTATCATATGTTAGAGTCAGGAGATTTACCTTTTATTTATATTACACTGAGTTATACTGTGCTGTCACTTTATTTCCACTGGAGGGCTTGTGTACTTAGGGCTGTGCAAAGGGCAGGAGGAGAGAGGTGCCAACACTGGTGCTTGTTTAAAGGAGGCATCAAGCCATGTGCTCATCTTAAAGGGAGATGAAATTGAAACAGTAAGAAACTAAGAAGGGAAAAATGCAACATTCCCCAAGCTCAGGAGGAGCTGAGGTCCCTTTCATAGAAGCAAGGTTGAAAGTTTGAGAGAAGTTTGCAGTGTGAGGAGAGAGGAGAAGGACCAACTGACATACTCCTTCAGCACCCCAAACGTCTTCATATGACCACCTGTATAAGCATCTGAGCTCGTGGAAAACTGGGTAAGCTAAGAGCAGATTTTAGGCCAGTTCAACAGCTTCCTCAGAGTAACTGAGAGGGAGAATTTGTCTGTGAGATCTTTTGAGACCACTCTGCATGGCAGAAGGTTCTTGTATCTGGGTTGTCAATCTCTGAGATTTTTTCTGATGAGTAGATGTTTCTATTCCATGCCCTGGAGATTTGAGGCAATCACTGACGGGTACTGTGATCAAGAAAGCATCTTGAGAAGAAAATCCTGCCAGGAGAACAGTGAAGGAAACAGTAGACTCAAGTGCTTGGAGAAAAGCCAAGGGGCACACAATACAGTTAAGCCCCAAACAGCAATGAGACACAGAGACACACCATCTCTCTGTGATCCAGGTGATATAAACCCCAGAGGATTTCCCCATCATGAAAGGAATATCCAGGCCAGGCAGAGTCAAAAGCTTAGCTCACCAGCCCTGCAGCCAGGGCAACAGGAGAGGCCAAGAGAGGCATGTCTTACAAAAGAGGTGTGACAGGGGAAAGAAGGTATGACTTCAATGTAGCTATGCTCCTGCTGTTGCTGGCTACTGGAATGGTCTCTCTGGGAGACAGGCACACCATAACAAGCTAGAAAGATCTCGAAGCTACTTTCTAATTCTTGGCCTTTAGATAAGGTTAGCCGGGATACTGGGCACACACAATGGTGGCTACTTTCTCTGCTGAGTGGAGTAGTGAGAAATTCCCCCTCCCCTGTGTGCAGCGGTAGGTAGGCAGTCTTTGAGCAGTATCCTTAGGCGAGAGGCGGTAGAGTACTTTAAACAAACAAGGCCCCAGTGACGGAAACTTCAATCTCAAAGCTACCATATGGAGGGAAATCATCTGACCACAATTTACCTGTTAGACTTCAAAAGTGTCTAGGTCTCCTCTAAAGAAAAGCAGTCTTTTCTTTAATGAAGTTAAGTACTGTATTTCAGCACCGTGTGTTGTGAAAAGGAAGCAATTTGGATTCATTTACTGAAATTTACCTTTCAGATGCAGTTAAGTGAAATTAAAAGTTTGCCTGAGTTGACAGAGTTCTGTTTTTCATCACTACATTGTCTTGAAAGAAAGGTTAACGGGCCAAGTGCTTAAATTCCATCCAAACTGATAAGGTTCACTCTATATCAGCACACTTTGTGTAGTTTATTACACATTGTCTCCCTTCATCCATCACTGGCAAAACTTTTTTGCCTAAAACAACTGTTGTTTCTAAAAGAAATCGATATTTGTGATGTTATTGCATTCATCTGAGGTTGAATAGTCAGCACCAGACTATCAGAGAAATGCCACTTCCAATTACTAGAGGAATTCATTTCATTTTCCAATAATGGTAGGCTTTGCACCGCCAAACTTAAATCTGGGATAGGAATCTCTTTTTCCCTCTCTGATCACAATTCTTCTCCTTGAACCTCTTTTCGACGCAAGTAAAGCTTCTGTGTGCCCTTAGTGCCTTCCAGGTTTGTCCCTTATGCCCTCTTTAATTCTTCCTTCTCACCACTTCATTTCTCTCTTTCACATCCCACAGAGGCCAAAGGTCCTTCCAAACCTCACCCATCCTGAAATACCCTCGCAACTACCAACTCCCCTCCCTCTTTTCCCAAGGAGCTTTTCCCCTGTCCCCTGCCGTAGAGCCCTTGGGAGCTCCAATGCTCCCATTCCATTTGGGAGAGGTTCTCTATTGTTTTGGATTATTTTTGCTTGTACCCTTAAACTGCTTGCCCAACAGAACTAAGATGTGATACAGATTTGGCCTTCACTCACTACTCTGAAATGTCATGGATATGTCTCCACTCTTACAATTTACTTAACAGCTCATCATAAAACTCCAGCGAATGATCTGTAATTAATTACATATATTACAAGGGGAAGCTTAGCTAACACAGTGTCAACAGGAACAGTAACACACTGTATTCCAGGCTGCAGCCTTCCGGCGCAAGGATTTTGCCTGCTCTCCCTTCTGCCCCAGCTGGCTTTAACTACAGGAGCTAGCTAGTGTTTTAGTTTTGTCTAAGTCCAAATTCCTCCCAGAGAAAGACTGCAGGTCTGAACATTTCTGCAAAATCAAATAGTTAAAAAAATGTCAAACTACTTGAAATCTCCATTTCATTTTTGACAAATAATTTCAAACACAAACTGTAGCCAGGCAGGACGTCTTTATGTTGTTTAGATTTTGGAAGGAGGAGGCAGAAGGGAGAGGAAACCACACATTTCATCAGCATTTTTTACCTTTTTAATAGCCTTCACTGAACTGTTCAGTGTAGCTGTTTACCCAGGAGATTAGCAAATCTTAGCACTGTCAGAGACAGGGAGAAGACAGAGCGGAAGCCTTATCCTCCACAGCGGTACTAACCTTCAAATACACAAGTCTAAACACGGTCCACCCAGGGGTGCCAACTCAAATGCCTCAGCTGTTAAGACAGAACAAAAAGGAAAGGACAATCTCCAAGGCATAACTGAAAGTAAATACTAATAATGATGTGTGACATTAAATGATGACTCATTTTTCATGAGACCATTTCAGATTGTAGCTATAACCTCAGAGCAGACCAGAAAGACTGTGTGAGCTGAAGTCTTAGTGGAACCATTAATTATGGATTTCCTGGCTTTTATAGGTTGGAGTCAAACCTTTGATGTTCCTTTAAGATTGTTCTCCTGTGTTCATTTCCTTTGTTTCTGTGCTGGTAGCTTAAAAAAACACCCTAAGATTTCCATGGGACTGTATGAGATAGCCTGGTAATCCACAGTCCATAAAAGCCTTGCAATTCATGGCTCCGAAAGTCCTCTAATCTATGGTCAACAAAGCTTTGGAAAAGAGCTATATGAACCACAGTGATTTCACAGTTCAATGAGGTTCATACAAGAATCAATAATCTGGTTTAAATTCGCCTGGATTTGTCCTCCACCTGTATATTTCTCTTTGACTTTCCAGGTTGAAAGGCAGCTGAAACAGCTGAATTTTGAAGATCTTGCATGGAAACAATGATTTTTATACAGCTTACACCAAAAATAACCCCATAACAATGATCCAAATCCCTCTACACTTAATACTCCACTCAATCTCAAACATGGACTAGTCAAGGTGAAAGCAGGTGACTTAGGAAACTTCTATGAATTTGAAGAACCCTTTCAGAATACTGGGACATAGCCCAAAATAGTACAATATCCATACAACTCAGCTCATCCAGCCTGTCTTTCCATACTGAACATGAAGGTCTCCAATTTGAACACGTGCAAATGCACAGTGGATTTGCAGGATAAGCCAGAGTGTGAATTTGAAGTGCATTGCTTAGCATCTGAGAATGATGTGTATTTACAGTCCCACCGTTGCGTACCCGCACACAGTATTGTGGGGTAGGCAATACAACGCGCGTTCACACGCTTCTCTCCTCCACAGGTAACTTACTCCTTTGTCCATATCATTAGTCAGCCCAGTTGTATCTTCCCAAGACTGATCATGCAACAAAGTCTGGTGACACGCACAGATCTCTGCTCTATCCTTGCCTGTCAGAAAGGAACCGGTTAGCGAGTAAACACAGTTTATTGCCTTGCGCAAGGTCCAGCTTGCAATTAATGCTGATGAAACCCAACTGCCAAAAGCACAATATGCAGCAGCTGCTTTATGAAAATTGAGACCCCTTCCAATTTGTGGGGAAACCAGAGCTGGTTGTGAGTCTCTGATTTTAGCTGAACAGTTTGTAATTTCTGTTTTGTTTAGCTTCCAGGAAAACAGCAGAAGTTACTCCAGAATTGTAGAAGCACTAAAACCATCCGAAAGCACTAGGGCAGATGTCCCTTCTTCCAGCCTTTCCTCTTTTCTAGGGCTCTGATCTCCCACTAATATCTCCCTGGGATCTTTCAGCAAGGCAAGTGACATTCAGAGTCTGGTTCATCACTAGTTTGGGGGGAGTGGGAACTGATGCTTCCCCACTCCAATCTCCATTCTTATTAATGGAAGTAAAGGGATAAAAGGTTTTCAGATGAGATTCCAAAGGAGTACAGATGAAAAATAATTTAAATCTAACCTGGGAACTATGCTTTTAAAGACTTTTCCTAGGAACATTTCATATTGAAATAAAAACAAAAGCCCAGAACACTACACAAGTACCATCTCTTTGAGCTCCCAACCGCGTCGTTGCATTACCATATTGGACCCTACCTCCTCTCTGGATAGATAAGATGGGAGCAGGAGGAATGTGGCCAACTGCCAGGCTCCCATCAGATCGGACTACTTAAGAGCCTTACTTGCATTACAAATACTGTGAGCTCGGCCAGACACTCTGGTGAAATGCTGGGACATCACGGGACACCATAATTTGGAAGCCCCCAGGTGGGAGAGAAACAGAAAAGTCCCTCATCTCTGAGGCAGTGAACTATGTAGGATGAAACACCTTTTAACTCATGCTTTTAGGTCCTCTCTGGAGAGGATCCAATCATGGAACAACATTTTAGAAGAGAACAGATGAATCCAGAATCAGATCCTTCTTACCAAAGGTGGCATTAATTTCAGAAAAAGCCTTACTATATTAAGATTAATATGCACCATTGTAATAATCCTTCCATCAAATGCACACCATAAAAAAGAATACAATAAACTACAACCCCAATGAAGCAACAGCCTCTTGGGAGAAAAAAAAAAAAAAAAAGAAAGAAAATCCCAGAACACAAATAAATACAAGAGTTCTTTCCATAGCAAAGGGCAAAGCCTTTGAGACTCTCGGACTCATTTTACTTGCAAGGCATTTGCATGCTATGGAACTGGGAGTAAGAATAAAGCCCAAAGAGAAATAATATTTACATGCGTAGGTAAATAGCAAGTTCCCAATCGATTATTTTCTTTCTTTCACTTGTTAGTAGACCTATAAACACCTTGGCTGTTTATCCTCCCTTGCCCATGACTTTGCCTGGATAAATGCATTTAGAGTTTACTCGATTTTAGAGACTGATAATAAAATACACAGAAATCCTAGAGGGACACATCAACAGCACTGGTCAAACATGAAGTCCTAGATTCATCTTCTTACTCTAAAACTAAATGGAAGTTTTTAACCTCAGAACAAGATCTGAATTGCCATGAAAATGTGTCTATTCCTGTTCTCTGCACATAGAGGCCTAAATTAAGTACTTCATTTTGGGCAGGATAAATTTGGTCTTTGGCAAATAGATGTCATATTGCTGCTACCTAGCTGATGTAGAGAAGAAAAATGAACAAACAGAATGGTGAGTTAGAGGGATTTTGCAAAACAGCTCTAATTGATACATACTCTATAATGTGACCTAATCTAAGGGTATAAGGGACAATCATTTTACGGTGTAGGAAGAAGATTAACATTCAGGGAAATAGGAGCTCAGTACTTGGTGATATCAAAAGTTTTATCCATGACCTTAGCTTTAATCTGCCTACGCCTCAGCTTCCCAAGTGTAACATACAGTATTGAGTATTTCCCTTCTCCAGGGTGTACTCTGATTCTTACATGTGACATGCCCTAATCCTGCTATAGCAAGATATAGATCTAGTTAGAGAGACAGACAGACAGACAGAAAGATATATATACACACACACAAATGTTATACTCAGAATGCCTCAATTTGACTGCTGTTT
Organism: Struthio camelus; assembly: GCF_040807025.1. Lineage (NCBI taxonomy): Eukaryota > Metazoa > Chordata > Aves > Struthioniformes > Struthionidae > Struthio > Struthio camelus. Next base: position 28,944,743 of record NC_090949.1, read on the forward strand.
TCAAGGCACTGTGGCTGTCTGAGATGTTAGAAAATGTCAACGTCAGAATACAGGTAGGAAGATACAAGTCAGATATACCAGAATCTGAAGAACTCACAGAAGTATTCTAAATGGTTGGAAAAACAGGCCTTTGGCCTGAGGACTGACAGTAAAGATCAGAAAATAATTTTTGGAAGAAAGAAGGCAAACACGGAATATTTTCCCTTAGCATTTTTTCCTGTTTTCACTCTGCCACCTCCCTTCGTCTATATATTTTAAATATTCTCAGCATTAGCTTTCTTCCTCTTTTCTGTTGAGTCAGATTTGTCTAACAGGCTTCCTCCTAGTTCTTCCTTATAATCCAAAAACATTACCTCACTCCCTGTCTCTCCCATTCAGCCTTGCTCCAGCTTTCCTCCTCGTCTAATTAACAAGAGCTGGGAGCTGTAAAGAGCAACTAGTCATGAGATAGCAGGAAGAGGAGGAGAGAAGCCATGAAAATTATGACTCACCTGTGTTCTATCCGAACCCAGAGGTCATTGAACTGCCTCTGGCGATGGTGTTTGTGCTGCTTCTTGTGCCATTTCTTCTGCCTGCCAAACTCTTCCAGCTGGCTGATGCTGTCTGGTAGCAGAAGGTGAGGAGACAGGCTGTCTTCTTCATCCATCTGCAGGGGCTTCAGGGAAGGAGATGTGAGTGGGACCTGCTCAGAAAACTGGACAGCAGGTAGGGCGGTTGCAGAAGACCCCTCTAAGGCTGGGCTTATCTTTGCTGTCCTTGAACTGCAAAATACAACATTGAAAGATTTGATGTAGAAATGATCCATTGTGCTAAGAAAAGGTGGAAATAGAGGACTATGCTATTTGATGGGTGTTCCAAGCTTCTAAGAAGGCATATAAGGAGAAAGGCTTTGAGGGCAGTGACCAAACAACAGGGATGTTTTTTAGCAAACTATCAAGTGGACACTAAACTGAAAAAGGGTGAAGAGGCAGATGATACACTATTGCCCTAAATGCCCTGGCATTTTAGTTATTTCTCACAGGTCTTACAGCCTGCTGGTTGTGGTTAAAATCACCTCACATTTTGGGCTGAACGTTAAAAGGTAAAATCGGGTTTATCTCCAAGGAAAACAGATTATCAGCTAATGAATACCTTAACTGAAGATGAACATAAATTAATGGGATAACACAAGTTTCCTTTTTTTGTTTTTTATCTTTGGCTATCTTCTGTGGAAAACACATAATCTTCTTGACTGTAACAATAATTATGCTTGTTCATCTGAGTTAGGACTAGTGATGGGGATGGTCAGAATGATGACAGAAGAATAGTCTAATAGGTAGGATGCTGAGATGATATGTTTGAGACTCAAACTCCAGTAGTTTTGATTAATGGAGAAGTGAGGCAAAAAAGGGGGTAAATGACCTGCTCAGGGCCATCTTGAAACAATATTTCCAGAGCTCTTCACTCCTTCTGTTTGAAATACTACTATCTTCTCTTGCATCTGACTGGAACTCTGCAGAAAAAGGCCTTTTATTATTTTCATCTTCTAGAGTTTCACTAATTTTGGAAAAAGGCAATACAAACTCTCTCATTTGATATGTGGCCTTGTCACCTTACATTTGTGTGCTGAGATACCCCAAACAAAAATCTAATAAAACAGTGCTGACACAAAGTGACCTTTTTTCCCTAACTTTAGGATAAATTCCTGTTTGGTGTGACTTTGAATCTTATCTTAATTGCAAGAGAGGAACTTTTTCTGTCTCTGGAATGGCCCAATGAGTTGTAGGTAGAGCAAATGAAAGAAAATTAATAGTCAATGTAAAGCTGTGGTCTGCAAAACTATTTCTATTACATGGATGCTATGACTTTTATGACAGAAACAATTAAAGCCACGTGAAAAGTTTTGCCTCCTGAGTGAAACCAGTAAGACATTTTAATGAAAAAGTAATAAAAAATCCTAAACTTCATTGGTGACAATGTACAAAATGTGCTGCAAGTGAAACCACATGTTTCATTTATGGAACATTTTGTTCTCTTCCAAAAAAAGTCACATCTACTATTAATGGCAGCTTTTTTTCTTTTTGATTTTTTTGAAGTCCATTACAATAGTACTCAAGATGGTCATCTCTGTTTCCACTGCCTGATGTTTTACCTAAGGGTTCTTCCAGTAGCTACTGAGTATTAACTTATTAACTGTCACTACCATGAGACTCACTGGCAAAAACTACTGAAACGTTGCCCTAGCCAACACTAATTCAGAGATCATAAGACAGATACGAAAAGCAAAGACACTTGTTTAAACTAATTCTAAAATTCTCCAAGGTTGCTTTCATTAAAAAAAGAAAAAAGAATATTTTTCCTCTTTGCCCAAGCATCCAGACAGTCAGTGAGTCAGTTGCTAACACACATACTCTTTCCATGCTTTATTTCATACCACAGAGACCTACTGGTTCTAGATATTTTTTCTTAGTAAGACTTTGCTCCATCATTCATGCTAAGGATGAGTTTCATCAGTGCAGGAGCTTTCTTTGAGAGATCCTGGAGCTCTCCAAAGCTTTCAACAGTTCTTTGCAGGCTATGGGAGACAGAGGACAACCCCTCCGCTTATGGCTGAAGCAAAGCCATCTCCAGGCTCATGTACATGGAAAGGCTCTTGTGGATTTTCGATGAACAGGTCCCTGAGGCCACAATGGACAGCTGTTAATTTTCAGTCAGCCACGCTGGTAGATCAGTGAATTATCAATATGCAAATGTGGCCATTTAGTGGCCTGGCAGATACCACAGTGCAACCTTGGTTATGAAGGTTTAGGGAGACAGGAAGAAACCAGATCAACCCCCTACAAACGCAATGTAGGTAACTGTAATGGCAGCAAAAAAACCCTGGCCTTATCGCCTTCTGCACTTATGTCAAAGCAAGGGGAATACAGGCTGGATGCTACTGCCCAAAGACAGCTTACAGTGGCACTACTGCAGGTACTTCCGCACTTCGCTGCACTGTGTGGTGTGATCTTGCCCACATCTTCCTGGAACCTGGCTGTCCATCTGCACATCAGAGAGAACAGCCCTACCCCAGCCACAAGGCTACGGTCAGCAGAAGCACGTTAGGAAGGTGAGAGTAAAGAGCTGATGCAAGAATCTGAGGTTGACATGCAGCGTGATGCTCCCAACTGAAAATGCGCTGTTGCAAGATTTCTGTTTCCACTGAAATTTCTTCTCCATCTTGCCAGAATTGGGCCTTATGTTCTGACCACTCAGCAGAGGTGTTGTCTCAGTAATTCCCGAGACACTGAAGGTAGGAGTAGCCCCCATTTCAGTCCACATCTGCCAGCTCAAGGCTGGGGCTGCCACTTGGTTCCTTGAATGCTCTCAGAGACATCTGAACACGTAATTTCCACCTTTTAACACCTATTTTTTTGTTACACATGTTTACCTTGCTCTGAACTCCTAGTAAACTGGAACCAGTAGAGAGGTGATTTTATGGGCTGAGATTTTAGAAACCACTTAAGAGGACTGGCAGCTCATTTCTTATTAAAATTAATGAGCTTGGGCATCAAAATCCCAGTGGTAGCTTTGAAAGCTTCTGGCTTAATTGTTTCCACTACCATCACATGAGCCACAGGTTGTAAACTCAATATTTCAGAACATTCTTTGGGAAGAGAATAAATAAACACTGAAGAAATGTTAAAATGCTGTAACCTAAAGAGGGCTATAAACTAACCACTTGCACTTTAGAGTCTGGCACATAGGGAATTGCTCCATTGTGGCAGCTGTATATTACATACATACGTATTTATTATTTTTTGTATATTACATGTGGTACAAACACCTGTAGATTCAGTATCTTTTCCTAAGAAATGGAAACATAATCATGCACACAGTGTCCAGGAAGAAGAAAAAGGCCTAAAAAATCAGATATCACAACAGTAACAAAAAAACAGTCATCGAGTTTTAGAAATATGAGTGATTTTTTTTTTAAATTGAGGTAATAAAATAGAGATCTCATTGCTTCCAAATTTGATTATCATCCTTCAGATATCTACCAGAAACAAAAATAAAACTTTTAATTCAACAAATTATGGATATTTAATTGCAATACATTGTAAGAATGTTTAGAGCCATTTTAATTCAAAGCACAATAGACTTCATATCAGAAATAGATATGCATTTGCATATCAATAACATCAACATCAATACCAATACTGCAACTTTCCCAAAGGGCATGAATTTATTCATATTCTGTCAAAAGACAAAAAGACCCCATCAGTAATAGGATACCTGGACAACAGATCTCTTCCTCATTCAATGGGGATTTACCATTAGATTCAGGCATCATTTCATGGATTCTTTTGCATCTTTCCTATAACCTCAGACGCAATGAACTGTGTTAGCATAGCTACACTGTATGAAACCACATGAATATAACATGCTTCTTTTGACTCCTCCATTACTATTGAGACAGGTTTTCAAGACCTGAAAAAGCAGGGGTAGTTTTCAGTTTGTCAGGCCACAATGACTTTTCTCAAGAAAAAGTGAGAAAGCACCACCCAAATGTCTTGGTCTACACAAAGATCTCAGAGACTTTTCATGAATAACTTGATACAACTCCAGGCTTAGAGGTTCCACCCACTTTTAAATCTATAATTCCCACATGGGATGGTCTTTCAGAAATTAAAACTATTTCAGGCCATTTGGTGGGTTTTCCTTATATCTGACCTTAATTTCCTTCCCTAGGATGCAGAGCTTGCAAAGCAAGTCCTCTGAAATCATAAAGTCCAAATAAGAAAACCTGGGAGTCTGAGCAAATTCCCTAGGTAGCTTTGTCCTGAAGTATAGAAAATAGTGATTTTTGCAGGAAAACTTTTATTCTTACTAATTCTTCAAAATGCTTAATCCACAGACAAAGGCCCCTGTGGTTTTGTCCCACTTCTGGTAGATTTGCCATTCTTTTCTAATTCTTTTCAAGAATTAAAAAGAACAAAACAAAACATGCAAGTGGTTTACGCTCCATTACACTATCTCAGTATTTGCTCTCTTCCTTACAGTCTCTTGTGTCTCTACATGTTGGCACTAACAACAGAAATTTGAATCATCATCACCAGGATTTGCTAGGCTTATAGAGTGGTTCTGGTCAGAAAAAATCAAATTAACAATATGAAGGCCTGTAATAGCTTCTTCTGGTAATTCCCAGGCTTTAAATTGCTTGGATTGCACTTTCAGTCAACCCCAAACCACCTGGGAATCCAGCTGTGTCTCTCCCTGCCACTGGGCAAGCATTGCTACCCCTTAGAGCAGGTATTCAATTTCTGCAGCTCAGTGGGCTGTATCTGCCCTGGGGCTCTGGCAATGGATGGAGATGATGTCCTCCACAGGGCGAATTAGTGGCCTCATGCGTTATTCCTGCTGTGAATGGCCTTCACAAAGAGCCTGTCTCTCTCCACTGGCCGAGGCAGACATCTCTAGTTGAGTGGCGTTAACAATACACCTTGCACTACACCTTATCCACACCAATAAGGATTTTCACATTTATAAATTACTTGACAATTGTCTTAGGAGAGCATCAGGCAAAGCAGACTTCAGCTAACACACAACTGCCCGCTGATTCTTCTGGATTATCAAGAATGATGTTTGGGGTGAGTTCCACTCCCTTGGAGCTCATCAACAAATCTCCTCCCCCTGGCTTCAACAGGGCCAGGAATTTGCCCTTGCTTTAGCCTGTAAGAGAGGAAATGACATCCAAAGACTTGCACAGAAATATCCCCTCTTAAAACCAACTCAGTTCAACTGCTGTTAAACAACAACAGGGAACCTGTTCCACAAGACAATGCTTTTTAAGCACTTTGCTGGCTGTACATGCCTTCCACACAACTAAGTCGTCAACCTCTTTTTCAGCTGCTTTGCGGTAGCATTTTTGTTCCCTCAGATATGTGCAGAATCTTTTAAAATGCAAGTTTGCCAATTTCTTATTTGCATCTTGTGTTTGTAGTTTGAGCAATGGAAAAGTTTTTTTCACAAGACTACCATGTTTTCCATGTGCTCCCAAATACAGCAGGAGGGCTGAGGATTTTCCTTCACTCCTTATTTTAATTTTCAAAGCTATCAGACAAGGAAAGATTTTGTTTCCTCAAGAGACAAGCTGTGGTGATAGCAAGGAATGCGCGATGCGGCAGCTTTATCCTTATGCCACAGTTCTTGGGAAGCTCCAGGATCACAGCCAGACACTAAGTTAAGAGCATTTTATTATAGATGGATTCTCATAAATTCCTATTGGGAGTCTTTGTCAAGGCAAGAATTCTTCAGTCCCTCACATGCATCCTTCCTCCCCTTGCCACAGGCCACAGAGACATCTGCTTCATGCCTTTTTTTCCCTTATGCAGCTCTCAGAGCGAATAGTCATGCATACCCACAAGATGGGCACCAGAATGTCCTGTCCCAAAAAAGTTTCATATTTTTTTCTGTTCCATGCTAGGGTGAAACTCAGAGTTTTAAAGCTCTTGGGAAAGCAACAAAACAAAGGGAGAACAGAAAACCAGGCAGAAATCCTAACCCACTGCAGCATAGCTTTTAGGGCCTCTCACTAGTGATGTAAAGGACAGATTTAGACCATGGTCTCTCACACATCAGGCAACCCCAGTAAATACCACTGTGATGTTCATCTCTTTCAAGTTGAAAGCATATATTTTTGCTGCAAAACAGAATAACTCCAAAGAAGAAATCAGAGGGCTGGATTCTTCCCATACGATTTCAGGTGTTCATTCAAGTTGCTTAAAAGGGAGTCACCCTATGTTCCCTCCAGAGTCAAAGAAAAAAGATCAAAACCCAGATTGGTGACTTAGCCTGCTTACTAGCACCTCAACTCTTTGAAGACACCCACCACTTTCCTTCAGTGACCGTTCACTCCTAGCTTATCTGAGCTGCTTCAGTAAGTGCTATAAAAATTACTGAGGATGAAGTTAGGCTCAAAAGACAGCAAAGGAGAATACTTTTGAAATCACTGGTTATTCACTCACCCAAGAAGTCCTGATCAGCTCTAATCAGCATATGAGCTTATTTTATTCAGGACTGTTTGCCACAGCTAGAGCATTCACTTTTTTTTAAACAGAATCTAGAAACAAAGTTGTTTTTCATTTTTGTACCGGAGTCTACTATGTCCCATGAGCAGCTAAATTAGATTAAGCAGCTAAATTAGATTAAGATCCACACAGAACTTCGAAGGTATCTTTGGACTCAATATCCATGTCAGAGCATTGCTTTGCGAAGAACCATTACCGTTCAAGAACTGTGATCTTGGTTTGAAAGGGAATTTCGTCCTCAAAATACATATTTATATGCAAACCCTCAACTCTGTGCACAGAGTAAGTGAAAAGCTTGTGAGGTAGAGATAGTCCCTTGGATGGTGATGTTTTCCTTCCCAGGCAGAGAAACTATAAAATGGAAGCTAGAAATGAGTAAAATAGTTTTGTTGTCTATACTATTTGATTAAAAATGGGCTGATCTGGGGCACAGGAGAACAAATGTAATTTTTTTACAATGTAAATGGTTGAATTTGCTGAAGAAAGACAGCTGAAAAATTTGTAACTCGCCATTCCCACGTTTTGAAATGAACGTTCATTTCAGAAAAGCCAAAATGTTTCATTTCAGTACTTTCTGAACAAAGCTTTTGATTTTATTTTGTTGACTCTTCTGTTTTCAAAGACTTAAACGCCACAAAGTGGCTTTTTTGTTTAGAAATTGATCTTAATTAAAATGAAAAACTCAACTAATAAATATGACAAAGAAAACAACAAAATTTAACCCCTGCCTCCAAAAATATCCCCAAAGTGCTCCATTTCAGTTTGTTCTGAACTTATTTCCCTTTCTCGACTTCTTGATTCAGCTCCTGAACTGAATAAGCCTTTGCTCATCCATGTTTAGTGATAGCTGTAGAAGCTGCACATTCCAGCCTCTGAAGACAGGCTGTGCCCACAGAGGGAAGGATGGGCTGAAGCTCCAGTCTTCACTCCACCTCCCACATTAATTAGCAAATAAGATGATTCTCTGTTCTTGTGGCACATAGGAGGGCTCAGAGCTTCTCCTCAGACTCCATTTCCCTAAGTCTTCACCTTCCTATTATCACCACACCAGTTTATTGCTAAGCTATTTTCCATCTGAATAGTTTGGTTTAGCCAAAATATTCATAATGCAGCTCCCTTTGTTGCCTCCTGAGGTTGTATTTACAGCTCCTTGGCTAGAATACCTATCCCACAGTTCAAAGCAGTCTATTTTCTGATCAAGCATGCTGGTGCAACATGAGAGCTATGTAGGTACCTTGGGACATCCATTTTTTTTCTGGAAACCTTCTCTCACAAAAGAGAGAAATGGCTTGACATTCAGGTTACCACTCTTGTATGTCATGGTGCCATTGAAAGGCATTGCCATATAATGCTGAGCTGAAACGTTTCATCATTTTCTAATAAATTTTTGAGTGCTTTGTAATAAATTTTCAGTATTTCTGCTTTTCATCTCTGATTTTGGACAGGAACAAATGTTGGAGTATCAGCATTTCCTCTAGAGTGGAAATTCTGACTTCTGCCCAGATTTGCCAATAATATACAGGTTTTCTGAAGAATCTGAAGTGGTGTGATTACCCCACAAAAGAAGATTTTAGGCTTTCCTTTTTACTATACTGGAATATTTTCAAGCTTTATTCTGTACATTCTTTTCTGTCGCTGCTTGAAAACGATTAGTAACAAGAGTAAATATCCTGCTCTTTCCCCTTAACATAACATTTTAATAGATACATATATTACTTTAATAAAGAAGAATGGTGGACTTACTGGGCAATGTGATCTCTGCTTCCTCTTTATAAAATCTCAGAGCTTTCTGTGTTAGTTCGAGGTGATGTCATATTAATTACACACAACGGAATTACTCAGGTGCTGGCAATTAATTTCCATCATTAAATAGATTTTGAAAAACATAAAATTCTTATCCAGTTTGGCCCAATCTGCAACAATGAGTTTCTTCTGGTCTGAGTCTAACTCCAGCGTTTCCAAAGTTTTAGTTTGGGATTAGGTTTTGGGCCAGTTCTGATTCTATAGCCTATTTACAGCAGTTTAGGACATGTATGAGAAACTAGAAAATGGTGACCAAATGCCATCAGCTCATCTCAGTAGTTAGAATCTCAGACTCTGGAGGATGGAAAGCAGGACAAGGCCTAAACAAATCATTTTTTTTTCTCCTACTTCCACTTGAAGTCGATGGAGCTCCTAATATCTCTGGCCGTCTCCAGCCATAACTGCCCTTTGGGAATCTGAGCTACCCAGCCATGTGTAAGGCAGGTTTGCTACTCAGCTGCACAGCTATTCTTTTGTCTCATACTACATTGTTCCCAAACCATTCCTGACTTCTGTTGAAGCCTAAAAAAGGAAGTGTGGATGAATTTGTTCCATCCCAGTAATTATCATCACTGAGACAGATTTCAAGATTAAGAAACAGACTGACAAAAAACCCAGGCTGCTCACTTTTGATTCCTCTGTGGAGTTACTGGTAGTACACAACTGTTGTCTGTATTTTACTAGTTTGCAATCCAAATCGAATTCTGCTCCCAGATTTTCTCCTTTGGGAATTGGCTTCTCTTCTCTGCTGGATCCTCTGGAGCGAGAATCATCTGCAAGACCTCACATTTTCCATCACGTCTTAAAAATAAACTCTCTACAGAGAAATCATGGTACCAAATGCGTGGCTCAAACATTTTCATTGACTTCAGACTTAAACTAGAGGCAGATTATTCAACATATGCCTGGTGTCGTTTCCTATACTTTCCTCTGATGTTTTGAAGCTGGGCCTATCAGAGATGAGATACTGGACGGATGACAGATCTGTACAAGCATGGCAACTTGTCTTCCTTAAGTACCTTGTTGAATCCAGACTCTTACATTTGCAAGACAACTGATAAGGTAGACACATAAGCACCTGCTATCTCTGGAAGAAGAGAGACATGGACCACTTAGAGCGAGTAGCAGGCAGAAGTGTGGAACCTAATAGCCATAAGAAGATTATGCTTGTAAAAGATCCTGACATCTCTGTTACACTGAACCCACTTTTCCTCTCTGTAGCTGACACTGTAAAACATTTGATCTGCTCAGTCACTAATGGCTGCTGAGCTAAAAAAAGGAACACGGGGCTGGTCTGCCATTTCCTAAAATACTACTATAGCCCATCTGCATCTTTGTTATCACAAGGCCTGAGTGTTTCCAAGAAAAGAACAATACATTTGTCAGAAATCCTGTTCAGATAATCCTTCAGCCTGTCGGTAGGTATTTTTGCCCTGTGGTAGTCTACAGATCCCTGGAAACATGTGATGAAGACAGGACCGTTCCTCCTCTGCACTCCACTTGCTTTAATGCTTAATGCTGTTTTTATCAAATCTAATGTTAAATAATTTCATGTCAGTTCTTGCTATATATTAACCTGACTTTCCACTATTAAGTCATAGTGATGAAACTGCTTGCATCAGCATCCTTTCTCCATTAAAATTCTTTGTTAACGAAGCATGCACATTGCTGGTGAAGTCTTAGGGAAGAAAAGAAATGTGTTTATTCTCCTTTTTGGTTGTTAACAGAAACCTATGAGACTGGATCTTGAAATACAGTTTAAATATCTGCAAAGCATCTGAGGTTACAAACAGAATTGAAAGGAGGACTGATTTTTGATGAACCTGGGACATATATCACTGGCTAATTACAAGTAATAGGGCTCCCGCTAAACTAAGAAAACTCTCACTGTAGCTTGCCCAGCTGCTGCAAAGGACTGCAGTGTTACAATGCAATGCCTCTTCTGGGCTGCAATATCTCATCTGACAGCACAATTTCGGTGGGAGAGGATCTCCCCAGCATGCTGACAGGGGTGCTCACATTGCAAAAGAGTAGGACCCTTACAGGCATTTGTAAATGCTTTCACCAGAAGATGAAAGCAGAAAAGAAATCTTGTTGTGAGACACCTCTGAGATGTAGACAGATGAGGTATTCAGAGCTCAGTACAACTTCATATGGGATGAAGAATAAAAACAGAAGTCACCTCATTTATTCTTAAGCAAAAATGTCTCTCCCTCATTGCAACATCTGTTGTTATTACTGCTACATTTAGGAACCCCAGAAATTAACTATGCACACGTTCAGCAAACATTGCCCTGACACTCTAAGGGTAACACAGGATAACACATGGATACAGTGAGAGGATCATGAGCATACACTGACATAGTATTCACCAGTACAACAGTGAGAGCCTCTGTAGCCCCCGCCTATGACATGTGCTGTAGATCAGGAGCTTTGCGGGGTGGTGACGGGCTGTCAACCCCCTCTATAGAATAACCAACACAGCTGAAAACATAGCAGGAAGAGGATGAGGGTCTGATGAAGGCACTGCTCCCTTCCTCTTGGGTCTAACTGGTTAGCACTCACCACTAGGAGTCATGGAGATCCACCTAAGTACCCTACCAACCTCTCCTGAAAAAAGGGCAAGAGAGTGGAGGTCTTGGGGGCAATTATGGTGCCTTTCGTCTTTACATGGAGGAGCAGGAGGGAATTTCCATTCAAGGCTGCCAGGTGGCTTTCTGCTGGCCCATCAGAGGGATTAGGCCAACTGACTTCACCAGCAGGACTCCAGGAGAGGTATCAACACCCTCAGGTGCTTTTTGTGTAATTTCTGCAGATTTAACCTGTCAAGGAAAATAATTATTTAGAATGGAGATTGGCAGTGGTTGAAACCTTCACTGGAGTTGCTTTGTGAAGATGAATAACAAACGGCTCTTGTCACAAGCTTGAATAAACTTATCTTCTACATAAACTGTTTACACATGCACACACACGACCAGTAAGCAAGTCCAGCTCTCTTCCTGTGAAGAGAACCCCATATGGTAATAAGTGAAACATCAAGAAAATGAAAACCACTTGCTTTGTTGTTCCCCAGAGCACATTATGTCATTTAGGAAGCCTCCTCCCTTTATTGTATATGCGTGTGTGTTTTCTTACTCTGTGTTTATTCATTTGCTTATTTGTCTGGAAATATTTTATCTAAGTGCCAGTTGTTTGAGAGGGTATCACAGCCTATCATTTCTAGCACTACCTAGTTGCTGAAAAGCATGTAATATCACTTAGAACAAGTCTAACAGATGCCAGAGACTCTCATCAAAACTATGCCTGGCATTTGGCTAGGGTTCCAGCAGTCACGTTAGCATCTTATCGCTCTGGATGCAAAGCTGGAACATTCTGAGCGCAACCTAGCTAGGACTTCTTCTGAGGTGGTGCTGCGGTTGTGTTCACATTAGAGGACAGTTAATACTCCCTTACTGGTAGTTTGCTTTTCATCTCAAAATCACTCTTCAATTCTCAGAATATCTTGCTATTTTGAAGTTACTGGGTTTTCTGTCTATATTATTAAAGTGAACGGTCTTCTCTGTCCATGGACAATGCACCCTTCTGACAACCTGATGGGATCAGGTTATCTCTGCAACACAGGCCCTGCAATGGAATATATGCTTCATTTTCAAAGAGTCTGGAGAAGCAAGGGTTCAACTTTTATGCTTGCAACTATCATTCAACTTTTGTCACTGCTTCTTAACACACTGAATACCACTTTTCACTGCTTCTCCCACAAGGGACTTCATCTTTCACAGTAATATTTAATAACCAAGGAATCCTCTCTATCTCAGACCACCTTCCACTTTAAGTGCTGAATTCACAGCATAGGTCAGGGATGCTGCCCTGGCCAAAAGGGCCCCAAAGGAACTCCAGTTTCTTGTATGCTCTCTGCACAGTAGGGCTGAATTTATGATGGTGTCAAACATAGAAAGCCTGTGACTTTTTTTTCTGCTGTTGCTGTCTGCCCTGCCAGCTCAGATCAGTTCTGTATAGGCAGCTGTCCGAGTGTAACTGCTAAATTGATAGGTAAAAGTAAAGCCAGAAACAGGAAAGCCAGTATAAATCTCCTACTTTCACTAGAAGAGGCTCCACACAGGAAACATCTGTACAAGAAAATTCTGAGAGGAACTGATGAGTCTCAGGCACTGAATATGAAACTCAATTTACACCCGTGTCATACTCTGCAGTGACAGAGATGTGTCTCAAGTATTATAGTCAGAGCAGCACAGTGCTGCCAGCTCTCCTTGTAACTCTCCCTACAGTGCTGAGTGTGCTTGATCAAATCCCAATAGCAGAAGGATTGCCAGTGGCTAAAGCTGTGAGAAACTAGGGTTAAACTAGCTGTGCTGTCATAGTTTTCTTTGGGAAGCTAAGAACCCCTTTATGCCCCAGTTTCCCATCCATATAATGGGAATAACTCCCCTTCTCACAGGAAAATAATGAGAAGAAATATAGTACAGATTAAGATATAGTGCTGAAGGGGGCCGTATGAGCACTATGGACAGATACGTTCGGGCCAGACTACCAAACTGCTTCCTCATGTTGAGATGTTACCCATGTCAGAAATGTTAACGAAAACAGCAGAATGACTCATCTGACTCACATCTCTCCAATGAGAATAAATGGCTGGAGCTGCCTCACCAGGCCCTTGGAGCCAGAGAAGTTTATTCTTAAAGGAGACACAGGGCACTCAAGCAATGCTCTTTTTAGCTTTTTTAGCTTCCTAAGAAAGTGATCACACTCTGCAAAAACATCTGACTGTCTGTCTGTTTCTCTTGAATCTGACAGCCAATTTTAACCAAATTCTCCAAATAGCACAGACATCAGTAACACTATATGCCCTTATTTGCATGAAAATAAGCAGGAAGGAGAAAGACTTTATGAGGAAAGGCTTAGCTCATCCCCTTCTTAGATACCACAGACTCCAATAAGGAGAAATCCCACAGGACCCTTAAACTTCATTAGGGCTGTTATTCACAGACGGGCCACAGATTTCTTGGAAAGAAAGGGAAGAGAAAGAGGGAGGCAGGTGGGACAGTGTACACCAATAATTAAAGAAGAAACTAAAATTAGGCTTCTGCTCAATGACATGATTTTAAAAAGCTCTGATTGTCTGTGGGTATCAATTGCTAGTCCTTTACTGTTTTCTGTGGGAATTACTCACCATTCAGCAATGATTACTATCAGTGTAAATGCCTAAATACATAGGAATTGCCTTAAATTCATAGTCCTATTGGTGAAAAACCAACCAACCAACCAACACCCCTGTCACACTGCTTTTTTTTCAAGACAATATCCTTTCTTCTTGAGGGGGATGTATCCAAAATTGCCTCAGGGATTTAAACTCTCAATACCTCCTACATATCACTGGAAGTTCCACTTCCCAATTTATTTGTCATCTAAAATATAATCTACATAGAAGCTTGATACACATGCACAATTCTCATTTAACATTAGCATGAAATCAGATGCCTCTGTGGGAAGAAAGAGATTTGCAATGACACAAATACATATGCAAGGTTTGATGTGGCAAAATGGTTTAAAAAAAACCTATCTGTGGATCTACTGCATCTACTGACTGTAGTTGAATGAGTGGATTGACCACTGCTCCTGGGGTAAGGTCTTCAGCCTCTGCGGTACTGGGGAGGAAGGAAGGAGGCACCCAGCAAAACTGTGTGTGTGCCCAAGATGAAGGCACCACAAGGTGCTTCAGATCTGAATCTGCCTGGATGGAAGAAGTAGAGGAAAAGCCATCCAATGACTAGACCAAACCACCGCCACTATTACCCTGATACTAAACAGCCTTGATTCTTAGCACTGCTGATTTCAGACATCAGCCTGATCTCTCTGAAGTTCATGCAGTGACGTCTGGATCTTCTTCATGCTGAAATTTGATGCCTCCGTGGGTGCTGCGAGTAATTCCTTGAGCAATGATTCAAAATGCCGCAAATGCAGGCAATGTTACAATCTAAACCCACTACAGCATCAGAGGTTTACTGATCTCCTTGCACAGAGAACCATGTGAGTATATTTCAGTTAGGAATGTTTTCTTTTGCCTTCAGAAATCAGGAGGAGACAATACCACAAAAGTATTTGAGATCCATGTGAACCTTGTTTAGCCAGTGTGGATTGGGATTTACATTCCAAGGGTATAACGAACACAGAAACGCAAAGATGTGGGCACACAATGCTATTAAGCTCTTGAAGATTATCCCAGTCTCACTGAATAACTTAGCCTTTTCTTAATGATGTTGGCTGTATATGAACTATAGCCTTTAGCAAAGCTCAATGCTAACAGGAACCAGCAATATCACAGAGGCTGACTGGCAGCCCAACGTAGTCCCTTGTGTTAGAGCTCTGGACGGACTGTATCATTTTTCCTCAATGGAAGGGGAAAGTGTTTATCTGGGAAGCGTTTTACATCAAGGACAATAAGGAACTATTTAGCTTTCCTCAAATAGGCTAGCATGCAACTTCCGAGCAGTCTCCAAGGAAAACTCTGCAACACTGGCCATGCCTTTCCAGCAGGGATTTCATGTAAAGTTGTTAATGCCCCACACCCTTCATCCTGATTTATTCCTGCTTCATCTTTGTTTCAAAGTGCTGCACTCATTTCAAACACAACATGGGGCTCATCTCTCTGAATATGCACTTTGATCGCTGGGGACTTCAGATTCATATCGGCTGTTCAAACATAAACAGGGATGTGCTGTCTCGGCAGAGGTATTTCTGTGACTAGCTTTATTTTTGCAAGAGCAATTTGGAAATGCGAAGCTGGGGTCAAATGACCAAATTCAAATCTAGTGGCCAGACAGGGCACTGGATATCGAAACTCAATTGCTGTAGATCAGCAGGAAAATCTTAGTATCCTTGACTTGACACATTCCCGGGGAGTGCATGGAGAGAGGATTCAGTGTTATCTTGCTATAGACAAGAGCACCAAATTAGGTCCTAATTCTTCCACAAACTGCCACCAGTGGAGAGTGACACACACATAGATTTCAGCTGGTGTGAAAGCAGCTCTGCAGAGAAGGACCTGGGTGTCCCGGAGGATGACAAGTTGACCATGAGCCAGCAGTGTGCCCTTGTGGCCACAAGAAGGCCAATGGGATCCTGGGGCGCATTAGGCAGAGTGTTGCCAGCAGGTCGAGGGAGGTGATCCTGCCCCTCTACTCAGCCCTGGGGAGGCCTCCCCTGGAGTACTGTGTCCAGTTCTGGGCTCCCCAGTACAAGAGAGACATGGCCCTACTGGAGAGAGTCCAGCGGAGGGCTACCAAGATGATGAGGGGACTGGAGCATCTCTCCTATGAAGAAAGACTATGAGAGCTGGGCCTGTTCAGCCTGGAGAAGAGAAGACTGGGAGGCGATCTGATCAATGTGTACAAGTATCTGAAGGGGGGGTGTCGAGAGGATGAGGCCAGTCTCTTCTCCGTGGTGCCCAGTGACAGGACAAGAGGCAATGGGCAGAAACTGAACCACAGGAAGTTCCATCTGAACATGAGGAAGAACTTCTTCACTGTGAGGGTGACAGAGCATTGGAACAGGTTGCCCAGAGAGGTAGTGGAGCCTCCTTCCCTGGAGATATTCAAAACCCGTCTGGATGTGATCCTGGGCAATCTGCTCTAGAGGACCCTGCTTGAGCAGGGAGGTTGGACTAGATGATCTCCAGAGGTCCCTTCCAACCTCAACCATTCTGTGTGATTCTGTGTGTGAATTCCCATACTGCAGAAGAGTGGGGTAATATCCAAATACTAGCCACTACATCAACATCCATCTCCTGTGGGACTAACTGTTTTCTCTCTAAAGTCAATGGGAGTTATGACTGTGCTGGGTGTAAATTTAGGATAATTCTCAGTGCTAATGAAAAATCCTGCTCTAGAGAGAGGCTACAGATGAGGCAGGCAGCCAGCCTGCCAGGTCCACAGCAGTGTTGATGGGGTAAATCATCCTGTTGTTTCCACAAACTGGAGTCTCAGGCGTCTGTCACAGTGGCAAAGATCTAATTTACACAAGCACAAAACTACGGCCCACGGGACTACTGATGTGAACATGAGATCAAGGCCAGGGCCCAAGTGGATAATTCAGTTTCTCTCAGATATCCCCCATGCCTCAACCTTTCTCTGTAAATTTGCATTTGTCAATTCTAAAATTAGATTACTGCAGCAAGGCATTTTTAGTCAGAAAATCGTCTTCATCCTGGACAACCTTCTATCATATCAATTGACAGCTACTATGTTCACATCTATATACAGCATTTGATCCTTTTTCCCTCCTCCATCCAGTTTCTATTTACAGGTCCATTTTTCATTCTCCCTGGAATGTAGAGCATTTGGGGAGTGTAGGTGGAAAGCCAAAGTCTTTCAACACCCATTAATAGAAATTTGTTTTAATAATTAGGTTTGTGGGAAGAAAAAAAAAAACAAAAGAGCTGATTCCGTGCTCTGAAAGCATGAATCACTGCCATGCACATGAGAAGACATGCCCTCGGAGACACTAGAGGCTACTTCAGATAGAATAAGTGACTGAGTTGCTTTTTTGGGAAGTCCTGACTCATCAAACATAGCAGTTTAATCCCCAGGAAATAGGAAGCATATTGGCATGATATTCACTTGAATGGAACATGAGCTCCAGAGAAGGGTGAACCTCCAAATGTTCTGGAGATCAGCTTAGCTTGTGGAAGGATTTTAAAACTTGAAAGCTTCTCTGAAGTATCTGAACTGGAGCTGGCAAAGTATTCCCAGCAGATGATCTAGTGGATGAATTAAACTCTTTACATACTTTACAGATTATATGGGAATTTACTTTGACTACTAATAAAAATGATTCAGTGATTATGACATGAAAATGTATTCTGGCTTCTAAGTTATTTATTGTGACAACTGCTTCAAGTATGAACCATTCTTAATTTCCTAGTCCTGTCACAAGAACTTAACTTTTTAGAGTACTTATTCCTACTCTTAGCATTCACTAGGAAGAACAGTTGAGATGAATAATTAACCATATACATACTTGATAATCTGACCCTTAACCATGGTTCTCCCAAAGAGACACAGATGCAGTCATTTCAGACCCAAAACTGGATCACGGCAAAAGGTCACTCGAATGCCCTTCATCCACTGCACTGTGAAGCCACCTGGCTTGGCTGAGATACCACATGTTGTTAAAAGTGAGACTTTAAGTGAGACTTTATTTTGCACTGCAGTGGACAAGAAATGGCACAAGATTTCTGTAAGGGTGACCCTCTACTTGTGGGGCTATTCAGAAAGGTTTCAAATAGCAAATTTCACAAATTGCTACAACTAAATCCACAAGGGCTCATTTGGCTATGCCACCAGTTGCACAATGTTATTTTGGAGAGCTTCTAACCCCATCTGGAATGTGAAGCATACCCCTATAAACACCCGATCACTCATGAAAGATGGAAAACACATTTGTCACTGTATTCCTATGCTGAAAATTGTATCCTAAACTTTCTTTTTTTAAGAACTCTTCTTGAAGGAATTTTGAATGAACGTGTCCAAAGGAAAAGAACTCACTGACTCTCTTTCTTCCTGTTCCTTTCTTAAGAATTCATATATTAGTTAAAGAGCTCCCTGCATGCAGAATTGCTTGCAATTACACTCATGTTGAATTATATAGTCCTACTGATTGCAATACAACTCACAGACCTTCTGGCTGAAGGTAAAGAAGTCAGCTCTGGAAGCGGAAAAGCTATCAGGCCTAACGTGTGAGGTCTCTTTGCCTGACAACATGAGTGAAGGTAAGGAAAGTCGCCACTGCACAGACAAAGTGACAGCAAACAGACTGCAAACTTCCTTAGATAAACGACAGTCTTTCAAACCGCACGATACCACTTGATACCTTTGTGCCCCTTGAGCTGTTACAAAGTGCAGCTGTACTTCAGCCCAGATTGATATCACTTGGGAAGGGGGCCATCAATCCACAGGACAAGTGCAGGCTGAATACACAAACAGAAAATTCACATAATCTCACTGTTTCAATATAATGCTGGAGAGAAGATGGGATAATTTTTCCACAGGGTTAAATGAGTCTAACAGCATAATCTAACTTGAATCCAGGGCCAAAGTCCTTCAAATAAGAGAGGAATTCATCTCATGAAATCATTAGTCATCTAAAACTAGCCAGCTGTCTATTGCAAGAGAGCTGGGCAGGCTTTTCCCATAACTTGGGTGTCTAAGAAACCCATGAACCCTCCTCTGTAAAAGCCACTCATTTTCCATTGCATACACCCAACTATGTGAACACACTCTCAGTTTCCAACTGATTCTCTCACGGCTCCTCACAACCAAGACAAGGGATTAAATCCATGATTCTACTGTTCAGTTCCTTTTCAACAACAATCTCATGACGATCTTGCTTTAGAAGATACTGGCACTGATGGAAACCTTCCTGTTGACTTCAGTACAGTTTGGCATAAGTTTATTTCTAGTAACAGGGGACCAGAATTTTAGCCTTATTAGTATAAGGCCTAATATGACCTTAAGGTGAGAAGATATGAATTAGAGATGCCTGGAAGCAGCAACAAGATGAAAAATCAACTTCCCCTGTGGAAACTGTGGCTATGAAATAATCAAAATAGCAATTAGCTCTGATCTTTTGAAGTTTCCAATGCTCTATAAATTGACTATTAGCAGTTTACAAAGTATGAGATCCAGATCTCCTACAACTGATGAACTGCTAAAATCTTAGAAAACTTAGGGCTGTCCTCAGGACAGTTCAATGAGCAAACTGCCCTTGAGCAAAAAGAACCAAGTCCAGGATCCCCAGTGGCCCCCTGTGAAAGTTCCCAAGGAACAGAATCATATGAAATATGCAACAAAAGATAAAATCTGATTATAGAGAAAAGTGAATCTCCCCTTGGAAAAACCATTCAAATAAAATTCCTGAGAAGTTCTCTTCTGCATTCTTTCATCAACACCATGAATCATCCTGGTCTTTCATGGAACTTCTTGTAGCAAGTTGCTAAATTCTACTCTTTCAGAATAACTTTGCTTCTCTACTATGTCTTGGAGCTTTTCTTTGTTTTCTTTCCCCCTAACAGTTACTTTGATCAGCTCAGACACTATGCTTTGTGGCTGAAAAATAATTACAGATACAAAGGCAACTCAATCACAAAGGAGGATATTTTCAAGGCACATGGGAATCCCTTGAAAACGTAATGTGCATATTTTCAAGACTAAATATTTTAAGCATTAAGTAATTATATTCTCCAGTGTTAGATGAGGCAGTAAATTTGCCAATGCATGCAGATGAACCCTATTTAATCCCTATACGCCTTTACTGCAAATTATACTGTCAGAGAAAACCCCTAAATTATGGGTTTGCTTCTCTTCTGAGGGCAAGGGAGATAGTGAAGGAAGCATGATTTCAGGCTCATATCAAATAAAAGATCTACAGGTTTAAAATAGGATTAGGAAGAACTGCAGCATCCCAACAGGAAAATTATTTCACCCACAGAAAAAATTGCATGCATTTTTTCCCTGTCTCAGAAGAGATGTGATCCAGGAAAGGCTAACATCTCACCAGCTCTTCTTTTGTCTCAATTATCTCAGTTGTTCTCAACGAAAGAGTCACATCTCATAATCTTTTTACGTTTCTCTTTTCTAAATAAAGTTTACAAATTCCCCTGCAATTCTAACTCTCCTCCAAGCAAGTCCCAAACATTAACAGCTAAGTAGTCCAGGAAGTATGAGAGTAGAGTAGTTGTGCCAGGCTGGCACCAGAAAGCCCAGTCGTTTGGGCACCCCAAAGAACACAGCAGCTGCTTGGTGACTCCTGAAGACTTTGATGGCATCCACACATTTCTGGGGTGGCATCTGTCAAATTAGCATTTTTACCAACTTTGAACTGAGGGAGAAAATTACATCAAACATTTTTTCCAACCAACTGTGCACACCACCTACTGAAGGTCATGGATGCTGATGGAGAAGAAATGCTCCATCACTCTGTGGACTGGATGTACTTTCATCCTATGGGGAACAAGAAAGCGTTTATGGAGGAGCAAAGAAACCTCCACTAAGAGACAATGCTGATGCAGGAGAGCAAGGGTCACTCCTGTAGGATGCTGCGTGAAAAGGAGAAGGAGCAAACTCTTTGCTTCAGAAAGAAGGATAAAACCAGCAGAGATGTATCGCTTTGACTGGGTCAGTAAGTTCAAACATAAGGAGCAAGAATAATTAATTCCTACAGTAGAGCTCTGAGAGTTTACAATAAACTCTTATATGGACAGAAATAAAAGCCTGCCCTGTATTCTCTCATTCTGCAAGAAATTTGCGCTGAGCATAATATCTGAAAGAGCAGTTTGATAGAAATGAGCACTACCATGTGTTTCTCTGGCCTAAAAAACTGCGTGCAGTACGTCAAGGCTTGGCGCACGGCAGAAGGTCAGAACCGATTCTGAGAACTCAGTAACAATAGAGTCATCGCTGGACACAGGTGCTTCCTGAATTGATCTTGCAATGCGGCTGTTTCCAATTAAGTCTTAAGCAGCTGTGGCCTTTTATCTACACAAATCATCAGAATCCATCTGAGGTGAAACTTTCTCCCATCTCTTCCTCTCTCCCCATCCCAAGCACAGAGCCTTGCTTTCTGAAGAAAGAGAGGGGCAGGGACAGCCAATTGGCAGAAGGAGGGGGAAAATATTACCTTTTTGTCTTAGGGCAAAGCAATGAGATACTGATCCAGCCATTCATTTTCCAGTGCCTTTGTTTGGAGACCACAAAGGCAGCCAGCAAAATAACAAGAAAATCTGAATGCTGCTGAAGGTTTCCAGGCAAACAGATTCAGGACACTTTCCCTCAGGCTACAAAATAAACAAATGAAGCCAACCTGAGGATAAGTTCTCAAGTGTTTATAGCATTGTTCTGTACTCTGAGTATGATAGGATTTATTTTACAGAAAGGCACCAAACTTTAAAGAAGACATTTTCACTAGCATGCTAGTGGATCTTAGAAAAAGCTTCAGATCAGCCCTAGGCCACCAGGCAGATCAACAGGAGTTAGG
Organism: Struthio camelus; assembly: GCF_040807025.1. Taxonomy (NCBI): domain Eukaryota; kingdom Metazoa; phylum Chordata; class Aves; order Struthioniformes; family Struthionidae; genus Struthio; species Struthio camelus. The sequence continues at coordinate 28,966,642 of NC_090949.1, forward strand.
TGATTTTGGAAATTTAGCAGGTGAGAGCTCCCAAATAGCTCCACAGCAGCTATATGTAGTACATATGAATTCTTCCTCGATGGATCTTTGATTCTGGAGCCATTAAAACCTTATGAGTCACCCAACAGTTGGCCAAATTCCTTCTGATGTCCAAGCACCCAGGGCTTCCCAGCCACATATGGGGCACTCTGCTCTCACACTTCCTGAACTGTGAAGCTGGCTGTCCTGCTAAATGACTGGCAGTCATGCCACTGGGTAGCCAGCAAGGTCCAGGAGGTCCCCAGATCAGAGCATGACTGATGGGCTGCCCTGCTTTCCTCCTGCTCAGCTCACCAGACTCTCCAGGTTTCTCGATTCGCTTTCCTAGAAATCTACAAAATTTTCCAAATTTCCTCATTCACTGGCTGTTCCTTGCACTCCAGGATACCTGGCTCTCTGGGCTCTTCAGACTCCTTGCCTGGGTTCCTGCCCAGGTTTCTTAGCTAGCTGCCTGGATGACAAAGTACCCGGTCTGCAAAGAAACCTAGGCAGCCAGAAGACGGTCAGACGGCCTAAACCTCAGGAGACTGGAGAGCTGGAGAGCATCAGTATTTTGGTGCTTCCAGTGAAAGATCTGGAATTTCCACCCTTTCTTTTTAAAAGCTAAAGGCTTCAGCCTTCTCTCCTGATTTAAAATAAATTATCATTGCTTCCTTTCCCTCAAAAAAATAATCTCACTTTTTTGTTGCTGGATGAAAATTCCATGTCTTGGCCACCTCCTCTAGCCTGCCAGGGTCTCACTTTACTTTTCTCTGGCATCTTAAGAAAGGAAGAGCTTGGCTCAAAGCTGTGTTTGTCACTAGATGAGAGAAATCCAAGACTAGGCATTCTTTTTTGTCCATTTAATAAGGAGCCATTTCACAACCTGTGCTTAGCATTTTGGACAAAGCCAGCAGTCTTCTGGTTTCACCCAGGCAGTATAACTGACAGTATAAACAATTCTTCTTTGTCCTGTTTAACTCTTCTCAAATCTTTTCTGGTACAAAGGAACGGTACTGGTAGGGCTTTTTTGTTGTTTGGTTTTTGTTTTTTCTAAAAAGGTATTCTCTTGTCCTTTCTGAAATGGAAATGGCTGGCAGAGCCTAAGTGAAATGACACCAGGCTACCCTACGTATTTATGAAAATCCTGATACCACTGCTTCATAATTACTGACTAATAAATTTCAGACTACTAGTCATTTTAATCATAATAATAATCATGCTATTTCAGGAACAGAGATATTAAAGAAAAATAGCGTTTGCTCTTTTGCCAAGGCATCATTGCTAGTGGGTAGGATGCAGCATGAGTGTTTTGCTGAGGTTACATCCATCATTTCAAATGACGGAGCTTCTGACTTAACCTGGGAAAGATTGTCCTGCAACTTGGTGTCCAGAAATCATTGGTATTCAGCGAAAACCACCCTTAGTTTCACTATGTTATACCTCCAAGAGTTCCTACGTGCCACCTCAGGTTGTTCCTCCTGGCCCTTCTGAGCACATTCCATGCACAATAATCCTTTTCAGAATTCCCTTGGCCAAAACACAAGCATGCAGCTGCTTCAGTTTTTCCCAATCCTTGCACTTTCTCCATGTGTTGTCCACCCCCACTACTCTCTAAATTAGAGTCCAGCTGATCTTCCCTGAACACTGTCCAATTTTTCATTGTCAGTGCCAGAATGGAACGCAGTGAGCTTGACTCCCTTATACAACTTATCTGGAAGTAAATCAGAAATGTCTCTTTTCGGTTTAAGCAGAAGAGAGAAAGACCAGTTTTATCATGTATAGCTCCACAGGTATCAAGACAAAAACTATCTCTGTGATTCATAAGAATTTCTTCTTGGAAGTAGCTAGTAGCTCAAAATCCATTCTGAGTTTCTACTTTTTTATTCTAGGTATACACATTTAGTATACCCACTACCTCTAATGGGTTCTTTTTGGTGGCCCTTCTGTCTGCTTTCAGATGTTTTTATTTCATCTTTTAAAAAGGAAAGAGGAGGGCAAAAGAAGAAGTGTAGACCAAAAGGGAAGGCTCCTTAAACTGTTCTAATAACAACAACATAACCCCAGCATCACTCAACAACTAACCAGCCACCCTTTTGGAATATGCTGCCAATCTTCGTCCAAACTGTGCTTGATTAGACTGAATAAACGTGCCCTTTGCAGCTTGCCCAGAAATCATAAAATACAGGTTATTCCAAAATAAGAGAGAAATCATGGCTTTCAGCAGCTTCCTCTTTTCTAAGGGGAGCCGAGACCAAGCACTTCTGATGTCTACAGCCCTAGCAGTAGGACAATGAAAATACGATCTCTGAAGTGCCCGTCTGAGGGTCTCTTTTTTTTAAAGGTAGCAAGCTCTTTCCTGGGCATGCATTTAAATTATCTGTACTTAAACTTTCTAAAACCTTCTACTGTTTCTATGCCTTGATTAATGCTGTTTAGTGGCAATTTTGAATTTCTTCAGAATGTTATTTATTTTTCTTTCTATATTCTTGAAGATACTGATTGATACGTCATCTAAGACTGACTGATCTGTCCGGATCATCAGGCCATAGGAACACTTGCAAGGTTCATCAGCAAAGCAGCGAATCTTTATGGGAAACAACTACATGCCTTCTCTCAACTTGATCCAATATTAATGCACATTATGCTTACTATTCAGGACAGGTCCTACTGGAGTTAGGGTACTAGTCCAGACTAAGGGGTCAACCTGCCATACACAGTGATCTGGATCTGGGTACATAAGGTACCATCTGTAGGATAATTTGACAGATGACATATGCATTGTTCTAGGCAGCAATCCAAGCTCATTTGCCTTCAAGTACATCTTCCCTAGGGACAGACGATTTTAGGAATGACTGCATGAACAAGTGACACCATTGCAAGGGTGGGGGTGTAGATATAGAGAGGTGCCCCGCATTGCAAGTAGGTCAACATGAACGGGTAGCATCATTTCAGGTTTGCTGTTTCAGGTTACCACAGTCTATGATGATCTGTATAGACATAACCCAAGACCATTCACAACAAAGGCTATTTTTGGCCATCTCTCACAATACTGTAAATTTTTCACTTCTCAAGGACTTGAATGGCCAATAAATTAATAGTTTCACAAATTCCAGTTGAAACTTTTCACAGTAAGATGATACTTTTGACTAAATGAAAACTGCTGTGGAAAGCGTCTGTCTCCCTGAAAGGAAAGTTTGTCAGAAATCTAAGAAATGTACACCTCAGCTGTTTTGGTATTGTGTTCTGCTTTTTTCTACTGTGTTGCATTTTCAGCCACATGGGTACAAAGGCATTTTTTGTTAACATTAGCCAACATTTTCCAGCTCCAGCAAGTTACAGTGCTTGCTGCTCTTCCCTGTGCCATGCTGACTTCTCTCCCTCTGCCACAGGGATTTCTTTAACCTCATCTGGATATATGCTCTTCCTTGCTTCTGATGATAGTTTTTTCTTCCTCTTTCCCCCATTGTTATTTAAGATTGCACTTTTATTGCTCAACACACTCCAAGAAGCATTTAGGATAAAGTCTCTGTCAAAGATACTTATGTACAATTGAGCCCTATCATATTCTATATGAATCACTGAGGGCGTTTCACAAATAAGGTTAAATCAGCCAGATTTTCAAACTATATTAAACATAGCTCTTCCAGACATGGTCTACTAGTCCTGCAATTAATCCTCCATATTAAAACTCACCTCACATTCGGATCACGTCATATCTGCCCCACCAGGGACAGAAGCATTAAAACTCACCTCACATTCGTATCACGTCATATCTGCCCCACCAGGGACAGAAGCATGCTGCTGACACGCATGCCTAATGAGGATAGCAATCCTATGATGGAGCAATCTCAGCCAATTTTTATCTGCAGAATGCAGGGGAAAGGTTAACTTTGCACAAGCTAGATGGTCTCTCACCTATCCCTTTCTGTTTTATTTTCTACAATATTTTTAAACCTCAGGCAGACAGAGACCTCACCAAAATGGCCAAGAAAGGGAGAAGTCTTGGGGAAGGAGGAAGTCTGTTTTGTCACTTAGGACAATGTTGTGCCATATTTTAGTTAATGCTAAAGAAGATTGCCCAGGTCCTGGTAGTCAATCCTCTTGCCTGCTTTGCTTAATCAAATGGGTGGAGATGCTCAGGGAATATCCTATAGCTTTTTAGCTACCCAGCACATTTTCCAGAATATAAGATGCATCTGGTACCTACAATCTGGTCTTTCAGGTAAAACTAAAATCCTACTTGAGAAAGAGCAGCCTGGCATGGAGAAGCGTGAAGAACGAGGCTGGTGGCACTCTATTACCCTGTAACGCAGAGACAACTATAAACCTCCACAGAGAGGAAACAACCAAACAGCCATGAGAGAGGAAATGACTAGAACAAGATGTTCTTCGAAGACAGAAAGAGACTGTGGTGCTTCTGATCCGATACAGTTAAGCAGCTGTGACACGGATAATGTCCACACGTGCAGAAACGGCCAGTGAAGATCCATGTGTTTCCAAACACACTCTACAGATGCTTTACAGTGCACTTTTTATCTGGAACTTGGATGGGAAAGTGAGGTACCTCACGGCCTCTCCCTCCTCCTCTACTAATACAACATCTTGCTTAGTCACAGAAAGATGAAGAGAAAAAAGAAAAGGAGATAAGAAGTGGCTTAATAATATGTGGGGAGCTGCTTACTTTCCAATTGGTTGTCCAGGAGGGGTGTGCTCCACTTCAAATCCTGCTTGTCTCAGTACATCAATCACAGTGTTGTTACCCAGGAAGTGACCTAAAATACAGGTAGAAAATAGCGCTGTCAATCAAACTGCTCCTCTCACTCATTTGATTTCCTCCTTTTGGAACAACAGGCTTGGGAGACAAGGTTACCAGATCCTAGACTATCTCAAAAAGCAGGAAAGTCACATCATGCAGTTTGTTGAAGTTCAGATTCAACTACTCACAGCTTTGCCCACTGCAGCCTTTGGCAGTGGGCAAGAAAGTACCAGCACACAGCCTAATATGGGCTCCTTTCATCCCATATTTCCCTCCCTCCCATCATGTGGTCAAGGGACTGGATAGATAAAAGAAAGCCTAGATGGGTTTTTTTTTTTTTTAATAGCACTTGATTGTACAGGATTCTTCAAATTGCTAGGCTAGTCTTCCACCGCAGCAAATGAGCTTCTTACATGGATATTGGAATGACCCTGCAGCAGGGAAAAGATTACTAGGGCTTTGACTCATATATTGGAACAACTTACAGCCCCAGATGTCCACCCTGCCCATCATCATTCACAGACATCTGCTTATGAAGTAGCTCTGAAGCGGCTTTATGTGCACCTCAGTGCTTATCTACCTAAAACATCAGCTTACAAACGGCAGTGGTTCAGCAACTGCTTCATCAACCACTCAGCCACCTGCACAGCAAGGTCAGGAGGAGCTGGGATGGTAACCTTATCTCTTCCCAAATGTGAAGATTTAGTCCTGTAAATCAGGGCACTTTGCTAGAAGTGTAAAGGTCGCATTCCTATTCACAGAAGTAACAAAGAGCCCAATAAGTATTGTAGCATGTATGGGCCTTGAACGAGTTTACTTAAGGGAATCCTATACACTTGAGGTCTGAAGCAAATCCTGCTGGAGTCAATGAGAATCCTCAAGGGGCTTTGGATACAGACTCAATAAAGCAGTGTAATCCCTCCAAAGCTTTTAACTTATTGTCCGAGTCGCACATTGTTTTCAGGGTAAGTTAGAGACATAAAGTAAGAACACAGGAACTCCAATACTAGGTCAGATCAAGGGTCCACACGGCCCAGTAACCTGCCTCCAAGTGTGGCGCACAGTGAATGCTAAATGTATATAAACACATATATGAACGAAACTGGGAAAGGACAAAATGATCCCCCCCCACTACGTCCTCTTAGCCTCTAGCTCCGAACAGCTGGATGACCCCCATTTACATCCAGGTCATCATGTCTAACTGTCAGCTCTGAGTAGATCAGTTCACCGTGAATGTGCTTAATTCTCTGCCTCCATGTACTTTTTGCCTCTGTAGCATCTTATAGCAGAGAGTTTCACTGCACGCCATGTGTAAAAATATGTTCCTTTAATTTGCTTCAAACCTGCTGCTTGGAGAATGTATGCCTGAGAGAAGTGCAGTGAAAGTGCTTGCAAGAGATGCCCGTAACTGCCTGGCTTCACAGCAGAACCAAATGCCACACAATAGCAGTACCAAGTGCTTTTTGTAGAAAAAAACAAGGCCAGCAGGACATGACTGAGCCTCTCTCTATTCACACCATTACATAAGGAAGCCGGTGTTACTATGAGCAGAATCAACTCTGTGACACTTCACCCATACTGCACAAAGACAGTTTGAGGGTAATTCAGTCTCCGGTTTTCCCTAAGCCTGGGTCTTTTTGCTTACATTGCCAACAAGGGCGCTAATTCATATCAGTTGTGAGAATGATGTAGTTGTATGGCTTTTACTGTAACTTGCAAGCACTAGTAAGAGCTTTTAGCCAAAAGACATTTCTTTAAATGATTAAACGTACATTTGCAAGGCCCTAACGTTTTCCAGGATTCCTCTACTTCCTTTTAAGAAAAATCAAAATTTGATTTTCCCCTGACTAACTTGCTTATAACAAAAGCCAAAGGAGCAGAGAGCAGTCCCAAAAATGTGTTACACACACTCAGAGATTCAAGCAACGAGACATTTGTGAGTGATTAACTGGATTTGATCATATCCTGGTTTTTAATGTAGTGGCCAAGGCAAATAAAGGCCCTGATTCTGTCATTGGCAAAGTGACATCGTGGAGTCAAGGTCAAAGGTGTCAAGGTCAAAGGTGTTTCTGTGTCAATATTTCAATGGTCTAGGCTCTCTTAACTGGAGTCTTAAACGCCAAGAGATTTCTTAATGGAAATAATTGTCCTGAATCCAGCAAGTCTTTGACATCATGACAGTAAAAAAGAATCCAATTTTAAGTGCTTTAAACCCAGAAAAAAGTAACCAAGCAACAGCTCTGAATTCTCATCCACAAAATGAACAGACTGTCAGCAATGTCAGCATCTCAGCAGAGCCCTGAGAATCCCTCCCAAGTGATGGACGAAGACCAAAAGGTGATATCCTTCTGGCCTTCAAAGCCATTAACTTGTTGGCTTGGTGATCTTCTGCTGTGCATGACTGCAGAGCAAAATATGGACAGTCTAGTGTGTTTTCCATTCCTTTTCTGGATGCACAGAGAACTTTGTTTTCTACCTTACAGTAAACCCAAAACATCAAATCCAAAACATTTCAGAACTGGCATAGGTATATGTTAATGATACTAATATCTATCATGTGGACACCTGCCCAAAAAGAGATTTCTTGATATAGAGTCATTGGTTTCAAATGCACTTCCTTACTGACCTGGAACGGAGAAGAAACCACAAGTGTAAATGTGGCAAGATATGTGTTTTCACACGGTAAGCTATCCTGAGACGTTCAGTCCTCTGTCATACCATTCACTTGTTGTCCAAATATGTGGGACTTTGTGTTGAAATTGAACTGAAATTATGGGGGAAAGAAGGAAGTTCCTGCTGAGGTAAAATCCATCTGGGCAGGACAGAGAACGTTCCGAGGACCTTTTCTGAGACTACAGACTGAATTCCCATATCACAAATCGCCTTACCCTTTACTCCAAGCTCAAAGCTTGTTTCTTTAATTTTGCCTTTCCTAACATGAAGGAATAGCAGAATATCTCTTCCTATTTTTGCAAAGAGCCCCCACAACCCTGAATAAATGAAAATCTTCATTAAAAACACAGTATTAAACACGTGAATTACACGTGAATGTAAAACACAGCTTTTTCATTCTAGGTCCACAATTCAACAGGTATTACAGTGTTTTCAATGCCCCAGTTCAACCAAGAGAAACAAACAAAAAAATCAAACAAAAAGCAAAAAGAAAGAAACGACTTCAAGCTGACCCCAAATAATTCTCTATTCCACATACATAAAACAGCTTGGAGCTTTAAAAACTCAGGAAATTGCATTAGCAGGTCTTTGCAAAGCCTTACCTTCAGACTCAGCATAAAATTTTCCTATTTGCATTATCCCATAGACATCTGGTAAATTGCTGTCCTTCTCACCTTCAGCTTCTCCTGTGGCTATACTCTTTTTGCTCGATTGCAAGACTTTTATACCGACCGACTCTGTCTTTCTAATCGCCTTCTTCTTTCTAATCGCCTTCTCCAGTTTGTTTTTGTATCCATTTTTTATTTTACCTCACAGGAACATTCATGTGGCCAACTCATTATCTCATGGTGAATAATACAAGCAACCTGAAATCATGCTCTAGCTCTGTGATGGCAAACCTGAAAATATGCATGTCAAAACCAGCACGTGATGCTACTATCAACAGCCTCTCCAGCCCCTCCTGCCCAGTGCTGATGTCCTCCCAACACTTGTAGCTGCCCACACAGATGGAGGAGCAGCCAGCAGGAAAGATGGAGCAGAGCAGAGAGTGAAGAACATAAGAGCAGACATATTCGGTCTGACCAAAAGTCCAAATAGCCCAATATAAAGGTGACTGCCTAGGGAAAAATATAAAAACATGGTAAGCATATGTGATACTTCTCGCACGCTCTCACCTCACCACCCATGGCAGAAGAACAAATGAGCTGGATGTGGTACCAACTCATTCTCTGCTCTGTGGCTTTCTCTACCTTAAACATGTCCAGTCCTCTCCCGGGCCCACAGAAGCATGCAGCATTCAGTGCATCTTGTGGCACAGAGCCTCACAGGATCAGAGAGAGATAGCTGGAACAGGAAGGTTTGAGGAGAAAGGTGGCACTTAGGAGGTCCAGTGCAGGTAGGTAGAGTGAAACCTGAAAATGCTTGTGCCATTGCTGTAGTTCCAGGGTTAAAGAATTCCGGGGAGAAATGTCTTGGCCTGCCTTCTGCTGCTAAGGTCATTATAATTATTCTTTCCAGTTTTAAAGACCAATAAAATTTTCCATAAGAAAATTTCTCATATAGCATTACCCTACTTGGTCACATATAACATGAGATAAGCATTCATTCTTTAAATACTGACAACAAGGTAGCAGATAGCATGCAATGCTTTTGATAGCAGATTCCACGTAATGGAAACCAATTTAATAAGTATACTAAAAGACACTTAAGTTTAGTATGGATTAGATCTGTGAAAAACATCAAGTCCTTGCCTCTGGCTGCCCATATGAAAGGATGTGCAAACAAAACCTATAATAATTGTGAGTTTTTTTATAACATCAGTGAGTTTCGTTTACTGTCCTGCACAAAAATCAGTAACTGTGTACATGTAAAAATACATACATAAAAACACACACAAACACACGCACACATACATACATTCATATGCTTCTGCTAATAACTTTCTAAAGTTAGTTTCTAAGCTTCTCTGTCTGGAAATTGTCATTACAAAAGGGAAAAAATTGAAGAAAGTATAGCTATTGAAAAGTTTGTGTATCTAGAGACAGATCTGGTATATTAGAGAGACAGAAGAATGCTCTTGCTTCTGTGTCATTATTCCCTCTTCAGTCTGAACCCAGATAAACTATTACTGCAGTCTTAACCAAATTTACCTTGACAGCAGATGAAAACTGGATCCAAGAGGTCAGAATATTGATTGCCTTGGGAATTCCACGCAAGTATAGAAAGAGAAGAGAAAGCAGACAGAAAGATTTTCTAGATAAGGACTTAATGAGTAAGTCTGTACTTGGGCATGGATATGTGCTCTAAAGTCTCTAACAATTTAAGTTAAAAAAACATGTATTTCCTGCAAGCAAAATATAATACTAACGCATCAGTCCATTACACATTTGCACACAGAAAATTCATGATGACACATGGCAAACTGTACAGCATGAGTGTCCAGTGTACTCTTAAATAGAATGTTGGAATAAAATACCTAGTTAGCAGGTCTCAGTTTGCTACATATTTATATTTTAAATTACCTCTTAGTTACTGAATGCAGCTCAACAGAAAAGGCCTGAATGAAGTCCTTCTGTCCTTAAGGATACGCAGATACTCATGGGATTTGCTTGAGGATAAGACCCAATACTAAACACAGAACTGTTTCCGAGTTTGAATACAAATGCAATGAGCTGGCTGGTGTGGCTCACTGCACTCAGCAGAAATTCTGCATTAAATCTGATGGAGCCAAGACTTTCTTCCTTTAGCTCATGTCTTGTTTTTCTGAGACAGACAATCTATAGACTGGAGACACTGGAGAAAAACATTATACAGCATGGTTGCTAATATTAATCAAACATCGGTTGCTAATATTAATCAAACATCTTCCATCCTTTTTTTCTTTTTTTAATTGGGAATTGTGCTTTGGATACGCAAAGCAGATGCAGGTAATGCATTTCCTTATCTCCTCAAGGTTTCATTTTTCACTGAAAGAAACAAAAATATTATACCACTTTGGTTTTGTTTTCTTACTAAGAGCTGAAAAATACATGGTTTCCTTAAAGTGTGCACACACACACACACACACACACACACACACACATGCCAGACACAAATTGCTGAAGAAATACATTTTTTTCCTTTCTTGGTAAAATATCCTGAGGGAAAAGAAATGCACTTCTCAGCCAACTCTAACAGTCACAACCACGTATTTTCTAAATGACCGTGGAAACTAAAACTCTCCGTTACTATTTTAGACATCTTGGTGACCCTATCAATAGCATATCTAAGCATAAGATTGCATCTGTGAAAAGTTAAATGAACTTGTGTGTTCCTACACACAAAAATACAATCTTGTTTTGATGACAGAAGCAGGAGAAATGTTTCTAAGCAAATGCTGTGTGCTTTATCTGGGTCTAGAGATCTACTACAAATTACTTTGCCTCTTCACTTCACGATTCTTTGTTCCATGGCTTAGAAGGATAAAGGGGTACAAAGGAGCAGGAGATAATTCCCTCACAAAGGACCTCCATTGCCAGAGCCTTTGAAGTTGTGCTAAAAAAGCCTTGCTAGCCCATTAGCTGACACACAGCAGAAACCTGAACTGTTTCCATGCACACTACAAGCAGAGCTATTTTCTGCACAATTAGTCATAAAAAGGGCCAATGTAAACTGTGTCGGGAGGTCTCAATTCTTTACATTCTCCACACAGTGAATCAGACGTTATGTATAACGTTTTGTTGCCATTTAGACCTTGGGCTGCTTTGCAATCAGGAGTCGGCAGCCTCTATTCCTGTTTCTCTCTCTTGACGCTTATTTTCAAGGCTCTTGGCACCACCAGAGTGTTTATGGCAGTTAGACTTCACAAGAATCAAAGTAGGCAAAAATTTAAATGCCAAGAGCTGCATGTTCACAACAGGGGCAAATATTTACTCGTTTCTTTGCTCGTTGCCTCTAAATGTATGCTGTTTCTCTTACTCTGAGACAGGTCTAACCGGACATTTTGGAGGCTGAGTGATGAACACGTCAAGAAGAGGCTGGGGTAAGAAGCTGCAGTAAGAAGTCCAGGCAATAAATGTGATCTGGATTTGCTAATTTCTGCATTATAGCATTCCACTCTTACCCAGTGGTCTCAAGACAACTGCATAGATTTACTGAGGGAGCAAAGTGACATCCCGCACTACTATTTCCTGCTATGGCAGATGTCGCAGACATGTGATGAGGAACCAGTTTTGTAGATAAACCCTCCAAATTTCTCCTTCCATTCCGCTCCCCATCCAATATCACAGCTATCTCTGCATCAAACCATTCTTTACTAATGAATATCATCCTTTAACAACTGGAGTCCCTTTCTCTCTTTTTCTTATGGTGACTCATATTTAGAATGCTACTGCTCCAGAGGATTGTTTCTCTTTCTTCCTAAACCACTTTCTTTCCTAAAATCTCACTCTAGAACTGAGGATTGCTTTGAATCAGTATCTGACAAGAGATAAAAGTTGGATTTGAACAGAGATTCTGCTTTTGCAACTTGGACCTAGAGGTATCTAAAGGTTTTTCCTCCTTCTTGAATATCCTTCTGCAGTGAACTGTGTTCTAAGTGTAAAAAATGACACCAGGTAACAGATTAGATGGGTAGTATGCAATGTGCTGTGATGAGTAAGATGTTAGAATTGAATGAAAATGTTCATGTTAGGTTTTCCTGGAACATAAAGTTCATGTTGGTTGGGATCCAAGGGGGTGGTTCCGGGAAGAGCTTAGGGGACCCCAGTGTTCCCCTTCTCCTTGGGGTTAATATGCAACAGGTTGGCACATACACCATGCCAAGGGAGGGGGAACACAGCGTGTTCATCAGCCTCACAAAATGCATTCAAACTGGCCATCTTGAACACCCCCCAACAGATCACGTCCAACAAAAGTAGGTTCAAATCTAGAGCTGTAGGATGGGATTTCCAAAGAGAAAGTGGCTTAAAAAGGTATAGCAACAGAAAGGAGAGCTCTGGGGCAGCTCCTGGGCAGCAACAGCGCTCAAACAGAATGGATGTTGAAAGACAAGCTCACAAGCGCGTGAAGTGGCACCATGCAGAAACCAAGCAGCCTCAGAAACCAACCTGACCCCCGCTAAGCCTGTTGATACTATACCAAGGGTCTCCGACAGAAAGGAGAGTGCAAAATGGTCAGACTAAATTGGCAACTCTGTGCATCATCTTTTAGAAAAGTAACACGAGCTGTCACCCCAGGTTGCTGGCTTCAGCTATGCTGCAGGACACGGTTCTGCACTTTGAAATCTCAGCATTATGCAAAAAGCTGGGGAGGAGAGCTGGGGGTGCAGGGAACAAGCCTTCCTTCCTTCCTTCCCTATCTTGGCAGGAGTTTCTGAGCCTAAAGCATGCCTTAAAAAGCACTTCTGTACAAACTATGTGCAATGGTCTTGTAAAGCAGGCTTTCATCATAATCTCCTTACATCATGCCACCCCTTCTCCAAGGCAGATGGAGAAATCATTTTCCCTCTCTGGTTTGATGTTGTTATTCTCTGCAGTTGTGAGGAACTGACTCATAGCTGCTTTCGGACATAGTCACGGGAAGCAAAGCAATAAAACATAAAAGGCCAAAATGTGCAGCACTTTGAATGTCCAGCAATCCCTCCATGGCTCTCTCCTTCATTCTTTACTTGCATGTAATCCCCTCTCTAACCCTGTCACTGTGAGTAGTTACAGAATATCTCTGGAGAAGGGCCATACTGCAGCCGGGTGGAAACTAGAGTGACTATGGGCCAAAAGTTGAGGGGGCTATTCCAGACTGACACCAGGGTTGTAGAGCAGAGATTTTTTTTTCCTTGGGGTCTCTTTGAGAACTGCAGTGCAATACTACACTCAGAGCATCTCTTTATGAAGGATGGACAGACTTGCACAACCTCGTTCTCTTTTCTTGCTGCCCTTCAATGTAATAAAAACTTTGTTCAGTTCTTTCTTCATGTTTTTCCACTTCAGTTCTTCCTCTCTGCCTAGCCTCTTTGAGCAAGTTTTCTGCTGAGGAGATGGAGCTAATTTGGAGACACCCAAATGTCACATGCTGGAGGTCCTCCTCTGGAATTGGCTTAGAGTACAACCCATGGAGACCTCAACTGGCTCAGCATGAGATGGGACTGGAGTTTCTTCCCAGACCTAATTAATTTGGGACTGGTGCTGTACTGGCACAGCTTTCTGGTTGCAGACCCAAGCTGGTGTCTCTACACAGTGCTGTCACATGGGCTCACCCACTCAGTTCAATGATGTCTTGGAAGTCTTTGTATACTTTCCTGAATAGACTTGCCCTAAGTATATGCTGAAGAACCCAAAAGAATGCCTTTTTCCACATAAAGCTCAAACTTTCTTCAAGTCTAAACCAGCTGTTTCACAGAGATCAAGAAAAACAACACCAGCAAGAACAAAAATGAGGCCAGCTCCCAAGCGTCTTGTTTGGCCTCTGTGTCAGACCACAGCAACGCCGAGCACTCAAGACAGGATTCATCTCTGCTTTAGACATTTAAAAAATTTAGTGACTAGACTAAGTCTTGCTGTCATCACTGGAGAGGACAGGCACCTCCACAAAGCGATTCATTCCACCACCTCAGTGAAACTATCTGTTTTAGGAAGGACTCTCCCTCTGGGCAATTGTCTCTCCATTGACCAAGAAAGCTCAATTATTTTAGACTCAGCATCTATCAGACACAGCATGAGAGCCCAAAAAGATACCCTACCACTGCCCAGAACACTGCATGGTGTACCTCCATCCTTCTTCCCTATCCTTCCTTCTGCTGGCCCTATCCCCCACCTTTCTTCCTATGCCAGAGTTTGCAAGGGAGGCCTTGGGGAGCTGTGTTCATTCATGCTTGACAACGTGCTATGGTTGGTTGTGGAGTCTTTTTTGGCAATTTCACTCTCTAGCTTTTTTTACATAGCATTAGAGGAGTTTCCGACACAGACAAAGTCCAACAGAAGATGACCCTTTCAGTATATATTCTTTAGGAAATAACACACATCAAGGATTTAAGTTTAAAGGGCAGAGGGAGGTAGATGAGTAATTCACAATAGCTTCAGCCCTGTGTCTTTGAGATATGATGAGTTCAATCCCCTTCTGACAACAGTAAGCATGTTTAAATTGAAGGAAAAGGTCTTTTGATGGGTAAACACCAAAGCCTACGGATATGAAATGTTCATTTTCTAGAATGTATTTGCTGTGTTTGCTGGTATGAGCTGGCCAAGCTCTCAGGACAAGATATCTGTAAGAGGAAGAAAGCCATGTGGGCAGAAATGAAGCAAAAGTTTGCCTGTTATTTTGTCCTCAGGCTTTACTGTGTGTAAAAACTGCTTTTCACGGCTTGCTCAGTCCTAAGACATTGTACAGCAGATGGCTACTTGCATTTTTCCCTGTTATAGAACATTTTTAGATGGGATTTCTATTTTCTCTATTTTTTATTTTTTAAGGTGCACGTTCCTCTTTGGATCATGTGGTTTGGAACACCCCTTTCTATGCAAAGATGTAACATAAGGTGTGACTGGAGGTATGCGTCCTCTCTGGAGTCATGTGACAGGGGACATGGCTCTGCGTTCCCTCACATGACCATCTGCAATGTACTAGGCAATATACAAAATCCTGTGAACTTCACCCATCCCAGCAGTGCAGCAGGAGAAGAGATGAGTCTGATGAAAATCCAGAAAATAACGAGCATCTCCAAAAGTCCTCTCAGGGTACTTGAAACGTCTCTGGGGCTGGCTCAATCAGATATGACCATCAGAGCACCTTGGTGCAGACGGTCTGGCAGGAAGTGCACTGCCTTTTTTCCTGAGTGTCATCAACACCTCTGGAAATGAGGAAAACAATAAGGAAATGCAGTCTCTCTTTTTGCTCAAGATGCCCAATTACTGTGCTTGGTGACTGGCTGAAGTAGACAACATGCTCCCATACAAACCGAAGTTACCAACTCTTTTTAGGTAAGCCACTGACCAGCTCGCATGACAGCAACCACGCTAAAGTCCCAACAGCTGGCTTCAGGCAGGTAACCTCAGAACAAAGTGTTTCATAACCCATCGCAAATCCCCTGAGCCATCCTCAACTAGTCTGGAATGAATAAGGATTTGCTTGCCAAAGTCAGGCAGCAGTTGGGGTTGGGGGAGAGAAAACTTGTTTCCCTGTCTCCCTGCTCCAGGCTTGTTGTCTACAAAGAAGATAACTGTGAACATGTTACTAAAACGCCTGCAGTGATTAGATGAAGTTTGAGCTCAGAGCAGCTTCAACCCTTGGAAAAATTCCTCAGTCAGCAAAATGGCTTTTTGCATGCTGAATATCGCATCTAATTTGTGAAAACACTTCTGAGGCACAGCCCAGCAAGGACACAATCTTATAGGATCGGAACCTTTCTTAGGACCCAGCCAGTAGTAATAAATGTGGTGTTTCTGCCTTTCTTATGCAAAACCTCCTGGCAGGTGGTAAGGATGCACTCAGTATCCTTCTGAAAGAAATAAACAGTGGTAAGAACCCTAGTAAACCATCACAGACTCTGGTAATAAGAAGTTTTGTGACTTTCTGAACTGGACCATCTTATTTAATAGCATCTAATGGACCACTCCTTACTGAATTTGTTGAATCCCTCTTTGGCCTCAGTTATGAATTTGGCTTCCACAATATCCTGTGGCGATGAAATCTACCTTATACACTGTGTGAAACTCTGCATTTGTTTTGAACCTGCTGTCAGATCACTTCATTAGGTTTCCCCCGTTCTTACAGTCTGCACAGGAGCGGCCCCAAATAGAGTTAAATAATTTATAATCTAGCTCTAGTGTGAGATTAAAGCATGCCAGGGAAGTTGGTGGCATTGTCTACAGCTCTGTCAAACCTGTGGAATAGCCTAAAAAGACTTCAGCTAAGCTGTCATTTTCTGCTTGAGAACAACAATTTAAATCTCCTAACTGACAGGATATGGATCCTTGATTGATACTTCTGGTTTTGACTGCACAGTCAATTATTTTAGACTACGTTGGTTCCTTCCATCTTTTCCGGGAGCCCATTTTTAGTGGTTCATTTGGATTGCGGCAGGAACACCAAACTGTGGTGTCTCACAAGTGAAAAACACAGTGACATCACAGCACAAAAACACAGTTATTCCTTAGAAAAAGGCTGGCTTTCTAATGGTTATGGATAGAGGTTAAATGCTGTGTGAGAGCAGAAAGTACTGTATGCTTTCCATCCTGTTTCTCGAGCCAGTGCTCTGCTCGCATAGAAAACGGAGGCCATTTTATCAGACTTGAAAAAGGAAATTCTTCAAGAAAATCAAAAGCTAGACTCCTCAGTCAGAATCTTTTTAACTATAAGAGCTTCACATCGCTAAGACCATCGATGGTTCATGCTTTTCCTAGAAAAATCCAGCTGGCCACTGGATGTCACTGTTGTTGCAGAAAAAAACAAAAGGAAGTTCACAAATCGGGCTGCGAATAAGGTGGGGTGAAGTCATCCAAAACTGGAAATGGCCTTTTCTTTCAGTTAACCAACACAGTGCCGGTGGCTCTTCGAGGTTCCCCTGCCAGTGTGAACAGCTGGAGGCAACGCATGCTTAATAGAGTTGAGGTCTCCATCATCATCTGTGGGCAAATCCTTCACAGAGCACATGGACTCTGACTTGCCAGTGCCCAGAGGTGGGTGCTCCTTTCCTGCACACAACCTGCCTGCCAGCTTGGCCTCAGCCTTTCTCTTCCCACTCTGGCATGGACCCAAGGCACCTAAGGCACAACCCAACTGTGCAGTGCAGCACTCTGTGGACACAATTTTCAGGCTTGCCCTTACTCCTGGACTCAAAGCTGTTACATGTAGTTTTGGTATGTGCTTCTAGCTGCCTCTGCTTAAAGGGCATTTTAGCTCAGACACTGCTTTAATGCAGTTGCATGACTTTCAAGGCCAGAGCTAATATCTCCATAGAAAATAGCTTTGTGTTATGTAAATTATTTGCTTGCTCTGAATTTGTCCAGATATCTCTGGACTGCACTCAATCACACAGCAGAAATCTGCCCTAAAATATCATCTGGAGCCTTTTAATTGAGATAATGAATGACATCTTTCCACCATCATGGCAGGCCTTGCCTATGAAGGAAACGGTCTTTCTCAAGGGCTGCTTTGAGATTCTACAACAAGGCCCTACCCTCTGTGCGAGCAGGTGAAACAAGCTCACAAAAACCTTTCAAACTGGGGCTCCGGGTCAGGCCATGAGGCCTTGCAGGTTCAGATGGCACTGCTGTGATATTTCGGGAGTTAAGAGTTGGGACTCACTTCCCACCTTCCGCACCAAGTTCCAAGGCTTGCTGGTTTATTCATGCCTGCTCTAACACAGCTAAACAAAACCACAAAACAAGGGAGATCAAAACAAGACACTATTGCACACGCTTCTGTCCCTGAGGAGAGAACGAAGGAAAGAACATGCAACATGTATTAGATATGCTACTTAATATGGTGCTGAAAGACTCTTGGATGCATGTGGTGTGGGAGGGGAGCTAGAGTAGCTCCATCTGCAGATCTATCTCTTTTGAAGTGCAAAACCTGCCCAAGGCTACAGAATGAGAGAAAATTGGGCTGGAAAGTACCCATTTTGGTCCATCTACTTGTCATAAATCAGGATTAACTCTGCCTGGGCATGACGGATCAGATGAACTTTGACCCTGAGGGATGTTCGTATAAATAAGAAAAGGACCACCACGGACCACTTTCACCAGGATTTTTTTTTTAAGTATTAGGAGTTTCTTTAGCTCTCTCTTTCCTTCTTTCTTTAAAAGAAAAACAGAAGAAAGAAATACAGTGGGAAGGAAGGACACTCCTGTGGCTAAAAGTCCTGTGGTGGAAAGAGTGGAGGCTTCTAGCCAGCAACGGCAGAGACTCTACTAGGAGGCTCAGTAAATCTTCTCATCTGTAAATGTACCTATGTAGTGGGGAAAAAAAAAGCAGAAAACAATACTACAGTAATTGGAGATTCTCAGAGGTACAGGTGCTATCTGAATACACATAACGGTCACGCCCAAGCTCATATACCACCTATCTTGGATACCGCCTATCGCAACCTAACAGTGATGAGCTCTCTCCTGCAAATACTTCTATTCATTCTTTTTCATTCTTCTTCTTCATTCCATTCACTTCTATTCAGGTCCTATTTTGCGCAGGCAAACAGTCATACTAAGTCTTCCATATCCTCATGCACAAAGGATACCTTGTTCACAGAGGTTTGTGACATCAGGCTTATACTAATTTGGTTTATAAATTTAAATGAGCAAAAAACATGGAAAGCTGCATTCCTTAAGTACTAGTTAGTACATGCTATGCCTACGGAATATTTCTTTTGATTACTAATTTATTCCTAATTAAACCATCAAATATATATCTACATCCCATTCATTACTATTTATCGTTAAAAATTCTACCCATACAGATCTTTTCTCAGTCACGTGGCCATATATCCTGACTAATTTCAATCTAGTTCTTCTCTGTATAAGTGTATAAACATACAGATTTTCTATATACATACAAGTTTAGGGCAAGCAGAAATCTTTGATGTGAATCACCACTTCATCACTCTGGTTTTACACCAGTATAAACATGAGTTCTTTTCACTGTTATCTCCCATTGCCAAGCCACGAACATTGGGGAAAAGAAGCAACAATGAAGAAAAGCTCAATTTATCTGAAAACCTCTTTCATAATTTTGGTCCAGTCAATAGACTTCTATTGAAACCCAATGATCTTGCTAGTTTTCCTAGACATTGCTGTCCACTCTGGTGTGTGGTCACTTTCAATAGTTGAGCAAGTTATTACAGAAGTTTAGAAGCCTCAAAATATACCCAACAGATTTTGAAAAACATTGTGGTTATGTGAGTTCAAGCATACTTGAGGAATATGCTAAAATCCAAACGATCTAGTCCTTCGCCCCCTTTCTGTTACTAGACAAGTATGCGTATACACCCCCCTCCAACACATCACCAAGCCTGCATTCCAATTTGTAGCGCTGTTATTCATAGTATTCATTAAAGAGTAACAGCCCCTGTTTGAATATCACGAGGCAAAATTGTTCACACATGTGGACAAAACAGACACACCAAGGCTGCACCCTTATGGTTTCTGAGTGACAAGCTTAATAAGATTACGCTTGATCTTTCTCTTAATAAAGCTGGATGACATTCAAGCAAAGCCTGGATTTTGTTTTAATGGTACATTAAGAGAACCCAGAGTTTGGCACAGCTGGAGGCCTGAACCATCGAACAAAACTTGGCACTGCCAATACCCTTGTATGATCCCAACCTCCCAGACCGCATATAATGAATATTTATACCTATATATACATACACATATATATATTTAATGCCTATCATTAGCTGGTCAAGGTCAATGCTCTGGATAACAGAACTGGATGTAATACCAAGAATGATGATGATTCTTTTTTCTTTTATTATGAATCACACGAATTAAGCAACCCACAGTTTATAGAGTCTGCAACATGATGGACTGCTTTTAAACCACATATACCAAAAGGAAGGAGAACCACTCCAAGAAATAACAAAAGCAAAAGAGAACTGTCATCACCTTACTGTTTAAACCTGAACACAGCAGAATGAACACACAGACTCCTCCTTAACTTTAATAACACCAGCTGCCTCAGCTCACTTCAGGAGAACTACTCGTTTCCTTGAGATAAGTCAGTGCTCATGTGTCTTGTAGCATTATGGGTTAAAAGCTAAGTATGCTAGCTGAGTCACACTGATTTAAACCATCATTGCAATTGGCCCAAAGATTATAAAAGACAGAACAAAAAGAAAACACTTTGGAGAATGGAGAAGATGTAATATTGGAATTTTTGTTTGGAAAAAAGCTGACACCCCTCCCTCCCGTGAATTAAGACTTCACTGTTGAAAAAGGAAAGTTTCCCTAAGGACCTTATGGTCTCATCTTCCCTCTCCCTAGTCTGTAGCGACTGTTAAAGTAAAGCTACAGCTATGCCTTCATGTGTGTTCAGCCAACATGCCCGTGTATATGTAACAGTTCTACAGGTAATCGCATGAGTCTCAAGCGCCAACAGAAAGTCTGTGATGGAGCAGGGAATTGTACTAACATGTGGGGGGATTGTTCAGACTGCGTAATTCATTGGCCAAAAAATTCAGTTTTTGGGTTAACCAGAACTGTTCACAAATCACCTTTGCTGAGTAGGATGGACGAGGAATTTTAAAGTACTGAAACGCTGTCTTTTGCTGTTTCCAAAACAAGAAAATCATGGTCTTGTTTCAAAACATTTACAAATAATTTACTGAAATGTAATATATGCATATTTCATTTCAAAAAGAACATAAACATGAACATTAAATTAAACAATTAAACAGTTACAGCCTGAATTTTCTTTCAGCCTTTTTGTTTTGGTGAGAAAATGAAAACATTTTTCTTGAGCATTGACCCAATATAACTTTTCCTACAATCATCTGGTCCAGCCAACAAAACAAGACATAAATTATTCCCACTGCTCTAAACTGAACCCAGGTCTCTGTTAATGCAGATGAAATCCTAATCCTCAGTCTCTCTATTCTCCTTGAGGTGTACAAAGGCAGTACTGTAGTGCCTGAACATGACGGTGTGAACTTCCCCATCTGTTAAGGCCCCACTCACGGTGGAAGCTCTCCAGGCCTATTCCACACCTGATCAGGGACAAATGGACCAAGATGGTTGCTTGGCAGGGCTCAAAAATCTCTGTAAATAGTCTAATCCTCTTCCACTACAGTCAATAACAAGACTCCTCTTAAATTCAAGGGACCTTTACGCTATAGAAAAGTACATCAGAAAACTATACTTCTTTCTATATTTAACTCAAACCACTCAGATTTACTTCTAGGGCTGCATACATGTCTGGTCTAGCTCTTCAGTCTTGGCTACAAGACTTAAAGCCTCCCTTTGCATCCAATCTGATCAGAAGTCCACTGAAATTAATAGAAAAATGTGTAGACGGCATCTCCTACGCAACCTACGGTCCAAATTTTCAGCTAGTTTATGCATGACATAGGTCCAGAACACTGCGCCCAGGGATTCAGAGGTGAGCAGAAAGTGAATGGGAAGCAAAAAATCCTCCTTCCTAACCAGGAGTCCATGTCTTTAAGCAAAAGTACTACGACATTATGCATTCTTGAGGGAATTTGGCCTACCATTTATCTGTCTCTGCAGCTCCCTTCACTGGGTGAAAGTCAGACCATCCTTGACTGAAATAAGAAATTCACTGCCTGCCCCACTGGCAGTTTTGTGTCCAATACCAGCAGTATTTTTCCTCCCATTGAACTCCACCTATAAAGCTCTCACACTATATTTTGGCTGACTGTTCTGGGCTATTATATAAGCCTTTTGGCACTGGTGTGTCCCAGATTTCTCCCAATCTCCACAGTTTTTCTCACAGCCAAGTTTCTGCAGGAAACAAAACACTTTTCTTTGAGGCCAATTAGCTCAAGAACGTCAAAAGAAAAAAAAAATCAAAAGGTTTTGGGTCAGTGACAAGAGCAATAGAGAGGCCAAGAAAATGAAAGGGACTTGTTCTGAAAATGTTTTTTACTATGTCAGAGCCAATTCCCAATGGAGTGAAACAAGAAAAACATTCCTAGAGAGATTCAAGATATGTCGTGAATTCCCAAGGAACATTAAGAAGTCTCACTTTTCCTTCTGTCTCATTCCTTTCTCAGGTACATTGTAGGGGCTCCTGAAAGAGGGTGATAAGTCAAGACATCTTTACAGTGGTCCCAGGCATTCAAAGTATCAATGAACCAAGGTTTGGGAAATCTACACCTACAGCAGTGCTCCAAATTTTCTCTTATTAAAAAAAAAAAAAAAGGAATCAAAACTCTACTTGAAAATATTTTCTTTTTAGTTAAGATATGGGACTGCTTCTCCCAAGAAACAGCTACATGTTTTCTTCAACAACAGTGAGCAAAGCACCTGATCTGTGCCTCAGTTACCCCGTCTTTAAAGAAATATAACCAACTTTCCCTCCCACCAGTTTCCCAGAAAGAGGTATTTTTTCCATTACATGCTTATGTATTGATAAAAATAGTGATGACTGAATTCTGGAAAAACCTTTGAGATGCTGCAACCACACTGCCTTTCCTACCATCACCACAATGCTCATAATCAACTCTACCTCCAAGATAGGAGCACTGCAAGGTCAGCAGGTGCCTCCTTTCTCCTGTGCTTGTAGACTTCAGATCCACAGACTTGTAGATTTTAGAACCAAAGCTCACTTTTCAAAAAATTTAAAGTATTAATTAAAAGGATTTCTAAATATCAGCCTTAGAGGGCCCAAGGCTGCTATCAGGGAAAAACCATCATGGTTTGCCAGCTGAGCTTTATTTAATGATGGACTTTGCACTTCCTAATCTCTTGGGAAAATAAATGCCACATGCTATCACAATATACTGATCAAGGGACAGTCAGGCTTCTAGCAAATAATTCATAATGACATCTTTTGCGTTAGTTTTTATGATGCTCTTTGTAGGACAATGCCGCAAGTTGATCTTGAATGTTTCACCATAAGAACAAAGTATTCTTCCTGACATCTAGCTCTGTATTCATGGGTTCATTTTTTCTGATGATTAATTCTGAGTTCATGCAGAGTGTGTTCAAGATTACACGGATTCATATGCAGTTGACCATATCTGAGAGGATTATTTTAGTGTGCCCCAGTTTATGGCCCATGAAACATGATCCCTCTTGTCTCTCTCTTTCCCTTTTTCTCTCACTCTGCCTTAGTATTATACTAACGACCAGTAATGGGAACACATAATATCACCACGACAACAGAAAATAGTTATTTTTTTCCATGAAAAACTGCTCTCACTCAACGCCTTACAGTTGCTCTACTCTCATTACTAACACCCAAATAGGACTGATCAAATCATTTCTGTTAAAATGTTTTTAGGCAAAAGTGCTTTCCATTAAATTAACATTTCTATTTCAGTTTTGTCACAGACTGAAACACTTTTGGTTTTTCTAGTACATATTATTGCTCATAATAGTGATACTACATCTGAACAAGAACCCCATAGTGGAAACACCCTCACACTGACTGAAACCATTGCTTTAGGTTTGGTTGTATCTCTCTGAAGAGCTGTGAACAGAAATATCTGTATTAGTAGGTGTTTTCATCTGCACCCAAAGTATCTTTTATGATCTTGATGTCTGAAGTGGCATTTTAGAGTACCAAAAGAGACTAGGAAAAGGGGCATTCCTAATTTGCTCATCCTTGTTAGCCAAGAGGCCTAGTAGCTAGCCAAGTCATCCAGGATTGCAGTGGTACAGCTAAAGGCAGAGGAAACAGAATTCACAGGGGTTTCTTAATTCCTGTGAAAACTACAAATGCCTTGCTCTCGTACGATTTTATCTCATATTAACAAGCACATACTACAATCTCAGGGAGGGGCACAGCTGTGAAAGACAAGAGCTAGGGTCCATGGCCATGCATTGGAGATGCTCCTATCTGGGCACCTCCAGTAGTGCTTGTGGAAGCTCTGGCTCATAGGACAATCCTCCTCTGCCACTGTGGAGCCCCGGCAAGACACAAGCAAGCAAGCAGATATGTCCAGAAAAAAGAAAAAAAGAATAGATTGCCCTGCAAACCTGAAAAATCTTGAGGTTATTTTAAAAGGTGGATTTTGATGCTCATTTTCTACTCAGATCAATGTGACTTGGGTATCCAAATGCCTTGTGTATCTTTTAAAGGTCATTGTGTTGATCAGCAGCACGGTGTTGATGTTGGCATAAAGCAGGCAGATGGGCCAACTAATAGTTTTGACAGTGTACTGCCATCATTCCTGTCATGGTATCTTTATCCTGAGCCAATCGCCAGCTGGGCTGAACTGTGCTTGATGCATGAAGTGCAAAGGAGCTTTCAACTGAGAACACCCTGCTAGCAATTAATAGCTGTAAGTATTAAAAAAAAAAAAAGAACATAAATCATATATAGCAATAAAATTTCAAATGCAGCCCCTGAAGATCTCAGCAGTTTAGGAACAGGAATTAGGGTCCAATCCTGTGACCCTTACTTAACAAGGCTGAGCTAATTAGAAAGCCGTCCTATTGAAATAAGCAGGGCTTATTGCAGAAGTCTGTTCAATGTGTGGCCACACAATTTTTTTTTTTAATTATAATGATTTATACTGTGGTGGTTCCTTGAAGCCACAGTCCAACCAAATCTCCTGGTGCTGTACTAAAATAAACAAAACATGGAGTGTTCCTATTCCAGAGAACTCTGTTGCTGGTCAGTAACATAGTTACTTTGGAACCAACAAATAACCATTCTTCCAGGTTTGCAGGCAATCTACAATATACTTGTGTTTTCTTAAGCACTTAGACTAAATTCACACACCTCAATAGTTGAATGAGAACTTCTGCTGCAGGCAACCTTGACTGAACCAATAGGCAATATAACTTGTTCTTGAGAAAGGATCTGAACTACAACCTTAAATTTAAAATCCTTCTGGCACTGTACCATGCTAAGCTATGCTTCTTCATTATCATTTCTGCTCTGTCCAGAGTTGTTGAGATTTTCTCGTGGCATTATCATCCTTTCCCTCCGTGACACTGCAATTACATGTAGAAAGTAGAGGTTATATATACCATATTGTTTCAACAGAGAGAGCCTTTCACAACTCCGTGGCAATCTTCTACATAGTGTCAAGTGCACTGGGCTGGGTAGAATGTTATTTTTCTTTGACTGATGCTGTCAGCACATTATTTGAAGCCTACCTCCAAGTGCAAGAGACCAGGCAGAATGTTTGCATTGCACTTGTGTGTTACACTACACCCACGCTTGGGCACCCCTTTGCCCCATCACTCACTGATCCCACTTTCTGGTGACTTGACTGCCATTTGGATGAAGCCCAATTCCAGCCCTTTCTGAGCAGAAAATACAGACAGTTAAAGAAGGAAAGATAGCTGAAAACTGGGCTGAAATGTAAAAGAACTAAGAGAGATTCACGAGTAGCGTGTTTGTTGCTTCTTCCTTGAAAACAGTGCTTTCCTGTAAATACCATCCTTATGGGAAAGATCACATCCAATGATTTTTCCATTCATTATAGGAAGCTGCAATACACTCTCTACAGTATGCTTCTTTCACAAATGAAGACAGGAGTGAGATTATCTTTCAGTTAACTAATAAATACAACAGGCTGTTCAAAAGATCGTGAGTACAGAACTACTATGCTGTTGCAAAGTAGTCTCTTTTCCACTGTACTCTCTAAATACTGTTGTTATATATTCAGGGAATCTTTGTGCTTATCACAGGAGAGAGAACAGACCTTAGTCCTGACTAGCTGACAGCCTAGGACAGCAAGTAAGGAGGCGTATTCTGTGCATTTGGAATTGCAGGCAAAACATATCCCATCCAATTTTCCACGAAAGAATTTGGCCAGCACACCAGAGCAAAACAGTCTCCTTGCAAAACATGCTATTGAATGTAGTGACCGTGACCTGTGCCCAGTTCTCCTGAGTCCCAGTGAATAGTGCACCTCATTGTCCCCCAACGGTGCCTGGGGGGATGGCCAGCGCAGATTCATCAGGTAGAAAATTTATCCTGAAGTGGTAACAGCTTCCTGCCAGCACCTGCTTTTCTCTGTTGTGGCATTTTTCCATCCACAGCCTGTTCAGATTGACAGTGGTTAATGAATAGTATTATGGAGCAATTGTCAGCCCGCAGCACTGAGGTTGCATGTGGGCCACAGAGGTAAGATGGGAGGACAGGACTGCAACAACAGGGTTTGGTTTCACTGCCAGCGTGGAGCTCTTTTTCCATAACGTTGCTGTGCTGCATTCAGATTCATGCAAATACACATGTATTATACACAATAAGTATGTATATATTTGCCTGTGAAGGAAATACAATATTTATGCTTTATAAAATGAACAAGGAGAATGCAAAAACCAAGAATTCTGGGTGATTGCCCAGAAATTAGCTGTGTGTTGAAAAAAACACGAAACAAAAAAAAAAAATCTATGTTTCCTTCCAAGAAAAGCGTCTAAGTTTTCCAATCTCTTTATGACTGATGTCTAACCCACAGGAGACTAAAATCTGGGCTGGATAAGACTAGATCGGTAATACAACAGCGAAAAACTCTCCTTCCTGAACCAAGGAACAATACCGTAAGTGTCTGTACACAGAGGCAGATCTGTAGTTATATAACTTGTTCCCCTAAAATGTTATTTTAGCTTTAAATTTCTGATGAATCAACAAACATGAATGTGGATACTACTCTTCCAGATCAACATTGTATTTTTTTTCTTCTCAGAACTCGCATCTCTTTTCCTAACACCTGCTCATTGCTGCCTGTGAAATACAGTTCAGAAGTATTCAAGTACTGTGAAACATTCAAATCTTTTCTCTGGAATAGGTTCTCCTTAGTTCTGCCTTTTAAGTAAATTCCATTATATGTGATGTGGAAACAGGTGAATGAAAGATGCAGGAACTAAGGCATCTATAAGTCTCTAGCAGAGCAGGGTAGAATTCAGTGATCTCCAGAGGCTCGAGGTAGCTAAAGAATATGATAAATATAGATGTGCTCAAAAATATCTAGATTATACAAGTGTAACTACAATACATTTCTAACTGCCTCAATGCTATCTAATATCTAACCCTAAATGTCTCTACTATTAGGGCCATTTCTCCAGAAAGCTTAGGTCCTGCCTACCTCAACGGAAATACTCCTCAGGATCAACTAGATCCTTTTGTACCTTCAACACTGAGGCAAGGAATTACTGTGAGTCCACACAAAGTCATAGATCTGGTGGGGCATTAGAAATAGTCCTAAATTGCACAAGCTATCATTTCCCACTTTCAAAGTAAAGACACAAACCCAGAGACCGGGTGTGACACAAGCCTGATTTGTATCCCAGGAGCTCTGAGGAAACATAATCTGCTCCTCACGTCCCACTACCATTTTCAGACTTAATGATAAAGTCATCATGAAGTTGTTTTTCCCCCAGTAACCCAGGGCTGAAATAGCAGGTGTGCTGCAGTGTCTGCACAGAGACACGCTCTTGCTAACGGCTTGTTTATCTGCCTGCACTTGATTCAGGATGTTATTTCAAACACTCTTTCGCTCAGCACTACAAGCTCACCCAAACAGTTAACTTGCAACCTGCTGGCGTTATACGCTTTTACCTTCTTTCCCCAGCGCTTTGGATGGTCAGTGGCTTTGGAACTGTGGAGATAGACGGATTTGACCATGCTCTGTGGGGAGGTGACAGGGTGGTGTTTTGCAGTTAACCAGCTGACTTCACCTCACTTTCACCCAAGGTAGGATTTGTAGCTGGGTCTCCAGTGATGACATGGACTGCAGTTTCACCGATCGCTCCTTGCTGGGGCAATTCAGGCAGACACTGGTTGGGAGGGTTTGTCTCCAAGCTGTGAGGGGGGTGGGGGTTCTCACACGTGGAGAACATTACTATTTAGTGCCCTGCAGCCCTCCTTAACGCAGTCTCTGGGCATTACTGTGGCACTATTTTTACCACAGAGGAAGGAACTCTACCATCCTTATTTACCAGCAGGAATCCAGTATGTAGAGAAGCTAAAAACTTGCTCCAGGACCAACAAGTAGCCAGTAGCCAAGCAGAGGTATGAACCTAGGTCTCTTGAGACTGACAGTAACATCTCAGGCTCTCCCCAACCTCCAGAGTATGCTTTCCACAACAGAGTGGATACTCAGCTGAAGCACATGATAATGCAAGGTATGACCATTTTCACAGTTATGCTGGGGCCTCTCGTCTATGAGGATGTCATGACTCTCATTGTCCTGTGTTTAACCTTGTGCTAAGTAGATAATTTATGACCATACCAATTCCAAAAAACAAAAAGAAAAGCCAAAGTACTATATTTGAAGTGAAGTCTGGCTCTCTCACCACAAGGACTTTATGGCAAAGTCTGAAATGGTTTCCTGGGATGTAGCATATCTGGCATGAATCCCTGCCGGGCAAAACCTTGTCTTGTTTAATTAGCTCTCACAAATTTTCACCACCCTGCTTTCCCACCGAGGTCTGAACTGCAGTTCCTGCTGTCCGTACGCCATGGGGAGCGAGGCACGAAGTTTAAGGCCGCTGCTGGTGGCCTGGTTGTGAAAGCGCCTGATGGAAACTCATCTCATTAAGCTTTCGAAAGATGGATGCTCTGGCTTTGGAGCAGCTCAGAGTTCTCAGCTGGAGATTCTGCTGGCCTCTGGCTCTCTCTTTGTAATATTTCAGGTTTTGCCTGCTGGAAAATGACTTCTAAGAATGCTCTTGAGCGCCAGTGTTTGGAACCAGATCTGCTTCCAGCATTGCCAAATCCTGGGATATTTAGAGCTGATGTGCTGACTCAGATCACTCGAGACAAGCAAGTTAGTGAAAAGTTCAATCCAGCGGTAATTAGATCTGGTGGAATTAGACCTCTGTATGATTTATTCACTGTTTTGTAATCAGCATAAAGTGTTAATGTCATCCATTTGCTCCCAAATCTCTGCTTGGAAAAGAGCAAGGCTAGTCAAACCAAATGCCTCCAAACCTTAAAGAATCAGCCTCTTTTCTTTGGGAAGTGAATTGTTCCAGATTTCTGCAGAGATGCCTGGCACTTCAGCTGAATGCTCTCAATTAACATCTTTACTCCTATCAATTATTAATCACTTAAGTCACTTGACATTTTCCACAGTAGAGAGACTGAAATCTTTTATAGAGGGTAATGACAAAAGCCATTCAACAAGTTTCGGATAACATCTATTACCATGAAATATAAGCATTTTACGAACAAATTCACAAATTCTGGACAGTGCAGGTGATTCAGATAGTAAATGACAGGATCCAAATTATGACAAATTATTGGAGTTTCCTGGGGCTCACCCCTCCCCCATCCTCCTAGTTTCCTTCTGTGCGCCAGAGAATTTTCACCAATAGTTCCTGAAAAACACTTTCTTGTCTCCTGAGCCTTGTGGTCTCCACCGCATAGCTGCTTTGGGGCCCACGCTGTCACGTTTAAAACCCAGGGAGGATATGCTACAAAGCAAGAAAACTTATGGCTGTGGTAATCAGGAAAGCTCTCTGGCACACAGCAAAATACCAGGGAGCATGCTCCAACTTAGCCACAAGCATACAAGGAGCTGGAGACATCTTTCAAGAACTATCCGTGGATCAGGGAGTTCAGTTATTCTGCTTTGTTTCCTGCAATTCAATCAGAACAAGAGTTCTTCAAAAGACATCTTCTTTCACTGAAGTCTTCATAAGAAGGCAAAATTAACACTGAATGACAGTCCCTCTTGCTATTCCACAGGCTTGTCTACACCATTAAGTCAAAGATTTGCTACTTCTGAGCAGAGCTCTCATATTTCCTGAAATGAATCCTACATGTCATGCCACAGTATTTGAAATGCAAGCTTTTTTTTTTCTCCCCACACTATCCAGAATCAAGTTGGTATCTTTCCTTGCCCTTGCCTGTATTGTTAGATGTTTTTCTTGTCTTTTTTTTAATCTGTGTCCTGCACTTTCATAGAAAAAGAACGACTGCTAAAAAATCCATTAACATGGTTTGGCCAGAGTCCAAAATTTCAGCTACCAAGAATGTTAAATCCTCCATCTGTTTGCTAGTTAGATAATGTTACCTTTGAGCTTTCCTTTGGCTGCTAAAGACACTTTATCTGCCTTAAATGTTGCAGAAAATTACACTTTAGGTCAAAGCCTGTGTGCCATTAAATAAGGAAGAGGGGAGGAAAAGGTTCTTGCTATAAATTTCCACCTTTAGCCCCTCCCAGCTCTTGGTACATTCAGACACAGAGAAGTCCAGAGCTGAGTGTAATCATATTAATGACCTGGATAATTGATGGTGAATGACAGATATGTTGAGCTAGGCTCTAATCTACTCTTAAATATTTGCCTGACTTCTTAAAAATCAAGGGAATACCCTAAAGGGAAGGAAGTTCTTTCACATAGGAGAAGCTAAGCAGCTATGGTGTGCTGTAGCAAACACCTGGCTAAGAGATTGCTCCATGCCTCAGATGGGGAACCAACCCGGGCAGCAAGGCCCAGTACAGCCTTTAGTGCAGAGATTCCTGCTATAACATCTATCAGACACATCCAGGGAGAGGTGACTCCACTGCTTTCCAATGACGTGATCTCTGAGCAGGGCAGGCCAGCAGGTGACCTTGCACAGTTCCCTCTCCACCAATTATTTGCTCATTTTACGTTAAATGGGATGCACAATTGGTCACCCTCTCCCAAAAGAAAGTATCGGACGTGGAGCCTGCGCTATTGCCATCAGTGAGAGTTTTCCTAATGACTTCAACTACAAGCTCCTTTACTCATGTGTTTTCACCAGACAGAGCACAGGTTGCTTGCAAGTCACATCATAACTTTCCAGCAGTCTACCACATTTGGCTCCCATCTCCCCAGCTCAGCAGGTGCCTTGCAGATGAGTGTCAGAGATGAAAAACTACAGACACTCAAGCTTTCTCCTGAACTCTTTACGGAGAGGGCAGCCTCCTCTGAGAAAAGTTAACAAGGAAGCACTAAGCTTAACCACATAGGACACTCACAGCTACTTAGCAAGAAGGATTAAAACAAGGCCCCAAACCCATAGAAATTCTGGCATTACATTTAGCAGAGCAAATCCACATCTGCCTATACTTAGGTCTATTATCTACTCTCCAGGGCTGGACAGGATTGGTGAGAAGCAGCAACAAGCGATTGGTCAGAATACAAATCCTGACACGGGATTGGCCAAGACTGGAGACAACATGGTTTTGGTCAGCATGCAGATCCTTATGCCACATGGGCTGGGAGCACAGGTGTGAGCTGATACAGGTTGGTCTGGATGCAAATCCTCACCAGCTGACCCAGGCTAGGAGAATAATGAACATCTTCCTGGGCAGTGATCAGGGCAATCAGAGAAGCATGGATGGGGCTCTTAGTTTGAAATAGCAGGTACAGAACAGTCTGCTCTCACTTTGCAGCTGGGAGGAAGATTTCCTTCCAGCCCTGTTATGATAGAGTTTCCCCGCATCCAGCCAAGTTTCCTTAGCAGCAGCTTAGGGACTTAAGTTTTAGGGCTAGGAAGAGATTTCTAGGCACAGAGCCCCATCTGCAGCAAAGTCAAACTGAACTTGACAGCAACTGTGGGAGGTCAGGAGAGAAATGACTATGAAATAGATGGAGTTGTCACTTGTTAAGGAATAGAGAAGGCACTGATGTAAGCATGAAAGGCCCAGGAGGGGAGGACTGGAGAGATATGAAAAAGCTCATCCTTCAACTCTAAGTCGCAGGTTCAAATCGAGCCTTGCATAGAGAAGCCAGAATTCATTACCCTTTGCAGTAGCTTGCAACTGCATTAGGGAAAAGTCGCTGAACAGTTTCTAATGGAGAAACATCTACAGAAGAACAGTTGTGCAGGCAAGGTAACTATGCTGCTTGCCCAGTCTGCCTGGTTCCAGGTTAAATACAGGATTTCAGTTACTAGTGGCCCATTTGAGCACGTATCAAATGCATTAAAAGAAGAGCAAACAGAACGTTTACCTGGACTATGCAATTCTCTCCTCACTAATAGGCCAGCTTCATGTAAATGACCACGATTGGTCTTGTTCATTCCACAGAGAAACTAAGCATGGTTGCTACCATTGACCTAGGAAGTGTGAATGAACCGTTTGTTTGGAAACAGATGAAAGGAAGTGTGCAAATGAAGCTTGTCTCCATCACCACGACAGATTTACTTCTTCAAGTGGCCTCAAGTAGCTTTGGAAAGGAAATCTGGAGTGTTGTAACATTCATAAATATTTGAATGTTCTGTCTTACCTTGAAAACAGGCAGAAACCCTATCCCAAAGAAAGCACTCCCAGACTGAACAGTCATTTTGTTAAGCAGGCCGTGACCTGGGGAACTAGGTATTGGTGATGTTTAATCTATATCTATATCTATGCACATGCACAAATATACATAATAAAATGCAGTGGTTGTTCAAATGAAAATCTGGGAAGCGTTCAAAAACAAAGCTAAATCTATGCTTGGCTACTTAGATTCACAAATTAAGTTTTGTAAGGCTTAGAAGTGTATCAGAAATATTCTAGCATGTTAGTGCAGATAAATCACTACGTTTATGTACTTTTAGTTACCCCCAGAAAGTACAAATTCGTTATACTTCCTTATTTTCACTAGAGTGAACCAGAGTCCAGTGTTTTATGTGTTTTCTATCTTATCTCACACCAGACAGTTGCTGCAAATTCCTACCTTTTAGGCAGGCTGTCCATCCAGCTGCCACAGTAGAATTTGAGAAGAAACAAACAGGAAGTGCTTGTGGAGAGGAACGGTGAACAGATATTTTAGGACATATCACGTAACATGATCTTCAATTTAACATTTGCACTGTGATGTAGACCAACACAAAGCCCTTCTGCTTGCCTGGAGACAAAGTAATCCTGTACCCGCTGTGCTGTGCTGTTGTCAGCTCATGGAGAGAATCAAGGGGTTTTCTTCCTGAGACTCTGAAACATCTGAAAATACCTAATTCCAGACTGCCTGCATTTGGTATGCATGAGCTGCAGTTAAAACTGTCAAGGCTAAGTCACTCAGTGAATGGAAGATGCTAACTGCTTATTCCTTAACTGAAAAAATGTAATTTCGATCCACAGGAGACTTCCCCTTCCAGCTGGTTCTGAGTGCTGCGGTGCTCTCTCCACTGGGTGTAATTAGATTGCTATAACCTAAAAGGTCCTTCCAGTCCCATCATTCTAATGTCCCCAAGGTGGTAAACAGCATTAAAGCCTCATTCCTGTTGCCTCTGGGTCAACAAATATGCATGATTGCCAGTAAATCTTGAACGTTTTTTTCCTTGTGACTACAGAATGAGCCACAGTTAGATTACTGAAATGCACTGTAAAATCTAACATACTCTAGTGTAAGTAATTGTTTCAAAAGTGTATTAGCACTGGATCTGTGTTTTATCCTGCGTGGTATGGTATGGAGTGTAATGGAGCCTTGAACTTGTTCAGCGTTCATGCGAAGCTATAAGAATAATAAACATCAATAACAAAAAAAAGGGAAAATCATTCACTATATACCAACGGTTTCTTTTATTAGTAAAGATACTGTCTATTGACTATGTAGCTAAATGTGCATAAGTATTGATTCTTCTTTTTTCAGAGGTCCTAATAGGGATACTATGCCGAGCAGGTCGTGGGATATTACGGTGGGGAGGTGCATCCGATGAAGAAAACTCTCCAGAAACAGAAATTAGAAAAAGTCAATGCCTGAAGATACAATCCATGTTGGCTGCACTCTTTGGGACTACTAGCAGTCTGTTCTCTAGTCAAATCAAATGCTAATTCACTGTCTTACATGTTTCAGATGAAAACTTTAAGTTCTCTCCTCTGCATTTCTAACCTCAGCCTCATTTATAAACAATCCTGCTTGGGGAAGATCCTCAGATGGAGTAATTTGTCCTCCTTCCATTGCTTTAACTAGAGCCATAGCTTATAATGGAGATGAAGAAGGCTATCTTTGTTTCTTATTAGCTGAAGAGGAACATGAGATTTATGAATAATGTCATCAATGAAGACATACAGTAAATTTGATGTGAGATTAGAGAGAGTTGGTTCATTAACTAGATTTAGGGAGAAGGAAAACCAAAATGATTAATCAATAGAAGACAAAAAGGAAATCAGCATTTAGCCCAGGAAACACGTACACATCCTGAAAGCATATGTTCTCTCACTTAAGTAACGCTGCTAAACACTCACAAATTAATTGAACAAGTGAGAGATTCGGAAATAAATTAGGCAC
This sequence comes from Struthio camelus, assembly GCF_040807025.1. NCBI lineage: Eukaryota > Metazoa > Chordata > Aves > Struthioniformes > Struthionidae > Struthio > Struthio camelus. Next base: position 29,000,881 of record NC_090949.1, read on the forward strand.
AGACTCAGAAATAGAGATTAAATTCAGACCTGAGAAAAGGAAATGCATTTAAGTTTCAGTTTTCTTGAGCTGCTAAACTACTTGATATTGCAAATACTCTCTACTTTCCAATGTCACTTACTCCCTTAGAGAGTGCAAGCAAGTAAACTGACTGGACACAGGGGAAAAAAACAAAAAGGCGTATTCAAATTAAAGTCAGTGTTTATATCAGTTTAGTTGACTGGTTCAATTATTCAGTTTGGAATAAATCCTAAGAAGAACTAGGATATGGGGTTAGGAGACTCACTGAGTAGAGAGTATCATTAGGAAAGAAGAAAGATCAGTGGTGGTCAATATGATATTACAGAAAATAGTCTTATAAAAAAAAATTCCATTCCTTTTCTTCATGAGATTATTCAACTTTGGTTGGTAAAACTGCATACATTTAATCTCCTTTGGATTCCTGCTGTAAGAGTTCTCTTATAGAACTAGCACTGTGCAATATTGATGGAGAACGTCTCAAGTATTTATAAAATTGACTAGCTGAAAGATTTAAAAAACAGTTGTAAATGGAGAATTATCTGTGATAGAAATTTTTTTCTAGCAAAGAATTTATAGGGATTGCTAATGAGCCCAACCTCAGTCAACATTTTCATCCATGATTCGCAATTTCTCAAAACACTGTCAGGAAAATCTGTGGGTGTGTGAGAGACCACCAGCATGGTAAATTATGAAGACATAGAGCAATCTGCATAGATTGGCTTCTTCAAGCAAGACAGACAGTTCTAGAGCCCAGCACCCAGAGGGACATCTGCCCACAAGGGACACAGGCTAGATAGAGCTCTGGGATGACAACTCTGGATGTCCCTCAGTGATCTCAGACCCAAATTCCCTGTGCACTGCCCTCCTGGGCTGGGCGTCCAGGGGCACAGCCGAAGACCTAGCGAGCTAGTTTGATACCTGTGAACACTGAGACTAAAATAGGACTACTCTGCACAGCTCCATAGACCACCAGGCAATGTTCTTAATTTTCTTTATTTTCCAGTGCAAGTAAAAACCATTGGAAGAGATGATCAAAGAGAAAATGAGAGTTACCCCCTCAACGTCCTTAAAAGAAGTCTAGCTACCATAAATACAGTTTAATGGAATTTGCATTATGCTTGCGCCAATAGCATTTGGTTGTATGAAAGGCAGTGGCAGGTAACAGCCTTGCCCTCCGAGAGGCATCAGCCTACTTCATTCTAGTGTTTTTTTGTGGCATCTGTTAGCCTTAGGGCCACGCTGACTCCACAGGGGACACCCATTGACTTTTATACGTTTCTTCCTTGTGGGCCAGGACAGGGGTGATTAAATGCATATTCCAAAAGAGATGATGAGATAAGCTCTATAATTGCTCTCCAAATATATCTCGTTTCTATGAGTTGGATTTTCTTTGGGCCTGAAGGCATTCAGCACCCATTAGAGTTGGTATTCTTCCCTCTTGCCAAGTCTTTCCATCCTCCCTACTTCATCCTCAAATCAGCCCAACCAGTGCAGCAACAGCCCTGGAATCAAAGACAGCAGGGAATCAGCCCCATTCCCATATATGAAGCTCTGTTAATATTCTGTACCGCTCCTGTCGATATCATTAGCTCTTTTTCTATTGTTTTAGTGGGAGGAGATCAGGTCTACATCATTTTCCCAGGGTAACAATACAGAAATGTTACTCTGCTAAAGAATGGCTTTGATTTGTCACAGAAAAGGCCTCACAAACTGACAGTTTTCATCTGATTTTCTCTGGGCATTGGGGGAAGGAACATATTTTCTCCTCCAAAAGCATTCAGCAAATTTGTACTCCAGTCAGCTAATTTTATTACTTCTCATAAATGTCTGTTCCTGTAATGCTCTCAAGGTATTTTCATAATTCTACCCTGGGAATTATAAATCAGCTTTCTCTTTGATAAAGTAACCTGCAGTATTTTATTTTATTTTTTATGTTATGAACAGCCGAAAATGTATGACATCCCATAAAATGTCTGGGTTAGGCCTTTGAATATTGCTTCTTTTAAGAAAACTTTTAGCACTGAAGCAGAGAAACACAATCCTAGGATTGGAGTCTATTAGGCAAAAAGAGGGAAGGAAATCCTAAAAGTCAATGTCTAGAGTGTCTTTAAAGTTGCCTTTCTGTATTCCAAAGGGATCTAACTACCATTTAATTACATTTTTGTTTAAGAAAAAGGAACCTGAATTATTTTATTTATTTATACTTATTTGCAGAAGTTTATGATGAAGTATATTAGGGAGGGGAGGGGGAGAGGAGAAAGGTGCTCCCCAAAGACAATGCATATTTAAGTAGTGAAGTATTTTACTTGAGAGCCTACAAATTGGCTTCACAGATTCAGATACAGAACCACAACTTCACTTACACAGCAACAACTGGATGCAGAGGAAAGGGTCCTCTGTGCTTAAACAAGCCAGGCTGCATTTGCATTTAGTCACCTCTCCAAATTACAGGTTGGGGAGCACTGCAGAGGTACTCAGCTAGTTTTCTGCTGTGCAGTTGTTATAGTAATTTGTTGGGAATTGTACAAGGCTAATTCTGGAAGAAGGTTTTTTTTTTGATCAATTTATACCAAATCCTGAATGAAGGCAATGAGTAATACATCTGTTTGTAAATAGGAGAGGCTACAGATGAGTAATACATCTGTTTGTAAATAGGAGAGGCTACAGTGCAGACACTGCCAGGATTTCTATTATTACATTTCAGGACATAAATGATACTCAGAGGATTTTAGATCTTAAAATCAACAAGCCATCTCCCCGCCCCCATCAGTCTAGACCAGATATAGACGATATCTCTGTGCTTAGAGAAAGAGCAGAAGGAACTCCTGTGCAGAGAATGTGCATTTCTCAGCCTATCCTGCTAGTTTCTCTGCTTCAGGGAACTCCTAAACCAGAGGTTACATCTCAATCATAATTTTAAAGAGACATTGGTGAACCTGTCTTTCGTGGATGTGTCAAAACTTTCTGAGTATCCACTCAAAACCAAGCAATCAACAGAGACCAGTTCACCTGCACCCTCATCCCTTGACACTGCTACCCCACAGCAGTGACATTTTGCAAGTGTGTGTATTATTCTTTCATTGAGGCTAGCATAAACAGCAGAAGAGATGCATATTCTTCAAGTTCCCTAAGACGACTCTTCTTTCTGTTAAGACTCTTGAAGTTTCACAGTATCAGGTCTAGCAATTGCTCCCTCTGTTTGCCACCTACATTTGGGGGTGGCAGTCAGATGTAATAAATGGCTTCTAAAGACATCATTCCAGCTCTCTAGTGCAGTCAAAGGGTGTTTCATCACCCACAGTCCCTTGCCTGTCCATCCCTAACAAACATACTGCAGACGCAGTTTATCAAATACAAATACTACATTTTAGCATTTCTGATCACTTCTGGCATCTTCATTAACCTTCTCTGTCAATCAACAATTCCTTTCGGTGGACTCCATCCATCCTTCTTCCTGGTAAGAGCTTCTCTTTCTCCCATCCTCCCCCTTACCTCCCTGTCATCTCTGAATGGTTTATTTACACAAGGAAATCAAGGAGAAGTTTTGGAAATTACAGATGAAGAGGTTCTAAGTCGGCAAATAAGTCTCTTCTCTTACTCTCCTTGGTTTCAGCCATTTTTCAACCACTGGCTTAAGAAAGGGCATCAGTTAAGTTTCTATCTGCCCTGCTTCCCCCAACCTTCTTCAGCTTTAAAGTGCCTCAGCTCAGGGAATTGTGTAAAGCAGCCCTTTCCCTCTGCATGGGAGGTACACAGTCCTGCCCTCAGCCTAGTCTGCAACATCTAGCTCCCCTGTAGGCCCTCTTGGCTCCTGTAGGTAGACATTACACCTCTGCTCAGGGGCTGCCTTCTTGTGCCACTTGTGGATGGTGATGTTTCTTATCAGAAAGTACAGGACCTACATTATTCAAAGGCTCACTACCTCATGGCAGTAATTACCTGTAAAAAAATGCCATAGATCCACTCAGACCTCCTTGGTTTAGCATCATTAAAGTGCACCATCGCTTTCAGTCCAGACTGCAAAGTAGAGTGATGTCTCTGGCATTGCACATAGTTGTCATGGGTCTGCACACTTGCAGCTGGAGCAAACAGCAGAAGCCTTCAGCACACAGCCAGAGCAAATGTCAAAGCCTGTCCTCAGGGGTTAGAGCAAATTACTGAAACCAGTAACTGTCTTGGATATACTGCCACCAATACAAGTGAGATCATTTCAAGCCTGCATGAAGTATCTGAAGCCCCCAGTTGAACTGTGGAACCAAGCATTTAGAAAGGCTTTGTAACCACGTAAATATGTTCTGTTAATGCATGCCACACTTTCAATAACACTCATCAGGCCAAACACAGCACTCTTGTTTCCGCGAAGTCAATCCGATTCCTCACATGTTTGGAGTTAGGCACAGCAGTAAGTGCTTCGCTGAATCAAGTCCTCATCAATTACTCTGAAAATCAGACAGCACAAAAGGTAGGCAAATAAAGAGACTTCCTATCCTTTCTTATTCTGAATTCCAAGCAGCACCTTGAGAATTATTGCTGACTATTGTGCTTTTGTATGAAGGATATGAATATTGCATGAAACCTCCGACTGGCCCTTTTAAAATATGGCTATGTTCTGGGAGGCTATTGTCAGAATGCCATATGTGCGGCGTCTGCCCTGCTTGTGCTTGCCTGTGCTTTGCAAATTCAAATACCTGGAGGTGCAGCTTCATTACTATATGCAGGGGACAAAGGAGGTAGAGGATGAGCACTTCCAGTCTGCAGTGAAGACAGATCAAACAGCTGCTCACCTCGGCTTTTTAGCCTGACTTCCCATGGAAACGAAGCTTCTCTGATCATATTCTCCCCCTGTATTTTTGTTAGTGGTATGTCAAGTAATATGGACACTTCAGCAAAGTTTAAAAGTGAAGTAGAAGCCTCAGTAACACTAAATATTGACCATTTTCACCAAAACAGGCATCTGGCAGAGAAGACAGAACTGGTTAGTTCTCTCACTGGAACTCCTGAAGTGAATAAGAGAATCTTTCCTCAGCCTCAGAGAATTCGGTACAGCTGGAAACAGATCTTCATTAATTGCTCTCTTCACAATAAAACTTGTTCTAGCTTATAGATTCCATTTGAAACCTGCTCAGAGACTTTGTCAAATGCTGATTTATTTAACCTACGGACCCTCATCACATTTTTCCTGTTTCCTACATTAGCCCCCCATAAAGCATATAAAAATAGCTGTAAAGCAATTATGAAGTGGCTGGCACATTCCTTGATGATACCCAAACACAGTGACCTCCGTACTCACTTGGGAATAGCTGCATGGACCATATTAAAAGAAGAGAAAAAATGTCCAATTTAGTAAAATGTTGGGACTAGAATGACTCTGTCTTCAAGTGAATCTTTGATCAGGAGATGATCAGAAAATGTCTGAAAGCCAAAGCACTTTTTCATGCTTTAACAATTCCCTTAGCACAGAAGAAAGATCTACAAAACGCAGAGTGACTACCTCAAGAACAAACTAGATAGGATCTATGTGGGATCAAGGATATCCTTATGCTAATTGAGTTCAGATATTAATTTGGAATAGAAAGCCACAGAAGATGTGAACTATAAACCTGAAAGGAAGAAGACAGTGGATTTCCTAGGCTTCTGCCTTGCTGGAGTGGTACAATTGTGGGTACAGAATATGGACATGACTGCTTGTCCAGAAAGGTTTGGGGAATAAGACTGCATCAAGAAATAGCCCTCTCTTCAGCAATCGATTTCTCACCCTGGATAAAAATGCCCCATAAGGCACTGAAGACTTGTGAAGGTCAGCTGCACCCATCCTACTCACACCACCTACTACAGGTCTAAATTAGAAAGCCAATCTCCCTCCAGTCAGCAGAAAAGAGAGGCTCCTTCATAAGGCAGTTCACACCATCTAAGTTAAAGTCATCCTCAGAGATACATATTCCTCTCCTCTGCCTAATAAAGCAGCCTAGGCCTCCTCCCAAGCCTCTGGACTAAAAGGGCAAATTTAGGATACAAGTACATTGGATTTTGAGGAAAGACCTAAGGATGCTCTCAACACCTCTGTTTGGAGACTTTCTGCTAGAGAATACAGATAATATGCCTGCACATGCCAGGCAGGTTAACAGAGCAGGTAGTTTGCTATCAGGTACTTAGTACCCAAGACACTTCACTTGGGAGGCACTGGTGTAGATGAGAAGCTTGTGGAGCTGGGAACACAACATGCGTTCCACTGCTCTCAAGGTTGCTTTTTAGGAGTGATGTAGGCATATCCTGTAAATCTAAATTAACCCTACAAGCCTAGGGAGTCAGAGTCCCAGATCCTGCTCAGGACTAGGAAGAACTTCGGAGCATTACCTCATTCTAAACCATCAAACCTGCCCCTTAAAACATTTGTTTAGATTTATGAGGCTCTGGTGGGTGAGAATTTGAAATAGATATTGCACTCTTCTCTCTGGTGCAAGAATGATTTATGTTGCCAGGCAGCTCTTTGGCACAAGGCCAGAAAAGATCTATCAGATGCGACTAATAAATGCTGTAAAACTGCAAGTAAACCAACTGCAATGTGAGTATCAGTTCTCTGAGCATGTGCGCCCCAATGGGGAACAACAGGTGCATAACATAACCTCAAGCAAGAAGAAAAACAAGAGGTGTGTGCAGAGGCAAACACACAAAGTTGTGTTCATCCTAATAAATCACCGTGACAACTACAATACCCATCAGGAAAAAAAGAGAAAAAGAGGGAGATAGGTGCGTGAAAAAATGCCATAGCATATTGAACAACAGAGCAACAGAATTGGAAGCAGCCGTGTTAATCCCTTGTGGACTATCTCACCATAATGGTTATTTATTCCTTACAAATGGGAATTCTAATCTGCTGATTTTGTGGTTGCATTTTTGTGGCTTAACATTCCACATGTCACAAGAAACATCGGCCTCTCCACCCTGCCTAAATCCTCTTCTGGTTAAATTGATCACATGTGTGGCACACAAATGAAATGGCTGCATGCAAACATCTCGTCTTTGATGGGCTGAATCCTGTCTGTCCTCAAAATAAATGGGAATTTGATAATCATATCTTCACTTTTGCGCAGTGACTTTCTTCCTAAAAAGCCACTGGAATCATTTTGTCCACCACAAACAAACAAACAAACAAACAAACAAACCCCCCTGATATACTAGATCCCAAAGCTGTTTAACCAAGTCTTCTCGTACCTAAGTAAAAAAACAAGGGAAGATTTGATTTAAGATTTGATTCAAGTCAGGGCAGTGCAAAATTGCCCAGAGTTACACAGCCAGGACAGCGCCCCAGCAATAGTGAGCCAGGAGCAAAATCTCCTTCAGTGAATCCACTAACTAAAATTAGGCAGATGGTTTCGTAGACTCCAAGATGACACAAACCAGGAGGTCAGCATCAGCCGAAACTTTCTAGCCAGTTATGATATTGAGCCACAAAACCCATTATCCTCACCAAGTCCTGCAGTGCCATGGATACTCCATGAAGGTTTCTCATACCACAAGTAGCCAGGCTTACCTCTGCATGGACTGAATGATGCTCTATGCCCTGAAAGGGACCCTTGCACGTAAACCATCCTTCTATGAAACTTGCTTGGCAGAGGAAGGCTCCCACATGACTTGCCCTTGGGGATGCAGAGCAAAGCTCACTGATGGCTTGCTGAAGGACAGCCAGCTTGCCCTCTGAGGATGAAAGACCCTGACAAGTGCAATAGCTGGCCCTACCTCCTCATGCCTTCTAGAGTATGAAAGAAATATCTCACTCTGCTGGTCTCAGGTTTAGCAAATTAGAATTATAAAAAAAACAGAGATTAATTAAAAAATAGTCTCCCAGAATCACAGAATATCCATTAACTGACTTCCCCAGATAGGCTGCTGGCATTTCTGATCTTTTCTGTGCAGTCCCGTGCTTTAAGCTGCCAGATGCACAGAGCTCTGAATCCAGAGCAAAGCTATAGCTCTGCACTTCAGCCAAGGCTGCGTTTCCTAGTGGACTCTGCTCTCAAGGGTATGAGTACACTGCATAAAAACTGGCCAAGAAGTTATCTTGAGCACTGCTCACCTGATAGTCTATGCACGGCTTGTGTTAGCTGGCTCCCTGCTCTGTTTTATACTGCTCCAAGTATGACATCTGGACATGGTTTTGGAGAGGTCCATGCTGGAAACTGCTCCCAGAAGGCAGCATGGATGATACTACACCCGGCTGGGCTCCTTCAGGCTTACGCTGCTCTCCAAGACTATCCCAGCAGGTGTTGCAGGAAGGCTATCTCTTAGACAACCACAAACCCAGCAAAACAGCAGCTCATCATCAGGTGACTGGCAGCCCTGAAAGGCATGCACCCATCCTGTAATCTTCATGCACTACATGCACAACCCCAGCATCCTAGACACCTGTTTCCTCAGTACGTGGCATCTCGTGTACCAGGATTCGCATAAACTCAAAGATCTGCCAAACCTCAGTGGAGATTCTGAGAAAATTGACACCAGATGCCCCCCCCCCCCCCCCCCCCCCCCAGGCAGCTAGTACAAGCTGATGAGATTGTTATCCTGCGACGTCTTACGGCTGGAGGCTCCATCAACATGCAACATTAAAGTATGTGTGGTGATAAGAAGAGGACGCCAAATAGCTAAATTGTAGCTTTCCCCTAACATACCAAATAACTAGACAAACTCAGGCTGAATTAGAAGGCAAACAGTGGATCAGATAATATAACAATTGTCCTATGCATTAAATTTGATCTTTTACTACAGCAGGATGTTAGCAATGAAAACAATACTTTAGCTACTCAACCTCATAAACCCACAAAAGAAAGTGTGTTCATCAGATCTTTCTTTGTCCTGTCATCTAGGGGAGGGTTTGTAGCAGGAGGCCATGTGAAAATGAGAGTAGAGATAAAGACAAGTACAAAGTAGGTTAAAACACTATCAAATTAATTGTCTGCATTCAGTTACATTAATGAGAGCATTTTCAACCCAGCTGGCATTCAGCTGCTAGATGAGGTGGAAAAAGATGGTGAACTAGAATCATAGTAATTTATTGATTAATTTCATAACATGCACTGAATCTGCCTAATTTGTTTACAGTTTTTTTTGAAGCAATATTTTTATCCTGGTAAATGCTGTCTCCTCAACTCCAAAACAGTTTGCAGAAGATGTCAGTTTTGACAACATTAATGAAAGGGAAAATTCAGTTTCAATCATTTGAAGTTTCTCCTTTCATTGTTAGAATCTGCATCATTTTCTTCTAATATCATTCATTTAATTACTCTTAATTTGACCGTCATGTTATATTGAAATATTAATGCCAGTATGCTTCCACGGATCATATTTTTGCATGCTGGCTAACCTGTTACCTTTAATACTTAGCAGTGTTTTGTCATTATCAAGTGGGAAATACAGTGGGGTTTCCACCTAGGATTACCTTTGGGCAGGTTGGAATTTTTGTTCCAAAACCTCTTAAATGTTGCCTTTTTGCCTCAACTTAGAGTACAAACACATTTCTCTGTCTGGAAGAGAAACCCTGCTCTTCAACATCCCATGTGTGTGGTAATGATAATGGCATTCATTTCCTCTGACTTTTAACCATTATCTTGGAAAGAGTTTAGAAAAGACCGAGGAGATTTCTCCTCCAGTGGAACAGGCACTACTGTTTCTCCTCCAGAATACAGGCCAAAGTTAATGGTTCCCTACAGTTTTAAGCTCCCTATCATAAAGCTACTTTAAAAGGTACAGCACATCTCCCCTGCAGGCAGCTTATATACAGAATAAGAACTTTGCAGCCTTTTAATTATTACTCTTATTCTACTATACCTCATTAATTCCTTGAATCTCAACCTGTGACTTTGGGTTATTCTACAAATGTATGTTCATATCCCAAAGCCAAGGCAGAAAGGAAATATTTCAGCCCTTTTGACAAGAGGAATAGTGAAGAGGTTAGCCTGACACCTGTGACCCACACAGGACCTGGTCCCGCATCTCCTGTTAACTCATCCAGCTCTCAGTGCAAATGCATCCCCTTCAGGCCATGTTTTCTGTATGTTGAGCACATGGGAACCCAGCACATGACACTTCGAGACTATGGTGAGTTATTCATATTGTATTTTTGCACCTAGTTAGATGCTTCTGTTTTCAAGTAAATCTCCTCAAATTCCCCAGTCAACAAAGAGAGTTCAACCAGAAGGCCGACCCACTAGATGGGTCCAGAGAGAGGGCAGTGAAGAACATGGATATGGAAGAACAAGGCTTTGCCTCTCCCTGAAACGGTTTCCCTTCATGTCCCCCTGATAGTTAAATTTAACATTTCTTATATCATACCGGTCATGAGGCCTCTTCAGCTTCAAGGCTCAGGAAAGTGCAGTGGCGATCTCAAAGCTGAGGGGCAGGATATAGTACATGAAGATGGGTAGCATTTATTTACTCTTAATTCAGACCAGGATGAATCACCCAACTATCCAAGCTTGAAAACCAAGCAAAAGAGTTTAACTACACCTTTATTTGCCATGACTTGCTTTCCCTTGCAAGCAGCCTGCAGTATTTCATGCAGTAGAGCTGACTTTAAATGCAATGAAAGGATTCATACATGAATAGGAAAGCTGCTGCCCCGATAGTCAGCAGATGGGTAATTTCCAGAGCAGCTCCAAGAAATCTTTGAATAGCAATGTTGCTTTCATGCTGCAAATGAATCAACTGCAATAGTTATACTTTGACATGTCCCCTGCTTTCTGCTGTTTATGTTGCTTCTCTTTTCACTATTTTATATCATTGCTGAGAAAAGAAATATCCCCAAAACAACCCACCCACTGTGAAAACGCACTGCTGGAATATGCCAGAGGAAAAGACCTGTAGAGAATATAGCAAAAGGAAAGACCAACCCACAAATGGACCATTTTAAGAGGTAAAATGGTGATAAAGCCTATTACCAGCCATTTTATATCATCATGAGATAAAAATTAGTAAGAGGCCTATGATTCAAAATGGGAATTGTGGGAAGGTGAATGAATCAACAGAGAGCAAATTATAAGACTGGGTTACAAATACAGATCAGGTACTTGCAGAGAGCAATTTAAAACAGGTACATTCAGCTATTTGCTAGATTGAAAGCTCAGCAAACAAGCTTCTCTGGATTATTATTCATTATTTTTCTGTGTGTATGTTTTTTTTTTAACTCAGATTTTATTCTTCACCCATTTAGCCTCCAACAACCAAGTAAGATAACCTTTTGTAAAAAGCTCCCTGTCAACACTCCTTTCAAAATTATTAAGAAGTCCAGTGCATGTATTGGATCCATGAGAAAAGAGTGAAACCAATGTACAGTCATTGTGGAGATCTGCAAGAGTGAACTGGGCATCACTTTACAAATCTGGGTTCAGACAGCTCACACTGCAGGACAGTCTGAGTAAGGACTAGATGATGGGAGGAATACGGTTAGCATGTGCAGTAATTAGAGAGAAGCTGCAGAAAAAGAAAATGAGCCTACAGCAAACAGCAAAGTTATACAAAATCAACCTTTAATCTGTAGCTGGCCTGAGAATGAATTTTCCAAGCATTTCTTATACAAAGACACATTTTTCTTTTTTAGTTCTAGACGCAGGTGTTACAGAGTAGGCCATTTTTGAGTAAAAGATTTTAAAGATATCCCCCTTCTCCCCTTGAAAACCTGAAGAATCTTCCCTGAGACCTTGCCTTAATGAGTTATTGGGCTTTTCACTTTTCTTTTTAGACAAGAGGAAGGAAAAAAAAAACCTCCAAATATTTAGGAGAATAGTTTTTGTTACACATTTGAAAAAAATACTGTATTGAAAAAAAAAGAAAAGTTACTTTCTTTTTTCCCTTCCTGACTTGTTATAGCTTCAAAACATCAGCTGATGTAAGACAAAAACTTCTCTGTAGCTTCCAGAGAAAGCTAAAGTTCTAAACCTATGGGCCACCGGATCCAGAAGAACAGAAGAAGGTAGAAACAGGTATCCTAGAGCAAGATAAAATATCTGCTCAGCAATTATCATTCCCATAACGGACTGCCTGGCAGATGAGTGATTTCTTTAAGCAAACCATGCACAAACACCAGTGACTGAAACACCTCACAGCAGATGTTCACAAGGCCTGAGAAAGTTGTTTTAAAACTGTTTCTTCCATAAAATTTCCAAGAACAACTCTATTTGATGTTAGACTGAAATCACTTGTTGCATACTCCACTGAAGACCATCTGGGTAGGTCAACCCAATCTGGGCCAATGGCTGCCAGAATGAAGCCAACAACATCAAGTTGGTTTTTTATGAGTAAGTAGTGTAATGTAAAATGTAACTGCTGCTGCGGAGGGCACCAACACCCGTGTCATGAAAAAATCACCCCCCTCCTTTTAGGGGGAGAAGAACCACCTTTCTGAAACAGTGTGCTTTGGGACAAGTCATGAGCCGAAAACAGCATGGCAGATCCAAAATGAAATCCAGAAAGTTTTCAACCCCCACACTCACTGAATTTCACCATGCTCTCATTTGTAATGGTAAGGAAGGAATGGAAGATTAAAAACAAGCAAGAACTCCATTAACACATGTAAATGTCAGTAAGCTAACGAGATTCCAAAAATACCTCACTCCTAGAAAGAAATTACCCAAATCAGGTCAATCTGAATAATAATGAGATGACATTTTCTCCACATGGGAGGCCACAGCTGAAGCACACGAAGCTGCTTACAGTCCTCTTGTCTGAATGACCACATCAACCTAATAAACTTCTGTTACATCAATATTGTTCCTGTCACAGTACTTAGCATAATTAATTCAGATGCAATCAGCATGGAGAGCAAAACACTCTCTGCAAGTGCCCCCCTCCCCCCATGCTGCAGGCATGCTGGCATTTTAAAAGTGGATTTAATCAAATGTTAATCAGGAGAGAGAAAGTTCAGGCAGGTGCAGCCACAAATAATCCAACAAGATTAAGGATGTCTCAGTGGCTGATTATCCTGCAGCACAGGAAATGCACAGCGTGAGGAGGATGACAATATGTTTCCATCTCCTCTTTTAACAGGGGTCATTGTAATTGCCAGTATATTTATTTTTCTGACTGGAAGTATTTGAAACGTTCTGCAACATGTGACCTATTGCCTCTCTTCTTGTCTCTGCAAAACAACCTGAAGTTGAAGAGACCCAGTCAGAACGAATTTGTATGAGTCTTTTTTCCTACAATAACCTATTACATTTATGTTATTTTTCCCTTCATTAATATTTAAGGTATGGCCACATCAAAAGTTTCCATGCAAGACTAGTGTTCCAGTGAACTCCTCAGCAAATATGTATATTGTAAAGAAAACCGTGACTCTAAAATCATACTGTCTTTCACGACACAGAAGCAGGACAAGAAGAAATTATAGACACAAAGAGGCATAATGACCTGGCTGATGACAAAACTGGGAAAAGAGGACAGACCTCTTCAGTGCTCTGTCCACGCCTTACCATTTGAAAATGCTGTTTCTAGTATAAATGGTATTTATTTTCTTTTAACTTTAACAACCATGTGAAAAGGTTCTCCCCCTTTATACATATGCATGTATGCTTTCACATATGTCTGATTCTCTTTCATGTAAAATTTCTCTGTGTTAAGTAAAAACGAAAACAACCTGTCTTGCAAGACATGTGTCAGGTAGAAACACCGTGCTATATCTTTAATACTCCTTCAGGTCCAACAGTTCTTAAAGCTTCAATGGTCCAAATATATTGCTATCTTTTATTTATTTTTTTAAAGGTTGGCAATAGGATGCAATAACAACAACTTGTGCATCATCACTACGTGGATGCATCAACAGATTGGCCTCTCTGGTGCTCACCTTAGCAACTTAGTGAAGTTTGGAGCATGGTCCAAGCTCAAAGTTGAAGGCTATCTCCAGCAGAGACATCTGGAAACCACTGGAGATGACCTTCGGTTTGAAGGTTTATTGACAGATGATGATCACCCCTTCAGCTCTGGTAGTTTTTATAGTCAGCTTTTCCTTAGAGCAGTGGTAATGGGCACAACAGCCTCAAGCAGACCTTCGATCTGCTTGTGAGCCCAGCTTTGGATATGCTCATCAAAACTGATAGCAGGGATGGGGGAATATGGGAGAGGGAAAAGCTATATTTTAATCTTGTGTCTATACTTTTTCTTTGATCTTGGTGAAAATATTTTGAAGGAGAAAAAAAGCAGCAACACAAGACAAATTATGTTTTTGCAGGAACTCCACGTAGGTGACCATGGTGGTTCCTTCTACAAATTGATTTCCTATAGCTTAGGGCTGGACCATGCTTAAATATTTCACTAATACAAATGCATTAGTGAGGAGAGGGGTACCTTTAAGTGTATTTATTCCAGTCCTTAAGCTAAGAAAAGTTACAGCATAGATACTGCCATACTTTTGCTGGCACCAAGGGAGGAGTTTTTAACAAGCCTGAGCTTCTACAGAGCATGGGCCTAAGTGGAACAGTACGTACGGAGACTGACCTCCAGGTTGCAGGGGACTGGAGGCAGCCTGTGGGTCCCTGCTAAATGTTTATCTGCTGCATGAACCAGGGCTTGGGGACCTTTTAGCTCCCAGACACTGTTAGGGCTGGTATATGTCACCAGCTTTACAGCCCGTTCCTTCAGCTTGTTATCAGTCCAAGAGGGAAATACCAAAGGAATAACTCTGAGTTGACTTGAGGCTGAGCAAGAAAGGCTCATTTAGCAAAAGTGCTGAGGGAGGGAGGGAGCAGGGCTAGTGGGGGTGCATAGACAAGTGTTTCCATTCAGATGCCAAAACACATGTGAACAGACAATTTATTTACATTAGTTATTTTCTGGAAGAAGAAATGGAAAGGGGGAGAAGCTGGCTCCACTGTGGATTCTCATGTTCTGTCTCAGCAGATGGGAGCTGGTGGGCCCCGCACTGTATCCCCTTGGCATCATGCCACTGCCTGCTGGCTTGGGGCCAATGAATCCCAAACAAAATATCATAACCACATGGAGCCTGACTTCTCCCAGGCTGCCTTGCCACTGGTCCACCCCATCCCATCTGCGTCCTTTCACTCGGAGTCTCATCACTGGCCACTTTGAGGCTGGGCAGGCTGCCTCTGGAGAACAACTACTACCTTCAGCTCAGGTGGAGCTAGCTACAGCTTGTACTGTCTGGTCCAGAGGTCCCAGGATGAACAGTTACCAGGCTTCATCCTGAAGGGGCTGTAAACGCACCTCTCCAAGACAATTACAAGTGGAGCAGACACGAAAGCAAGCACCGTGATTGTAGGCTGCAGCATACTTACTGAATGGGAAGTAACAGGTCTGAAAAGGTATCAGCAACCCCTCTGGCCACACAGCTAGCACCTGAATGACTACCTGCAAATGGCCCAAAACTCACACCTGGGCCTCAATTCCAGACACTTCCCTTCCAGCAGGATGACATCACACAGTACAACGTGGCCAGGGTGTTACAGCATGGAGTACTGATTATAACCATCAGGGATCACCTATTACATTAGGAGCTGGCTCCAGATATCAATTCCAACCTTCTTTCAGCTTGGGAGTGCTCAGGTTTGCAGGTCTGAGCTTAGGATTGTCTGCACTAACATAAGCAAGCTAAGTCACCAATCATCCTATGGGAGCCCACGCAAGTAGGATGTGCAAGATTCTTTCAAAGGGGAGGCAGAAAGTGCCTCTTCACACATGATCTAGACAAAAGCACAGTAGCTACATTTATTGGAAAACCTCCTTTAGTGAGCTCCTAGAACATTGCTTAGTGGACCCAAGACAGGTCCAGCCTGGAGGAACAAGTGGCACGTCAAAGACCGTGGGATTTTGTGAAACTCTCGTGTACTGCATTGCCTCTCCAAGGCTCGAGCTGTTCTGGGACATATCGCAGGATAGAGAAGCACTTTGTGCAGCTTCTCATGCAGAAGAGCCAATGGAACACTTTGGCTGACACTAAAGTGCCAAGAAACCAGGCTCATATTTAGATGCCAAAGGCTTCTCATAGGTCCAAAAGGATGAAAGTAGCTTTTGATGTACAACTGTGACCTGATTTTCTGTATGTGACATTGTAAAATGGAAGTTCAAGATGAAAGGTTGCTTTACAATTACATACTAGAACTGCTTATGCTAGTATCCTGGTAATGGAATACAAAATCTCTAACTGAACTTCTTCCCCAAAGTATAATTTGCCAGATTAAACCTATGGATAATTTTAATTTTAAGCAAATGACATTTCTGAGAGAAACTGATTGCCAGGATCTTTTTTACCGACACCTTGTTTTCAGTTTGCAAAAAAAATAAAACTCGTCAGACGAATTCAAATTTTTTGTTGTTTCATCAGGCCCTAAATTTAGTATGTGAAATAAATTTAGGGGTCAGTGTTCCCTGTCTGATCTTACAAACTGCTGAACTTAACCTCATAAAAAACAGGATCTCTGTTCCGAGGAGAGCTCCTTGTGAATTCTTAGAGCTACTGGGGACTGGACAGGTGAAGTAGTAATGAATATTTTTCTTCATGTATTTTTCTCCATGTTTTGCAACCTCAAAATACCTTAGGGTTCATAGTCTCCTTGAGTGGGGCAGTTAGTTCAGACATATACTGAACTTAGAGAGGCAGCTGACTGTAGTCAAAAGAACCAGAAAAAATTACATCAGAGAAAATGCCTAAAGAAGTCCTCTCATCCACAGTTGTGGTGAGCCCTGCAACTCTGTTGCCCATTGCTCTGGGGCAAATCCTGGCTCATCCCACACCAAGCTGCCCTACTTGATACAGCCACGACTGACCATGAAGAGTGTTCCACTGGGGTAGACAGCTGATGATCAGAGCCACCCTTAGTAACGACATCTTGTTTTACAACAGGATCTTCTCTACTGAGAAGTAAGGGCCCACAATAGACCACTATATGCATGCATGCGCGCACACACACACACACACGTGAAGAACCTGGTCCCTGGCAGCAACGCATGTCATAAATGCGAAACATTCACCACAGGGACCAGGCTGAGAAGGTCTTACACTTCTAACATCTCCCAGGACAGTTGGTCCCTAATAAGATCAGGATCAACCATGTTTGATTGCAGAAGTTCTCTCTTACTGCAACCTGTTCTTTAAAGAAACTACACAGGAGCTCAATTTAAGAAAAGTTTTAGGCACACATCTAAGTCCACCTTTATTCAGCATGGTCTGTGAGCACGTATTAAACTTTAAGCAATGTTTATGTCAAAATGAAGCCAAGCTGAAGGTAAGCACATGTTAAAATGCAACAGGTGTTGAGGAGAGTCAGCAAAGGGGAAAGGACATCTGCACTGGGAGTGCAACACGTTTCAAATTTTATAGTCCTTCCTGACCTCCAGACTAGCAGTACTTGCCTCTGATTCTAGCTACTCCTCTGCTACAGTTTATAAATGAATAATTGCTAGGAAAATAAAACTGCTGATTTTAAAAAAAAATTTTTTTTGCTACAGCTGCATCTATTACCCGAGCGTACAAACATTGCATTAACAAGATCACCTGATGCAGTTCTGGTTTTTATCACAGCAAACGCATTCCACATTTATAATCAGAATCATGACTCTTAATATGATTTGTGGGACTCTGTTAACTGTTTATGCTAAAAATAGTTTTTGTCTTTTAAATTTAGCAGCATCACAACATCCCACAAGATTGCTGATGCTGGAATCTTGACTGCATTCATGGCACTGCAGTTATTTGAAAGTTTAACAAAGGTTTGAGTTAGTGCTTCTTGATGTGCTGCAAGAGCCAGTCCAGGTTCTTCTTGCTCCCTCGGGGGTAAGTTGTGTTGTCAACTTGTCAACTTGTAGCTGTCTTCTGTGACAGGGTAAGGGTCTATCAGGCTTAGACCGAGGCCATCAGACAACAAATATTTTCTACCATAGCAACATAAGAGCAGAGGTACTGGATCACACTAGAGGTCCATATAACTCATCATCCTGTCACCCTGTGTCATCCTATGGACAACAGAGATGTCTAGCAAGGAGTACAAAAAAATAGGACAGCTGTACAGGGATCCTTTCCCAGGATACTCTCCCAGCCTCGAGCCTTTTGCAGCTCAAGGGCTTCCTGAGCCAGGTGGTACCTCTGGATTCAGTGATCCTCTGAACATATATTTCCAACCCAATAGAAGCCACAGGCTGAGTTTAACCTGACAGCCTCGGGGTGAAAAATTGCACTTGTCAGTAATACCAATCTGGTACTAGGGCATCAGGGAAGGGTAGGTGTATCTTAACAACTTATATTAACATATACACGTAAAGATATATACATCTTAACAATATCTTAGCAGTATATATTTGGGGGGTATAAAACATTGACTGTGTGCAGCAGGAATGATGCTCAAAGTTAAGGCCATAACCTGTACTTCAGAACACCCACAATCAGTTCCTACATCTGCCACAGACTTTCTCTCTTGCTCTGGGCACATTAGTTAAGTCCCTTAACTGTCAACTAGGAAGAATTATGCTGTCTTGGTCCCACCTGTACGGTCCTTGAGATGTACCAATTCTGAGCCCAGATTCAAACTAACTTCAGGTATTTAACTGTAGCACTTCACTTAGGCTCCATTGTAGTCAATGGAGACAAGCTTAAGACATCTATCTTAAGAGAGCTGTAGCACTCTCTGGAAAGGTCTGCTTCTTACCCCTGAGAAATACCTGAGAAATCCTATAGTGTCCAAACACCTAATAAGAATTACCTTGTCAAGTACCTCAAGGCAGGCACTGTGAGCCCAGGTCTTAGCTTTTAAAACAATGGGCTAGACAGAATACTTCTAATAATAGCACTAAACAACAGTTCATCCCATGTGCTGAACTGCAGAAAAAGTAACTGTAACTCAAATATGCATTCATGGCAATGCTTGAGCATAGCAGATGTGAAATCCAAAGGCCAAATGCACCTGGACGCAGAGCACTAGTCTTTCTACCATCACGCTCTGACCTACATAGTTTCTTTCCCACTGATACTCTCATCCAGCTCTCACTCTGTGTATAGGTTACAGCCCACAACTTCCACATCTACAACAGAGAGCTAACATGTAGCTATTGCTGAAAGTCAGCATTGCAGCATAAGGGGACGTGTCCAGGATGTTAATCTTGGCAAACTGAGACATCACTCCATCTCAGACCTGGATTTGGGACTTACTTGGGGAAGCTATGTAATGAGCAGAGCACGGGGGTGATTTGTTCCTGACAGTGATATGAGGCATTTTAACTAGTAACAGTTTTATGCAGCCTGGAGACTTGTTAAGGTGCATCACTCTCATTCCTAGAACTGAGCTATACTAAACATACCTGGGACGTCTGTGCATGACTCACAGTGGCTAGTTCTGTGCCACACTGGAAGATGTGCAGTCTTGACTGGAGACTGATGGAAAAAAGAGTTCGCACGTTCTCGCAGGTTCTTAATGTGATGAGGAAATAGCAAGAAATACAGTACTCTACTTAAAGCCTTTACCTGTTAGCTGAATCCATGCAGAAATACAGCTCTGTGTTTGAATCTTTTGGTTTTTTTTTTTTTTTTAGTGTTTAAGATATTTTATGCGCCATAGGAGCACTGAACTAAGAGGTGACCAGATGTTTATCTCAGACAGGAGCAAACCAGGAATGACACCATTAAGTGTCACACTAGTGACTATAGGATGCATCTGGCAGAAGACATCTGAATCACATCATCCACCTCTTTTACTAAGAGGTGAATATTCATTCCTCTAGTCAGCATAAATCCATGTTGCTGTGGCAATAGCTCAATTACTTTCTGTAAAGACCGTGAGTAAGGAACAGATTTACTTTATGGTCTCTGCCCTGCTGTTCATCACCAGCATAGCTTGTTTATCTTCCAATATATGCTTTGCTACAGCCATAAACTTGACTTCAGCAACAAGCATCTGAAGCACTACTTCGATTGGGAATCATAAGCAGGCATGGCAAACAGCAGCCATTTGGCTCAAGTCCCAGTACTATTTCATTCGAGCAGCTCTGATCTTTGGTGGCCACTTAGAGTTGTATTTTATTTATTTAGTGCTGCTAAACCTCATCTTTATTTGTTCATGTAAATTGCCGGAGTGGCCCTGTACTTGGAAGGGAAACACATTTTCTTCCCTAACAAAGAAACAGATGATCTCATTGGCAAATGAGACACATACGGTATTGTGTTTACTTTAGAATAAGTTCACTTATGAATCAAGCCGCTTGACTTATCAAGCATTTCCCCCCTTTTCTATTACGGAAAAATCCCTGTCAATGAGAAAAGGATGTCCCTTCTTTGCCTTCTCACACCATTCTACATTCCTCTGCAGTAGGCTCGCTAGGTTGTTGCCGTGGACACATGGCATTTAAGTATGCTAACGGGTCACACACTTAAGAGGTCTGATGCAGCCATATGCATGCTGAAATCAATAGGAGTCAGTTTCTCCTAATGAAGGCATGAACTTACAAGACAGTCTGTCCCTTTTTGCTCAATAAAGATATAAAAGGTTTTTAAAGTCAGGCTTACACTGAAATCCAGCCAGGTTTTCAAAAGTGCTGTCTGAGGGCTCAGCAGTTTTGAAAGACTAGTCCTGGTTACTGAACACTTCTGTTACTGAACTTCCACTTGACTGAAGAGATGAATTATCTGAAGATTTTGGGTACCTGAAAATCTAGCCCTTGAATCAGCATATATGAATCCTAAAGAGAGCAATGCCATCCAATTAAATTGGCCACGATAGGTAATACGCAATAAGCTGCTAGGCAATGACAACTCTGGAATGGTTCTTCTTGAGGACACTCTGTTCTGGAGCATCTGTCCTTCTGCAGGAAATAATCCATACGCAAAGCAAGCATTCTCTTCCCTGTTTTAACTCAAGAGTCAGGAATAGACAAAAGCTTCTGCTGCCCACCTCCCAAATGAATCTTACAACCATGACACAATTAGCTATTTGCAAAGAAAAAAGAGAAAGGCCTCACCACATAAAATACTGATCCTACCAGAATTTTTTTTCCTATAGAAACTGTCCCTTGTATTACTGCAAAAAGTCACCAAGAATCGGCATTCTGGCATGAACAACTGTTCCATCATGAGGTCTCATCCAGTGCTTCCTGAGAGATTCTAGCCTACCACTGGAAAATGGACAACTGCCCACCAACCACTCCCAGACCTGTGGAAGGCAGCGCGTACTCTTCCAACCATTTAACTCTACAACTTTTCCTAGCCACTATATTCAATATTCAGATAATGTTTTCAGTCTGCAGTGCATAGTGTGAATTTCCAAGCCCTCTCTCCTCAGGTTTCTCTTTTTGCAGCTGATACTCCTCTGACTTGCAAAGAATTAAGAATAAGTCAGCTGAATGACAAAGTAGAAGAAAAGAAAGACCCATCACTAGTTTATGCATTGAACAGCTGATTTTCCAAAATGCATGAATACAGTTACATAGGGAATTGTTTCAAAAATAATTCTCTGCATACAGAAGGCATGTGACCGCAAATGATCCTCTCCTAATTCACGTCCTGTTGCTATGATACTCCACATAACCTCTGCTCTTAGCTGTTATTAATTAGTAGGACAGTTTTCAGCGTGGGGACTGCTGCCATGAGTGTTACCACAGCTATGAGCTAACACATTTGTGGACTCGTAGTTAAATGAATTGCACATGCTACCTGGTAGTCCAGGGCTTTTTACTTCCCCACCCCACTGGAACAGACTTTCTGGCAACTGTAGACCTGTCCATAAATCCATGTGAAATCAGATCATATGGTGGATTACAGAAAAACAGCCATTTGTAAGAGTTTGTGCAGTTGCATACATGCTGTTATTTGTATCTAAGTGTTGTTTCACTCGTGTATCTGGGATATCCCAAGCATAAAAAAGTCTGTGAGCACACAGGAATTTTGTGTTTATTTGCAAGGCGGATGACCGTAGCCACACAAAACCTCCTAGAAGCTGGGACAGAACTCATAGCTGCCTAAAGCACAGGCCAAAAGCATTCAAATGCACAGCACGAGCCAGCTCCACAGAAGGCAGTGAAAATATTCCTGGGGATCTAAGCAAACCCTAACAGAAAATCTCCCTTTGCAGCTGTTGCTCTACAACATGGAGGAGTATCTCAAAAATCTTCCTAGCAGGCAGAGCTGCAATTCATCCTGCTGTCCTTTATTACACTGCAGTAGTCATGAGAAAACTTAAAGAGCAAAACTCCCTACTCTTCTGCAGATGAGTTATTGTGCAGTCTTAGAGTCAGGGCTCATAACGTTCTTTATATACATCCGCCTCAGCTTAAACCTATTTCTGGGGTTATCTGAGCGTTGCAGGGAGGAGCAGTGTGAAAACTGCTATGAGATATGGCTGGGCGCATGGGCATAAAGATTTCCTTACCATGGTATGACAACCAATTGTATTAAAAGTGCGTATCAGCCTAAGTCAAAGCTAATTAAAGCCAACCGCCAAATCTCCTCATCCACACAGTTCACCGACAAAAAGTCAAAACAGCAATCAGCTGGGGGAAAACTCTCTACTGCCCTATTTCAGTTCTATGCTCCAAAAATCCTGACCGATCTTCCACTGGGGGAAAAAAAAACCATGGAATAAGAAATTCCTACAACATCTGAACTGAATATATAGCTATTGGCAGCTTTGGGTTTTGTGTTTCACCCTGAGCTTTAACTAGCAGGAGACAGCAAATTCATGAGCTTTTTCCGAAAAAACCCAAGAGAGTAGGGAGCCTGCCTGACAGAGTTATATCTCTGGCGAGGAGCAGCGCTGATAATCACTTTCACTGGAGATGCTGTAAAGTGGCTCATAATTCATCCCTTTTGCACAATAAATGCAGGGCGATTAAATCCAGGTCTCCTCGATACTCTGCACAGAACTCTGGGACAATCCATCATTGCCTGTTTGTGCACAACAGTGCAGAATTAACAAAGAAAAAGCAGATGTGCTTGGTTACACTGTCTCATCACGTTTTCCCACAGTTAACAATGATCCAAGGCTATAACTAGGTAGCATTTAACATAGCCCCTTCCCTTTTAAGACTAAAGCATTATTCTCCTGTTTTCATTTCCCTTTCTAACCTGGCAGGAAGAGGTTTTCAGCACAACAGGGTTTGTAATCCCAAGGAAGACAGCTTCGTTAATAATGCTAGAGCAGCCCCCACGGCTGAAGAGGGCTTCTTCCAAGTACTACTCTGCCTGCCTCCTGGTGAGATTCAATTAAGCACCTCTTCCTTGTTTCAGCCAAATTTTGGCAAACATTCTTTATTTCATTATCTGGAATTAACCAAAGCAGGTGAAGAGCTGACAGCCTGCAGTATCCTAAACACTGAAGCTGAGTTGAAAGTGTCAACAAAATGTAAGTTGTTTCCTTATCAGTGGAACCAGCAAAGTGGATTTATGTCTGGAGAGCGGGTTCCTTTTCTGATATCTGATAACGAGAAGTGAGTGTGAGTTCACACTGTGGCATTTCCTTGAATGGGAACGTTAATAGAACCTTTCTTCTCTGCAGAGCCACCTCTTTCCAAATAGAAACATAACCACTTGAAACTTCCATCTTCCATTAAATTTGATGGAAATCAGCCTATGGATTCAAATGTTTCTTGTGGGGACTGATAGAAGTCTTATCCTATTACTGAACTAGGCTAGTCCACATCATGAAAAACTGTGTGCAGTTTCCTCCCTTACTCTACCTTGCCACCAAATTTCAGAGTTTTCAGCTCACTGTGGTGACATTCTTCAGCTTTTCATCACCAGCCTCCTATGAGGCAGGCCAGACCACTGCAGTACCTTCATGCAAGGAAGCTCTGAATAAGAAGCTACAACCAGGTTGACAGGACTCAGTAAACTCTGAGGATGACAAGAAGTTATGGGAAACTCAGAGTATTCCTGCTTGCAAGCATTTTGAAAAAAATAGTTTATATGAACGAATTTCAGCCTATGGCTTGTTTGCAAGCGGCCAGCTTTGTGCTATTTATCATTCTTGGGATACAATTAGTCATCTGTGTCACATGTTGGTTCCTGATACAGTGACTAAGATTAAAAAGAAAAAAAAAACAAAAGAATAAAAAAATAAACAGAGGATAACAACTAATGAGCAATGAAAACACATCCACAAGCCACCACCTTTGTTTAAAAAAACATATACCAAAGAACAGAGAAAGCTTTCCTCAAAATTGGCATAACCACACTCTTTTTTGGAGGTGGCAATTAGCAAAAAATACTTTCTCTGCTTCTTACACAAGAGTCAACTTTCAAGACCTGTTTCCATCCCTAACCGTAAAAACAAACAAAAAAACTCCCAAACTTACAGATCATTTGGGAAAGGCACATTTGTTTAATTAAATATTCTAGAGAAGAACTGATTAAAGAAATAATCGAAACCATTTGGTGCCTTCAAGTTGTGCAATATTTATACTACAAGAATATGGCAATTTCATTTTGTTTCCTAAGAACAGGAGGCTTATGGGATCCTACTGTCCCTTTGTGCATACGCTTTTGTTTTTATGGTCTCCCCTGAAATATTCTGAACCTACGGGCAAATTTCAAATCTATTAGACAGAAGAGCAGCTGTCTCCAAGACAGTCCTTTCCTACACATTTTATGAAAATAGATAGCTGGATGGAGATTCACTGATCTCCCTTGTGGAAGGAAAAGTTGCAGGGTCAGCCTTATTAGGAACAGCAGAGACCCATAAAGATAATATGAATGCCTTAATTATCAGAAAGGCTTCAATTACAGTCTAAACCTCATGAGACTGCTGGGAATCCAAGCAAATTACCCAAAACCACAGGAAACAAAGGTATACTAATGTCACTGCTCATGGAAAGTGTAAATGGTTGAGGATCAGAGCTTTATGTCCAAATGGTTCCACATGGACAGACCTTTAGGCATTTAATTCCCACAGCCTGTGATCTCACTTACTCTGCCTCTAACACAACTGAACCCCTACTTGGGGGTCCTTCTTGGAGCTTTTCAGTGCTCAGTGTCGACAGTATTCATGTCGACCTCCTAACGCCGGGCAACCTCAGCTGACCTAGACAGAAGTTCACAATTCCCATGGGATGTTTACCACTGCTTATTTTACAGGATTTAGAAAAGCCTTTTGGTAAACTGAGCTTTAAGAAAAAAAGTGTGCAAGGCAAGACAGGGGGCCTTCTGGCAGGAGGGATGGAAAGCACTCAAGCCACATCCAAGCTCTGATGGGCCACAGGTAAGAAAACCGAACATACACTAGTAACACCAGTTCTTTTACTATTTTACTATTTAACTTTGTCATTATTTAAGTTTTTACCATGTTATTTACCATACCCACATGTAACACTGAAGGGCTTTGAAAAAAGCCTTCTTCCCATGACCATGTTACCCATGTTTTGAAGACCACTGTTAAATGCAAGCTATTAGCATCCATATAAGAACAGGATGAAATACTAGAAGATCAGATTCATCAATCTAATGGTCTGTTTTGCCCTTAACATTTTGAGGTTATATCTTCCTTTTTTCTTTTCATTGATTGAAACAACCATTTAAATACTTATAACCATCTATAACGTCAATAACATTAATTTTTTCTCTCATAAAAGAACCCAGTGAGCGTAGAAGCATGAAAGTAAGGAAATTGATCCTGGATTCCGCTAAAATATCAAGGGGAAATCTACCAAATGTCAGTCTGCTTAAGCTGAATGTATTTGTTTAAAACATTCTGGTTACCAGCAGACTGAGGGGGCAATTTTTAGGGTAGAAGTTTTGTAAATATTTTAAGTGCAGTTTTAATTGACCCAGTTTGACATTCAAAGCACTTTTTAAACTCTTGATATTGTTAGCCATTTAAGATAAGTGGCAATAAATACAGATTAATTGTAACACATGAAGTGAAATCCTCGAGCTGTGGTGGGCCTCTGAAAAGGCCCTTTGTATGCTGAGGAGGTGCAAGATCATGTGTTAGGGTTAGGTTAACAGAATATCCCGTCAAGCTCAGTGAGGTTTTTGGTAGCTCACGCTGTGACCAACTGCAAAGACAACAAACTTTGGGCAAAGGCAAGCAGTGTGATTGGCAGTTATTAAGAAAAACAAAAATGCTAGAAGGAAGGACTCCCCTTTGACACAAGCCCTGCACAGCGCAGAAGTAAAAGACAGGCCAACACTAGAGCTTTTATTGTGCGGGAGATGATTGGACTCCGTAAATGTAAATTTAGAAAGACTACCTCTAAGATGCTGGAGTTTATGGGAGATGCTGAACAAATATTAGCGACTTAGTGAGTGGCTGCATAGGGGCACACTGTCTGGTGACTCTCTTCACAGTACTGGAGGGGGGAAAAAAAAAAAAAAGAGATAAGTTGTATCAGAAGGGTGCAATGGCCTCCAGATCTGAATCGCTTCTCATGCATAGCAATTACTCCTTCAGCTTGATTGTTTCTATAATTGAACAGTAAAAATCAGACATATGGCATGTCAATAAATTTTTTGGTTTTGAATGCCTCCTCCCTTGCAAACAAAAGGGATAACCAGCCTTGATGAAAAGAAATAAGATCCTATTCTCTCTTCAGTGCTTTTATTGTCTGTACATAGCTCAAGCCAGATCAGGCTTATGAATGACTGCACTTGCGCCAAAGGTAGTTTTCTTTCCCTATAGACGACAGGTGAAGAAAGATGGAAAAGCTTTACACTTCTGCATGTCTGAGTCCATCTGTTCTATGCAATCATAAAGACAGAAAGAACTTAAATCCTCTTGCCTTTTTATTTCTACAATCACAGCTTTTCCATAGAAAAGCAAAGAGAAAAAAGAATCCCCAAGATCTTCTGTGTGAAATACCACTTTCAAAAAATCCCGGAATGCTCCAAAACAGCTTTGAATAACAGACTGAATCAGCTGGCAAGAGTCTGCTCTGCACACTTGGGCTAACAGGAGATCTGAAAGGGGAACAAAAGAGTTGTCCAACGTTGGCCTTCAACTGAAGCACAGAAGCATGCTCTAGTAAGTGCAAAGGGGGAATTAGACCTCTCCCTCCCCCACAACAAAAAGTCTGGCCCTGGACTGAGCTTTCAAGAGCTGGTGGTAGAGGACTTTCCTGTAGGAACTTCGTTGCCCCAGCATCCACGCCAAGGTGTTTTCTAAGGCATGATGGAGACACTCCTAGGTCAGTCTTCTGCTTGCAAGTTTTTCTTTTACCTCATGAGGCTTTTCCATTGGCAGCAATGCAAAGCATTGCTTGGAGAGCTCTTAATATGCCGAGCAACTTGCTCGAGGTCAGGCAGAGGTAAGGACAAAGCCACTCTGAATTCTTGACTCCTGCTCTCAGGGTCCAATTAATCCCACCCATCTAGAAGTCAGGCATCTGTTAGAGACCAGTAGTCCAGAGTTCCTCTACAGTCAGAGGAAAGACGTCTCCAGAGAGCAATTCCTCCCATCTTTAAATCTCCATCTGAGATAACTGGGAGGAATTGTCCTCTGAGGATTCTCTCCTAAAAGAAGCCTGATGCTCTTGCACAGAAGTTAAACTGAACTTTCAGATATCTACAGGTCAACAGGGAGGACTCCACACTAACAGTTTTCACTGTTACCAAGATGCTAAATACATAAATTTCCAGGAATCTCAAGGGAAAAAGAAATTTAAGAACTAACTGGTTTGGCTTTCCTCACCCCCCTCCTCCCACCCCATATTCTACTCTGTAAAGGTTTCAATTACTGTCCTCATCACCATGTTTTCTGAGCATCTTCCCCAACTTCTAAGTGACAGTATCATCTCCTTTTCTGATTAGCTAGTGTCACAAAACAACTTTCCTTCTAGTCACGCTTTACTCCTTTGTTTCTTCAATTGGGTTCCTGATAACCTGTGAGCCATTTCAGCTTTTAAGGGGAATGACCTTCATACAGGAGGAGCGTTCTCGAATTCTGCATGCAGAAACGATGCCCCAGCTGCCTACAGGACTCTTAACAGTATCTAGTGCTCTTTTCACCCCCGTGTTATGTAAGAAGAATATTTTTGGGCATGGTTGATGGCACACTTGGCCAATTAGCAGTAGCTAGGCTGTATAGTTGAGTGCCCACCACTTACTAGCTTTGGAGAGAGCCTCGAAGCCATACCTAGGTCACATTTACAAATCTGCTACCTGATATTGCTCTGGCCTTGAGAACGAGCAGCTCATTACAGAGCAGCCCAGAGACAACATGTGGCTCCTGAGATACTCTAGATATTTATTTACACTGAACATCATTCTTCAGTTCATCAAACCACAACTGTGACTGATGTAAGCATTATACACCACATCCTCCTGCATGCAGAGGAACCAACAAAATGTACGGAGATGTGTTTCATCTCCTTCTCCCACAAGGATTTTCTGAGATCTAATAAAAGTTCAGCTCATGCTGTGTTCTTTCAGTGGATGAGCACTATGAATTTCTTCTTCTATCCGACCACTTATATTCATGAAGCATGCAAGAACTTACTCTCTTTGAGACTTTAGCCATCTGTCAAGTTTGGTTATAATCAGCCAGGAGACTAAGAATTTACAAGGGGGAAAGACATGTGTGCACACACCTATATATACACACTCACAAACTCCATGATTGCTTAAGCCTCATTTCCTTAGGAAACCAGATTAAAAATAGCATTGATGTCAATAATGAAGTCTTTATTTCTTTGGCAGATTTCTGTTACTTTTAAACCAATCCTCCCAGTGAGAGGCACTACAGAATTTTCAACTGGAACCAGACCAGATTGCTAAGTGATAAGAACCTCACGGCAGTGTCACTATACCTCAAACACCTCAAGGAAAAACGCAAAGTGAATGGGAATTCTGTATAAATACTGAGAACTGGTGCTGAATTTCATAAAGCATTAACTCAGTGGTGGCATTTGATTTTTCTCTCCAATTCCCTTCAATATATAAATACAATTTTTAAAAGTTTATAAACCTCAGCATTTAAGCATTTGGTAGGTCTTAATGAATGTCTTTTGAAAAACTGGAAGAGTTCCAAGTTAGGTTCATCCAGCTTTTCACTAATTCATCTGCCTTCTCTTTCCTACTGCCTGCCTGGAAGGTCGATGTGGGGCAGAGAGCTTGGTGGTACTAAAAAACACATTTTGCCTTTTTACAGTTTGCAGGTCATCAGCAATCTGAGCCTCAGGGACTACCTTCAAGCCAGGGATCTTCAAGCTTCCAGTGGCCACAGCTCTAGAGCTCCCACTAAAGGCAGTACTCCAGTGCCAGGATGCCAGTATTTTCTATTTTTGCTGAGAACTTCAATTTTTTCAAGTTTTGTTATGAATTTTTAAAATCCAATTTGAAACAGCAACATTTTCCACAGATTAGAGTTGCTTCTCTCTCCATCAGTCTAGTCTAAACTTAGTGTTTAATAAGGCCTATGGCATAGAGAAGAAAGGGAGCCAAGATTCAGGCATGAATCCGAACTTCTTCCAATTTTAGATGGCAGCTCAGCTATTGGACTTGGGCTTGAGCCCAGTTTTAGCTGCCACCAGAGCAATTTCATCCATCAGACTTCTGCTGCTTTCTATAGGCCTCTATAAAATAGCTGAACAGTGGTGGAGTTTGTGTTTTGAATGTCTACGAGAGGTGAATAACTGAAGTTTACAACATCTCTTC
Source organism: Struthio camelus (assembly GCF_040807025.1). NCBI lineage: Eukaryota > Metazoa > Chordata > Aves > Struthioniformes > Struthionidae > Struthio > Struthio camelus. The sequence continues at coordinate 29,030,468 of NC_090949.1, forward strand.
TTGCTGGCTGGAGCTCTAATTATTTCCCTTCTGCTTCTCTAAGTAATTCTGTCTTCACTTTACATTTCTGATTCTTAAATATTTTCTTTGGGCAGAGGTACACTGTGCACACGTTTTCTTTTCCATGACATGTCTCTTCTGATCTCACAGAGAAAATAACAATGGAACATGGATTTAATAGGCTTATAAAGAGAAAGAGGGTATTGATGTTTTCCAATAATGTGAAAGTAATGGCCTAGATTAAAGAACTGGACGGACAAATAAAAATTGTCTCATCCAGGTGCATACACCAGTCACCTTGAAGCCAGTTGCATAACTGCCATTAATTCGGCAAGAATAGGATCTGATCCCAAATCCATAAATCCTTTCTCAGCGTTTGCTCTGATGGTATTCCTGGCATAATCACGACCAAGAAATACTACAACTCCCACAAGAACGCCTGATTTAATGAGCTTTCCACTCTCAATTTCCATACCAGCACAATTTCTCAAGGAACTCATGCAATTTACAGCCAGGTTTTCTGAGACCTTCCCTTTCATATCTACTTTTGCAAATCAACTAACTCCAGCCAGTAGTTGTGCCCTGTCTTTACAATCCACCAAGGAGATCACTGTTTCCTCTCCACACACAGTCCTCCTATGGCCTCTCATCCCCAAACTGGTGAGACACAGTATGAACCAGCAAGAGCCATGCAACAGGATCAGCACAGACTAGTTTCCCGTTCTGTTTAATACCCTTTGCAGCTCCAATAGTCAGTGAGCTCAGAGGGGAGCTCAGGGGGATATGGATGTGGTGGTGTAGGACACCTTGGGACTCCCTGCTCCTCTCCTGGAGATAAATACCCGGGCAGGAGAGGCAGCAGATAGGAACACAACCCATTTCAGCCACATCAATTTGTGTTCCTGTGAAGAAGTAGTAAAGGAGTCATGCTAACACACCGGGCTCTGAATCTGAGCAGAGTTGAGTGGTGAGCACAGATTTCCTCCTGCTCTTCTGCTACGGGAAAATAGCACACAGCAGGGTGCCTGGAAGTACATTTAGGTGTGGTAATATCTTTAACCACTGCAGGTAGCACACAAATTTGCCCCAGCCGAGACCCGACCCTTGGATGTTTTGCAATCTGTATCCTGTTTGTCTTTTCATACTAACATCCCACAGAAACTTCAGCATTAGATGAGCGCAACGCTAGTCTTGGGGTTCTCCATGTAACTCTGTTAAAATCTTGCTAATAGTGCTGTGAGAGCTGGTTGGGAATTTTCTCATGAGATAGTTTTGCACAGGAAAACTATGAAGTGTCTAGCAAGCACATATTAATTTCAACACCCTTGTGATGAAATCTAGTAAGAGTTATATGGGACCTCTGCCTAATTTCCTGAGAGCTTGCAGGGTGGCCTCAAGGATCCACAGAAAGGTCTTGCATCTGCTGGAGGGAAGAGCATTTCATTCCATGTTTAAGCCCATTCCTCTTCAACAGAGTGCTTAAGCCTGGGTGTAAATCTCTCATGATTATTTGCAGTTCTGAAAAGAGAAAATCTCCTGAATTATGTCTACATTTTTAAATCTCAAATGTCGAAGAGAAATACAGCAAGGGTATAGCCAAAATCTTTATATTATAGGACAGAAGGGGCCAATATAGCTTTCTTTTCTTTGAGAACAGGCAGGCAGAATTAGACTTACACAGTAGAACTTGGCAGATATAATAATAAATATGATATGAAAATGTCAGGCACCCAGACAAACTGACATTAATGCATGCATTTCTTTAAACCAAAAATCCTACTGTGTATATGCAACTCTTCCCATTTATCATGGGAAGAATTACACCAGAGACAGTCAATGCGTACACTGTGGTTTGCAAGGTCTATTTTATTTGTTCTTATCATTTACTTAAATACCTTCAACTCCTAAACACATCAGCTTAGATTTTGGGCTGTAACCTACTTCAGTAGTACAACGATCAAAGCAGCAGTGAGAAGTGGCCAGCCAGGACCCCCCTACTGAGCAGGAGGAATTTTCCACTGGACCAGAGGGAGGTCAGAGCTTGCCCCACCTTTGCTCAAACAGTTAAATTTGGTGACACCCTAGGGGAAAAAGCAACCAGGTGCAAGCCCAGCTCCATGAAGCTTTCCCTAGATAGGCCACCTATATACCTGGCATGGCGGGTACAAGTGAGAGCAGCCTTGAGACAGGTCTCATCACAGTTGGCCTTCACCGCTGCATATGCTACAATGCATATCTATGATTAATATCTGTTCGTACAACAAGAGCTCCTCCCAAATCAGAATTGTAAGAATCAAGCTTTACAATGGCAGTGTCCCTTTCACAATAAGGTAGTCCATTTGGGTTTATTTTGGCCTCTCTAACTGAAGGTTTTCTCTCTGTGCTGATTTAAGCTTCAAGTGAAAAGAAAATATTCAGAGGCTTCCAAATCTGCATGTGATAGAAGATCAACGTATATAAAAAAGTTCCGCCTATTTTTTAAAAGGCTACAGGCTGGATTTACACTTGGAACGAACTATTCCCCAGTGGAGCAACTCCTGATTTCCAGCAGAGTGTCTGAAAAGAGAATCAGGCCCTGCCTTTTTATTAAGGACTTTTAAATGAATCAATTACATGGTTTCACTCAAAACTAGCACACAAGCATATTTTTAAAAGCAAAGTGATACTTTGCCTTAAAAATAATAGTAAAAATAGTCCATACACAAAAACAGGCCAATCTCACTATAAGCATCTGGATGCCCAAATAAACACGAGCAAAGGGAATTTTAGCATCTGCAAACTGTTAATTCACCCTTTTATTCTCTTTTGTAGGCTCGCCAAGTTCAATCTCCTGGTGGCCAATTTCTTGCTCCATTGAGACAACCCGTTGATGAACTGAGCTAGTGATGTCAGTAGCACCACTAATCAGTGTTGGACCAGGACGTCTGACCCTGGGGATAGAGTCTCTTTATATTCCAGTCTGCGAGTGCTTTTTTTCCCTTCTTTTTTTTTTTTTTTTCTTTTACGTTCTACAGAGGTTCTGAGAAGAAGAATGAAGAGCTCTAGTATTCTAGAAAAAGAAGGACCAGACTTCGGATGTGAGGCTGAAATGCCAGTGACACAACAGTGGGTGCAACTCCATGCCCAATTTGCTCAGAATATTGTGTCAGTTGTGAGTGCAAAACACCTATTTGCATATTCAATATCTTTAAATCCCCAGTCCTCTGTGTGCATTCAGATGGTGGCCTCAAGGCATTTCCCTTTTGAAATTCACTTCCAAATAACATATGTGAACTTGAGTGCCAGATCTGGTGGCAGGTGCTAATGACTTTCACAAAGGCTCTCTGGATTTCACTTGTTTATGTTTAAACTGAATACAGTATCCATCACTTCCTTTCCTTTCCCAAACTATTGAGCAGAGCTATGGTTTCTCATCACAAAAAATTCCCACCTCCCCCACCCCTGAAGTCCAACAGCCATCACGTTTCATCTCGGTTGCGATGGTCTTTTTGGCAAGTGGATTCAAGATGGCTACAACATCCGGCTGCTCTTCCCAGGCTCCCTCTAGTTTATGGAGAGAAATAAGTACATCTCAGAGGTGATACAGACCACAGGAGACCTGACTCACCCTTGGAGACACGTGTCACTCTCCACTCACTCTAGAAGGTGCAGGGTGAGCATGCTCCTACTTTTGGTACCTCCAGTACCTAAAATGAGGTGGGACAAAATCATCCCTTGAAATCCTCTGTCGTGAGCAGCAGGACAAGAGAGAGTCGGAGCTGAGGATCAGGGAGCTTTATATTCTCCCTGTGCTCTGACACCAGCCCCACACTGTAGACAAAGTACATGACTGTTTCCCCAGTGGCAACACAGCCACAAAGACTGTGACCTGCTTTAGGGTGGCGTTATGAAGAACCACCAGATAGCATTTGCAAAGGATGCTGGACGTGACAAGTAACATTATTGTAACAGTTAAATTATGATGATCAGAGTTATTATCGATGCTGCTGCCAGTCTAACACAGTAGAATGGGGAAGGAATTCACCTTTTCTGAATATATAAAGAGAATGAAAATCTATTTCATGTGTTCTTACTGTGCAATGAATTCCCCTGCAATTATGGGAGTATGCAGACACCTACAACAGAGCCTGGCTCTTTTTTCTTACAGAATATCTCAGAAATTTAAACCAAATCTGTCAGTATTTATGTACCTAATCTCAGCCACCTAAGTCTACAGTTAGATAGCTAAATAAAGGAGGCTTGATCTTCCAAAGCAGTAAGTACCATTAATGCTCACTGACTTCATTATGAGTTGTGGCTACCTGTCCGTTCTGGAAATCCCATGCTCTTCCACCAGCCAAGGACAACAGCCTAGGTTTTCTCCTGTCCCTCAAATGCAGAGGGCCCACTAGACCTTGTAGGGTGGGAAAAAGCATGCTTTTTTCCACTAAAGGACTCTAATCCATGGACAGCTTGAGTCCCTCTCTTATTCTGAGCGCTTCTGTAGTACTTGCATTTCAAGTCTTCTCCCAGCACTGAAACGATATTCTCCTTTATTTTTTTTTTTTTTTTAATAACCAAACCCAGTGTCTTAAAGCCTACTGATTTGGCTGCTAATAAGCATCATGAACTGGAGCAGCATCTGAACTGCTGAGGTAATAAATTCAGCTCTCAGTCACAAAACTGACAGCTCTCATAAAAGACAGAAAGAAAGAAATGCAAGTAAGTAAAACATCCTAAGGAAATTATTGTTCAAATTAACTGCAGACATAAATTTATCCATCTGTTATCATAAGTGTTACTTGAAAATTATTTGCCCATAAAAATGAAATAAACCAGAGAGATTTTTTTCTTAAACATTGACTTCATGTGTATAGTCTTAGTTGCCAAAATATTAACTCTCTTTAACAGCCCATGTGCTCTTGGCTGCTTCTCTGTTTCTTGACTGTAAATGGACCTTTATAAATTGCCTGTACACCAGGTCTGAGGCACTTCACTATTTTAGTGTACCTATAATTTCTAGCAATCCAGGATGGACTTTCAAACAAGTAAATTCCCCCAACTCCCAATTCTGCTACAAAGTTTCCTCCTTTACCACTTTTATTCATTCAAAGTAGAGGATTATCATGTCTATTACCTGAAAAAAACATCTGACTTCACAAACAACAAATGCTGTTTAATTCCTCAAGTATAGTTTACTGTGAACATAGGTTTGGTGAGATTTTTGAATTCAATCAGAATAGGGTAAACCCTGGCAGAAAAAAACAAAGAAAGGTACAGACGCGGGTAAAGAGCTATGTCCCACTTTACCTGAATCCTATATTTTTTTGGGAGAGGAGAAGAAACAGAAAACGAAAACAATAAATGGTCATTTTCACATCTATGTGTTTTATAAGGGAACAGATTGAAAGTCTGAAGTGCTCCAGTGCATTCATAGGGTAATGCCATGGAGCATAGGGTCTGGAATCTATTTAAAAGTCTACTTTTTAAAGACATCTGAAAACTGAAAAGCTCACTTTAGAAATGTGTAGATTTTTTATTTTAATACTTGTGATGGGAACAAAACCTTTCAACAGAATAACAACCTTCACTTAGTGGATCTAAAAACTGTTTTTATCTCAGCTTACTCAGACACTCAAGTGAGCTTTCCCTTTAGTGCTTCTGCCTCCCTGGGATTTGTCTGCTCGATGTTTCATAGCCTCATTCACAGTTACAGACCAGATACATTGACTGAACTACCTCTCCCATGATGCATCACGATGCTTTTGCTGCTCAGCCAAGCAAAGCTGAACAGCATATATGAGAACAGTTTAACTGGGAAACCCAATTTATAGAGAACAGCATCCAAACCCTTTGGGGTTTTGATGGAAGTAAGAGTTTCTGCAGAACACAGACTTTCTTTTTCACACATAAACAGAAAAATTCTGTTTCCCCCACTGCCCAACCATCTATCAGCAGAAAGATTTCAATCAGCCCTAACTATAAGTGAGGCAGGATGAAAAAGAGTGGAAATACTACACACAGATTATTTAATGACCAGAGCACAAATACAGAGAGATGTACAGGCAACTATATTCATGGCCTGCTATATGCCAATCAACCCGACAGATCTGACTGCCACAACTCCACTGGGAAATAACTATTCCTCAAAAAAAACAGTAGTGCCTTTTCCAGGGTGAACCTAGCTGCACCCAACTGAGTGGCATTTTGCACCAAACTCCCCGTGATTTCTACTTGTTACGTATTTCTTTGGGCTTGATCCTTTTCTATCCGAAACCAGTGGGAATATTTCCATTGAGTGACCTGATCCACCAGACCTGGTGAGATCAGGGTTCAGGCTCTAACCTCACACAAAGGTTATTTGGATTTGATGGGAGAAGTCTCCCCCTCTCCCTCCACCTGCCCTCCAGACCAACCGCTTGCTATCATCCAGCCAGACAGGGATTCATTCTGTGCCTGAGGAGCTATGGTTTTTCTGATGGTAAAGGAAATTCATTACCATTTGGATAGAGCCTTACACTATACCATGTTTTAACCCAACAGGAATTTCTGCCAGTCCAAACCCGCAACGCTTCCTGACCAAACTTTTTGCTGACAGACACTAGAATCTTCCAGCACTAACCGCAAGCTCAGTAGTGCTGAGTTTCTGCACTAATAGACAGCCAGGATAATATCATCTTGTTTTACAGCTGAGGCCAGGCATGGCTTTCATCCTGTAAACCACTGCTTTTGGTCGCAATGACCCCTGTGTGTTTTTTTTTCCCGTTCTAAACAACAGTATCTATTCCCGGTGGAGTCTATAAAACGACTTGCTGCCGTGGTCATTGACAAGGATTCAATGAATTGAACCAGACTGCAATTTGCAAAGACATCTGCATCGTGTCTCCTGGCTTAGTCAAGCTCCTTATACCAATCCAATGTTATGCAACACTGAACTATCCACCCATGGCATCAGGATCCTAAACTGGGCTCAGAATGGTGCCCTGACAAAGCCACAGACTTTCAGTTGCTACATGGAGTAGTGTAACAACATGAATTCAGCCTCCTTCAAGGCTTACTATCCACTTGTCCTTTAGCAGACAGACTCTGTGAAAGGAGATCATTGTCCCTTCTTCCTGGTGCTCAGCGTGACCAAAATCTCAAGCTGACCGATGCACCTCAGTGGTGAGCATATTCCAGTTTCCTGGGGTTTCTGAGTCACGACCCTACAGGGTTTGGCTCCAATAGCACTTTGATTCAGCAACTGCAACACAACTGTTAAAGCCAGATAAACCTAATAATGCTGCTTTCATTCTAGCAAAGAGTTAAGTTATTGACTGCAAAAACCGGGAACAGAGTTACAAAAGAGAAATAATCTAACAACGAGAAAGCAGTTTCAGATTATACCAGCTAACACATTCTTGCTCTGGTGTGCAGTTTTCCCCTTGCGGAAGCCAAGGCAGGGAGTGGGCAGCGCACTGCCTCTGGAGTGTCACTGTCCAAGTGGGACCTTGTCCCCGAGCCCTTACGCTCCCGTCACACCGGCGAGTTATAGGGTGTCTCTGAGTTCAAACACATGGGGTGCAGGGCTTGGGAACCCCCTTACAGCCAGGAGCTTGCCCCAGTTCGTAAGAATGCATTTGCTGAGGCTTTCCCAGCGTGCCTTTCCTCATACCAAGTTTACAGCCTATTTAGGAAGCTTCCTTTAGCACAGTTTTATCGATTCTTCCCTTCCCTGAAACTATGATTGAGACTGAGTTGGTTTCCCAGTTTCATAACACTTCAGGGAGCGCGCATCATTGGAAGCATTATTTTTCATTATTTTTGATAGCCTCAAAATAAATGGTTTAATACAGAGATCAAGCTTAGCATAAGAACAAGACTGATGAGTTTCTCAGCTTTTGTGGTACTTTATCCAGAAGATTTTTTTCAAATTATTTCCCCTCTAGCATATGTCAGTTTTAAATATGTAGCATCTCAAATAAAATTAAATATTTTTTGCACTAGTCTGAGACCAACGCACTGCTACTACAGACTTTAAACAGGCCTGTCCTAATCAAAGGTGCATTTCTTAAACTTTGTACTTCAGAAGTCATGAGAGTATGTGAAAAGCTTAACTTTCATCAAGAACACCCTTCACTCAGTAAAAACAAACAAACAAAACCTCAAGGACTCACATTTTTTGAAAAAAGTTTAAAATCATGACCCATGTACACACCAAGCAAATCTTACAATCCAAGAGCTAAATACAAGAAATAGCAAATATATTTAAAAAACATTTTTTTTTACTCTACACCTACAATTATGCTTCAGGAAAAAAACTGCATTTAAATGATAAAAGAAAAAACTCACTTGCACTTAAGCCACATAAAAGTTTTGGCACTGAAAAATTAAAAGTTTTCTCAGTACATATTACATGAAGAAAAAATAGTGCAGAGAACAGAGGAGAAATTAATTGCATTTAAAGGGGGGGATGGCCTGCATGGCCAGCCCCCTGATGGGCTGCTTTAGTGAGAAAAGCCAAGGGGATACTGGAATAAAGCACCCAAAGTCAAACAAAAGCTCTTTTCAGCATCTTCCCCCACCCCAATTTTCACGAAGTCCTGCTACACGGGCCTGCTCTCTCTTCTTACATTCAGTCCCGAAGGGAAAAAAAAATCCAGTCAAAGGCTGTTTTCAACATAGCCAGAAATGGACAATAAAGGATAAAACAGGACCTGCTCTTTACGAGTCAGTCTTTTTACAAGTGAAATTGTTTGGATAAGTTTCAGGTGGTTGTTCTTGGTTGTGAGTAGGCGAAACAAAAGCCCAAACCTTCCACAGTTTAGACATGACTTTCTAAGGAAAGAAACGTGTACGTAGTACATGTTTATTTAATTTCACTCCTGCTATTAGCATATACAAATAGCCCTAGTGGATTGGATCCATAATCTGTCTAGTCCAAGATCCTGTCTCAAGCAGTGGCCTGTGATGGATGTCCAGGGAAGCGTGCAAGAAGCAAGGCAAGTACATAATGATTTCCAGTCTCTCCTCCCAGGCTCCACTAATTACTGCTTTAGGGACTTCCTAAACTGGAGACTACATCAAAGCCATGATGTTTGATGATCTCGGATGGACCTAGCTACATGGGTTAGACAAGCTGTTTTTTAAACCCATCAGTTTCAGCCTCTATGAATCCCTATCCAATTTGAACCACTATGATATATCTTCCTACTGTAAAAACAGTTAAATAAAACTCCTCATCCAGAAATATCAGGCAAGCTTCAGATTAAATAGGCTTGGGAAAATTCAGTCTGGATACACTCAAAAAATAAATACATCAGAATGCTTCTATCTATGCTAAACCCCGCAGTCTTTAATCAAAATTCCCACTGAAGTGAGTAGTGAAAGGCGAGTTGTTGCCAGAGTTCATTGCTAGAGTCATGGGATGAGAAGTAAAGTTCTGTCAAAAATGAGAAATTGCCAAAGAGAGGGAGTATGAAGAGCAAGAGAAGCGGATCAATTCTCAGCATGACAGTCACAGACTGGCTTCAGGTTAAGGGAACTTGAAGAATCACTTAAGTTAGCGCTCAAGGATTCTGCTGAACAGGGGCCTTAACAGTTATTATTTATCTTCTTATTGCAGATAAATGTGAATTCTACTGAGAGGAAAAAAAAAAGAAAAATAGTAGCACATACTGTTGCAGACTTATAGAAATACTACAGACATCTTCTGCAGACTCGCAGAGAAAATTAAAACACATGAATGGACACATTAGATTTTTACTTCACAATTCAAAAAGCTAGTATCTAGCCATGTGCATACCTCATGTCATTGGGGAAGTCCAAAACCAGCTGTTCTGTACAGGTACACCACCAAAGTAGCTAAGGCAGACATTAAGAAAGTATAATTACAGCAGCCTCAAAAGGTTTCAGACCCCAGGTTTCAGACCCCAGGCCAGCCTCAGCAATGCACAAGTGTTTAGTCCATAGGAAGGTTTGTATTCCTACAGCCTTTCTGCCAGCAGTACCCAAACTTGCAAATTTAAAGGCAGTTTGAGCATGTCCTGCCTCCCACAGTCGCAAATGTGACTGTTGCATGGACACATCCTTGGAAGCTAAGAGGTTGGGGTGGCGAAGGGAACATACATAATAGTATGAGAAATAATAAAAGCTTCTTGTTTTACAATTTGTCAGAGAGCAAAGAACAGCAGCCCATTCCCAGCTTGGCTGGACTCAGATCCATCTCTTATCCCAACTCACTATGCTTTAGAAGTAGCTTTAGACAGACAAAAGGAGAAAACGCTTTTTGTTTCAAAGGCAGGCCCCCGAAACAATACTTTCTGCAGGACCAGAGGTAAAACCTTGAAGTGTTCAACCCATTTTACTTCAAATCATAACATTCAAATAAGACAGAGTATTTCATGCCATACCTGCTCCAAAGGCAAAAAAGAAACTCTTGTCTGCATTCTCCCTTAAAAGCGCCATCACTCTCTTCCCCATCCTCTCGTTCCTCTTGTAGATGAGCTCCTGTCTGAAGTAGCTGTCGATCTCCTGAGCCGTCACCTGCTCGTGGGGAGGGAGCGTCGTGTTGATGAAATTAGGGACCTGCAATGGAGAAAGTGACCATCTTTCAGGCACAGAAACCAGGCACTACTAAAGCTAATGGGCACAAAACAAGGGCATGTGAGAATGGTTAAATATTCCCCAAAATTGGAGTTTTTAATCTAACCTTATTTGAACCATCTGAACATCACTAGCCTATCAAAAACCATCAGAGGATAAGAGCTCGTGAGACTGCTGGGAACTCTACCAGCCACTTCCCTCCCTCCTCTTTGTTTGTTTGTTTGTTAAACTGGGACCCTTCCTAGTCCATGAAGGACACCGCAAAAGGAGAAGGACACTGAAAAGGAGAAGGACAAAATTTTACCAAATAGAACTGAGTTCATTTTGACTTTTGGCTAGAACAGGAAGTTAATCTTTTCTCTGTTTCTTCAGCAGACTGAGTTCAAGCGCTACACCGGATAAGTTGCTAAAAACTTTGCTCTCTATCTTTGTTCAGCATCGTTCATTGGCTAATTAGCACCAAACTAGGTCCTGGAATCCATTCACAGCCAAAGTCACCATAAATTTGAGTAAGAACTGCAAGATTTGGCTTGTATGTGCTGTTTTTAAATAATCCAAACACTTAAAAAAACCAGGAAAAGTTAGTGAGTCCAGATACAGGAAGATGTAAACAGAATAAAACTTCTAATCTTTCTCGCAGCTTTAGATGCTATTAGATCTCACCAGGGAAGACCATGCGCAACTACACATAAATCCTTAGAATAGTTCTGATATTTCCTAGGATAGGAAGGAAATTTTGTAAGAATAGCTCCTCTATTCACTCCTTTTGTGGGGAGAGGCATTCGTAAGCACAGGAGAGAGGTGAAAACCCTAAGGCTTATTCTAGTGAGGGGAGCAGACCTACGAATGAGGCAAGAACAAAGCTATAAGGGGCAGACAAGCCACAAGTCTCTGAATATTAAGATAGGCAACTTGTTTTGACATGATGAGAGTTTAAGGCCTACCATGAGAATACAGTAGCCTAAGGGACCTGCAGTGAGAAATGCTGTAGGTGGGGAATGTTTGATGACTGTTTACAGGACCCAAGCACCTTCCTGTGATTTGCTTTGCCTAACCACTGGAAGGCAGCTTAAAGTTGCAAAAGACAGATTCAGACTTCCAAGTCCCAGGGTACACGTAAAGCTGCCAGATTTCCAGTGTTAATCTGAGTCAGTGGTAATGGTATCGCATGCACAGCCCATAAGGGGAACATCCTTCACTCAGTGTGCTGAAATACTTGATGCAAAGACTCTATTACCTTTTTTTATTCACTCTCTGGTTTTCTACTATACCAAATTCCTGTACTCCTTTTCTGAATCCTACCTTTAGTCTTCAATTTTTCAGTCCACACCTTACCCTCCCGCTTAGTCAATAACAGCAACTTTAACACTCTACTTAACATGATTTTGTCACAAACAATTTTGTCTCCTCCCATCATCTTTACTCATATTGCCTCTCTCAAAGCTTTCAGTAAGTCTTAGATAGGTAAAGAACTAATTTTCATTTTCTCAGCAGCTCTCACTGAAATTTTCTCTTTGCAGCCTCAGCTATATCTCTTCTAATATATGAGAGACAGAGATTTCTCATCATGTATTCAGAAGGAAAGGCTAGGCCTTGCTCTGGATTCACATCAAAGACTGCACCCAGTTACTCCAGCTAGAAATGGGCACCAAATTTCATGAGCTGGAGAATCATAGCTGGCTGGTATTAAAGCTGCTGGCTACAGAAACCTCCCTGCTTTAATTGCTCTAGCCTATTGGGCCACACAGACCACATGGACCTTTGAGTCTCTGAACATGATGACTTCCCAACCCGCTTTGCCAAAGCACCAGACTTCTCACAGCGAGCCTCTCCTTAATGAATCCATTGTATTACCCTGAGTCATTCCTTCCTCTGGGCTTTCCAGGATTGTTTGGCTTCTCCATTATATCTTGTAAACTCCTCAGAGCAAGCAAGCACTTTACACCTTGTTCTCAGTTTAGCCTTTTGCCAGCACTCAGCAAATAATAACAGTCCCATTAAGCCAGACCAACTGGAGACACTAGTTTCCTGTTAGTAGAGAAGAAAGCTGCCTCACTGTCTGACAAGAACATGCATTTGTCTCAGAGGGAGGCAGGAACAGCTTGCTGGATTTGGAAAGGTAAAAAACTGCTGCTAGCTACGATAGCAAAGGATGTAGCAGCTTTAATTTCTAGTGAAAGGCAGAGGGAGATTTTTATCCAAGGGATAAATTTTGAGGAATGAGTAGCCATTTTCCACTTGCAATAACCTCTGTAAAGTAAAGCTGTGAATCAATCGGTTCTACATAGGTAACACAAGCCTTTGTATTTCCTTTGGACTGAGATCCTGGGTTAATAGGTAGCCGGATGATGTAGCTGAACCAGGAATCCAGGGACCTTTGGGACAATGAAAGGGAAGATGAAATTTTTTGAGAAGATCTGATGGTACAACACCCACAAAAGGGAAGTCTCTTCTGTCCTGCTTCTGGCTGAAGGGAAGTGAAGGCTGGGCACTGGTGGGGGACTGGTCTTGAATCACCTGTGATGCTTCTGGGGAAACAGGTGCTGCATTGCCCACAAGGACAACGTGCTCTTATCCGAGGCAGAAGTAGCAATGTTGGACAATGGAATGACTTCTTGCAGCCCACTCCAACCAGGTGAAAGCTCTAACACTGGAGATTTAAATAGCCCAGAGATATAAGTTTGTCCAGACCTTAAGCAAGAGTCTTTGCCAAGAAGGCACACACTTTGCTTCAGCTCGTGCAACTCCATCAACTTATGACCCTATGTCCACACTCAATCCACAGTGTGTTCCCAGCTTGTTCCCCTTCCTCATCTAACTTAAAATGTAGTCCACAAAATGGAGTCATTTCCTTCCTTTGTTTTCCTTTACTTTCTTTCCCCTCTGTGGGAATGAGTTTGCTAAGAGCAGAGAGAAAAATTTCAAACCAGGGACTGCGTTTTGTCAGCATTTCTCAGGCATGTCCAAAAAACAAGAGGAGAGAAGTAATCACCTCTAGAGACACATCATCATCTACAGATCCCTCTGCACCTTGTACGTTCTTGTGTTTCTAATGACTGCGCCATCACAGGCAAAGACGACAGTGCGTATGCATGTTTGTGTGTGTGCGGCAGAGACAGAAGATAAATGACTGGAATAAGTATAGCTGTACACAGTAGTGCAACCACACTCTGAGCTACGACATCAGCCCCATTAATCACCTCTGCTCTTCCCTGTATCTCAGCTCCTTTCCACAGTGCGTGACATACACCATGCCTGACTTCCAGGAGGCAGCTGCTCCTGTTGATTTAAGAAACCTTTTGGATTCTTAACCACCAGACAGGGATCAGAAAGTCAAGAAACAGTCACAAGCAATTAGGAAGCTGTTAACTGCAGCCAGGATTTAAGGTGGGTTTTTTTGGTATGTTCTCTTTTGGGAGAAAAGGAAATCTGTTGATTGAAAGGGATGGGCTGAAGAACACACCAAAAGGTACAACTTCCTTCTTCTATTTCATCAAAGATTTTTGTCTCAATTCAGTATAAAAATTCATAATTTTAATATTTAAAGATAGTTATTTGCCATTTCTATACTGACAGTGAAAGGATGAGACATTCAGTGTGTCAACGTGTGAGGGACTGACCACCGCAGAGATAACAACTGACTACTGCTACCAGTATTCAAATGGTTCTGTAAAGAGACAGATGACGGAAATACTGAAATATTGAAATACTGAATATATGAAATATGCCAATTTCTAATTTTGCTGCTCATCTAGAAAAGCAGCAGTTAGATGAGCAGAAATACACAGTGCTATTCATCTTCTGGGGTGTGCTTACTTTGCAGTGGATACACCTGACAAAAAGATAAATACATTCAATTTGTCCAGTCTCTGCAAACCATTCACCTTTCCGAGAATTCAACCAACTGCATCGATGTATATCTCACACTATACATATTTCCCACGAAAACTCAACAATATGTTTCATTCAGAGGCATTCAGAAGAAAAAATATTTTGTTTTACTGAATTGGACTTTTCTTTTTAAAGCAGTCCAACAAAACGCCATCGTATTCCCCTTTACCTTTGGCTATGGCTCTCCTATGGACAATAGAGACTGACCCCAAACTCAATCTTTAGGCGTCAGCCTTGGTTTTATGATGTACGTCCTGCATTATGATGTACGTCAAGCTTTTAAGGCAGAGAAGAGAAGAGAATATGGGAAAAGAAAAGGAGTAAAGTCCCAGTCTTGCAGAAATTACCCCCACACACATACTGCCTTTAATTTTACTTGAGTCAGTATCCCTGATGGAATATATGTGTGGCTAAAGCTCTGCACATACATATGAGTTCACAGTGCTGTGGAACACAGACCATAATTCTTCACCTTTGAAGTCAGTGGGAGCTTTAGGCAGAAGAAAGAGGAAGGATTGTGCAGTGGTTATGATACTACCCTGAAAAAATGGTTCCGCTCCCATGGGTGATACAAATCTCCTGCATGATCACAAGCTTGTCATTTGGGTTTAGACCTTCAAAGGAAATTCAGCACTTAACCTCCACTAAATATCTCTGAAGCATTTGGCTTTATTCCTCCTGTCTCTCAAAAGCCCATCTGTAAAATGGGGACAGCAAGACTTCCCTACTTGAGAACAGATGTTGCTTGCAAGGCACTGGCTGAAACTAGATAGAGATGACAGGACCCAAAGAAAGATCCAAAGTCAGAGATGATGCCTAGCAGTAACCGCTCTTCCCGTAAATATTCTATGGAAGGACGCTGTGATTCTGCCCATTAGCGTAAGAGCTAACAATATACTTTAGCTTAGAAAACTGCAACAGCCATATCTCAAAACCTGTGCAGGGCTGTCAATTCTGTCTACAGAGACAGATAGGAGGAAAAAAAAAAAGAGAAGGAACATAAATTGGTGCAGTCTTTTATCAGTGTTAGCTTGATTAAAAAAAAAAAAAAGCAAATAGTTAGGGCTTACTGCCAAAGTTCAGCTGCAACTTCATAAACATGGAACTATATTTGAAGATTTTTTTTATTTACTTTTTTTAATATTGAGAGAAGTCTTCTGGACAGAGGCACAATGGAAGAGAGTTGCCAATATCTCTCTGAAAATAATTTTTTGGGACACGTCTAAGTACTGCTGGCTTTGGTTAACATTGTTTACCTGCTTTGGATCCACTGGCTGCAGTGGATCAATACTCCCAAACCACTGGTAACATTTTTAGCCTTATTTTGTCCAGGGATGCTAGCCTATTTCTGGAATATCCTTTCAAATTGTACAGTTATATCAGGGAAAAACCAGTACCACCAATACTGAACACTGGAACTGAAACCAGCACAGCAAAGCTAGACAGCAGAAGTGGAAAGCGATCTTATGTGGTGTGGTTACTGGGATGAGATTGCCTGGCTGCAGGCAGAGATGATCTTTACTCATAGTTACATTTGCAGGTGGAAAAGAGGAAGCCGAGATACAGAAACGGGAAGCCAATCCCACTGCCATGGAAGATACTGTCGTCTCAGCAACCCCATTTTGAAACAAAATGATTCTAAATATATAGACAGTGTTCTTAACAGTGATATTCCCTCATAGCCCTTCAGTCACACCACTGGACTGAGATTTCCCATTTCGTGGTTAGGCACGTGGTATCTCAGACAACAAAGCCCACAATGAAGGTTAAGGTTGATTTCCTGAAGCCACACAGTCTCTAAAATCTTCCTTTTGTAAAGTCTTTCCAGGTATCATCTTGCTCTGTCTTAATCAACCCTCTCCAATTGTAAAAAACTTCTCTTCATATATCTCCCAGTAAGCAGAAAACCAATAGGTTTCCAACCTTGCATTCAGCATTCAAACTCTAACTGCTGTCAGCAAATACAGTATCATGACTAGTTTTTGCAGGGGAATCTCTTCATCATAGGAATCTACTTCTATGCCTTATGTGGCCCTCTCTTCCCAGAGAGTTCACAAGGTAAACAGAGAAAAAGCAGCGGACACATTCACAGTTACAAAGCAAGTTTATGGCAAAGCAGAGAACTGGCGATCAGCTTCCTGAGCTCCAGTCCAGCAGCTAAATACAAAACCCATCTATCTTTCACTGACAGGACAGCTCAGCAGAACAACCCTGCCTCCACACTAATACTTCTTATCCCTGGTTGTTAGCAAGGAGTTGGTCGCAGATCACACTGACTACATTAATTTCTTTTTTAAATGATAAAGATTCAGTTCTCTTTAGTAATCTTCTAGTTTATGAGCTTTACATGGGCAGAAGCCAGAAGACAAGTAAAGGCTCACACTTTGAAAGATTTTCTCTGCATCCACACAGGTCAGCAACTTTTATACGGTCTGTAACAACAGTGATGATGATAATCTCTAGAGCTGACGGCGCGGCTTACGTCGGCTTCCAAAGAGCCAGGGCAGCATCCTCAAACCTGCCAGCTCTTCTGAGAAATGAACAGCCCTAAATCTACACCAACGCTTTCTGGGTCAGAGGCTGAGATCTGAGCCCTAGTTATCACTCATTTCTGAAGGGAGGATACCCTCCTGTTAACCAGTCTCAACAGGGCATGTGTGTCTTTTTTTTTTTTTTTTTTTACCGAAGTGCTACAAAATACATGACTCTGGCCTTGGAAGGCACCTGTTTCCTCCTGATTTATGGACCTTTCTGACATCTGGCAGAGCAATATCCAGTTTCTACAGCCTCTAACTTGAAGAACTCAAACAGTGCAAAGTAAAGGGGCTGCAAGAGCAAGCCTGTCCAAGAGGAGAGCGCAGCTGCTGAAGGGACGAACACTGCTGCTGACTCCGCTGGTTTTCCTTCTGCGCTCCAGAGTTTTCTCCTGATGAAGACCTTCATTGGCTAAGGAGGGAGGTGTCTGGTTAATCTGGTTTGGCCCAAAGTTGTCAGCTGCCAAGAAAATTAGCTTCCAGCTTGTTATGCAAAATGGAAACGAGGAAGGAGCTCTGCAAAACTGTGCGCAGCTCAGGGCATGTTCCAATTAACCCGCCCTTTAAAACCCACTTCTTATGACAATTTTTTTCTTTTAAGCACCAACATTTAAAGTAGTATATTAGAAGCCTGAGTGATCTGTAAAGGAAGCCTCTGAATTTTAGGATAAGTCAGTCCCATCCCTCACTTGCCTTTCCTAAGGCAAACACCTATCCAAGGTGAGACTTGATGCTGGAAAGAGCGTCACATGTCACCTGTCATTGAGGAGGGACCATATATATCCTGCCTCTTAACCCCTGGAGGCATGATACTGGAGATCAGTAAAACTGATTCAAACTGACAATCCCTGTTTATACCTACTTTACAGAGCTAGAAATGACCATGCAATTGGCTGAGCAACAGAATAGTAGAGGGAACTGGAAGGTGAGCAAGGAAAAAGGGAGTACATTACATTATGGGCACATCCAGCGCATTTTGAGGACAGGCTAGGTATGCCAAATCGGTGGATTTTTGTCCTGCTAAAATGGTTTGTTAGAAGCATACCCTGACACCAAACACAGATATAGAATCAGACCGATTAGAAGTCACAGAACACTGAAACATATTCCCAGGCTGCGCTCATCAAATTTTGCTCCTGCTCCATTGCGGGAAGCAGAGCAGCTCTCAAGGGAGAGCTCTCACCACAGCCAGGGCCTCAATGTTTTGAGAGCACACCAAAAAATAATTGCATCTCTCCCATCCGCGTTTGCCCACCCACTCGCCTGCCACGCTGCGCTGCCATAACTATCCCCACTCCAGGGAGCACTTCAGGAAGTGCTGCTAGGGTTTGGACTAACTCAGCATTTCCACTGCTGGAATGGATTTTCCATCATGTCCCTTGGCTTAGTGAGAGTCTACAGTGTCCCAAATCTCTGAAAGCAGGAAATGACACTGAAAAACAGCAAGGTAAAGGGTCAGCTGCCTTTTCCTCAGTAAAAAGCCTGGTCTTGTGAACCAGGGGCTGAACAGAGGGAGGGTGTCAAAACCCATGAATTTTATGGCTGATTCTGCAAACTTGGGCACATCGCTTCAGTTTTGAGCATTTCTGCTTCAGTTAGGCACACTGAGTTCTCTCTGAGCTAAAGGCCAACGAATACTTTCATGGGGCCAAAAGAATGTGTTGCATTGATAAAGGCCTGAGTTTTCATTCTCCGAGTGGGTGTTCAGACTTCCAGGGCTGATGTTCAGGTCTGGCTGCCTCTCACACTTGCATGTCACATCACCTGTGCAACTGTTGAGCTCGGGCTATTGGAGACAGCTGGTGCTGTGCCAGAGACCAGCCCTGAAGTTGGCTCCGCTCTTTCCCTGCACGCTGTTTCCTTTGCCTGCCATCTCAGAAAAGCAGCACAAGGCTGGAGCAGCTGCGAGTGGGGGACGCAGCCCTGACAGGATATCTATACCCTTCTTCCCAGGGCACAACAGTGGCAGAAAGAGGAGCAAAGGAGAAAATATCTCCCCTCATAAAACCCATCTTGCAGGGCCGAGGGAAGCATCAAAAATTTAAAGATGTCTGGATGAGGCTGGAGGGAAAAAGGGAGAAAAAGGAGAGAAGAGGAAGAGAGAAAAAAGAGGGAGTTCAAAGAATAATGTCCAAGAGCACAAGGAAAGTCAGTATAAGAGCAAATGTATGTCTTGGGACCACTTCTGGGCTGCCAGGTGTAGCTGGGAGCTAATCCTTGCCCATAGCCCTCTTGTATCATTGCTTACAGTTCCTATATGCTGCAAGTCACACCAGCAAGCTTGCTGTGATTGATCTACCCAATTTAAAGCTAGCTAGGGCATCTCAGCAACTTGAGTGCACAGAGATCTTCAAAACTCAGCTGCAATTAGCTAGTTCAGCTCTATGAGCCACCAGAGCATCTAAGTGTATCAATGGAGGAGAATTACAAATGGGAGAAGACCTAAAAGGAAAAGGCTGAAGGCTAGTGATTTCCCTTCTCCAAGGCTAGTACAGGATGCTTTTAAAAATACAGCAGATAAAACAAAAGCTATAGGCACCACTGCCTGCCTGACTAAACTTGTCACCAGGCAGGGACAGCTGGCAGCTCCCATGGGCACCGCGAAGCACATGTCCCTGCACCTTCAGCCTTGGCTGCACGCACTCAACCACCCTTGCCACCAGCCCCCAAGGCCCTACTGTTGAGTGCTCTTCTCCCATATAACATCCAGCCCAACTACAGTCACATGCCGTGCCTGCTTTTATGTTCTCCTCCTACACATTTAGGCTGAAGGAAAACATTCTTAAAAAATGGGAGAGAGAAAAGCCACAAGGATGGACTGTGCATCTCTCAAATAGCTTGGGGGAGGAGT
This sequence comes from Struthio camelus, assembly GCF_040807025.1. Taxonomy (NCBI): domain Eukaryota; kingdom Metazoa; phylum Chordata; class Aves; order Struthioniformes; family Struthionidae; genus Struthio; species Struthio camelus. Next base: position 29,050,307 of record NC_090949.1, read on the forward strand.
GAGAGGGGGTGATTCTTTTAATAGCGATAAAAGTCTTTCAACAAATCCCTGAGAAGTCATGACCTCCATGTATGTTTTCTATTTGTTTTTCCACAACAGTTAAATAGTTGCTTTCTAAGCAACCACCACCAGCCTTCCCTTCCCCCCAGGCCTCCTTCCCCACCCCAGCCCTGCTCCCCTTGGTAGCGATGCCAAAATATGCAGCCGGCCTCTCTATCTGAATGAATGTTTTGATTAAAGAAGTCTTAACAAAACACAGTCAGAACAATGATCATGGCCCCCTTTCTGCAAGCTTCACCCAACTATGCAGTGTATATTTAGGAGCAGATTACAGGGACCTGTTCATTAATTGAATAAGGATGACAAGCCTGCCAGGTATGCAAATCGAGGTGTGGGTTTCAGTGCGGAGGGCAGATTTTAAATACCTAATGATACTGCTGCCCCATTAAAAACCCTTTAACATTATTTTTTTTTGAGGCCAGTTTTCACAAGCCTGCAAACATATGGAAAAGTTCAGGTTTTTCTATTTCACTTCCAAATGCTTTGTTTCCTTCAACAAAGAAGAACATTTTTTGTTCTGACACTAAAACCTTCACCTATTATATTGTCATGACACCCAAGTAAAGATACTGATCAAAGGGCAAAGCAGGGCAATAAAGTGAAAAACCTGTGGCCAGAAGGTTTGGGTTTGAGGGTGGGTTTACTGACGTTTTCCAGCTCTTTTTCCAAAGGTATTTTTCATTTTGTCTTCTGCTAAACAGTGGGAGAACATTTGGGCAGTAGGCAGGTACAAATTCAGGTTTGGTTTCTATTGGATATATGTTGTTCAGGGCTCTCCAATGAGTTTTTTCACTTCCCCATTTGGTAAGATGTTAGAGAAAGCCTGTTAAGGCTTATGTTTAGGCTTATGTTTATGTTACGGTTACAACACGATTTTTAACCCAAGGGAAGTGTGATCCAAAAGATATAGTTTGCAAAACACCAGCAAAATCCCATGCAATTCAGCAAGGAGCAAAAAAGCCGGCTAAAAAGAAGTGTTCATTAAGAATGCAACAGCAGTTGAATTGGATATGAGACCTCCAGAGTGGACACCACGACACAGTGATGTACTGAGAAACAGCGTTGCCCTCCTGGCTGGTCCAAGTGAAATCCCAGGCTTACCCCAATCCAGCTAGCCCCAGCCACATAGGCATCTGCCACAAACTGGACAATGACTTCAAAACTAGTTTTAATTTTTTTTAAGGTGAGATTTTTTTTTTTTTGAGAGGCCTAGAATAGAGAATAACGATGCAGAACATCTCCAAAAGAGCTTTTCAAAATGGAACAGATGCCAGCCAGGAGAAAAATAAGGAATAACTCAGATGAAATCAGTAAAGCAGCGACTGAATCACGCTTAGTTACCCTTGAAGTCAATTTATTTGCACTTAAGTGGTGGAACTGTGTTGACTTTGGGTTTATTAGCAGTCATTTATCCTAGAGGAGAAAGCAGAAGCTGCAGGTTTGAAGTCACCATCAGGTGGCACAATTGGCTTACACTGGAGAACCTGACATCCAACCTGACAATCCACAATAATAGTGGCACAACAATTCTTGGTCAGACAAGAAGGACATAAAAACATAGTCTTTCTGGATAACGTCTGAATTCAAATCCTGCCCATCAGTCAGGATAATCAATTTGCAACCCCTTCCTTTCCTCCTTTTTTCTTCTCTCTTTCATAATGCGGTGACAAAAAACATCCTTTGGATAAAACAAAGGGCAAAACAGCATCTTGTACATTCAAGCCACAGCATATTGTTAAAAAGCTAACAGGACTATCATTTGTCTTGAATAAGTCTTTCCAAGGAACACCTCATAACCTAGTTCTTTAAAAAGAGGGGACAGTGTAAAGGCTTTACTACAACCATACAACAACGTACTGAAAGCAGCATGCTACTACTTGGAATTCCAACTGTTTTTTTCCTTAATCATTTTCATACCCTTTTATAGTTAATTCCTATACTACTAAATACAGGTAGTCAACAATCCTTTAACATAAATCAGCCCTCTTCTGTAGCTGAAAGGGTTTCTTTTCTAATAACACAACAATATTTGCCTTTAAGTTTCTTGTTTCCATTTTTGCTCCTTCTCCCATCACTTTCTTCATGGGCACAGGAAAGAGGAAGGAAGGAATTTCTAAATTAAGAACTCTAAATTCAAACATGCTATGAAAATTTTAAAGCAGAAATCTATTTACAAGAACTGTAGCATGAAAAAATTTGAGAATGTTTATTTTGAATGATATGGAGCAAACAAACAAAAACCCCTCTAGAGTCTTTCAACCAGCACTATCATCAAGAAACAGGCCTAACTTTCACAATCTGGATCTGTAACCAATTTTCTGAAACACGTAAGCCAAAACATAATATTGTTCCAATCTAGAATCCGGTTCTGACATGATATGAAAATTACACTCAAAGTTTTGGCTCTACTTCTGTTTGTCTACTTCCAAATGCTCATGATATACCAAAATTGTGATTTAGTTGCAAGCAGAAAGAAAATACAATCCTATCATGGCAGATGAGCAGTTCTTCTAAACTACTGGAAGGTGACATGTCTCCAGCAGTATCCCTCTCTACAGCCCAAAGAGAGGAAGGTAGGACACTTCCTCTGCTCATTTTCAGGGGCGCCAGCGGCTCTGAACAAATACACTAGATACAGCTCCGCCAAACACACAGGCAACGTTGGGACTGCCATTAATTTCAGTAGCAACAAATGCTTATGGAAACATTACTCCTTGCCTAGACCCAGAACAAGAAACTCTTGGGACCAGCTCATTTGGCACCCAGGACAACCTCGCACTTGTTTGGCTAGAAAACTTATAATCACTCTCACTGGAAGGATGAGAGGCTGTGCCAACTCATCTGCACTTTATTACACTTGAAAATGATAAGATGTTTCTAAAGCATTACATTACAATAGCTGTGCCTTCATTTTATGGATTTATCTTCCTTTGCCCTAGATAAAACTCCATTCCTTGGACAAATTAAGTCTGCTCATCATTCAACACTCTGCCTAATGGTCTCAGCTGTGTGTTTCTGCATTCACTGAAACTGGGGCATTCCACAGATAGTTTTCATTGATTTGAGAAGTAAGCCAGAAGTTCAACTGTATTCTATCCAAAATAAGAAAGGGTCAAATTAATGATGTAATTATATTTATCAGGACCCTTAAAGGACTGGTTTGAATGCAGGACAACAACATTTTTAAAGGAGTACATAACACAACCCGGCAATTTATAAGCAGCAAAGGTATCAAAGGTATTTCTCCTCAATCTTGCCTGTGAGGGGAAAGGATGGGAGGAGGAGTAGACGAGTTTTCCAAGTTAACAGCTGGCTGCGCCGCTGGTGTTGGCAACAGGGCTTTGGTTTCTATGACCATGGGACCCTGTTTGAACATCAACAGCTGATGGGGAGCGACGGGATCCACCTTACCAAGCGGGGCACGCGCGTCTTTGCCAACAGATTGGCCAGCCTGGTAAGGAGGGCTTTAAACTAGGCAAGATGGGGGAAGGGGAGTGGTATAGTGGCAGGGGAGTCAGTAAAACACCACTCAAGTCAGGATGCCTCCAGCGGGTGCATACAGCCAGGGGAGACAGCATGCAACATGGCTATGAAGGATCCTCTTCCACCTCTCCTGGGAAGCCTGCGTGCTTGACTGGCTCTCTGAAATGCCTGTATACCAATGCACGCAGCATGGGGAATAAACAGGAAGGGTTAGAGATCTGTGTGTGGTCGCAGGGCCGTGATCTCATTGCAGTGACAGAGACATGGTGGGATAGTTCACATGACTGGGATGCTGTCATGGATGGCTATGTGCTTTTTAGGAAAGACAGGCCAGGAAGGCGAGGTGGTGGAGTTGCTCTTTATGTGAGCGAGCAGCTAAAATGTATGGAGCTCTGCCTCGGGGTGGATGAAGAGCAAGTTGAGAGCCTATGGGTAAGGATTAAAGGGCAAGGTAACATGGGTGACACTGTTGTGGGGGTCTACTACAGGCCACCTGACCAGGAGGAAGTCATCGATGAGGCCTTCTACAGACAGCTGGAAGTAGCCTCACGATCACAGGCCCTGGTTCTCATGGGAGACTTCAACCACCCTGACATCTGCGGGGAAGACAACACAGCTAGGCACAAACAGTCAAAGAGGTTCCTGCAAAACATTGATGATAATTTCTTGACTCGGGTGGTGGAGACGCCAACGAGGAGAGGTGCAATGCTAGACCTTGTACTAACAAACAAAGAAGGTCTAGTTGGAGATGTGAAGGTTGGAGGCAGCCTTGGCTGCAGTGACCATGAGATGGTGGAGTTCAGGATCCTCCGAGGAGGCAGCAGGGCAATGAGTAGGATTGCAACCCTGGACTTCAGGAGAGCTAACTTTGGCCTCTTCAGGGACTTACTTAGGGGAATCTCCTGGGGTAGGGCCCTAGAAGGAAGAGGGGTCCAAGAGAGCTGGTTAATATTCAAGCATCGCTTCCTCCAGGCTCAAGATCAGTGCATCCCTCTGAGGAAGAAGTCCAGCAAAGCGGGCAGGAGACCTGCATGGATGAGCAAGGAACTCCTGGCCAAACTCCAGCAGAAGAAGGAAGTGTACAGAATTTGGAAAGGGGAAAGGCCACTTGGGAGGAATACAGGGACGTTGTCAGAGTGTGCAGGGATGCGACAAGGAAGGCTAAGGCCCAGATGGAATTAAATCTGGCAAGGGATGTCAAGGACAACAAGAAGGGGTTCTTCAAATACATCAATAGCAAAAGGAAGACTAGGGAAAACGTGGGCCCGCTGCTGAATGGGGCGGGTGCCCTGGTGACAAAGGATACAGAGAAGGCAGAGTTGCTGAATGCTGCCTTTGCTTCCGTCTTCACTGCTAAGGCCAGTCCTCAGGAATTCCAGACCTTGGAGACAAGAGAGGAAGGCTGGAGAAAGGAAGACTCTCCCTTGGTGGAGGAGGATCAGGTAAGAGATCTTTTGTCTAAACTTGACATCCATAAATCCACGGGCCCTGATGGGATGCACCCACGAGTGCTGAGGGAGCTGGCGGATGTTATCGCTAGGCCACTCTCCATCCTCTTTGAAAGGTCCTAGAGATCAGGAGAGGTGCCTGAGGACTGGAAGAAAGCCAATGTCACGCCAGTCTTCAAAAAGGGCAAGAGGGAGGAGCCAGGAAACTACAGGCCTGTCAGCCTCACCTCCATCCCTGGAAAGGTGATGGAACAGCTCCTGCTGGAGGTCATCACTAAGCATCTGGAGGACAAGAAGGTGATCAGGAGTAGTCAGCATGGATTCACCAAAGGGAAATCATGCTTGACCAATCTGATAGCCTTCTATGATGGAATGACTGGCTGGGTAGATGAGGGCAGAGCAGTGGATGTTGTCTTTCAGCAAGCCTTCAGCAAGGCTTTTGACACTGTCTCCCATCACATCCTCCTAGGTAAGCTCAGGAAGTGTGGGCTAGACGAGTGGACGGTGAGGTGGCTTGAGAACTGGCTGGATGGCCGAGCTCAGAGGGTTGTGGTGAATGGCGCAGAGTCAAGTTGGAGGCCTGTGGCTAGGGGTGTCCCCCAGGGGTCAGTCCCGGGTCCAGTCTTGTTCAATATATTCATCAATGACCTGGAGGAAGGGACAGAGTGCACCCTCAGCAAGTTTGCTGATGATACTAAACTGGGGGGAGAGGCTAACACACCAGAAGACTGTGCTGCCATTCAGAGGGACCTGGACAGGCTGGAGAGGTGGGCGGAGAGGAACCTCATGAAGTTCAACAAAGGCAAGTGCAAGGTCCTGCACCTAGGCAGGAATAATCCCAGGCACCAGTACAGGCTGGGGGTTGACCTGCTGGAAAGTAGCTCTGCCAAGAAGGACCTGGGAGTCCGGGTGGACAATAAGTTGACCATGAGCCAGTAATGCGCCCTTGTGGCCAAGAAGGCAAATGGAATCCTGGGGTGCATTAGGCAGAGTGTTGCCAGCAGGTCGAGGGAGGTGATCCTGCCCCTCTACTCAGCCCTGGGGAGGCCTCCCCTGGAGTACTGTGTCCAGTTCTGGGCTCCCCAGTACAAGAGAGACATGGCACTCCTGGAGAGAGTCCAGCGGAGGGCTACCAAGATGATGAGGGGACTGGAGCATCTCTCCTATGAAGAAAGACTATGAGAGCTGGGCCTGTTCAGCCTGGAGAAGAGAAGATTGAGAGGGGATCTCATCAACGTGTACAAGTATCTGAAGGGGGAGTGTCAAGAGGATGAGGCCAGCCTCTTCTCCGTGGTGCCCAGCAACAGGACAAGAGGCAATGGGCAGAAACTGAACCACAGGAAGTTCCGTCTGAACCTGAGGAAAAACTTCTTCACTGTGAGGGTGACAGAGCATTGGAACAGGTTGCCCAGAGAGGTAGTGGAGCCTCCTTCCCTGGAGATATCCAAAACCCATCTGGATGTGATCCTGGGAAATATGCTCTAGGTGACCCTGCTTGAGCAGGGAGGTTGGACTAGATGATCTCCAGAGGTCCCTTCCAACCTAAACGATTCTGTGATCACGCAGTGACATACTAAAAACTTTTCTTCTTCAGTTTAGGGAGGCTGACTATGTTGATATGGTATCAGCTTATGAATCTCAACTGTCAGGCTATCAGGACCATCTTTTCAAAAGGCAATGCCCACTACGAAAACGCTGTATTTCAACATGAACGTGTGGTATTTTGAACCACAGAGGTAACTCAGGATTGCCCCGATGTCATTGTACAAAGTTATGCAAAAAGCTCAATTGTTTTTGATGGGCGCAGTTTTAAGGAAGAGGCACACTGAGCCCTCCACACCCAAAGTGGGGGTGAGGTAAGCAAGTTTGCAGGCTACGGTGACTGACAGGCAACTTCATTGTTTAGACTGCTCATCTCCAGCCAGGATGAAGCCAGACCTTGCTTCTCCCCTGGCAGTAAGGTGTAGTCATAGTCAGGGGCACATGAAGCCTGTAACTGGGTTATTCACTGGCCTGAATTTCTTCATTTTAGTACCCAGATGATGGCCAGGCCTACCGACTCTCATACAAAGCCTACTGAAGACATGTAAAAATTCTCAATTATTTCAGTGGGCTTTCAACATGGCCTAAAGCACACACAAAGCATAAAGGCACCCTAGATGACAGGCGCTTCTTAAGTCGCAGGTATGGCTCCTTGCCAGAATACAGAAGTTAAAGCTGCTGATCTAAATTGACATTTCTTCACTTCTAGAAATCTTTTTTCAAAAGGACAGAAAGAAACTGTGACTTCTGGGGGGGGGGGGGACAGGAGGAGGAGGAAAGTCTGAAGAAAAAGCAGCACACACCTACCCCGTCTTTAACTTCAAAATATTTTCTTTTCAGTGTCATTTTGACTCTCTTCCCAGAAAATCCAACATAAGTCTCTTGACTGAAAGAGCCACAGGAGAATCAAGTGTTTGCAGAAGGCTGTAAAGGCAGGAGAGATGTTTCCTACTCTGCTTTTGGGTCACAGTCTAACTGAATAAACTCAACTCCTTTAAAGTTTTATTAAGTTTAAATAAGGATTTATACGTGTGGAAAAATGGTGCTTGGAAACAAAATTCAGAGAGGAAAAAAGAAAGGAATGAGGAATGCAATATAACCACAGGAAAGCAGAGGTGTTTCCCCCCTTTCACTGTTCTTAATTAAAAAAGGAAAAAAAACCTGCAACTGGGAAGGATTTTTAGTGTTCCAGTGTCATCAGTTCTTCTTACTCTGGGATAGGAAAACAGGATGGATTTGGGGGCTCGCTCACATCCCTCCACTTTGGAGTAAGCCTGGTTCCCCAGACCCTGTGGGACGCAAGGGCAGAAAAGCTCCCTGGGGTGGGCTACAGAGCTGGCACTGGGCTCACACAGTCACTGCTGCCCTCTGCGAAGGCCTTCCCCTTCCCAGGGAGCAGGCGCTGTTCTGACCCACACACCCAGCCTCAGCACTTTGGTTTAGGCAATGCCTTTTCCTGTGCTTTTCCTCTCCAGCACCTGCTTCTTCTGCTACTGCTGCACCAAGACTGCATATCACCTTGTCGGAGGCCCAATGGGGACACTGCCCTTACCTCCTGGTGGCCACAAGAGTCAACAAGATTAACACCAAGAAACTGCATCACCTTCCCAAACTCAAACACACCTACAGTCAACAGCGTTGGTATTTCTACTTCTGTCCCTTCTTTCTGTTCTGACAAACTTTGCTATAAATCCATGTCAGCATCTTGTAGACCACTATTAAAGATGCTCGGTTTCCAAAAATTCATGCTACAGGAATTTAGGAAGTTACTGCACCTAGACAGACTTATCCCTTTACTGTCCCCATGAGCGTTAAGACTTTCTCAGCACATATTTCTAAGGTAAGTGTATGAAAGTGACTTAAAGCAATGGCTGCGAGGCAACTGATGGACAGGCTCACCTTTATTCTGTAGCTCCCACTAACCTCAAGGGAGAACAAGGATTAGTAACCTTAAACAGCCCCCAAAATGAATCTTCAAAGATTGCAAGCCATAGATTCCTGCCAGTCTGCCTGACCTTGTGGTACAGAGCTGAATTCCTTGCCTCCATCATTCATGTAAGCCTCCAGTACTACAAAAAAATCCCTCCATTTCTTATCTTTTGTTTCTATGTGACATTTCAACGTTGCATTAATGGTACAAGAGCTATGAGGACTGCTCAGGCTCCAGAAATGCTGGTTTAGCTGTCAGATGTTATAAAGGAACAGGCCTGCCTTCTAAAAAACACTTTGAGACCTTGCTTCCCATGACTGGCATGGGTATTTACCCCAAAGTTAAGTGATGGCATAGCTAACTTGGTATGTTTTATAGTTTCTCTGCACCTGTACTATCTTTTTTTTTTTTTGGCATCTGATGAGGCCTGCAATAAACTCTCATGACACCATGAATCTCTCTGCTTAGATTTAATGTTTCTAGAGAAGGATACTTTTGTACATACGTACTACATATGTAACACTTAATTCAGACTAATTTAATTTGCTAACCAAATGGCAAAGAGTCTCTATGGCAGAGACCTCATGTTAGCAAAAACAATCACAAACAATAAAAAAACCAAAACACATACAGCATGAACTTTGGAATTACCACCACTGGCAAAAATTAATCTGAATGGGGAATTTCTTTACATTTTAATTTTCTATTTTATTTTGCTTGTAATTAAAAATAAATGATGTAAAGCTGGTTTATAAAAACACTAGCAAACAAAAAACCTCTTTACCCAAATTAAAAGCAACAACCCATGAGAGAGAAACGCTCCGCTATGTTTAGAGTTCTGTAGGGACTAGTATACATACAGGGATTTTAATTTTCCACGGCCTGTAAGTGTTATAATCTCTATCAACTGTGTACACTCTGGGATCATGACTAACACTATTTCTGGAACTCCAACTGGCTGTTGGTTTCTTTCTTCTTTCTTTCACACTGTTTTTAAATTCAGATTTGCTCCAAGAATTTACAGGGATAAAAGTTTTTACAGCCTTATGTTCCTCTCAAGTCTAAAACACAGGTCTGTTACAGGACTTTCTATCAACAAATCACAGATGTCTACAAATCAATGTAATCAATGTGAATGGTCAAAACTTGTCTGAGGGACAAAGGCTTTATTGCTCTAGTAATTACATTTTTTTAATAGAGATTAAAAGATGACAGGACATTCAGACACCTGGACTGTCTTCACAATTTTACTACTAGACTAGTAGTACCAGTAGTCCTTTCTTTTCATCCATGGCCAACGCATCACCTTGTACGAGTTCCTTCTCCGAAATCATTATGCCCCTCTCATGCGCTGTGCTTGCACGCTACAGGAATAGTTACAACAGATGTCTTCTCCAGGGTCTTCGGACATCTTGAGCTTTCCAGCTTTTCCACCTCTCACATCACCTCTTTAAAGAAACAGGCTTACCTGAACTACTTTCTCCCTTTACTTTTCAGTGTACCGCTTTCCAGATATAGCGGTTCTGGCAGCTTTCAGTGCTCCACAAACTTCTGTTTTAGTACTGCCATGTTAGTTACCCGTTAAGTCCCATTTAGTCACACTAAACAATGCTTCAATCTCTAAGACTTGATTCACTGGGACAACTAGGAAATTTTATTTTATGCATTGTGAGTCATTCTTTCTCTGCTACCTGAAAACTATAGCTGCATAGCTATAATCAGATAGGGAGAAAGAAGAGGCACATTGCCATTTGTCCAGAGTTTAATAACCTCCAGTTGTTCAAGCTGTTGTCTTTCTACCCCCATCAAGTGGCCTGTTAGTTCTGTGACAGATGCCATGAAAAAGCTACAGTGGACTTGTTTTGTATTTCTTTGTAGACTTTCTCAGAGAGCCATACAGAACCTTTAGAAAAACATCCATGTCTCAGGGCAGGGCTGGGAGACTTCGCTACCTCACGTTTAGGTTGGTGCTGCAGTTATTTCTTAGAGGAAACTGTAAGGATAAGTGACCCACAGAGCCCTGTGCAACTCAGGATAACAAGGGGGAAGATGGCTAAGATGTCTCAGAGACCTCTACCTAGATTGACAGACTTGGCTTACCTCAAGAGAACTGAGAAAGGGTCACACAGTTTTCCTTGATTTGCATACACTAATGGCTAACTGGTATCATGATTTAATAGACTTTCATTGACAACATATAAAACAACAAAACAACAGTGTTGAGAGCGCAGCCAACAGAGGCAGTGAACAGACGCAGCAGTTTGTGCAGCAGTGTCTGGGCTCTGCCTGGGCCTTTTGTGGGCCTTGTTGGAAGTTGTGGAGACTTTCTGGGGACCCCCGAGGAACTAGACGGTGCTTGCTGCTAGCAGGAAGGGAGAGCTGGGCAAGGACTCCTGCAGGGGACCTTGACTTAACTTCTCCTGGGAAGTTCTAGCTAGGTGGGGCTGCTGCTAACGAGCTCTCTGGGCTGCCCTGGTCAGAGGGAGTTGGGGCTTTTGTTTCAAGTGGCTCCTGATTGGGTGGGTCAAGCACCCTTGTGAGTCACTGCTAGGCAGAGGCCTATATAAGAGCCAGGCCTAGAGCGCAGCTCCCAGAGCGCAGCCAACAGAGGCAGCAGTTTGCGCAGAAGGGCGCCAGAAGGCAAAGAAGGCACCTCTCCATTTTGCACAGTGGTGTGTCCTTCCCCGGGGCATGGTCATGACACGCCGCAGAGCATGTTCCCCAGTGGCTGCGGGAGGTGCTGCATTGGCTGTGTCTGAGGCCTCAACCCAGACAGACCCTCAGACAGCAGATGCAGCTCTGCAGGTGTCAGGCTGCGGGGAGTGCCTGGGGCTTCTCCGCAAGGCCTGGGCTGACAGTCAGCTTTCCTGTGAGAGGTGTGCTGTGGTTGACCAGTTGTGTCACCAGATAAAGGAGTTACGGGAGGAGGTTAGTAGGCTGCGTAGCATCCGAGAGGATGAGCAGGAGATGGACAGGGCGTTCTCGGAGACTGTTCAGCTCCGGGAGTCCCCTGCCCCCACTGCAGCGGAGTTGTCAGAGGGCTCAGCACCGTGTGTAAAGGTGCATCATAACGCTGTTGAAGAGGGCTGGAAGCTGGTGACCTCTCGTAGAAGGAGAAAGGCTATTGCTCCTCCTCAAGACTTACTCTTGAAGAAAAAGTTTAGCGCCCTCCAAGCCGAGGAGGAGCTGGGCATGGCTCCAAGGGAGGCAACTGGCCTGGCAGACCCTGTGCCGTGCAGGAACCCCCGGAAGAAACAGCGAGTGATTGTTGTGGGTGACTTCCTGCTGCAGGGGACAGAGGCACCTATCTGCCGAACTGATCTCTTGTCCAGAGAGGTTTGCTGCCTGCCAGGGGCTCGAATAACAGATGTCGTGAAAAGACTGCCAAGGCTTGTCCACGCATCGGACTACTACCCTCTGCTGATTTTCCATGTGGGTGCTAACGACACGAAAGGCAAACTGGAAACCATCAAACAGGACTTCAGAGCTCTGGGAATGGTAGTGAAGGGTCTAGGAGCCCAGGTTGTTTTCTCCTCAATCTTGCCTGTGAGGGGAAAGGACGGGAGGAGGAGTTGACGAGTTTTCCAAGTTAACAGCTGGCTGCGCCGCTGGTGTTGGCAACAGGGCTTTGGTTTCTATGACCATGGGACCCTGTTTGAACATCAACAGCTGATGGGGAGCGACGGGATCCACCTTACCAAGCGGGGCACGCGCGTCTTTGCCAACAGATTGGCCAGCCTGGTAAGGAGGGCTTTAAACTAGGCAAGATGGGGGAAGGGGAGTGGTATAGTGGCAGGGGAGTCAGTAAAACACCACTCAAGTCAGGATGCCTCCAGCGGGTGCATACAGCCAGGGGAGACAGCATGCAACATGGCTATGAAGGATCCTCTTCCACCTCTCCTGGGAAGCCTGCGTGCTTGACTGGCTCTCTGAAATGCCTGTATACCAATGCACGCAGCATGGGGAATAAACAGGAAGGGTTAGAGATCTGTGTGTGGTCGCAGGGCCGTGATCTCATTGCAGTGACAGAGACATGGTGGGATAGTTCACATGACTGGGATGCTGTCATGGATGGCTATGTGCTTTTTAGGAAAGACAGGCCAGGAAGGCGAGGTGGTGGAGTTGCTCTTTATGTGAGCGAGCAGCTAAAATGTATGGAGCTCTGCCTCGGGGTGGATGAAGAGCAAGTTGAGAGCCTATGGGTAAGGATTAAAGGGCAAGGTAACATGGGTGACACTGTTGTGGGGGTCTACTACAGGCCACCTGACCAGGAGGAAGTCATCGATGAGGCCTTCTACAGACAGCTGGAAGTAGCCTCACGATCACAGGCCCTGGTTCTCATGGGAGACTTCAACCACCCTGACATCTGCGGGGAAGACAACACAGCTAGGCACAAACAGTCAAAGAGGTTCCTGCAAAACATTGATGATAATTTCTTGACTCGGGTGGTGGAGACGCCAACGAGGAGAGGTGCAATGCTAGACCTTGTACTAACAAACAAAGAAGGTCTAGTTGGAGATGTGAAGGTTGGAGGCAGCCTTGGCTGCAGTGACCATGAGATGGTGGAGTTCAGGATCCTCCGAGGAGGCAGCAGGGCAATGAGTAGGATTGCAACCCTGGACTTCAGGAGAGCTAACTTTGGCCTCTTCAGGGACTTACTTAGGGGAATCTCCTGGGGTAGGGCCCTAGAAGGAAGAGGGGTCCAAGAGAGCTGGTTAATATTCAAGCATCGCTTCCTCCAGGCTCAAGATCAGTGCATCCCTCTGAGGAAGAAGTCCAGCAAAGCGGGCAGGAGACCTGCATGGATGAGCAAGGAACTCCTGGCCAAACTCCAGCAGAAGAAGGAAGTGTACAGAATTTGGAAAGGGGAAAGGCCACTTGGGAGGAATACAGGGACGTTGTCAGAGTGTGCAGGGATGCGACAAGGAAGGCTAAGGCCCAGATGGAATTAAATCTGGCAAGGGATGTCAAGGACAACAAGAAGGGGTTCTTCAAATACATCAATAGCAAAAGGAAGACTAGGGAAAACGTGGGCCCGCTGCTGAATGGGGCGGGTGCCCTGGTGACAAAGGATACAGAGAAGGCAGAGTTGCTGAATGCTGCCTTTGCTTCCGTCTTCACTGCTAAGGCCAGTCCTCAGGAATTCCAGACCTTGGAGACAAGAGAGGAAGGCTGGAGAAAGGAAGACTCTCCCTTGGTGGAGGAGGATCAGGTAAGAGATCTTTTGTCTAAACTTGACATCCATAAATCCACGGGCCCTGATGGGATGCACCCACGAGTGCTGAGGGAGCTGGCGGATGTTATCGCTAGGCCACTCTCCATCCTCTTTGAAAGGTCCTAGAGATCAGGAGAGGTGCCTGAGGACTGGAAGAAAGCCAATGTCACGCCAGTCTTCAAAAAGGGCAAGAGGGAGGAGCCAGGAAACTACAGGCCTGTCAGCCTCACCTCCATCCCTGGAAAGGTGATGGAACAGCTCCTGCTGGAGGTCATCACTAAGCATCTGGAGGACAAGAAGGTGATCAGGAGTAGTCAGCATGGATTCACCAAAGGGAAATCATGCTTGACCAATCTGATAGCCTTCTATGATGGAATGACTGGCTGGGTAGATGAGGGCAGAGCAGTGGATGTTGTCTACCTGGACTTCTGCAAGGCTTTTGACACTGTCTCCCATCACATCCTCCTAGGTAAGCTCAGGAAGTGTGGGCTAGACGAGTGGACGGTGAGGTGGCTTGAGAACTGGCTGGATGGCCGAGCTCAGAGGGTTGTGGTGAATGGCGCAGAGTCAAGTTGGAGGCCTGTGGCTAGGGGTGTCCCCCAGGGGTCAGTCCCGGGTCCAGTCTTGTTCAATATATTCATCAATGACCTGGAGGAAGGGACAGAGTGCACCCTCAGCAAGTTTGCTGATGATACTAAACTGGGGGGAGAGGCTAACACACCAGAAGACTGTGCTGCCATTCAGAGGGACCTGGACAGGCTGGAGAGGTGGGCGGAGAGGAACCTCATGAAGTTCAACAAAGGCAAGTGCAAGGTCCTGCACCTAGGCAGGAATAATCCCAGGCACCAGTACAGGCTGGGGGTTGACCTGCTGGAAAGTAGCTCTGCCAAGAAGGACCTGGGAGTCCGGGTGGACAACAAGTTGACCATGAGCCAGCAGTGTGCCCTTGTGGCCAAGAAGGCAAATGGAATCCTGGGGTGCATTAGGCAGAGTGTTGCCAGCAGGTCGAGGGAGGTGATCCTGCCCCTCTACTCAGCCCTGGGGAGGCCTCCCCTGGAGTACTGTGTCCAGTTCTGGGCTCCCCAGTACAAGAGAGACATGGCACTCCTGGAGAGAGTCCAGCGGAGGGCTACCAAGATGATGAGGGGACTGGAGCATCTCTCCTATGAAGGAAGGCTGAGAGAGCTGGGCCTGTTCAGCCTGGAGAAGAGAAGATTGAGAGGGGATCTCATCAACGTGTACAAGTATCTGAAGGGGGAGTGTCAAGAGGATGAGGCCAGCCTCTTCTCCGTGGTGCCCAGCAACAGGACAAGAGGCAATGGGCAGAAACTGAACCACAGGAAGTTCCATCTGAACCTGAGAAAAAACTTCTTCACTGTGAGGGTGACAGAGCATTGGAACAGGTTGCCCAGAGAGGTAGTGGAGTCTCCTTCCCTGGAGATATCCAAAACCCGTCTGGATGTGATCCTGGGCAATATGCTCTAGGTGACCCTGCTTGAGCAGGGAGGTTGGACTAAATGATCTCCAGAGGTCCCTTCCAACCTCAACGATTCTGTGATTCTGTAACTTATTTGCCAGTTTATATGGGATCACTCCAATAAGTCAGTGTACCCGAGACAGAAACTTGGGAATATTTGTCAAAAAAAAAAAGGTAGAAAATGACATTTGAAAACTAAGTTTCCATAGAATAAGCAGGAAAGAAGAAATAGGAACCTACACATTAAATGAGAAGCTCAGTTTGCCATGAACTATCAGACAAGTCTAGAGGGCAGATATCAGCTCTATTGAGAGTCTTTAATCGCATTGGATAACTAAGATAAACAGAGACTGAAGGGCTGCCCTAGACGCATACAAATTTATTGAATTATGACATGTTTGAGAAGTTATTTACTTTGTGGAATATTTATATAAGGCTCACTTCCTCTTCAAATATAAGCTCAAGTAGTACAAAGTTTTTAGCTTTTTCTTCCCCTCCCCCCCACCAAACAAGGGGACTACATTCAACAGCCACACAAACATCCATAATTAGCTTTCTTCAGGCATGTTCCTTGGAAAGTTTTCTAGTTATTCACTTCCCCAGAGCCAAAGCAATGCCAAGGAAAAGCCCCTCGCCACGTATGTCTCATTCGTCTAGTGAAAGAATGAAAGCACAGGGCACCAAGAGGGAGAAGAGGAGACAGGGTATAAAGCGATGATCCCACAACTGGATTATTAGTCTTTGCTCTGCTATAGGCACCTGATAGGCCTTAGACCAGGCTCTTTGTACCTCACTTCACCAGCTGAATTAATCTCTTGTCATACAGTATCTACAAGATGCAGCACTGAGTGGTACTACGTACGTGACTACCTAACAAAAACAGATGCCAAGCGTTTTAATGAACACAGCTCATTAGATTAGGGATTTGGCAAGAGGACGTTTCTCAGCTTGGCAAGGTAGAGTACTGTAACTACTACAACAGCTGATTCATCCTCAGATTGGTTGGCCCATCCACACTTTTGCTTACCTGAGAAGTGTCATGATTGAATATGACAGCATTCAGGTCTCCACAGTTATAATGCTTGATGAGATCTTCAGTGGTATATGGGGCCTGCAAACTACCTGCTCGGAGACTTTCAT
The DNA here is from genome assembly GCF_040807025.1 of Struthio camelus. NCBI lineage: Eukaryota > Metazoa > Chordata > Aves > Struthioniformes > Struthionidae > Struthio > Struthio camelus. The sequence continues at coordinate 29,066,602 of NC_090949.1, forward strand.
GTTGGAGTAAAGTTTGGTTTAGAGCAAACAGCACCTGTAGAAATACAAACAGCAAAAACAGGCATGAGTTAGAAATCACAGGAGCAAAGCCTGAAAGGCCAAACTTTGAGAAACCTTCATGGAGTCCCACCTGAGGTCCTTTGACTTCTCCTGGCCAACAGTAACAAGGAGTGATCTTTAGCCATTCCCAACTGGGAGGGGGGTCAGATGCAAGGCCATCTGCTAGCAGAAGACCTTTCTAGAAGGCCTTTGATATTCCTCACTACAAATTGCTTTAATAACACGTATTTTGCTGGGAGATCACGGTGGCAAAGTGGTCTGAGGACTTCTAGCCAAGTTGTCTGCACAGGTAGCCTAAAAGAGGCACACTGGAATAAAAGCCCCCAAATTAGGAAACAGACAGCAGAAATTCCCTATCAGCTAGTTTAAATTCAAAGTCCAAACCGAGTTGGAAGTTTCTGGATAAAAAAAAAAAAAAAAAATCAAAACCTTTCAAACATCTGAAGTTACACTTAAAGAAATATTGGGACTTTCTGCATGCTAATAATAGCAGAAACTTTAAGAATCAAAGCTTGTTAGCCTCCCTCCCGGGCTTTACCCTTCCACTCAGCCTTTGGCAAAATGAATAGAGGTACTGATTCATCACACTGTTGCAACAGACTAATTGAGTGTCCTCATCCAAATCTGAAAATATGAAATGTACTCTTTTACAGAGAAAATAGAAGCACACTTTACTATCTACATTGCATAGCCAAAGAAAAACTGTCCATATAGACAATATTTTTCCTTGCGTTACATAAAAGGCTACTAAATTCCATAAGCATTATCACATTTTTATATATTTGTGACAGACTGTGGGGGTGATTTATACTGATCGCTCAACCACCGAGACTGAGCTTTCCATGTTCAGCTTTCCAAGAATTTTCCAAGGAAATTTGATAAAAAGTAGATGAGCAATCAGAAGTACAGCAGTTAAGACAGTGAGTTCATCACAAATTATAGAAATATGTGAATGCACATTTCCTGGAAGAAACTGCTCTGTGGCAACTGTGAACACAGATTTCTGAAAAGTTATTTTGATGTGTCATCTTGAAGATTTTTTCACCAAAAAAAAACCCCCATCACTCCTGCATCCCTCAACCTCATATTTCACCACATTCTCAGCTTCTCTCCTTTATCACAATGCACTCTTAATCTCAGTCAATAACAATCATCTCAAAATCTGGATAAAATAACCCATGCTGAGCTCCAACTGGCCCAGCCAGGCTGCAGGCTGTGACACAGTCATATCCTTACCCATATACTTAACTTTAAGCAACTGAACCCACTTTAAGCAGTGAACCCAAGAGGGGTTTAAAATTAATGATGTACATATGTCTTTGCAACCTGGAAGCTTTTATTTGTTTATTAATATGGTTACCATTGAAGTGTATCTGAAGGAATGGAAACAGTCAATTGGTCTTACTTCTGCAAAAGCCTCATGCACATAACAAGCTTGATCTGAAAAGGTTTTTGAAGTAATAATAAAAGGAATAATTATCTCCAGTACATTAACAGCCTCTTAATACAAAGTTGTTACATGCTAAATGGCATACAAATTCTGGTTGAGGAAAAGCAAATATTGTTTTTAATTTACTTCTGAAAACACAAAAAGCGGCTTTCAACTGAACCTGTTATACCTCACGTCTGCAATTGGTTCCCTCTTAAGATCCAAGCCTAAAAGATTTCCTTGTCCAGATCTAAGGTTCCCTTCAGGCTTTCCTCACAGAGGGATCAAGCTTTCCCAGTCCCCAAACTTTCCAGTCTAAAGATAAGCATCTTCCCAATTTTTTTTTTTTGGTTACAAAAAAACTAAAATTTGCAAAAAACCACAGTTTAAAGATTTCATAACCTTTGAAAGGACCTGAGCCTCCCTCACTGACCCTCAAAAGGCTATAGCGTTTTGAAATGGTTCACTCCAGGATTTCCTGAGGATTCTAAACATTTTGACTAATAAAAATAAAAGCTTAGAAAAATGTTGACAGGAAAAGTGAGAGCAGAGGTTTTCCCAAAATGCTGTTAGTAAAATCCTCATTGTTGGTTTTTTTAAACAAAGGATGTTGCTGGATACGCACCCCGCCCCAAATCCTGAAGATGGTGTGCTTTATGGTAAACTATTTAGGACGACCTAAACAAATACTTACTTTATTCCCTATGCTATCTTGTACTCTGGCTTCCTGAGGAAACAAGTCTCATGCAGTTATGCTCTGGGTCTGTCTCGTCCCAATAAATTTGGAACCTATTAGCTGATGTCAGTCAGATTTGCAGAGGGATAGAGGTCTTAAAGATAATTGCCTATATGTTCTTGAAGATAAGTGCCCAGTTGCAGAAGAGGCCACAGGATGAGCTCACTTCTTATGAGAAACCAAAGAATCCCCATGAGACAGAATGAGTTAATCAGTTTACAAAGGAAATGAGAGCCCAATGCATTGGATATCACACTTCAGTACCTGTTTTTATGGCAGGACATTTATGTTTTCTTTGCACCTGTGCAGCAAAATGACCCAAAAACACTGCCTGCCAGCTGAACTGCGTATGGCACTCTGCTAACGCTGCAGGGGAGCTAGTCTCTGGATTGAAACTAGTACTCAAAAAGCCACTTGAAAGGTTTTACTTTAGGATGGAAGTTAAAATAAGAAACTCATACAAACACTTGAACACACTAAAACAGAACTTCAACGACTTCAAGCAGGACTTCCCCAGATATTTGTTTATTAAGAGCCATAAACATTATTCTTTCTGATCACGCAGCTCAAACCAGGCTTGGACAAGTAAGGTCTTGCAGCCATCACTTGCTCATTTGTTGGATTTGTAGACCATTTCCTTTAGGGTCGGGTTAGATCTATCTTAACATCTGAATGTGTTTTTCCTTACTGTCTGGGTAAGGCCACAAAAACAATGCCATTTTCTTTTTCTCGCTATCTTATTATCAGTGGCCCCATGACCTCCAGCCTAAATCTCCGAGTTAAATCTCCCAGAGGTGCCCAAGATTACTGAACAACTGATGACTTCAAAACAAACATACTTAGAGCCACTGTCTGTACACAGTCCCACCTAATAAACATAGCAGACAGTATTTGTCCTGGGAAGCAATGGTAAATTATGATGCTGTCTCCAGTAAAGTGCATTTTAATTCACATAAATTATGAACCCTGTATACATGCACTTTGAAAGCTTCTTTGTGCTGCAGTCCCTGGCCCTGGTTTGCAATAGATGAGGCACTGGAAGGCAGTGACTTAACCAAGCGGTGCTGTCCTCCTGTGGAAAGCAGCAACCTAACAGTGTTTTTCCTGCAGTGTTTGGTGACACCAGTTCAGCTCTTATGGAAGATAAGACAGTATACACCACCAACTCGCCAAGCCCACATAGCACCGTGAACCACTGGGCCAGACTTTTTTGCAGCACCAGCACCACTGCGCAAACTATTACTATTGCAAGGACCAAGCCATTTCTGCTACAGGAGGGCAGGAGAGGAAGTAGTAAAGTGGGGACCACTGCTATTGCACTACAGTTGAAAGATCCTCAGGAGGGGAAAAAAAGCTATGGGAATCCCAACTCTTATTTCTTGGTGAACATCTCTATTTGCACCAACTGCTCTTGCCTTCACCTAACAATATCTGTGTTGCTGCCCTGCTTTTTCCTGTGCCCAAGATCCTGAAGGTGAAGGAGCACTTCGGTTGCAGCTGAATCTGCAGAGATGAGCCTGATCCACCCACATGCAGGCTCACTGTGAGTTCTGCAGAACTCCACAAGGGAGCAAATAAGCATAATTCAGAGCCTACCTAGCCAACAACTTCATCCATTACCTTAACACACGAGCAATATTTTTCCCCTCCTGGATTACAGAGGCAGAAGTCAAATACTAATGGAAAGTATGGATTGCAAAAAAAGTCCCTCTTGCACACAAATCAACTTGCACATTTAAACCATTTACTTTCAACTTCAAAAGGCTATTAAAGAACAACCACCCAAACTCCTTATATAAAAACAAACTGATAAAACCTAAATTGGGACTCGAGGTTTCAAAGGGAACTGGCATTGTATAAGAGTGTTGATGTATACACAACAGGATCGGCAATTGTGCAATTTGCTTTGGAACAATTTGAACTTTGTTTTCGCAAACCCATGGGAGTACCTGGAGGTGGGGAGAAGCTGTTTGGTTTTATGTGATATTTTAATGAGATTTGCTTCTGAGGCAAGTAAACTCTGTCCACAGAAACAGATCTAAGAAAACACTGCCACCTTTCCAAACCAGGAAAGGAAATAAATATACACATACCTGAACTGGGCTCAGGAACACTTGAGGGCTTCCACTAAAAATCCTATTGTTCATCATATTTTGTTTGGGGAGCAAAGCAAATGGCTAGATAAAATTCCACCTGTTTCAAGGAACTCTCCCAAACCTTCATAAATGTGTTTTATTGTGCCACAAGCCTGCAGCTTCAGACTAGAAGTTCTAAGACTGTTGTCGAAAGCACAGTGACATGTTAGCGACATGCGCACGACAGCTACAGAAGAGAAATCATAGCCCTTGTGCAGGAAAGATTTCTCCTTGCCTGTCTTGCACGTATTCGACTCTAGCTGAGAAGAGGGGGGGGAAAAACACACCAGAAAACAAAAGTCAAGTTATCCTTTGTCAAATACAATATCATGCCTGGTTCCTGTCAACTGTTCATAACTTTTCTCCTGAACAGCATCAAGGAGGAAATAAAATGTTCACTTTTCTAAAAGATGCTATTCTGTGTATGGATTCTTTACCATGATCATCACTGTATGTTGGCTCAAAGATGCACAAGACAGTTAAACTTCTCCAGCTCTACATTTTTACTGCTTTTGCATGGGAGAAGAAATTGACCTTGGTCAACTACCTTGTGTTACATCCTTACAAGCAAGATGCTCATGTACTTTGTCAGAAATTCATTTCTTTTGTTACTACATTTTTGGAGTTCCCCAGCTTCTGACAACAGCTCGACTCTTCCTGTCACCTTGTCTAGGAGGCAGCACTAAGGATTTCAAACTCACTGGTGAGGTTGCCAGGGCCAGCTCTTCAATTAGTCTTACTACAGTCCAAAAAAGCATCATAATGGAAAAACAGCTTCACGAATGCTTAGGACAGCATTCACAAGACGATCTCTAAATAAGACAAGGCAGTTTGATTACCAGATAAAATGTTCTAGTGCTCCCTAACATTCTTACGTTTTACTAAATGTTACTAATGTTTACATTTTATATTTTACTACAACAATAGAAAACAATTTCAGGAGTTACACACAAGAGAAGAAACAAAATTTCGGATAAGCTGAAAAAACGCATCTGCGTTCTGGTGTGCTTACTATAAAGGAGACCTGAGAACGTAAAGAAACCCTGAGAAAACTCACAGGCCAAATTTTGGTGCTCAGATTAATTTTACTGGTATGCCATGGGGGAGAAATGACTTTCCGTTTCTAAGCTTACCAAGGCTGAACTATAAATACTGCATTCACATGACCACAATAGCTGGAGATATGACACCTACAACAACACTGCAAAAGCTAGTTCTTCAGTTTTATACTAAAATTTCATCTCTCAGACAAGGGCTATTGTTTTCTTTTGTTCTGGACACGTGCCACCACAATGCAGACACTATATAAGCATTACTGGAAGTTTCTGACTATCTCCGGTGAGCGTCCAAATTGCCGTTCAAGAGCAGGAATGCCCACTCCCTCAGTTCAAAACAAACTGCAACATAAATATTTTGAGGTATATCATTCTTCAGGAGTTCTTATTTTGTTGCAGTTGTTCTCTACACTCAAACGGAAAACCAAAAATACATTTTTAGGTCAAAATAATGGCCTAGAAAAAACAGAAAAAAAAGAAAAAGTCCAAGTCCCTGATTTTCCAGATTAATGGAAAGCAATAAAGGCTCTTGCCCAAATCTGTTCAGTTCCATTGGTTTCCAGAAGACAGGTTTCCCCTTTCCTTCAATCTCTTGTGCTGTTACTAGGAATTAGTGAGCTGCGAAACTCACCTAATGAGGTCAGCATCAGGAAATAGCTCCAAAAAAACAGGTCCCCAAGGAACTACGAAAAGATTCCCCCAGTGTCCTAAAGAAATCCTGGAGGCATCGGGACATTGTGCAGCCAGGGCCACGGGAGGAAAGCATCCGACTTTGTTGTTGTTGTTTCTATAAAGGGACAGCTAAGGAAAGTGAAACTATTAACTCATCCACTGGAATTTCTGCTCACAAAACCATGCCCCCTGTTAAAGCTCCTCATAAAAGCCTTTCGGCTAGTTGGTTCCATATGTTCCCCAAACCCACAGTTATTGCTTCTGAAAGGCAGGAGTAGTTAACAGTCTGCGGCTTGGCACTGACCAGGGAGACCCAAGGACCTTGCTTACTCCCCCCTCCCCCTCTAAAACTGCCAATTAACCAGTTCAATAAAGAAGTCTGAATCTGACCAAGGCGCTCAGAGAACTCCCCCTAACCACAACATATCTTCCTGGCTTAGTCACAACTATGATACACAGACATGGCCTGGGGCGAAGCATGCATGCCAATAGCATGCAGCCCTAGCACTAAATGGGTTTTCTTGATGCTGGGAAAACTACAAGACTAGGGCTCAACCTTCAGTCTTTGCTCACCCAAAGCTCTTACTAAAGTTTAAGAAGATTTCCAAGAGCTTGAAGAGTACAGGCTCTAACACCCTAACCTTTCTCTTTATGCGAGGTCCCATGATGAACTTAAATGTTTTTTAAAAAAAAGTGTTTTCTGGTATTCTAACTCTTTGTTTCATTGAATCAAGGCTTTCAAAACAGAAACAATTCCTAGACAAGAAACACTGCAATGCACACAACTAAACCCCCATTCCCTAGCTCTAAGTCTTCAGCATACCATTGCCTTGGCCAGAGCAGAACTCTCCTGGATGACAGCAGCTCTCCTCTGACCATTTCCCTGGCAGACCATACTATACTACTGCTTTCACAGAAAGTTACTGGCTTCAGCAGGGGCTAGGACAGACACATCATTATGTCTATCTAGCACTGACTGTATTGTTGGCCACTTGAGCAAAGTGGAGAAGGATTTACTTCAGAGTTTTCAACTAAAATGTTCAGAACAAAGAACGCCCGAAGGAACCCCTTTGCTTGAGGGTTTTGGCGAGTTATCTCAATAAAACAGGTGAGCTAAATAGAGGTTTTAGACTTAGATACTCAAGTCTTCCATTGCACAAGGCCATGAAGCAAAACCATACTCTAAAATTTCCGTTTTGAAAGTATTTTAGAAACACATTATATCACTCCCAATTCTTAAGCACTATAAACACTGCACTTTAAAAAGGTCAAAATATCTGAAAATAAGGCTTTAAATATGTAAACTGAAGTCAGCAGCAGTTTTATAATAGACATTAATGGAAGATGGATAAGACCTGTAACCTTTTCTTCTAAGGGTAGTGAACTGGGTTACTTTCTAAAGGTACTTAGAGCCCCATGTCCACAGTAATTTAGAAGAAAAGTGGGGCAGGGGGACCTGATAATGAATTTTCATCTTTTCGTCCCTTTTTTGTGAGCTACCACACTCACCATACCATCTGCACGGTGCATTACAGACATCAAACCAGTAATTGTACAAATGAAAAGCAAACGTGGCCAATGTGTGTGATTCCAAAGCAACTGCATTGCCATAGGAAAAAGTGATCCGAGAAACATTCACTTCAGTGCCTACCACTCCCTGGTTATACCCACCTCCCATGTTTGAAGTCAAATCGGCTTCCATAGGAGCAGATATTGTCCCCCTCTATGGAAGGACGCATGCGACTACCTTGCCCAGCAAAAGAACATTCTTTCAAGCCAGGGAAGAAAAAAAGCTATTAACCTAGAACATCTAAACGTCTGTCCCTTGAGCATAAAACATACTTAATACAGAACAAAACATATGTTTATGTACACAGGGTAATGTAGTCTCTCTTCATCATGGGGTCACCTTCTGCGTGCTCCAGGGACCTTTATTAGTGCCTGAAGCACACTAAGTCAGCTCACTTTTTCCTCAGTCAGTGGTAGGAGACAGCAGTAAACGTGTAGGATTACCCTTGAATCGGCTAATACCCAAACTCAAGCTTAAGTAAATAAGTTCAGAAAAAATAGGAGAAAGGATTTGCAACTTGATCAAAACCGAAACACTAAGGGATAGAATTACTTCTGTTAAACTTGCAGTCTAAATGTATGGCTTTTGTGGATTTTGCATGTGGGATTTACTTGCATCCAGTGTACGCCCAATTTCTTAAATATGGCCTTTTTCAGCTAAGCCTTTTTCATCAGACAAGTGATTAAAAATACACTTACCCCTGAAGCCTCTAGTTTTGAGGTCTATGTTTAAGAAAGCTACTGAATGAGGACCCAATCCTGCGAACATGAGTAGCTTTATTCCCTGGGTTGTACTTAGTTCAGTGGCTTAGTTTTGGTGACCAAACCTATCCAAAACGTTAAATTGTGGCAATGAAGGAGGTATATTCTGAGCAGTCTCATTCCACAAGTGTTTTCTTACTTTCAAGACAGTTTGCAGTAACAAACACATTGCCTAGCATTGAAGAGTTGCAGATCCAAACACTACCGGGTAGACTTTGAGACTGCAGAGTTAGATCTTGTAAACAGAAAGTAAACGGTAAAACAAATTCAGGCTTCTGACGTGACACCTCATTTTCAAGGGAGACAGTGGAGTTTTTCCCATTTACAGCTGAACTGAGAGCAGTTCAGAAGAACAAAACTTCTCACTGAAAATCATCTAAATTATGACATTAAAATGCCAACTCTGTTAAATTCCTAGATCACAAAGCACTAGTTACAAAAATTGATACCCAAACCTGCCAGTAACAAAAAAATCCCATATTATTTGGGACTGATTATTACTAATCAAGTCAGACACAACCAAGTAAATTGTCCCCCCTCCCCCCCGCCCTTTTCTTCTCTCTCTCTCCACCCTCTATATCAACCTGTGGAAGTAACAATTTTTCCAGGGTTGAAGTTGCTGGCAAATGGGGTTGATTTTAATCAGACTTGCTCAGTTTCCAAATAAAACTATCAGAAAGCTTGTTAAGAGGACAAAAGGTGGGGGCCCTCAGCTGATGCAAACGGGCCCAACTCCACAAAGCAAAAGGCAAGGCATCAAGTGACGTCCAAGGACAGATTACAATGACACATCCAGGCCATAGGAAATATGAAGAATAGCTTTGTTCAGACAGTGTAGAGGAAGGCAGAGCTGTTTTCACCTAGGCCAAGTGGGCAGAGGTCTAGCGTGACAAAACAGATGTGGTCATACTGCCTGTTTGGTGACGGTCTGGCTCCTGCAAGCCCCTCGGTCCTGGGTCTGCCCTGTCCTTGCCATCTGGCTTGGCCTCCTACAAAGAAGGTTTTCTACTGTCCTCAGGCAGGCTAGGCTCAGTTACTCCCTGTCCTGTGGGTATCTCACCACTTATTAGCGAACCCCTATACTCCATTTATTTAAGAATTGCCAGCTGCATGATCTATGCATACCCATGGTCACACCAATTAACAGGCTCAGCTGGCTACTTCATTCAGCAATTGCATTCCCCAAATTGATGCCTGGCAGGACGCCTGAGACCCCAAGGGCAGTGCCCACGATCACTTTCCTCCATCTTAAATGGGCACATTGTCCCCATTTTCAGGATCACCAGTTTCAAAGGAGGCACATGAAATCCTTCCCAAGAAACTGAAACCACATTTGCACTCTTGAATCACAAGTAAAATTGTTACCGGGCCTATCTGGGGTTTCATTTCTACTTTGTCACAACTGTAACAGAAGGAATGTGGGAACATGCCTGGGGCGGAGCATACAAATTGGCTTGTGCCCTAATGACAAATGAGCTATAATGAAAGGAGCACCCTCAAGGAGAAGAACAAAGCTCTTGGTGATTTGGGGAGCTCCTAGCTTTAGGCACCCAGCCTGAAACAGTTTAAAAAAAAAAGTTTAAAGATACACTAAGCATCCACCCATTGAAAATCCAACCTATCCTGACTGTATTTGATTTTGGATTTTATTCATATTACAGCTTAGTTTTAAACTGCTTCTTTTTAATTACCAGCTGAAACTACATAATAAAATGGGCTAGCCCCACAGGCATGTTTTTCTTTCTATTATATTACAGTGCAGCAGCAGATTAACTCCTTCAACCATCCCAGCTTAACACCTTGCAATGCCAGCCCAGCCCCTCTCCCAGATCGCTTTCCCAGCAGGGCTGGAGGGGACACAAATCTGCTCCTGAATTTCCAGTTCCCAACCCAGGATATCAACCTGAGCAGGTGCCAATTTCAGTGCATGTTAACGTGCTGGACTGTAAGTCACTGCTGCTCAGGAATGGATACACTTTCCAGCAAGCCAGACAGAGCAATAGCCTCTGGCCAAGGACAAACTGTTTGGGGCAACAACTGTCTCAGCTTCCTAAGTCTTCCCCTCCACCTGACTGAGGCAGCCGCTGTAGGAAAGGGAACACTTCCTCAGCCTGAAGGTGATTGCATCCTCATGAGGTCAGCTGGGGGGGGGGGGGCGGGGAGAAAAGTCAAGGTTTGGAACAATATGAGAAACCTTCAAGAGGAAGCAGGGAGCTGAACCAGTGAGGGAAAAGTTTGCTTTTTTTTTTTTTTTAAGCTTAGTATTATCTCAAGTTTGACTGTATTTTATTACAGAAAATGATCTTGCTGGCAATACATGGTGGAAAAACCACGGGGTACCCTGCATCTGTTAGTAAATCCAGGGCTTGATTCTGCAAACTGCTCACTTCAGGTCTTCGTTTAGAAAAACCATTTCAGTAACCAGTATGGCTCATGGGATTCCACCTGTGCTAGGAGCTGTTTTACCAGGCACAGTAATTCCCAAGGGGCCTCACCAGCACCAAGCAGCAGGACAACCCTCTCTCTTCTGCCTTGTTCCTAGAAATTCATGGTTACATCCTTGGGATAAGTTTCAGGGTTATAGTCCAGACCTTCTAAAGTACATAATTTGGGGAGTACTGGCAGTCACTTCTTGCTTTACCTAGCAGCTCACGGAGAGGAGGCCAATATGAGTGCATTATCACACCAGCAACTCCTGCAAAAGGCTCGTTTTTCTTAAAACTACCAGGGAAAAGGCCTGACCTAGCACAAACTGAATGGCTTTTGTGAATAAACAGGGGTCTTGTCAACACATTGCCCCGGCCCAAGTGCCATTAGGCCCAGAAAGAAGGTTCCATCCTTTTCCTCTTACAGTCAGCAGCAGAGTTTCTGGGTGCAGAATCAGACCATGAATAGACAGACAATGCTGTAAGCCACCTCTCTTTAGCAAAATGCCAGAGCAAAGGAGGCCTGTCAGGAAACCAATTAGGCAGTGATATTATAGTCGTGGGTAACAATAGTAGGCTACAAAAATCCTACAGATAACTGCTCATTTTATCAAAGACTGGGAAAGGGCACCAAAGGTGATCAATCATAATTCACTGGGAAGACAAGCAGGCGCTTTTCAGGAGGGCTCAGTGTGCAAGGCTAGAGTTACACTGCTGCACTTTTCAAAGGGGCTTTCTGGGATCCTTCTGCAGGGCAACTGTTAGCTCTGGCTAGCCAGGGAAGACAGACTAGAAGGTATACTCTTTTAAAACATTTTCACTTATTCATACACCATGGCCAATGCACAGATGTTTAATGTGGAGCTGCAACCCTCATTAGAAATCCTACAGCCAGCCTGCATTGCACTGGAGGAGCAGCAACCAGGACAAACCTCATCCTTAAGTTCTGGCATTCAAGGGAATAGGTATAAAAAGCTACAGATACAGCCAGGAACGTAACAAGAAACCAATGCAGCTGCCTCCACTTCAGCTGCTTTTCTGAGGGAGATGCAGCAAAGGGCAAATGCAGAGTCAGAGATGCCCGAGACAAAAATTGCTGTTTCCAAACTCGGAGGCAGACAGGGAAGCTTCCCACAAAGGCAAGATCGCACAGAGAGATGAGGAGGAAGCATCAAACTGATATCCTGCCCCTATGGACTGGGGAGAGCTGTGGCTCCAGTACTCACTGTATAGTGTTACAGCTCTGTTACAGTCTATAGGACTTTTGCCTAGAAGGAGCAAGTTACATACAATTATTCAATATTCATTTTGTCGAGAAGGTGACCTACCCATCAAATCACAGCAGCTCAAATTTCTAATATCATCTACTTACAGCCAAGCACTTGCTTTGAAAGTACATAGAGACCAAGAATAATTACTTACTATTCAGTATTTATATCAATTATTCAGCAAATAAATTCAGTTAACAAATAGCTTCAGTAAAACCACAACCTATTCACAGTCAAGATGCCAAGATAGAAGAAATTTATAAAACTTCTTCTAACAAACTACTCCATTGGCTTTCAGGGTCAGAACTGTAAATTCTGACACGTCATTTGCCCCTCTGTGTTACGTGCCCTCAATGTAATTCTGTTGTTTCTGAATACAGGAGGGTTTCTTTCAAGAAAGAACTACATTGTTGTTATCATTGGGACTTGGAGACCACATTAGTTGAACCTTTTTATATCTAGGCTAAACAGCCTCCAGTTGGGTCAGAGAAAGCCTACGAAACCAACTACCTAAGAGAACATGGTCTTAAATAATAAAGTCTTTGAGATATTTGCTTTCCTAACTAGAGCCAAAAAATCAGATTCTTACTATAAAATATTTACATCAACTGACAAAATCTGAGGAAATACTTCATTCAAATAACACCTGTTGCTTTCTTTTGACTAGAAAGGATCTAAAAGACTACTTATTTCAAAGGTTATAATACCTTTGAAAAAGGATTAATTCCCATATAAATAATAAATCTATGAAAATTAATGCTGCTTTTGGGCACCACTCTTAGTCTGTAAACATAAACAGCAGAAAAAATACCTTGAAAAAAGATAAGCTTCTGAGTCATCTTCTACCTTCTTAGCCACACATCCCAATTCCTCCTGCTCCTCTCCTTCCCCCAAAGGAGGCCTACAAAACCCTTTTTTCCCTCCCCACTTCCTCCTTGCCCAATGAACACTGACACCTCTAAATACACACACATGTGGCAGCAAATTGGCACATACTGCCATTCCCGGAAGCACTCACTACATCTTCAGCCACTTGTTTTTTCTACAGCTGTACTTCTCAGGAAAGGTTCCCCAACATCCTACAGCCGTTGCCAGCATTGTGCATAGAGAGGCAGCTCAGAGATGCCCCAAAAGCTCTAAAACGCAGCCAGCTCTCTGTTCTTGCACTGGAACAACACTGTATTGGTTTCCACAATCAGGGCTGCAATTCTGGCACTCAGATGGCTTTGACCCACTCTCCCACCTGGGTCAGTATGGAAGGGGCCCTACAAGGGACCCCAAAGGGGCCAAGGTGGGGTACTACAGGGAGTATAAAGGATTGAGCACCTCCGTATTTGATTTAACTGCTTAAGCCTGACTGTGAGGAGCTGTATAGCCAGAGTCTCACCTGGTGTGATTTAGCACCATTAATGATGCTAACAGAGTCATACTGATTTCCACCTGTTGAAATCCTAGCTTGCACTGCCCTGAAGGAGGAGAACCGGACGATGCAAGGGGTAGGTAATGACCTCTTCCACAAGCCTGTGGGGAATCAGCTCATTTTGAAGCTAACATCTGTTCAGCATTTCTTCCCTGATCCTTTTTACCTTCCCTAAAGCAGGTAAGAAAGGAGGAGGCTGAGATGGCTTTACAGACTAAGTCCTTGGTCTCTAAAACGTTAGCCAGTTCAGCTTGCTGCAGCCATGCTCTGATAATTCACTTCAGTAAGGAATTTTGCCCCGTGTTTATATTTTGGACTTATGTGTGCCATTTAATTGTTCCTCAAAATTTGAGAGATATAGCTATCAAATTTTAAGCCACTTAGTTTGGATTACAATTGCTTAGGGCTACCCATAAGTGAGTTGCAGGTCTGGAATTATTCATTAAATGACTCTAAACCATAAATACATCTGAGGAAAATGTCAGACTGTTAATATATGGGGGGAAAGTGAATACATTGCAACAGAAGTTACCCAGGAAACATTCTTTACTGAGTTCTGGCAACCAAAAGTTACTGGAGTCTAAGCATTGGGATACAAACATTACTGAGACAAATACTTTATGCAGTTTTGTTTAAACTGCAAATTCTAACTCCTTTTTACTGATTTGGTGACCTCTCCCCTTTGCTTTTAGGGACCTAACTTGCATTTTAGTTTGTCTATTTTCATCGCACTTTGCTTTGGGAACAAATGACTGAGAGAAAAAATTCTGCCCTTTCTATGCTAATAGAAATCAAAAAGGGATTAACTAAAAAGCAATAAAGTCTTCCCTCTAACTGCTGGCTCTAAATTTCCATATTAGGGTCTACCCACGCTAATTTGAAACGCAGCAATGCTGGTTTTATCCAAAACTGTCAACTGAAATAAACTAGTTGGGTTCCTTGCAGGCTGAAAAGCAAGGATCTTTTCTGCTTTTACAATATTCCAGAAAAAAATACATGCCCTTTCCAGAATTTTCCATGGGTATATTGCAAACTCAAAGAGGGAGTAAAACTAGTATGATATTTTTCAAATTCTCATCATGGGAATGATTTGTACACAGGAACATCAAAGTGAAGTCAAGTCCTGCACACAGAACTGAAGTTTGGTGGACGAGTGTATGAGTCAGTTACGTGCAAAGATCACAGACCTAAGCCACTAAAAAAAAGCCTTGGGAAGTGCGAAAGGATTCCTAGTGCTAGAAGCTCATTCTCGAAATGGGAGATCTGTAGAATCTCTTTCAAGTGCAATGGGAGTTGCTCAAGAAAAGCAATCTAAACAGTCTTCTCTTTGACTTGTCATAAGAGTGTTGGGAATAGCAGACCAGAGTCCCTGTGGCATCACATGAAGTCTTGCTGCAGCCCAAGCCATCCTAAGGCACTTTTGACAATCTCCTCTGTAAAAATTCAGACACTCTGAGGCCTAAAAGTTTCCAGGTAATACTCCAAGCCACCAATTCAGGATTAACGCTAGTGCTCTTACCTCAGTCTTACTGCATGGCCAACACCAAGAAAGCAATTCCCAAATTGCACCTGCAGACACTCAGAAAGAGTCCTGCTGTTTACCTGCTGTCCTGGGCACAGTTTGGCCCTTTGTATTCACAAGTAAATGCAACTAGATGAACGTGTCAATTCAAAGGCTGGCGGAAACAATTAAGATTGTAGGAAGCTACATTCATCCTTCCACCTATAATGTTTAATTAATCGTGGCTTATAGGGATCTAAACAGAGCAACAAGGCCTTGCCTTCATGTTCCACTCAAGCACCTGATTTATATCCCTACTAGTCAAGGGAGGATGGAAGACTGCCCAGTAGCTGCTGACTGCTTTTCTCCTATTCTCCCTCTCCCTCTCCCTCTGGGAGACAAATATAGGCCAGAACATTCCTGCTCTGTTCAGGATCCTATGAAACCTTACTTCATGTTGACATAAGCAATAGGCCCCAGGACTGTATAACAGATCACTGACAGAAGGGTACAAGATAGAGATTCCAAATTTGACTGGCCACACACAGGCAGGCACAAGAATAGGAATATTACTGGCTCTCAGAGCCTGCATACCTGTAACAGAGACTCAGTAACTAACAGGCACACATGGATACAGCACTTCTGCTGGTCAACCCTTTTTTCTGTTGTGAATTCTGGTAGGTTCAGTGGCCGATGTTGCTTGTGGTTTTTATGGGTCTTATATCAGATTTTTCCTTAATAGGCTTCAATAGTTGGATTTAGTTCTAAATGCAGGAAAAATCCAGGGACAACAGAACAGCTATAGTCTATAGCTATCTACTGTCGATATAATTACTATTAAAAAAAATGATAAAGGAGGGACTGCCAGAACCAACCCATACGGGGTGGGATTGGCAGTGCGAACGTGCAACACTGAATTTGAGCATTTCTGCTCAAAGAAGTTAAAACTTAAGTACTCATCTGTCTATCAGAGGTCCTATGACCCAAAGGAGAGTCTCACTGAGAAATGCTTTTTTTGGGAGTAGATGTTTGGAAGTCTAGTTCCCCCCTCCTGAAGCTCCAGGTGACACGCTGACGCCCACGTTTCATATCAGCCCTGCAATGGGAATGGATATGTTACCATATGCTAAGCTTTTCTCCATCCATGGGAGGCAAGGCAAAGATAAATAAGGAGGCTTGAGTCAACATAAGGGTTAATTTAAGAATTGAACTCGCTTAAAATAAAAGTTGTCACCAACCAAAAAGAACAAGTAGCCATTGAAGAGAAAACTGTTGAAATTTATGGGCCCCATTCTAGAGACATAAAATGGGAGTCAATCATCATTTGAAGTTTATTTTTTTAATAAGAGCTCCTCAAACATTCCCTCCACTTTTCATTGCCAGAAACTTAAGCTTCTGACTGTTAAAAAGTTAAAAATTAGGGGTTTCCTAAGTGGGACCAGAATGCATGGTTGCTCTGTATGACCCCAGCTACTCAAACAGCTACTGCTAATTCCCAGTGGGAGCATCAATGGCTTGTGAAATAGACTCCTTTCTTTTCTTGTACAAATTATTCCTTTATATTTTTGAACTTCTGAACCTCTGGGCTTAATAACAACTCCACAAGAAAGAAGGAAAATGATTGAGTGTTTTTAAACAACACGCATCTTTTTTGATTATCATTCCAGGCTATGGCACTTTCAGTGTAGCTAAGCCTTAGTCATAGGCACTCTGCAAAATCATTTAGAAATAGGGGAAGGAGAGGGAAGGGAAGGACATCTTCTGCTGCACAGGAACCGTGGTCATTGGACATTCTGAAAGCTTCCCAAACATATACTTTTTTTATTTTCCTCCCACTCCCTAAAGTATAAGCACTTACGATGCATTTGAGTTCTAAGTAGAAACTGAACACTGCCCACCCTCATGTGTTTCAGCCTCGCAGTCTGCAGATGAACTGTGACGCATCAGAATGTGGGCCATAAAAAACTGCAAAATGAAGCAAGACGAAAACTTAAAAACCCACCCACTCACACATGCAAGAAAGAAAGAAGCAAATCAGGGGGAAATAATAGGAACAAACAGTCTTTAGCCTCATTTTTTTCAGTGGTAAATGGAAATCAAAATGACATTGCTGTAACAGATGACAGGGTTTATTTATTTTTTCTAAAATGATCTACAGTTGTTGGATTTTTCCCCCCCAAAGACGCTTGTATGGCCTTCAATTAAAAAAGGCTAACATTAGTGTAGCCAGTAGAAAATGGTACATCCAGGCTCAGGAATAGCCTAGCTTCCTCCAACAGTCTATCTATAACAAGTATTAAAGCCCTAATTATTACATTCTAGATCCTTTACTGTACAGTACTATTTCTTTATTGGTTAACACCATGCTAATTCATAATAATAGTAATAATAGATTCATAATAATAAGCTTGGTAAGATCCTTAGCCAGGGAAAAATCCTGTACCCTCTCAAATCAATGGTAAAGCTCAATCCAATCCTTTTAAAGATGCAGGATTAGACCTTAAAAGAAGATTATGATAAACCTTAAACTCAAAAGACCTTTATAAGTATCTGGTCCATATAATCCAGCAGCACATAGTATTTCCTTTAAGTGGATCAAGTCAGAAATGTTGCCGCTTACACTTAGTAAAGCCTACCTCTCAGGGACACCTCTCTCTTGACTGCCAGTAAAGAGAAACATAAGCTGATTCACTGCAGCAGCTTTACATCAGTAAAATTCATCTCAGATCAGTATCGGCTTGGCTGAAATAAAGCCATGCTACAGCAGAACTCAGCATCCTTAAGGTTTTCCAGCATTTCCCTTCACATTAGTTATGCTGTATATTTACAGCAGGTAGTTTTTCAGGTTCACACTGCTATAATCCAGCAGTAACTCTTTCAAATTGATGGATTTGCACCAAGCTACACCACTCCATCAATTACACTGTGCAAGTGAGAGTCTCCTGCCTTCTCTGCCTACACATTAAAAAAATTGACTGAAGGAACAAATTGAGAAGGAGCAATTCTAACACAGTTTAGTATGGGTGATGGGAGATATTTCCTTCAGAGAGCTATGTTTCTTCAGACATCTTTCCTTTCTCCTTAATCTGGGTTCTTAAATGCAGCTTCAGAAATCCCGGAGGTCAGGCTAAACCCCTACTAAATTTGCCTCATTAATCGTAGTCCAGCGTGGCTGGAAGGCATAGAAGCTGCAGGACTGTAGGGGCAGCCACCTCCAGCCACTGCCCCAACCACTGACATTGAATTTGAAGCCCATTCATCACATGTTTCTGGTCAGAACTAACCCTAAATGAGTCATTCCAACTTTGTTCTAAAATATTTATTGCTTCTGAGTTAGTATATTAAGAGAAGAAGGGCAAACAAACCCTAAATCCAAAAGAAGAAACACCGCTCTCCCATAGTAGCAAGAAGGAGACAAGAGACTGAAAATGGCTGGTAACATAACCCTCAGCAGCTACGTACTGCTTCACCTCGTTGGCAGCAAGCCATCCAATTCCGTTTTTAATGGCTTCTTGGTATGATTTGAGAAATTCACCCTCCTGCAAGTGCATCCCATGGAGTTCTCCACTCCACTAACATCCCTGTAAAAGGCTTAAAAGGAGTGTGCTGGGCAACTCCCTTTCTGTCTTTTCATATATATATGGAGGGTATAGTAGAATTAAATACAGGATTGTCCTCATTTCCACTGGAAGATATTTATCCTGCAGGCTGTACAAAGTTATTAGCACAAGCTGTCAAAAATGGGATGCAAACTACAAGCTTCATCGATTATAAAAGGTTTAGAGGAGAAAAAAAAAGAAAAGATGAAGCACTCCTGTGTTTATTTTGATTTTTTTCCTTGCTGAAGTAAGTAAGTGGGTTATTTTCACCATATTTCTTCATCCTTGAATATAAAGTGTATTCAGACATTGGAATCTCTGAAGAGATGAGAATGCAACAGTTTTGCAGCCCCCTCATTCCAAGCTACTGAATGTATGGCCTATTCTAACAACAGGAGATTGACAGGATGTAGGTCTCCAGATGATTACAAGTTCTCAAAAAAAAAAAAAAAAAAAAGGTTGGCTAGGCAGAGATGACGTGAAGGGAAGGCTGAGCCACAGCCCAAACCCTTGGGGAATCCACACAGGACTTCATCTAGAGATAGAAATCTGGAGGAACAAGGTTTTCCTCCACCCTGCTCTTCACAGAGCAATGTGTTCTGTCTTCACAGTTGGGGTTGCATTTGATACTATGGACAGGCAGGCTGCTAGCAGGTGGCACGTTTTGTGTAGGTACCCTACGCTTAGTAATACAACCAGATCCCGACATACAACAGAGCTCAGACTTGCGCCAGGGAGCCCAGAGCTGAGGGACAGCAATGGTCAAGGCCACGTGAACCCCAGCAGACTACAGGACACTCAACACCAAGGATATACAGACTAAATTTACCCTTAGCTAGTGAAAACTAAATACCTCAGCTCAGCCAGGCATACAGCTTTTTTGCTCTTCTAGTCCTTACTCGCATGACAGCTCTGCCAATGTATTTTAGTATTCTCTTGCAATGGAACTAGAAAGAAAGAAAGAATGTACCTAGTGGTAAAGATTTAGAAGATGTGGGTTAACTTTCCTGATGTGTGGTTTGGATAAATCCCTTTTTTGTAACAGGAACGCTGAGATGCAATGAGCTTCCTTCTTGTGAAGGGGAGACAGGAAGAAGAAGATGAATCATTCAGTATAACCTCATAAACCATTGTCTCAGAGGAATGTATTGACATGGAATTGGGAAGAACCAGTCACAGGCAGGAACTGTCTTCAGTTAGCGTGGTATTTTCTGTCATGGCATAGCTGCTTTTCAGACTAAAGCTTTAGACTCTGCAAAATAATTGGTCAGCAAATGACAATTTTCTCATTTCTTCTTAATAGTCAGGCAGAGCATCTTTAACACCAACTTTTCTACTTTCAAGCTGAATGAGAAAACTTCCTTTAGCAAATATTTGAATCACTTTTCCTCCTCATGTCTCGTTAAAACAATAAAGAAGTCATAGCCATCGTTTCTCAATCAGTAACAGTAAGGAAAGAACATTAAGCAAGAAAATCCAAATATAGAAAAACACAACAAAAATGGTTTGTTTCTTATTATATAAATTGTTCTCTCAAATTGAGTGGGCAAGAATCCACAGAAATGAGCCAGAGGAATAGGAAACTTTTGCAATTTGGTCCAATTTCTACTAAAGTATATGGCATACCTAAGATTGATTTCTATGGATCTTGGATCAGGCCCACACAGAGAGAACTCAGCATTTTCCAGGATAGAACAGAAGCTCTACAAAACCACCTTTCCTTAGTTCATACCAGGTTTTGATTTCAGAGACGTGACTGAGAAGGTTTTAAACAATGTTGAAATTCCCGTCCTGAAGTCCAAAAGGCAAAAATGAAAAGGGGTTCAAACAATTCCAAGTGAAAGAGCCAGCAAAGTTGCTGAATAAGCCGTCTATGTGCCTCTCTTGTGCAGTCCAGCTCAGATTTGTATGTAAGATTTGTATGTAAGAGTTATCCATAAAATCAAATTCTATTTGCTGTAGCTCTGCTGAAGTCCAAGGGTCATGCTTGCAACAGAAAGCTGGGATCCTTCATTTATTTTCAATATTGCCTTCTCTCTAGGGTTTCCTTCCCCTAGACTTTGTCTTTCTCTCTCACTCTTTTTTCCAGCTCCCTTTGGGCAACTAATACAAACTTCATTTTTGTAACCCTTATGTGGTTGATTCAAGGTCACCTCCTGCCTTCTGAGGCCTCATTCATGGAGCTCTCTTGTTCTTTCAGATCTCGCATCTGTGCAAGTATTTATTTCTCCTCTTCTGTGCTGGCTTTCTGGGTTATGACTGAATGTGTCTAGAGATTCACCCACAGATTGTCTGTAACACTGATTTCAGTCACGTAGGGAGCATTTTTCAGGAGCGTTCAAAGCTTGGCCTCACAGGGAGCTGAAGCCATTGAGAGTTTGGTTGGAAAGGAAGCTGTTGGATTAGACCATCACAGAGAGCTTTCGGAGAGCCTACTCCACTCGTCCTGTTTCTCAGTTCTGAGATGCTCTCATATAAAAGACGCTATCAAAAAAAAAAAAAAAACCCAGCTGGATTGTCACTACCACTGCTATAAAGGCATAAAGATATAACTTTGAAGGCAGCTTCCAAAAAGCTTGTTAACTGCATTGTACTGCTGCTTTCCTACTTTCAAACTCAACCTCATGGAAGCCTTCACTCTCAGGTTTTCAAGCACCACAAGACACCTCCAAAGTCCTTAGTTTCAATTTATATCATTGCCTTAACCTTGGCTGTTATTAGAGTCAGCGTGTCTGGCTATGAAAAGCCAGTATTAAACAATACATCACTGGCTGCTTGCTAAAGCCTCCTTCCCTCCCCTTTACCTCCCATCCTTTCAAAGTGCTTTTCTACTTGACCTTATCGTAACAAAGCACGGCCAACAGAGTGCACTCTGTCATGCAGCACAGGGAGACCAGCTCCAGCGTGCCATACAAGCAGGGGTTTTCCTGACTTCCTGACATTTTTGATCTGATGGATTTTGTAGTGGTCTTGTAAATGGGAATTAGTCATGCCTGGAGGGTAAAGGTTGTCAGACCTCATGCTGAAGTGCACATGTATTCCTGAAAGGAAAACTAACAAAAGCAGAGTCTGTGCCAGGCTGGGAGAGGAAGAAGATATCAACGAACTGACAGAAAACAGCTTCTGTGGCTTTCCAGCCCAGCAAGGACCAGACGGCTGGGCTACGAGGGAAAAAAAAAAAAAAAAGAAAAGAAAAAAAGAAGAAAAAAAAACTAGAAAGGCTCTACTCGATGTACTGAATAGCATCAAGGAAAGAAATTTTGCTTTGGCTATGGCAATCACATATTAGCTAATCATACCGGATGCTTTACTAACAAGGAAGGATTTAAAAGAGTGGTAAGACTTGATTAGCTCAGACAGTCTGGATAATATAATTATATGGCCTTGCAATAATGCTGTTGACATAAAATATGTTGATAGATAAATAAGCGTGCTCATGAAAATACAACTAACAAGGAAGCAATAGACTTAGCTGGTGCAAGTCATCCTAGCTCAACTAACAACAGCCAAAAGAGTTAATGATAACATTTTTCTAGAGCTTCCCCCACTCACAGGCCAACTGTACAGCCTTTGCTCAGGTAAGTAAATCCTACTCAAGCGAGCTGCATTAATTTGCCTCATTTACAGTGAAACTGTGTGAATAGGGATTCTGGTTACATGAATGATGGAAGAAGAGTCAGGGGAAGCTGTTAACAGTGAAAGTCTAAATTGACTAAATTGGCAAGTAGTGTGACCAAACAGGAATGGATGAGTAGCATGGTGGGGACCTGATGTAAAACTATATGCATTTCAGGAGTTTATTTTGGTGTAGTGCTAGGCTGGTCCCGTGGATTACAAGCCAAATGAATCCACAACAAGAACCAAAGTGCAGTAGGGGTAAGACTAAGGGATTCACTTCAAAAGTGAGTTCCTCATCCAAATAAAGTAGTGATGTGGGCACCTCAAAATTGATTTTCATGTTGATACTAGCTTAAATCTCCCTATAGTTTACAATCTAGTATAGTTTTGGGGAGGGATGAGGTAGGAAGGAGCCTCACGCACTGAAAATGCAAACCACAGTTGAAGTTCCTGCAGTGTAACAAGTTAACATGTGCCTGATAAAGTGTAAATAGCTGTCCATGTGCCAATGCTTAGCCTGCCACAATTACACAGGAAGGTAACGTGACTCAAACATCATTTAAGTGTGCCTGTACAGTCTGTTAGTGTAGCTCTGCAGACAGGCAGCAACTTACTAAGTTCCCACAGGTCCCATATACCTGAACTCCTAGATGTTACTTTTGGGTGGGTTGCCAGTGCTGAAGGGAAAGATTAATAATATGCGAGATCCTGACCCCGCAATAAACACTCAACAATACTTCTTACTATGAGGTCTTATTTAAATCTATACTGTTTTATCTACTGAGCCACTGCGATTGTTGAGTGCCCTCTAAGTGAGAAGATGAAGTCTGTCATGAGAGAAGATTTAAGGAGGTTTTCCCGATGGATGCACATTATTCTAGGTCACTCATGGACAGCAAGCTAGAGAAACTGCTAAAACTGCAGGACTTCTCAACTCTGAGAACTCCTCAAACATTCAGGGAGGGCTGCAATGCTCTCCCTGCATAAATGGTGTAACAGAATCACAGTGCTGACCTCCATCTCCAGGGGAATGTTAACAGAGCATGAGCTCCTATCTGGTAAAAAAACAGAACAAAACAAACACTGCAGAAGCTCAGGCTGTCAGGCACTGTTTGCCTATGGCAGTTACATGACCTTCATTATCAGTGTTTCTGAGACATGTTGTTCAGTGCCCCAGCTGGTACTCCTTGGGAAGACTTCAGGGGCTTCGTTGGTTGGTTCCCTGTGCATTAAAGATATTAACCGTATGAACGAGCTCACTGCAACATGCAAACTCCAGCTGTCCCATCCACCTTTCTAGTGACAATATTAGGGATGAAAAAAATAGTCTGGGGTCCTTTCTTACAGAAGCATCCGGTCATTCTAGGTTTGTAACCTCAACTGTAGCTAAATTCAAGGTGTCGATCAAGAAAGTGGACCAGAACCTGAGCACTCATTGGAGGCCTACAGAAGGTGCGCTGCAGATGCAGAGAGGGGGACACAAGGCATGTGCACTCTGTCTGCACTCTTCTGCGCTGCGTGGACACAAGTCAATGCCGGCACAGAAGCCAGAAGTGCAGAGTTGACCTGCAGACAGTTCCCTGGGAATGTTACCAGAACACATCAGGTCTCTCTGCACCTATTTATTATGACATGCTTTAATCCATTTACCCAGAATCACGTAGGAAGTCTACGGCAGACCATAATTCCTTCATAAGAGAACTGGCAAATCTTTCTTTTCATTGTATAGCAAACTACATCCCTGCTGTATCTGATTATTAGCTTAATGTGGATTTTCCTTGTGTAGGAGTATCTATCAGATGGTTCAGAGTGCAACTTCACTGCAAGAGATGCTGCATGTCATCTGCAGAATTGAAGGATGGGGCCAGCCCTGGATAGAAACAATTTTCAAAGAGGGGGCAATGCTATGCTATGCAGGGACTTGATGCTTCTGTGATAACAGTAGGGTATTCAGCTCTCTGAGGTTGCTTTGAACTCCTTCCCAGTCATGAACCACCCAGAGAGCTGTCAGAAAAAAGACACTGTGTCCTGAGAGAAATCCCAGTCCTCTGACACTTGCTTTTATGCTGATATGAGCTCCAAAAGTTGAAAGAACAAACTTTTCCATTCCCAGGTGTGAAAAAATGGAAAACATCACCATTTCTGATGGCAGCAAAAGGGGCAAATTTAAAATAGTCTCTTGAGAACTCTAACAGAGATCTGCCCTGAAGAAGTAGCATTTCAGTATTTTGTGGAGTATTACTTTTACTCTGGAAAAAGTTCAGCCTAATCCAAGGTCAGATCCCACAGGAAGATCACAACACACTGAACCAAGGAGAACACGGTGTGCATGCGACAGCCAGAATCAGAATAATAAGCAGCTGTTATCTGTCATCCAAGAAAGCACCAAACTGCATCTCTGAGATGTCACATCCCCTTTCACTCATCTGAACTGTTCCAGACCTCAGTACTGACAGGCTTCCTTGAACCATGCAATAATCCTAAGCAGAGAGATCCTACACACAAGAAGGCCCACCTGTGCCTATAAACCATATGGAGGCAAAGTTGCTCATGCGTATCAGTGGTGACAGTCAAAAGTAGAAGCAAGGCCTTGAATGGCACAAGTATTCCTGCTTCAGTCACAAAGACATTGTTTCTCTGCATTTTATTTTATTTCTATGTATACTTTTATTTTAATAGTCTTTTTTTTAAGACCGTAGGCTAAGATGGCCTTGCTTCCCCTCGGGGCTCACTAAAAGCCAAACTGCACCCGACTTGCCAGTGTAACTTAAAAAGTTAACCAGTGGTTAGGGACAAGCCACCTCATTCTTTCCAGCCCTGGAATCTTAGTGCATATGAATTTTGGACACTGCTGCAAAAGTGGCACATTACAAATTAGCAACAGTTTGGTTTATTAGTCCCTGAGTGGATTTATTTATGGCACAAAAAATATTGCTATAGGTTCCTTGAGACTGGGAATGTGATGTCACTGAAATTAAAAGGGATTTCATGTGAAAGGCTGTGCCAAAAAGGACTTACTGCTATTGTGCTTTCAACATGTGGTATTGTTTTACCATATACTTCTTCAGCTTGATGCCTTCACACCTTACAAAGATCTCCTGTTGCAGCAGCTGATCCTGGATTCTACCGAGGTTACAACTACAGGCATTGAGGGAGCCAATTGTAACAAGGACCTGCTCTCTTCAGCACTCCTTCTATTTCTCCAGGGAACAGGCAAGAAGGGGCTTAAGACTCTTAGCCAAAAATATGGTGGAATCACTTTTGCTTCACCCGGTTCTTTCTGGAGTCAAAAAGAGTGGACTTCTTCCCATGTCATGTGAACGTTTCCAAATAACACCCTCCACCTTTTAATGTGGAGGCCAGAAGTGACATCACATGTCTACGAGCCCTTTTGGGCTGAACCTCTATCCCATGGAGGTCTCTGATGGTGGGAAACTGGGCTCAGTCCCCCTGATGGAAGAGACTGGCTTCGAGAGAATTCCCAAAGATAAGAGAAAGAGGAGATAAGCCGATGACAGGGGATATAGTCAACAGCACTAAGTATATTTCTATCAGGAGGTACTCTTCAAGGCATCAGTTGAGGAAAACGTATTTAAGGTCTGTGGACATGTCATGAAAAGGTCTCTGTTGAGAAGCAACTGTATAACTATATTTTTCCCTTTCTTCTCTACAGAATAGGCGAATAAGCACAGCAAACAGGTCTGCAGGGCATTTCAGGGTCTGCCAAGGGCTCTCTATAGGTGTGAGGTACTGTCCTATATTGGAATCATCACCAACCATGTTTTTCACTTGACATCACCCTCCTTATAGTGATATCAGCTGTAATTAATTGCTATTTAGATGACCAAGGATGTAGGACTTCAGGTACTTCTGATTATTCAGAGACAATAGAGTCATATAGGTTTGTTAATGGCGAGGGTGATGGGAGGAGATTTGCCAGGGATCTAGTGATCTAAGCTCAAGTAAGTCATTCCCTCTCGTTAGCACAATGAAAAAAAATTACTTCTGGGGAAACTTTTACAACTGGGGAAGCTGAGGCACACAACTCTGCGTATGCACGCCTGCTTCTTGTATCACCTTGCTGTCTCAACACTGAAATGTAGTTTCCCTGTGTTTTCCTAACGAGCTAAGAACCAGATTCTGATTACCATTTAGCTGCTTGCTAAAACGAGCACTTCTGATATCAAAGAATCAGACTATGGTCTTTCACCCTCATAACATATTTGCCCAGTAAGCAGAATTAGTTCTGGACAGAATTAGGAGCTCATAAGGCAGAGTGGCCTCAAAGTACAATTCTTGATGACTGCAGAAAGAGGAAGAAGGAGCAAAGGAGCTTTATTCCCCCTTCATCCCTACACTACCACTCAGCATCGTGTTATAGATATAACTCTTTTCCACCAGCTAGATCAGGCTCATGCATGCCCAGAAATAAATACAGCAATACATCAACCTTTGGTAGCTGGTGGAATTTTATTATGTACCTTCTTTTCACAGAATTGGCAAAGAATGACCTGTGAACTCAGCATGTTCATGTCTGGGATAGAAAGTAACTGCTGCAAGATTCACATTTAACACAACTTACTTTAATGTCTTTCTTCTGAGCTGCTAGCATAAAAGGTTGCACTCATTAGCAAGACACTACCAGTTATCCTAGCTGTGGTTTGGCCCTTCAGCAAGGCAGGTGTCACTTCCCCATTTGATAGGAGGAAAAACTGCTGCACAGCTGAGTTAAGTGAGTTTTCCAAGGCCACACACCGAGCAAACAGCTGCGCCAGGAGTAGAAATCAGGCGTCTTGAACGCCTGACCACAAACACAATCCACTGAGACCACAGTTGCCTGACACAGCCAATGCCCACTCTTATGGAGCGTAATAGAATAAGTAAGAAAAGCTCTGTCTGGTTTTAGTTTTGGCTGGCCTCACTGGACCAGCTCCCAGCTCTTGGGGGAGGCTGCTCTGCCATTGTGCCGGTGGGACTGGCCTGCAGAGGACATCCTTGCTGTATGCTGGGGATGGCAGGAAGGCTCACAGCTTCCTTACCCACTGTTGAGCTATAGAAGAAGTAAAGGAAAAATGACTCAGCAGCAAAATGGACTGCATTATCTGTCCCAGGGCTTGTGCTGCATAGCAAGACTTGGTTTATCGCCGAGGACAGACTGCAGAAACATGATCTTTATCTCCATCACAAGATGCTTCTCATAAGCCCAAACTGCAGCAAAGTTCACACAACTTGTTACTTGCAGGCAGATGCCCAACCCTCCATCAATCAACTCATGATAATAAAGGTCCTCTAAGCATTTAGAGACCACCAGCAGTAGTCAGAGTCAGAGGCCTGGGACGGCAGAAGACAAGGCTTAACTGAAATCCTGGGCTATGTTTTCATCCCTTTTGCACTTGAGTCAATTGGAAGCAGTGAATCCAATGGAGTTACCTCAGCACAGGTCCTCACCATCAGTCTCTTTTCATTTTGAAACAACTTTTGGCATTATTTAATACATCTGTTTCTAGTACCCAAGGCCAAGATGCTGACTAATAAATTGCTTATTTTAATTACTACCTAGCATGTGCTATCACCACAAGGAGGAAAAAAAAATGAAAACAACAAAATCAAGGACAATGCATTGGAAGAGAAAACAAAACTCACTCTGACAAAACAATTTATGTGGCATTCCTCCCACCCTGTGTTTGTGTTTCTTTTCTTTCCTAAGGGCTATAAAATTTAGCATACTAGGAACTGTGGGTTGCTTTATGGGCCATGAGGTGGCTTCAAAGGGTACGGTACTTCTTTCTGATGGCTACTTAACTGGCTACCCAAACTAGTTTGGCAAAAGCAATTTTTTCACCTCTTTCTTCCCAGAACACGTGCAGGTCAGAGGCGGCAACCCTAATTCCTCTGAAAATTTATGCCTGAATACACAGCTCTCTTGTTCAGAGAAATACAAAAATAAAGCCTTGCAACCTTCAGCACCTGTCAAGCAACATCAGCTCTTGACCCTTTCTACATTATTTTGAACCAACACTCTCTGCCTCTCCTTCACCTCCAGCTTTTTCCTTGCACCAGAATTTGGAAGCTGGCCTCTTTTCATTCTAGCTTTCCATCAGCTGAAAATAAGAAACTTCTAATATGAGAACCCACAGTATCCTCTCTTTTGTCTCACTGAAGTGGGCAGATCCACATGCCCTGAAAAAATCAGAGTTCTCTCATAACCAGAGAAATGGCGCGTTACTGGAATGTGCCTTCAGCCAACCTGTTTCTGAACCTTTCTTCCACTCACATAACCCCTTCCAGCATGTCATGATTAAGAACCCCTTTCATCCTGTCATGATTAAGACCTGACCTACACAACTCAGTGCAGTCTGCTTGCTGTCCCAGTCACCAAAGTATTGTGGAGCCAGACTGTCTTAGAGGAGCCTATCTGTCTCTTCAATTTAGCTCTTCATCTCTTTTGTGGCGAAAAAAGGATGGGGCGTGACAGACCATTTCTCCCAAATATAGTGTTTTCTGGTTTTGTAAATAGCCATGGGGATCAAACAGATTTGAATTGTGATTCTCACCCCATGCATGTTGGTTTTTAAGTTTTTAAAATCTATTCACCTTTTTATCCGCAGATGTCAGTATCCTTTTATTGTTTGTTCTCCCTGTGAAGTGCAAGGAAGCAGCATTTCTATTCAGTTGGAGACTGAGCATGAAGCTTGTCTTCATTCCAAATTGAGAACAAAAAAGGCATGTTTTCAAAATTTCTCCTGGAGCAAAACTTGGAAAGAAACCCAAACAAACACCAAACTAACAATACATTTTGAACCTGCTGAAGCATCTCAATTCAGTAATAGCAAAATTGTTTCTCTTCCCTTTAATAGACTAACAATACTCAATTCTAATTCTAGAGCATAATAGATCAAGATATTTCATGTCAAAATGAACAAATTAAAGCAATAAAGCTAAACAATATCAAAGCATTAGTGAAATGAAATATGAAGCTATTCACTTGCCATCAAAACCGATATAAGCCAGTGAATCATACCCAATGTCAATGAATGGGCCTTTATTTTTAAGAAAAACTGTTCAGTCAAAAAATAATTTGATCCACTCTCAGTATTTCTCGGTTTCCACTGGTGTTGACCTGTTTGTATGTTAATGGAATAATGCTAACATTTATCTTCTTTGTTATTGCCTAACTGCATAAATGGTTTACAAGCATGACAAGTTTTGTTGGAAGAGGTATCTTTTACGCAACAGTGGTTAATAGTTGGAAAAAATAAGCAAGCTCTTGGGAACCCAAGCTCTTCCTTGGGGATCACTCCTCCTTCCATCCAAGACTCACAAAATTAAGGCCAAAAGTGATTATTAGGTCATTTGATTAGATCTCCTGTCAGATAATTAAACCTGAAATAACTTAAATATCAAATACTTCAAGCTCTTAGATTGCGGTGTTTCAACTTTGTTTTGAGGCCAATGCCCCATGACAAGGAAGATGTTTCTTTCAGAGAGGCATCAGGGTTGAATATTAAAATCATATCAGCTGTGAAATTCCTCAAGACATTGGGATCCACCCTGCGTTTGGTGACTTGTTTCCATGTGGGTAATCACATCCACTGTCAGAAACAGTGTTCTCACTTCTTGAGTACCTATGCTACAAGTAGGTCCTCATAGAGCAGTAGGGAAGGAAGAGTATTATTTTTACAGTAAACCAAATCTCTCTACCCAGCTTAGCCTGTCTTAATGAGCTCAACTGTGGTAATGAACATTAATTGCCTGAAAACGTGGCATTTTAGATGGAAAGACAAACTAAAAATAGCTTATGAACAGGCACAAAGTCTGCCAGGTGTTTATCTTTCATTTTCTTCTCAGTTTCAAGATCTCTTCATGTATTTATTTTCTTGGTCAGTGGTTGGGTCAAGTCTCTTTGCCCCGTGACTTTGCTTGAAACAAGAAAAAAATTGAGAAGTGAGTCAAGCAGGTCCAGGTCTTTTCTCTTTTAACCAACACACTACTTTGAAAGTCTCAAAGAAAACCATAAGTCTGTTGGATTGGAAGCAAATAGAAGCAAAGTAATTAATATACTCTTTAAAATGTATTAATGTTAAAAATACTGAAAGGTATCAATAAATATACTAATAAAGCTAGGATTGTTAACACCTCCTGCAAAATCAAAATACTTCCTGCCACATGAAAGGCAAAACCAGAAGGAACCAGATGTATTATATATTACAGACAGGTATAAACAGTGAGGGCATGGATTAAACATCCAGCTACTGAGCCCCCCTCTTGAAGTCTTTCCCAAAAGTTCTAGCTAGTCCTAGATGACATTCAGATACCCAAATAAGGCCAGTCACCAGCGCACAGGCTGGACTCAACATAAAGGGTAGTTTCTTCTACAGAGTA
The DNA here is from genome assembly GCF_040807025.1 of Struthio camelus. Classification (NCBI taxonomy): domain Eukaryota; kingdom Metazoa; phylum Chordata; class Aves; order Struthioniformes; family Struthionidae; genus Struthio; species Struthio camelus. Next base: position 29,097,234 of record NC_090949.1, read on the forward strand.
GAACTCAGATAACCCTGCAGTAATAATATCCTATAGGATATCCTCTCTGTGCCTAATCCATATGGATTATGAATTACTTCCTTGGATTGGGAGACAGAATTAGTTGTATATTAAGAAGTAGCACACACGCTTTATGCTCCAATCCTTGCTATTTCAACCAAGATGAGGGCTACCTTATATGAAGTGCCTGGATACTTATACGGGGTGAGGCTCGTCACAGCGCAGTGCGTCAACAGCGTTGCTCATTATCTACAGCGCTAGGGAGTTTTACCTCTCCTCCCAGCCATGAGCTCCACTAAAGAGCAGACTGGGTAATTGAGCTGAGCAGTTGTATTGAGTTCAGTGGGTCTACAAGGATGATGGAAGAATGACAGAATCAATCATCAAACAGATAAAATTCCCATTGGTAGCATAAAAATGTCAGGACTATATCATACTGTAAATGTCACTCTTTCTGCCAACTTATTTTTATTTGCGTTGTTTCTAATATACATATTCTTTTCTAAAAATGTCAGCAAGAAATGCCAGTTAGTTTCTGACAATGATGACAAAGAGAAGATACATGGGAAGCTAAGTACGAGAGTTTCCCAGAAAATCATTGGGGATTTTTTAATGGAAAATATTGAACTTCTGTTGAAAATTTTCTAATCCTTTGGCCACCCTCCAAAATCTCTTGGAATGAACAATATTAGGCTCAGCCAATGGGCTTTCAATACAGATTCAAATTCTCACAGAAAGCAGACACTGTGTAAAAACAGAAAACCCCACCCCAACAACTTACCCTGTCAAGAACTCAGCTGTCCACCAAAAAAGTTATGATAGCATGTTTTAATGAGCTGCATTGAATATGTCACCAGTGTTGACACTAGAGTCAATGAACTCACACCACCATTAAAGCATTTAGCACAGAGAACACTGGGGATCTTTTCTAATCTATAATTTAGCCTAGCATTCTGCTGCTGAGGATTTTCCAGGGAATGCTGTAACTATTACTGTTTTGCTCTTATGTTGCTGATTTTTTGTTTTAATATAGATATTCTGAAGTGTGTGATATTCTTTGTTCTTTAAGAAGTGTCCCACCAACTGTTTAATGTGGTTATAAATTTTCATTAAGGATTTTCCTGCTTTTATAAGCAAAGATATGAGATCAGCACTTCAGAGAATAAAAGGAAGCTTTATAAATAGCTGGATCATCTCCAGTCATTGCGAAGTATGAACTATGAAGCTTCTAGTATTTCCTACATTTGATAATTAAAGATAGAGGTAAAAGATATTTACACAGCTTTTGAAAATTAACTTTATTTTTATTTCAAGTTTTTATCATTTTCTGACAAAAATTGAGCATGTTTCCAACCACTTTTTCAAACTGCAAAGCCTGATTTTCTACTTGTATTGATGACAAATGAGTGCATCATTAGCCATCTCACTGCAGCTACCCTGGATTTACACCACAACAAGTGAGATAAGACTTCAGCTATGGTATTTGCACTGCTATATTGTTTTCACATAGCCAGAAGTTAATGTTATATCAAGTCCTACGATGGTGCATATGTTGTATGATGTTTGTGGCATGTGATATGCCAACATAAAAAGAGTTTACATAAATTGAATATTGCTAGTCGTATTTATGGAAATCCCAATTTTGAAGGCAAATTCTTCAAGACACAGCTTCTCCCACAGGTATACTATGAAACTTAGTAGAAAAAGCCTCTAACCTGTATTTACAAAGTACTAGATCTCTAAGATCTTAATAATTTATGTTTTCCTTTTCCATTAGGGCAGAGAGTAGACAGTAATATGGCCTAAATATTGGGTAGGCAGAAGTAAAGTCAGAACAAGCCTTTCACGGTCTCAGAAATCCCATATAATTCATCCTTACGAGTTTTTGCATGATCTAATGAGCCATTCTGGAAGCAACCTCTTGCAAGATATAATCCAATGTGTGAATTTATCTCAGCCCCTATGAGGAAAACGACTGCTTCTAGATTTGACCCAAGCATGGAAGTGAAAGCCAGCAGACATGGATCACACTTGAAAACTCTCTCTCTCAAAATTCCCAGTGTTTTTTTGAAAGTTCGTCATTTCTTTGGAGCCAGACACACAGTTCCATCCCGCTAAATCTCAATAGCACCTTCTAAAGTACAACAGCTCTTAGGAAAAGCATACTTTGCTAGGCCCACTTTATTTTAGGGGCTCAACCTGGCAAAAGAATGCCCAAGTTTCCTAAAGTGAAGTGGAAGAAATACACACAAACACTGCTACACTGCTGGCTGTAAATGGAAGCTTCCAACATATGGAATTACTACAGAGGTTCAGGTTTCTCTTTTCTCCCTCCATGCTGTGCAGAGTTGACCTCATGTGAAACCTCAAAAGAGCTGCACTTCCAACTGAGGAGAGGTAACTCTGACAGGAGGGAGAGCTTAAATTCCTCCTCCTGGTAAAGCTGTGTTGTCCACACCTGCCGATGAACTGGAGGCATGTAGTGATGCCATATTCCCTTGGCTTGTGTGCCTGCCAGGCTTTGACACAACCTTTCTCCACGACCAGCTCTTCATCAAAGATGTCTTACATTCAGTTGAAATCAAAGGATCTGAACAGATGTCTCTAAACATATTATCTCATCCTTGCAACGATGGCAAATAGAAGCAGTGTCCTCTAACACATTTTGTACAGCATCCGTAACGCTAGTGCTACATAGGGAAATCAAAAGAAATGGAGTAGGATGTTATGTATGCTGAGTGCTCGGAGAATATTTTAAGCTCCCTTAGCCTCTGTAATGAAAACCACACCGTCTGAAAGTGAAACACTGCTGACTGTTAACTGTAGGTCTGTTGGAAATAAAGCAAGGGACACAGGCAAAGGGAATTTCACGTAAATCTAATTTCTTCTGTGTCAAACAGTGCTACTGTACTTCCTTCCATGTGTAAGGACGCCCCATGAAATGTGGATGAATGTTATTACAGTCTGCAATAAGCAAAGTTCAAAGGGGGGAAAATTTGGTTCAGATTTGGATTCGGCAGTTCAGATGTTTCTTCACACTTTCTTCAAATGACCCAGACTTCTGAAAAATAATCTCCAGCTTTGACTTGCCAATCTTATATAAAAACTTTTATATGAATCAGATTGCAATGCAAAGTAGCTGGGATTTAAGTAGATTTTTATAAATTTTGCTTTTTCAGCAGAACTCAACTGGACAATTTTGAGGGTAAGATACTGACTGGGATGAAACAGAGCTATGTCACAGTTCCTGGTTCTATCAGTGACTCCTGACATGACTTTGGGCAAGTTATTTCTTCTTGTTGTGCTTCCACCCCCTTTCTGTAAAACAAAGAGCCCACCTTTTTCTGCACCCTTTCCTCCCATTAACTAGATAGGGAGGAGCAGCCTCTACTGTTTAAGAGAGTAGCAGCAACCACAGCGGGAGCATGGGTTTGGAAGCTCTGATCTCTGCTGGGACCTCTTAGTGCTATTGGGATAGACATCAAACAACAGAAGCAGCCTAAGATCAACCTCTCTCATCATATTTTCACTCCATTTCTGACCAGGTCCTAGGAGTACAGAGATAAGAGGAGAGGAAAGCTAATGTTAACTATGCTTAACCGAACACCCAACATAAATTCGAAATGGACTTTTACTTCCTGAAAGGCAGGTTTTTCTGATTTTTTTTTTCTGCCTTAACAGAGAATGTTTGAATTAATCTATGGCACTCTACAATGAAATAGAAAAGCAGTAGATAGAGCAGACTCAGTCACACAGGCCAACACACTACTACACGCACTACTGAAGCAGTGAGATGAACACTACAACGAGGTACTGGTGACGGTGATAAATTCACTCAGACTGAGAGGATGGGCTCATCTTCCCATGACATACAGACTGATATTATAATCACCTTTCATGTCTCTTGAAATTGGCAGCATTTAGGGGAATCATGAACTGACCAAAATAAGAAGGTGCTGATTCAAAGAGATAGCCTCTTGAGGACCCTACAGTCCTCACAGTCCACACCCCTACAGTCCCATCAGGACTATTTCATTGATTTTGAATCCAAGGGCTAACGGAAGGCATTCTCTCCCAGACAACAAGGCTGCTCCCACACCCCAAGGCTCCAGATGCCTTGTCCTACTCATCTGGTCTCCTCCCCAGGTGCCCGGTGGCAAAATCCAAACAAACACCCTGAGAAGCCCATTAATAAAAGTCAACACCAAACACTGACGCACCTCCTAGAGGTTCCTTCCTCTTTATGTTCCTGCCGGTTTTCCAGACTCTTTCCCCAGCAGAGTTCTAGCATTAAAAGGAAAATACTAGCTGGTATGTCTCCTCATGAAGAAGAAACTGCCAACACCATCTCCCTCAGCAACCGTGGCTGTAATGAGAGGAGGTTATTAAAGTCAGCTTTCCTTCCTTCCATGCCTTGCTTTGAGACCCATGATCCCAAGAGTCCCTTTGACTACGGCTCCCTGGAGTAGCAGTCCTCTGCTCTCCTTACGCCATGAAGCCCTCACCTTGAATGCTGGATCTAATCAGTGCACTGAGTTCCCTCCAGGGATCATTACTTTTCTTTCAGTTACTATTTGCTATGACACACGGGTAGAATAAAGACCCCCAACACATATATAGATCTGTTCAGTCTTGAAGGGACTTGAAGGTCCCAGTTCAGTCTTGAAGGGACCAACATATCCTGTTACAAAGTCCCAGACTAAATTCACTCCTAACAAAAAGTCATCTCCCTTTGGACGGGTAAAGTCTACCTTTTGAAATGTCCACATGTTGTCTCAGCAACTCCCCTTTATGGCTGTTTACATTGGATAAAAAGTGGAACACAAAGCAACATTCAGACTAAAGAAAAATGCTCAGAAGTAGTAAAGTATTGCGTTATCTATTTTTTTTTAAACTGGATAAATTGAGCTTGCTTTGCATTATTGCTGGCTGTCTCAGTCCAGCTCTGAAAGTGAGAGAGAAAGAGAAAGGGAATCTTTAAAGGCAACTCTCAGGAGGACACTAATATTTTTAATAGTTTGTGGGTTATGAAACAAATCTGTGTTAGCAGTATTATATATCTCAGCCCGAACCACTAGGGTGTTTCCAGGCTCTTTAATGAAACTAAAGTACTAATACAGCATTGCCAAGAAAGTAGATTTATTCACAAAGAGATGTTTGCTAACAGAAATGAAAACGTAGGCATGTGTTGGACTGTAGCATACTAATGCACAATCTTGTCACTCACATTGTGCCTTATCACACCAGCTTAACTCCGTTGTCACTACTGTATACAGGTCTCACCTTCTTCCCCTTTTCCTGCCATCTGAGCTTGCCTTTTCTCTAACTTTCAGAACCCACAACACAGCAATGCGTCAATACAGCCCAAAAGCTGTGCTAACAGCAAAACTTGATCTATAGCTGAGGAGAGCTGAACATAAAAAGAAAAAACATACACAAACACTAGGGAGATTTTTTTCATTTTACAGTGTGAAATAGGACCCAAACTAATCAATGGAGCTCAGTGGGAGTGCATAATTATTAATAGGCCCTACATGGGGCCTCAGAAAATATGCAGTTCTCTTGGAAGTTTAAAAGGTCAGTGTGAATAACTAAAACATACTTTTCTTGGTAGTTATTATGCAGTAAAAAAAAAATTCATACGGAAATCAGTCTAGGAAAAAAAAAATTCTCATGTTCTAACGGGGTGGTTTAAGAGTTGTTCTTATGTCTTCCATGTATCTTTACTGGCAGGTTAATGGACCATGTTTTATTCTCTTCCTTACTTCCTAAAGTTCATAAAGTCCAGTCCTTTTCTCTGTTTGTTATTACAGAACTTCACTGCATGCTGCCAGGCTAAGAGAGGGAATGAAAAATTATATGCTGCTTGGAAAAAGCACAGCACTGGAGGGCAAGGCCAGAAGAAAATCTTTACATGGTGCTATTCGTTCACCTTGTTTACTAATAATACAGCAACATGAGAGGCCTTGCTATTTGCATGCTATTCTTTAGACTGATTTCTGACAGCTTCTAAAACAGAGAACATGAAGGGCACCATTAAAGGCTCACACTTTCTAAAGAAGCTCTACACTATGGAAAGGCTTTGAAATATCCTTCAGTGAAAAACACTGAGCAAACCCCGAGTCCTACTTGTAAGAACCCAGCTGTGCTTAATGCTGAAATCAAAGAAGTTAGCTCTTGCTGACCTGGATTCAGGCTCAGTGACTCAGTGGGTTTCCCCTGGTCCTGCAGTAGAAGAGGGGCCTCAGCTGGAGAGCAAGGAGAATGGATAGACACCATTCAGAGAACCACAGTCAGAGGGGAGAGAAACCTTGGGAAGTGGGGGAGAGAGAGCAGAAGTTGACAGCGCTCCTGGGATAACAATCAGGCACACAGGATGAGCAGTATGAGAAAGCCTCCCTCCCTGTAAACACAGCCGTTTTTCTAGCTTGGCTTTGCAAGAGCAGCGCAGTAACAGGGGGAGAAGAACAGTGAAGATCTAAAGCAGATGGCACTGCTGGGCACCAAGAGTTGCTAGGGAGACACTGCCCCCTTGTCAGAGCTTCATGGGGAAAGATCAACCACTGAATAACATGTGGAGCAGCTGCCAGAGGCTTTGATTAGGCTTCAACTGCTGCAAGCAGATGAGGTGAGATGCATGATGACATGTAAGAGGAGATTCCCACACTCAAGGGATTAAACATGCAGCATGGTAGTGACTATGGCAAAAGATCCTCATGGAAGTAATAGCTGCCTGGCATGAAGCAGAGTCTAGGCAGGACACTGCATGGAGCCAAGCCAACACTGCAAAATATTCTCCAAGACTATGTAGTCTAGGTAAAAATCACCTCTGGGAGAAAGACTGGCGCGTATCTTACTTATATGGAATGGAGGCCCAGGTCTGGTCTTCAGGACAGAGGTAATTTTCTCCTTCTCTTCTCAACTGAGTTACCTTCAGGCATCCCCACACCTTTTTCTGGATTGAATTCCCACATCCATTTGAGTGAATTTGTTTTATAAGCAAAAAAGGTTCAGTACAAGTGAATTTTGAATTTGTATGGATTTCAAACAGCAGTGGAAACTGTACTGGTCTGAAGGGATTCTAGATGACTTCGTGTAAGAAGGAGAAAATGGGCTTATTCTCTCATTATACCAGGGAACAGAAGCTGAGCTGTGTGATGCGCCAGACAGCTGCCACTACACATGGACATGAAGCATGTGCACAACTGAACACAATGCAATGGTAGAGCACAGTGCCACAGGGCGTTGTGAAGGCTGAGAGAATAAATGACTCAAAGAATCGCTAGACTTTAAGGAAAAGGCCATCAAGCAATATCTAATACAAATAGGGCCCCCATCTGAGGAAGCTGGTAAGCTTGCATAGAGGTAGGTGGGGATACGGATGGATGTCTGCATATTTGTTCAAAATATGTGCCATGACCATTATCAGTTGGCATCTGAGCTAGCCAGATCCTTGGGCAGACCTAGAGAGGACAGTCTTTTTCTTGTTTTTATGGTCTCATGTGCCACATTAGGCAGTGTCAGTGAAGCGCATACAGTAAAGGCTTTGACTTGGTACAGAAATACCCATGAACCGATCAGGTTTCAATCTTAACATTTTTCTCAAGAGTGAAGTCATTTTACTCTTGTGCTCTCTACCCAGGCATGTGCAGCATCTGGTTAATATATTTCTGGGTAGCTCCTAACTCTCAAAATGCTCCATCCTTTCCATATTGCAAAAAGCACAAAAGGCACACTTTCCAACACTTTCTTGGGTACCTGTTCCAGAAACTTATAGATTTGGTTAGGAATATTTTCCAAGGAGCCAGCCTACATTTTCCCATGCTTAATTTAGTTATTGGAACGTCTGCCATTTATACGTGTTCTCCTTGGCTCCTGCACAGGTCAACTACTATAAATCAGCCCAGTATCACTGACTTTAACGGAGCTACAGTAACTTACAACAGCTGAATATCTGGTTTATGAATGCAGTTCCCAGAGCTTCATGTCAAATACAGCCCAAGGCTGGAGCATTTAAACAAAATGAAGAGGTTATGAAAGGTACATACGCATCTTCCAGTTCAATATTGTTGGTCCTAGATACTTACTAGGTGATGAAGGGATAAATAAACAGACCCCAGGCATGATGATGTCAGGCTTTGTTTTTGCCAGGGATATTTTCTCTGTAAAAAAGAGTGCACAAGAAACAAATGAAGAAACAGGTGAGAGTGAATGTTTGGCTGCCAAAGTTGGCCGTAGATAAAACATGATGAAGACATTAACCCTGTGGACTGAAATGTGAATGAAAGCATACCTGGAGAGGGAAAGGAAATCACTGTGGTCATTGAGAGCCCTGCCTAAGTATCTGATGGCAGCTAATGAAGAGGTGCACAAGGAAATACACGTCTGAAGCCACATCATGCATGATCCTTAAAGGCTTGATCCCATCTGGTGAGGCAAGGAATGTACTTCTCAAATTCAGTGTACTCTTCTCTTCCAATTTGGTCTAGAAGCAGAGCTTCATGAAAGTCAGGTTGCAAATAGCTACATTACAGCAGCTTCAAATTCTTCCATTCGAAACCTTTTTTCCAGCAACAACAAAAAGTAAAAAGAAAAAAATCTTCCCACTGCAATAGAAAACTGCATGCAGAATGTCTCAGCCTGATGGTAGGGTTTGGTTTTGCTTGGGGGCTGATTTTGAGACACTGGAAACAAGAGTGTTTTTGATTTCCTGAAATGAAATAATTCTGCCCAAACTAAAACACAGCCAGATTTGGGGAGTTCTGTTTGGGAAGGAAGCAGCCATCATACTTGTTGCATCTTTTTACCTTTGCTACAGTCAGAAATCTGAAGGACAAGGCAAGGTCACAGCTACAGGCTCAGGATGAGGTAGCCCAAGGCACAGCCCTGTGGTTACACCAGTGAAAAACAGATATGAAAAAAACATATATTCCTGCCATCAACACATTGCCATCATTTGTTTATTCTGGTACCCAACAGTTCAGGAGCAAAGAAAGGAAAAATGACAGTATTCCTTATTGGAATCAAATAGAAACAAAATCAGCTGTTTCTTTCCCATTAAAGTAATGTCATCAGTGACTTCACTTCCTAACTTACTATTTCTGTCATTGTCCTAATAGCTGGAGAGCATTTGGCAAACTTTGCTTTCAGATTTCCCAGAAAAGAAAATGCCAGAGCTACTTCGGCAAATGTAACCACAAACATTCTCATATGTTTTAATAAGGCTATGAATAAAAGGTTCTTTTCTAAATCAGATGAATTTACTTTAAAAGGCAACTGGGAGTCTAATTTACAGTTACCTATTTTCAGACATCAAGCAAAACTCCTAAAATAATCTTCTGGTTATTATTTATAGTCTCCTCCTTCCCTTTGCTTTTTCTTTCTTGTTTTTAAAAAGGTCCTTAATGATGGTGAAGAACTTGGATTACTTATTGACAGATCAAGCATAAGTAATGTGAACATAGAAGAAGATTGTCTCTGTATTTAAGCTACTGGTGAAGGAATGAGGTTTCTATGTGGCTTGGGCACATTGTATAGGGCTACATTTTCTGGAAGGTTTTCCAAACTGCAATGGTGCACTTTTGGAGTCACCAAACTGACTGACAGCTCAGCTCCACCGTGGGCACAGCAGGACTAGCCAGGAGACGCGTGGCTGCAGTGCAGGTGGGAGGGCAGGGGCGCTGTGAGTGGGAGCACGTCTTCTCCTGGGGTGCCATTCTGATCAATAACTAACACTGAATTTCTCTGTCCACTCCCCATATCATAAACATTGCAATTCCCAGGATATAAAAAAGTTTCTTCCCTGGATACACTTGAATAATTTTTATGCATTATTTTTGTAAAGGGGACGATAAATTATAAAGGTTGATTTATTTATTACATTAAGTAGCAGCCGGTTATTTTCCTCAGAGTAGCTGCTGTGCTGAAAACACCAACGCAGCCAGAAGAAAGGTACACATCTTTAGAAGGCAGCAGAGTACCAGCAGGTCATTTTCCAGTGCTATTTCAGTCTCCTAATGGCTATATAAGAGAGGAAGACTCAAGTCATCTGCTTTCCTATTTTACGCAAGGTGACTAAGAAAGTCTTATTTGGTTTGAATAGATTTCAAAAGTGTGCATATATATGTGTGTGTGTGTGTGTGTGTATATATATATATATGTATATATGAATAAGCCTCTTTCATAAGAAAAGACTTCATGAATATTTCATGGTTTTCCCCTTGGGTTTGTAAGTATCTGGTTTGCATGCTTTTGCTAAGTACAATTTACTGCCATCTGGGCTCACGAATGGAAGATTTTCGCTGGGTTCTGCTGTTTTCATCAGCAGGCACAGTATAAAAAATATTATGATGCAAACAGCTACATCATCCTCCCTGATGATATCAGAGTCATCCGCGGATCTTGCTGTAGCAGCAAGGTGATGAAATGACCTCCCTAAATTGTGCAGCTCCATTAGCTACAATTCAGTGCTGCCTGGTGGTTCTTTCCTTTCCTGATTGGTTTTTAAAGAATGTTTTCTTTACCCCTGGAGCCTGCAAGATGCTGTTCAAAGGGAAAGAACAGTTCTGAGTGACCTGTGGAATTTATCTCTCATCACATCCCACCACTTTCCACATATTTTTTTTAAATGCATAAGTTTGGGTAGACAGGCCAGTTTGCTGTCACATCTCCCCCTTGCAACTGCTGACACTCAGACATTCTGGCATAATTTAGGGTTTGATTTATAGACCGCAATTAGGCTAAAAATAGGTATTTTAGAAAATACAAAGGAAATCTATGATCAGCCAAAATTGAAAGCAAAAATAGGGACAGAGAAATGATTGCTTTATCCCACTTGCTAGACATGAACTCATTTGCATTTTAATCTCTGTGAAACTGCAGAGGGATCTCACTATTCCTGCAAGGGGGTTTTCCAGGCTCTTCCTCCTGAACCGCTAATCAAGCTGGCCATATTTCAGCTGAAACGTTCATGCACTTCTGTTACGTTTCTGCTCATCACTGGCCACACTAGAAACAATGTAAATTCTAACCATTTCATTCAAAATTCTGGAAAAAATTTGGTGAGTTTGAGGGAACTTTGTTTTGAGTTTGTTAAAATCTAGGTCTGGTGAAACACTGATGAGACCATCCCAATAAGTTTTGCAGGGACAGCTGTGAAATGAGAATTCAGCGACACTGAACAGTCAGCAAAAGAAATGTTGTGACCAAGTGATACAGCCAATCCTGCAGGAATACAAATCCAAACTGAAAGCTGAGATAGGATCACTCCAATTTCCACAGGCTCATCTATCCTATTCCATTCTCTGTCTGAACTACACAGATCACTCTGCTCTCTCCCAGTTCAGAACATCATACATGAACAAAAAAGGCAATTTTGTGCAATCAGTGTCCGTTTGATTTTGAGGGAGCAGATGAATGTAACGTAACAACCTTCTTGGGCTAATTTAGAACACTTTCCAGCAAAGCAACAATGAGTACAAGAACAATCTCATGTAATTCAGCTGATGGGCTGAACACACTCCACCTGTGTAACTGCTTGGCAAAGGCAAGGCTGAAACACGAAAGGATTTCAATGTGTAAATGTGTAAACCTCTGAAATGAGGTTGGGTTTAAGTAGCCAGGCAAAATCCTTCCATATAATAAGAGGGCATGAGAAAGGTTATGCCTACTTTACAGAGCAGATTCCAATACACGGATCCCTTTTCTTGGCCACCAAAGATGCAGAACCCTGTGCAGTTTGGTGTTTATTTATACGAAAATAGCCTTCATTTTTGTTCCATGCCTTAGGGCTGTGCAAATGATGATAGGAGAGGCATGTTTCCAGCAGTGATAAGCAGTAGACAAGGGGCAATATTCTGTCCAGCATTTGTTATTATACCCCTCCCAGTTTAAAAAGAGCTAATTAACATTAGCAAGACATTAAAGAATTAACACTATTAGTATTTATGACCAGTGTCAATCATTCACTCTCTCCTGAAGCACGTAGCAGGGTGAACAAGTAATGCTGTGCTCGAGGGATTAATGGTACATGACTGAAGTGATGATTGCTGCGGGCTGTTTGACGGTGAAACATATTTGCCCTCAGCCAAGCAAGAGGAAGTAATGAACTGAAATAAAGAAATGGGAAATGGGAGTGGGATAGGAGGAGAAAACATCCTAACAAGCTGCCAGGGGAAGTGCTGGTTCACCGCTTGGGTCATTTCAAATTGGACTGGATAATGTATTGGAAAGTATCCTAGTTTATGGGAGGTCGTGCACTGAATCGGAGGGATGAAGGGATGAAGCTGGTACATTTCTGCCTCTTTGACTTGGTGTCTTCCATGACCCGCTTTACAAATTAGCTCATGGTTCAAAACAAGCCTAGGCTTATCTTCCAGCTGGAGCACAGGGTAATTTCTGGAGTAGATAATGAATAAGCTCACCATCCACAGTTGGTCTTAAGCTCCCTGGGTAACCTACTCCTCCTTCCCTTAGCTGCAGCATTTCATAGTCTTCCAGAGTGGTTCAGATTAACCCCTTTTAATCTGTGTTTGTCAAGGACTGACAGCAGCAGCAGCAGCAGCAGCAGCAGCAGCAGGCTAGCCGGCAGCTTTAATCTAAAGAAAGTTAACTTCCAGCTGATGAGTAGTAGCATCTTTGAATGTGTTCTCAATCACTTGTGTTCATGTGAACAACCTTGAGGTAACATAAAAGACGTACCCAGGGCTTCTCTGCAGGCCCGGCTGCCTTTAAGATTTTTCTCTCCAAACTGTTCAACCTGTTGTTTGGGTCATCAATACCTAAATAAGAGCTGGAACCCCAAAGGGAGCTAGTGCAGATATAAATGGTGTCATGAGCCTTGCAGAAATGTAATTCCTTGGGCAGATATTCAGGGATCAACATATTTTCTACTTGGAGATCAACTGGCAATCAGAAAAAAGTTGGGGGTCTGCTACTTTATATCCTTTTTCCTCCACAAAGAACAAGGAGATCACATCCAGGCAAGGTAAGGCCTCCCCAACCTCCATATGCAACAAGAACTCATTTATTTCTATGCTGGTAGAGGGAACGCTTCTGAATGGTGATGATTTGGGAATGAAACTCTGCCAGTTTGTTACATTACATGTCCTTTTCAAACAGGAGGGATACTGCTTTCACATCTAACAGGCATCATTAAAAAGCAATCATTTCAAACAGGACTCATTTTATTTATCACTAAAGGAAAAGGAATGGGAAAAAGCAAGAGATAATCATCACTCAATCCTGCCCTGCTGAAAAGTGAAGGCCTGCGTCCCATAAGCAAGACCACCCATCTCAAAAGCTTTTTTTAAGACTTATACTTGGCTAGTGTTTTAAGAAACACAGTCATTGCCATGCCTTCAACACAAACTCAGGCCTATGTATGGTCCTGTGAATCTGATATCCTGTCTCCAAGAATAACCAAAATCAGATGCTTCTGCATAACAGATAATGATATAATAGTACCTCTATTGAGAGTGTTCTGTCCTACCTGTAGGCAGTTAAGATTTGGCTTATTTCCTGGACAATGAGAGTCTATACCACTAAAGAATGTTTACGCAATGTCACTTAAGTGAGGAGAGCTACGTGAATGTCTAAACTTTCCTTGGATTTTCCTATGTTCCCAAAATATACCTTTGACAGTACAATCTTGTGAAGGTCGTCTGGAAATGCCAAAGCCACCAGCAATATCCACATTTCTGGCAATGTTTCCTTGCAATTTTGGCAGGATTGGGAAGCCTGGAGGTCTGCAAAATGGTGAGTTTTTTGGGGGGAGAAAATCTTACCTAATGCAGGAACTGATCGTTATGTATGTGAACGTGATATGTGAATTGTATTTCTGCTCATGTAAAAGGGGTAAGTTAATGTGATACCAGGGAAAAACACCTTAATGTAAGAGTGTAAAGATAATTTGTTCATGATCATTTAGGAATTTCCATCCAATCTGTGTTTGCAGAGCGAGCAGCTGTAGTAGTGTAAGCATTGTAAGTCTAGGTACAAGGAATGAAAAGAGATCTCCCTGTTCAGCCCATTTCTAGTGCTTCTCTGTCACCTTTGCTGCCATGAGGCTGGGTCTCTGAGTCCCATGAGCCCTAAGGTATTTATAATGTGCACATACTTGACAGTTACACTCCCAGGTAGCAGCACAGGAGTGCCTAGCGGTGACCATCAGGAGCTTCTCAAGGCGTTCAGCAATGTCTCATTGATTTCCATTTGTAGAACTAGAGGATCAAAGACTGGAATCAATTTTCTACTTGTTGTGTGAACCTACTCAGTGAACCAAGGAACTTCTTTTTATCAAAGAGGTAACAACAAACAAATCAGGTATCCCAAGGACAGGGTCAACCTTGACCATGAGATTGAAAAAGTTGCCCTTAGCATTATTCTCATAAAAGCTCCAGTCCTGCCTTGTACATTGAATTAACTCTGAAATAAGTCACCCACTTCACCATAGAGATTCCCAGTGTAAAGGTGAAAGCAAACTGTCAAACAGGAGGCTGACGTTGAGGTCTGGACTGCTGTAGACAGGCTGAAAACTGTAACAGTAGCAGGGTACTAAATTCAGTAACTTAGTCTAACCTATTCAAATACTATTTTCTCTGCCCAAATAACTGATCCTTAATGAAACTATTTATGTAAGGAAATTAAATGAAAAAGGAATGTTAGTCACCTGGGTGACTAACACGGCTGTAATGTGTCTGGGAGAAGCGAGACTCATAAATTGTATACAACATACTGAATGGAGGTCTTTAGCCTGTATAATTAAGTGGTAACTAGTTTCATATTAAGGATATTACATATACACACAGGCACAAACAAAATGCCGTATTCTCCATTTCCTGTGTATAAATCTCTGTGTACAGCAAAGGTGAAGAACATAGGGTTAGATGAGGGAATTATGATATCAAAGGAAAAGGTTTGTTACTGAAAAGTGACCCATGATTTTGCACCTTCGGCTTTCAGAGCTAGAAGTAAGAGGTGGACATGATTGCAGAGGCACCTGCGACTGCAGCTGTAATTATAGCTTGAGCTTTCAGAAACTAAGGGTAAAACAGGATGCTCAGCATCTCCTCCAAAAAAACATATACATATATACATATACATATATATATATATATATCAGTTGCCCAAAGCTAAAAAGTAGAGACTGTCATTTTAACGGAAAGGGTAGAGTTCAAGGCCAAATTATGATCCCTTTCAAGAACTTGTGGCCAAAGACACAGTAATTGCAGAATGAGAGAAGGCAAAGAGCCACTGACAGTTAAGTCACATTTTATGCTGACCTGGCTGCTACAGCCAGAGTTCAAGATACACATGGCTGGCCTGGGAAACACATATTCAGCCATTTTCCCTATAGTATAGAAGGTAAATCTGCAGATCATAGTAGCTCAGACACCCAGATAAGCCTGCCTGTATATTGCAGAGCTTTGGAGTGGCTCTACTGGAGTACACAAAGTTATCTCTACTTCAGACTGGAATACCCACATAATACATAAACCTACACAGAAAATTGCTGAGTTCATCTACGCTGCCAGTTAGGAGTGGTTCTGAATTATGGATAGATGCCCCAAGCTTGGCTCTACATAAACACAATATGGATACACTAGATTAGCTATCCAGGCCCCACCAACATTCATCAAAAAGCAAACACACCCTCAATGTGCCTAAAATATATGGACTATACATGTTTCCTTTTCACAGGCTACTGAGGAACTCCTTTCAATTACCTTAAACCCTAAACAGCTGAAGTCAGATGAGATATAATCCCTCTTCTTCCTAGCTTTAAGCCTAAATTACAGCAAGACTTCCAGGCATCTCTGGGACCCAAAATACTGAGAACATAGGACTTTCACCCTTTACATTCAGCAGCCTGCTCTTCACCCTGCAGAGCAGTCACAGCTATCGTTAATCTCAAAGCGGATAAACCCTCACTTAGTAGCCAGTCATCAGCTTGCAAATTATCACTCCATGTGTTACACCCAGCAGCGCAGAGCACACGAGGAAAGACATCTGTTGCGCTAAAAAGTTTATAATGTGGCATTGCATCCAAAAGGCTAAGCTGCCCTGCTGATGCACCATGTCCCTGGGCGAGATGCGACTTTGGCCAGGGCAACACAGCTCAGCTCGCTCGCAAAGGAGCACCTGCCTGCAGCTCCTTGCTGGGAGCACCTAACAAAGCCCAGCTGCTGTGGGTCTGCCCTTCCTCAGCACCAACTGGCTGCTGCTTCTGGCTGCATAAAAGCAGGAGAGAAGGACAGGGTAAGTGGAGATAGATACAAGGCTGCACCAGTCCATTCACTCTCTTCAGTGTCTTGTGGGCAAATGGATCTAATGCTTAACTATCATGAGTGATTTATTAAAATATAAAGTCAGATTAAATGGGTATTTTGAGCTGAGTGGCTGAGAGACTTTGAAAGGGGAAGGTGATTCATGCTATTTATCCAGCTGAGGGAAAAGTCACAATGGAATGAACCCACAGTGCTGATTTTTCTGGATCAAAAATAATACATTTCTAAGAAAACAACGAGATTAGCAGCCAGCAGATCTATTGATCAGGGGGAATGCTTGTTTCATAAAGCCACACTGCCCAAAGCAATTTCTAAACACAGCAGAGGAGACTACTTAAGAGTGTATGTTTTCTCTGAGGCAATTCTGCTTTAACTCACATACCGAATAGAGTCTACAGCGGTTTCAAACTTGCTTAGATGGAACAGAAGTTCTATTGGCTTCTCGAGCAAATAACAATCACTGCGGTCAAAAACCTGACAACATTCATGCATAAAATGTGGTTCCTATCAATCATTGTACAATTTCTCTTTAATTGTATAAGCAACTTTAATTTCCCTTTAATTGTATAAGCAACATCATATCCAGGAACTAGATGAAGGTCTCCTTTCTTCCTACCTTAAAAAGGAAAATCTATGGGAATCAAAAATGGGAAAAGTAACAGTAAGCAACATTTGATATGCTCTGGTCTGTCCTCCAGTTATTTTGTTTTCTGTGATACTTATTAGTGTGGGCAAAATGTGCATCATCTGACATGTGAAAAGGACAGTTTCTTAGCTTCTCTATGTGACAAGATTAGATTGTGGTACTGGCAGGACACGTGTTGATATACAGTCAGCAGGACTTGAGGAGTTGTGTAGAGAAAGAAACAAGAGAACGGAGTTGTGCAGAAAAAAGGAACAAGAGAAAGAAATACTTTTTTTCATCTTAACTGCATGTAGGAAAGCTTGTTAAATAAGCAGAAAAAGAGAAAGAGAAAAAAAAGCTCTCAATGCAGTACCATTTCAGCATTGAATATCTGACCTTGGGTCCATGGTGGGAATGATCCTGTGGAGATAAGAAATACAAGGATCAAAAGAGTTAACGTCTTGGTGGTTCTTAAGCCAGGTGTCCCTTATTCTCCTGCCTCTTCCCCTTCCTGCCTGCCCCTTGGCCTCCTGCTGTGCCAGGACAGAAGCACTGAGCAAAAAAGAACTGCATCTTCTAAACCTCTTCCCAGAAAAGACAAAAAAAAAAAAGGATATATCTGTAAAAGGTTCCCTTTGATATTATTGAAGGTCAGGGCTTTGACAGAGTCAGGATCAGGTTGCCAAAGCAGAATGGTAATTTTGGAGTGGTTAGATTCAGAGGTTGTTTCTGGTGATTTTGATATACTTACTCATGGGATTAGGAATCCAGAAAAAAAGGACAGCAAAAGGGTGAACCAGCTCACCTGCAATGTTTGAAAAAGTCCTGGTGTACAGGGCTCAGAGGTGCCTTTCAGCACAGCTATGAGCAAGGATGGTGGATGCAGTGCATCACTGTAGGAGCAGCAGCAGAAGGCAGTAATTCAGACAGCGCACTGTTCTTTCAATTTGTTAGTGGAAACAAGTGGAAATAAAAAGAGCATTTTGGTTCAACTTAGGCTAGACTTTATTGCTGGCTTCTGGAGGATATTTGGAGGGGGCAAGGTGCTCAATAAAATCAAAATAAGTAAAATTTCCATTTGAGTCAAACTACGCTTTTTGCTCAAGCCTAAAATGAAGTAGTCCACTTCAGTTTTCTCTTTCCTGATTTGCTTAAATTAAAACTTTTCCTAATTTCCATTTGGAAACAAAAACTGGGAGGATTTTGTCTTGAAATAGCTGAAACAAGCATTTCTTTCCCTCTCTCTTTTTTCATACTCATTTCTATTGAACAACCCGTTTGCTTAGCTTGGCATCAGTTTCTGAACGTTTGAGGTCAACTGATAGAAATATACCATTTTGAGGTAAGGGAGGTAATTTAGCTTTAGAAGCTCACCTGGAAGTCAAAGTGCTTCCTCTGATGCATTCCTGTATTGCAGGTAGCATCGCTGCTCAGCTCTAACAGGTATGCTCACCTCTTTGCCTGGCTGATCCATTTTTCCAGCATGGTTAAAACAAGCCGGTTCCCATATTAATGGTACTTAAAGTGACAGGATAAACAACATGTCCAAACCCCTTTTAATATTCAGCCTGGTTTTATAGCTCATTTATATCTTTGACAGGAGACAGAGTTCAGTTCAGGACCAGGGCACACGCACTTCCGGCTCTATACCAAGCTCTTCTAACCACCTCATCAGCATACCCTTAGACTGGCTTAAACCAGGAGTAAATTTCTATTCCTCCTCTCTGGCCAGTGAATGAATGAAGGTAGCCAAGCTCCACCTTTGTTTCTGGCCCACCGATCCCCACTTTCAACGCTCCCCCAAGCATGAAGGCCAGCAAACAGCAATTTTGTGTGCCTGGTGTGAAAGGCGCCTTGTGTGAATACAGTTGGAAAAGCAGGTTGCTGGCTCCTTGCATGGTACAAAATTCACGGCACAATCAAACCCACAGAGAGTAACCAGCAAATCGCTCAAACTATTTTTATATGAGACACTCTAGCCAGCCTTCTTTTCATATCCTTTACGAGGTGCCTTCAGCCCTAGCCATAGTAAAACTCCGAGTTATGGAAATCATAAGAAAGAAATTATGTATGGAAAAATCATTACGTTATAAATTGGTTCCACTGTTCAAAACATGTAGGATATGGAGCATATAAAACTCAGATGGTGTTGCAGACTTTGATACAAGGTTCATTATTACACTGTGACACAAGTGAAATATGTGCTAACATACTGCCAGCTAATTTGCCTTTATTTACAATGCAGATCCATCACTGGGCAACTTCATAAATTTGATCTACCTGGGTGATTTCTCTGATTGAATGTGGCAGCACAGGAACACACATATGGAGAAGTGTAGATCTTAGACTTTAAGGACTATGCAGTTCTGACTGTGTCCCCTCATCCTCATTCTAACATCGTAATAGTATTAATCTCCCTCCTTTCTCCTAATCTTTTATACTTTATCCTCCTATTAGACTATTCAAATTCCAGGTTAATCATATATACATGTTGTTTGTGTTGTGTTTATTAAAGACTTAACTGAGGTAAGGAGCAGGTGCCCCTAGTTTGGAGGAGCAAGAATGTTTTTGTCAAAATGTTCTTTTTTGGAAAATATCACTTTGTTAAAATTGAAAATTTCCATGGAACTGCATCAGTTTTCATTAAACTTTCATCATAAAAGATGCTGAAGCCAGCAAGAGAATTCCAGCAGCCACAGGCCAATATCCCCTGGCAAAAGAGAAATCTAGGGAGCCCTGCTTAATTGTAGTGGCTAAGCAGGATGCTTCCCTGGGAAAAAAAGGAAAAACAAGGGATTAAGCTTAGTCGCTGTTGTGAATTATACTGCTAAGTAGGGGAACAATCGGGGAAGATGAAAAACGGATAGAACTGACACAAGGTATCAACCAGATGTGCAATTTTCTTTTGAAAAAAATCTTGTTTTAATTAAATGGTTTAAAAATTATAGTCATTGTGAGAATACTTCTTCACTGGAAAAATTCAGGGAAACTTTTTCTTAAGATTGAAATGTTCTGTTTCCATATTTTAAACTGAGAAGTTCAGTTTCTTGCTGCAAAATTACACTCTTTAAAATAGACTCTACTTTCTATTAAAAATATAAGGGCTTGAAATCTGAATGAAGTGCTTTGAATATATTAAAAATGTTTTGAATGACCCAAAACAATTCTGCTTTTTTGTTCCAGTGTGGAACAAAATTTCTTTTACTGCTTCCCAAAACCTCAACAAATTGGAAAAGCCATTTGCCATGCAGTTCTACTCTAACAAGAACGTCAAGAGGGCTCTTTCATTAATGTCTAGATGGCATCCAAATTGAAGAAGTGGTGTCAAAATGTAAAGTATTACGAATCTCTTCAAATTTTCCCTTCAGTTTTGCAGAATTAAGGAGCTTAGTTCACAGTCTGGGCCCACCACGTCAAATGTTGCCGTCCTCAGGGAGTGTTCCAGTTAAGATAACCTTGGACAATCACTCAAATTTCTCTCTGCCTACCAAAGCCAATCTTTGGCTGGTGGCTAATTTTGAATATATTGAATTTTTTCAGTTCTCAAGTTACAATATTCCATACTCCACATTCCTAGATTTCACAGATGAGAGTTTGGTCTCTTGCTTGTGAGAGTCCTTTTTTTTTTTTTTTTTTTTTGAGGCGTGCTGACAGATTGGAAGGCTTTACATCTTACTGTGCATATCTTCTTTCACATCTTTCACCATCCTTTAAAATGAAATTGCATAATGAGTGAGAGGGAGGGGTGGAAGCAGTGCAGGGAGACTGAGATTGAGGAAATCCTGCTAGCCTTAGATGACACTTGGGTTATGGATTAAACAATGGACGTGTATGTGAAATGATTTTCCCTCAGTCACTGAGGTCCTATAGTGAAGGACTGACAAAACTATTACTTGTAGTCTGTAAATCTGTGGGGACAATCTTTTAAGATCCTCAGGCTCATGTGGGCTAACAGGCCTCCATGTCCAAAAAAAAAAAAAAAAAGCAGCTGAAGATATGTGGGATTAGAGTTTGGGGTTTTTTGATCACTAGGGGACTTGAGGCCCCAGTTATACTTAAAAGCCCTTTGGATGCTTGGCTACTCTGAAGGTAAAAATAAAGCAGCCATTTATCCATATTGCTAAAACTATCAGTGAAGGATTTGCCTAGAGAAAGGTGCTTCTCGCCTCCTCCGCTCATCCGTTCACTGTCTTGCTCACCACAGCCAGAAGGCTCGAAGCTGGCCAGTCTCGCTCATGAGGTCCAGCGCCCAGCTTGCCTGGATTTGGCATTTGATGAGGCACTCATTGCTGGTTTGTCCTTACAGACCTCCTTTGTACCTACTGAGGACAACCTGCCAGGCAAAATAGTTCCCTTGTTATTCTGAATTAGTGCTTGGCACAGTCTGACCTTGGGCCCCATCGGTACTGCACCGCTCCCAAATCCGTCCCGGTACCTTGCTGCTGCTGTCAAGAATCCTGGAGACATTTTTCACACAGTACGTTTCACACAGTGGGCAACTCTCTGGAAAGAGCGAATCAATTTACCGCAGTTCACTGTCCAGGCATGCCTGTGACGGCACCCTGCAGACCCTGCTCACAGCCCCGCTCTCTCAACAGGGAGCGCGCAATACAGCTTTCTCATCACACCCAGCACCTCTCTGCTCTGCCCCTCCAGCTCATCAACACAGAGGAGGATTCACCAGCCACAGGTGACCACCTCGTTTGCAGGCTGATCATTGACTTCAGCGGATTTCCAGACATGAAGCACTTCTTTTGCATCACAACCGGAGCAAACAAAGGTCTAACATGCTGTCACTGGTCTCTAATTCCTCCTTTTCGTGTTTGTTTTAGAACAGTAAAAGTCTAGCAAGTTTTGTAGCAAGCATATGGCCCTGAATTCATATGATTCTCCTGTATTAACTTAGCTTTTACAGCACCAATTAAATTATAATTTTTTTTTAAATAAGGAAATTGCATCTTTAACGGAAATTAATCTCCCAGTCCCCCTCAATAAACCTTTTGAAGCTCTCTATGACTATGACAGAGGTAGGTATTTTTAGAAGGACCGTGTAGTAATTTTCTCTGTAGCGTTCAATAATTTACAGTATCATAGCTGAAGGTAAAGATTTCCCTTAAGTATAATTTGGCATTAATCGGGCTTTCACAGGCACACTCATTGCAGACGGGGCACCAGCCTAGAACATAGCTTTACCCTAAGGATCGCTGGGGAGCTGCAGAGCTGAATAATAAAGCCTTATGCAAATTCACAGAGAAGTAAATCCCGGACAAACCCCCCAATATAAGACACAGCAAACTCTAGCCACAGGCCAGCATCTCTCAGAGACCCTGGGGAGACATGTGCTAGCAACGAGGAACCACACACTCACCCCCAAGCTCACATCATCACGGGATACTAACTAAAAGCATCCATTCCAGTATGGAAACATGCGGAGGAACTGGTTCATAATCTAACAAGTGCAATCAGGGTATAACAATTCAAAATGATTTGTGGTACTTAAATCTAGGAGGTCCTTTAACGATGCCCCCTTGACCCTTTCCTCTTTTCCCGCATTATTAACGGATGATATTCTGCAGTAACATCTAGAGGTCTTAGACACTGCAAGGCGATGCACTGCCCTGTGGTAAGAACAAAAGTGTATACAGGAAATACAGGCAAGGCAAGGTTGAAGAGGTCTGGTTTCCAGACTGTCCCTAAAATGCCTGCGCCATCCAAGACCAAGTAAGCTTCTTTAAAGAATGCCTCTCTGTCAGGTGAATGCTCCTCTGTTCTTTAATGTGAAGTTATCTGAAGCAGAACGCTACAGTGAAAAGCCTCAGTCACACTGAAAGTAGTAACTATTTTTTTTATCTAGGCATTATGTCATTGCAGCTCTTTCGGAAAAGCTGAATTCAGTATAGTTTCACACTATCAATGCATCAAATCAGAGGTTTTTTCTGTGTGTCAGTTCTTGGCTATGGTATCGGGAGTTTCCTTCTTGAATTTTAAAGACATCATATGTTTATAAGTAAAAAAATGAATTTTACAGAGCACAAGTCTGACAAAGTGAGTGAAAGTGAGTCAGTCTCAAAATACCCCTTGTTAAAGAATCCACTGATGTCACTGTAGAGAGAGGAGGCTAAAGCTGGTGTAATGTTCTTACCACCTGATCTGCTCTTCCCACATATTGTGTTAACAGTTCTGTTTGCAATGGTAGTTATCACCAAAAATTGCCAGAACACTGAGTTGTGTGGGAAATGTCAACATCTTGGAATCTGTGTTCCCATGAACCACAATTTCTCAAGAATAGCAGTTCTGGAAATTTCTTCCTTACAAATGTGTATAGAATTACAGGCTGTTACAACACACGATAAAGTACTACTAACGAAGAAATGCAGAAAAATTATATAGCAAATAATTAAAAAATGAAATATATAACTTTTTTTTAAGAACCAAAGGTTGCAATTGTTCTGAAATTCAAATTTCCCGACAGGTTGTTCCCCTCATGAGAAATTTTGTCCAAATGGGCACGACATGGAGGAAAAGACTTGGTTTTACCCAAACAAAAAAGCAGATAAACATGAAAAAATACTTAACATTTGGCTCTGTTAAAGCTGCTGGGAGACATGCTATTGTTCACTACGGACAAACATAAAAATGTAGAGCTGTGATCCTGTGATACCAGCTGCATTGCACCCATTAATATGGAGCCCTTCTCAAACCACACATATGTCAGACAGCATCTTAAATCGGCCAATATCCTTCTGCTTTCGTTTTACACGTGTATAACCTAAAAATGATTATGCTGGGGTTTAAACTAATGACTTCTGGGCCCAGACCTTGGATGGCGATTGGCAAGCCTCCAGCCAGAAAAACGGCAATAGAGGACTTATAAAACTGTGACAATCAGCGCATGCCTAGTGGAAATTCTTCTACCTTTCCTGTCCCCATCTGCTCAGGATCTCATCACAGAGACTGTCATTATAATAACTTTATTATGGACCTTCTGAGGAAAGCTAGGTCCCAGCACGGGTTTTGCTAAAGCAGACAGGAAATGCTTTTGCTCCTCGCTGGAGTAAAGCCCTTTATAATTAATGCTGGGCAAATAAAGCGTTCATCTACAAATACTTTTAATTAGAGATTGGCTAAAGCTAACCCCCCATGACCACATTGGCCAGGGGGATTAGATGCATGCCAGGTTTTGCCGATCGGTAAATAAGAGACCTTTTAGTAGCCTCAACTCCTGTGCTGTGGGACCTCTTTCAGTGCCCATTGCACGTCATTGTGCTTCTCAAGCCGGCTCTCCAAGCTCAATAGAGGATCAATATTTGTCTGGGCTTTCTAAGCAAAAAACCTCCTCAACACAGGCAGCATCTGTGTTTGAACAGGTACTTGCTAACACATAGCAGACTTTCACCAAAGAGATCTTGAGTCTCACAGGTCAAAACAGAATGAGGGTCACTGAGCACCATAAGTTATTTCTGTGTTTGCCTAGTGGGATGTTCAGAGCACGGCTACCAGAAAGGATGTATTTGAAAGGTACTTACTGCTCTCAAGACAGAATATACTTTTTAAAAACACAGCACACTGCTAGAAGAGAAAGAAAATTCCAGTGATCTGTATTAGTGTCTTCCACTCCTGTAAATTAGATCTGCCTGATGTCTCTAGTCTTCTGATAATATTTAGAATATCCAAGTGTCAGGTTTACTATCGGCGTGTCTGATAACATGCTATCAGATCTCCGACAGGCAGAAGGGACTCTCCCTTCGGACTGCGTGGGAAGGCAGCCAACACCACATAACCGCAGTGGTAGCTTGTGCTCAGAGAGAACAGAAAAAGTGCACAGGGGAGAGGGAGCAAATCTAAATAGTTTTGGTTCCTGCTCTAATTGGATTGTGTGAGCCCCAAAAAATGTGTGTGTTGCGATGTTTTATCTCTATTATGGAAAATAAATGTGCATGTTCTCACTCTGAGTTAGCTAACTTCACGGTAACCAGAAACCAATTTGTTCTCAGATCCAACAGCTCATTTCAGGTAAAATTCCAAGGAAGAGCAGCGACTAGACAATATTCACGTGAACTAGCACACTGTAGTAACGTCTCTGGGAAAATCCAATCTTTGCCTTTGCCAAGTCATGGCACAGGTACAAACCACCCTGTCCTTGCTAGAATTTATCTGTGACTAATATACAAAACTTTCTCCCAAG
Organism: Struthio camelus; assembly: GCF_040807025.1. Classification (NCBI taxonomy): domain Eukaryota; kingdom Metazoa; phylum Chordata; class Aves; order Struthioniformes; family Struthionidae; genus Struthio; species Struthio camelus. The sequence continues at coordinate 29,122,330 of NC_090949.1, forward strand.
GAGGAGAGTGGTGTCCCCACGTGATGCTTACTTCCAGGTGACCAAACGCAGGTCTCCACAGGTCACCTGCATGCGAGACATGGGCAGAACAGAGGATGCGCTGCTCCTCATGAGCCTGAAAGCCAAGGCAGCATGTTGCCTTTGTGACCGTGGCATTTGGTCTGCTGCAGCAGGTGGGCTTCCTTGCCGTCCACAGGGCAGCCTGGCACACGGGAAGCCGGTGTTGCGGCAGACAGGGCTGCAGCTGGGAGACCTCTCCAGCCACCCATGCTGCAGGCTGGCCGAGGCTCACTGGGGCTTCTGGCAGAGCCTAGGAGCTCTCTCCCTGTGTGGACCAGCAAGAACTGTGGCAGGCAGGCACCACGCTATGGAGGAGGTTAAACCAACCTCTGATGTTCGGCGCTGGGTTACTTTTTCTCCTGGCATCAGAGGCTGGCAGAATCGTGCGGCCCCAGTGGGCCTTCTGGAAGAGGCACTGGAGGCCGGAAGTTGACCTCCCCCGTCAGGGACCAGTCAGTCACGGTGCTCACAAACTGGAAAGCATCCTTTCTTCTCTCTCGTAGGGATGCTGTTTTGATGCTATTACACCCTCTCCTGCTTTTCATATTCTGACCCACAAAGCTGCCTTCTAATCCAGACAAAGCCGTTCTTTAGGAAGGGAAACTCCAGACCACACCTTTATCTGGTTGTATTGTCTCTGATCTCTGTCTGACAGCTGCATTGCCAAGTATAAATCAACACCTAGCTTTATTAGATTCTCTTCTTGCCTCTGCTTCCCATGGTCTGATGAAGATTTGAACTGCAGGCAAGCTGAGAGCTCTCTACCACTATAAAACACTAGGGCCCCAGTGCTGGATGCTGAGCAAGGGGGCACACAGAGTAATAATGCTCACAGTTACTTTTAGAGATGGAGAAACTGAGGCACAGGATGTCAAAGTGACTCTCCTATGCCCAGCCAGCAAGAGAACCCAGTTCTGTCGAATCTTAGGCCCAGCTCTGTCCTCTAGATAATGCTGTCCCAAGCCTCTTGATATTTGACTGTGTGCCCTTTTGTTAATTTGTATTTTGTTAGTCTCTTCCTAAAAAAAAAAAAAGACAACTCTTTTGAATATAAGAAGTGACTTTTCCAGCACAAACACCTTTTCTTTCCCTGGAGGTCTATTTATTGAAGCCATAAAACTGCTTTGGATTGAAACTTGGCAAAGGGAAGCGGGATGTTAGAAGAGGAATGCTCTCTGAGCAGAGCACAGCTTAGAGCGCACTGCACCAGAGAGGCAATCTTGCCTACTGGATACATTTCTGGCCCAGAACTCCAAAAATCTCGGTTTTTTTATTCCCAGTTCCCTCGTGGACTTTGTGCATATTACTAGACCTCTCTTTTCCCCTTCCACATATTCATTCTCTGTTGGCGGCTCAACTACAGTCACTGGAGGGCAGGAGTGGTCTCTAAGGGTGTGCTCACGTTTTCTCTTCCAGCTGCAGCTGCTCCAGCAGCAGAGGTATCCACTCTCAGATCCACAGCCACACTGCTGGGGATGACCGGACCAGCTAGCTCAGCTGTGTCGTACAGCACTCCCTAGCCCATTCCTCTCCAAACGTGCAGAGCTAGCAAACACCTGCTCTTTGAAAGAAGTTAAAGACAACACAGCTTGCGTGGGCCGAGGTGAATTCAGATGACCACTTGGGCATGAGAGCACACAGAGGGGTTCTAGCTTCAAAGTTGGCCCTCCTGTCAGAGAGGGATCGTACTAGAGACCTCCAGAGATGCCTTCCAAAATAAACTATTCTGTGATGCTAACGGGATTTCCACCTTCGCCTTATGCATGGAACATCTCCAGCTGGCCTGGCTGCAGCCCGAGTAAGGCTCAAACTCAAGTCTTTGCTGTGTTTGTAGCTGACAAACAGCTCTCTCCTCCCATAATTACATGCTTCATAGGGACAAGTTGCTCCAAGGGAAGTCTGTCCTGAAATAACTTCTGTTCTGTCACCATTCTCACCTGAATTCCTGCTGTCTCCTACATCCAGCTGGAGGCAGGTCCAGCTCTAGCAGAAGCCAGATTTGTTGCTAACGATGCCCTAGAAACTAAAGCCAAAATTACTCAATAGATCCTCAGTTGGCCTCTGATCAGAAGACATTTGATGGCAGCACATCAAATACACCCACGTGCAGTATAGCTGTCTGGACAGACATCCCCTCAACCTCCACAATGAACCAAATGGAACTCCAGTGAAGGAGTTTGGAAATGGTGTTGGCTACGGGTATCTTGTGGGATGGAAAGATTCTCAGAGATGCAGAATATGCCAGCCTTTCATCAGATACCCCATCATAGTTCCCAAGAAATTTCTGCAAGCCAGGAAGTCCAGCAGACAGTGCAGGGGAGCCTGAAATGTCACTCCCACCCCACTCCTCAACACTGAGGTTGGATCTACCCCGGGTCTAAGCTTTGCAGGATTTGGCTCTTCATTTCGAAATGCCCTAAAACAACCTCATAAGTGAAGGAGGCAGCCATGGATATTGCTTCCTCCAGGGATGGCTTCAAGGCTGCCTCCAAGCCAGCAGTCAGATTTGGGATTTTAAGAGACGACCACCCAGTGCTGAAGTAAAGAGCCGGATAAAGTAGCCGGGTTTCTTGAGGTCTCTGTGCTCTTCTCTCTTTTAGCAGTAAGTCTTTTAATTTTTATTCAAATATGTAAACTATCCCCTGATGAAGAAAGGCAACAGACAAATTTTCATATGGGAAGAGCTCCACTCCAAAGTCATTCTGTCCCTTAATTTATGACATACTCTCCAGATACTTTATTAATATGGCTATTATTAGTTTAGAAAAAGTCTTTTTATACTCCTAGTCCAATAAAATAATTGAGCTTTGGCCCCCTCAGGCCTGTTGGTTAACGAAAGGGAACACTGCCCATTTGGATTACCTAAACCCAGCAAAAACCCTTTGATTTAATACCACAGGACTGAAACTCCCAACCACTGCTCTGCTGCCCTGGGTTACAGTGTCATCAGTGTTCCCTGCTGGAGGGATCAGGGGCTTAATGGGATTTAGGGTGGAAAATCCAAGCTAAGCCTGAGGTGTCTGCAACACAGGACTTCACAGAGGGAGGGGAAGAAAGCCAGATTTGTTCTTTCCGTCCTTTCTCATGTGAGCCCTTCCTCATTTCTCTTGCCTGGTGCAGTGGGAGGTGTGGAGAAACACAGAAAATCCCATGGCATGAGTGGGTCTCACTGAAGGCAGTTTTCATGAGGATAGTCCCTGGAGTATAACCCTCAAGAAGTTCATGTGGCAGTACTGACTCATTAAGAGGAATGGCAGGGAAACTAACACCAAACTTTTATTACAGCGCTATTATTATTCTAATTGCACAATTATTTTTCATATATGCATATACAGTAACATTAACTGCAATAACAATTATGAAAATATAATTAGTCTGTTTGCTAGAGAAAGGAGGAGCCTGGATTCAATGACGGAGAGATGACAGTCTGCCAGTCCTGTATTCCCACAGTCTTAGCCCTAAGGGGTACTGAAGATAAACCATTTCCCTTTGAAAGCAATGGAAAAGGAAGATGCAGTCACCAGCAAGGGGAACTGAGCACCATAAAGGATTAGGCCTACATGGCTTACTCAGTGCCACACACTAGCTAGTTTAGAACTATCCTGAATATTCTTTAAGATCAGTCAGTATTCCTATGAAGGATCCCACTATGCTAACTGCAGGCAAGATATGGGATGACTAAATGGTCTCTACTGCAGAGATGTATTGATTAAGGACAAAGCACTACAAAAAGATGCGGCAAAGGCATACAGAGAGGAATCCTGAGGTGATGCTAGAGTAGATTTTTCGTGTTGGAAACAAGTGATGGTAAGGCTGCTTAGCTGCCTTCACATCATACACCATGGGGCCAAAGCCACAGCAAACGAGGTAAGATTTGGGACACTGAGAATTGCTGAGTTGCCACTTCCCAACTGCTGACTCGTGACTTGAGGAATTGCTAAGACACAACTTTGTAAACTGCTGAGTCGTCACTTCAAAAATGGATGGGTCATAATGTCATGATTCAGCAAGCCCCCCTTTCGTGACCCAGCAAGCAGGTTGCAAGGGCCAAGCTGTTCCCCTCAAACCTTGCCACCCAATACCTCTCACTACTGCCTCTCCAATGTGCATGTTCCCTGCTTGCAAGCCCTAAGGTCAGATGTGGAACACAGCTTTACCAAGGAGAGAGAAAAACAAACATTTCAGAAAACAAAATAAATACAGACACTAACTAGACCTGCCTAGCTGCTTTTGCGTAGCGCATCCTAGGACGTGGTATCACTGTGCCAACGGGGCAGAAGGAGAAAGGAAGGAAAAAAGGTGTTAACCCTTCATACTCTATCATTTTGTTTATTAGAACAACTGAAATCATTCCATTTACACAGGAGTGAAATTTGCAGGGTAGCCTTTTACTACTAAATATTCTTGCTGGGCCTTGTAGAAAGAGCAAACCTTGCTCAGAGCACACCTAGCATTCATTTTTCCCCTAAAGTGCTGGCTTCAGCATTCATCCAAAGGCAAAATCTGACTGTATTTTTACAGCTCCGCAAATACACAGGGGTGCTTGTATTAAAGCCACACAAGTTCACAGGCTTAATCTCAGACAAACCTCCCTTATCAAACAGATGCTTAAGATGTCAGGCATCCTTCCCAAAGACACAGCATAGAGGTCTGAGTGTTAAAGTACTGAAACTTTTAGACCTCTGCTGGCGACTTTCAAAAATCAGTGGTTGCCACAGATTGCAGAATCCCATTCCAGTCTCTATCTGTTAATGACAGGCACCAAAGTTAGGGCCAGATTCCTCACAGGGGCAATGGAGTGCTTTTAGATTTTTCCCTTTGAAGAGGGTTTGACCCATTGACTATATAGACTGACTCTTTTGGAGAAAAAGTCTCCAGTCTGCATTCTTTATCAAATATGCAGTTAATTTGAACTGCCAGGGGATTACTGTCTTGTACATTTAAAATTAATAAATAAATCCAAGGAGCAGGTATCTTCTTGAGAAAGCACATTTTAAACCATCAGGCTGGATGATTATCATTGCCCCTCTGGCAACAATGACTTTCTGAGTTTACCTTCTCATCTGAAGAGAATGGGGTTGTTTGGACTCCCTCGGACATGCTCTGTCTTAATCCTGGCCCTGCTTGCAGGGAATGGATATAACACAACCCTCCTGCTTCAAGACGTCACATGTCTACAGGGATCAGGAAGGATTTTCTGCCCCCATACATATACACACAATCAGCTAGATGTAGTTTTGCTCTACACTTGGTGTGGAAGCACCAGAGGCTGTAACAGTGGAAGAGGTGAGCCTGAGCAGCCTAGATCAGTGCTGCAGGCTGGGTACAGAGAATTGATGCCTAACTGGTATGCATTGCTTAAGTGTTCAGATATACTCACCTCCTCCTATCCTGTCCTAGCCAAACTGGCTGGGATGGTAGAAAATGGTCTGTTAGGATTATTGAGATGTGTATTGCCTAACCAGTCTTCTGCTGTTGTGGGAATCATTCCCCAAAGCCTCACTGTGGTGTCTGCCTGCAGCTCATAGTTCAGTTTCCTGGGATCTGTGAAACAGAGATATCTTTATCCAAGCCAGGGAAGGATCAGCCCCTCTTTCCAGTTACACCTAAAGCGTTCTTGACAGATGCATGTCTAATTTCTCCTGAAAAAATCTTCCATGGTGGAAGCTCTACAGCTTTGCCTGATCTTTCCCCTCTCTCTTGCTAGAAAGTGTTGCCAAGATCAAACCTGACTCTCATTTGCTGTACCTTAAGCCTATTGCTTCATATCATGTGCCAAGTGGCAATAACTTGCCTCCTTTCTTTTTTTGCAGGGACTTCTTCCACATTTGAAAATGGCTAAACTCATTAAGATGTTTATCTGGGTGAAACACTCCAGGAGGGGATTGCTGTCTTCTTGCTGTTCTGCGCTTCTCTCCCCAGTTCAAGGCATGACCTGGAGGCTTGAAGTAGCTCATCTGTTCACCCCATCTCCACATCTCCAGCTCCCCTCCAAGTGCATTGTTCCTGACCTGAAACATTTCTTGGTTCTCTCAAATTCCCATCTTCTTTTGCACTTTGCTCCCTGGCCAGACCTGTGCTGCAGTATTACAGGAATAGTGAGATGAGCTGCCAAGAGCAGTAACAAGGGACTCATATAAACTTTCCCCCTCAGCCAGGAATAATACCCTAGGACTAGGGGTCTGCTTGATTTGCAGACAGGAGGAGGGAAGGAATGGAGAATCTATTCGCTTGTTTTGCTATTTAAACAAAAACGTGTTCTCCTAGCTATATCCAAGCGTTGCTTGGCAAGCACAGGAACACTAACCATCTTTGTTAGAAATGCTGACATCATGATCCTGAAAGACACTCCTGAGTATGTGAAGTGTACAAGACAGGGAACTGGAAATGTAAATGTTTGTGTGTTTGTGTGTGTGTGTGTGTGTGTGTGTGTGTGTGTGTGTGTGTGTGTGTGTGTGTGTTAAAAGATGCCCTCTGGGAACTTTTGTGAAGACACAAGCACAAGTTTGGATTCCCCCCCCATTTCCTCTAGAGAATAGCTCAAGGTGAAAGGGGAGGTTCAGCAGCATCCAGAGAGGAAAGGAAATTCATGCCTCTCTCCCAGTCTTCCTTACCAAAAACACCTCGACTTTTCCATCTTGTCTTCCCTGTTGTCTGTGTTCAAGTCTCTCCTTTGCTTCTCTCCCCCCGACATGCACCTCCAAGATGGAGCACTGCTAAGGCTCTGTTCCAGCTGGAACGATGCTGATCTGAGCTCCGTGGTTTCTCAACCAGCCAGAAGCCAGGTCCAAGAGGACTTAGGGCTTTCCTCTAAGCCATTACTGAAGTGTGAATATTACCACCCAGAAGCTCTTAGTTCCATTTTTGCTTCTGGAGGCTTGTTAGGCCTGTAACCTTCACTCCTCAGGGAAGCAATGGCTTCACACCAGCACAGCAGCTGGCTGCCACATTAAGTTCAGGTTCCTTGTACCCTCTCCCCAGAGCAGAAGACTGACAGCACCAGCAACCTGCTGAGGCAGCGTAATGTGTGAATGTTTCATGGTGGTCATGAGAGCAGGGAATCTGCAAAATCATTATGATTCTACAGAGGGAGACATGTGGAAAAAGAGAACCATATAAATATATACAAATAAATATATATGCACTCAAATTCAAACTCTCAAGTGTCCTAGAGTCTCGGCTTTCCTTTAAAGAGTTTTATTTCATCCATAAAATTCCCTGCAAGCTTGTGTTCTTGTAGAGTCATAATATGGACTGTCAAGTCCTTTGTACAGATTAAGGGAAGAATATCAACTAATATCATCTGAGGGCAGTTATTACAGGTAGGCAGACTCTCATGAGTCCATTTGGCTTTACTGAAGAGGAGTAGCCAAGTGGAATGTCTGTTGTTGCAACACTTCTGACCATGTGACAATCCATCAGGACATGAAGCTGACAGAAGAAGAGGCATGTTTCTTTCCTTGCAACAAACGCAAGTCAATGACACTGTGCCATCCCTGAGGGAAGCATCCATATAACAAGCTTTAGCAGTTTCAACTAGAGATCTCCATTCATTGAGCAAAAGAAGGGAAAGACCACTAGGCTTTATATTAGATGGGGAAACTGAGGCAGAAATTTGCACAAAGCTTCATGGAAAGAAGCACATGTACAAGCAGTGTGGAGACGGTGTTTTTTGGCTTCACAGTCTAGGAAATGTAGCACTGGGACAGACACTGAATCATTCGTCTGCAACATATGCAAACCCCCCCGGTTGCTTTCACTAAAATAGCTTTTTTTGTGAGTCAGAAAGCTAGTCTTGGCTTTTATGCATATGACTGGAGTAAGGCCACCAGGCTTTTACTCCTGGCCCTGCCACAGATTTCCTGTGTAACTTACTCTTGTTATAACTGCCAGTTCAGCCAAGGAAGAAAAGCAATCAATGCCAATCATGTAGGCTTAGTTTCATGAGCGGGAGAAACAAAGTGGTAAGTACAATTCTCTGTCGTGGAAAAGCCTCCTAAAAGTCTGTTCTTCGTCACAGGAGGATTTGGCCTGGCAAGGTTGTTACCTTGCTTCTAGCAGTTGCCAGTTCCAGATGCTATGGGAGAAGGTGTCATAGGCTCAATCTGCTATGAATGGAGTGATTTCTTCCTGACGTCAACTGTTGCACAGCTTATGCCCTGGGGCATGGGAAGTGATGGCCCTTGTGATTTTTTCACTAGTGTAACTGCAGATGGTGTTTGCCTTGCTGAAAAATAATTGACCACAAAATGAGAGATGTGTTGAAAGCCAAAGGTGAGCATGGCTAAAACATGTCAAATACAATTACCTGGGACAAAAAAGCTCTATTGTTACAAGAAGAAAAGGTGAGCTGCTTACAAAAGTGATAGAGGGTGGTTTTCCACTATCTATCTATCTCTATTCTTTCCTTTGGGTTTCACTGGTTTCAAGTGGTGTAATTTGACTAGCAGCTGCTGGGAAAGCCAACCCTCAATATTCAGAGACATGTCAGGATGGAGTTGTCTAAAATTTTTAGCACCAGGAGTGGTTTGACCACTCTGTTGCAGATGTAGTCTTCAGTTCAGGAAAGTCTCACAACTCCTGTCTGCCTAAAAGTGGCTAGAAGCGCCTGCGCTGAACATTTACCACTAGTCCCTATGTGACGGCTGGGTAGGGTCTGACCCCATTCGTACGGACTAACAGCATAACAAAGGCAACATCCATTTCTGAGTGGGAGCTCTAGATGGTTCATTTCATTGGGGGCATAAAGGATTACCCGCACTGTGGGTATGAGATAGGCCCACGGTTAGAGAAGATGCATAACAGAGTGTCTGTCCTTTGTGGCAAACAGCTTCAGAATAATGCCCTGACGTACAGTAACAAAGCAGAAAAACCATTACACCCATTGGATACAGACTGTCCATTTCTCCTTAACTAATTCTGAAGGTAATGAATACTGAAAGAGGGAAAAGGAGTGCTTCAGGAGTTGACCAAGAAAATAAAGGAATTAAGGGGGGAAAAAAACTGAGACGGGAAAACACTCTCCATGCAAACTTCAGAGGGTTATATAATAAACTATCTAAGCCAAATTCAGCCTTGGCGGGTTCACTGCCATCGAGGATTTATAGGGCCCAGCAGCAACCAACAGCATAAAATTCATCCCAAATGCTGCAAAATACCTTCTGTTATTCCCTTTGAGTTCCCTTATCTGTCACTTTATCATTTCCCCTGCTCATAGAGGAATATGGTTGCCACTCAAATCCATCAGCCATGTGGTGAAGGTACCTGGGCTTTGTGTGCACGGTGGCATTTTTTTTATGTAGTAGTGTCGTGGAGGGACTCTATTTCTGTTTCTTCAGCTATACGAACCATACTCAGAATCAAATGCTCCATCAAAATCCTGAATTCACTTCGAATCATTAGGAAATTTCTTTCCTGGCCTTGTTAGTGGTGGCCTTGTTTCAACCCAAAACCCAGTTTTTCAACTGAAATAAAGACAACACATAGGCAACTTCAGCATTGTGGGGAGCATTCCTCAGCAAATACCTTTTTTTTTTTTTTCCTATCTTGCTTTCATTTCAAACATGTCTTTCTCCTTCCTTTGCACTTCACACAGGAGAAGCTCACAGGCTCTGCAGAGACACAGCACTCTGGAAACCACTGAGGCTCTTCTGGTTACCAAATAACAATAAAAATAATAATAAAATTAAAAAAAAAAAACTTGGAATGGATGTGGCTAGCCAGCCGTTGAAACCTGACGTTGTGCTTGTCTGAATCATTATAGGAAAAAGACCCCCAGCTGCAGATCACACTAAACAGCTCTATACCCACCCTGCCTTTCTCCAATATCCTTGTCCCACACCACCCATTCACATAACATGAGCAGCAGATCATTAGCTCGCGAGCTGTTTGTTTTCACTAGGGTTTTCCTTTGCTTGTAAAAGTCTAGCCCACAGTGTTAAGAGGTTCTCTGCAGTGTTGTGGTTACTTCCCTGATGGCAGTCTGTGAACGGAGCAATGATTTTCCAGCACGCATGCACACACATGCACATGCAGACCATCAGCATGCTCAGTGCCTGGTTGTAGATATTTCCCATATATCTCGGCTGTAGATGATGTTCATACACCACCAGTTCCAAGCAGAAAGAAAAGTCTGTCTGATGCAGTAAGAATGCACTGGGTACACACATGCACTGTTCAAACCCCAAGGGCCACCCCAGTGACTCAGTACCTGGAGGGGTAAATCTGCTACAAACAGCTATGTCCCCAGCCAAAATAACAAACACAAGCACCTTCTCTTGTGGAACAGTAACTACTCAATTCCAGTTAAATTACAAACAAGCGCAATTACGGAGAGCTGAAAGCACTCAGAGGTCAGGAGATGAAGGTCACTTGAATTTCCAGCCTAAAGGCTCAGCTTAGTGAAGCTCTGAACATCCTCAGCTCCTGAAAGGCTCAAGGCACAACTAAATCCTACTTAGGAGGAATAAAGGCCACAGAAGGAGGCCTGAGAAGACTTAAGTACTGTAGACTTCCCTAGCTTTAACTCTTATTACTAAGAACAGCAAAGCATTGATCTTGCCACAGCGATGAGACTCATCTTGAGACTTGCTGCAGTCTCCACTAGCATGCAAGAGACCCTCTCAGCACCTTGCTCTGCTCTAGGCCAGGCAAACCTCTATCAAGCACGGCGTGCATCTTCCCACAGAAGGGCCTGTAGCTCCCACGGTGGACCTTTCTCAGGCACAGCACTCCGTGCCCACTCTTGGCCATTTCATTATGATGGCTTGGTAGAGTGGGATAAAGACTATAGCGGCAGCCTCTTCCTCTTTACCCAAAACTGCTTTCGTTACAGTCCTTCTCCTGGCCAAGGATCTTGCAAGTCCCTCTGAATTATAAAAAAGACATATTTCAGCAGACAGTAAGTGAAAGTGAATCAGATCTGGAGAGGTAAATGCATTCTTCGAGAGTGTAATAAAACATACATTGACTAGGGATTTAGTTTATAAGTGGGGAACCACTGTGCCTTGCATTGGAAGTCTTGTGAACGCTTACTACAGCCTATAGGGCATTGCTCATAAACCTCAGTTGTTCTCAATAAAGTGTGTGTGTGTGTGTGGGTGTGTGTGGGTGTGTGTGTGTGGGTGTGTGTGTAACCATATAAATAATCATATGCATAAATGTATACGGAATGTAGGTTTCATAGTTAAATGTAGTCTTAGAAGTGCTTATAACAATAGGTTGAAACAGATGGTGGTGTAATCCCACAGGAGAGCATAACGCAATAATGCAGAACTTCTGGCAGAAGGAGCTCAGTTCTAAGAGAAGGATAAATCTCTTATATTTAGGCATGATGCCTAGGCATTAACTTCCCTTTGTTAAGTGAATAGCTTAAGTAATATATATTTTGTGAGGTAATCTCGTTTCCTCTCACAAACCTAGATCTAGTGCTGTTATTATCATTACAGTCTCCTGGGCCACCTTTTCCAGAATATTGTCCCCTCTGTCACTCAGAGGCTCTGGACCTGGTGGTGGCCTCCATGCACCTCTGAACGCCTGTAAACTTTGTACTGTTTGGCCTCCCAGAGGCTGAAGGCATCCTTTCCAACTTTACTATGTTTTTGTCTTCATCTTGCTATTCCTGTTTAGGACATGTGAGGACAAATTCAGGCCCCTTTCCACCCAACCTACTCTTCTCTCTTCAGCTCGTGGAGTATCTCAGGATCGTTTCCTTCTGCATCAAGACAGGCAGTCATAGCTTCAGCTTATTTATGCATCTCCTTTGATCACCTGGATCAGTGGAATGACTCAAGCTTGCACCATCTGAGCTGGAATGAGGGTGCATAGTGTATTTTTCCCAGATAATACAGCTGGCTTCCACTTTACAGTCTCTGAGCTATTCAGAGGTACATGAATTTTATTAAAATCTATTTTATGTCAACTTCTATCCAAATCTACTCAATGAATACTGTCATTCTGAGGAAAAATTACAAGTAAAACATCCTAAGGAGTTTTCACAAATGCAGTCTCTTGATCTAAGCCTTTATATAACTTCCAGTAAATAAGAAACTATTTTATGACTCTATGTCTACTTTCTAGAAATCTGAGAAACTGTGAATATGGCATATTTTGTACTTATTATTTAAGTCATCTTTATTTAAATTACTAACACTTAAATAAAAGAAATAAATTTAAAATATTCACTAAAGTGTTGTTTGAATGGAAAAAATAATTTAAAACATTTTGCTACAAAGGTTTAAGAACAAATTATTACACATTTTCATTTCTCAAACTGACATATCTTAATAACATGTCGAGTTTTCAAAATACTCTGCAGTTCTTTTTGTCTTAAGTCAAGGAAAATATTTCGTTTGTATTAAAACTATTTTTGGTTAATTTCACTCAGGATACAAAAAAAGTTTTTTCCTCTTGAGTTCACCCAAAAGTATTTGATTTTCAGTGCTGCTAGCAATTCAAACAATAAGTTATTTGCCTTAGCTCCAGTTAATCCGAGTCATGGGAAGCAGTATTAAAAAGACCAAATTCTAGTTCTAGATTCAGGACTGAAACCAATTTTCTCCAAAACTTAAAAGACTGCAGTGTAAAAACTATTACATATCATAAATACAGAGAACTTAGAGGGAAGAAAAATGCTGTCTCTGAAAGCAAGCACCATAACTGCCACCACTTCAGTTTCTGCTGCTAACTAGATAGTAGCTCAGAGAATCTCATTATCTGTTTAACAGTCAACAAGCCTAAAATAAAATTTAAGAAAAAGTACCTTTTTATTTTACCTTCTTGTGCACATCTGTGGCCAGGTTCCGGGATCAGTCGCATGGCCTTGAAGATTTTCATTGCTAATACTAACCATACCAAGTGCTGGTGGTTCACAAAATACCATGAGACATAGTACAATGAAGACACTGCATATATATTCAAGCTGCTAAATCTATTCCCCCTCCTTCCCCAAGTTATTCTATTAGGCTTATTAGGCTATAACATAATTGACAAAGTAATAATAAAACATGTAACAAGATCTGGACAATGTTTCAGATAAACTGCCATGTTTTCTAGTGATGCTGTACATTTGAATACCCTAACCAGGACGATGGCCAAGGGGATCACCAGTATGTGGCAATACTGCAGTCTCACCACGCTCATTTTCTAAGGAGTACAATGTCATTTTACTGGGTTTTAGTGATCCCTTGCTCTGCCTTACACGGAACTCTGTAAACTGCTATTTGCTGCAGCCAGTGCTGCAGTGTGTGCTCAGGAAGGTTTCACACCTGATTCTTCCACCCCAGCTACCGGGAGGTATGTGAGCACTGGTGAAGTCTAGAAACACATGTGCCCTAATAGACTGTCTGTGGCCCTGTTCAACAGCCACAAAGCCGCTGAATTTCACATAGTGTTATTTGCAAACATGGAAAAAGGTTCTCCTGCCAGCATTCCTAGTGCTCCCTATAAAGCAGGCCTGACTTTCAGGTACAGTGCTGTAGCCTTCTGACAATAATCAACGCCTCCACCACAGTGCAAGAGAGCGCTCATGTAAACATGAATCAGGCCCACAGACTTTCCTGAACTGAACTGAGAACTTCATCCTGTCCTTCCAGACATGGGGATCTTCGTAACTTCCCTCACGTCAACAAATTGTGCTTGGACTTATTCCAGTCCTGCAGAACTGAATACGAGCCTTAGCTCGTTCTTTGCTGCTTAAAACATCTAAACCCATTGTAATTCCTCAACTAAAATTAATGGTATGTTTCCAGGTCTTAAATCCTTGGAACTTTCATACCTCCCCACACCTTCTCCCAGTGCTATATTCTAATACGTAACAAACTAAATACACCTCCCCAGAAAGAAACTGGAGATAGGGAAGTTCACAGTGTGCTCAAACTCCAGGGTCCCTTCATTTTCCCTGATAAGTTTCACAGATTTGAAATGTTGTGTACATCAGTAATTCTTGAAGACTGCTATAAACATGGAAGTTATTTTCTGGCACTTGAGTAGAAGGGATCACACTGCCTGTCTGCACAGGCTCCTGGTGTCACTCGTCTCCCTCAGGGCATCCCACAGCCACTGAGGACGCCTGCTCCACGCCAAGTCTCCACCCAGTGTCCTGAGGGCTAGCAGAAATAAGGCTGGTGAGTTATATGGTTGGTGAACTGACACCAACTAAGGACCTGAACCTTCGCTTTGAATTTTATTATAACTGCATATTGGAAGTATAAAGTGCTTTAAAAGAAAATTAAGGATTATAGGTTGAGCTTTGTAAGGGGCTAGTACATATGCCATAATCAATTTCATACCATGTAGTCATCTAAATGGCATCTTTTCTCAGACAACCTAGTAAAATTTAATAAGCCCTCTGTCTTCAGTCTGTCTTTGAACGCAAGTGCAATTCATAATGGCTATTTACACGCCAGGTTTTGTTTAGGACCTTGACATCTGCTTGCTCAAAAATAGCTTTGGCACAGACTTCCTCAACAGCAAATCTACTTACACTTAAGAAAACATGTTGTTTGTTGTTATGGTGCATTACAAGTATAATTCAGAAATATTCACAGTGAAAAAAGAATGATTTAATTCTGGTTTTCTGGCATCTGGTCTCTGTTTTGATTTTTGTTTGTTTGTTTTGTTTGTTTACCACATCAATTTTCTAAGCAGGTTTATCTTGATAGAAAACCATACATACATATACACACACAGAGTATGCACATGACAGACACAGAAAATACTTCATAAACATAGAATATTTTTTCAGAAGATGCTTCAATTTTTTTCCTTTAACCTCTGCACAAAAAGCACACATCGGCAAACAAAAGTTGGCATCAAGGAGTAAAACAAGAAAGGCCAGAGAAACTGCTGTAATTTTCTTTTCATATTTATGCTTTAATAGATTTCAGAGCCTCATAATTTCTAGGCAGTCTGAAATGGCCATTTGACAGATTTTCACCCTGATGAAAAAGTCATATACTTCAGAGAAAAAACACAAAACAAAACACAAAACAAATAGCCTTCTCCTCATGCCACAAAGTGCCCTTGAAGAATGCAAAATAAGGCCTGTATACACTGTAACAAATCGACACCCACCTACAGCTTTCTCTGGCTACAGGCTTGTTAGGTAGGGAGAAAAACCTGGGCAGGAGCTTGGATCCTCTGCTCTTAAAAGCATTAATTCCCTGATTCTCTGTGGCTCAGATATGGGTGTCTGTAGTGGTGTTTACATACCACATCCGTGCTCATATAGGTGCAAAGTCACGACCTGATTCATATCAGACACAAAGCAATAGCGCGCTCCAGGTAATTTCAATGGCAGGTAGTGGCCTCTGCGGTGTGTTAATTCCCACGCTTCAAGTCATGCGTGAACTTACGTGCTTGGTGGGTGCATGCAAAATGCCATCTTATATATATGTGATGCAGTCAAAAGCATTTGCAGAACGATCCATCATCTATTTTGATTGACGGTGTTTTCTAATATTTCTAATATCATTTACAGTAGACACCAGCAGGTGGACTTTAAAGTTTGTGCTATGAGAGAAGGATGTTCCTGGGATTAGTACTACTTCACTCTTCCTCTCTACTGCAATGGCACCATCCTTACTTTACAGATAGAAATGCAGAAGCCCAAGAAGTGAAAAGACCCTCCCAGGGCCAGGGCCAGATAGGGGGTCATGAAAAGAACAGGGAGAAATGCTAGGCCTCCTGTGTCCCTGTCCCATGCATTAGGCTACACTGCCTTGTTACCAGACAGTGAAACCTCGTAACAGGATAAATAACTCTAACGAGGTCATAGCTGGAGATGTGTTCCGCCTCAGAGCCTGAGAGTTGAGATTTACAAGCTCCGAGACTTTTAGGCTAGAACTCAGCTTCTTCCTGCCCAAGGTAGGATCATCTCTACAGAAACCGTAAGTGATGCCAGCCCTCTTAGATAGTTTCACTCTGGATCGACGTCCATTTCTACTACAGTGAACTGCTGACAGCCTATCTGGTGACTTAAATGACTTCCTGGGAGCGTAACCCTCCCCTATCTGGCCTTCTTTCCCTCTCCCCATACTCTACACTCTCTTGGCAGAATGGATCAGGACTGAGAGGCACAGAGACACTCCAAGGCACAGCTGACTATTAAGCACTTCAGCCATGGCCAGCACTAGGAGCCCTGCCTGGCACCTGTGCCTTCTGAAATGCCCTTGGATAAGTACAGAAGGAGAGTGCCCAGCTCCTGCCAAACGAGCTGCAATGATTTCTTTGGACCTCAGGGAGGTATTTTGCACTGATCCTGACTGTGCCACATCTGCAGTCTGGATTAAGAGAGGCTTTTATTTTCCAGAGCTGTCAATCCGGTATTTTTCCATGCTCAATAAATTCACTTCTTCTATAAACAAAAAAATAACAAAGAAAGAAGATGATGAACTACAAGATGATTTAGCCCTGAAATTTCTGGCTGCTTTTTCCTTTCTTCGTGAGGGATCAAGACATACTGTTATAGCTTCATTCAGCAAGGTCTTATGGAAATCTCATTTTGATACTAAAATGATGTTTCCAAACGTATGTTTTGCTCATTGAAGAATTCACTCTCATTTATCTCTCCGATTGGACAGAAAATGAATAGTAAATTATTCCAGCCCAGAAAACAAATAGCCACTGACAAAAAATAAAAGGACCACATTGCCACATGCTTTTCACTTATCTGCCTAAACATTTCAAAATATCTCATTATGTAAAATATGTCTGGCTTAACTTTGGATGGGGGCCTACTATGGCTGTGTCTCTGTGGTGATAGCAATGAGAGAAGGCAGCCAGAACTGCACAGGATCAAGACTTGCTTCTTTTCTAATAACTTTCCCTGAATAGGTATGGGTTTCTCCTGCCATAAGACTTGTTAACACGGTGGCATTAAATGACCCATTCTGTTTTTCAAGTGTTGGTATAAAGCTGGAATTGTCTTTTCTTTGGATGAAACTGGTAACCAAGGATTCAGATAATTATCCAGGAAGAACTTCACAACTCCATTAGAAAGAAAGCTGACATAAGCAGTGCCAACAGGGGGCTAAGAAAGAACCAGGACAAGCTTTTTCAGGCTTTTGGCAAAACAAATAGATATACAGTAGGTGGTGGTTTCTGCTTTTTGCTTTGTAAAAATATTTTCAGCAAGCACGGAGGACACTCTTCATGAAGGTGCACTGCCTGACACACCCTGAGAGGTTATATGATGGCAGTGCAGATGAATGTAGAAGAGAAATTAGGACAAGAGATTTGTCATGGAGACTGGCAAGTCCCATGGACGCTAACTTTCAATGACATAGTTTTTAAGGAAATTCCATATTGGATATCGTAAGATCACAGAAATACTAGTTGGAAGTGATCTCTAGAAGTCTTTAGTCTAGCCTCCGATTCATAGCAATTGCCGACACTGGGTCAGGTCAGCCAAAGCTTTGTCTAGCCAAGTCTTGAAAGCCTGCAAGGACAGAGATACCATGATATCTTGGGTAATTAGGAGTGCTTCCAGTGCTGCTTCGCCCTCCTAGAGAAAAACTTTTCCTTATGTCCAACTTAAACCTCCCAAGCTATAATTTGTTATTGGTCATTGCTCACTGTTATATCATCTGGCATTCCAAGGAAGAGTTTGTCATCAACATTTTTGTAACTGTCCTTAGAATAGTTGTAGGAGGCTATTAGATGACCACTTCACCTCCGCTTCACACGACTAGAACAGTATAGGTCACTCACCTCTCCCCAAAAGACACATGCTGTAGGCCGCTGACCACCCTGGCTGCAATTGTAGACAGCTCAGAGGAGCACCTAAGTGTAACGGCCCTTGGGTGGAGCTTGGCATGGCCACTCTGATCTTCTCTTCAATGCCTTTTCAACCTAGTTAATTTCATGTCCCAGGTACCTTCCTATAGCAATGGGCACCACTGCTTAATGAATGACAAGTTATGTGGAAAAGGCAATTCTCTTTGTTATTTTTCAATCCAATTTTGCTTTCCCTGAATGCTCCTAGGCCCTTGAGCTACAAGTGAGGAGACAGAGCACCCCTTTACTGACCCTCACCCTCACTGTATATATATCATTGTGTCTTATCATGGCTTTCCTTGCTCATCTAAGTACCAGTAAAATAAATATTATTTAAGGCAAAGATCTGAAACACTGTTTTTGTTTCTCTTTTTTTTTAATTCTCTACATCCTTTAGATATTAGGCAGAGCCAGAGGGTTATTCATGACCAAAGAGAACGTGCCACCCCCTAACACTGGGCTGACTCACAGGCTCAGCACTGACTCAGAGGGAAAAAACCCACCTCACATCCCTCACCAGCAGTTTCTCTGGCACCATGGATTCTCCTTGGCAATATCCCACACAAAGACTGATCATGCCTGAACCTGATGAGCGGGTGAGATAAGGCAAGCACACAGACCAGGCAGTGATGAGTGTAGGCCATGAGAAGTTACACATGCTTACAAAATCAACACAAATGATTTCAAAGAAGAAAGGGTAGCAGAAAATGCATCATTCTTTAGGAATAACACAAATAAATGTCTATCACAAACACAAGTCAAGGTTCCTCTTTAAAGGTGCATAACAACTTCATTTACGATTGAAATCTCTATTTTTTACTTCTCTCTTAAGAGGTGGAACAGAACAGGGAGTGAGGAGAAAGCAATGACAGGTCCTGGTCTGGGCTCTCCTACTGATTCACAGAGCAAACCTTGGCAAGCCACTTAACCTCTGTTTCTCCTATTACTAGCTTCCTATTTAGTCTCCGTGCTCTTTAGAGGACATGTCTTACTATGGACTTCTATTGTCTCCACTACAGTGAGCCCTGATCTCATTTCAGAGCTTGATAGTCCTGCTAATCAAAGTAATTCTCAGGATGGCAGCATTTTCACACTATTCGTAAATGCTGAAGATTTGTCCATGTCCAATCCTCCTTCTTATGCAAATAGGACGAATTGCTTTTTGGAAGAAAACAGAAAACACTGAATTCATTATTATTTTCTGTTACGCTTGTGATTATTCAAATTAAAGTTCTGGTTTTGATTCTCAACGATATTCCCAGTGACCTTCAAGTGCCAAGTAATTCAGCCGAGTTTTTATGTATTAAGAATACCCAAATTAGCTGCATAATAATCAAAAGAGGTGGGATTTATCCGATTTTGATTATCTGATAGATGCATAATCTCACCAGTTAAGCTCCTTTTACAGCCAATCCAAAGAGGTGGGAGCATCCAAAGTCAGCCAGAGATGGCAGTCTGAGATAGCTGAGCTGAATTGCCCTCTGAATGTGTCTGTTTTCATCCTTGACAACAAAGTGAATCTAAATGATGAGAGAGCAAATTCTGAGATTGTTAACATAGGGTGGGATCACCACATCAGTTTGATTCAAAGCCTAGTGAAATAAATGAGGAAATTCCTGTCAAACTCTGGGAATCAGGTTCCACCCTGCAGTAGGATTATTAACTAGTACATGAAACTGTCTCTGGGTCTACTCCAAAGCCCACTGGAGTCAACAGTCTCACTAACTGACACTATCAGGCACTGCTTTAGGGCTTTACTGGCATATCAATAGCACACAAGTGTAGTATCTTTTACACTAAATATGTCTATTTTTGTTTGTTCCAAGCTCAAGTCAGTGAAGAAAACAACTTTACCCTTTGGATGCATTTGGAAAATGCATCCGAAGTCCTGTAGCCTGAGCAGAGGCCATCTCTTTTTTCTCTTCTCTTTTACCAAATAACTAGTACTAGCTCTGTGGAATGGAACTTATTTGCTTAAAAATAAATGAACTATTCCTACTACCTTTTCTTGTGAAAAAAAAATGCTTAAAAGTAATTCCAGACAGTTTGAATTTTAATAATGATGGAAAGGCACTGAGAAACGAAGATCGTTTCTGCTAAATTGTTATACAGGAAATGTGATTTATTGCTTTACCATCCTTTTTTGTTTTAATATAACAGGGGTTTTCTTAGGGAGACATCTTTTTCTTTTCATCAACAGCTAATAAAGAGAAAACCACTGTGTTTAATGTGGTGTAGAACTGTTTGGTTTAAACAGTAGATTTTCTTCCTAGTTCTACATTCAGAAAAATTTTATTGGGAAACTAAATGACAGTAGCTAAATGAGTGAGTTACAGAAGTCACAACTGAGCTGAAGATGAGATGATTGTTTTTCCTATTGGCTAAAACCAAACATATAATGTTGCTTTTGTTACACTGTTACAAGCCCCCATGTTTATCTTACACATGGTCCCACATTCAGAAACAAATGCGCTTTCGTAACTTAAGTAATTACGGCCTGTCAGCTGAGCAGCCATAGCAGGCTGCATGCATGTTCTTCAAACAACTGCGAAAGCCGGGTGTGTTGCTTTAACACCATTCCTGGTGCTTAAACCTTCCTGGTGGTAACATGGCTACCACCGCGCAGCTTACTGGTGGTTACTGGATCCTTTTTAGTTGCGTAACCCCGGTGTATGTTCTGCTGGGCTCCTCCAAAACAGCAGGCCCTCAGGATCAGCGTGTGTCTTTAGGCCATGCCTGAGCTGAGAGTTAGGACTGAATTTGAGGTGTTTGTGAAACGCAGGTCTGGCAGCTCTACGAAACTCTGCAGATGAGCTCAGTGCTGTGTCCCTTTGCCTTCTTTTCCTACCCCATTTACTTCCTGGCCCATCAACCCTAAACCTAAGCTAGCCATTTCCCTGCTCTGAAGACCTCAAGCCCCAGAGTCCTGCAGCAGTAACCCCCTTCCCACTGCTCTCTGGTCCTTGTACACTTGGTTTCTCTCTCTGCTGTTCACGCCTGGAGCCTGGGAGCCCCCTCCTGGAGCAGCCCCCCCCTGCCATGGCACAAGGCATGTGATGGGGGTGAAGAGCACCATGCCGACACCTCTGGTCAGTCTGCTGCGTCCAGAGACAAGGACAAGCTCGTACGGTTCCTCCTGCTCAAAGATGATCTCAGCTGAGCTTTGCTACCCATGGGCTCTGTGTCCCATGCAGTGAAAAGCTGGCCCAGCAGCCCTCACCGTGCTACAGGAATACAGTGTTTTTCATGGAGATGGCTCATTAGATATTCCAGTATCTCTCACTCCTTCATGTCAGTATGACCTGCCTATCAAGGCCTTCATGATACATCTCATTCAAAATTACCTCTAACTTTCCACCAGTCAAATGAACTTGTCATGTACAGCAACATAATTTTCCATGCTCCTCCCGCTCACCAGGAGACAGCGAGGGTGGTGGTGAAGGAGAGCTGACCAAAAATCTGAGCTTCTGGATCACCAGTCACTCACACACACTCTTCCTCACCATATTCAACAGTAAAATGTGCAATAAAAATTGCCACCTCTCCCACACAGAGGGTGGTGTGGAAATTTCATGGTTGTTACTGTTTGACCAAAAGTGCTCTCAGTGAGCCTGACTGAGTGCCAAATGAAGTCAATGGAAAGCCTCCCATAGACTTCAGTAGGCTCTGGATGAGACGCTATATTCATAGACTATTATTATTATAATTGATTTATATGAATGCCATGTGTGCTAAAACAATATAAAAGAGCAGAGCATTCAAAAAAAAAAAATCTTAATTCCATCTTTTCCGAGTAACATGTCACAAATTTCTTGTAATCTGAAAAACTGCTGGCGGCTCCAGATGTATGCTCACTCCCTCTTTCTCTCTCTCCCTCTCCTTCTCTCTGTATCTCCCTTGTGTCAGTCTCACTCTGCACAGTATTTGGGGTGCAACTAGAGGGAAATTAATGAATTATTCACCATCCATCTCTGCAAATGTATGTTTTTTTGCTTTACTTCCCATTTCTCTTAGTGTTCTTTTTTTCCTGAATCACTGGAATAATTTAATAAAGACAGCAAAGAAGCCAGATGTTTCTGTTGTAAAGACAAGCTCAGTACCTGTAAGTCATGAAGGGGGCTTAATAAATATGAAGTGCCTATTCTTTAAAATGTTCCAGAGTTTTGCATTCAATTCAATTTTCATTTCAAAATCCACCAGAGCTCTTGAAAGACTTTGTTACTTTTCAACATCATAATGTTCATATCAAAGCAGGAACCCATCAACATTCAGTAACAAAGCTACTAATCCCATCCTTTTCTTCCAAGATTGTTCTTCCCATGTAATTTCATAGCATCAGGATGTCCTGCCACAGCTTAAGAAAGTAAGCCAAAAATTCCATGGTATATAGCTCTTTCTAAGTATGCTTTACCCCTGCTTGCCAGTTACAGAAAGATCAATTGATTTCTAGCCATTAACAAATAAAATAAAATTAAAAAAGAGAAACCAGAAACAACATACAATTCTAAAAAGAGTCACCTTTTTAGGGATCTCTAAGAACCTTGCCAGAGCAGCATATTCACAGAAGAGCAAAAACACACGGAACTTTGCTGTAAGATGAATAAATAGCAGCTTCAAGACAAGTATTGCTGAACAGCTTGAACCTTTCCCTGCATTGCTGGCCAACCTGCAGACACCATGAATACTTTGCTGTCTGCACTGCTTTGGATGTGTATCACCCAACTAAAGAATCCAATTGCTGCTTTCAAATCAAGTGGTGCTTCCTAGCACAAATATCTACATTTTCACTGCATGCATCTTATCATACACATCCTTATATGTAGGATGAAAGTTAATGAAGGCTAGAAGCCCTCTACAACATACAAGGTGTCTTCACACACCTGTGCATTATATAAGTATTACAAGTCAGCTTCAAATACATTACTGTCAAGGAAGACACCACCAGCGACAGACTGGGTTGGTTCTAGACATGTACAGACCCAGAAACGGAGCAGTAATGGGTACGATGCTATTGCAAATGGTCTGTCATTGAAAACAAGGCTGATCCAATATCACCAGCCTCACAAAATTCCTGAACAACAGCTCCAACTCTACCTTAATCGATAAGACATCATTAGTGGATGTTATCCAACTTACAGACACCGGTTCCTCTATCCCCCTGCAGTAGGCAATCATGGGTCCTCTTGCTTAGCTGAGAGCAATTCCTTCCTGCACTAATAAAAGCTTTGGCTGAGACCTCCAGGGCTCTGTGAGGACATCCTGTTTCTACCGATCATCTCCCATTTGGTATCAAAGTTTCCACTTCCAGTTGTCTCATGACTCCTTCCTCACCACTGGCTACATTTTTGAAGAAATTCATTCATTTATTCTTTCTTGCTGTCTCTTATACATCATCATTCTCTGTTAGAATCTGCCTTATAACTCTCCTTTGCCTAAAATAAAAGTGGCCAGAGTTTTGGCTTCTGGGACACCAAGATGACTACAGTCACAAAGTTCACTTTCCTGTTCTTTTTCTGTATATACTCATCATCCTCTCGGCAGATACTAAGATGGAAGATCTTTGGGGCAAGGCCTGCAGATAAGCTTTTCCATTTACACATGCTTATATGAATTTGTGATTGAAGCTACTACAACATAAATCTGAATTTGCCATTCATTATTATCTTACCCAATAGATTTATGTTGTCTCATCTGAAAACAGAGTCAGCATCAGATGATTCAACAACTAATCACAAATTAATAAATAATGGAGGCGTGTGCTAACAGTTTATAAATTAACCTGTGGCATGGCCTAT
The DNA here is from genome assembly GCF_040807025.1 of Struthio camelus. Classification (NCBI taxonomy): domain Eukaryota; kingdom Metazoa; phylum Chordata; class Aves; order Struthioniformes; family Struthionidae; genus Struthio; species Struthio camelus. The sequence continues at coordinate 29,145,960 of NC_090949.1, forward strand.
AGTCCTATAAATTGTCCACTGAGCAGTTATGAGGAGAACTATTGTACTTATGAAACAATTTTTTTTTGCAAAGAATAATTTGACCAGCTTAAGATAACAGTTACATCCAGGCATTTATTACATCAAACGTACCCATTTAAAAAGCAGACATCCAAAACCACTTCATAATTTGTAATATGGCAGAGAGGAGTTGGTGGTTATCAATCCAACCAAAATAATTTCTTGTAGCAAAAGAAGGAATTTATTAAACAGCAGAACTTGGAGAGCGCTTATGCATAGATAACATAGATTAGTTTCCTATTTCCTAAATACACAAAAGTGAAAAAATATTATCATATACTAAAAAAAGTCAATCTTACATAGTGAGCTTCAAAAAATGAAGTATCTGTTTTTTAAAGACATGTGCTGGATTTTTGAGGATTCTGTTAAACTTAAACTGTCAACTCTAATGCATGATTCATGATTACGGACAAGACAAGCTTTAAAAGACCACTGCCTACCTGTTAATTTCAGTATATTCTTTAACTCTTTCTGATGGAAAAAAAAAACTTTAAGATTAAGCATACTGTGATAATTTTAAGTGGATCTGCACAATAGAAAAAGATGTTTATTGCTTGGCTGAGAAGCCTACCATTGTTGCCTTAGAAAGGAAAAACATGAGAGGTAAAGCAAAAGGCAGTAAGAACATACTACCAGAGAGTGATAAGTACCTCATATTTTAACTTGATTGGCTCTGAAGGATGACTGAACACAGAGGTAAAAATAAGAGGGGAACTGCTGGAAAGAGAGTAAAATGAAACTGAATGAGATATAATAGATTTTTTTTTTGGTAGAGTGGATCTAAAAAAACAATGCATGGGCCATAAAACAAATATGCAGAAAATGTGCAAATTCTGTAAGAAGCAGAACTAGTAAAAATGTTTCCAATATTCATACGCTGCAGGTTTGGGGGTTTCTTTTAAGTAGGCATTATCAGTTCTAAGAAATCAGGGTAAGTATTTCTGCTGCAAAAATGTTTCTTTAATCAGTTCTAGGAATTCTTAAAAAACTATTTTTTGAAGAAACTCTGCTAGGAAGGAAGAAAAGAGGCCATTTAATAGCCCTGTACTATTAGTTTTTCAGGGAACTATCCACCTGCACTCCTAGACTGTCATAAAATCTTATGAGAAACTGTGTCATGAATTTTAAGGCAGATCTAAGTGTCAAAATGGAGGACGGATTCTATCAAAGCGAATACATGCTTAGGATCTGAAGAGTGTTCATTATTTGATTACTAATCCAAATTTTTCCTGTAAATGTTAACCACAAAGTTGCCCTACCCCCACACTGGCTTTAGTGAAACAACAAGTAAAATAAGACAGCACTCATGGGCAATAAGAGTGGACAAACCTAGCTCCGAGACTGCATACCCTAGGCAGGGATTACTTTGAATTTTTCATTTGTGTAACAGCTAGGACATTTGGATCTCAGTCCATGACCGGCTCAGCTCTTTGTTAAAACAAGAAACTAATAACAGTGATGTACGCAGTAATGATTTGAATCAGTGGCTTGTGAGCTTGGAAACACAACCTCAGATTTCAGAATTACTGGTGATGCCAGTTACTACTGGGTGTAATTTCTACATCAGTCCAAACAGCAAGTGTAGTAATGGCACACCCTCTTCTCTCAAACACATACGGTCCTTTAGACCTTTGCCTTTGTGGAAGCCCATGGGAGTTTTTTCCCTTAGCTGACTGAGAACTGGATCAGGCCTCAATTTAGCAAGGGAAATACTTTGAGTACAAAAAAATACATTTGGGAAGAATTGTGAGTTATTTTCTTAAAGAAGAAAATGCTGCAGTGCCACAGGACAGGAAATAATGTGCTCATGAGTGGTTTCCTTCTCCAAAGCAGCTTACAGACTACAGCTGAGACAAAATGGTATAGTAGCATTGGAGTGGAGTTTCCCCAGATCCCTCAGATGGGTTTTCACAGCACTAAATAGAGTTGTGGCTGCAGGTAAAGATGGTCTTTCGAGAACTGTCCATGGAAGGTGGAAGAATTCAGTACTTTCCTTCACAGGTTGGAGTTGTTTTTCTCAATGGGATGTGCTACTTGCTTTCTCCTTTGACAAGTGATAAGTCTGCTTTTCAGTAGGCTATTTGATATATTTTCATTTTCTGTGGTTTCCTCATAGAAACCAGTGATGGATAGCCCCACACCAGAAGGCCGTTTCAGCAGCCTATGTAGTTGTTGCCATACAGAAAGAAGGCCACTTGGCCCATGAAGTCAAACACAGCGTTGAAGATTGATCTGTTCTGGAATTCCTGTTTGATGCACTGACCATTAAGTTATGCAAACATGTTAATTTGCAACACAGAGTAAAGCAACTGCCTCCTGCCTTTCCAGGAATGTTTAATTTGGGGCCCAGCAGGGAGAAAGCATTCTGTTAACATGAACATTTTGTTCGTTTTAGCAACTGGGAATGTAAACTACAATGGAAAAAGTAGTGAATGAATATTGAGAAGGAAGCTCAAGGTTAAAATTTGTGTCCTACAATAAATCAAAATGTGCCTAAGGGGTTAGCAACACAGGCACATGGACTTTGAAGGGAAGAATTATTTTCTTCTTTTGCAAAAGCCTGAAATGCAGCAGGAGAATTATTTATGGTCAATAGAGCCTTAAGCCCAGATCTCCAAAGTAAACAGGAGTTTATGTAACCAAATAGGAATTAGGCACCTAAGCATCTTGGAGGATCTGGGCCTCTACTCCAAACCCTCTATGGCATTGTACCTATTAGTATTTTCTGTATAAACCCAGTCAGAAAACAACACCTGTGCAGAAGATGTGATGATGCAACTAAAGAGTGGATAAAAGGAGGCACAAACACTTGGGCCTGACCTCAGATTGCTGAGTGGTGGAGAAAGGGAATGTGGGAATCTCCAGAGGTCACGTGGTAAGTCCATGGCAGAGCCTGAAAAAGCTCCTAGATCTCCTGAATGTTGTAGCATCATTTTCCCTGTATTCATTCCTCTCTCTGGGTCAGTCTTCAGCACTCTGTCTAGTTATAAAGGTCTTGCCCCTAAAACTAGCAGACTTATCTCATGATTGGAGCTCTCGTCCATGCATCTGGTTTGAGCCATAGTGTGGGAAAGTGGCAGAGGGAACACAGCAGGAGGAGGTACACTGGTGTCCACATCACAGCAGAGCTTCCAGGACATCCATAGTACCTTTAGCTTTCAGTGAAGACAACCTGATCGAGCTAACGCAGCAGTGGCATGTCAGCTTCCTAGAATGGGTATACCCACGCTGCCAGCTAACCACTGGTGCAACCTACTTCTGCAAGCAGAACTATCCATCATCCCTGATGTACACCTTTGAGCTTGGACAAAGAGCTCCCTTCACCCCAGCTCTGCAGGCTCTGGAGCAGAAAAGCCAGAATAAACATGATGCCCCAACACTGCATTTGTTCATTCAGTCATGGATGGACCACGAAGAGCATATCTGAGGACACTGCAGTCACATCATGAATGCCCAGCACCCAGTTCAGATACCCAGTGCTGCAGAAACATGGGCAGAAAGAATGGCGGCCGTGGAGTTTGATGTTATCACATAGCTCTGCAACAAAAACTGTTGGGCATCTTTCCTGAATAGTGCTTGGCATCCTGGTCACCTTTCCCATCATATCCGGACTTCTTGCTTTATTAGGAGTGATGATAACTACTAGGCTGTTATCTGGGGCAGCTGCAAGAAGGCGCTGCACAGCTAGTGAGTCACAACACTGCCACTCACTCGGGTACAAATCCCGTGGCCACGTATCAGTGAGACTACGAATTCCACATGCCTGTATACACCTCTCTTGCCAAAAATATCTTTCTCTCCCTTCTCTTGTCTCCTTTTAAAGGGGGTTGACAAGTTGGTTTTAGTTAAACTTTATAAATCATTTTCTTACTTCTTTTCTATGTGTTTGAACACAGAAATAAAGTAACGTGAAGGGCAGGAAATTCTTCTGGTTTACGTCTTCAGAGTTCAGCTAGATGTGCAAATTGGGTGAAAAGGAACTTAATCACAGTGGTTTTGAGGTTTTCAGACTATGGGGAACAGACTAAACTGCTTCCTGACCCTGATTTATATTAAGCGTTGAATCTAATGGCTAAAAATACCTCTCTGCTGATATCCATGAACCGCCCCTGCAGTTACACCAACAATCAATCTGGCCCCTTCTCTTTTCCTCTCCTGTCTCCAACTGTTTTTATTGTGTCAGCACAGTAACAAAAAAAATCTTTCTTTAATAAACGAAACTAACTCCCTGTTATTACATGATAACCAACCAGAGGATGTTATCAAAATATAGCAACAAGTGCTAGCAGCAGGCACACCATCTCTAGCCCTGCATTTGAGACTGTCAAACACCTTTCCTCTGAGGTTACAATGAGCATGAAACTTCTTTTCAACCTGTGTCCCCATCTCACATCGGTATGTCTAAAAATAAACATGTTGCAGCCTGACAAGTAATTATCTCATTCGCACACAGCACTGCTCTCATAAGGCAGAGGCATGAGGCCAAGGCAAGGGGATCCATTTTCCTGTTGTTTCACAGCAGAGAGAAAAGGGAGTAGTCAAAAAGAGGGGTATGCCAAGCTACGCCAAACTTTTGTGGTAATTCTTAGCTCTCTGCGTGCACACAGTATGAGTTAAAACAACTCTTTGTCATCTTCTTTCACTGTTGGAAGAGCAGCATTGCACTGAGGCTCAGCTAGCCCCTAAATTGTATTCTGATTACGAGCTGTCCCCACTCATCTTGAACTATCAGCATTTCAAGGTACCTAGGGATCCGCTCATGATGACGAAAACATTAGGTTTGCGAGTTAAATAATCCCCTTTGGCTGCCGGTTCTTTTCTAAGCAGCTCAGACCAAACCTACTGACGGACACTCAGGTGTTTACTTTTTACAGAGCACCATTCAGGTTACAAGAGTTAGCGCAGCAACAGTAGAGCAGAATAAAGAAGTAGTCTCCCACAAACAGGCCTTTGCTGCTTGACACTGATTTCTATCTGGAGTGGAGTTTGGTTCAAGCTTAATGAGTTATGTTAATTTTCCAACGCATTGTTTTGGCTGATAAATCATAGCTTCATGCACCATTAGCATGCAATGACTGGAATATTTAATCAAAGGCTGGCTTTTTGTGTCGTTTAACCTTTGAGAAACCAGATTTATTTGCTGGAACAGTTTTGAACCATTACACATGCTTATCAGGAAAAATCTTCATCTTATAACAACTGTTGAAATATTTAAAGTCCTTATAGTCAAACAAGGTTTGGGGAAAATAAGTGGCTCGCTTAGCTTGGCAAAGGCAAAAGGATTGGGGACATTATTTGAAAAGACTGCAAGAAAATCAAAGAAAAAGAAAAACAAACAGTTCTACCTTTTTGATCAATTACAATAAATGCTCATTTGTTTTAGGTTTGGACCCCTGAGTAAAATCAAGACCTTGTTGTTCTAGATGCTGCAAAACATAGCCCTAGGTTTGAAGAAACCGAATTTTACTATTTTTTGTTTTAGGGTTATGAACTTAGGATGCTTCTCTGACCGCAGCCTTCTCTCCATCCCAGAGTCACCCTCTGTCTACACTTTGGATCCTGAGGTCTGCACTATAAGGCTGCCTCCACTGTGCCAGGAGCCCTCTAGATGGAGCACGTTTTGGTGTCTGAGGAGAACCCCAGTCCTCGGCTGAGCAACTGGGATGAATCAGAGGTGGACGGGTCGAGTTGCTCCACAGCACGGTCCATCAGTTGGGATCTCAAACTCTGCTCTTCCTGAGAACAGCCATTGTAGCAGACAGAGCATATTCTCATGCCATCTTTAATTCACCATGTTGGCAGCCTTACAGCAGCTGGAAAGAAGGCCCTCTGCACTTGAACATACTGTCCTCTAGTATCTATTTACACTTGGAAAAAATATCTCACTTGTCTCTGCCTCATGTTCTCATAAGCCTGAAGAAAAACTGTTTGGAAATGGTTTGTCAACAAAAGTATAGAGCTATCAAAGGCTAAAAATTAAAAACACCTCCTACAGAAGGGTAAATCAAAGGTATGTAAAACTGAATACAAATCTGAATTTAAAGAGGGTTTCATACTCTGTCCTGATTACAGTTTGTGCTCCTGGACAGGAATGAAGTCTCATGTTTCCAGAGAAGTGGGTGCTTTTGTGCTCCTTGAAATGCTTGGCCGAACAGCAGCGCAGAGCTGTAAAAACAGGTTTACTTTAATGCACTTTATGGGTCTGATTGCTAACAGAAAAGGCCCGAGGGTTGTGTGAGCCTGTGCTTGTGTACTTCTGCACTAAGGTTTTATACGCGTGAACTCCCACGCTGCTCGTGTAAACGGCATATGTGGCCACGTGAATCACTTGCCATGCCCCAAGCAAACTTCTATTTAGGCACAGCTACAGCCACTGAAGTGTCAGCGCAGCGATCATCAACACCTGGGTGCTAGCGAATCTCTATGTTCAAAAACACAGGCATGGGCTGAGCTTAGCACCAGCACTAGGCTGGTTGCCAGGGACCTAGAACCACAAAGGCAAGGATATTCATGAACAGAACATACAGGTGCAACTCAAGAAATACATGACCATGAAGAAGTATGCTTCTACTTGACATTTCCCTTTATCTTTTCTTCCCCCAATTGCCGAACAGTCACTTTTCTCCAGTTTTTCATGTCTTTAAACCTATGACCAGGACTCCAGATGTGAACAATACTCCTAAACTTTTGGGGTTTCCAAATCCATGCACAAATCCAATCTGGATACAATTAAGTCAGATCTTCTGCTGTGAGTTCGGAAAAAAAAGGCAGTGCTCAGCTTTCTGATGACAGCAGCATGTTAATTTGGACCTGATTTCTCTGCTTCAGTCCACTTTGCTTATGAACGTTTGCCTTCCAAGGTAGATGCATAGAAAGTTCTTCCAGAATGAAGAAAATGAGACAAATCCCACTTGAAATAGCAGAAATCACAATATCAAAGCCTATATCTTCAGCTAATAGCTGCATGTAGCAGCTTGCAAAATGTGTCACTAAAGGGCTGTCATCTCCAGCAGATCTGCCCAGATTAGCAGTGTCCCACATGATGTGGTAGATCTGCATTGGTCTCTGAATTACTGCATCTGGCTCCAGAGACAGATAGTCAAAAGCTAGCATCCCCTTATGTTTTCTTGGTACTTCACATCAACATTTCTATGCTTAGCACAGTAAACAGACTCATTTTAAAAGAATGGCACTTGGAGCACAGAGGAGGAATAAAAATACAATGAATTTAATTTTTTTCCATGGTGACAGTTCTCCAGCTCACCCAAGCTGAGCTTTCTGGAACGCTAAGTACTTTCCACCAGAGTGGTTCCTGTTGGATTAGAAGATGGGAATGTCTTCTCCCATTCAAGGGAAAAGGAATGCAAATAGTTTGTTAAAGGCTTCCAGTTCCTAGAGGGCAGGCATGCTGATAGGCTTTCCAGACCTTGGCATAGTCTACTTACATTTTCCCTGGAAAATGTTTCCACCCTGACAATATCTCCTGTTGTTGAACCTTTGTAATAGGGTTTGATTAGGACCCAAAAGCCACCTACAGACTAAGAGATCTCTGACTTGTGCTCTATGCTCAAAGAGCAGCGGACATCCACACACATCCAAGCATGTCATCTCTAGATAGTTTCTGATTGTAGAGTCCAGGCATTCTTCTCTAAATATTTTTTCTTCCCCTCTTGAATACTGGCTTTTGCAGATAATGGCTAATCATCACCTTTTCGTTTCTGATCCATTGGTTCTGTCTCCCGGATTCATTTGCACGGATACCACAGGCAGAAGCTAGACAGAAAATGGCTGGTTCTACGGCCTCACATGTAAGAGACTCAATGCAATAGGCAAAATGAGGTTCACATCCTTTTATTGAATCTGGGATTCTACCTCTTTACAGGTTTTCACAACATTTTTATTGGGAAGGTTCCTCAGGTCTAGGACAGAAGTTTTGTTCACAGTCACTTGCTCTGAGTACTTAGACGTACTTGTGCTCTAAAGAAATTCAGCCCAAAACATCAAACCACAGACCTGGAAACAATTTTAAATATATTATCACAAACATTGTTAATCACACCCACTCTCTTATAGTATGGCCTGTAAAACAAGAATACAGAGTGAAGAGGACTTCCTGCTTCCCACATACTGGCAGCAGCAAATCTATTTCCTGTGTTACAGAGCTATACATTTTACTGGGAAGGGATGCTCTCTAGTGGTTAGAGTATGAGACTGGAAAAATGAGATCTTAAAAACTTCACTTCCTGTCTCTCACACCAGTAGGTCATCATACTGCCCTGTGCCTTGGTTTCCCTACGTATCTGTGGCTGGCAGTAATCCCTCTTCTACATGGGGAAGACTCAGCTGATGTCTGCAAAATGTTTGGAGGGGATGTTCTAGGTCAAAGCCAAGCATTATTGTCAAGATGTAATGGGTCAGAGTGAAAGAACAGTTATTGGGAAAAGTGAAAACTGGTACAAAGAAACAGAGAAGGATCTTACATGCCCTTCCCAGACCTTCCCCGCTTTTTATTTTAAGTCACAGAAACTGCTCTTTAACTTGATTGCTCCTTATCTGTATCTAGGGCATCACAGATTTTTATATAATTAAAATTTCTTTGACAATTGCCAAGGATTTACAATGTGAAATGTTTCAATTTTTCTTATATTATGTCTTGGCATCAAAGAATCTGCACTCATTTCCTAAGTATAGGATAAAGATGATTTCTAGTGGGAGACAAATGAATCAAGACCTTGACACCCCCGTTTTTTTCTTTCTCTCTCTCTTTCTCTTTTCCTCTTTCTTAATACATCTGGTTATTATTGAACAGAGGCTTTCATGTTTTAATGATAAATTGTCTTCTCCCGCTGTAACAATGTCCCCAGACGGCTTGTCTTGGCTGAAATGTCTTCTAAGAGCATCTGCTTTTGATCTATAGAGGTTTTAAATCTTTGGATCTAATCTCTAGCCTGACTGACTTGAAAGCTGATTTCCACAAAAGCAGAGTGTGAAACTTGTAGAAATCCTTTAGCAGAATCATGTGAAATTATTTAGAAGATTGTATTGACAATACTTAATATGTCCTCATGACTGTTTTCTGCATTTACATACAGTCACACACACACACACACACACACACACACACACACACACACACACAAATATAAAAAAAGAGGCATAAGAAACGGATTTCTTTTAACAAATGCCTCATTGGTATTTCCACGTAATCTGCATATGCTGTGGCTTAATACTCTAATAAAGAAGGACTAGAAGCTTTCCAGAGCACAATATTTATGCCATGTATATCAATTAAGATAATTGCCAATTATACTGATACGTCAATTAAAGTCAAGTGACTTTTAAAAGAGTTATGCCTGCTATTAATTTAGTTATGTGCATAAACTGTAAGTGTATTTATAAGGGTTGAACTTAAATTTCTCAATACTGTTCACGTCCAGTACACCCAGTATAATTACTATGTTCAGTTTTAGTCTTTCTGATCCATTTAAGGCTGTAGCTCACTTAGGACTATAAAGACAAAATTCAGAGAAGATAGATAAAATTCAGCAGAGCACTAACCCGGTGGCATAATGTTAGTATATTATCTGCCTTCATTTGAAGCATGTAGAGCACACTTTGATTTCACCCCAGCACAAATTAATACAGAAACTAGCCAGTATCGCATGAGACTTCTGTGGCTAAGAAGAAACCATTGTGGTCAAATGAAAGAGAACCTTGTAATGCTGCAATATATACATCTGCGCATTCGTGTGTGTGTGTGTGTGTGTGTGTGTGTGTGTGTGTGTGTGTGTGTGTGTGTGTATGATGATAAATGCATGACCCTATATAGTATATTGTAACACATTAACAACAGTGACAGATAGACCCTAAAAGTTTGAGAATTCTTGTTTTGCTGGGATTAAACTGAACTTAGGATCAATTCAGGAGAGTCTGAACAGAACACCTCTTCTCCATGAACTTTTTGGTTTGAATATAATGGAACCCAGATCCCAGTCTCCCTGGCTAGAGGTCTGCAAACCCAAATCATAACCACTGATGAGGTTTTGCTAAACCAAAGCACCCCCTGTTTTCTCATAACAGAGACGGGATAAAACGAGCACCTTTATTCAATCTTTTACTCCGTTGCACCTTAGCAGCGGTGCTGAAATGGAACCAAAGGAAGATATATCTCTATTACCTCCAATTTGTTTTTTTTTTCCAAAGCAAGAATCTAGCTAGTTAGCTTTGAAAACCCCAGAATGCAGCCCCTCCCAGGCTATCCAAAGACTTTTCCAAAGTTCATGGCTGCAAATGAATTTTCAGAGGCTCCACCAAAACTTCTAACTATTTATGTGGCTAATTGGGCCAGAAACATGACGGAAACAACCATTTCATAACCCTTCAGCACTGCTGCTTCTATCCAAACCCAAACTCCAAAGCAAGGATGGGATGTGAGAAGCAATCAAAAATATCACTGAAAAAACAAAAATTCATGTTAGTAGTAGGACACAGTGTGGCTTTGGGTTTGGCCCAGGAATGAGGAAATATTCTGGGTAAGGGCAGTAATTTTCTCAGATTCATTTGCTCATTTCTCATTAACAAGGCATTTTGATACTCTGCGATCCAATACCTAACAATGGTTTCCGACTGTCTGAAGTAATATTGATTGAATTATTTCTAGGATGCTATAAAACTGTTCCAACAGAATAAATACGGGGGCTGGACAAGAAGTGTTAATCTGATCCAAAAGGCTCAATTCCTCTAGGAAATGAACATTATGTGGCTCTATCACATCATTTTTTAGCTCTTGCATGATCATTATCAAATTATAGGAAGTTACCTGGGCCTCAGTGTTAACTTAGTCAAGACTGAAGTGTCTGGTATTAAATGAATAGTTTATGAGGCACTAACCAAACTGAACCATTATCTGCAAGTTCTTCTGTTGTTGCAGTTGTTGCTTTGACCCAGCAAATGTCTTGAGCTAATTGGGGAGCCAAAGCTCAATTCAAGATCCCCTCCCCAGATGCGCTTCCTAGTATTTTTGCTATAGACTGCTTCTTTGGGGTTTGCTTTGTAGGGTGATGAAGGTCCTACTGTGAAGAAATTCCAGCCACCATACAGCAATGGCAATGCACTTTAGTTTTCCTGAGCTAGGTTCTGGCAGAGACCGTAAGAACTGTTACTTCTTGTTGCTTTGCTCCAGCCAACCCTAATCAAAGGTGAGATTCACCTGCACGTGACCCTAAACTTCCTCTAAATCCAAGTTTGGGCCCCTAGTAAGTTGTCAGTTTAACTGCTTTGCTGTGGATGCCACTACTTTTATCTCATTGTGAATCTCTGTGTCACTTACGATACCATGTAAAACATATCTGCTAGTGTGGGCAGAACACTTCTCCTAAATATTATAGCACATAAGAGGCCTAAGTGGCTGAAATTGCTCCAGTGACAGACAGCACACACAGAGATAAAGAATGAGCAGAAAGGATGCAAGGAGACTCCCTGGAAGACAGAGACAACAGAGGATGAGAAACCTGGTGTTTCTCCTGAACAACCTATTGCAAGGAAATGCCCAGAAAACCTGTTCCTGACATCATGGAGGAGGAGCCCAGTGCTTTCCTTATTCTGACAGATGAGTTTAGGAACATCTCCAGCACTTCCACCATATGGACTGGTCAACCAGAGCGTGAATCCAAGGCCACATAGTGCAAGAGGTCTATTGCTGCAGTAACAGGTCAGCATGTGGGTACCCATCACTTCAGCACGGAAGAGAGAAGCCGAGCAGCTGGCCATGACTAGCAGTATACTTAGCCCCTCTGTGCTGCAGTATCACTCTGCAGATTTGCTAACTCTCCTGTTGACTGCAGTTACGCATTGGAACTGCTAATATACAGTGATTTTGCCTTAAGCTTAAAAGCACAAGAGGTTAAACAGATTTTGATATAAGAGCCTACAAGGAACACTCTATTTAAAAAGCCTATGCATCACTGGCTACAACTGAAAGGATGATGAGTGGTCGGAAGAGATGAAAGGTGGTTCAGATATGGGTATGATGACAACAGTAAAGGGAAATTAAATACACTGCAGGGAAATAGAAGTCATAATCATCTTGGGTTTGCAGCTCATGAACAGTGAAAAGCTTATGGGATGAAACAGCAGGTAGAAGTGCCCTGAGACTCAAGTTTTAAGGCCTTAAGAGTTTAAATTTGACATTCAAGCCTTTTAAAGTTTTATGAGGGCATCCAATAATTCCTCTCGCTCAGCCCTCCCCCCCACCTGATGTGCTGGTTGTTTGATTTACACACTTTCCTGAACATACAATGAATTCCAAGGAAAGCATGCAGAAATCATTGTAGGTCTGCAATTAAATAGCCTCCAGGCAGCTTAACCACTCTACTAATGAACGTCCAACCTCAAAGGAAAGGGTCACCACACCTTTGACTGCTGAAAACAGATACAGCCCTGCCAAAGACTACTGGATTAAGGACAATTTTTATCCAGAGCAGTGTAATATTCCCATTCCCAAAATGTACTCTTTGCTGGATGCAGGCAGGAAAATCTTCCTAAATCACACAGGGCTAATTTATACACTTGAATATCCCCCCATGAAAATTATTAGCCTGGACAACACACCCTCTTTCAGCAAAGACTCCAGAGGAGAGAACTGCAGCTACAGCATTTCCACCATCACCCACCACCAATTTCTCTGCCATGCAAGCAACAAGAGCTACTCACCAAAAGACACTTAAAAGTACAAAATGATGATGACTTAACTGACCATGTCAGATTAACCAACAGTACAACAGATCCTATACTTAAATATCTTTGTACCAATGTTATATATATTATTATACTAACTGCTTTTCTAACGAGAGTATACTAATTATACTGAAATTGTTCATGATTATGTTAATTACCTAGCTATGCACTGATATCACTTCTATGAGATACAAATCTCTTTTTCCAGTCTTAAATAAAAGCCATGTTTCTTTAAGAATTACTGAAAACAATGAATGCCCTTTCTTTCCTTTTCCCCACCTTATTAATCATTTCCTCTATTGCAACTTCAGAAAACACAAACGGTCAATGTTTTCACTTATGGCTTTACGCTTGTGTGTGGACAAACATTTCGACAATGTCTGGTAGTGTACCACCTTGGTGGGTCACAGAATGCAAGTTTCTGTGAACTCTGGAGGATGGACTCATGTTCACAGAAGACAATCTGGTCTTCATGGGAGGGCTGCCATGCCTCAAACTAGGAATCTAAACTTGTTAATGTTGTACTTGAAGAGCAACAAGGCATTATGGAAAAGAGAAGTTGTCTATGTCAAGATCCCACTCATTCAGCAAAAATCAAGAGAAGTTTGCTTTGTTCCTGATGTGAAAAAGGATAGTTCAGCACTAGTACGGCTGATGTCGATGCATGGGAAGAAGTGCAGCAAATCTTGCCCATTATGGACTACTAGCACTTGGGGCTAGGGAGACAAAGTCCAGCTCTGGAAAGCGACAAGGAAGAAACATTTTGTAATAGATTTGTTTCTGAAAAATGGGCATGTTTGAAATACTACCTACGGATTATCAGATAGAAAGTGAGGTGAAGTACATGTTGGAGAACAGGGTTCCACAGACGCATCAACCTACAGTCAACTGTTGAAGTTTTCAGATACATCCCAGCATAAAACCTTGCCTGCTTTTAACAAACTGTACTGGAATTTTTCTGTGCAAGTGTTTGCCCAGACAACCTGAGCTCTAACCTCTCACTCAATGGTCTTCGTAGCCTGATTTACTATCTCCTATCTGACCAGGCTCCGGCTTTTTCTGAGGGTTTACCTGCCTGAGTGGCTCCCCAGTAACTTTTAAACCCCCTAAACCATTTTCCACCAAAATGATCGGGGAGAGTAAGGCCACAAACTTCTACATGTTTCACAAAGAGAAATAACCAAAAAAAAAGAGAAAAAATACGCTAATATTCCACTAAAGGAATGGCACACCTGCAGCACAAACTCAACCCTCACCCTTAGTGTCTCCACTGAGAATCCAGCCAAAAATAACTTCCGGAATAAATTTGGTCACACTGGGTCACACCTTCAGAGAACGACAACAGCTTGATATAGAACAAAAGTGATAAGGATTCCACTCAGCATCTAAAAACTCAGTCCTGTATAGCTGCGTATAGACAGACCAGGCCCAGGGAAGAAATCTTAACAACCTGCAATAGCCATACAGCTCCCAGTGTCAGGCCTGACTCTGCACGATCCATTGAAGCTACACTTTTTTGCAGCTCTACACTACCTCGTCACAGCTCCAGGCATTCAGGCCGTTCCCATAAGCCCATTTCTGACAGCTCAGCTGCCTAACAGGCTTGCTGCACCCATGAGACCCCGGGTTTGCCTTCCAGTGTCAACACTCCCTTAAAGTGCCCATGAGCCCAAGCGCTTCAAGCACGCAAACTGGGAGAATGTCAACAAACAATAAGGGCCCTGCTTCTGCTCTTCAAATTGTGAGCCAACTTTGCCTTTGATGCTATACACAAAATTTCCCTGTTCTTGTTTTTCTAATCCCTGCACATCTGATTGCAACATATGGCTAGTTTCAGAAATATTTCCTTTTCTATTCTATTCACGTCACAGCTTTCTGGAGCCACAGAATGCTCCAACCTAGCAAATGACAATCGAGAAGTGGTGACATGCCCTCTGCATTTAAAAACAAAACATAACAGCAGAAGCAGAAACTCAGCTTCTCTCACACACAAATTTCCATCACTTCATGCCGAATGGCTGCTGTATTGTTTTATTCTGGTTTTGATGATCTCCTTTTCACTCGTGATCTGGCCAAGATATAGACAGACAGATACTGGGAGCATCTGAAAGAGATTACGACAGTCTGTTGCTCTATGAGATCCTTCAGATAACTGACAAACAGGGCGGAGGAAAGGGGCTGAAAAGATACACCACTCATCAATAATTTGAAAACTCACAGGGGTGCATATTTAAACCAAATGATGTTAAAATTTGGTATTCACTCCCGAATTGACCTATCCCTAAAACTCCTGAACAACAAGTTCAAAGCTAAACTCCTATCCCAACTATTACCATCATTTCCCAAATCTCATATTGTGCCTTTCACCAGTAGATCTCAAAACACTTTTTCAAAAAAAGTCAGTATCATTTTTCCCATTGCAGAGGAGAGGTGACTTGCCCAAGGCCACCAAAGAACATCAGTGGAAGAACTGCAAACACAACTCAGGTCTCTTGAGGCTAAATGTGACCTGGGACATCTCACATATTGAGAATGAGATTCTCCAACCAGTTGCTGCCTCCCACAAGACCATAAGCACATATATGTCAAGTGCATCCTCCCTCTTTCTCCTCAGACCTTTCCCAGGTTGGTCTATCACCTGCCTTCCACCTTCAGTCGCAACAGAGGCCCCAGCACATCCCAGAAGTTTGCCGGCTGAGAACGGCTTAGTCTGATTTATGTTTTCCAGTATCCTGACCTCATCTACCAGCATCTTCCTGACCTGGTATATAAAAATGTGGGTTCCAGAGCTGGGTCATATCCTGCCCCCACTAGTGAACAGTTTGAGAAAGGGGACTATGATACCATCTTCACCTACTTGTCGTATCAAGTAGGCGCATCATGTGTACTTTCTAACACAACCTTCAGAGTCCTGCAAACACAACCAGGATAGGACTGGAGGAAGTATCTTATAGACATGCACACATATTACACCTCAAAGAGATCAAAGGTGACAGCAAAGGAAGCTCTGCAGGACCTTATTCCTGTAGGACAAACTGCATACTTGAGGCAACTTTATTTCTAACTGAGACAAATTGCAAGCACAGAATGGAATACTCTTCCAGTTAGAAACCAACATGATTCCATCCGCCTTAATCATACATTTCATTTTCCTCAAAACAAGAGGTAAAACACAGTTCTATGGGCCTAGGGATCATTCAGAGAAAGAGAACGTTAATCCCATATAGTTAACTGGAAAATAAAGAAGTCTTCCTGTAGAACTAAAAAAAAAAATTTGAAAAAATCTCAGTACAATCATTGTTTGGGTGCGTTGCGTTCCCTTTTTCCTCCAGAGGCCAAATTCCCTGCTTAAATCTTCCACAAAGCAGATGGCGGTTGTTTCATGAGACTCTGGCCAGCATGCCTGAGGAGAGGTTTCTGTAGCTGGGAGCTCGACCCACAGAGGTTAACCAAACTACAGCTCCAAAGGGAATATTATATGAATGTACCCAAAATGAAACATTACCCTTTTTTTCCTGAAATATCCTTCTTTTCAGGACTTTTAGAGACAAACATAAACCTCTTTTTCCCCCTTGCAGAAAACAGGCACTTTTCACAAGAAAAAGCAACCAAACCCATGTTTAGCTTTGCCATTTTTGAGGCTGCTCTGCCCTCCGCATCCCGCTGGCCCTGGGAGAGAGGGAAGTACCCCTGCGCCGGGCCCAGGCTTGACGTCGCGCGCTGCCTCCACAAGAGCAGCCACAGCTATGCTGGCCTGGGCCCAGGCGGGGGAAGCCGAAGCTGCTGCTCGTCTCAGCTTCCCGTCCCGCTCTGCCCGCATGCACGGGGTGAGGAATGCAGCAGCTCTGTGCACTCTTAGTCTGGGTTGCCCACATTAGTTTGGCACATAACGTGGGCAGCATACTTACATATGACTCTTTTTCTTTTCTATAGAATTCGAGAAAAAATATAGAAATTTTTATTTAGCAGAGCAGCAAGTTTTAATATTGTAGGAGCTTTATTTTTCTTACTCCCGTAATTTTCCCCTGCTGCAGAGGCAGATGAGGGGAAAGGAAGGGCAAAGGTTACATTTTGAATTGCAGCGAGATCTTTCCAGATTCCAACAGTCCATATATTCCACTGGCATCCTGAAAATAAGACAGTGTGCAGAGGTTTACCTTGCACAAAAGATTTGCTGAAGTTTCTCAGGTGGGGATAAAAAGTGATTTTTCAATTGTCCTTGTCTTTTTTTCTCTGTAGGCTGGATTAGGAAACCCTTACTCATTTCTCAATAACTTTATTGGGACCTCTTCAGAGATAAAACACTGCATGATTGACAGAAGCATATAATCATGAAGCTTCTGTTCATAAAATATTGAGAAAGAAACAAACAGCAATTCACAGAGAAATGTATTGGAATAATTTCACCCTAAAATCTTGGAATCTCTTTTCTCCAGGTGATATTGTCTGTGTTTTTGTTTTCTGTTTGGACAGCACCACATCCAGGGATTTTCCAGATTCAATTCCAGGGAAGGAGATGTAATTGGTGAAGATCAGATTCAGAGGAATTTTTGGAAATGTCAATGATTTCTTGCCAGAATCTTTTAAAAGATTTTGTGATTTTTTTTGCTTGCTTTTCTATCAGATGGAATTTCTCACTTTTTCTTCCCACTTTCTTTTCCTTGTCACCCAAAAATTACAAATTTTTTCTAACATTTTCCTTAAAATGACTTTCTCTCTCCCTGCAAGAAATAATAATGGTCTTCATTTTTTTTCTAGCAGCAGTAGCAAGGACTACCCATATTAAATTTTCAAGTTTCAAATATCACCTGGCTTTATTGAAATATGAAAAACTTTTTTCAATAGGATAAATCTTTACTGATTTTAGATGTACAACAGCAGGTCAGATGATTGAAAGCCAAATACAGAAATTTGCTGGCTTTAAGATCTTGTTGCTCAGACAAGGCATAGGAGTAGTAGTCTTACACCATTAGAAATTCAATAAACTACTTCCTCTAATTTTTGGGGGCCTTTTATGCAATCAGCCCAGAACATTGCATTATAGAAGATCAATTTCATAAGCGTCACTGTAATCATTCCTTTCACTTGGAATACTTCCTATTTGGATATGCAGGCTGAGTTTCATTTCAGTTAACTGTTGCCACCTAGAAGCTAGGTCTCATAGCTAAGGGGGACATTTACATTCTTCCCAGGGAAAAAGACAGACCTTGCCAGAAATGATTTGGGCAAGAGACGGTCTCAGACACCTATCTTAGGATGAAGAAAACACCATGAGGAGGCATGTATTTTTCTCCATTTACTACAGAAGAAAGAAAAAATGAGGAACTGTGACTCAAGAGGCCCCACTTTCCAATAACTGAAGTTAAGAGGAATCTAAAGTGCCACTGTCACTCCTACTAAAGTCACTGGAAAGTCCCTAGGGAGAGACAACTGGAGAAGTGGTAAACTGGAGAAGTGGTAAAATTCTTATCCTTGGAGATTTTCAGAGCTTGACTGGGCAAGGCCCTGAGCAACCTGACCAGACTTTGAAGTCGGCCCTGCTTGGAGCAGTACGTGGGACTAGAGATCTGCCAAGCTCCTTTCCAACCTAAATTATTCTATGCATTTATGAAAGAAGCTTTAAAGGAGCTGACGTTACAGAGAGATGTGCACAAAGTGCCCCATCAAAACATTCTGCAAACCACATAAAACAGGAATCATTACAGAATTCGCAGAAGAACATACAAATTGCCAGATTCAGACCTTCCAGCTAGTCAATCAAATTCAATATCCTCTTCCTGTAGTGGCCAATGGCAGATGCTTCAGAGAGAAGTGTGTGGAGTCTCATAATAAATGCCTGCAGAATAACACAAGCAAAAGAGAAATTCCTTCCTAATCCCAGGCATCTAGTAATGGTTTGATGCCCTGAAGCATATGGGCTATTATCCTCATTAGATTTACACCTATGCAGCGCCACTTGGGATGTTCTCATTGCCCAAGCCAAAGACATGTTTTCTTGGAACATAGTTGAGGTGATGCAGAGCTTGCTCAGGCGGCCTTTGCTACTCAAGCTAAGCTACTGCATGCCAATAAAATCTTCACACCACACCATCTTGCATTAGGCAATATATATTTATACAGCCTGTGTGGTAACAGTAAGTTTTTTTTTTTTAAAGGCAGAAGTATGTAATAAATGACATCCCTTCAAACACACACAGACTTCGCATTTCAGCACCTCCTGCCTTACAGTCCTCCTACAACCTCAGCTCCTATGTTTTGTTATGAAATTTATGGGTTTATGCATACCAAAATTGTGTGTGTGTGGACTGCTACCACCAGGGTGGTCTTGGAGAAAAGAAGCAAATAAGATGCTCAAATTTGATTACAGGATACAATAAAAGTCAAGACTTCTTCCAGCTCATTCTCATACAGTCCCTTGGAAGAAAAAGAAAAAAGTCTTTCCTTTTTTTTCCCCCTTTTTTCTATAAAGGAACTGCTTTCTCCCCACCCAACAGAGCTGGCAGTGATAGCCAATTTTCCTCTGTTTGAACCTTTGAGTACGTACTTCAGAACCTCACGTGGTGAAAACTAACCCCAGAATACCCAGGAGACAGCTGAAAAACCCATTTCAAGGGCAATGCTTTGATTTCTTCACATACACAAAATTTGACTTCTTTTTTTTTTTTTCAGTCAGGGAAAATCTCCAGTCTCCGAGTGAAGGGAAAACTGCAGCGATTACTCCTGCCTTTAGATGGCTGGATAAATATTTACCCTATAAGACCATATATTAAGGAATGAGCTTTTTCTTTTTTTTTTTCCTCCCCAAAATACTGTTTCACTGTCTTGGCAGCTGTGAATGGTCCTGGTGTCTCTCCCCGTGTGGGCGGCCATGTTGCTGATGCATCATCTTGCCTTTGCTGGAAATGGATGAGAGACCAACACCATTAAAATCAGTGGCAGAATTCCCAGGTGTTGCTTCACCCTGCTCTACATCTCATGCTGTCATTTATGCTAGAGCAAAATACGGACAGAATGGTTAAAATATGCCATTTGTATGAAATGAGAGCTTTCTGAATCCACCTTGCCCTTTTTTTTTCCACAGGCATAAATGAATAATCAAGGGTCAGGTGATGATGACTCAAACTGAGCTCAATTTCGTTGTGTAGGACCTAACACACAGGAAGGACTTCGCAGACCAGCTACCACCGGAAAGCAAAGCCAGCCTGTCACCTTCCTTCCTCCACATCCACTTCACAGTCAGTCTTGGCAATGTAGCTCTCCATGCGAAACAAGTATGGGTATGCAGAAAAGAGTAATCCAAAGCTGTTATTTAGAAGATTCTCTAATCCACTTCATCCCTGGAGGAGTGGGCTTTTAATACCTCCTTGCACAGGGAGGGCCAGATTGTCAGAATTTCACTGATGCTTTAAAGTATTTTACCTCACAAGAAGCCCCAAAGAAACCAATGAGTAAGAAATTCATCATCTGGTCCAAGGAGAACAAAAGCAAAAAGAATGGAACTGCCAAATCACGTTGGTTAGCTTCCCCCAAGATTTTTCCCAACCCCAAGACAAGTCCTCCGTTGTGATGAAACTCTTATATGATAGTATTGTCTGCCTGCTGCTGAAATAAATAGTGGGACACACGGAATGTATATTAAAAAAAAATGCAAAGTAGTGAAATAAACAGTTTCCTTTGCTTTGTTGGAGAGTTTGCTGTATGAAAAAAATCAAAAATATATACTTATTGGTGACAGCTTGAACTAATTTAGATAAAAATATAAACTTTTGAAAAGTAAAATCCAAAAAAGAAATAAAAATTTTCAAGGAAAAAATATACACTAGATGTTATTT
Organism: Struthio camelus; assembly: GCF_040807025.1. Lineage (NCBI taxonomy): Eukaryota > Metazoa > Chordata > Aves > Struthioniformes > Struthionidae > Struthio > Struthio camelus. The sequence goes on from NC_090949.1 coordinate 29,166,587, forward strand.
CTGCAAGCTTTTGAAAAGAAAATATAAGTTTAATTGAGATTTTATACAATTAGCTTTGTGGTATTTACCTCAAGTGGATAAAAAAAGGCGGCATTTCTATAAGAAATTCCCTGACACTAGTGGATATAATATCATATATACATTTTCAGAGAGTTCATTCCTACAATAGTCTTTACTTACAAGGACTATCGTAGGTGGATAATATATTATGAATCATGAAAAAAATAGGAAGAAATAACAAACGGTTTTATCAAAGAAGCATTACTGCAATGCTGAAGCAGTGCCAACAATAGCATTTGCTGATGACGAAATTATTCTTTCTATTACAAGAGAAGTTCATACATTGCCCATGAAAAAGTAAATTCCTCCATATCTGGACTATTTATCCTGGGAATTAAACAATGTTTTCCTGTACCATAAGCTTTATTTAGAAAGTATTATGGATTTCAGCATAGCCCATCTCTTTTGCATTCGCTCAAGCAGCAATGATGTTGGTCGACAGTATGACTCGTACTAAGGTTATGGGACTGACACAAAGGGAATTTTACCTAAGCTCTGTCTTTCAGAGTTATCTTTTCTCCAGTATACTTTGCATTCTTGCATTAAGCAGAAAAGCTATAAGCACTGTGTTTGCGACCTGGAGTATTTTTCCTTTTTTGGCCAGTAAACTTTCTGCAATATGTGTTGTCCTTAGCACAACATTTTTTGCTCATTAAGGCAATCTGAGTTTTCTCGAAGTGAATTTTCCTTCTCTTCTTGCTTTCCCCCTAGCTTAATTCATCAAAAGAGGAGAAAAAGAAACAACTTTGGTTCACCATTAAGTGCTATAGGTTTCCAGTAAGAATATAGTATAGCTACTATGCTCAGTAAGAGGGAGTGAGAGAGAGAGACGACAGAGCTATCCAGTTCCTTCCAAGCACAACAAACGTGACGTTGAGAAATGCGGTTGGAATAACTCTGGACAAGCCTTGCCTCTGCTCGGCAGCCGGCTCCCAATACTTTCTGGATAATGAACACAGCATTAGATTAAAAGATAAGGCAGGAAATTTCCCATCCCTTTCATCTGAACTCTTCCCTCTGATGGCTAAGCCATCATTTTGACCTCTAGACCAAACACCAGATCCAAAAAAAAATTAACTGAAAGACAGATAGAGATTGGGCTCATCTTGAAAAAGGTCAATCACCCTCGACGTGCTGGGGACACGTCTTCAAAACCAAAGAATCTAAAACAGGAATAAATTTTTTGTTGATCCATCATTTCAGTTAGAAACTGTTATGACACTGGGACAGACAGTGAGAGAAATTGCTCTGAGAATAGCAAAAGCTTTGCAGAAGCCAATTAACCTGCACTTTGTTAGACCAAAAGAGATTTTATTCCTATAATCTAATCATATGAAAGTTAAGTTTCAACCCTCTGCATCTTGCCTGGTGCAAGTTCTCAACAAGTTCTGTACTAGTGAATGTAGAGAAGGTGATGTATTTACTTAGGGACACGTCTTCATTTGGTATCAGCATCCTTTAATGCAGTATCAGGCTTCTCCCTGCATTCTTTGGCCCAGACATGGTATTTAAAACTAAAATAAAATTATTAGGTGGCTACAGTTATACCACAGAATTGGTTTTCAGAAAAGACATCTAAAGCTCTATGCGCCATAATGCAGGGAACACAGAAAAGCTTTATAGGCCCTTCCCTGCCCCACAGGAGCTGAGGATCTCTGAGCGTCCCTGCATCTGTCAAGTGTGATGTTTATTTCCTCCATGGAACAAGCTATCTTTATGAAATGAAATGACTGCCCTTCATATATTAAAATAACACCTCCTTAGGAGAGGGTTCCATGGACGTTGCCTATAGCCCACTTCATAAAGGGAACATTTACACTGCAGAAAACTTAAAAGTAAGCTCAGGATTGGAGCAAGACCAATTGGGAAGCACGGGACCAGGACATTTTGTCTTTGATACAAAATTAAGTACCAAGCAAAGGCTGGGTTTTGGCTGTTTATTGTTGGGGATTTTTTTAAACAACTTCCCCATGTTTCAAAGTCTCTTTGCTAGAAACAAAGAAAGCTTAAATGTGGATTTTTAATAGTACTGTTAAATTTAATAGACATTCAGTGCAGCTTTGCACTGAAATTGTTTAATGGTAATATACATGGCTGGCTTCATACGCTGGTGCTTTTACTTCATGCTACACTATGTAAACCTTCTCCTGGAAACACAACTACTTTTGTATCCAGGAAGCAGGGCTTTGAAGCATAATATGTAAAAGTGAGTGGGATTTCAACACACGATACTTAAATGCCATTCTTCATCCCATATGGACAATGTATTTTTTTGTCAGCACAATGTGGTTTGCAGAGAAAATAAGAAGAAAACGTCTTTAGATATTAGTCAGCTAGTAAAAGTCTGAACTTTGGAACACTGCATTAGGTAATCAGTTGTATAAAACGAAAGCATTTGGGTGCCCTTCTAAAACCTTCAGAGTATATCATAAATTTTTTCACCAACACATTCACAGTGAAACACCTATTTTTTCATATATCCCTTCTATCACTTGCTTCTTCAATTTGGCGTCCTGTCACCAGATACTCCTTTTGTCATAGGCAGCAGGTAACTGATGCTACCAACTCATAAGCTACCTAGATTAGTTTGCTCACCCATTCTCCATTTGACTCCTTTTTTAAAACACTTACAAAATTTGTGTTAGAAGTGTATTTGAGGGGTTTCACACTAGGATGCAAGAAACTTCAGCTTAATTCTTGGCATTGCCAAATAACTCCTCAGCAACCTAAGCAATCTAACTTCAAACTTGAATCTAACTTTGAAGTTAGCCCTGATTTGAGTGGAGGACCGGACTACAAGACCTCCAGAGGTGTTGTCCAACCTAAATTGTTCTATGATTTTACGATTAATGAACTCTAGCATGTCTATGGGTACAATGAGGGTTACATTTCCCTGCTCTCATGAATGTTGCTGAGGAGAAATCAGTGAGTGACTGAGAGAAGTTCATTCTCTATGAAGATGGAAGCCATATAAACAGATGGAGATGAATCTGAAATACAAATGTTGCAGAATTTTACAGCCAGACCCAAAATATCTCACTCTTTCCTTCCTGATTTTCACTAGGAGTGTAACTGAAACCTCAAAACCACATAGCTTTTGCTGAAATACTTTGGCCCTCGGTGAAGCAACAAAACCTGAAAATCTCATGAGCAGAAAATGTTGGAAGTAAATGGTGAGAAGCTATGTCAAACCTGTGGTACAAAGAGGGCCCAGCATTCAGAAAGCACAGAGCACATACCCTCTGAGTAGCTGGACCTTTTAAGGTAGTCTCAAAATGTAACATAAAAGCATCAATCAATTCTGAAAATGCTTGACTGTGACAAAAAAAAGTTCATCAAAATTCTCCCATCAACTTTTGCAGACACAAGGAACTTCGATATAGCTGGGCTCAGCTCTGATTCCTGATATTTTTCTTTGCAGCTTTTGTGTAATGCTAAGATGGAAGTGATGAGCACTACAAATAAAAAACACAGAACAGAATTTTGAATTTCTTCAGTGCAACAATGCATGTATCAGCAAAGAGCACTTTCTCATGGTACTGATCTATTCAAGATCTATTACCCACTGCATAGCACGTAATCCCTTCACATTACCATGGCCTTCATCTTTAGTGAAAAACTGAGGATTGACAGATTCTTCCACAGCTAGGCAAAGAACGCATAAAGTTGAGCTAAAGAATCACAGTTCCCTAAGTTGAAGCAGCTTAACTCAATAGGTTACTTACACACATAGACAGAACGAAAACCCAAGCGATAACATGACGAGTACTGCTAGGTGGTAAAACTCCTTATGTCTCGCATTAATCATCTATTTGTGAAGCGTCTTCTTGATGTGATGAGAGCTTTGCGTTCTAAGTATGCATACTGCTGGGATTACCCATACTATTTCAAAAATATTTATTATTAAATAACTCCTAAGACTGACAGCATCATGACAGCATACACTTTTCCTGCACTTCCATTGAGCAACAAGACAAACACTTAGCCATGGAAAGTCACTCTTTCGTTCATTACTAAATGGGGCAGTCATTTTAGAAATTTTAATTTTCCCTTCTTATATATGGAGATATTTTTAAAAGTACATGTTTGGTAAAGCGCATATATGAACTTAAATATATCTTGTCCCATCCAGGATAGGATATGACTCAGTATCCAAAACTACCCCAAATTGTTCATAGCAAAGGACAATCTTGGTTTTACATTAAACGAAAAGCAAATCTCAGGGAATAAGAACTCAGAAAAACATGAAATCCCAGTCAGAATTAGCAGGACGTCTTCACTCTTGAGGTTGTACGGTTCTGTTGGAATGGTAAGTTTTCCAAAGAGCATAAACAGTCTGTTCTACTGTCAAGCGAAATTCCCCCGTGGTTTGGCATCCCACCTCCTTCATTAAGCATGTTCCTTCTAGATCTCTATATTATCAAGTACCTTCCTGCCTTCTCTGCAAGGCCCTTTCCCCTCCTTAAGAAAAGGAGAGTGTAATTCATTTCAGGAGTGCATTCCTCCCGTGCACACACTGCAAACAGAATGGATTCCACATAGGAGGAGTAGGCCAAGCTCTGTCATCTCCAGACCACATGGAAACTCTCCACTCACTCATTTTGGTATTTAGAAAACAATTGCATGACTGCTGCAAAGACCTCTTGATTTGTACCACATTTTATCTCTGGCTTTCAAAGGATGTATATCTTCAGCTTCCTTTTGAAAAAGTAATAAAAATATATTCCTCAAAGCAATATCTTAGCTAATTTTTTGAAGGGTAGAGAGATTAAAAGCTGTATTTCAGAGAGCTCTGATCACCTCTGGGCTCCAACAAATGCAAGGCAAGCTCAGGCAAAGAGTTCTTGCCGGTACTAGCATCTCATGAGAGAGTCATGACTTCACCTGGAGTGCAGGAGATACTTTGCTATTGCTATCATATGGAAGCATTCAGGTGCTGTAACAATAACCACCAGCAGCACACTGTTACATCAGCACACAAATGGAAAGACAGGTTTCTAATTCTTGATACTTACTTTAAGAGACAGGTTTCTAATTCTTGATACTTACTTTAAGAGATACAATGAACTGTGTCTTCACTGTGAGCTTGCAAAATTCCATTACCTACCTGCTTTCCATCCATTCCACTGAAATCATATAAATGCTTATTTCTATCTACCTATACTTTAATCTCTCTTATTGCTATAGGATCATTTATGGGCAATCAATACAAGCTTAGGCTAAGAGTTTATAAGGTACTTTAATATTCCTGGTAGGAAATGTGAAAAACAGAACTATGATGCTGCAGCTTGCAGAGAACATTTAAGTTGAGAGAGCACGGAATGTGCAGACTCATAAATCAGGACTTCAGAGTTCATGAGCTCCCAGAAATTCCAAACCCAAGGGCAGGACGAAAAGAAAGAAAATATATCTCCTAAAAGGGGCTTTCAGGAAAATTCACTTTGTCAGAACATAACCTCTACCATGGATTCTGACCAAGCCAAAACAGCCCACTCCTAGCACTTGGGAAACATATAGATCTTGAACTATTCCCCATCCCTCTTCTCAGCTCTCACAATAAATGGTGCTCATTCCCACTTCCACTTTGCCCATGATGCCAGCATGCGTTGCTCTCACGTTTTCCTTCACGTGTAAGGTTAAGTCAAGGACCACCTTGCCTTGAATACAACGTAGCCTATTTTTTTGCCTAGAAACTTCTGCGTTCCCATGCCTAAAAAAATTAACCAATTCCCTTGTGATGCCAGTCTTGCACCTAGATTTCCACCTGTTTCCGCCTACTGCACAGAATATATCACTCTCCTTCCTCTAATTCAGTGTTGGAAATTCAATTTCTTTCTGAAATCCCTCACAGCCAGTTTGGCAAGGGGAATCAAAGCTAGATTTCACAGGCTGACCACATGCATTCAAGGGTTTCAAAGCTCAGCTTCCTTCTCTCAGAAGAAACATTTTAACTCTCTCTCAAGAACGCTGGAGAAAGCCAGGGGTATCTGACATATTTTGGCTTGCTGTAACTAATACTTCATGGTCTGATGATAAACATAATAGGCCATAAGCTGGGTATTGTGCCGAACTTGTGTCTAAGACATTAATTGTTGAGAGCTGGAACTGAAATCAGATGGCCCTCTTTAGATTGACATAACCCAGTGGATTGTTCTTCACACCTGAGTGGCAAATAAATCAGTGTCGACCTGAGAGCATGTGACATTGTAATGCTTATTATAGTACTGGAGCAAATAGATTGGAAAAAAAATATGCATACATATGCGCACACAAACATTTACATAAATACATGGAAATTATTCAGGCTCTGTGTTGCTGCAGCCACTAAGCTTTTACATCAGGGTCTATTTTGAAGCTCTTTAAAAGGAAACATTTTGTCTCAGCTTTAATGTGACTGAGCAATTGCACTTTCCTTGTGTGCCAGCTAACTTTTCCTTTCTCAGAACGTCTCCCTGATCTAAGAGTGTTTCCAAACCCTAGTGTACAACCCAGAAGCTTTGCTAACACAACAGGAGCAATATCATCCCGTCAAATGTCAAAGCCTTTACATGAGCTCTTCAGCAGGGCAACTAAGGAAATTAGTACTGGCTGAAGCCAACTGGTCTGTGCATAGTTTGAGGATGAAGGAAGCACAAGTTAAAGGACTGAAAGGGAGCTGGGACAGAGAGAATTATTGCTGAAAAGAACTTTTAGTAGAAACAGAATTGCCACAACAGACTTTAGTATTAAAAAAGGCACCATTAAGTGGAATGCACTTTTGAAAGCAAAAAAACTTGGGCAATTAAGATGGTTGTATTTGTTCAAATGGTGTGTGGGAGGAGGTATCATTTGATTGACATTAATTGCTTCTATTTGGGCTATGTGTACTTAATTTCAGCCAGGCACCAATACGGACATACAATCCATGGACTAAGCAGAGGACAGTGGCTCTTTTGTAGCACTCGTAGTGCATTTGGAGCTGAACGACAGTCCTTGAGAAGCAAGGAGCTGGACTGCACAGAAATCCCAGTGGGAGCTTAACATCACAGGTGGAAATATTGTCCCCTAGAAGGTCACCACCTGCTCCAATTGCTGTGTTTAAATGTTTCAAGGCTTTTACAATAATACACAACTGTCTTCTCAGCTCTCACTGCCATGGTGCTTACTCCTACCCTAGGATGTTGATCATCTGAAGATCCATCTGAGCCTATTTGGGTTATTCACCACCTTAGCAAATATCTCCCAGTCAAAGATTCAAGAAGATGGTAAGTAGCAAGCTTCTCTTCCAGCTGTTCTTGACTCCCTACCCTCACTAACCATATATCCGCTAACACCAGACGGCCATTCAAGCAGCATTTCTCACAGCTGCAGCACAAAGTCCAAATTCACATCTCAGAAATCACTTGGAGCACTCTGCTACCATGAGAAGAAATAAGTTCCTATCTTTTCCTCCTCCCCTGATAATATGGTTCAGAATTTTCCTAATGGCAAAAACACCCTCTGTCCACATACCACAACACCTATGAGAAAATCTAACAGTGGGAGAAGATCAGCTACAAGACTTTAGACAAGCAGCTTAGATATAATGTCTCATTTTTAGATAACTAAAATTAGATGAGATAAATCAGTCTCTCACCTTTTTCCCATCCAAACAATAGAGATATTAGCACTTCCCTATGAGTATATTCTGATGAAAACATTGTGAAACGCTTAGATGCGTTGCCACAGTGAGACATGAAAGGATCTTACGAGATGAACTTCAGGGAACATCTCCGTAATTGCCGGAGTTGAAGAAAGAGCTTAACAAAGATACCCAACAGCTCATTCCAAGACAGGTGAATAGCGGATAATTTTTCTAAACTCACTGCCGACAGTAATGGAAAATATTGCTTTTCGCTGACTTGAAATATCCCTTTTTACCTTACAATTTCCTTAGTTTTAGTCAAGAAAAAGTTTTGCTTTAGGATGCTCAAACTCAAGTGTTTCACTTCATCTCTCAGAGTATTTCCATCCCCTCAAAAAACCCTTTTAAAGACAAGTAGGTAGAATATACACAACATTCGGACAAATGTCAAAATGAATCCTTATGTTGAAATAAGAAATCAAAATGTTTCTATTTGAAAAAATTAAAATGGAATCTCTTGATAGGACTAGAGTGTGCAAGAGGAGGGCAGGGATGAAATTACTTGGCACAAATTTCCAAATACTCTCAATTAACTCAGAACGGCTTTTCCTAGGAAATAATCCATTTGCCCCCACACATCTGACCTCTATTAGGGGGGCAGAGAGACTTCAGGCCTGATACTGCTCCTTGGAGGGCTAGGGGAGAGGAGAGGGGGAGAGCTCTGCGCTGGACGTATCTTCCCTCATGAGAGAGCCTCTGTCATGGAGACAGTTTTAACGGCCTGTCCCATAACATTTACAGACAATCATAAAAAGGGGAAGTATAATTCTTGCAATTACACTTGAGGAGCTGTTTTAATGAATATTAAACAGCTTTAAACATCAAAGTATTGACTGAAGTGGAAACATAATATCTTTACTAACAGCCCTTTCCCCCTGCTAAAAGAAGGTGCAATGAGGAAGGGAGAGCAAGGGTTTTATCAGGAATGTCAGGAACAATTTATATGAGCTCGGTGACCTGTACTTTGAACTAGGCTCTCCACCTACAGTCAGTAACATCCTATAAAAAGATACGCCATTATCTCCTTTGCTGCAGCCAGCCATCCTGACAGGAAAAGCTGGCTGCCTGCAATGCCTGAGGAAACACTTGGACAATTAAAGGCAGACAAAGGTCCTCCTCTTCTTTTTTTTTTTTTTTTTTTTTTCTCTTTTTTCCCCTCTTATGTACTGCACTGTTTGATGCACAGGATTTTTTCAGAGCATCTCAGGAATGGCAATTTTGACCTTTTGAAAAGGCCAGGCCTGAAAATTAGCTCTAGCTACAAAAACTATCAGGAGGAAAACTGAAAAGGACCATCTGCACTGATGCATGCAGCTACTTAACTGAAGTATTTAGAGTCAAAAGATGCAATGGTCAATCAGCAGAGCCATACTTCACCTGAGTTCCCGAATCACAGATAATATCTCAAACACGCTTCCAGTAAGTGTGCACTGGCACGAGGGCTGTCTAAAAAACACAAATCCCTATGTGTCTGAGGCAGAATTCAGCAGAGCAGTTAAGGCTAAACAAGCTGCACCACGATGGGCTTGCAGTGCTCACGCACCCATTCCGCACACACCATCTTCAGTGCGGCAGGAGGATGCTTGGAGAAACATTGCCCTTGCTTGCATCTGAGCCACCCTGAAAGCCACCCCTTCCCTCAGCTCTCCAAAGTACACAGTATGTCCCATGACTCCTGGCCATACGAAGAAGTGAGGATCCTACAGGAAAGCCGGCCACTCATATCTCTAACCCTGATCTAAGCCATGTGCAAAATTGCAATCAGTGAAAGGGTCATTAGTTCAGCTGGCAATACATCACGATCACAGCTAGCTCATGACACACCCCTGTGAGAGCAAGAGTCCTTCTGTACGTGATTACCATTTATCTATAGCACATGATAAAAAGTTACAGTAACACAGAGAGGCTAGAACTGAGACCAGGATAGGAACTGTAAAAAGATCTTATCATCGATAGCGGGTTTTGCATAAGGAACAGTTTTAGATGAGAAAATATCAATATGAGAATGTTTCTCAGAAGTATGCTGATATTGGCAAAATTTTAGGAAAGGAAAATTCAAAATCTCTGGTTTCATCAAAGCGAAAGCAGTTTATTTCAACTACTTTGTAGATAAAAGAGTACAATAGCGCAATACGTGAATCAATATTAAATGATTTGACTTCACTGAAATGGGCCCAGTAAGTTCACTTTCAAATTTCCTGAGCACATTCTTCCAACTTTGTTTCAGTGTAAATTTAGACGTTTCAATTTTCATTCTGGTTTGTGAGGAAAAGAGAGGCTCTGCAGTACTCCCAAGTGGGAGAGCCGTCTCACTCCTTCACAAGCTTGATTTGTAACGTCCATAAGTAAGTGAGACCAATGGCAGGAAGCAGATCAAAGCAATTCACCTACCAGCAGTCTAATCTTTCCTCCCAGGACAGCCCCTGACCACTAGAAGATTACATCTCTCCAGTGAATGATGGCAAACTACAAATGAAGAAAATGTGCCAGGTGAGCTGAGCTCCAGCAAGTAACCAGCTTACGTTTCTCTGCGAACTGATGTTGCGAGCTATGGCCTGGATGCTCTGCACTGAACACACTCAAACTGAAATCTCTTTGCCTATAATAAATGTATGTTTGGCTCAAGAAGAAAATTATTCAGCATACATGACAGAAGAACATAAATAACCAAACTGGAAACAGCTTCTCTAGCTTCTCATTCAGGCTATCTCTGAGCTATAAATATTCTGTCATTGCCTATTTAATTTCTAGTACTCAAGAAAATGCAAATATAAGAGACAAATGGTGATGAATGCTGAAGTCAAGGATATCTTCTGACACTGGGAGACAGCACTGGCTCTCCCTGAGGGTCAGGGTCTGAGGCATGCCAATAGCCATCTATATGTCCTAGCAGCGTCAGCCTTCAAAATGCCATAATAGTACCAAATGCCACAATCACCTACAAGGGATAAATGAATCCAACTGATCTACTCAGTCATTGCATTGCTCATTTGAAAGGGCAGATATCAGAAGCCCAAATGTTAGGGTAACATTTATAAATAACCTCATCAATTAATTTGGTAAGAAAAAAAGTAAGCAGGATAGCCCTTACTCACAATAGCAGCCAAGTTTAGGTTTCCCCTTGAACTCAGCACATGCTTAAATACTACAGTGAATCAAGATAATCTCACACAACCTGACAGCTCCCAACAAGAGCGCACACCTGGAGAAAAGAAAGACTAAGGTTATTTGCCCCAAATGACAGCAGCTGGGGTTCACTGGGGAATCCCACCCTGTCCTCCTCCCCCTAGGCCACTGCTCCAGCCACCAGGATATACTTCCTTGTGGCAGAGGATGCTGTGCAAGACCTGCGGTGCTTTGCTGCACCCACAGCAATGGCCCAGCTCCCTCCTGCCTGCCTACCAGGTGAACCGTTCTGTTTGCGCTATGCTGTCTTTTGCTTTCGGTCAAGGGACCAGCGAAGCTGATTCCTTAATCAAATTATGAAAGGAAAGATCAAATAAATTCAAATGAGAAGTGCTGGGGACATTTCACAACGACTCTTTAAGCTAAAAGCTTCCTGTTAGCATTTCTCCCTGGGAAATATTTCACTAGTATTTATCATGCCATTTCTTTCCTGTCAGGTACCTTCTGCTGTGTATTTAGGCCACACAAAACAACTTAATATGTTAAACAGAAACTCAGGACTCTACTGGCAGCCTGCAGAGATTGTGTTCCATTTCTCACACCAGCCACACAAGCCTAAACCCAGTGTAACACACTGAAAGTTTACTGCACAGCAAATACTCATTAACGGTGCACAGCGCTGATGAACTCCCTCTTTACCGCAACACCTGGCTGCTTGCACGGTAGCTGCAGGGGAATGTCAGGCAGTACAGTTAGAGATTCATTCCAGCACTGATCTATCTATCCTTAGGGGACAAAGCTGCTAATTATTGAACAAATAATCAGACTCTGCTCTTTTGTGTGCCTGTGCATCAAAATACAATACAATTCTTCAGGCGCATTGCAAACAACTCCCCACATACACCTCCAAGAAGACACCTGCATGAAGGGACGGTAACTGCATGAAGAACCTCCCTGCATGGCTTCAGATATATGGGCACCCAGAGATAAACCCTCCGCATACAGACTCAACTCCCTGCCAGCATCTTATTTCCCAGGACTGAGCCTTGGCTTGTCCTGTGACGGGGACGTGCCTGGTGCACTGTAGCAAGACATGGATGAGGGCCCAGCTGTCCCTGAAGAGGGAGACTTTTAGTTGGCTTTATCTGAGTGGTGATCACCCAGAGCTGGAGCAGGGACCTCCATCCCCCTCCTGATCCCAAATCTGGTGGGAAAGAGGCTGAGAAATGTAAGTGCATGAGAGCCACAAGAGCTCAAGATGCTTGGAAGCCTCTCACTTGGTGGATGGATTATGTCAGGCCTGACTGCCTTAGGCAGATGATCTGGGCCAAACAGCAGCCTCAGGACTGATGTACATAGAAGGATCGAGCTGCTCGGAGCTGCTGTGCAGTCCCTTGGAAGGACTTATCCCACCACGGTGGTCCCCACTGTGCTGCAGAAGCAGGACCGGGTACCCTGCGCTGCACTGCAATGTGCAGTGCTGGGAACTCTAAACCCCACTTTTCTTCAACCTCAGAGACAGCACTCCAGCTGGCCAACACTAGAAACCCCACGGAGGTCAAAGGACCTCAGGAAATTTAGGGAAAAATGTTCTGCTCGGACCCCACACGCTCCATCTTCCCCCTAGATTAAATCAATCTGCCTCAGCTTCCAGCCAAATCAAGATATGGGCTCATCTTGCTAAATATAGCTCTCAAGTAATTTCCTGCATATAGGGAGAGAGTCACTTGGCAAATGCTAGATAATGTGTAACAAAAACACCGGGCAGTGGCAGACGCCTGTGGCTGCCCATAAACCATTAGCGGCAAGGTCAGCAGCCTCCGACCCTGATTATGTAACCCCGTGCATTACCATTCCTCAGTTTATTTTCTCTTCCTCTCATGAGAACGGTAGAAATTTTAGGAACAGGGAAAGGGTATCCAACATGATCTGCCTGCCACTTCTCAGCAATCTTCTTAATCCTACTCCTTTCTTTAATGCTACTCTTTTCCCAAGCCCCCCCCTCAAAAGAGAGATGGAGATGTCCCTTGAACTTAGAAAGTATCACCTTAAAGTATCATTTTAAAGACTTAATATAACGTCTTTATACCGCATGCCATTCCCCAGTAACTTCTTCCATATGCTTTACTATTGTTTGAATCTAATATGTCTGCCTTATTTCTATCTAGCTTCTGAGGTTTTTAGCCTATTCTCTTATTTTTGAACACCTTGCCAATGTGTGTCACCTGTCCTTCAGGAATTTCTAAGTCACAGAATCACAGAATGGCCAAAGTTGGAAAGGACCTCCGGAGGTCATCTGGTCCAACCCCCCTGCTCAAGCAGGGTCATCTGGAGCACACTGCCCAGGATCGCGTCCAGGCAGGTTTTGAATATCTCCAGGGAAGGAGACTCCACAACCTCTCTGGGCAACCTGTTCCAGTGCTCTGTCACCCAAGTCCTATTGAGAATTTGAAGATAAAAGCAAAAAAAAGAAGTAGAGTCACCATCCATCTAGTTAACTGTTCCACCTTCAATAGTGACTAAAAGGGAAAGAGTAACGAGTCATACAGAAAATGGTTGTTTTCCATGGTATATTCCCCCATGTCTGCAAATTATCACTTTAAGGCCTGCCTGAACTGCAGGTTGCATCAGGACTAGGAGCTACTCCTTGACTTACCTTCCCTGAACATGTCTACTCCCCTTTCAAATCCATCTGTACTCTTGGCCTCCACAATATCCTGTAGCAATGAGTTATTTAATTATGAGATATGTGCCAGTTTTGCAGTCCCTTCTCACTAGGTGAGATTAACATCTTTTAAGCATTCCTCTTGGAGACTGTCTATCACCTCATTATCCCAGACAACTGCTTCCAAAGCAATAATGTTTGTCTGTGGTCCAGCGGCCCCTGATCAGAACAATGTTGCGCCCGAGGATATCCTGAGAGCCAGACACCTTAAAAGCATCACCCCGGGATACTGCATCACAGCAGCAGTCAGCCTAGTCCCCTATTTATGCCTGACATTACGTGATGATAGCAGTTCCAGAGAAAGCAAGCTAATAGCAAGCAGTTTGAGTATCCATCTCATAGGAAAAGAGTATTAACCCTGACTAGTCAGAGGGGAATTTATGCAATGAAGCAGAACTTGTTATCCATGGAAATATCATAGGTTTTTGGATTTTGTGTGTGTGTGTGTGTGTGTGTGTGTGTGTGTGTGTGTGTGTATGGATTTTTTTTTTAATTCCTACTAAGTTCCTGGTCTCAGATACACCTTGAAGCAATGAGTTCCCCTTTTTAATTATGTACCCTGTATTTCCTTTTACTAATATTTCTTTCATCACCTTTCTATTTTTATCAAATGTCCTCTTGTCCTTGAATTATGAGGCAGAGCAAATACAAATTTCTGATCTCTAAACTATGTATTTTCTTATGTTTACTCATTCCAGTTCTTACAACTCACCCCAGGAGGTCAGCAGCCATTTCTATTCTGCAGCTTTGCCCTGGGCTCTTTCAACAATAATTTCCAGATTCATTTCCTGATGACTGTTTCTTTTAGCCCACATTTCTTACGCTGGCTCCCACACAGTTTTAGTCCTACCTCCACTACACTGCAGGTTTGCCACCTGCAGCTCCGCTCATCTCTGTGATTGGTAACACTTCAAACAGAGTTGCACTATTCCTTGCTCTTTGCTCTGCCTCTTCTTGTAGCTATTAATGGATCTCTCTTCCATTCACAATGCAGATATTCATACGAATATTAGACACAGGACCAGAAGGGATCCAGTGATGCAGCTCAGCATAAATGAACACTTACTGACTTCCACCATGGGCAAGACAGATTTTGTTCTATGTATGGGTTCACCTTTTTTTCTGATTTATCATTATAACCACCAAGGGACTGGGTTTAACTCTGGCTTAATTCAGTCAAATTAATCAAACTGAACTCTATCAACTGAAATTGTATCCAATTGTATCAAACTGAATCTCCATTCTTCATCAAGGTCACTGATTTACTGCACTATGAACTGTTACGCCTCAACAGTGATGGATGATTTTCAGGAAACACTGGAAGGTGGTTTGGAATAAACATTCACATCTTCAGTTGCTTATTTCAGCCTAAGCATTTCTACTGAGATTTGGGTCACATCTAGCCATATGAAACAACTACACTTGATACAGTTTCCAGCTGGAGACATAATTCATTCCAGGCCAATGACAGGTCAACTTCATCCTAGCATTCACGTGTTCAGATGGATTCAGATTTTCAGAGAGGTTCATGGGACCCTGATGAACCTCATCTGAGATTCACATTTGCAAGAGAGTATTTCCCTGCCGCAGTGCACTTAAAAAAAAATTTATTAAATAGTGACATGGAGATTTGACTGTCTCCTATCTTCCTGACCAAGCAAATTTTTCTTTTCTTACAGCTGTTTTGGCTGCTACTGTCTAATTTTGGATCAGGTAGCCCTCGTTGTATACAATAACCTCCTTTCCAGTTGAAGCAAATCACACTTATGTTGCTCCCACCAAGTGTCAAAATAAAGTGCAGGGAAATCGGTGCTTGTGCTTTTCAAAGTCCACATTTTTCTCATTAATTTCACAGAAGTTGAGTAGCTAACTCCCCTGCCAGCTTTAAAAAAATCACATCCCACTTATCTTAGCTATCTAGCAATCTTGTGATCATTAAATTACACCTGGCACAAGCGGAGACCCAGAGGAGCCAGTCAATGTGTTTTCACTGAAAAATATTTCAATGAAAAGGCGTGTTTGTCATCATTTTATGAATTGTCAAAATGTTACTGCAATAATTAAAATCATTAATGAGAAACAAAAGAATTAGTTAATTTTCTAAATAATGCTCATGTTTTCATTTTTTAAAAATCAAATCATTTTACAAGACATACTAATAAAATACACCTTTTAAACTGAAAAGATAAAATGAAAATAAAAAAAATTCCCTAATTTAAGTGGTAACACTTTGGAGTAAATAAAAATGAGACAATATTCCCACAATACATGAATAAATTACCATATTTGGTCATCTGTATTCCGGCAGTCAAAGATGGCATCAGATTTTGCCATTTTCAAGATTAAGTATAAAAATTCAACCTTCAGCTTCACTTCACTCTGATCACTTCTTCACATGTACATGATTTATTTTTCACATACAATTTTCAAGTGCTATATAGCAGCTAAGGCCTTCCCCCACAAAAGAGGACAACAGTGCCAGAGGTTTTACCCTTCCACAGATTGTGATATTATATTAAGGTATTTTGAGGTTGTAATACCTCAAATACGTAATGCATAACTCTCAGCAAAATTCTACATTAAGACCAGGCTGTATGCCATTTTTCCCATGAGATAATCAGCTCTGTATACCTAGTGTCCCCATCCTGCCTTGGTGAGTTATGTTGCATTAATGCACTACTATGCTTTTTGCACGTAGCTGCAATGCCTGAGTTATCTAGGTAAAAACACACCCTGCTATGCCAGTGAAGACACAACAAAAGGTACTGTCATATTACTTCTAGGGTAAGAAATTAGAAAGGGACTAAGAAGACTGAGTTTGCAACCCCGCCCTTAAAAACTTGGAACAAGTTCAGGTACTACAAAGTTGGGGCCAGACAAACTTTCCTTCAATATTTCAGTAAACAAAATTCCCAGGCCAAGTCCCTGATTTCAAATAAATGAAAGAAAAATCTTTCCTCTCAACGTTTTGGTAGAACATTGTTTTTCAAAGAACACTGTGTTTCAATGAATGGCAAAACCATGTTTCAGTAAACGTGGAGAGATTCATCTTCAGATACACAGCCCTGACAACAGCCAGCACTTGGCTTGAAATTACTTTATATACTCTTCCTGTATAGAGGGATTTAGGGTTTTGACAGTACTAATGCAAGTCCAGGAGGTCTGAGGAGGACACGAAGACCACCTGAAGTGGAAAAGGACTCTGGAAAGGCATTGCTGAACAGTGCTGGGGTACTGTAAAACTTTCTCCCCATAGGAATTCAACAGCCATTACATATCATGCTTTTCTAATGAATTCCTTTTCATTGCTTAAGTCAACATGAAGTTATCAGGCACTGTTGTCCATCTCCAGTAGCATTATGAACCTCTCCTTTTCAAGCACTCAATAGGCTTGCTCTTCAGGAACTTCTAATACAGATATGGAGTGTTTAGCAGTTTGAGAAAAGAGATTGCAAGACACAACAGCAAAAGAAACCTGGGCAAAGTAAGGCAATGGCTGCAAATTAAATGGAGACAACAAAGTCACAAAGGCGGGGTAGGTGGATGGTCTTTCTCACACAGAATGTCCCAAGAGAGTTTGTGTATTTGGGGGCTGGTCCTCCGGGGTCCCTTTAGGATGCTTAAAAAAACTGCCTGATCTGTAGAACTATTGGTCTAACTCTCCCAATGCACAGATTACGTGACAGCCTGTCGATCTAGGCTGAATGACTGGCAGAGACCCATCGGAGGCAGCAGAAGTTAATTATGTCTCTGCTTACACACAGCCTTTCTGAGCCAAGCTAAATTTTTATAACCCCAAACTGTTCTGTTTCAAATTCTAAACTCACACTTTCACATCCCCTCCAGTAGAAAATATGTGAATTAAATACATGTGTAACACACAGAGACACACACACACACTCAGAACACCTTAGGAGACCCTGGTAGTTAGCAGGGTTTGGGGTTGTTGTTTTTATTTGTTTGTTTGTTTTGGGGGGGAGGGAGTGTTTTTTAAATGAGTGAGTAAAGGGACTTAATGCCATGGGTTCTGTGTTGTAAAAGACGTTACCATTGCCGAAAGCTCTGTGGGAAAGGAAGAAATTACTGCCCTTACAAAAAAAAAAAGGAAAGCTGAGGTCAAATCAATGTGAGGACTCTTCTGATCTCCAAGAGTTAAGTGAGATTGCAATTATCCAATCGCAGTTCTCCAGGGCCTCATCCTGAGCGACTGCCTTTACTCATGCTTCACTTTATCTAACCATTACTTTGCATTTGTTCTTATTAGCTGCTTGTGGTTAACCCCAGGACAAAGGCGTGGGGATCTACCTGGTAACAGCTACCCTGAAAGAAGTTCATTCTTCGGGCTCTTTTTTCATAAATAGGCAAATATTTGAATACTTATCCAAAAACACAGGTACAATCTCACAGCACAGCTTACAGGAAACATCCTTCACATGGGAGTTTCAGCACTTGCTGTTTCTAGAGGTGCCAGAAATACTAGGGGCGGAGGGAGCGCTTTTCTAATAGTATTTGGAATATTTCTCACATCATTTGGAATGTAGCTAGGAGAATAATTTATAATGAATCATTTTATTTTAATTAATGTTCCTGTTTACTTTTTGGGTGACTAACACATACTCTCAACTGCCTTCCGTGTACTTACTTAAAATTTTTTCTTTAGTAATTAGGGCCAGAAATAATGAGGGAAGAGGCTTGCTTACAAGCAGTTTGTTGAGCCCATTTTATCTTTGAGAGTTGAGATTTTTCGGTCGCAGCCACATGACTCATACTGTGACTGTGTACCTTGATGAGATGACTGTCACATTCTGGCTCTAACTGCAAGACCAACAGGTGTAATTTCACATCTGAAACTGGTTATCCATAAACATTTTGCAACTGTCACAAACTTTGCTACTTTAATGAAAAACCTTGCTGGTAACCACAGCAAATCCAAAAGGAGTTCACATAGTCAGGGGACTCTGTGCCCATATGTAACAAAAGGGCTCATACTTTTTGCAGCCTCAGAAAAGCAATGCGTGAAAAAAATAAAAAATAAACATTTTCTTGTAAATGTGGTTTATTTTGCTGCCTGTGTTTATGAAGGAGGCAGTTTCACACCGAGAAAGAAGGATCTATGAACATACCTGGCAAATTCTTCCTTCATGAAACTCAGAGAAGACCAGTGAATTAAATATGTTGAAATACCTTTCCCATATCTATGCAATATGAGGATAAACCCTTTATGGGTGAGGGGTTCAAGGCCCCTAATTACTAGCTGTTTTCCTTTAAGAACAGCTCTGTTCATCAGTTTTCATCAGAGTCCTTAGCTCTGTTTTCTGTTTCAAGAGAACAGACTCAGCCCTGTCGCAGCCTTCTGAATGTTTCACCAGGGTGGTGATAGCCTTTGTGCTGTTTTCTCAGAGGAGCACCAGGATACTTGAACCATATGTCATCACTGGAAGCCCACATGAGTTGCAGGACTTCCTCTCTGTGTTAAGTGGAAGATAGATTCTTTAGCAAAGTCTTTTAACCGCCTGAATGTAACTCAGCCACTCTGAATTTCTTCTAAACGCCTTCCATCTGCTTTCTCTTTGACCCTAGCAGGCTTTCAAGGTAGGTATATTCTTCAATTTGTTTGATTATTTCATCCACACAGAGATAACTTGCTGCTCTGGGTTTATTCAGCCTGCTCTTCATTGCTGGTACAAGCTGAGTACCCACTTTTCTGGGTTTCATGAATCTGACTATTTTTTATCCACCTTATTATCTGTGTTCAACAGAAGGTGATGTGCAGTGCCGATCCTGTCTATTTAAAGCTGATTCCCAGAAGGTGGTATTTAAGCCAGCTACTAAGAACAATTCAGAGATGCCACAATTTGCCAGAAGGTAGTAATTTCTGAGCCTGCATGCACTGTAGGAGAGGAATAATTTTTTTTTTCTATAGTAATGTAGGAATTGCCAGATATCACAACAGTGGTCTCTAAATTCACAGGCAGTGATGAGTATCAGCTGCTTGAGAGGAAAAAGTAAGGATTTTCCTAGCATTCAGTTAAGAGAGTCTATGAACTGAACCAAAACTATGATTCTCCAACAGTCTTCTGACTGCCATTTCCCAAACCCAGATTAGAAACATGATGCTCTAAAAGCTGAGAGATGCTTCAGTCTACCAGAAAGAAGGATTTCCCCTCTCCTCCTCCATAAAAATTTTAAAAGCAAAGTTCGACGCCTTGATCTCATCCTTCAAATCCTACCCCTAGACTGTGGATTTAAAGGTTTTGCATAAAGTAAGACATTTTATTTCTGTTCAAGCTCCCTGCAGGCTTCCCATATGCAACAAATCCATCCCTCTTTTCCACACAGCCTTCACGGTAGTCCTACCTACGGCAGTTTGCTATGCTGTGCGTTCAGCTCAATTTCTCATGTTTCAACCCACCAAATGAGATCTGCCAGCCACTATAAATGGAAAAAAATGCTAGAATCCTTAGATCTCAACCCATATACCTTAATTTTTTTAATTCAGGAGGAAAACTGGATGGGAGCTTGACATCATAATGAGTCTACTGTGTGAAAGAGGTTCTCAAAACAGATAAAAAGGCATCTAGGGAAAACAGGTGAGAAAACAACAGGGAGGAAAAAAGATCTCATGATCAAGAGATGCAGCACCTAATAGAAAGATTCCTTTCAGGCTCATATTCAAGAGAGATGCAGCATAGTTATAACAGATGAAGGATGATCACAAAAGACTTGATTTGCCCAGGGGTGTTTATGGGCAGTTTTTATTTGTAAGCATCTGAGGAGAGGAACTAGCCAAAAAAGAAGGGGCCCCAAAGATAACCACAGCCAAAGATTATAACTAAACAACATAGGAATCAGAAACCCAGCCCAGCAAGTGAGACTAAAAAAAAATAGCAGCCTTTTAAGCATATTTTTTTCCCCTTGCCACAAGATTCAGGCTAATCTAATGAGTTAGAAAAACATGGCTTATTGCAACCTAAGTAATTTTTATTTCTTTATATACTATAAGATGTAAACTAACCTTGCTAGATAAATATGGTTTCACTGCATTCTGAGTAATAACCTCTGTTTTCCTATGGTCGTAGATGTTTTTGTGACGCCTTTACCACTCTGAGAGCCTGACGGGTTTCACATCACCTAAAATCCTCTTGGTCACTCCCTTTTGGTGACCACTTGGATTTTAAAGCATATGCTAGGGGTGGCATGAAAAATCCTCAATGCACTGCAGTGGAAAAACAATTTGTAACAACATTTCCTGAAGCAATAGGTTCCAACCCATTGAACTGTATTTATCATATGCTTGAAAGACTCCAGGAACAATAGAAAGTCATGCATGGATGCCTCTGTGCAAATGCAAGTTAAGTAAAAATAGATCCGTCTGACCACCATTCAGCTGCACTTGAGAGGCGGTTTGAAGAAGGCATTTCAGCTTTTCTGCATACCTAAGCAATCCTCAATGTTTATAAGTTTGCATCTAGGAAAGCGCAGCTCTCATCCTATGGAAAGACAGCGGAAAACATTCAGAGTAAATTCTCAGCTCATTTCATTGGGGCTTACAGGCACTTACATCAGCTGAGGATGTTCTTCTAACTACTCAGACCAGAAGGCTGAAGTCTGCATGGAGAAGATGTGCACATGAAAATACAGACATATTGCAGCAGCATATGCCAAGTGAGCAAACATCTCCACCCACCTACCTCCCACATCTGTGCAAGTGTCTGGAATGGCTGGTTAGGTTTCCCTTGCTGAAGCAATTTCACAAGTGCCTAAGCGTCATATATATTTTCCATACACAGACCTGGGTGTGTGTGTTTGTTTTCTGCAAGTCTGTTCCTAGAAGGGTCATTCTGTTGACTTCCAAAGCTCTTATTTTGTTGTTATTTGCAAGACAGCAACTCAAGCAAGTTTCCTGAAACTAAAATCGTCTATAAGAGAGAGAATCAGCCAGTGTGCACACAGCCAACTAATCGCTAATGTTTACAAACACCTAGCATCTCCGGTCAGATAGTTTTGTTTTGCAAATATTTCCCTTAGAGGTCACAGCTTAAAGAGGTCAGAGCTTCTGTTTGGTTAGGACGAGTCTTTAGGATTACCTTTAGCTTAGGATGAGCATTTTGGTTTGGAAAGTGAATTAAAAACATGAAGGTAGGGACTCATGGAAGGATTCACTACTGGCCTAACTACTCTCCTGGAAATTACAGATAAAATTGCAAGGACTGTTAAAAGGTTTATTTTTAAACAATGTCAAGTACTTCAGTAAGTTTTTCTGTTTGGTTGGTTGAGGTTTTTTTTTTTACATAGTTGAGCATACAGAAGCAACGGCGAGGCGAGGGACCCAACAATTGCCCAAAAGAGGGTTATAGGAAAGATGGAGTCAATTTCTCCTCAGAGGTACACAGAAAAATGACAAAAGGCAATGGACACAAGCAGCAGGGAAATTCCATCTGGATTTTATGAAAAAAACCTTCATGAAGAGTGGTCAAGCACTGAAACAGGGACCCACAGAAGCTGTCAAATCTGTCCTTGAAAATTTTCAAAACTCAGCTGAATCAGGCCCTGAGCAACCTGATCTGACTTTGAAGTTAGCTTAGATTCGAGTAAGAAGGCTGTGAAGACCTCCCTGAGTACTTCTCCAACCCAACCCACGATTAGACAGAAAACTAGTAATATTAGCATTAACTCCTAGGAGTTAGAATTAAGTTCAGTGTGACAAAATGGTGTCTTGTACACTTTTTTTTTTTAATAGTTTCATCCTACAATTTCTTTGTACCTCCCTCCAACCTTTCTGGGTGGATGTGGTCTTACTTCAGCAGCAGAAGTAGGGGAGGGACAACAAACAAGAAAACATGCAACTGTACTTCAACTTATTAGAAACCTGGACATATGCCTTAAAAATAATATTCATGTGTATTTCAGCACATTTTTGCCAGTGAGAGTTTTCACTTAAACTGTTTTGATATTTAAAAGTAAATATAACGAGACTTGGATAACTTATTCCTATAAGGATCCTCTAGTTCCATATACCATGGTCAAATACAGGTCATATTGCTAGTACCAAAGGTTTTTCCATCTGATGTCCATTCAGAGGATTCCAGGAAATAAGCTCCTGTGCATATATGTTCGTGCCATAATTTATACCAGTTAGCATCTGTGCCTGGAGTCTTGACAGTAGGACTAGCTGAAATGTTTTTAATCAAAATATGTTTGATGAAAAGTGGGTTTTTGGCAAAAATTAATGTTCCATGGGATTAAAAGAAATCATTTGCATCAAAATTGTCCACTCTGTCAGAAAGGAACCCAAACCAGAACATTCATTGTAAAGAAAAAAAAGCGGGATGGAGGGGGGGAGGAGATAGAACGGATGTCTTCAACATAAAATATGTATTGCAATGCATAACATATCCAATATATGCAATATGTACCTATATTTATTTCTTACTATTTAAATAAAACTCTTTCTATGAGCAAGACTATTTTTATTTCAGTTTTCAGGGGGGACGGACTAAAAAATAGGTATTTTGGACCAGTTCTCTTTAAAGGAAAGGCAGAGAGGGGAGATACATAGGAAGAATAAAGACCTCTTTTTTTCAGAGGTGACCTTCTAGGTAAGAACTGAAGCTTGTTATACTGCTGCCAATGAGTTGCTTGATCTATGAATAACGAATGAGAGAACATGAATGTCTAAGGCTGCCTGGTGAGTTAGCACCTCTGGACAGTTTGAATTCCCCATAAATATAAAGATTAAGGCAGTTTTTGAAGGAAAGTGCAGTAACATTTACTTACATGTGCTTAAATGAATGGAGGAGCCAAAGAACCCCTGGACTCAGAAACATAGAAATCTCCTGGTTCATCACATGCAGCCTCTCGCAGTCAACGTGTAACAACATTTATTCAGAAAGGTCCACCAGCTTTGACTCCACATAGCTCTGTGCACCACAAGCCACAGAACACTTCCACATAATCTATAACAACTTAAAATCTTTAATTTGAAAAACCATAAGCCACAAAAATATACAATGCACTACAGGCAAAAAGAAGAAACCTTAAATCCCTGCAAGAACAGGTAATTTGTTAGTGAAAACTCCTACTAGTCTGAGAAAGTCTACGCTACTTTGGAAACACACACAAAAATAGAAGGAAAAGAATGGCTTCTTACAGTCTAACTCGGGGAAATTTTTCTCCTGACTCTAAATCAAACGGTCCATTTTACCTTGAGTGCACAAGCCTCCAGGCATCTGAGCATTTTTATAACATGAAAGGGAGCAATGGCATCATTTCTTATCTCCAGAAATTCAATGGGAACAGAGGAAAACCAAAAAACAGCAAGAAAACAAAGAGAGGGAACCAATCCTCCCCACTGCAAGCAGCCAGTACAACCAGTGACCATTAGACCAGATGTGTACAAGGGCAGGTACTCCTAGCCTACAGTCCTGTCTCCAAGAGCAGCTGGTAGCTGATGCTCATGAAAATGAGACTCACATGGACTGGCCTACCCACCCATTTTGGTAGAGACTGAAGGAAGCTCCCATCTCTGCAATGAGCCGTCTAGCACCTCTGCCTGATTTTGCAGTTTCTCAGGTAGTTACTACAATGAGAAATGAATACATAATCAGACTAGTTTCTGAAAGAGAAAGAAGAAAGGTGTGGGAACCTAAAAGCCTAAGGAGTTTTTACTTGTCTTCATGTAGGTTCTTGCTTCTCTGTTGAAAATGGAAGAGAAAAAAAGTGGGTGTAATCTCTGTTGCTAAGGGCAAAGTCATGTACAGTCAAGGTGGATAAATGTTGAAAGGTTTGGTTTCGATAAGCGCTCAGCAGTTCGGGTGCTTATCTATATCTCAGTCAGCTTATCTGGAGCACTTCGATCAGCAGCACTGAGCCAGGAATTGTGCCACAGTGTGATCCTTGGGCTTCTCCCAGAAAGTTCCCAGCACCGAGTCTCACCATCTCAGCCAAGTCGAGCATGTGCAGAGATGAGACATCCTGATGGCAATCCAAGTCTCTTGCTTCCTTGTCCCTCTCTGGACCAAGGTGAAGGTTCCTCTTGTTTGAGAATAAGAATTGTATATAATTTGGAGAGTGAAGGGGATTTTCATCAAATCCAAGAATGGATTCTGTTCAGGTTTGGGCAGGAGATTCAGAAATGTTCAGATTTTTATCTAATTGATTTGCATGCCCCTGTTTATAAGGAGATTCCAGACGTGGAACTACAGACTGTTTATTATTGCTTGCACAACTGTCATTTTCAAACAGCTTAAATTCCACTCAACTTCCTGGGGGGGAAATTCACCTCCCATACCATTAGTTGTTTAAAACTTAGGCGCCTAGTCTAAATTCGCTGGCTAGCCTCCATCCCCAGCCAGTGGAGAGAGGCTGGCACCTCCAGAGAGCGATTCATCCCATGTATCTCAGACACCTATCTTGAGCTGAGATGAATCACCCACCAGAAGAGCCTGTCTCTCCCCAGCAACTGTGGAGAGAAGCTGGATGACTTCCTAAGACTAGCTCCATTGTCTGGAGCCCCAGACAACTGCCCTGCTGCACTCCCCAAAGCCCGTATATACTACTGCACACAATTTCCCAACAAGCCAAAGCAAGAATGAAATGGCTGAGTGCTTGATCACAAAGATATGTAGGTGCCTAACTCCAAAGGGAAAGTAGGGTCCTTAAGCAGGAATAAGAGGCTTAAATCAACTTCTGGATTTGGGCTTAAGAGACTTTCCCCAAGCCTTCACACTAATTTGAAACAATTTTTACACTCATGCTCATGATTCTCCCCTGGCTGTGGTCCCCTTTGAAGATTCTTTCTCATGAACCCTTACTAAAAACCATCCCTATAACTCCTGGATAAGCAGGAAAAAAATTATAAAGACAGAAATAGAAATTAACATAAAGGAAAGTCCCCAGTAGCATTCACAAAGCATCCTGCTGCACATTTTTGCCAACACAAAGGCCCTGAATCCTCTACTGAGCCAAGTGCTCATGTTTGCTTTCCATCTGCTGCCCCTCAGTCCCTGAGTTTTACCTAGTGACCTCAGGCAAAAAACCATCCTGCCCTCTACATCAAGCTCTTCCAGTGCTCCTACCAATCACATCATGTTTAACTTAGCACAGTAGCCCATAAGAGCTGCTGGATTTATTCTTATGTTCCTTGCTGAGAATGAAACATTTTTATTGACATGGAAAGATTGTGCCATGTATATAATTGCTGCATACAAGATGGAAACCACAAGCAATAAAATACTCCATGGGTGATGACTCGTGTTTATAGTAAACAGGAACGATGCTGCCAGATGTCAGCAGCACCAAATCATGTGTTGCTTATCCCAGGTCTCCAGAAGAAGGAAATAAAAATACCCATGACGGGGTTTTATTTCTGGCGAGGGTATGACTGCTGGGTTGATTGCATCTTTAAAGCTCTGGGTAAGCAGCAGACACAGGAACTTATCTTTGTTTCAAGAATCCTTGTACGCTATAGTGGGAAAATGGCTTTAATACTGTTTTGCAAATCCCAAAATTTAGAAATACCATGTTCCTTTGTCTAGATCTGCTAGTGTGTTGAGCTGGCATTAAAGCCCAGGGGAGCAGCTGAATGAAGAACATTTGTTCCATACGCCACACCTCCGCCCCAGGCCACAAAGCAGCTCCTAAAAACCCACACTTTGAGACTCTGGTGAAAGACCAAATGTCACAACTGCAACATGCCAGGAGAAGGAAGTAGATGAAATCAAAGGCATTTCTGTTGTCCTCGGAACCAGGGTGTATCCTCCTTCTAGTGAGGTCTTTCAAATCAAGACTGCAGTCTTTCCAAATACTCTGCTATAGTTTGAAAAGAAGCCACGAGCTTATTTTCCCAAATAAGCTTTTCCAGTTATGCAGAAGGCTAGACTAGAGAGCTCCTTACGGATTAAAATCTATGAATCTGTGCAACTCTAGCCACTCACTTAGGGCCCACAGGATGGATTTAGGACTACGCTCCTTAAGAGTCTAGCCATTCTGAAGTGTTCCCTTTAGGATGCCTTAAAAGTTCTTACTGGAAAGAAGTGCTAGGAATCAGTGTGAAAAATGAGAATTTTTTGAAAGAAGACTTAGGCTTTCCACTACAAAATTGAAACAGCCAGTATCATTAGTCATTTCTGGCTGTCTTGCCTTCAACTGCCTAACCTTGGGCATCCAATTTTCAGTCTCTTTGTCCTGGTTTGCCAACCTTTGCATGCCTCATATGAGAATGAATCTCAAATCCTACTTTTCAGATTGCAGTGTCAATCTATGACTTGAAATTGCCTCAGCATTTGTCTAGATGGGATTCTTCCAGCAGATGTGGGCTTGTGCTTCCTTTTGCTCCAAGTTGGCTAGAACGGTGCCAGCTCCAAAACAAATGCTAGCTGTAAGTATATAGCTGAGTGTACCATGCTGACAGCCATCACGCATTGTTTCAAGCTCAGAATGGAGCTAATATGCCTACACAATCTCTGTTCAGTATGAACACAGGCAACGCTTGCATTTGTCCAGCAAAGGGACAAAGTGAGCTTGCCTGCATCTAGACATAGCCTAGTGATGCCAAATATCTCAGCAGGCAGTGGAAATTAAAACATGAAATTCTCTCAGGACCAAATGCTGTTTGCCTGAAATGAACAGTGTCCAATTAAACCAGGTGGATTTGATCCTTAATGTGAGTGTCAGAGATGGTTGTACTCGGAAATCTGGCAATTAAGGAAAGACAGACATATGGCAAATATACCAGAAATGAGATAACTGTTCACCATTTTAAAAATATACTGATAGCCCATTGCCTGCAAAATCTATGCCTGTCCATCACAGGGTTCAAACTGTCCTCTGAGCCTTTCCTGTCAATTCACATAACTCCTGGTAATGGTCTCTTGGCAGCTTCACCCTGAAAACTAATAAGCAGGCAAATTATACAGTCTTGGACTTATTTCAGAAATACAAGTACCTGATCTCATTCAATAATGCATGACGCTAACAGTCCATTTTGCAGATGTGATTATCCTGGTAATGATGTATTGTGGAGACCAGAATCTGGTGTATGACCTCATCCTTATCTGCAGCTGCAAAGCACCACTGAATTCAAGGTTTAGGCTGCAAGTGGCCTCAGTTCAAACATGTCCAGCACTGAGACACTCAGCCTTAAATCCCCCATAAGACCAGACGTGACCTGCTGTCTGAGTCAAATTCTCACCTAGTGTAAGTAAGCAGGGAAAACAAATTTCCAAATTGCATTTTTTTAATTTATTTTTCCTATCCAAAGCATTGAAACTAAAATAGTTCCAAATTTACTAGTCCCAGCAGAATGGCATGTTTCATTCAGACATTCCGTACATTGTTGTCCATATGAAAATAATGTTATCCTGACAAATCTAAGTGTTTTATTTAGACTGAAAACACTGAATGCTTTCAATGTCAACTTTGCTAACTCAAAACTCTACAGAAATTTTCATTTCACTGTATCTTCCTTCTCCTTGGCAAATACTTTGATTTTCTGCTCCTATTACGAAAGGAAAGTTATTTAGAAATACTGATATTCCCTGTGAAAGGAAAATTCCAGTTGTCAAGCAGTGCAGCATGAAGCACCCATCGTTAGCCAAAATTGTCTGGTGAGCAGGACACAGCATATTAAAAAAGTCATGACCCCCATCAGAGACTTACACCCAATAAAAACCTCTGTTCTGCTGTTTTTTCTTCCACTCATGATCGGGCTTGTATCCATTACACAACTCTCTGCCCGCATTTGTTCCTACTGCATGACCCCTGGGTGCCCCAAGTAAATACTCCAAGTCACGTGGTCTAAACCTCTAGTTTACTTCAGAGAAGCAATCGCTGTTTTCCTGCTACTTCCTACCGAGCCTGGAAACTGTTGTTTATTTTCCATTAGTTCACAATGTCCAGAGAAAAAATATGTCCTTCCAGTTGCTTCTTTGCTCAGGTCTGAGGAGCACCTGCTATGCATCAGAAAAGGTTCCCATGTCACTGGCAGCCTTTCTCCATTTGCAAATAGTTCTCGCTCGTAAACAAACACCCTGGTCTTGGAGTCATACAGCAAGAAAATGTTTTTTTTTTCTCTAGACAGTATTTGCCTTGTATTCCACTTACCTTCACTGACTGTCCTGTCTAACCGCAACTTTGATACAACAGTCTTTTTCTCCACATGTCTGTGGTTTAAGGGTGATGCTTTAAAACATTCATGAGCTCCAAGTTGGTTACAGCAAAACCTCAGTTACCCCAAATCTCAAATACCTGTAGCTCTCTGCTACTCGAAAGGGATTTGTGTTCCTTCAAGTTCTGCTAACAACTTTGAGCATTCCCTCAATTAGCCCAAACCTTGGCAGAACAACATATTTATTGGTCCCAATTAATATAGCTGAAGTTCACAGAAATGGCAGCATCAGAGTTTACCTCTAATAAAGGAACATTTCTCCTTGAAAAGGAGCTGCCTGTATTTTTCCACTTCTGAGGAAATTCTCCATGCCATCAGCTGTTCTCATTCAGCTGCTCTCATCCTGTGTTTGCTTGTCTGAGGTCCCCCTAGGAAGCCACCCTCTAGCTTCTAACACCTGCAAAATCTGGATAAGCATCATACATGCAAATTTGAAAGCAGGGATGTTATTAACCATTCAGATAAGTCCCCAAGGGAAGAGGTGGATAAGCCATCTTTTCTCCTCATTAAAATCAAGACTGGCCATCTCTCCGGAAAATATGCTTCAGCCAATCATTAAGGGTTTCTCCACTGGAATAATGAACTATCATTCACGGTGATCTGTGTTAAAAGGGGACTGGACTTGCTGACACAGTAGTTCTTCCAAGCTGCAAACTCTGAATGAAGGAACCTTCCCATACACACTCAAAGACCTATAATCTGATCTCCTCACACCTCCAAATATCCCTGCCCAGGCAAAAAAATGCCACCCTTAGTGGTAAAAACTTTCCTGCAAGTTCCAGCTGATTAAGATCTTGTTCACCTGCACACCCATCACTTCCTTTTAGCACTAGCTAATTAATACAGCCCTGAACATTGGTCAGTGCCACAGCAAGTGCTGCCTCCTAAATCTTTTTGTTTATCTTGACTTCTTTAACTACCCATCTTTCTCTACCTAACTACAGATTTTATGCCTGCTCATCCATATATAAATGCTTCCTTTCTTTTCCTTTTTTTTCTATTGAGACAAATGTGTACATATATCTTGAGCCAAAACAGTCCAATTTTGTCTTCCAGCTGTTCTGCACAAGACATTTACTCAAGGGTAACTGCTATGATAATGCAAGAGACAACTGCTGTAGTGCTTTGCTTTGTCTGCTTTAGTCAACTGCAATAAGATTTCCATACCCCCTCCCCAATCTATAATGGGATGCTTATTGTTCATGATGGCAAAGATAAATTGCCTGGGCACACAGGGTTCTCCTGGGGGCTCTTCTGAAGATAAAAATTCAAATCCTTACCTAAAATACAATTAAATGAACAACAGCACTCTCTGGCTGTATTTTCAGGGCACAGCACGCACCAAGGATGCTGCTGCATCAGTGGCTCTGGTTCAAGTTCTCAGAGGCGGCTCAGTCCCAGGTATGTCTCTGCAGGCAGCCTGGACAGGATTATGTCATGGGTCAAAACGACATGTCACAGATGAGCCACTTTCTCCCTTGCACATGAGCTGCTCTGCCTGGAAATCTAGTTGTGTCATTCCTAACTAGCAATAGCGTAAGCCAAGAAGGAGGCAATGTGGACAACAGGGGCACTGGTCGCAGAGGTGAGCATGCACTTGGAACCACAGAGATAGCCTGGATATGCCCCATGTGATCATCTGAGACAGAAATAACTCTTGATTTTGAGCATCAAAATGTCTGGCTTTGAGGAGAAGTCAGAGATGACTCCTTTGGGAAGATGCCCCTAATTTAAGTGTTGTAGCTTAAAATGTCTGTCCCCTAAAGCCAGACTGTCAATCAAAGGATCTTATATTTCTGTCCTCTTGCCAGCTCCCCTAGGAGAATCCATCTTTCCATGGGAAGTCTGTCTGCTCAAGGCGTCTTGCAAACAAGGCAGTGGCCTGTTCTGCCTGTCACTCATAACCAGAGGGGAAGCCCAGAGTGACTGGTGAGGCTTATGTCAATAATCACAGGCAGAATGTCCTCTCTGTTTTCCTTTAGTACAATAAACTATGCTTCCCCCCTTCCTTCATCTCTTTCCTCTGCATTCAGACTTACACTCCACAGGGATGGACCTCTGCTCCTTCTCACCCCCTGCAATCCCTCCCCCATGTTCCTGTCTCTACTCCTGAGGAAGCGCCTCTTGCATACAAGGGTAGTATGTAAATAATTTTGACTAATTTTGGACAGGTAGACAATAGTAGTATGAACTTCCAGCAATATCCTGGTGAGTCCCAGCAAAGTACCCCTGAGACAACTGAAAGAGAGGATGCTGTGAGCCCTGCTTATAGACCTCAAGGCCAGCTAAAGAACTAGGGTAAGACATTATCCCAGTATTCCTCATTTCACATCTGCAAAGAGAACTGATAGTAAAAAGGGACTGAAATTATTCTTAGACTAGAAACAAGGAATTGCAGAGTGGTGAAAAAAAGTTTGTATTTTGGATAAGGATGTATGAAAGGCATGAGAGCCCTCAAACTCAAATTTGAGCCACAGCTTTTACAACCAGTCTCCTC
Organism: Struthio camelus; assembly: GCF_040807025.1. Taxonomy (NCBI): domain Eukaryota; kingdom Metazoa; phylum Chordata; class Aves; order Struthioniformes; family Struthionidae; genus Struthio; species Struthio camelus. Next base: position 29,197,824 of record NC_090949.1, read on the forward strand.
TTTAAATGAATTAAATCAAGGCTCATAACCTACACAGTTCAAACACGTGTGACTGTTTGTTTCTTTGCATTATCTTTGCATCTATATTTGTGCTTATATAGGTATACCCTACATTTTATCCAGTAGGGTCAATAGAGAGAACATATCTGTAACAGAAAGCTAAGTTTTAGGAGAACATCTCTGGAGAAAAACAAGCATACTACATCCTTCTTGTGCCTCAAATGGCTAACAAAGCAATAGCATTTACAATTAATAGCAACTCAGCCCTACAAAGGTGTTCATCTTCTGAAGATGCAAGCAGCCTGCTTGTCAGGAAAGCGTATTTGAACCCTCAGCTGGGGTGAATGACTCATCAAGAGGAAGTATAAGAATGAATGGCTGGCATTTCCTTTGGTTTGGAAGTGGTCTGGGAATCAGATTCAGCTGGGGGAAGGGAGTGAGAGCTTGCAGGAGTTGCTTTAGACATCTCTGTATGAATGCTGGCTGGGAATGGGTTTTGGGGTTATCCAGTTTCTTTGCTTCTCTAACTTTAATTTCTAGATATGCAGGTTCCCCCCCACACACCTCTTTATTCAGCTTTCTTTCCTTATTTGTTCTATTTTGCTTGTTCTGTTCCATCTGTTGCACAAAAATTTCTGAGCTAGCTTTTTACTCTGAGTATGAATCTGTGTAATTGATAAATTATATAAGGAAGGTATGAAGGGCTAATGAGAGGAAACTAGCTTGTAGGTTCCCAAGAGAGTATTGAGGAAAAGCTTTCTTAGGCTCTAAATGGGATTATTTGTGTAGATGAGGCAACAGGACTCTGTAGAACTAGAACAGTAAATTTAGGGCAGGAATCAAGACCCTGTTTTGGGGGGGAGGGGAAGGGGGCTAAAGTTATCCTCATACTCTCAAGGGCGTGTAGGAATTTGCTCCAAGAAGCTGTCTGAGCTGTCCCTGGCTGTTCTTTCCTCCCTGTGCTGCACTTTGTCTGTTTGACTTGAAAGCAAGGTACAAAGCTCCCTTCTCACTGGGCCATAATGATAAGCTCCTTGGATGAAAGGTGGAGGGAAATCTATAGCAGGTGAAGCTCTGCAAGGCTGCTGTTTATCTTGATTTCAAACCAAACGGAACATGTTTTTGATTTTGTTTTTTAACAAACAAGTAGCTTGTTATAATGTGCAATAAACAGTGATGTCTGGGGCTTTCCTTGTCAAGGTGACCTTGTTGGTGTAGTTTTTCTGCTCTTGGAGTACAACACTGCCTCTTGCATACAGAAGCAAGTCTTGGCTCTCCAGGATGTTCTGCATGTCCTTCTAAAAGGAAGATATGGGATGGAAAAGGGATTTGATCAAAAGGGTCCTGAGTTTCTTTACACAGACATCTCTAGATTTTCCTTCTCCTCAACATGTTCATCATGTTCAGGTTCCTGTCACCCCTGCAAGAAAGCAAACTTAAATCAGGATAATAGTCCCCAGGCTTTTGAGCTGTCAACACCCAGATGAGGGTGTAGGCAGTTAGGCTGTGAACAGGAGATGCCTGCAATTATAGCTAGCTACATCACAGCTGGCTAAAGGCAACCTCAATCAGACTGTGATTCTTTCCCCCCAGCTGCAGCCTTGTCCAACCACCACGGCCTCCTGGGATGTAACCTTGTGGTAGCCCTGTGAAATAGGGCCCAACTTGCCTGCTGTGTAACTAGTGGTGCTATCACACACAGCAAAATGCTCTTGAGGCATGGCTGGATGCAGAGCTTGGCTGATGGAGCTGCAATCTAATACCTTAGTGCTGCTGGAAGCAAAGGGCTTGCTTCCCACTGTAAACCTGTGGATGCTGTTTAAATTGGTGGCCTTAAAGCTGGAGCGCCCTGCTAGTGACCTGAGTTAAGCTGCCCTAGAGTTTTTATGAACTTTTATTCATGATACAGACCTTATACCTTTTATACAATCAGAAGTCTTCTGTCTCCTGAACCAAACCATATTCTGTTACTGACTTCAAATGTCAGACAACTTGAGATCAGACAGGATTAAGGAACTGAAGTTTGCACCTTCTTGTCTGGTGTCTGTCTTAAAGGATTTTTAAGTGAGCTAGTGAGGCTGTAACAAGAACAGACCTTTTTAAAAAAGAACTGGATCTGGAGCTCTTTTCAAATTTCAGCTAAGTAATGAGCACAGAAATAACATAGTTCTCCAAAGCCAGAAAATTTAATGTTATCTTGAAATACCAAACATGGTGTTGGACAATGACTATATAACATTAACTCAGAAGAGCATTTTACCAGTACATATCAAATTAAAGCAACACAAAAAACAGCTACAGAAAGTGGAACATATATAAAGCTTAAAGAAGAAAATTAGACTTTTAGTTAGGATGCCCAAAATTTGCACTTGCTCTCTGTAGTACAACCTTATGCCCACTGGATGCTTTATAACCCTCTACAGTGAGAAGTAAAAGGAGATACTTCGATTTGTAACACAGTATCTGGAACTAAAATCTCAAACAACAGCCCTTGCCATTTATACTACTGCATCTTTTAAAAATTCAAGGTTCTCAAAGTATTTTAATGTTACTAACTAACACCACGTGCATCAACATAAAGAGTAGCACAACTCCCCTCTGATGTAGGCAGTATAATTCCCACCAGACAGGTGAGTAAACAAAGTCACAAAGAATTAAGTGTTAGGGTCCGAAAGGAAGTCTGTGGCTGAGCTGGGAACAGAACTTGTCCCTTGATAAAATCCTCTTCCTTAACTGCACAGTAATCTTTCCCTGACCTACACATGCAACACTAGATCACAACTGGGATATTTTTTTCCTATCCAAAACAGGAAGGTTTTCCTTTTTTTCTCTTCTCCTCCCACACCTACTTCCCATGATGGCAGGCTGAGTCCCTTCCTTCACCAGCCAGAACTGTACTGCGGCACACGGTTACAGCCTAACAAGGTAAAAAGAAAAACAGAGCTCAACCGGACCAAGGTAACAAGGCCCATTTGTGGCACACAGCAGCTGGATTTCCTCACTCAGAACAATATTTCACCCACTGGTTTGCAGAGCACCGACTGTGCCAGTGCACTGATGGTTTCAGGCTGTTCTTTGCTGCAACAGCATCAGGAACCTTAGTTTTCCATAACGGTGTAGCTCTCCAGTGCTAGCATGTGAGGAAAAAAATCCAAATACCTCGATGTTCCTCGTGTGGAAACACCTTCCAGGCTTTCTGCAACTGCAGGAACAACAGTAGCGTGAGGTTGCCCCCCAGCTTAGGAGTGATAGCCCCTTTCAGGTGCTCCAGCTTCATTTCTGGGAAATGGAGGAAGCTTCTGTGACACAATGCCACATGAGAGGCTAAAGGCCTTTGATCACTGTTGAAGTTCTTAGCCAATCTCTATTTCTCCTGTATATTACCCAGAGAACAAGCACCATCCTATTATTTTTGGCACTTGTGGCGCATTGTTGTGATCCACACAGCGCATTTCAGAATTTTTTTGTTTCTTTCCCACCCCTCTGCCCTCTACCAAAATCTGATGCAAGGGATGAAACAGTCTATCTTAAAATGCCTGGAAATCTCAAGCACACTATCAAAGAAGGGGAAGAACCAGTCACACTTACCCGGCAAGAGGACAGCTTTTCAGTATAAAGCTGTCCCTGGGCCTCTCTGGAGATCACTTGCCTCCTCTGAGCCTTTCCCAACCAGAGGCAGTATAGTCCTGACAATCTAAAGCAGAGGACTGGCCGCCATGGTCAGTCTAATGGCTAGTGGAAGAGGGAAGGACAGAGACTTTTAGCCCACCAGCAAATCCATGCCTGCATCCAGCTGTACTATACAAGCCGACTTTTAAGCTGAGAAAGTCACCGTTGGCAGATATGGGGTAGTAGACTTACAGGGATAAGTGATCTGATCCGTTATGACAAACCTTTATGTTTTTTGGCAAATCTTGTGAAAAGACTTTTTGGGAAAAAAAAAAAGTAATAAATGTGGGTATTAAAAAACAAACCCTAGTAAATTGAACCTAAGAGCAATTCTCAGCTACGAAGCTCATTCATCCCTTAGATTACTGGGAGATTTAAGAAACTGAAACAGTTGTTATCACTTGGTCTGTGGGATTTTGTTGGCTTGTGCAGGCTGATTGCTATATTTAAGCTAGAGCCGCTGTGTCAGACTCCCTGTGGGCCAAGAACAATATCTTCCAATTATTGGCATCCTAAATGTATCTTTTTTGAGGGAATCTCCACCAGCTTCAAAGAGAGAAGAGGAATGGTAAGAGCTTGGCAAATCTGTCAGGCATTGCACTGCTGAGGCACTTAGGTGGAAGCGATTTGCAGCTGCGGTCTATTTGGCCAGTGATCTCTCCCATAGGAGCACCTAGCTTTCTTAGCATTCTCAATACTATCCATAACAACTCAGTGTTCCTCAGCAAGCAGACAAACTGAATTTGAGGGAGATGAAGTGACTTGCCCTCGGTCAGCCAGCACATCAAGGACAGGGATGATCCGCTGAACCCAGGGCTGCGAGCCAATCCACTGAGAACCAACCCAAGGCTCTACCGAGTAGACCACAGAGCCTCCATCCAGGACAGTGCTACAGTTCGACAAAGTAAGGTTGAACTTGTTTTAAAACTAGGATCTTTGAAAAACCTAAGATGTTGGCAGTGAAATCAAACTTACATGGGAGATGGGCAACTCACTTCCATTCTGCATTGAATCTTGATTCAGTAGCAGCTAATTTTTATAAGGTTTGAGAAACACTTTTTATTCTCAACATGGATTGCACTAAATCTTTTTTTACTGGAGCTGTTCTGATCTTAGCTCATTCTGAGGAGCAGCCTGTTCACATTCCCCATACGTTTATTAAGCTTCATTGATGGATTCAGTTTCCTGGACGCAGCAACATTCTGAGTCATCTTAGAGGATAATCAGTAGATCTTTTAACTATAACTCACAAATTTTTTGCTAACTCTCACCCCCTTGGAAATGTTTTTTCTAAACTGGGGTACTATCCCTAATGCTTGCAGAAATTATCTGCGACAGCAAAACAGCTTATAACATTGTCTTGTTTTAAAAGCCAGCCTCTAATAACTGGCTTACTGAACAGGTTTCTTAAAACAATCGCTTCTCCTCATTGCTTAACAGCTGGTAGTGACCTTTCTTCTTAATGCAGAAACATGAAGCACCAAAATACTTCAGAAAACAAACATGAGCCTCAAGCCCATTGTCGTAATGTTCAGCAGCTCTTGAAATGGATCTCAGAAAATGAAGCCAAGCCAAATACTGGGCTCCCCATCCTGGGCACTCTTTTAAATTGCACAGAACAAAAGCCTTTAATTGATATTTGACTCTAAAAGTCTACTAAGAGCAACAATAAATTAGGCAAATAAACCTGTTGCTCAGGATCAAATAAACTCTGAGAGTGCCTAACTGGGAACATGACTGGCAGTTAATCTTCCAACAATCAGTAGAAAATAGGCCACTGAAATACCCTGAAGAATACTCTGAAGAAGCTTTCTTTAGCTTCTTTTCTTCTGCCATTTTTCTTAGCAGAATCTGTTACTGAGCCTCATTTGCTTATGCTATGAGGTCAGTCCAGCTCTGCTCCTCATACTGAGTTACCTCTGCGGTGGAGTCATGAACTGAACTCCCAGTTTGCCTCCAGCAAGAGGTTTTGGGATGAACTGTCTGCCCCCTTGTAAACACCCAGCACTGCAAGACTCCCAGCTGTGCTCACACACCAAAGGAGGAAAACAACAAACTGGATATATAGCTGCTTTTGTAGATCTGTTTTTCTTGTTTCCCTCAGCATGAGTGTTTCTGTGTATATATATATATGTAACCAAGCTCTAGCTGTTATTAACTGATTTATTAACTTCATGCCATACAAAGCTAAAACTTGGCAAAGCAAAGCCTATCATACTTAGGAATCCAAACAGCAGGCTGCTGAAAGAACCTGTGCATGTGAAGCAACCCATCTATCCCTCATAGGCTATTTCTTAAATAAATGTGTGTGAGTGTGCATGTGCATATATATTTATTTTTATATATATATATATATATGGGTGGCTGTGACTCCAAAGTCAATCTAGTATTTTCTATCCTTTCACGTGCTAATCCGTAGCCAACCTCAAACTTCTATTCATGTATCTGTGATAACTCAATCTCTTAAAAGTAGACTCTGTCAGCGTAGATGCAATGCTATGCCCTGCCTCTGTATCATGCACGGCCTATATACTATTATGGAGTACAGTTATTCAGTGACCCTATACAGCATTGAGGTGTTCTCATTCATAGGCCTCTGGCCTAAGAGGTTGCCAAGGAGAAGTGATCTCAGAACAGCCATACTCCTCATCCTATATAACATGCAAGCACTATTCAGGCATATGCAAAAAATACTTGTCATTCACAATTGGTCTTTCTGTTCCTTTTTAGAAATGGCTCACTAATCAGATTAGATGTGTTCCTACTGTGACTGGTTACCAATTACACACTGCTAATAACAGGAGAAATTAAACATTTCCTGAATGAGCTCCAGAAATGAAAACTTTTCACCTAAAAATAGCTCATATGAGCCACAGAAATCTGATTTGCTTTCCTTTTCAGATCTTGAACAGGGAGGAAAAGGTGCTGAAATCCTCAATAAATATTCTTCTCAACCAGCAGTTCAGTGAGAAGACCCTTCTAGGGATATCTAAATACTAGTATGGGCAGATGAGTTGTGATCAAATACAAGCTGGCCTCATCCTGTGCTTAAAGTGCTTGAAAAAGGAAGAAACCACCTTAATTCCCCCCCTCCCAAGAGTTAATGTTAATATCTGAATGTTATAGACCAGGATTATGCTTTCTTAATGTTTATAATCACAGTGATGTCCCGGTCACCCTGAGCCTTGCTCCTAGTGCTTGTGCAGTACTTCCCAAGGCATTGCTTCTCTGGTCCCAACAGGGCAGGGTCAGAGACAGGAATCTCAAACCTCATGCTTTTAGCTATAAAATGCTCATAGGCAAGAAATATTTCGGTGTCTCTGCCATACAGTTGTTACTAAAAACTACTAATTTGGCCAAATAGAGTAAAGCTCCTACATGTCTACATATAGTACATTTTCCCCTTCAGGAATTAAAAAAGAGAGTCTTAGGAGGCTGCAGAGGACATGAATTTGGGAGGCTACGATTCACAAGAGGACCAGTTTCCAAGCTTCACACCCTTGATGCCTTTTCTGGAATACAGCAACTTCTTGCTGTATTTAGATGTTAGTTTCAACACATCAGCTTGCAGTGGTTGCACATCACTGTCATCTTTCACTGTTGATCACTATTTAACAGCAGGGATTAAAAAGAAAAGGCAGAGAGATACCTGCTTCCAGAGAAACACAGAGACGGGGAGGAAAGTATCTCTCTCCTTCCTACATGTGCACATTCCTAACTTATTCAGAATAACAAACTACTCACAAATCTCCCCTTTCTAACTACTACTATGGGTACAATGGTATTACCTATATTTCTCCATGTCTAATAGAGGAGTTCAAAAACGCAGAAAAACCTCATTCCAGAAGCTGCATATAGTTTCTGCATATATGAAGCAAAGCTTAACCCATATCTCCTTTTCTCCTCATAATAACACTCTGTCTTGGATTTATATTTGGGTAACCCAGTGCTGTAGGCTACATGTGTGAAAATATACGAGGACTTGAGAAGAGACACAGAAATTTGTGGCATTACAAGCTACTTCCCCACAGCATGAGATGGTCAAAGCAAGGCTAAGAACATGCAATCCATAAAGAGAACGTACGATCCCGTGTCTTGAAAAGGATAGCTAGTACAGTTCTCTGCCCACTTCAAAGAGAAGTATCTTCTCTACTTCACAATCGCTATCCTTTCCACCTCAGGGACTCCAGGTCAAGCAAACAATGGATCTCAAAGCAATGGCAATCAAAAGTAAAGCAATAAAGAAAATTGAGCCTTCATTAGATGATAATAGTTTCTTGTTTGCTCTACCAACACATCTCTTCATGATATGCCCTGCTGGGACCGGACATGTCACAGGCCAGCTAGTCAAGTACAAAGAAGACCTACGCAGAGCTCTGTGGTGTTGGCTATTCTGTATTTCAGGCCTGCACTGAGCATGAAGCAGACTGAATTAGAGCATCCCTGCAGGAGCTCTAAGCAATGCCAGGTCCCTCACAAGATCCCAGCCAGCTGCAGAATATGGGAAAAATGAAAACATCACTCCTTTTACTCAATTAACCTATAAATGACATGAGTTTGCCCTCTTCCGCTCTTTTGCCTTGCAGAGCACAAGCTGTCTCTGTCTATCTGCACAAGCAGGCCATTGTCGGCAAGAGCCTTCTGTTCTCCATGCGGATATGGAGCCTTCTGGTAGCTGAGAGGGTTGGTTGTTCCTTACTTGCATAAATGAGGTGGAACCAACGCCTCATTGCATTGTTTCTCTATTTCAGATCAAGCATCCATGCAAACCAGCAGTTTGTCTTCATCGTTAGTTCAATTTCAGCTAGAACAGAATATTCAAAACCTGAAATGATTCATGAGTTCATAACCTTCTCCTTTTAACTTCCTTCACGTTTATAAAACAGAAGGGGGTGGATGATTTTTTTTTTCTTTTTAGTTGTCATCCATTCCTCCTTATCCCTTTAGGATGACAGGATGCTGTCTCTTCTTTCAGCAGAAGGGGGCAATCAAGAAGCATCTGAGGTCACTAGGTTTCTCCACCAGTCACACTGTATCATACAGTCTCCATTTTAGGATGTCCTTGTGTTCTGCCTGTTGGTCATCTCCAGCTTTAAGCCAAAGAACATGCAAACACATACAGGAGCTTTTAAGGTCCTTCTCCAACTTCTCTCTTTAAAGGTGTTGATATCTTCTGGTTTTTGGAGGGCTAACTGACTAAGAAGGTCAGCCCAGGTGCACACTGAAATGCAAGCAGGGTTTATGGCTTTGTTTTGCTTTCCAAGCCTGGACACCTCTCCCTGAATGACTAAATGGAATAATCCTGTCTCAATTTTGAGAGCACTGGCCAGGTGATAGGAGAGCCATGAGCCCATTTCAGGAGGGTGTTAGTCTTTTCCTCCCCTCTGCAAACTACAAACCAAAATGCTTTGAAAAAACTTCTGTTCACTGCTGGCTTCTGAGGAATATACCCAGCTACACCTCCGCCTCTTGTATCTCCTCTTCCAATGACCAGGGAAGCCCTGCACATGGTGGGAGATAGGGTTCAGGGGCCCAAAACAGCAGACAGTCTGCAGAACGCTGCCTCCCTTCATGGGAGAGGCTGTGTTCAGGGTGCTTATCTAGGCTGTGACTTTCCTCCCGCGAGCCAAACGCATCATAAGTCTTTTCTTAATGCTGCCAACAGCTCAAGAGAAAGCAGAACTATACTGAGACAGAAGGAAAATAACCCAGAAGACAAATCTGACCTAGTCTCTGATGGACTAGAGAACCGGTACTCACTGTCCCAAGTCCCAGGTTAAAACCCTAACCAATACACCAGCCTTTCCTTCTGGCTTGCCTGCTTTTCAGCTAGCTGGAAAGAAGGGGATTTTTGTCCCACACAGCTCCAAGAAGCCCCTCGGAGCCCTCCCTCGCTCCACCTTTCCTGTGCGTAGCCAGTGTACTCAACCCTTGCAGGTCGGCTCCTGAATTTGGCCCTTTATGAATAGATCACTATGCTGGCTGCTCCGAGACACACACAGCCAGTCGTATGTGGGGGAGAATCGTAAGCAAGGGTAGGAATGCCTGTTTGGCAGGCTTTCTCAGCTTCTGAGTGTCTACAGACTTCTCTTTTTTTTGTCTCTGCCACCTAATTTTTAATCTGGATTTTGATCTTCTCTGCTAGAGTAAATTAGGAGACTCACTCCAGACTGACATCAAGTGGGCATGTGCACACTTCAGTGCATTGCTGTCTAACTATCTGGACATCTTGCAGCAGGTGGGAGTCAGGACAGGTGACAGGACATCTTTACTTGCCTCCTTATCCCCTCTTGGATCAGCTGGGGCCCCCATTTGGTGTCTATTTAGTCAGCAGTCAGCTGAGAGAAGACAGGTTGATAGTGAAGAAAAGAAACCACTAACTAGCCCTGCTACTTACGTACAATCTTCATGCTCTCACCCACTCTTTCCATATATAATATATCTTGCTACTGCAATTAAAACACATTACTTAAGGAGACGATAATATTTCACATTGAAGAGCAAAATGGAAAGCTGTGTTTTTCATTTACATGCGTTAAACACTCAAGGGACAGCCGGAATGGCATTTACAATTAGACTACCCATTAGGATGCATTAGATGACATTAACCCAAGACCTCTCCGGTCCACCGCAAAGCAGTCAGGCTGCAAAGCAGTTTTAAAAGCAACCTACAGCTTTAAAGTGACACTCACGTTGAGTGCAAACATCGAGACGGATTTTTTCTCTCTTCGTAACATGGCACACGATCAATGTTGCTGCTCCCAGACTACAGGGGCTTGGTGCTTCTTTCAAAGCCTTCATAAGGGCAAAATCAAACGCTGCAATAACCCTTTCACTACTGCACAAGTATTCCAGAAATGCTACAGAAAATGCACCAACAAGCACAGCCAGACAAGGGTGTGACTGATCAGATACTCTTCCCAAATGATGTTTATTCATCTTTCCCATGTGTGGTTGGTAAGACTGTAAATTGTCCATCTTGTTGGTTAAAAAAAAGTAAAAAAATTGAGGGATCAAGCCACTGAAGAGCAACAGTAGCGCTACTGCTTTTCTAAAATATACCATGCATACTTATCTGGGCTGTGATTTTCCTCCTGGGATACAACTTCATGAGTCACCGAAGACTGAGACCATAAAACACCATTCAAATATTAAGAGTGGGATAGATAGCTTGAAATGAATTTAAACGCTAGAACTCCTGCAACTCTGAGCATCTCTCAAAATTTCCTTAGGATAATAACTCAACTATTAAAAAAATAGTGGCGGTATGTGAGAAAAATGTGAATAGAAATCTACAGGGACTAAGAACACATTTAAAAATACCAATGTTTTTCCAAACGTCCCCTTAGTTATGAGATGATTCTTGTCAATGGGAGATCATGAGTGTTTAAGGGAGAAGAATCATTCACAACCAGATGCACTACTGAAAAGCATTTGAAGTTCCAGAGATTCTACCCAATCTCACTTGCATCAAACTACCTGATCCTCTTGAAATCACTGGCAAGCTCCTGTTTGTAAAGCTGCAGAAAATCAGTCATAGCTTTTCACAAAAATGCTGAGTTGTCCATGTCAAGAAAATTATAGAAAGTCAGGCTATGGGCAGGAGGGGGAGAGGGTTAGAAAAAGAGAGTATTGTTTATGGAACATGAAAAGCTCCAGCGACACAATATATGGAATTCTGAGGGAAACAGGCCCTCCTTTCTTTCTCTACAATTCAAATAATTCCAATGGCAGACTGGATATTCCCCAAAATGAGTTAGAAAAGCACAAGGCTGTCAAAGCAATTTAGAAAGGGAAAGTTGAAGTAAACATGGTCACTTTCTTTTTTTTTAAGCCTTAACGCTTAGAAGACCTTACATAGTTACCCTACATACTGTTTGCTTTTCATACAATAAAAATAAGTATTAGGTGGACTTCCAGCTCGACACAAGGAGACTACATGGGCATTTGGAGAAAATGGGTGGAACTACCCAAAGATACAGTCTCAGCTCAAGCTACTCAACATGCATACCTTGCTCTAATTTTTTTAGGCTGTCTGTGGATTTGATCAATGCAAAAAATCCTTATGAAGTTCCTCTACTGACTTGGAGTTGTCTTCTTCTAGAATGACACTCTCATACTCCCCCAAGACGCTCTAAAGATCAAAAAGGCAGACATTTCTTATTGTTCTCATGTTTAGATGTTCATGAAGGTGGGGATTAGCCATTAGAGTAAAACACCTTCCGTAACTCTGTCCTCCTTGTTACTGTTTTGCCTCCTTACTCCAGCTGAGAGTAGGAACTAAGTCCAGAACATGAGGGACTCCTTCGATCTTTGTACTAATTTCTCTTCAGGCTTGTGAAAAGCACATGAAAGACTTTTGTTTTGCTCAGTTACGGAAAAATCGTTTCCAGCATTTTGCAGGAGTCAGTTTGTACACAGAAAAGGAGAGGTAACAGAAATGGCAAATAGTTCCATGAAAATTTCCATTTCCCTACCTGTACTTTTGATTTAAAATATATGTAATCATTATTTGGAAAATTTGAATAATTGCATGTAAAGAAGTAAGATCAAAGAAATCATAAGGCCTCTCCTCAACCAGCTCTAGAGCAATTATACTCAGGTAAAGTTGTCAGTTACATACTTTTTTCCGAAGGGATTCTGATCTTGAAAGTGCTGTTTTCGTGGACAAGTTTCTATCAAACAGAAGCTGCACACTTTGCAAATTCAGGGACAGAGGAGATTAAACATCTTGCTCACCTTACATTTGAAAGACTATAGCCTGGTGAGCAATCTTACCAGGACTAACTTGTTTGTTATCCACATTAATGGATGACCCGAAACTTAAAGTCAGTCGTGGTTTCTCTTGCAGCAAGTTGACTGTTTAATTCACTCTTGACTTGTATATTTGAAAGGAAACAGGCTTGGGTTTTTCTTCTTTTTTGACATCGACTAGTGTGGCTTTTTACTGAGAAGCTAAGAATCACACTAACAGATTGCATTCACGCAGTCTGAGCTGTTTGCATCACCTCCATAGGATGGAGAGAGTGGGAGGACAAATTAGAGTGTAGGAGTCTAGGAATTAACCAAAAAATTTTAGCTTTACATAGAAAGTTCCCTTTGACAGTTCTAATTACACTCAAGCAGACAACATGCTGGTGTTGTCTCAAGGTTGTTTTTTTTTTTTAATTCTCCTTTAAGATAGATTTGCTTACTTGTTTTCATCAAAACAGAACTTAAACACTCCTAGCTTTTAATTAGCAGGTTGGCAGTCTCTATCATAAGTCTTTCACGAATGACTTCGGTTGTGAAGGTTTAATATAAATCAATCTGACATGATTGCAGTGCGCTCTGTAGAGCTCCTGACAGCCACGAGGTGTCTCTACAAACTGTCCCAGAAAGGGTGTGAGTCTTAGTTAACAAACAAGACAAAACTGAAATTCAATCTCTGCAAAAGCCTGTTTGTTTGTCTGTAGCTGTAAAAGTTTTCTTTAATGAATGACTCCTGATAGAAAAAGACCATGATCTTGAATACCACGACAGCTCTATCCAAAAAAGTGAGCATACTACCAACAGAGAAAAAATATTTACAGATTCAAATGATAAAATAGCATTGAATTTACAGATTCAATGATAAAAGAAGGGACTACATCTGGAAGCAGTGAAGGAAAACCTTAAATACGCTAGGAAAAAGTTTCAACAGTGGAAGTCACTTAGACAAAGGAATACGTTGCTAGTTGAGAATGCATGAGACAACACTAGAAAGAGATGCTTTAGAAATGAATTTTGAATTTTATCACAACACTACTATTTGGCTTTGTCATCAAGAGTATTAAAACACATGCTGACCATTAGAATTTGAAAACTCATAATCCTAAACCTACATCTGCATTTGGGCAGCAACAAAACATATAGCAAATGCTTTATGCAAAGAGTAAGTAAGTGATCAGGAGCCAGAATACTGTTGAAATAAAGGGGACTGAACACATATCTGGGAAACGTCATTGTCCCAATAGTCACCATGTCCAAGGAATTAGCCAACATGGAGTTTTATTGACTCTTTTAAACCTTATTCTGCACTTCACCAGTCAAATAAAGCTATGCATAAATGAAATAGCATGGGGAACAAATACATAAATTGCTTAAAAACTAAGCAGCAAATGCAAACAAACTCTGCAAGCAGAAGGCAAAACTTCCAACTCAAAAGCTGAACCAAGCACACAGGCAGCTAATACATTTGAGGATAGGAAGATGACAATTTTTGCAAGCAAAGACAAAGAAGATGGACTGAAAGCGTGAACCATCACCACATCTTCAATCTCTCTCTTCAAAGAAAAGGATAAGCTGATTGTGCGCGGTCAAAGAGTAAAGATAGGACACCTCGGTCATCAGAGCTACAAAGAACAAAGTCCTGGAGCTGCAAGAGATGTAAGATCTGTTTCTAAACTAGGGCCTATGTGGCTTCCATATATGTGCTTTTTATTTCCAAAATTGACTTCTAGTTAATACAACCTAGGACAGCCTCCCTGACCAGATGTTGAGGTGAAACCATCATTTCCTGCCCTTCATTCTGAGAAAACACTACCAAGAACAATGGCTGTTCACAGTATGTGGCAGTACTAAATGTGAGCAGAGACAAAGTGATTCATTGATGACCTGGAGGAAGGGACAGAGTGCACTCTCAGCAAGTTTGCTGATGATACTAAACTGGGGGGAGAGGCTAACACACCAGAAGACTGTGCTGCCATTCAGAGGGACCTGGACAGGCTGGAGAGGTGGGCGGAGAGGAACCTCATGAAGTTCAACAAAGGCAAGTGCAAGGTCCTGCACCTAGGCAGGAATAATCCCAGGCACCAGTACAGGCTGGGGGTTGACCTGCTGGAAAGCAGCTCTGCCGAGAAGGACCTGGGAGTCCGGGTGGACAATAAGTTGACCATGAGCCAGTAATGCGCCCTTGTGGCCAAGAAGGCAAATGGAATCCTGGGGTGCATTAGGCAGAGTGTTGCCAGCAGGTCGAGGGAGGTGATCCTGCCCCTCTACTCAGCCCTGGGGAGGCCTCACCTGGAGTACTGTGTCCAGTTCTGGGCTCCCCAGTACAAGAGAGACATGGCACTCCTGGAGAGAGTCCAGCGGAGGGCTACCAAGATGATGAGGGGACTGGAGCATCTCTCCTATGAAGGAAGGCTGAGAGAGCTGGGCCTGTTCAGCCTGGAGAAGAGAAGACTGGGAGGCGATCTGATCAATGTGTACAAGTATCTGAAGGGAGGGTGTCGAGAGGATGAGGCCAGTCTCTTCTCCGTGGTGCCCAGTGACAGGACAAGAGGCAATGGGCAGAAACTGAACCACAGGAAGTTCCGTCTGAACCTGAGGAAGAACTTCTTCACTGTGAGGGTGACAGAGCATTGGAACAGGTTGCCCAGAGAGGTAGTGGAGTCTCCTTCCCTGGAGATATTCAAAACCTGCCTGGACAGGATCCTAGGCAATGTGCTCCAGATGACCCTGCTTGAGCAGGGGGATTGGACCAGATGACCTCCAGAGGTCCCTTCCAACTTTGGCCATTCTGTGATTCTGTGATCTGACCCACTGGGAATCAAATGAAAAATATGTATTAAACCTCATATGGGCAAGACCAAATCTTAAGCTGTGAAGCACTGTAACTCTACTGACATCTATAAAGGACGTACCCTATAGAGACAAAGTCACCCCATCTCAAATGACCTGCTAGTTAGGTATCCCAGGATTGTCTTAGCTCCCATTAAGGAAGCATGCAAGGACCTTCTCCTCTATTAGCATACACCTCCAAAACTACTGTAAGACTTCCACCTCTCTGCTGCTTTCCAGAGCTGGGCAGAGAGCAACAGCTGTATCCCAGAAAAAATGTTGAGAATTCAGTCTTTTCTATCTTTAATCTGTTGTTATGAACTAACAACACAAAAATGTTCATTTGGGTCAGTCAACAGACTGTTGTTTTGCTGATGAGACTCTTGGGTTTTTCTAGCTTCACTTTAAGTTTGAAATGGATACGTCTGAAGGAACTTTTTTTCAGCTAATTACATGAGCACTGTTTCTGTTTAAAAAAGACATTTTCCAAAAATAAATAGCTCTAATATCTAGCTCATCTTGCATGCAGAGAACCGAAACACACAGGGCCTTATCTGGATTGTCTCTGAAGCCCCAGTTATTAAGACAGCTAGCTTGCAAGCACACCCCTTGATAAGGCTGGAATACTTGGCTCTGGCTACTGCTCTTCCAGAGCCACATACATTTACCAAGAAAGACTTTGATTCATCCCGCTACATTTGCAGACACTTCAAGTATAGCTTTCCTGGACTCAGTGAATTGTCATTGATTGCCCATTCTGTAGGCCACATCCCGCTGCTGCTGCAGCAGCCTTCCACCTTTTCTATTGCATCCTAGTACCCGTGGCAGAGCAGCCACAGAAGGTGAGAGGAGTCTGCCGTAACTGCTCCTGTTTTCCATTCCCTCTACCTCACAGCATTGCCCTTGTCTCACTGCTCAACCTGGGGCTGTAGCAAGAGTCCTTGCAGCTCTGCCTACTGCCTTGCAGTAGACTCCAGTCTCAATGGTCATATCTTGCAGTGGATTAAGTGGAAGCACTGCTGGATGAGCAGATACCAGCACTGTGTAAGACACAGGTAGCAGAGCCCAGAGGGAACCACAGAGCCTTAGCAGGACTCACTGGCTGCTCCAAACTCTATCCAGTCTCTCTGTACTGCTGAAGACTCCCAGGAAAGGGCTAAATTTGGAGCAAACAGGACTAAGGGACTGGTTTGACTTTTTTGGCTTTATGCTGTCTAGAACTAGCCTGGTCTTATCTTCCAGGGTTGGAAATGGCTTATATGTGTTTACAGAGCTCTCCCTTTGTCTCTACATTGGGGTTCAAACCTGATAACAGCCAACTCAAGATATAAAAAAGTGACAACAGACGGATAAACTGAACCATTGCTGGCTGTTCCTTTACAGCCGATGACCTGAGGTGAGTGGTAACCAATGGCACCTTCTCCATTTGGACAAGCTTGAGGTAACCTGAGATAGCTTAAATCACCTCCTTCACTTTAATTCTCTGTATCTTCCATTTGGATAACCGCCTCCTCTTCACAGACTCTTCACAGATGCCAAGACTTACACTACAAACACAGGGACAACTTTACTCTCCCCTTGTGGACTAGGGATCCTGTTCAGGGATGCTTGCAAAACTGATAGGTGAATCCAGTTAGCCTGGAGGCAGATAAGCCCTTGTGAAGAGGAGAACTAGACAAACAAGACCAAGGACACGCTCTTCCATTGATTCCAAATGTGGCGGGGAATTCAAAGGGCTGCAGAAAAGAGGAAAGGCACGTTTGCTGAAATAAAAACAGCATTTTTCCTGTTTTGATAAGCACGATGGATGATAAAAGGTCTTGGAAGGCACTTACTCTATTTCATACTGGAGTGCTGCTAAAGCCAGCATGGCAAGAGACTATGACCCTGTAAACATGTGTTGTGTATTAGATTCTGATCTGGCAGCTTGCCTTAATTTTGTTTCTTTAAGGCTCCAGTGAGTTCCAAATACACTTCCATGTTTGTGTTTCAGTAAATGAGTGAGAGGCAGAATGCTTGAAGGACAGGGACCCTGGAGTGCATTGGACTATAAATTAGCGGGGGAAAAAAATGCCTTCATTAGTGTTGGCACATCAGACAGAGGATGACAAAAATATCAGTAAATACTTTTTCTGTCCCTTCTCTGCCTTTTTCTTTTCCCAGTGTGCATGGGACAGCTGCTGATAACTGGAAAAATTTTAGTCTCCTCTCTTATTTTAATTATCAACATGGACAAAAGTGATAAAGGAACAACCTCTGCAGACATTCAACCCTCTTCTTTGCTACTCCCAAATACCCACCAAAAAAGCACCCCACAGAGCGTCCTCTCAATAGCAATGAGTCTGGGTGCTTGCAGGTGCAGACGAAGAAAATTCTTGCAAGAGGCATTTCTGACTCCTTAAGATTGAGAGTTCCAGTTCATATAAACAAATATAGTTACAAGAAGCAAAGTTGATATGGATTTATGCATGGAACGATTAGATGGAACAGGCAATTTGATAATTGATGGAGCTGACAGTCTATTTCTAATAGTGCACAAGTGTGTGCAGACTGAATGGTTTAATATACATATTGATCCAAAACCAGTATTATTTTAACCCATTTAATACCTAATCATTCAGATAAAGGAAATAGACTCTTTTTTTTTCTCTTGGGAATTAATCTTGACTTCCCAAAGTCTGATTATTCTGAAATAAATCCTTTACACATAGCGTTCTTGCAGGCAACAAACCCACAGATGTCTTGCACACAGTATTTTTTTTTTAATCATTTACACAATGAACTTCTGATTAGTTTCTAGGAATGGGTTACTACTCTTAAGCCTCACAGCATAAATGTAGCAGTTTTTCTCTCAAACCTCTCTCCGTTCCAAGGAACCACGTATTTTGTTGCATAGATTTGCTGAATTTCTAAAGAGATCCTCTTTGCTGATATGGAGCTTCTTTTTCTGTTGGTTTCCAAGCAAGCCACATAACTGCTTCTGCAAGCCCAGCTGGGGAAACTGAAGATGCTCTGTAAAAGTCCTGAGCAAAGCACTGTCCTGCCTGGCAGGAGCTGATAATAGTTCATTGGGCATGAAGATACTGTGTCATTTGGAAGTGCACAGGAATTAGCTGCACAATGTTTTTTCAGTCAGGAGCAGCTTAAGAAATGAAGCCTTGATGCTTCAAAATTTCACCCCTCTTTTGGGCAGGAAACAGGCACCCGACACATCTATTTTATGGCCTCACACCCTAGACCATTCAGAAGGATCCTAAACGGTTGGCCCCAAGGTAACTACCTAGGGAATTAAGATTTGGTCAGTCTTTCCATACCCATGCTCCACCCCTTTCCTTTAATGAGGCAATCAAAGGCTGGACCAAGTTGCCCTCTTTCTTGGCCCTATATCCTCCATAAAGGCACTGAGAGAATGGAAGGGGCTATACAGAAGCATATTGTCTCCAGTCATATCCAAGCTGTAGACAACTACCTGATACCTAATGAATGACTTCCGTTCTCCAACGGCAGGTATAACAAAAGCTATATGAAATCAGATTAAAGGTGTTTCAGGCTCAGTATTCTGTCTAACCAGTAGCCAAAAGCAGATGCTCCTCTCTCTCCTCCATTAAATACACTGTAGATAGGGCACAAAGCTGCCATTCTGGTGGCAATTCACAGCAGGACAACTTGCTACAACCAGTCAGACATAAATGACGCACTGCTGTGCGCTGCCTCCTACCCGCAACCCAGATGCAGCTGCCTTTGAAGAAAGGTGCAATGTCCTGTGTGTGGATGTACATAAGGAAGAAAGTCTTTTAAAGCATGTGAGAATGAAAGCTGTCATCAAAATGTCCTGAGCAATTATGGGTTGAAGGTTGAACTATTATTACTACATGCCCTTCCATTCCCCTCCCCTCCAGGGTGGGAAGAAGTGGGGGGAGAATTATTCATTTGTATTCAAGCACTTCATTAATGTTTATAAGAGAATCCAAACACGCAAGCAAAACAAGGACGAAACACTCACGCCAGACGTGTGATGCGATAAATGTCACTGGAGCAAATATTTAGATCTGTTTACAGAGAGGCCTATTAAGTCCTTTTTGAAAAGCTGTGCAGTGTTGTGGCTTGGTCTCTGCCTAGCAGCTCCAGCGTAAACAAATGGAAGATGGCTAAGTCTCTCTCTCTCATTTTGTTATGACATCTGGAAACCTAAGGCGGTCGGGAGAAGCCAACTGGCTGCCCTACTGCAATGTCTAGCAAGATGCATGCTTGCTGCATGATGGCAGGACATGCAAAGTAGAGCAGCTGAGCTCTACAGCCTGTGCCAAAATCAGTGGATTTTCAACATAGCAACTCCTTAACAAAAATTGTTGCAACAGAAGTGTCCTCGGTTCATTGCTAACGATGCAATCGTAGGTGTTCTGCCATTTGTAAAGAGTATTTGTGTTTGAGAAAAATCAGCTTCATTTGGGACTAAAATGGAGTATAAAGATGGGGAGTGGAGATGTGTCCCATAATTCCTTCCTTGAACAGTGGAGGAGTTCTGTTTCTGTCTAGTTTTATATTCTGATACCAACTGGACATAGCAATCAGCCTGGACTTCTGTAGATGACTCATTCACCTCACCATTTCATTGACTCTAGGTCCTCCACATACAGATATTTCTTTTCCTAAGACAATTAAAGAAGATTAAAGGGTTAAGAGAAATTTATAGATGGATAAATCACAATCTTAGCCCAAAGTGGATTAATACATTTAGGCTGTTTCAGCTTCTGAGGTCAGAAGTGACAGTACTGATGTCTGGAGGCCTCATTTCAGTACCTTCCTCCAAAGTGCTTCCTCATGCCTCAGCTTCCTAGATGTTATGTAAGGCCTATAGATATAAAACTGTCCTACAGACATATTAATTCCCGGATCCTGCAGAAGCAGGCTTTTCTAGGTCTTATCTGAATGCCCAGTTTGCTTCTTTTCTGTTCTGAAGGACTGGTGCTCAGACGGTACAGATGAACAGGACTCTGTGTAGTGATTTACAGGAATGCTGTCTGAACCACAGTAGAATCAAACTATTTTCCATTTGAAATTCTCCTTCTGATTTATTTCTCCTTTCTTGATTGCATCAAGAACTCACCGTGAAACCAAAAGTAACCCCGTTCAGCCTGCTTGTTAAGCGTATCTAAATTGCAAATAAATCAGAAGAACACTGACTAACATCATGAATTATTTGGCTACACAAAACTCCTTTCTGCATAAACCAGTGGGAAAGACAGTGTGGGCAGTTTCCAGGACCATAACGACACGGCGTTGGTAGTTCTTGAGTTCCTGGACTCCAAGGACTGCACTACTTGCTTTAGGAGCTTCACCCCAGAGAACAGAGGCATACCTTGACCGTCCACTGCAATGCAAGGGAGAGCTCTAAGGCAGCTGCAGACAAATGCATCTGGATATTGGTGGCAGTCCAGTTCTACTGGGCTAGCTTATTTCCCTGGCTGGAATACAGCACGGACATACCCTAACAATAATATTCAGAAACACGAGCACTACTAGTATACACTGGTGTTACCAGAACTGGAAGAGAAACTATTTCAGCTAGTAATAATAGCAGAAGCCAATGAAACACTGAGAACTAGTTCTTGCAGGCATGGCTTACCCTGAAGTAACCACAGGGTCTCCCCGAGAGCATATCATCTCAGTCTTCAATCACCTTGGCTTTCGGGACCATAGTTTTTACTGTCACTTTTCTGCTCCTTGCTGCTGCTGATATAGGTCTTTGTTTTTTCCACATGCTTCCACCAGCTCATGAACTATTGTCAAAACTTGGAAGCACTAAGCTGTTGCGTAGAAAGCTTAGGTACAATCTGCACTGCTGCTGGCTGTCTTCAGCGATCTATTTGTGCCAAGTCTTTTGAGGATTCTCCCCTTGGTATCTTCAAAGCTATACTCTCAGGTCTAAGAGATTACAGTAAAACACACCCTTTCCCTCCTTGACTGGTAGGGATGATGCATTACTAGACCTGACAGTTGCTAAGCCTGTTTATTCCTCTTAGAAACTTTAAGAAGGCTATGGTACTTGGTGTGTTGGAAGAAGGGGAAAATGCATGCGACTACAGAACTCGACAGGCAAATAAATATTAGTCATCCCTAATGTACAACAGGAATCAATCTTTTCAGACTCAAACTTCCAAAAGGAAAATTCTTCCTGGTTGATTTTTACTTTTTAAAGTTAGACTCCTTGACTAATACTTGCAGAAAATGCATGGCAACTTAGCGGCTTGCTCTCAAATAAGTTTCTTTAGCGGTGCCACATTCAGCTGTACTTTATACTCTTGGTGTATTTTTCTACCCTTAATGCTTTAGACTCAAGTTACTAATGCCAGGCCTTGAAAATGTGTCAGTAGCATGCTGAACCTCCACAGGAAACAGAGAGGAATCTCTTCCCCTATTTTTGTTTAGCTACCTCCTGCTTCTCCGCTTTAGAGTGAACTCTTGGAGTTATTTACATTATATGACCTTGAGATAAATGGCATTTGGCAGGCTGCTGGATTAATTTGTGTTTCAAATCAAACGCTCTCAGTTTCTCCCACTAACAATGGGAATAATTCCTGAATGCCTTTTTTGGGGTATTTCTTCCCATCTCATTGCCTGCCATGGAGTTCTTTTGTAACTACATCATGGTTGGCGAACTTTAGCTTGACTTGCTTGTTAGATGCAAGTACCAAGTGGTGTGTGTGGTTTCTTTCTGTGGTTTTCTGTGTGGGTGGGTGGGTGTGGGGTGTGTGTGTGTGTGTGTGTGTGTGTGTGTGTGTGTGTGTGCGCGCGTGTGCGTGTGTGTGTATTTTTTCTTTGTCCCAGAGTGTCTGCACTGCTGGTATTAGAGCTATGATTGTTCTATAAAAAGCTAAAATCCCTTGAATGATCTGCCAGAGGCTTTATCTCTGAACAATCTTTGTCTGTACTTGCTTTGCTGTTAACCAATTTTGACTCTACTCCAT
The DNA here is from genome assembly GCF_040807025.1 of Struthio camelus. Classification (NCBI taxonomy): domain Eukaryota; kingdom Metazoa; phylum Chordata; class Aves; order Struthioniformes; family Struthionidae; genus Struthio; species Struthio camelus. Next base: position 29,220,041 of record NC_090949.1, read on the forward strand.
AATAGCTAGGGTTGCTTTGCTTTAACTGATATATATCAAAGAGAACTGCTAAAATTAACTGCTCGTGAACTGTGTCCAGGATGTTAGATTAACTCATCTAGAATACTTCAGTGAACAAACTGATTTACGATGTGTTATGACATTGTTACTTGATGTGTTGCACAACAACTCAATTTTAAAAAATGAAGAGCACTCCATTAATAAGAGATAAATCTTTCCAGTGTAATTCAAATGAATCTGCAACAGCCTTAGAGAGAGCATGATAAGGGATCTTGTGTGGGTTTTGGTGATTGTGTTTTGCATTCCTACAGGTATCTTCCACTGGGATCGCTTTGTCAGTAATGACAAAATCCATCCTTGGCCAAAATATGACAGTTTTGGGGAGATTTTAGCTCTCTGTACTACCCAAGACACAAAGGCATACTAGAAGTGATTCTGGACAACACATACTTTCAGGAGGTTTGAGAGTGTACATCAAGCACTAAATTTAGTGCCCAACCATGTTTTCTTTAAACTTCACAGTCATAAATTGCTGAAGTCTCTACATGCTAAGTCCCTTGCATGCTTGTCCAATCATAATTAACAGACAGTGAGTGCTCAAAGCAGTCAGTTTATATTTCAGAAAAAAACACCTTTATGCATTAAGATATAAATAGAGTATTTTTTTAAGTCAGCACTATTCCATTACTGCAACATGAACCAGCATAAATGCTGGCTTTAAATTACTAAGTTTCTAGAGTGTGTTTCAGAGGTATATATGGAGGCTTAGGTCTCTCTGGATACCCAGCTTCACCAAAAATGCCTTTGAAAGCGAGCTTGAATTATACACTGTACATTATGTCTCATTTCACAGCCAAGCCACTTGAGTTAATAAAGAAAATCCTCCCTGGCCTCACACAATTAGCTCGGTAAAGAGCTAGTCAGTGCAAGTCTGCATACAGCCATAAGCCAATATATAACGTCGAATAATGCTGCATGCCTGTGAATGCTTGCTGCCTCAACCCTCTAGATTTCATCTCTCCATGAGAAGACCTGGGTTATTTCAGAATGGTATAACCTGTTTTTTTGGCCTGATACTCATAGTCTTAAGGAAAAAAATAAAAACAAAACAAACCCCACTTCCCTGATGTTCTGCAAAGAGAAAGGAGAAATGCCAAATGAATGAACTTAAGTTTGCTTGAAGACGGACTGACTGTAGGGGATGGATGAATAAAGACTACTACCTCCTACGACTTAATTGTTTGCAGAAAGCAACATTCCCTAAGACTTTTTGGGGTGGATAGGATGTGTCTCTTCAAGTCTATGTTGTCAGACAGCCTATGATATTACTCTCCTCATAGGGCTCGTGTTCCTAGTAGCAGCCGTGGAGGAAGACCACTTGAACATCAACCATCCCTGAAAACTGGGAATAATGGTCCCATAATAATGGAGATCCTGTAAACAGATAGTGTTTAAATCCATTACAGGCCGCAAGTGACTCAGATAACACAGGGAGGTCAGAGACCTTCTTGCATACGTTAGATGGATTTCTAAAGCAGAAGCATTGATACATAGCTCCAACTTAGAGCCCTCCAGGCAGATATCTCAAAGTATAGTTACTCCTATTTTACAGATGGGAAAACTGAGGCCAAAATGGGGAACAGCACTTATCCAAGACTGCTGAGTGGCAGACCTAAGAGTAGAACCAATTCTGCTGAGACCTGTACTTTGCCTGCAGCAACATGTTACATGCCCACAAGCCTACCAGACAGCCCCATTAGAGACCAGCTTTAACAGTTTTAAACCATGAATAACTGCTACTTTACAGTCCCCGAAAAGGATGACCGGCTGCAGTCTCAAACCTGCTGCACGCCACGGCAGAGAACAATACCAAATTCCTGGGTACCATCGGTGCCCAGGTAACTAAGCGCAGACTGAACACTGACACTGCCACCAAGGACAAGTGAGGAAACGGAGTCCTCTTACCCATTCAAACCACTGCTCTTTTCTCAGTATGTGTACAAGTATTACCAGTGGCAATGGACTTAATTTTGCAAGAATCCTTTATCGAGTTCAATTCCCAAAGGTCCCACAAAGACTCACCACTGCAAGGGATGTTTTATTTCTGCTTGACTGATAGCTGTCTAGAGACAGAAAGAGTTTATCTCAAGAGTTCCTCCTCCAGACTCCTAAGTCATTACTTGAAGGTCAAAATGAAAAGCCTGTTTTTATCCAAAATTATACTTTCATGGGGTTAAGTGAGTTCCCTGTTCACATGAACACTGACCAAAACTTGAAACAGGGGTTTCATTTCATAGCCAAGAACTCTTGGGAGTTCATTCTTGCAGTGTTCTACCAATACAGCATCCCAGCTGTCTGAAGCCCAGCTCATATTAGAATTGCTTTGGCCATAACTTGGTACTAGAAACCTGATTTGGTTTGATTCTATGTCTTAATAAGCCATTTCCTTCAACAAGCAAATAATGAGATTTTTCAAGGATATCTTTTCTATCCCTTTTTCCTGTGCTGTTCAGGAAGGAAAGTCAATACAAACAAGAAAGACTTTCTGTATAATTAACTCTTATAAAAACAATAATTTTTGAGACTCTCTAGCATACTTACCCCTCTCCTCCTCCTGTGATATCCCCAAAATAAAGAATTAACTGAGACTGAAAACAACCTACAAGTTAGCATCCCAGTTGGCTCCTAACGTTCTTTCTTTGTCTTGGCCAGCTCTTCATGTGATATATGCTTAAGGTCTTTTGCAATTAACAGTGCTGTGATGATTTTGCTAGTGCCATAGAGGCAATGAGCTGCACCGGGATATATCCCACGACATTTCACTTCTGGAATAATATTAATCTTGATGATGATTTCTAAAATTGTAAATCAATCATGCCAGAAATACAAAGACCTTCAAAGACCTTTGGGCATGCTTTTCAAATCACCCTTTCGCCCTCTTACAATCTGCTGACTCTGCAAACTCTATACTGTAAGCATTGTGTCTTGCATTTAAATAAATATTCTCTATCACTATTATGCTGTCACCTGTAATAGGAAAAGCCTGCAAGAAATCAAAAGAAGGCAAAATTCGTGTGATGGCAGAAAGTGTACAGAGAATAATCAGTCTTCATTGTGATTGTTAACAAAAGCAAGGGAGCCTAATGGCAACTTTGGATTTAATACAGTCTCTAAAATATTGAGGGGGTACTGTCAAGGCACAGAATCTCCTACTTTAAAGAAATATTTTCCCTGTGTTCCTCGTAAGTTGACTTTTATTAAAATGGAAAGAGGTTTGAAAATAACTTGAAGGTTTCTGTTTCCTTCTTCTCATTTCTTGGCTCAGGCAATGAGCCTGACGAATTTCACTTTCTGCTCTGTGCAGGCAGCTCCTTCTGTTTTCTGTACTGGGGATATTTTTGTCTCCCAATGGGTGCCCCAATACAAGAGTTAGGGCAGAAGAAGCCAGTTTTATGGAACCCAGGGAAAATCTAAAACATTTAGTCTTACTCCCTTAATTGTGTTGTTATAGCTAACATTTTGGCTATGGCTGAATTGCTAGCTCTTTTGAACAGTGTTAAGCAGCCTGAATCAGCAGGCGATGGACTCTGTGAATTTGCAGGGAAATCCAGATATGAAGAACCTGTGGACTGGAACTCACTGGAAGGGCTTCATAACTTTCATGTTAACTGAGCCTAGGAAAAGAAGAAAACAGAACACTTTTTTTCCCCTTCTTTTTAACATCCTTTCTCTATTTGCCAAAAGGAGTTTCTGGGAATGGTCCAGCGTTACCCCTGGCTCCAAGGGACATTCTGGAATGAGTACAACATACAGGATTCGGTTAATACCCAATGGTCATTCACATCTGACACCACAATCCACAGGTATGAGCTACAATCCTGATCTTGAAGAAGTCAATAAAACTCCATTTTGACATCTGCAAGACTCTTCACACCTCAGTGCTGTTGCAGTGCCTGAACTGAGGTAATCACCAGCGATCCACTGATAATAAATCTAATTATAATATTTCAGGGATGATGATTTCTTCAGGCATAACTGGCCTACAGGAGTCTATATATGACGAGAAATGGAGTGTCTAGGCCTATGTTAAATGATCCTCAGAATGGAAAATCTAGGGTCTTTGATCTTATTCAAACTAAAAATACTTTTGTTAATGAGCCTCCTCAAGTCATACAACATTCATCCCAAAATGCTGAACACATGGCTTTAATTTACACTTTTTAGCAACTTTCATTTATATTGTGCTAGAAGTCCTGAAATGACTTGCAGCAGAAGCTCTAAAAACTGGAAACCCAAATGGTAAGGACTGCTGTTAGAATAACTAGTGAAAAAAGCAGCAGTCATTTATGCTAATTCCTGCTTGAGCTTCTGACATGGGTATCAATCATGTCACTTTTAATTCTGTATGGATTTAAATGACAACGAGATCCAATATATACAATAACAGTGACACAAAGCAGTTGACATATGCTTGGGTGCCAGAGAAAGCAAATCCACAGAAGAGAATGAGATGCCATGACTACTCCTTGCTGTGATGGGTGCAACCAGTCATGTGTTTCAGTTGCATGTCTGTTCCCAGCGTGCAGAGAGCGTATCTTGTTTCAATTCCAGTTTAAAAACTTGGACAGTTAGCTCAAACGGTGGTATCTGCAGTTTTAAGCTCCACAGTCACCAGTTTAATTCCTGGTGTATCAAGCAAGCTGGAAACCACAATGCTTTCTGGGTTACAGAAAGAACATTAAGTCCACAAGTTTTTGCAGTGTTAAGAAAAATGTCTTGGAGACTTCAACCCATAAAGGATTTGAAAGGTTCAAGAAAGGTACGGAAGTTTTGCGATCGCTCTGCTGTGCTTTCTGCGGATTTTAAGTCTAAAAGCACCTAGGATCTGAATTGCTTATCGATTTGAAAGGAGGATTGGGAGAAAGTGTGTGGGCACTAGGCAGATATGTCTTCCATGCAAAATAAAGTCCTTCTAATGCTTGCTATTGGAAATTAGAAAATGAAGTGCCCAAAACACTGGTCTGTATTGAAAATCTCAGGCTTTGTGCACATTTAAAAGGTGCGTGCTCTGGGAAGACTTCTTAAAATCCCATCCAAGCAAGTGGCGATCTCATTAATAGGACCAAAAGATGAAAGAAATCACACCAATTTCATGTGGCTCGAGCAATAACGTTATGATTTCTGCTCTGGCTTTTTACCTATCTCATCAACTCCTAATGAAAGTGAAGAGATTAACAAGGATTTGGAGCAGAAGGCCTCGCACAGAGGAAATCTGTTCTTTTACAGCACACCCCTCTGAAGTTCCCAAATACGCTCTGCCAGGAGCCCTGCTGCCGATCTCTGTCTCCACAGGAGTGCAAGGTGAATGAGTGCCCTTGCTTAAGATCACTCCTGGCCTTTTCAGTACAGGAACCCCTGACTAGCCTGAACGATGTGGGCTGGCTTTATAACGTGGATTGCTACTCACTGGGGAGCTGAGGGGAGGCTGTTAAAGGCTTTCTGAGGACTGTAGGTTGCACTGTACTTGAAGTTGAGGTTTTTAAGGTCAATGGTTCGTTCTGTTTATAAGCAGAGCTCGCTGGGGGCAGGATCCTGACTGCTGTTGCAAGAGCATCAGAAAGCAACAGCAGCCACCAGAGAAAGAGAAAATCATTTAGTAAAGAGGGGCATATTTTACACTTACCGGGTCAACAGTTCAGAGGTGGTGGCCAACTGCTTCAGGGGAGATCCCACTGGCATTTGAAAGCAACGTAAGAGCCTGGATACAGGGATGGATTTGGCCTGTCGCTCTGTGCCTGGCAGCTGGTCCCTCTTCCAATTGCCCTCCCCCAGAGCAAAGCTCGGGGCGTATCTCCAGGGAGCGCATTCAACTGAACACATCTGACAGCACTGCGCCTTCAGCAGCAGCTTGCTGGAGGGCTGCTGCACCTCAGGCATCGCAGCAGAGCCAGGGTGCCCTGTCAGGGTCAGGCCAGCTTTCACTGGGCTGGCGCTGGACCAGCACCCCGGAGCCAAGGGGATGGTGCGCTGAGCGGGCCAGAGCTCAATTCATCCCTCGCCAAATGTGCAGTCAAAATATGGCACAGCTCTGCTGCCATTTGACTTCTATGCTGGCAACGCTCAGCGGCCTCAGTCACCATAGGGACTACACTGAGGGCAGTGTTCACCATGGTTTTGTGGGGGGGGTGTTCCTTGCAAAGCCTGCCTTACAAAGATGCAATTCCTGCCTGAAAGAGACCCCAAGCAGCACCTCCAATTTTGCAACCAGATCAGCTAACACAGACCTTCTCAGCTCTGCTCCTGGGAGGCAGATAGAATTGTCTTGGGCTTGGATCTTACCAAGGGATGCGTGAAGGATTAGAGGGAAAGGAAGGGCTCGTTCCTAACTTGTTCTATATACACTTCTTGCAGTTATATAAACAGTAAATACTGTAGATGAATAGCCAGCTGCCCCTCGAGCCATCATTAATTGACTAGCTTTTTTCTTAATAGGCCTCAAATGCCAGGGTGGGTGTAGCTTTCACAGGAGCTACACATAACTGGCTGTAAATAAATAGCAACATATACAGTTAGCTACAGCTATAAAATGTCAGCTGCTGATCCTTTCAGGTGTTACTGTGACTACTGTAATTTTAATACCTGCATAGTTTCACCCTCAACAGTTCTGGTTGGTAAAGATGTAAAGCAGCTCCATTAGTATTCAGAGTTAATGGAATGATTTCTACTTCTGCTGTATGCATTTCTACCCCAATGTTAATTTTACTGGGGGAATTTTTTTACCCTAGGGTGGGGGGAACAGTTTAATTAAATACAGCAAGCTGAAAACTACATGCATGCATATATAATCAAACCTTTTACCAACATTTCAGTAAACAATATTCAGTAATCAAAACAGAATATATTAAACTATTCTTGATGACTCTTGCCCTTTTGACGAAGCCTGAATTTTTTTGCAAGCAAAAACTGATGAAATTTCTATTAGGCAAAAACACCTTTCCACAAAGAAAAAAATGCCATTCAAGAATACTCCCTCAAATAAACCGCATAGACTGTTAAAAGTCAACTAGCTCAGAAACTGAGCCCTTTAATCTGGTTTGGAAAACCTTAAGTCAGGATCTTTTATTAATATAAACAGGGAAATTTTCCTTTAAGTCAGTTACACCAGTTCTGTCAGCTCGGAGGATCTCAGCTTTGTGACTACAGAAAATGTTTAATTTTTTAAGGGGGTAAGGAAGATGGAACAGCAAGTCCACAAGCCATGGCCCTGCCTATATATTAGTATGTCATGCTGTTTTGCCATTGAAGGTCCAGCTTCAAGACTGCAGACCTGTCAGTGACCAAACTCGATGGACCACCCATTGGCCTTTTATTAAACAGCACTTGTTCCTCCTCTAATCCTATCACTAGAGTAATCAAAGCTGCCATGTCCCAGGGTTTGACGGAACAGCAGGACCTGGGAAATGAAGACTGATTTTGTTAACAAAGTCATTTCTGCCCCTTGAATGCTATCTCATTGGTAGAAAGTAGGGAGACAAGGTTTATTTGTGCAGAGAATGAGGCGGCAAAGAAATGAAAGGGGAAGAATGCTGAAGTGTGAAGTTTAATCTGGCACGGTCTAGGTTTCTTTCTTTGAGGCAGTCTCTGATCCAATCAACGCCAGTTTGATATTTAACATCTCCCCCTGCAGTTTGAAGTGATACAGGCCAGAGAATATTCAGATTCACAACACAGAAAACCCAGACCAGAGTAGGAAAATAAAGGGTTTTTTTTTTTTGCTCCCCTTTAGTCTAACGACTTTTCTGATAGACATTTCAGGATAATGTTGGCTCCTTACAAAAAATTCCCCCTGTAGACCTCAGGGTTAAAGGCATCTGGCACGAGCTGAATGCAGATTCTCCCTGACGAGAGCGAGCTAGTGATGGGATGGGAAAGAAGTTTCCTTCCTGACTCTGAGGAAGGGATATCAACATGTTCTCAGTCTCTGTTTGTGAGTCCTGCAGAGAGACAGGCCTGAGCAGTAAAAGAAAAGATACCGGGACGGAATGCCTACCACGCACCGCCCCAAGGTAGGGTGGTCTAGACACACACTAGAGGAGTGAGATCTTTGCCTTACTGACCTTACTGGCTCTAAGTGGCACTAAGATATTATTCTCAGGCATTTACCACCACAATGAAGACCTGGGATCCCAGTGCTAGCCCTCTCCAAAGGGGAGGAGTGATCGGAGCAGACACAGCCAGGGCCAGATCCAAGCGCCTGGAGGAGCTACCTGCAAAGTCCTCCTTGCTCAAATGACAGCGCTTGCCACTCTGGGGAAAGTTTCTTCTAACCACAGGCCTGTGCGAGGGTCCTAAACAGGAGGGGGAAGCCTGACCCTCTCCTACCCTCACCTTCGTACGGGGGGACGCATCCATGCAGCCCTGCCAGGCTGGCATGGCTGCGTCCCCCATGCACCCAGCCCTGCACTGGCTCTGCCCAGGGTCCCCACCAGGGAGGGCCTGAACTCCACCTACCTCTCCGCTAGCTCAGTCCACAGCCTGCTCTATTTTGCAGTTTCGAGGTCAATCTCTAAATAAACATCTATATTGCCAGGTGGGAAAGTTCTGTCTGTTTCCTCTTCTTAGTGTATCTTTTCTGGTTTTGTCTTCAATGAAAACCCTGAAACTACTTGAAGAAAAAGAGATGTGAAGTCTGGATCTGACCTAAGTCTGATCTGAACTCCCCCCGCTGCAGGGGAGAGTTCACTCAGCCTGTTGCTGCAATTTAGAAGCTTTTACCATCAACTATATAATACCCAGGGTCTGCTCCTGGCTTTTGTGTCACCAACGTTTGCTGGAGTCGCTAGAACAAGGATGCTCTAAGAGGTTTTTTTTAGAGAAGTAGCCGGTCACTGGGAAAGCAGGGTAATATGAGTGATGCAGGTTTGGGGAATCAGCACAAAAATACTTTGCAGAAATTCCAGGGCGAGCAGAGTGTCAGACTACAAAGTTTCTTGGCTTACAATAGAAAACAATGCGCTACACTCTACCTGCAAGAGCTAGCTCTCCAGGAAGCAGCCAATTATATGAGCCACCTTAATCTTTTCATCCGGCTAAGACAATCAACATTTCAAAGCGACGCACAGAACGTTTCAAAGAACGTTCTTGGTCAAAAATTCAAGTGTATCCGCTTTCTTTCAGGACAGATCAAAACCAAGTACCACACCGGGACCACTCCTAGATTTCTTCCTCCTCATGGTATCAGATTAACCGATTTGGTGCATGTAGTCAGATTAAATATTTGCAGTAGCACAAAGATGCCTTTGAGGAGAAGAGCAAAAAGGCATTTTATTTTTTTTTAATTTGTTATAGGCAAAAATACTGGACATCAGGGACAAGGGAATAAAAGCACTGACACGATTCAGTAAGACACAGTTTTAAAATGTGAACGCTAAATGTTGAAATTACAAGCAGTGTTCCTGTAAGAATAATGCTGAAAACAGGTAAAAACTGCTGATGCCCTTAGCAGATTTGGAATTGTAATTTATCACAGATGTTCTCATCAAACTGTGTAAATATCCTACAAGACAAAAAGCTGCTCAATTTCTTATTTCCATTTTAGTGTGTTTTAATTATGTGTTGCTTAAGGAAGGCTCTAAAACCTGGAATTAGGAGGTGAAACCTAGCAATAGTAATCCACTCCACTAAATTAGCACAGTAATACACCAAGCAGTAGGACTGCCAGACGGTGTGATAACATTACAAATTACTATTGTTAAACAACTAGCCAGGTGTCAGGATGCATGAAATCTAGAGGAAGCAAGAAAATAAATATCTGGTTTGTTTCATTTAATTTTGTCGCATGTTGTTTTGATGGCCTTGTTCCCAGAAACTGCTTCAGACTAGGAAAAATCTTCCTGAACGCTGATCTATTTTAGTAGTAATGTCAATTCTCTGTAATAATGTTATGTATTTTTTTTAATCAACTCAAACTTTTTGCATAAATATTCAAACTTTATGCCATTTACTTACCGGTAGCAGTAATACTTCTGCTGCTCTTTTTTTAGTTTACTATTGTAGCAAAATGAGGGGGAAGTTGTTTATTCTATTTAAAATTTAGTGAATAAGAGGAAAACAGAATCATGGTAAGACATGCATGTTTTGTACTCTATCCCCTTTCCTTTCCTCCTTTCTCTCCAAAAAAGAAAAAAAGTGTAATAAGATTCACATTTAAAAGGCTTCCAAGTGGTAGAATTTAAACCAAGTGCTTTCATGTGCTTGATTCTAACTGCTCGTTTTGACCCAATACAGCCAAATGCTATTGAAAAACTATTAGGCATCTTGAATGGTTAATTATTTTTATTTCACCTTAAAGAAGGGTTTCAACAGAGAGGATAGGCAGTTAAACCTTTTAAAGAGAACAACGTAAAATCATTTCCTTGTTTTGTGTGCATGTTAATGCAAATGTCTAGAAGATCTTTCTTTTATTTTTACTATTTTTGTTAAAAAACAAAAAAATCCCTCCAGACGTATATGCAACCATTTTTCTCATGTGAAGTCAGTGTGCAGAGTTAGAATTATAGTTGTGAACATCAAGTGAACCAAATGTTAGCGAAAGCTAGACTCTTAAAGCAGTTCCCATTCAGGACTGAAGGAGTTGAAAACATTCTAAAGACAATTTAATCACACCAAAGATCAGTCCTACAATCCCTATTCACACATCACCAAGAAATTTTTTGCTCAAACTAGGACAGGAAGATAAAATTGGAAATAGCTGGATCTAAAACCAACGATGAAAAGGAGGTTAAAAATGAAGTATCATAGCAGTAACTGGCACCATCTTAAATTTCCCCTGGATTATTTGTTTTCTTCCACACACATTCATTTCCTGAATTTCTGGTAAATCTGATTTCATATAAACAGTTTCACAAAGCAAAGTCAATAGCTGTGACTGTGTTCCTGATTAATCCACTGAAATGAAATAGATCTCTTGGCTTAGTGTATTTAGTTGTTTAAAGCTAAATCCACTGAAAGACGTTCTGGCGTCCAGTTACACCAGTAACTTTTGTTTCTTACTCTACATCCTTTGCTTTTTCTGAACTTTACCTGTTCTAAAAGGAAAAAAATTCAGTTAGATTGGGCACATCATTTCTCCAAGCACATGACAGCAATGTGAGCCACGTCAAAGTAACTACTAAAAAGAAAACCAAGAGTTTGCATGTACTTAAATCTATTTGGACGAAGTTAAATTTCTTTTTTCAGTGTTCATGGTTTACTTTCTTCCTGACAAGTACCATAGAGCTGCTTTATTTAAAAAAAACAAAAAGAAAACCCTTTTCATGCAGCTCTTTGGTAAGACATAGAGGTCGGAAGTTTCCCTCACAGCTGACAAGCCAGTGGACGCACAGTCACACCCTGGACTCCCCACGCTCCGCCACGCACATTTGCCTCTCAAATAGATCATACACTTGATAAACGTGTAGACGTCTTTGCGCACATCACACTTTTTTTGCACATAGCATGGATCACCCTGAGGGAGAACAGGCAGCCTGACAGAAGACCACTGAAGCCTGCAAGAGGGCCACCCCCTTCCACAGCAACAGGCTTCGAGATCCCCCAGGTAACTGAAAAAAAATCCGAGGAGAGCTGCCCCCACCTCCTGGGATACAGCAAGAGGCCCAGGAACCTCCTTACCTGGGAGAAGTTGAGCCCGTTCAGCGGGTGACACTGCTCCTCCACCCTCTCCACCGCACCCGTTGTCTTCTTCATCCTCTCAGCCTCCTGGGCGAGGTAGAGATCAAGCACCGGCACCCCTCTGGAGCGGATGTCGGTCTCCGTCAAGGAGTTCACCATAAGCATCACCCAAACAGGCCTCTTGCGCTCCCAGTTCCCAGCAATGGCGTTGAAGAGGTAGTCGGCGTAGAGTCCTTTGCCCCGCTGGTCCGGGGTCATCCAGTGGGGCAGCATCAGCTTGATGTAGTCCAGGTGGCGCTTGAGGCGGCGGTAGAGCTCCCGGGGCAGCACGTCCTGCAGGTTCTCCCCATGGGGCAACATCTGGCAGCTGGCCAGGCCCGAGATGGTATAGGGGTCGGTAAGGTCCAGCTCGAAGTAGACACTGGAGCTGGCGTGAAAGGCAGCCTTGGAGTTGTCGGGAATGAAGTCCCACACCCGCGTGTATGGCACGTGGATGGTGCCAAAGAGATAAGCAGGGGGGTCACGGCGGATGGTCCAGAGGAAGGAGTTGAGCTCTCCTTGCTGTGGAGAGAGGAAGGGCTGGTCAGTGGTGGAGAGGCAGAGGGGCAGCCCTCGCTGCCCTGGCGCAAAGTGAGGGCAGGAGGCAGCCACACACAGCAAGCAGCTCACAGTATGCGGATGCCTGTCGCACAGGTTGCCCGCAGGGAAGGGGTGCGAGGGGATCCTCTCCCCCATCTCCCCAGGCAAACCCCAGCCAAACTCTTGAGCAAGCAAAGCCACAGACAGCAAATGTGTGAAGGGACTCCAGTATAGCAGGAGTCACGTAGTGACCCCCTCTCTAAGTATATACACACACACGTTCCCTTAACGCACATAGCACAGCCTCGGCATAGACGCCCCATACACCAGAACGGCCTTATCTCTCTGTATATATCTCTCTGTGTACAGCAGTTTAACTGCACAGAGAAGCCCTCTTTATGCAGCGCGTGCGTGTGTATATACACACAAAGCAGCCAACCTCCACGGAGGAGAGCCGGCATGCGGGCATGCATGCATGCAGGCGCGGCGCGGGGGGCACAAGCACGCCCTGGCACAGGGCTCCCCAACCCGGCCGCAACCCCGCTTCTGGCGGGCCAGCGCCGCCGGGGGCACCGCCACACCTGCGGGGCCACGCGTGTCCGCGGCGGCCGCGTGGGCGCCCCGTGCGAGGCTGGGCGCGCGCACGCACACACAACCACCCACCCACCCACACCCACCGGCCGGGTGGGGGGGGGTCCCTCCCGCTGCGCCGCTCTCCTCCCCCCCCCAACCTCGCCCCGCGGCGGCCCCGCTCCCGCGCGCCCCCCCCCCCCCGGCCGCGTCCCGGCGTGGGGCGCCCGGCGGCGGCTCGCCGCTCCCGGGGAGCGCCGCGACGAGCCGGGCATCCCCGTCGGGGCTGCCCCGTGCGGCCGCGCCCCCGCTGGCGGCGCGGGCCCCTGGGCCGGCCCGGCCCGGCTCACCGAGCGGGGCAGGTCGCACTGCCCCGTGTCCATCTGCTCCCGCCGGGCCGCGGCGTCGGGCAGGAACCCCCCGAAGACGAAGCAGATCAGCGTCAGGTTGAGTTGCATCCCGCTTCCTCTCTCTCTCCTCTCTCTCTTTCCCAGATGAGCCTTTTTGGATTTCTAGGATCTTTTTTTTTTTTTTCCCTCCCCCTCCTCCTGCTCTTCCCCCTTTTTTTTGGCTTTTTTTTTTTTTTTATTATTCAAACAAACTTTGCCAGTCCCATCTGCATCTGACAAGTGCAAAGGGAAGGACTGGCTGCCCCCTCCCTCCCATGCGCTCCCCCCTCCCGCCCTTTTCCACCCCCACCCCCTCTGGCTCAGGGTTTGTCAGAGGCTCTGGATGCTTTGGGAGGACGGTTCCCGGGCTGCAGCTCATCGCCAGCCTCCGCCATGCTTTTATTTTGCAGATCGGAGAAGCCACTTCGGAGCTCCCACCCGCCCCGCCGGTTTGGAAGGAGGTGGGGGGGGGGCGGGTTGGTGAAACGGAGTCGCAAAAAAAAAAAAAATTTTTTTTTTTTACATGATTCCGAAGGGTTGGGAAGAGCCGCTGCTGACAGAGGGTCTCGCCAGGCAGCCGGGAAGGCAGGCGCTGCTCCGCGGGGCGGCGGCACACAGCCGCGCCGCGGCGGCCAAACTCCGGCTCCGGCGGAAAGTTTCGCGCAGCCTCCCCGGCCCGCCAGCGCCTCGCTGCCGCCGCCGCCGCCCGGGGCCGCCGCCAGGGGGCGCCCGCTCCCCAGCGCAGCCGCGCCGCCGCCGCCGCCGCCGCCTCGCCCGCCGCCCCTCAGCCGCCCAACGGTCGCCTCGCCGCGCCGCCCAACGGTCGCCGCGAGCGCGCGCGCACCTGTGCGGCGCGCACCTCAGTTGAAACCGTCACGATCGGAAGTTTCACGCTGCCCCGCTGCACTCCCTGTCCCCCCAAAATGTCACAGATTCACTCAAAAGTGTTATGTCCCGGGGAGGGGTTGATCTCCTGTTGGTTAGGCTGCTGTCGCTAATGAGGCTGGGCCTACCTGGTGTCAGCCATTAACAAGAGCGATCCCTGGCCTCGTGGCTGGCTTCTGAGGGGATGAAGCTGAAGCAGCCCCGCTGGTCTTTAACGCGGAGGAGTGAGGCAAAATCTTTCAAAGACGCCACTCTCCCCTCTGAAAATAAGGCTGAGGGCAGCGGCACCTGTCTGAGTGCCAAAGGGGACCTGCAGGCCTAGGAAGCCAGGCAGGTCGGCACAGCTGCTCACAGCAGGACCGTGTCCTAAGTGGGGCCGGTGGCACTGGAAGCTGCTCTCCCTCTGCACCTCAGGTCACCTGCCTTGGCCCGGCCGCTCCTGGGGAGCAGCACAGAGAGCAGCAGGGCAACCCACTTCTCTCCCCAGGATTAAAGGAGACCATATCTGTATGTTTTCACAACATTTGCATGTGTGTTTTTCCTGCTTGTGCTCTTGGATTTCCTGCTTCCACTTGGACTGAAAAGTCTTCAAAAGGAAGCACGTTCCTCTGATGAGCTGGCTTTTTGCAGACAGGAACATTTAAATATTCAAGAACACTGAGGCTCTGGACATTCCTTTGGATCTTGTTAAATCAGGCGTTTGAGTCCAGCAACCTACAACTCGAGCCTTTTCCTGAATGCCTGGCTCTGTTTAACGTATGTGGTTTTGGAGGTGAGGACAGGGTTTACAATGGCTGTCGCCATGGCTTGCTGGAGCCCCCACCTCTGAATCCATGCTGGGAAGGCATGGGAAGTGGGACTCAGGATGAAATCTGTTCTCTCTGCAAGCAAGCCGAGGCCAGCTGTGTTCATGCGTCCAAGGATCTCTGTGACCCAGCCTGCAGAGTGCAATGCATGTAGCAGACCAGATCTGGATCCCAACCTTCCCGCTCACTGCACAATGGCAAACACTTTCCAAAATTGGGAAGTTCCTCTCTGTACTAAAAAGAATCAAAGTTACCAAGTTGTCTTAAAGAAAAAATTTAATTATTAGTCTAAGGCTGGGTCCTTGCTCTGGCAAAACTCAGAGTAAAGTCAACAAGGATTTTGCAAAGGGATGGTGGTGCAATCAGGTCTAGCTGACTATAAGCATGGTTTCCGAAAAGCCCTATGAGAACTGAGACTGATATCACTTGCGATGGTTACTGATAAACAAATGTAACTACGCGAGCTACTTGAAGGGACTTTCAAACCGACTTGCACGCTATGCTTGGATTCCTTTCCTGGCCTCCAGAAGAAAGAGAGCATTCTCCTAACAACAGCATCAGGATCAATGACTTCTTTTTAAAGTGGGCAAATGAGGGACTCTCGTACTTCTCTCCAAAGTCTTTCGAACAGGTAAAAAGCATGCAAAGGAGCAAGGAAGGGGGGATGGATTTTCCTTGTAAAAGTCCTAGTTCCTGTAAAGAAGCACATTTAATTTCTAGGTGCTACCCTGATGGATAAGGTTAAGACAAGGGAAAGAGTTGGAGAGACAAGGGAAAGAGTTGGAGAGACAGAAAGAAGCAGAAGGTTTTTTTGCCCACAAGGTATCCCTTCACTGCTGGAAAGGAGCTTACAGGGAGACCATTGACATATGTGCACACCGGATGCTGTGGCCTGGACTCACCCCTTTGTCTATGCTGCTGGGATGCGATATGGCAGTAGCTAGGTGTGCCCTACTTAGTAGGCAGTGAACTCTCATGTTTCCTCCTAACTCCGTCCCACCCCTTAGGGCATGCAACATCTAGGCCCTCAGCTTGTCTCCCCAGCATTGCTGGTGTGACAATACAACCCCACAGGCACAGGGAGGGCAGGGCCAGGCTCTGTGTGCCCATGCAGTTTATCTCACGAGCAGACCCTTTCTCCCAAATGTGCCTCAGAGCTCACCAGAGCAGAGCTCAGAGCCCGTAGCCAGACATGTTTGTGTGTGCCGGATATTGGGCAGCCACTGTGTGTGACTGAGCTCCTACCTGAAATGAAATCTGGAGAGGAAGGGGTTGTAGAATTCTTGTCCAAGCAGATGTGGTATCATGAGGGCTAATTCTGGTCACAGCACAGTATCCTGTTGTTTTTCTCGAGAAAGCTGTCATTAAGCCCTTTATATGCTACAGAGACTCGATGCTCTCTTGATGCTGTAGCATGGGGGACTGCTGCATTTGTTCACAGCTGTATATGTGGCTGGTGAGTGCCATTTTTAATGTAATATTGCTGTGTTTGTCCTGCTGAGTGGCTTTGACTCGGTCCATCCTCTTTCCCCCGCTTTCCCAAATCTTTTGCAAAGTAGTGTCAGAACAGAGGGGCCTTGTCAGAAGCTACAAACTTTGTAGATAGTAGGAAGATTGCCTGACATGACCCAATATCTCAAGCACTGGAAAACACATCTGAGAGGTCTCTAAGAGGACAGGAGGCCCTGTTTGGTCATGGGTGTTGTGTTGTGAGGTCGAGTGATTACCCCTAACAATAGCGTATGTATGAAAGCACCCAGGGCAGGAATAAACGAACATCTTTGGCACTGTGCATGTCTTCCATTAGCCAAAAGTCAGGTGTGTGTGTGTGGGGGGGTATATTGCATGTTTTACAGCCGTTTCCCTGAACTGAGCCCTGATGTTGCAAGAACCTCCTAGCTGTGAAAATACAGCCTCGCCTTGATTTATGCCATTTGTGGGTAAGATGACTAAGAGAAAAAAAAAAAAAAAAAGGCAGAACAGGAACAGAAATCCCAGTGGGAGCGAGATGTGGGTGTGTACCAGTTTCATGGGACAGTCAGGTTGTGGAAACTCCAGCCAAAGTTCCAGGCGGTAGAAAAAGGAGACCACAAACCACATGATATCTATCACAGTGTTCCACCTAAGACTCAAAAGCATGCCACAAACTTTTATGAAGGCTCTCGGTAACAGCAAGGGAAATTAATTCTTTTGTGTAATTGTAACATTTTTTTCTCCTTCAGATGAGTTCCATATGTCCTTGTGATTTTTTTCCTTTAAACATAGCAGTTTAAAATGAAACTTAGGTAACGTTTAGCTTGCTTCTAAAGCAAATATTTACAAAACATTAAATAATGGTTCTGATCTTTGGAAAATGTATATTGCTCCCTACCTGCTACTGTTTTGTTCCTAGCTGGAGAAATAGAGATGCTTTGTAATAAACCCCAAGGCTGTAAATGCAGGATAACAATGTGATTAGCAGTAATCAGATGGGAAATTCTGACTATTAAAAACTATGCAGAGATAAGAGGAATAAACTGAAAAGGAAGGTTTAAATTTCAATAAATCTAATGAGGGAACAGACTTCTGATCTTACACAAGTAGCAATGTTTTTTGGGGAGCATAATAGTGTTAGCTGATATTTATGTCATGTATTATCTTCAAAGAGCTCTACTAAGTAAATACTAATCATTTTACCAACCACTTAAAGGCAACCACTTCAGGGGTGTGGCAGCAACTTAACAAGTCAGTTGTATTGAGACAGGAAGTGAAGACAGGCAGATTCAGTAAGCAGTCGATGTGGGTACAAAAATATTTGTGGAGGCTTTAACAGCATTATTAATCAGGCAAACAGTACCCCATGGAATAGCAGGCAGATTTCTTTGTTAATGAGAAACTGGCACTGGAACTTGTAATTACAGTGAGTTTTGAACAGGTAGAAGGGGAAAATAGTTGATCTTAAAGGAAACAGCTTGTGAGGGATCAGAATTTGCAAGGGGGGAAATGTAGCACTTTTTTATCCGAATGTTCCTTAAAGGGCTAGCTACCCTTTTATCTCTTCCTTTCTTCTCACCTTCCTACCAGGAAAAATATTATATTGTTGGCCTGTGCCCTATCAGTAATTCTCTGTCTCTGCCATGGTGTACTTCGTTTTGAAGACTTTTAAGGCACCCAGCGGATTTCAGTCTCTGCATTTCTTTGCTTCTCCTATAACAGTGGACTCTGGCTGACGCACTGGCTCTGCCAAAAGCTGGCCTATTTTAAAACTGGAAGAGTTAGAATGCAACATTTCCTTCCTCCCTTTCCCATGAATGAAGCTGAAGGTGTCTTCTGCTCCCCGCAGAGATGGCAGACAAGAACCACTCCTTTTGTACTCTGCAGATCACAGAATAATTTTGATTTGGAGAGACCTCCGGAAATCTCTGGTCCCACCCAGAGCAGGGTTGACATCAGTGTCAGATGAGGTTGCTCAGGTGCAAATAAGATACTAATTAGATTTCTCTGCTTTCCTGTGCACATGTACCGTTATATGGAGCTGTTCTGGACTCAGAAAGTATCAATCACGCCTAAAGCAGTTGCGCTACTAGCCATCATGCCATGACCTGTTATCCGCCATGACACCTGTGCTGTGATGTGTCTAGCAAATACAGATTTTTCGTACAACAGATTGATTTTGGCTCTAGCAATTGTGTTCTCATATAACATCATTGTTCAGTTGTGTAATTCATGATTCAAAACAAGCAGTTGTCAGCAGAATAAATATCTACTCACTTAGGGCTGTCACACTGAAATTGTTATCACAACTCTCTTAACATATTTTACATCTTTTTTTGCATGCATTGCAATCAGTATGATGTAGCCATTGTAATCAGTCTTATTTTTCCTTGCCTGCTTGTGCTCATGTGTCCAATTCAGTGTAATTTGTCTCTGTTTCAGGGACAACCAATCTGATTCTACCTTCTACCTTCTAAGGACTAGGTATGGATTTTGCAGCCCAACGAGCCTTAATAGCTTGCATTACACTTTGCGAAATCTCACCTTGTGCTGTGGCCTCTGCAATGACAGACCACATCCTGCCTGAGACTAGGCGTGTAAATATGCTGAAGAAAACCTTTCCTAGTGTCAGACTCTGGTATGCATTCTCCATCTATAAAGTTTAGTCTGAGTATGTGTGTGTATATAATGTTACATATGCACACACCTAGGAGGGTGTATGTATCTGTGTGTTGGGTGTTTATGTGTATGGTATGTGTTTATATATTTATATACATATTTTTATATATATACATATACATGCATATATATATATATATCAAATGTGTATCTCTGTATATACAAAATGATTGGATAGGAGAGTGCTGTTAATGCTCCATTATATGTTTTTCAACTCTTGTACTCATTTTCTCAAAGATATTCTGGAATTGTGCCCATGAAGGGAGAAGAAGCCTGTCGTTCTGTCCTGTCCTAATGTAGGTATGGTAGATCCTGTCTCCCTGAGATCTACTGCTTGCTACTTAAGCCCTTACTTTCTATTCCATCTATTCAATCCCTAGAATACATTAAATCAGAAAGACTGGGAAAAAACATCTGAAAGTAACTCATAAACCCAGACTGGAGTAATCTCCCTGCTGCATAGCAAAAGCTTTAACTGTTGCTTTAGCACAACTGGATGTTCTTTTCAAGGCCTTATAAGCAAAGAGATGTCTTCCTATTCAGCATAGTTCAGTGTGCAGTTCCAGTAGCTTCAGTTAAATTCATAAAACAGTTCAAACCTCTTTCATGTTTGGACAGTGTTTGGGAATTCAGCTGCTCCAGAGTCCTTTCAATGTTCCACTCTTTATTGTCATTCATTGTCACTCATATTGTCCCTGGTTTCTAGATTGCCATCAGTTTCTATACCCTTGATATCATTCCCTGTTCTTTAGTGTTTGTTAATGAGAAGCCTAAACAGAATTTCATCTGTAAGATGAGCCTTTATTACAAAACAGATAAATTAGCTCTCCAAGATCAATTTTCTGAAAAAGGAATCTATGCATGACTGCCGTTCTCCTAATCTGGAGTAGAATATTCCAAGGAAATGCAATAACTTGGCGCATGTTTCTGAAATAGCTGGTTTACCGAGAACAGTCAGGGTTTTTGAACAGACAGAGTGCATACACAAAATGTGCCAATATTTTGGTGATCTGCTTTAAAAACGGCTACTTTTTGATTTTGGAGATGGTGGAATATGATTTACATTTGTTGCGTGTATGCGGGCCTGCTCCTCATTAAACTTATGGTCCTTTTTTCCAGTAACCACTTCAGTGCTGTGAATCAACATAACTGGATCGGAAAAATACCATCTGTTGATTGGATAAACAAAAGTCTTGTTAGCCAGAAGTTTTATAGATCACAAAGTCTCACCAAGTCCATTTTTATGTTAATGAATTCCACCATGGGATATTTTCTGATGTCACATGACAAAACTACCCTAAATAAATAGCAGCTGAAATGTTTCCCATTATTTATCTTGGTGTTTTGTGAGTTTAACAATAGAAATTGGCCAGGATCTGGACTTCCCTGATCTCAGAGCACCACTATCTTTGTTAGCTTCATGAATCTTAAACGAGTAAGTTTAGAAGGGATCTCAACTGGCCTGACCAGAGTTGGGTCAGATGGACCTCTGCCACCCCAAAGAGATGTCCATCTTGCTTCGGGATGGGGGCTGTAGCTAGAGCTCAGTAACAGACAGAGACTTCATTTCATCTAGCCTGTGCCCAAATTATTCTTTTGCATAATACTCCTAGATAGTACCATGATCTGAGATGTCTCATCTGCCACCTGTGCATGGGAAGACCCCCTTAGTCCTCTGAACGTCAGCCATTTCTTTCCCTGCTGATCGAGTCTGTTACTAAATATCTGCCATGGTGGAGATTTAACGTATTAGCAAACACAGCTCAGGTCCTTCCTCCATCTCCGATTCCCATTTTCCTGGGCAGAAGGTTGGGCCTATAGGGTGAATTCTAAGAAAGTTTTTCCAGTAATAGTCATTTTCTCCTCCTGGGCTATGGAGTTGCCCAGAGATGATCTAGTTGATCTCCCCATGAAGGTGATGGACACTTCAGCTGCCAAGTTTTGTTAGGAAGCCTTCAAGACTTCAAAGAAGGGACATTCAGACTCCCTGCTGTTTCAAATCAGGCACAGGCAGTGCTTTCAAGAGTACAATCAAATCCAAGATCTATCCTGAGTGAGACTACGGAAAATACTGTACAAAATTACCCATTGACATAGAAGAGAGCGATATTGTCTGGCTACCTCTTGCATGGCCACCAGATGCCTGTTTCGACCTGGTCATCTGCAGACCATGTTTTAATAATAGTCCAGAGCAAACTGTATTCTTGTTCCTCTGGACCTGCGTGGAAATACTTGATCAGACCTTCCGAGTTATCCTAAGCCCATTACAAACAGTGAATGACCAATTTGCCTAAGAAGTTAGAAAATGAGAGAGGAGATCACTAGCCTAAGGAGGAAGACTGCTATGAAAAGAGCTTTAAGCAGAACTCCTAGTTGTAATGAGAGTCTCTTGAGTTTTGGAGGTAATGCCAGCATTGCAGTGATGCTCTCATGGGGTGAACACAGGATGGTGCTCTTTAGGTGTAAGTCACAGACTGTGGCAGATGTTTCCTGATAAATGGGCTACTAGGGCTGTAGTAGTCAGTATGTGTTGCCATCTCCATACATAGCTATCTAGAGCGCGTGCTGCAAGAGAAATTTGACTGCCTTCCCTATGAGAAAATCTTGTGGTGGATATTAGAAGGGAATCTTACCCCTCTCTGTGCTGGATCCCTTGTCCTGTCACACAGGAAGAAACGGCAGGGAGTTTTTTCAGTGTCTATGTATGTCTTGTAACTCTGCCACTTCTCTGTCCAAATTACCAAACTTAATTTTCCCCTGTTTTCAGGAAGCTTCAGTAGAGGACAGGGACATATGTTTGTGTTGTACACCTACACACATAGTGTGGCAAAATAGACTCTTGTTGGTTTCTTTCTTCCCCCTGGAAATAACTTCTCCTGGTTTGACTAAAATATGTAAATTTGCTTAATCGTGAGAAAGAAGCTTTAACATTTCAGGTTATAATAATCTTCCTTTCCTCCTGGATAACTCAAAGTGGCTTATATTTGAGACGTGACTGTGCATACTTGGATCTGTAATACTTAGGCTGCACTTTGAAGCTACTTGTGCCCTGAAATCGCACTGTGTATTCCATTGCAACTTGTAGGGAAGAGTTAATCAAATAAAACATGATGCTATGCTATGCTAAAGCACATCACAACTTATGTACCTCTTCTTACATATCTTCTGAGTGATTACTGCAGGACTGTCAAGCTCTTTTTTTGATTCTCAGAGGCAAATTTACAATAGCCCAAAGTGCTTGAGAGAAAGTAAACCTTTCTCGCCATTGCAGTCTATAAAATGCCTTCTCTGCAGAGTTCTGGACTTTGGGGTATCAAATGTCAATTATGAACTGGCTCTGTCACCTTTTATCTGTATGTTAATAGGATCCTAGTATAAGTCCAACTCAGAAGGTATGATTCTCAAACTTTTTTCAGTGCAATAATTCTTCAACACATTTTCAGCAAAAAAGGAGAAAATATTTTCTTTGTTTTGAAAGTTTGTTTACAGTGTATGGTTGTTTCCAATTTGTGCCTAAGCGCTTTCACTCTACCTGCATGGCAAAAGTTGACAAGAAGAATGAGCTCTCCTCACTTTTTCTGAAACCAGACCTGCTTTCATACGGAAGCATATCTTGCAGGCAATGTAAAATCTAAACTGTGCTTTCAGAGCGCATCCTTTTATTTAATCTCTACCTTTAAATGCCCAGCCCTGGCTGACAGCCCTCTGATGATAACTATCGTATAAGCACTAAATGAAATGACTGATTATATATGTATTTTTGTCAAAAACAGAGAACAATAGCTACAGTAAACCCAGAAGTTTGCAGAGTAAAGCAAAAAAGAGACTGTCTTTTCAGAAGCAAAAAGTTATGACTATTTGAATCTTAGTGGGATGATGTGCTTTGAGAACATCAGTCATGCTTTTTGTTGTTGTTGCTAACTTACACGTACACTCAGAAACTGCCTTTCATGGATGAAAAATGTCTTGCTTATTCACAAGCCCCGTAGAAATAAACATTATTTTAAATACATGTATTGCTGGCAGTGAGGATTTTATTTTTCATGTCATGTGCCAAGCTTTCATTAGCCAAAGTGTGAAAAATCCCATTTGCTATGTTTTGAAGAGTTCATGCTGAAAGCATTTAAAGAGTAATTCACTGATCTTTCAGTCACTGGAGAAAGGATCACCCTGGGAGCTGGCCAACCACATGGGATTCAGGGGATACGTTTTAATTCTCAGCTTTGTAACCCACCCTTTACTTGACTTTGGGCAAATTGCTTCATCTGTCTGCACCTCGGATCCCCAATGACAAGGATCAGGCTTTCAATTCATAAATTCGTTCAGTTGAGTAAACTTGATATATTTCAGACACTAATGTAATTTTAGCCACGTGTTCAGACTTTTCAAGCTTGCCTAACATCTAGATAAATGGATGCAAGTCTGGGTCTGAAAATAGGTTTTGGAAAAGCTCCAGAGCACAAACGGGGTGAATCCTTGATTTCACTATAACCAGCACACAAAACGAAGCATTCTTTTCTGTGCGCTTGGGTCTCTTCACGCTAGAGTTCAGGCCCTGGTCACTTCATCACAAGCCTACCTCATCTTGGGGCTGATTGAGGGAGATAAGACCACTGCAGCGTCCTGTCTAAATGAAGTCACTGTGGAGGCGAGGCAGTAAAGGATCATGGAATACGTAGAGCTGGCGTGGGAATGGCTTTTGCTTAGTGGATTTAACTCCATGAAGCCATATAGATGTACCTGTGAATATATGTCGAACATGAGTTTGAGGTCCTGTTCTCACCTGTGCTAGTGAATTTTCTCTACTGTCTGTATTCCCCCGTGTACAATAAGAAGAACATAAGGGCCTACATGAGTAAGATCAAACCCTCTGCTTATTCAGATGGAAAGTATTGCTTAAGTCCCTAGGGTTGCATGAACTCAACCCAGGAGTGTAGAAACAGTGTTGCCAAGTTCTGGACAGAATTTACAGAACAAATCTGTCACCATTGTAATTCATTGGAAATGAGGCCTAAGTTTATCATCTGAATTATAGCCTTATATCGATTTTTTAAGTGTCCTTTTTGGCTTCTTTTTGTGTTCCTTCTCTGCCCTCATTGAGATGCCCAATGAAAGACTTAAATACATTTTCACCATCTTGTGAGGCACCAACAGTAAAGCAAGTGAAATATTATTCTAAGTAGTAAATTTATAGCACGCAATAACAAATCCATGAGAATTTATATGGCCTTTTGCCAAAGAAACCAAGCATTTGAATCTATACGCTGATAAATATTCACGTCTATTCCGATGTTTAAGGAGCTGTGGGAAATCCTTTTTTTTCTGTGAAAAGACAAAAAAGTACCCCAAATCACCTATCACCCTCTTTTTAAAGCACAGTCTGAAAGTCATCAGAAGGTTAAAGCTTTATAAAGACTTTCTAATTTCTTATATCTCTTTGTCCCCCTGTGATACCTAAGGGGATGAAGGCATGAAGGAATGCACTACACCATTGAAAAGGCTAGCTTCTCGTTATTTGTGCATGGGCACAGTCTTACTTGAGACACAGTGTCAGTCCGCCCCCTGAGATATGGACTACAGGCTTCATCAGATCCTCTCCTGAAGGTGCCAGAGCCAGCAGGGAATATGGTAAGATCTTCCCTTAGAACTGAGGCAACATATTTCAGCTTTCCTCAAACCAAACTGCACCTAGTTTTCTGAAGACCCTATTTATTTTCCGTTAACATGTCAAGAATTGTCAACTTGCTGTCTTTTCCTTCAGTAACTCCCCAGAAAACACAATATATTATCCTTCCAGTAAACTGCATGTTAACTGGCTAACCACTCTACTGGATTTCTTTAACTCCTCCCATTCTCCTTGGTTGTCTCTTTTGTGCCTTGATCATATTTATAAGATGATAAATGAGATACCGTTATCAAACTCGGCCCAGGGCCCATTGTGATTTTCTCCTCTAGTCTGGACTCGTGTGTCCTGAGAAATCTCTTGAGACTGGCTTACTACCACAATATCTCTTTTTCCCTTGTATCTCCCAGGCAGATCAGATCTCCATGGCTCAGTGGCTGAAGGGATCCTACCAGATTTCCAGACTAGCATTTGCCAGGCTGCTTAATACCAGAGCACAGTTCTGGATCATGTCTCTTGCTGAGTTTGCTTTAATATTTTTGGCAAACCTTGCCATTTCTTCACCAGTCCTCATTTGGCTATGCATGTGGAAGTCTTCAGATGTGTCTGCAGTCGGATGCTAGCCATGTTTTCAATCAACACGATTCAATTTTAAATTATAGCTGTAAGAGCTTTTCAGGCTGTGCTGACAAGCCTGGTCCTAAAAAAAACCCCAAGCCCCAAACCAGTGCGCTTTGGGGAGAGAGAAGGGAGGGAAAGTGACATCCATTCTGGGAAGGAAGAAGCAAGAATAACAAGACCTGGCACCCTGGCCTGTGTTTGCTCAAATGATGCATCTCCATGTGCTTTGTGTCCTTTGGTAATGCTGCCCTTTCTGTGCCACGTCGTGGATTGTCAGATGAGGAAGCTTGGCCCAAAATAAACGCCAGGCTGCTTTTCATCTCAGGGATTTGTTTGTGCCAAGTGAACAAAGTGACTTCTTTGTGGCTGTTTGCATTTGTCGTTCCAAGTTGTCTGAGCACTAGGTTATAAATACACAGCACGGATTGATAGCCTCAATATGTCCAGTCGGACAAGCTTTGCATGCTGGCAAGAAAAGGATTTTGGCTTGCCTTAATTATTTTTGTTTTAATACTTTTCAGAATGTTTTATATAAATCAAAGATACTATAAATACAACTGGGGGGGTGTTTTTTTCCCTCTCTTTCACCTATTTGGTAGACTGGATTTCTGACCAATAATTGAAGGTGAATTTTTCCACTTCATATTTGCATTATTAAGTCGTGCATGTAAAGGGCTGTTATCAAGTTAGACATGTAATTTAATGTCATTGACATTTTTAAATTGTTTTTAATACAAAAATACAATAAAGTCGGAATTCTATCAGGTTACCTCTTTTTAGAGGAGATATGAGATGGGAGAGGAATGTAAGAGGCTGAGTTGTTCTGTGCTGTGCCTAAGAGTGCTAATGATAAGCGAAGACTCTACAGTCCTGGTCCCATGACAGAAAGAAGGTCTATTAATCAGTGGTGACTCTAAGCAGTCTAGGCTAAATCCTGAGTCTGTGTGGACTGTTTGCCAAATTCTGATTACTTCATCAGGGAACATTCAACCTACTAGTCTTGATTTTTTTCTGCACCCCTAGCTCCCACCACTGAAAAACAATGCTGGTGAAAAATGACTCTTTGGGAATTTAATTTGTTTGGAAAACGTTTTATTTTTGTATCCAAATCTTCCAGTCTATGTAGGGTTTTCCTTTTGCTTTTAGCAAAGGCTGTTTTTCACTAATTTTCTCACCCAAAATTCTTAATAAGAAACTGAATGCTTTTACCAAAAATGGGTATCTTTTCCTTCCCCGTCACCCCTTCTCCATATACAACATCCTCCATACCCCCAAAGACAAGCTGATTGAGAGAAAGCACATTTCTTTTCAGAATTTCCCATGGATATGATTTTGTTGTGGTTATGTCTGTTCTGCCTCTGTTCTGTCTGGGGCTGAAAGAAAATTTTTCGAAAATTTTATCAGCCAGTGCATCTCTACAGACCAAGTGAGGTCCTAAACATCTCATTATTCATTTATACAATGAACCAGTAACTATAATCTTGCTCACTGACTTATTTGTATTGTGTATACTGAAATAGGCAGGCATGGTGATTTGAAAGCTGGATCCCTGGCCAAGGATCTCACCACTTAAGACACATTTCAGGAATTATGTGCTTGTTGGATGCAGCGGCATGTTGTGCATTCTGTGTGTATATACCTATATTTATATATAAGAAAATATATATACCTGTGTGCAGAAGTGAAAGATGATGGGATAAGCTTTTTGTGCCTGTTTTTAGCTTTGTCTTGAAACAAGCTTCAGCCTGGGAACAGTAGCCAACCTGAACAGGGGGCAAATGGACCCAGGTCAGTTTTACACGGTGAATAATCAGTTTCCCTTTCTGGTTCTGGTGCAAAAAGAGAATATAGTGTCCTGAACATGCATGACAGCAAGGAAAAAAAAAATATATATATATATGAATTAGCCAGCTCCAGTCTTCTCTAGACATTTTAATATAGAGTGAAATAGCCTTCACAGATTCTAGTCCACGTGTAAAAAACTTAAACGGACATAGATCTATGTCCCTTTGTAAATCCAGTCTGCAGCAGTAGGCTTCGTACTTGTATTTATTCCTCTGTGTGTAAGTTAGGAGGCGTATAATATAAATTGAAGCCTAATTTTTTCTTTGAAGCTATTAACACCCACCCACAAGCAACAGGAAACAGACTACAACTTTAATTAGTACCAACACATTCAAAATTCACCCTATATTTGCCTTCAAGTGCAGCAAAGCAGCTTCAAAGCTAAAAGCTTCTTCACTTTCTAAGTAATAATGAGGTATTAATGAGGCAATTAGGGGCTTGTAAACATGGTGTCAAAGAGATATGAACTAATCACCAGCAACAGGAAAAAGACAGATCCCTCTGACTTCAGTGCTCTGTGCCCTCCCTTGCCCCCTGAGGCATTCTGTGCTTGTAAACTAATCCACAAAAATGTTCTAGATTAATTCAAAACACTATCCTCCTTTTAATTCCCTGACTGTCTTCAGGCTTATTTCTGAATAGATGCTCTGTGTGAAGGCTTTTAAATATGCACTTTTGTTATTGCAATAAAACGCAGATTGAAGTTCTCTTATACTAAGCTGTCAATTTATATTTGGCTCCCTTCTTAGATACATATGAAATATTTCTAAATCATTTGTTAAGATATTTATTCTAGTTTATTTCCTTTTAGGCTGTTTAATTTAAAAAATAAAGCATGTAATTTAATTAGAACTGACAAACACAACTTTTTTTCTTGAATGTAAAATATTACTGTTGAAAATGAAGGATTAAATCCACCAGTTAAATCCTGGAGTGATGCAGATAGGGCTGGGGCAAACATTTCTCCTCACAGATTCGTTAGCTGGAGTGTTGGACTAGAATTCAGAAGATCATGGTTCTGATCATGCTAATTTGTTGTGTGATCTTATGAGAGCTGCTTTTATGGTTGCATTTTCCTTGTAGCAATAACGGTCAGATCTGTTCTAGCTACTGCCTCAAATCAACTTGTCACGGTGCTCACTACAGCTACGGCACAAGTTATAGTGGGCTTGTCCACAGTAAGATATTAAAAGTAGTCCCACCTTCATGATGGGTTTGCATTTTGAAGTTGTTCCTATTGGAACATATGATCCCAAAGAACTTTTGCTTTTTTAAAGAAAAGTGTTAAAAAAAAAAAGTCTCAGATATTCACAGGACTCCAGGAGCTGAAGCTTTAGGAAAAGCATAGACTGAAATAACCTTCTGATCTGAGAGAGCAGCAAACATAACATTGCAGCATTCCAGATATGTAAGCTTCAGGTCTTGATGTGACTGTTGAAGTTCTGCTCTTGTAATGCCCCTTGTCTTGGAGTTATCTCCATAGATGCTATTCCTAGTACCCAAAGTACTACTGATTTTAGGGAGGATTTTTGAGTATGGCCACTTGTCTCCTGGAGATTAGGGTGAAACTCCATGTCCTTTCTCCTTTCTCTGATTTCATTACAGTCAGTGTTCTAGGGGTGAAAAGTGAGTTCACTAAACCAACTTATTGTGAAAAAATATTTTGAAACATAACACCCTGTGGTTTGATCCTGCATTGTCACAGGTATATGTTGGAAATCACTTGATTGAAGTCAGTAACATATGAGTTAAGCTCTCAGAAGTGAAAACAGAACTGAGACCCTAACAGTTTTTCCTACATCAGGAATTTGATCTAATCCACAGGAAAACTGTACATGGATTCAGCAGTCCAGGACTTTGCCTAGTAGTTTGCAGCTGCTTATAACGCTGGAATTGCCACTTGACAGACCAGTAAAAATGGTCTCCAAACACTTTTGGCAAGAATTCTTATGCTTCTCATAGAGCATAGAGATAGTGAATCATGTTGGCAAATGTGAAAGCCAGTAGTGATCTCTCCAGAAATTCAGCTTATTGTTTGTATTTTCAGCAAGTGTTTTATTCTGGATATTAAATCTCTGTCATAGGAGCTGATAATGCGTGAGGTTTATGCATTGCAATAGCAATTCCTGAGAGTTCAATTCCACAACAAATGGCTAGTGTGACCTCCCGCAGAGGTTTGCTAACAGAACTTACTCCAGCATCGCCCTCATCTTAGCTCATTTCACTTGTAACTGAATTAGAAAACTTCAGTCTTTACTAAAACCTCTGTACAGTGAAGAATCAGTTATGCCCTGGGGTCTTGTGCATTCAAGTAGTTTTACTCCTCTCAATGTTAACACTTGAAACCTCTAGCCTGTATTTGGACGTGGCTGATTCTTTTTTCTGGACATAACATCTTGTTATAGCAAAGCAAAGGAGCTCTTGGGCATCCTGTTGTGTTTGTGCTGGCAGACTTTGTGGAAGGTACTATCCATTCCATGTTGCATATAAATTTGCAAACCACAGGCGCACACGCTTCTGGCTTTCACCCAGAGGTTTGTGTCTGGGAGCTCTTAATCATGTGAAGATTTTGATATGTGGCTTGTAGGGCCAGGCGGGTTGACACATAGGTGAAGATTTCACTTTCTCTGATTAAACAAACACACATAGGATATTCCTACATGTCAAGACCTTTCTAGTGTCTCTTTCCCGTGCAGAAGAGCTGATATCTCAGGTCATGTTAGGAAGAGACCACAGTTACAGGCATCAGCTGCAACACACCTGTATGTGCCTTTGTCTTCTGAGCAGACAAGTGCCTGAAGCATCTGAACTCTTACTGGGAGTTTAGAGGATTTTAGGACTGATGACCCTAAACGCAGCTGGTCAATAAATCACAGGTCAGACCCACAGGGTCCCAAACTGGGGGGGGAGCCCTGACGTCCTGCTGTGAGTGCATGAAGCAGAGGCGTAGGTGTGGGAGAGGGGGCTGCCAGAGCATCACCCTTTCCATGTGTGAGACGCAACAGACCTGCCTTGTTAGCTCAGAGCTGTCCAGTGCTTAGGACATTACCTTTCCTTCACCCCTTTCCTTCCTCTTCCCCTGTGTTAATCCTACCTAACTCTCTGCTCTTTCCATCTGGGTGGGGATCTTAAAGACCCCTACAGTTCTGCAATGCCTCTCCTGTTTGTGTGTAATAATACAGGATCGCTGGACCGTTAACACCTTCTCTGAGCACAGCATGTTGGAGTTGCAACACTTTCCGGCCTGGGCTCCTTTGCCAAAGGGTATTGTGTGTGCATACTCTACTCCTCTTTTAAAATCCCAAGCAGGGTTTTCTTTTCTCTTTTCCTTGCAGTTTGTGTGTGTGTTTGTCATTGGTATCCATGGGGCTTTTCCCCTTGTGGTTCCTTTTGAGAAATAACTGAGCCTGGGGTTGTTTTTGTTTGCTGTTATGCTTCCCTCCTCCCTCCCACCATACTGTCGTTTCTGGGAGGCTGGTGACCGAGAAGGAGAAGCTGAGTGAATCCGCAAGGTGTTAGGGAAATGTGGATCCCTTCACACCGAGGTCATTATTTCAAATGGCACTCAGGTTAGTGATGTCTGGGCTATCTGAGAACTGGTAGCTGGATTCCCATCACAAAAATATAATGAATGCAGTTTACTAGGGACTGGTGACTGACTTAGATGCTCTGGGGTATAATAAGGTAAGCCCCCACCAAAACCTTTTCCAAGCTTGAGGCATTCCCAGTATCTCTGTCATGTACACATCTTCTGAGATCTAGCAAGGGACACATTCAGATCGCAGCTGTGCCTCCTGGGTTTTCCCAGAGCTGACTTTAGAAACTCTGAAGGCCAAGGTGCAAATGCTTTGAGGAAACAGCCTGAGACAAGTAGAGGAAAGGATGTTTCAGCTAGTTTTCCCCAAGAACAGTTTCACGCAATCTCACATAGGTATTTTAATCATATTAACAAAGCTGAATAGGATCTCTGATGTTATGGGAATGGGAACTCAAAGAGATACAGGCAAAAAGGGCACGTAAGGCTATTCTGAAATCCAGAGAAGCAGTGAGAAGAAAGCATGCTGAGGAGGATGGTATTTCTACGACAGCAGAGATGTCCGCTACCTCCCTTCATGCTAATCCCCTGCCAGTCAATCACAGTAAAATCAGGGGAGGAGGAACTTTAGGTTGTCAAGGACGTGTGTCTTCTGGTTAGAGAGAGTTCACAGCTTTGTTTTTAAGTAGCTGGGGACATCCTTTTAAAAATCAAAATTTGACCACATGCCTGTAGGTTTCCAAGGCAAAATCCTGCTCCATCAGAGCTCAGAATCTTCCTCTTCACTCTGGCAGATGCAGGATCACCTGCCTCCTCCCCTACGTAAGGAAGGTAATTTAAGTCACCAGTTGAGATAGGCCGAAAGCATCTGTAATGTAACAGTAGCAAGAGGGAGCAGTTGCCATGAAGTCTTGTAACCTACACTGCAGACTAGTGGAGCTGAAGTGCCCAGAAAGAGATTTAAGATTTAAAATTTTGCTATTGGTCTCAAGAGCAATACAACACAGTCAAAAGACTGAGTCAACTCAATCTTCTGCTGAAAGGCTGCAAAAACCATCTTTCCTGATGCACAGAAATGGCAATTCCCAGCAGAGTGAATCTGCCAATACATGTGAGGCCAGTAGCCCTCTAACTAACCTGGGGACTCCCCCAAATCCCACACATTGCCATTTGAGCTGCAAACCTGCAGCACTGTTTGGCCGTGAAATTAGCAATGAATAAAAGTGTAGTACCCCATCATGAATCTTCTTTCCTTCTTGCCCTCTAGGATCTCTTCGTATGGCAGAATGGTCATCTGAAGCTCCAGTGAGAGACATGACCAGGCTGTTCTCTCTAGCATCAAAATTAAGAGCTTTCTTCCCTCTCTGAAAAAGGTTCTTGGAATGGCTGTAGCTAAACTCTTCAAGTGTTCTGTGCTGCAGCTCCCTGGTGTGGAAATGGGTTAATAGTCTGTTTAGCTGTTCTCTTTAGACTACAAGAAGTTTTGTGTATGTATATGCTGCTAGAGATGTGTCAGAGCGTTTCCTGGAATGAGGTACTGATTAGCCAGGACCTCTTGAGAACTCATAATGATAATCAATATAATGGTTGTAATAGCTATGATAACAGAGTCAAGAATGGCAACAAAAAGCTTCAGATTACATTGTCCTTTGATTTTGAGGCTTTAAAAGGGGAGCAGAAAAAAATGATTTGGGGACATAATAAGGAACACCCTCCCTTTTATAGATTTCCTCCTGGGAAAAATATTTTATTGAGAGAGGGTATGTTAGCAAAAGCAAGACATAAATATTTCACTTATTAGAGCACAGGCTGTTTCTTTTCTCGTTGGCTCTGTTGCCAAGGCTGGCCTCAGAAATTTGCGGTGTCCATTTCTGTACTGTGTGCTGGGGGAATCAGAGGGCACAGACAAACAGGCCATGGGATTGAGAGCCAATCAAAAAAAAAAAAAAAGGAGGAAAAAAAGCCCTTTTAACAGTGATTATCTTACTCATAAAATGTGATATTTGCATGGCAGCTGCCAAGTGCCTGTTTTTGTCATCATAAATGAGGCTTTGGAGCAAAGACGTGGAAAGCCCAGTGTGGATTGAATTGGGCAAGTGGACCAGGTCACAGGACCTGACTTGACAGCAAAACCAATCACTCTGCGAGGACAGAACACATAACGCCACCTTCCCTATATGTGCTACCCTGTCTGAATTCTCTGCTCTCTAATACAGCTTAGGTTGAGCATACTCTCCCTCACTAGGGGAGCTAATAAGATGTCGTTCCTCTCTGCCTGCCTGTTTCACAGAACGTGGAGGAATGTAGCATCACTGAGCTGTCCATTTCCATCGTGCTTTCTTGAACCAGACAATGCTTCAGAAAGATGATGAACAGGCAAACAGAGATGCTCGGACAGCTAGAACTCACGTAAAAACTAAAATCATTGGCAGATTTCCCTCCCACTAATTTTTGACCCCGTGTAGATGGCTGGCATGTGGCAGAGAGCTCTGTAGTTTGACTGCATGTGCAGCTGTGTGAAAATGCATGTCCATTCCTCTGTTCTGATCCCATCTCCACTTGATTCCATCTGATGTTTCACATCTCATAGAGCACAGCAGTATATTGTCAGTATCCTCACTCAATGCTCCTTGTAGTTTTATAGACCTTTACCATATCTGTCTTCTTTTCCATCTTCAAGCATCTTAGCCCTTTTAATTGTTTCTCACACAGAAGTTCTCCAGCCTTTCTCTTCCATACCTATTCCAGTTTTACTATGTCCTTTGATGTTCAGTGAAAAGTTGGATCAAAACTGCCCGTTGTCCTGAGCCAAGGATAGTTTGGCTTGTAACGTCACTTAGATCAATCTAGGGTTTGTTCCATGCTCAAGTTCTTGCTGGTGAGCTGAAAAGGGGCAAGAAAAGGTGATCCAGAACCAGATATCTCTGGTTCCTGCACTGTTCTGTCAAGTTAGCTCTCCAGCTGCAGCGTTGGAAGGAGAGCAGGTTCAATTGAATTAAAGTGGAGAAAGTTTGTCAGTGAGTTGGCAGATGAACTTCTGCTTTATGCCATGGAAACAGATATAGTAGTAGAAATCGTTGCCAGTCTGTCTGTGTATTCTCTCTCACTCTGTTTGCCAGAAAGAAGATACCGCAAAAGCCACCTTTGTTCTTGCCTAGTGATTGCATTGTGAACTGCTTAACCGCATATTTACACCCTGATCTCTGAATACTTTTCAAACTGAGTATCTCTGTGGGTGCAAATAGTTCAGAGGTGATTTTCTTTTAACCTCTGGAAACTACTTTCAGAAAGCTTTTCTGAAATGCTGCTTTTTGTAACCTTTTTTCTTCCCACCCAGGGAATTCAATGTGGGCCAAGGGTATCTGCTAGGAGGTTGTAAGGGGTTCTGTTCCAAAGCTGCGCATGTGTTTGTAGGGAATGCATGACTAGCTTTGACCACACTGAAGGAAAATGCACTGTGCAAAACTTAAGCCATTGCAAGGCAAGCTGTGAAACCGCAAAAACATTGTGCTGTCAAGAAAAAACAGTTCTTTCAGTCTTCCAAGGTGAAATCCTAGCCGTATAGTTGGTGGCAATTTTCCCAGATTGCAACAGGCCAGGTTTCACCTACAGTTGTTAAGGATGGCCAGGGCTGTAACGGGCTAGACAGAGTTAACTCTGATGTCACTCAGGCAGTGGAATTTTTCCCAGTATTTTCTGTATGTGGGTTCAGGAACTCACTATTGAATTAGAATGTGTTTAGGAGGAGCACTGGTAATTGCAGAAACAAATCCCAGGGGTTGCTATTTAATCTACAAGCTCAGTTTTGTTTCAATTAGCTGTAAAGTTGGCAATGAGCACAAATGGGGAACCGTGAAATGAAAGCTCCTCCAGTGAAAACTGTGTCCACAAGCTCTTCAAATCACTGGCTCTCATTAGAGAGGCAAGGGAGGACAGAATATAAAACCACAAGCGGTGAGATCCAATTATGATCTCGTATGCTTTCTCCTTTGTTCTTCCGCCATCTGGAAGTAACTGTCTTAAGTTCTAGAAAAGGGGCATCTTCTAGACCTAGTTGTGCAATCTCCCTGCAGTGATGTAGTCCATCTGGATTTAGGAGAGCATGAAGTGCTAAGATCTCATTTACAAGGGACAGAGGTGCTGTCCCATTTCTTTGCCTAAGACTTCTGTGCCCGCTCAGACATAAAGACAGATCTTACTGTTTCCATGTGTAGAATCAACTTCAAAACAGAACGAAAACCAGATAATATTCTGTCTATGAGTCCTTTAAAGAACTGAGTCTGACCTCAGGTTGTTTGAAGCTGTAGGATCTGCAGGCTTTTCCCCAGTGGCATTTCCTTGCTGAGCCAAATCGAACGTTTAATGACAATGAAAACTTATCACCCAGTTCCCCTGCTTGTAACTTCCTCTGGGCTGTCACATGCTGCTTGTCTCTAACCTCTACGTAGTAGAGCCTGGCAGACAGACAGTACAGTCAGGCTGAGCCCAGAGCTCTGTGTTTGGAAGCGGCAGTCCTTGCTTTGGTCCAGCTTCCAAGAAGTATCTTTGCTTTGCAAATAGAGGGGACACCCTGCTCACTACAACGAGCCCTGACCTTAGGTTTCGTTAAACCTGGAACTTTTTGAGTCCAGTAGGATTTGAGTAAGTACTTACTGAAAGCTGAAAACGTAGCTCCTCTGGCAGCTTTCACCTGACTTTGTTTCAAAAAAAGGTTATGTTTTCCGGTCTATTTATATCAAGCAGGCAGTCATTCAAGTAAGGCTAAGTTCACTCCCAATATTTTCTGAGTTTGCACATAGAGATTTTCATCAGTGCTTCTTAAAGGATGCTTTGCAGATGAGGAAAAAAGGAGGACACAGAAGTGAAGTGAATTGTCTGAGATAACACAGCGAGCGTATGTCGGAGCTAGAATCATGATTCCTGACTCCTGCGAAGTGCCTTGTCCACTAGACAACGCTCTCT
Organism: Struthio camelus; assembly: GCF_040807025.1. Classification (NCBI taxonomy): domain Eukaryota; kingdom Metazoa; phylum Chordata; class Aves; order Struthioniformes; family Struthionidae; genus Struthio; species Struthio camelus. The sequence continues at coordinate 29,255,678 of NC_090949.1, forward strand.
GTTACTGCTGCTGGAGATGATGATAGTGTTTTTGTCAGGCAACTCAAAAAGAACAATTACTCTATTCAGCTTTATACAGCAGTTGATATATATTCAAAACAGAGCCAAGGTCTGACTCTTAATTCCTTGTTCCCAGCCCACTGGATATTGCTGCCTTATGAAGATACTTTTATTAATTTCCCTAACAGGAAAGACAATAAAACCATCTTAATCATCACAGATGTTGCTGTTACAGTTTCTAGAGCTACCTCCATCATATTATCTTTCATTTACCTCCAGCCAGATCCTGATGGAGACCATAGAAGTCTTGTGGCATGGGTTGGACCAGAGACCACCAAAGGTGCCTTCCAGCCTAAATTAATCTATGATTTTACAGTCTACAGGTCATCAAATCAGCCTCTGTGAGCAGTCTTGTGCCAGAAAATATTTATTTAGGAGTACAAAACTCTACAGGACCAAGGTTTATCTTCCAGCAGTGTGACTGCCAGCAACTTGGATAGAAAAAGTTCACGGTAATGGCTTTCTGAAAGTGTTTCCAGGATCCTTTGCAGTCATAAGCACCTTTTTTCTTATTCCATTTGCAGGCCATTTACCCAGTGCAAAAGTGGTAGGGTGAGCTCATCTCATTCCCACACCAAGTTTTCAGAATGAGAAAGCTGTGTGTTACCTCATGTTCTTGTGGCTTTGACCGAAGCAGCAATCTCTGGCAGATGTTCATTCAGTGATCACTGGGTACAGGCTCACTAAAAAATGTGGTTTGGGATGGATTTAACATGTGGTAACTCAGATATAGCAATAAAGCTTTGAGGACAAAGAACAAGTGGCAGGAGTTGATGAACTCTTAAAAAATATTACATTTTCTATGTACCCTCAGCTAATAATGAAGGTAATGCTGAGAAAGAAAAATAAATAAAGCATTCCTAGCGGTTCCTTTCAATTGATTCCACAGTATCTTATCTTTAGCAGTACATTAAAAACATCCTAGTCTCTAACACTCTCCTTGCTGCATTCCTGTGTAGGAACACTGTGATACCCGGCCTATTTTACAAATGAAACGCTGAAGGGTTGTGGGACTGCCTTAGGGTCACAGAGGGAGCCAGTGTTAGAACACGGAACTAAACAAAGGTCTCCTAAATCTAGAAACTGTCTTAACCCCTTTTTCCTTTCTACCTTTCCTTTCCTTTCTTAGGCATACAGAGCAAATTTTAGCTTAATGCTGAGATAGAGCTATACACCTCAGACACTGCAAAAAGTGGAGCAGAGGAGGCGTTTCAGGAAGGTCCTTCTCTGCTCATTCAACCTCGTTGACACCAGAGGCTTTTGGAAGTCAAGAGTGGATCACCCTTGGCCTTACTCCATAAGCAGTCTTATTGGTCAAGGGGACTATTGAAGTCAAAAGGCTCTGGAGAGTGAGCCACAGGATCAGAATCTGGCCCAAGAAAAAAGAAAAAGAGTATCAGCACTTGTCAAGGAAACTCTTCTGAATGCTTCTAGCAATTTAAGGAAAGACTTAGAGAAATGCCAGCAAAACATTTCACTGGTTTCCATTAAATAGCTATCACAGATCCTGCTTGCAAGCAGATCCATTTCTTAATATATAAAGCGATTTAGCCACAGCCATTATATATTTGAAAAAAAAAAATCTGTACGTTCAGGAGCACTTGAGCAAAGCAATAAATTCTCTTTTGGACCATTAAAATTTTTGTTAGGCAACATCATATTGTGAACACCACCTTGTCTTCCGACAGTGGATTAGTCCCCCAAGCCCTCCTATGCTCTTCAGGTCACTAATGAGCTATTCAGCCCTCAGTAAATAAACTGTGTGGCAGTCTTCACCCAGGAACCTCCATGCTGCTTTCAAACACGTAAATACCTCTATTCCCATCTTATAGCTGTGATAACACAGGTCAAGCTGGAAATAGGATTCTAGTTTCATTAATCTAATTGGACAACAAAGTGGATTAAAGGATTAAACTAATAAATGGAGATAACAGACTTTTCAGCTGCTTAGGACTTGGGAAGAAAGTTTATTCTAACATGGCTTAACTCTGTAAACCACATTTTTGCTGCTGTGCACCCCTCTGAGCTGGTGGTTCTTTGACATCCTGCAATGCCATCTCGGGATAACTCTGCTAATTCCCATGCCAAAATATTAGCTGCCATCCTTTACCCTCTCCAAGTTCCTGGGTCTGAGCCAAGAACCTATCAATGTAATAGAAGCACAATTAGATGGTGGAAGCCTGATTACAGTTTGTTGCTGTCTTATCCAACCCTCCCACTGGTCGTTTCTCAGCAGACTCATTGCAGAGCACTAGGCTGTTCTCCTGCCAGTTCATCAGTCAATGACATTAATAAATGGTTGTAAAGATAAGCCCCATCTTATCCCAGAGGCCTGCAGGTAATGGAAAAGATCCCTGTAAAAAGGCAGAGATGCAAGAGGTGGTCTCTGCTTGGGGCTTTGTTGGTAAAGCAAAGGTAGGCAAGATCTCACTGGGAAGCAGCATGCTCCAGAAGAGTTAGGAGCAGTGAATGAGGCAATATTGTGTAATCTCAGCTAAATCTCTCCATCTCTGATTCTTCTCTAACCCTGTGCATCTGTCTTCCCCGGTACCTGCATCCAATAAGAAAAGAGTGTCACAAAACACACATCTCCACATTTTCCATCTCAGATGTCTGGTGCAGCAGAAAGGAGGATCTGGAGGAGACCCAGGCATCTCTTTACTCTGCCATATACTTTCAGTGCCATCGGTGGACATGGCTTTGACATAATCTGATCAAAGTTACTGACATGCCACCACATTCACACAGGATTTCAAGGTCTTTGTCCTTCAGATGGACTTCTCTTGTGTTGAAACTTCTGAGGTGCTCCCAGGCTAAGGGTAATGGGGTCCTTGGATTACACAAACGTCATCAGGTAGTTCCCCTCTAAAACAGGACTGTGCTTGCCTTTACTGATGACTGAGGTAAAAAGAGTAAATAATGTTGCTTGAAAACCTAGCTTTCCACCACAAGCTTCTTGGAGTATAGATGGTCTCTTTATGGAACACAATCTGCAGTATTTTAGGCATACAAACCCCTCCTCCTCCTGCCCCTCAGATCTGTGCTGGATAAAATTAATTTCATCTCCCACATTGGCCCCTCTCTCCTGTTTCCACCATAGCAGTGCAGGAGTTCCCTGGCTTACAAGTGGCCTTTTCTGACTGAATCTTCATCCTTGTGCTTGAGGGTCAGCTTTTTGGCCCATGGAGCAATTTCATCTGAGCTCCTGGAACATAAAAGGTGTCTTGTAGTATTCTCCCTTCCTGCATATTCAGCCATTGGGATTGGGAAGATGAGAGGAAAGATGGTGTCCCTGCACCACAGCTGTATATTAATGCTGCTCTCATGTCAGGCAGGTGGCCAGCCTGCTCCTAACTGTCTGATCTTACAAGCTAAACAGTCTTGGATCTGTCTCATTTTTGAGTGGGCCCAGATAGTGAAGATACCAGCCAGGGTATCATGTCTCTATGTCATTCCACAGGCGTAGAGTAAGACTTAATTTAGTCCTATTGTCATCACAGAGCTGACAGACTAGGAATAGCTGAGCTTCCTCTGAGTCCATAAAGGAAATATTCTCTCAGGCAAGGCCAATTTCAAGTAAAACATTTCTAAACCAGCCCCTTAAGAAAAGTCAGTAGTCAAAGGCAGAACCTCCCCCAGCCCTCCACAAGATCAGGGAGATCTAGGCAGAGACAGTAGAAAGGCGTTTCCTCCCAGCTGGCAGAACTACCACCACAAATTTCCTTTCCGCTCCTGAAGCAAAGTTGAGAACAGGAGCCAGAATATGGCAGATGTGAACTCTCTCTCTAGGGGCCTTGGCAGAAAAGGCATGCTGCTTTGTCAAATTATCAGAATTTGTGGTGAAAATGACCTATTAAACCTCTTTGCTCTTCCCACTGTCGTCACCCTGCGTTCTTCCTTTCAGTAGATCAGTTAATGCTTTGTCAAAAGGCAAAAACACAGTCTTGACATAAAAAGCTGCTGTTTACAATTGACGGAAAGCTTACATTAGGCTGGGCCACCTGAACCCCCTCACCCAACATAAACAGAATCTATCAACACTGCTTAAGCCATTAACCCTGACAACTGAGGCTTTCCAGGGAAAGCCCTTATCAAAAGGGGGCTGCAAATGAAACCCAAGGATAAAAATCCTCATTGCCCCAAATATACTCAAAAACTTCCAGGAGAAGATGCGGATGAGTCTTGTTAGGCTCACTCTAATCCTTTTGACAAGCCAGGGGTTCCTACAGATTGGTACACAAATCCTTCAGGAATTTGAATCTTCAGCTTCCTCTGCTCTTCATTGTGATGGCAGTTACTATTTTTCAAAGATCATTATCTGATCAACGTGGAATAGGAATGTTTGGAGTTGAGTGTCTGAGTCATTAGTAGAGTGAGGCTCTTCCATACCCAGTGAAGTGTGTTCAGAGAAAGCTCCCCCTGAGAACCACAAGGTTTGCGACCCCTCTCTTCTATGTGCCTACACACCAATAATTTCATGGAGACAACTTGAGAAAGGGCTATCTGAGGGAACCCATGTGGAGAATGTCTCCTCAATTTCTTCTCTCTAATGAGTCTTTGAATCAAAAGGTGAGGTGAAGGGAAGTAGCCTGTTAAGAAAGAGCTCTGTTTTTTCCAAATATAATTGAAGTCCTCTTACCTCAAACATTTGGCCCTTCTTTTTAAGAGGAAAGACTTCTGGAGAACAGCATTTTCCCGCATAATGCTGACTTTCCATCTCCAAATTGAGGCTGTGGAAAAAACATGAAAATTGGAGACAACAAATACAGAGTAATAGGAACTTTCTCAATTTTGTGACAAGGTTTAACTGGATCTAAATAGAGTTTCCCAAGGATTCCAAAGACAAGGTGTTTTCGCAGTCCAAGTGCAGAAATCTTTCTCCTCTTCATTCCTTCAATTGTATTGAGAAAGGAACAAAAGTGAGTGGTAAATAAAGGGAAACACTAAGTCGTATAGCAAATATTACAATCAGTTGTTTAGATGTAGCATTGCTTTATGAGCTAAAAGTATGTATCACTTGTTTTCCCAAAGGAAGTCTAGCACACATCTACCTCCACCTGCTGGAAGAAGATAAAAAATGTTAAAGATTATGATTTGTAAATTCCAAACTGAAGATCTTATATGCATTTTATGAAGCTTGAGGGGGAAAGAAAAGATACCTTTTTATAGTTAAGGAAAACCATACCAAGGCCACGCTTTCTAGATCTTGCTAGCCTTTGGTACGTGGTAATAGTTAAATGTTTAGCATTGTAGGGAGGATGGTGACTTGTTTCTTTATGCAGCACATTTTTGACTGACTTTTCTCTAAGTTAGATAGATATTTAAGGAACAGTATTGGCCTCACTGGACAGTAGTGGAAATCCAGTAGAACTTAGCTCAAGGCAGAACTTGGGCATTGCTATGTGAACTGTGAAAGGCATCTCAGCCCTTTTCTCTTTGCAGATGCTAAATTCACAGACATTCAGGGACAGAAATGTTCTCATTTTAATGCTTTTTACTGCTGACTGCAAAAATGTAATATATGTAAATCACAAGAAGCGTAATCTTCTTTTTGATCTAGGCCTGAAAACCCCAAAATTTACCATTTGTAGTTTTAAAGACGGTTGGAGTTTTTTGTGCATTTTTTTAACCTTTGCAATGTTTGTAACAAATATCAAACTGATCATGAGGAGGGATTCTTCATGACAGTATATTAGCCTAGGCTTTGGAAGATTGGTTTTGAATCCATATTTATTTCATCACTGATTTCTACTGTGTTGGTTATAGACTTTTTCTGAGATGAGTGACTCTTTTTTAGCAGAAACATCTTTTTCTCTCAAATGTTCCACAGGAATTTGAGCTTAAAATTCAGAAAGGCAAAACGAACTATACAGATGATGACTGAAATGATCTAAAAAGAGATTTGATACTGCTTCCCCCAGATTAGGATTTTACAACTCCAAGAATATCTTTTCAACCTTCTGGATCTGTTGTGAGCCAGGCAAGAAAGGCAGACAGACTGCAATATCTAAAGTGGTAAGGGTGAATATCCCTGGATTCTTCAGCTGTATTTCTTTTATCTTGACAATAACCCTGTGTTGTTAACCCCAGCAAAAAGAAAATACAGACCCCTAGAGAGAAGGGGAACAGGCTGGCGATGTAACAGTGCTGCCAAGTATCATGTTCAAATCTTATCTCTGCCCTCCGCGGCCAGACTTTTCCATATGCATTACCAGTGGAATGCTACATTTTTGCACAGAGCATCCATGGGTCGTTGACATCTTCTTTCCTCATCCCAGGAGGAAACATGGAAAAAACAGAAACCTGACAGATCCTTCTAAATCTAAGGACTCTCCCACCAGATGGCTGATCCACAAAGCCCAGTATCCTACCACAGACACTGAGCAATTCAGAAGGTGTGACAATGGAATGCCAATATTTTATTGCTGCCACACCGTGCACTGCTACTTTTTTTCCAAACATTTAAATGTTGCATCTATCAAAGTTGCAGCCTATTAGCTTAGGTAACTTTGAGTATCTGTTTGAAACTGAGGCTCAAAAAGTAGCGGAGAGAAAGTGTACGCACTTTTTTGATTATTACTTTTTTTCAAGTCTCCAGAGAATCTTCCACAAACCAAAGTATGTTTTCTATTATGATTTACATCAGCAAGCTGATCTTGAGGACTTCTGTCTGTGTATGCTTCTGTTACTGGTGTTGTGTGTGTGTGTGTTTGTGCGTGCGTGCGTGTGTGTATGTGTGTGTGTGTGTGTGTGTGTTTCTGTGTGTGTGTCTATCATGGCCCCTGTTTCCTCTGGAGAAAGGAGACAGTAAAATCAACTTGAAAATTTATACGCACAGTGTCAGGAGCCCAGTTCATTCATCTGAAGACACTCCTGCTGTGTTGGGTAAAGTGCCCAGAAATATTCAGAGCTGTGTTAACCGCAGTTCTCTGCTTCCATGTTGTGTCTGATACCCTTTTTGGAATCTGTGATTCCTTTGCTCTATGAAGCTGACTCGGAATTTACAGTTACTTGGTACCAGCATCAATTTCCTGTCCCTTTGGGTAGCTGTAATGGATGGAGTGGCCACAGAAAGTTCAGCAGGACAAGTAGAGAGAGTTAGTGAGCTCAATGCAGCAGTATCAAATGTCAGCTGGTGGCTGCTCAGATGCAAATGCTGGAGTCTGACAGATGCATGACCCATGGGTTGCAATGCGTTGTTAAAGAAATGAAATCTAACCAAGTTATTCATACTTTACTGTGTTGTGACATATTGCCACGGGCAGCCTCACACTGGGTCTACCCTAATCACTTGCCAGCCTAAGTTAAGAATGTGATTTCACTTTTAATGATACTTCTAGACTAGAAGTACATAGAAAACATACTTTCTAGACTAAAAAACTTCTTTAAGGGAGTGGCCAACTTTCCCAACCGTGTCTGCCTCACAGCAAAATCTTCATGTAGCCAAAAGCCACTAGAGTCAAAGTAGATCCCTCAGAAAATGGGGTTGCTTTTCAGCAAGAGACAATGGCTCCCTGCAGAGTTTCACTGGGCAGCATCCTGAAGTAACCCATCTTTTTCAGACTCAGCTGTCCCTGCTGGCTCATTTCCTGCCATAGCTAGGAATTTGAATTACCCAGCAGCTCTCACAGCTGCCTTGGACTGCTTACACCCTAGAGGTATCTTGAGTCATAGGATACCATCCTTGTCCCGAGACAGACTGTTCAGAAAGCTTTCACTCCATTTTGTGGGAAGTGGTTTATTTCATTCAGGGTAGAAGTTATAAGGCATGTTGATGCTGAAGGGGGTTTACCAGGATGCTAATACTGATTATAACTACAACAGAAATGTTTTCCAGGGTAAGCTAAGCAAATAACAAAAACGAAAGCTGCTACTTTGGCCGCCATTGAAGCGTTGGGGTTGCCAACATCTACCACATAGCTCATGTCATTCTGTCTGCTTTCAGCACTTCTAAGGGATTATCTGTGCTGGTGAATGCAGAATGTAATGCAGAAGCCAGAGATGCTGGAAGAGAAGGGGCACATGCTGCGAGGAGACCAGAGCTACCAAGACACAAGCCTGGTGAGAAGAAAGTGTGCAGTCCCAGCTCAGGCAGCCAGATAGCATCTGGCAAGCTTATAACAAGCTGTACTGTACCACATGACCTCCCTGGTTCAAGTCTTGGAGGTGTTGCGCTGTGACCAGATTCTCTGCCTAAGGGTCCCCAAAGGCACCCACTTAACCGAGTAAAAAGGATGCCATGTACTTCACTGTGGTCTCTGAGTAAAATGGGTGTACTCTTGAAATGAGTTGTGTGTTAGTTTGAATTGTTTCCTCATCAAGAGGACAACAGAGATGATTTTGCGGGTTTCGGTTTGGGGCTCTTTGAGGAAGAAGGAGGGCTGTTGTGAATTCTTTTACCATACTTTAATAAGCCAACTTTCTCAACTGACTTCCTGAAGGGATGAGATTTTTTATCTTCTTCTGAATAGGTATGGCTTCCTCTCCATTCAAAAACAACAGATATAGGTCAGCCAAGTCTTTCTCCTGGTTTCCATGGGGCATTGCCAATTGTTTATGTGCCTGTGGGCCAACTGCTGTCCCTGGAACTACTTGGCCTGGATCTCCCCTCTGTGTTCCCAGTGCTTGCATGTGGAACAGTGTTGCCCCCAAATGCTAGTGTGGATAGAACTTAAATGCGTGTGATATACATGCTTAGTCAGCAGTCAGACCTCAGGGCTGAGGTCCTACAGTTCATAATCTTCTGGACAGCTGAAGGCCAATCTGCCTGCCAGTCACTTGCCATAGAACTGCAAGAAAAAGAGGCTGGAATATACAAACCAGGACCTGCTGAAAAGCAGAGGTGTTCTGGCTGAGCTAGAAGAATGCAGACTATCAAAGTTGGGGAATTTTCTTAATTTGCTGGAGATTTCTGTGTTGCCCAGCAGATTGCTGCATTTCATAGACTCCAAACCAAAAGCCACAATCTCATCCCTTTGCTGAAGTTCAAATAATGCATAGTTCTTGCCACTCAAGAGATTCTACCAAACCGGTTTTCAGGAGTTCAACCACAAGATCCTGCTTTCCATACTCTTCCCACTTGGCGTGCATTACTTTCTTGCCTGTGCTACTGAACACATAGGCAGCCTGTGGGGGTTATAACAAAGTGACCAAATGAAGTAAGGGTTCTTTTGTTGCTGTGGGATGTGCAGAAAAGAACCACCTCCAGAGAGCTCTAAACAACAAGCAAATCAGCCCATCCTAGCTGCACAGGAAAAGGAAAGTGATTCAGAGTGGTATGCTAAAAAATCCCTCCCAGTAGGTTGCAGATTGTTATTTATTTCACAGAGAGCTTGCACAGGGGGAATCCTGTCATAGGAATGCTACCATTTCAACATAAAGATTCCATCCACATTGTTATTTTTCTTTGCATTACTAGAGCTCTCAGAAGCCCGTGTCCTGAAGTAGGACTAACTCTGCTGGTTCTGTATCATAAAGGTGGTATACATAAAGGTGGTCTCTGCTCAAAAGAGTGAGATGAGAGACAATGGCAGATGCAGCTAATGAAATAACTTTTCATTGTTTTCTTCGTATAATAGGCAGTGGTCTCACTCCATCGGCCTGGTAGCAAAGCTTTTATAGGCATTACAGAGTTGAAGGAAAGCAACAAGTCACCTCTGTGGCTGTTTTATGGGGATGCCCTGCCTAGCTTGAGGGCAACACACAAAAAAGAAAAAGTCTGTAGCTGGTGGGTGGTAAAGACAAAGACCTGAGCCAGGAATCAGGAGCAGGGTACAGATGGGATCTCAAAAGCCAAAAAGCTATATTTAAAGTAGCAAGAAAGAGGAGGGCACTAGGGGTACACAAAGAGAAGGGCTACATGGTTAAAAAGAATGGGCTAAGAAAATGGTTGTATCTGTCCTGCTGCTGCCCATGAAGCTGGTAGTTCTCTTTCACTCCAGGACAAGTTTGGAGGTTGAATTGCAAGCACTGGTTTTCCTGCTGTCTTTTTGTGCCACAAAACTATAAATGAGTTTCACTGTTCACCTAAGTGTCTTCCCTCCAGCACCCACAACCCATATTCCATTTAGTAAACTTTTCTAAAGGTTACCATGGCAGTTTGCCTCCAGATCCCTTTCTGGGTCTCATAATAAATGAGAAAGACTATGAACACATCGTAACATTTTCAGGCTCACCCAAGATCAGAAAGAGTCTCTGGGAATGAAATCCTGAAACAAAGGGAAAAGCAACATTTTATCACTCTTGGCAAAGAGACTTACAATTGTACAATAGCCTGTTTTGTTTTGGTTGTTTTTTTTTCTCTATCTTTCCCCAAAGTGTCAGTGTGATAAAGAGGAGAGCAAGAGACAGGGAAAATGTCTATTATGTCACAAACACATCTGCTGGAGATGTAGAAAACCTTCTGGAGCAGATGGTCTTGAAAACTTCTCACTGCATTTTGTATAAACCTCAAAGTCGTTAGCTGCTCTACAGCATTTGCCCTTTCCATACAAAATATAAAACATATTTTTAAATTAATGAAAATGCCTTTCTATCCCACACTTAAAGCCTGACCAGCCCTCCTATAATGTGTGATAAAATGTACATATGAGCCCTCATTCAGGCTCTGCTACATTATGCAGATATAAAAGAGACATTTGGAGCAATGCTGATGAATGCCTTTGTAGATAGTCTTCAAGAGTCATGTCTAGACTTGAAGAATGAGCACAGTGCACTTCTGACTCTGTCTGAACAATTGCAACATTTCATGGAGTCTCTCTCCCCTGTACAAGGGGACAGGAAGACAGTCAGCAAGGATCCTTTCTCCTTCTGTAGATCTGCACAAGATTTTAGATCAGAGATTGTTCAGGAAGAGGTGTCCATCAGAAGAGGGAGGGAAGCATTTGAAAGCTGTTAGGAACTGACTCTTCCACCCACTTTTCAGCTTTCCAGCTCTATGCCTTGCAATTAAATTATTTCAATAGGTACTTTCTCTTTTTCTTACTGTTCCTGCACAGCTTCAGATGATGAGGAAGAAGCTAAGCTGAGTCATTGATAGCCAGTGGAAAACATTGTATGACCATCAGTATCTGTAGAGGCCATAAGGTATAAAAATTTGTGAATGTTCCTTGCAGAATAGTCAGGACTTCCAAGGAATCTGCATTATCGATCCTTCCAGACCTGCACACACTTATCTATATCAAGTATTAGACAAGCCTTGAAATACCGTAAAGAAATAGCTTTTTCTTGAGAGGAAACTTTGTCCTCATGTGAAGAACAAAGATAAAGCATGCCACATTGGCAATCCTTGTACAGTTTAAGAATTCAAATTCAATAGAAGATAAATGCATCAGTGCTTCTGAAAAACATCACTAGACTGAGAGAGAAAGGGATCTTTTTAGAGTGCAGTTCATCCCATCCTTAGAAAGACATCCGAAATAGGCCGGGGAAGTCACAGCTAAAGGTGCTCATTTCTCTTTCTTTTTCTATGGAAAAAGTGTAGTTGGTATCTTGTGCTGTATGTTGTTGCCATGTACAGCTGAGAGAGGCAGATCCTGTTCTTGGTGTTCTTTATCACCTTTAAGCATTTAAACACCTCTACAATCAGTCTGATGCAATTTTTAGGTAAGGAGAGCAAGAGGCATATTTTGACAATCTGAGAGCTGAGCAATGAGAATCTCTGCTTCAGTCCTCTACAAAAATTAGATTTGATAGATATTCATCAAAAAGGAATACAGTTTATAAGTGAAGATTTGCACACCCTAATCTAAGCCAGCCACATCCTAATTCTGTAGTAGATGTAGCTTCCTGGCCTTGGAATCAAAGTGCTTGCTCCACCATAATTAGGGACAACTGAGAAGAGTGGTTGGGTTTGGTGGTCTGTGCACCAGTCAAAGCATTCTGTCCTTGTTTTCCTGTTCCCTGCAGAGGTCTGGATGATCATCAACAGGACTAAGGTGTCTAAATGTCACCTGAGCTTTTCCACTTGTACCAAGCTTTTAAAATAAATAGATTCATACCATTTAAACCAGCTAGCATTCTGGCCCACACGGTTGATAAGCAAAATATTCTCTTACTTTCTCTTTCTCCCATACTGTATTTACTAATATCTTTCCTGTGATCAATTTCCAATTGTGCTTAAACTGGACAAGGAAGAGCTGTGGACAAAAGATCTGCTTAAGTTATGCCCCATACTAGAAAGGCTGGGTTATCCTTTGCAAGTAGCAGCAGGGAAGGAAGGGCCAGGAAACGGCTGTTAGGTTCCTGCTAGCTGAGAGTAGGGATTGTTCTCTCCGACTCCTTAGCTCCAGTCTGCTGGAGTAATTCTGCAGAGAAATGTCTTATTCCAGAAGCTGTTTGTGCATTTAATGAGAGGCAACCACAGTCCCAGTAGCCAGGGCTGTCTTTCTTAAGGTGATACCCTGGCTAGTTTCCCACGGTAGTTCAGTAGCTTGCCTATTTCTTTTCTAAATTTACAAGCAGTCTCCTGTTACACAGTGGGGCCAGCTTCTGGGATATCAAGTGTTTTTTCAGGTTTTGTGTTACAGTGGGCTGGAAGCTTTTATTCACTGGGCCATACATGTAAGTAGTGCATGTTCTAATGACCGTGTCTCCAGCGGTTCTTTCTGCCCTAACTCATTGTTCAGCTTTGCATCTTCTATGCCCCTGTTTCTACTGCAAGCTGCCATCCGTAAAAAACTCAAGGTATAAACATAGTTCACAGGACTACAGATTAGTGACTGGTCCAGGAAGACAAAGGGATTCTGATTCTAAAAAGTTCAGGACTGCTCTTGTGTGTTAGTATCTGTCTAACTACTCGGTTGAATTAAACAAAACATCTGAAAATAATCAGTCCCCCCCTCTAAACGTCACTGTTTCACAAAAGAAGATGCTGACTTACCAAAGAGTATAATATATACACATGTGTTTTATCTCTGCAAGATGTTTTCAAGAGGTTGAATAAGCCAGTCTATGTGCTGACGTGAACTGTAAGCAGAAGATCAGCTTGAAATATTAGGCCAATAATACGGATAATATACATCCAGTTGCACTGCAATCCATCTCACAAGGTGACTCGGGTCATGGTTTTGCCAACTGAAGTTAAAGTGCACCATCTGGGATAATCCCACATTTCACATGTTCTTGTTTTGTTTTCTCAGTGCTTTGGAGTTCTTTTGTAACCCCAAACTTTGACAAAGCAGCAATACCTTCTTTGAGAGGAAGACATTAATTGAGCTTTATCCCAGTTTGGTCACCCCAGCACTGTCTTAGGGTCAAGAACGACTGCAGAAAGAATTCCCTAGAGCTCTATCTCTACAAGGGCGGCAGAGATTTCTCTCCCATGAGGGTCAACTGGCTATCACACTGTGTAGTTTGTATTTACCAATTCATTGTTTAGAAGAAGACAGTTTATTTCAAAGGCCAATTCATTTAAGACATGTAAAAGTTCTGTTCGCAGATACTATTATCCGGTCTTATCATCCTGCTTTCATTCTGTGACAATCACATGGGGTGGATCCTGTCCCCCCACACTATTCTAATTCTAGTTTTCAAGAAAGATCAGATAAATCAGCATAGACTGGACTTTATCCTTGGGAACTGTTGAAGATAAGGCTAATTGTGCGTTACATTCTTTTTTTCACATGAGTTCAGGACAGCAAGCCTGTGAAATAGTTCATGATCTGGCATCTACGTTCAGTATATCTGTGGTACAGAGAAAAATGAAGTGTTATACCCATGACCTCTAACATGGTAGATAATTCAGATAAAACCTGTAGTGAGCACAAAAATCTCATTTGTCATAATTCTGGCACTGACTCCATAGCAGCAGAGAGGCTGATGGGTAGAACATGAACACATTTAAAATCTAATAAATTGTAACAAGGAAATAGTTGAGTCATGTGTAATTCCCTTCCTTTACCCTCCTCCCCCCACCCCTAAACTGTCAGGAACATTCTTTACTTCTTAAGCATATCTTGTTAACGTGATATTCTGGAACCAGCTGTGGAACGGACTTTTAGTTTGACCAGAAAAGCAATGGGTTTTGTAGCATCTTTCCCATGGGTTACTATTACTCAAGATTTCAAGCTGCTCTTGTTTTCTAGTAAAGGTCACTGCAGAACTGGACAAGGTGTTTTTTGGCAAAACTGTAGGCAATTTGCAGCCACTTAACAGTCCTTGGTCTGTAATCAGCACTGAGTTGATTGAACTAAAGGTGTGATTATTTTTTAATGGATTTAGTGAAAAGCTTGTGTGGACTGCCTTAAATGAATGAATTTCTGGCAGTACCAGCTTAAGAGGGTTAGGAGGTTTAAAATCAACAAAAATAAGTTTTCATTTAACTCAGTGCCCACTATATGTGATTTTCTGCTCATTTAGTAAGACAGTTTAAGAACTCACATTCAAGCGATATCTTTGTGGACAGTTTCCTTTAAGAGCTAGGAGGTAGCAGTAGCCTTTGGACAATGCTACAGAACTCACAAAACTGTTTTGGTTTTGCTGTCCCCACGATGGAGACGTTGAGAAAAGGTAAGATGTTTTTACCATCTAAGATTTGTGCCTAGAATGTTTTGGGACACATACAGCCAGACCAGCTCCTGGGGAGGTCTCTCTGAAGTAATTCAACAAGCTGCTCCAGCTTCTTATTTGGAACTTTTCCTGGACTATTTGTCCACAGAAAGGTTTGATAGTCCAATTAAGACAGGGTCACCTTTCTGCTTGAACTATATCATCTGTTCTTTAGGAAGCATCTTTAGAGAAGCCAGACCCTTCCTGTATTGAAATTGTTGTATTTCGATGTTTTACACTAATAAGCTGGGAAGCAAAACAATCTTTACACCTCCCCAGGTATCACTGGCAAGTGCAGCTGGAACTTCATGTAAAAATAGTGAATTTGAAGGAGTTTCCTAACTCACTTTTGGAAGCCCAGGTGAAGCTACGAGTTGAGTCTTACCAGATTTTTAATATAGGGGGGTAAAAACTAACCACGGGTGTCAACTGTATTACTGCAGGACCAGGAGACCTTTTTCAGCCTCAGGTCTTCATTACAATATGCATCATATAGACAGACTGACCAGAGAGTCTGATCAGCCACTTCTTTTCAGATATCTTGGTAATAAGAGACGTGCCTGAGTAAACCGAACACAAGTATAATAAGAAATTAGATCTATGCAAAGTCACAGGGAAGGTCAGTTACAAAAGTAAGGTTATGACCATAAGTCACCAAATTCCCACCTCAATGGTGCAGGTCCTAGGATAGCCCCCCTCGTTCCCAGTCTGTATGAAATATTCTACATCTTTTGTGACCTGCTGTAGGCAGATAGGCAAAGGAATGAACACAATGAGGATTCCTATGTATTAAAATTGAGCTAAGATAAAAATATGTAGGAGTTTGTGTGTTATTTATATGTGTCAGCACTAGTGTCATCCACTCATTGACAGGGAAAGGAACTTTACCATTTGGATTCAGTAATATTTGTGAGTCCTTTATGGGTATGAAGCAGCCATCAATGCCCTTGTCAAAGTTAGAATAAATGAAAATGTAATAGCTAATACTTGCGTTGGCTCAAAGAGGGTCCAGCTCCGTGACATTTTATAGCAGATGCTACTGAAGCCCCATCTCTGACTGGCAATGGTTAAAGAGGGAGGAAGGAGAGCCCTAAGCCAGCACATCCCCCTGTTCCTCATAAACTGAATGGTACTGCGACGACAGCAAAACGTTAGCATGGCCTGAGTGATTCTTTCCCTTGCAGACTCTTTCAGCAGAAGTTTGAGATCAGAGGTCACATTTTGGCTAAGGGACACAGATGGATCCCTCCTCCGTGAATTTGTCCAGTGACTTCCTGAATCCATCTGTGTTTAGGTCAGTTCCCTTCAGATCCAGTCTTGGCTTTTGTCCTGTCCCCTGAAGGCAGGAGATGTGTTTTCTCATGCTGTACTGTGCTCTTCTGCAGGGATGCAAAACTTCATTTTCCAGAACTGCAAAAGCAGTATTAGCCTTAGAAGGAAAAACATTTTTAAAAAGGGACGAGGAAGAGTGAGAAACTAAAACTGGAGAAGCAATGAGATGATTTAGCAACCAGCAGCTTTTTCCTATTTGATATCCCAAAATTTTAGGAGTAGATGAAAACCACAGCATGCAGGTGATCAAATGGAGTATTTTGCCTCCTAAATCAGAGCAGGGGAGAGGGACTAGCTGGCATTTGTCACGCCCGCCAATTTGGTTCAAGTGGAATTTGAACCACACTGCTGGAGATATTAGACAATTTTCTTTCATCTGGTTGTGGGTTGTGTCACATGGCCACCATATGTGTTGTTCCCCAGCATGCACACACACACCTCTCACTCTACACAGCTGTCAAAACAAACATCAGCTGCCTTTTTTCAATCCAGGAGAGTTTCAGCTCTGGAAGCAGTGGAGACCTGAGGCTTTTCTAAAAGGATTTCACATCACAGATTATCTTTAATCCAATTCATCTCTGACTGATATAGTTTTTGGAAGCCTGTGGCCCATCTGCAGAGTTTGCTAGCTGTGCTGAGATCGCTTTCTCTGCTGGGCTATAATAACAAGAAAAATCCTGTAATGATCTTCCTCAACCATTCAAAGGCTTTGTTGTGGTTGTGAACAAGTCTGAATTTATGGCGAGAGTATTAAATTGTATACAAGGAGTAGGTTTTACTTGACCTCTTGAAGGCTTGCATATTAAACTGAGCTCGTTTCAGTTCTTCCATAAGTGAATGACAGAAAAATATATTTTCTCCTTTTAAAGTAATGCTTAGCCTTTGGATTGCACCAAAGATCAGAAAGACCAAGGCAAAATGTTCTGTTCCAATGCAAAAAAATAGAGACCTTTCTAATCTCTCAGGACAGAAGGGTCTGACACAAACTGCTTGTCTTAATTCTCTAGGAAAAGAACCAGTGACACAGTATAGCATTGAGAGAAGGGCTGCAATGCTAGAGGATGCTGTTCTGAGTCCTTGGGGCATAAAATGCAACTTTTTTTCTTTTTTTTTTTTTTTTTTGTTTGAGCTACCTCACAAAGAAACCTGAGCTACAAAGTAAAAATACTCTGGTTGGAAGTTTACAGTCATGTTGTAGTGAAGGCACAGAGAGTAGCAAGGGCTAATGAAGAGGTAAGATATTTTGGGATGAAACAAAAACATTCTGTGCTTTAGTGCAGTTGCCACAGCAGATCTGTTTCTGATCCTAGAATACGGACTGAGTTTACGGGGAGGATTTCTTGTGGAGTTTTTTTCATTCCTTACCGTTGTTTCCAGACTGGGTACAGGATTCCTCCTACCTGCAGTCAGCCTGTGAGCAAAACCACAGCTGTTGCAGGAGTGCCTGGGGGGAAGGGAGATTTAAGCAGTGCCAATATATGACACATTCCTCTGTGCCAGAAACCCCACCTCCTGGTTTCCAGCAGGGTATTCAGGGAGGAGGTGTGGAACAGACAGGAGACTTTGTCCTGAGGTGCTACAGTCTCTTTCAGGTCCTCTAAAGGCCAGAATTTTCCTTACGCTTATTCCCCTGTTGCCGTTTAATAGTCCTTATTCTCTCCTTAGCCAAAGTCCTCGTGAAAACACGCATACTTCCAATTGTTTCTTGTTCCTTCCCAGCCAGGTTTTCCTACCATCCTTATTAACACAAAATTTGAGAGACTTCTGGTGGTACAGATGACTTGCATCTGTTTTACTGTTCCTTCCCTTCAACTTCTCATGGGGGTAAATTATCTGAGAGCAGTGGATTGCTTGTTTTGATGGAGTTTATCCTACAAATGATGCATGCAATTTGGGGTGGGGGAGAGGAGGTGTATATGTATGTGCTGATCTGAGTTTCTCTAGAGGAAGCCCTCAATCTAGAAACAACGCAAACTGCTGACCTCTGAGATACGGTGTGAAATTGATGAATTTCCTCAAAACTTGGAAGGGATGAGGAATAACTAGTCCTGTGAAGGTTTTTTTTTTTTTTTTTGGCAACAGAGTTGAACTCATGCTGTTGGATTTTGTATTACTACTGCTATTTGTCTAAAAGTGAAGCTCACAACCCTCAGACAAACTCTAGCCTGTGTTGTGCAAGGCGCTGTACAGAATCATCACAAGAAGAGATAGCTGTGGCCAAGTGGGCTGGAAAAATGATAGTGACACCTACTGCTTATTAGTTAGTTGTATTTTGACTTCAGAAATTTTCCTGAGAGCCATGATTGTAGTTCTACTTAAATTTTATTTTTCATTAGAATGACATAAGGTTAAAATGGGTAAAACCAGATTCTATTTTCAAAGGAAAATATCTTTTGAAAAGTTGTTCTGCTACAGAAGAACACAATTATTGGAACATTTTAACAATCACGAGGTAAGAAGAGAACGGTCACACAGATTGAATTGTTTATTACAGAACAGTGCTAACAAATTAAGAGTACAATTTCTAACAGTCACAACGTTTAGATTGCAAGGGAGACTCATTTTCTCGGTGCAGGATTATGCATCCCTCTATTTATGATCTCAGGGACTCTGGGAGCCTTACACAGAGTAAAAGGAGTTTTCCTATTAGAGTAAATCACAGGCAAGGTAGGCAATTACCTCTATACAGGTGGAGCAGAAGCTCAGAGACATTAAAGGTGAGACATCTGAAAGTGCTCAAACAATGCCCCCTTTGAAAAAGTCTTTGACACCATCAGAGTTAGGACAAATAACATACCCTTTGAAGACAACCCTTAAAAAGCTTTTCAAAATCTGTCAGTAATTTGAACCTCTTCTGCCCTATCTCAGACCACAAAATCCCCCATTTCCACTCTGGCAGTGTCAGCAATGTGAGAGCTACTTTCTCTACCCTGTTCACACAGCCGTGACCCACAGCGCTTACAGTTGGTGTGCAATTGCTGCTCTGTAATGAGCCCAGTAAGCGCTTTTCTAGAAAGAGATTTAAGTTTCTGGTTGGGGAGAAAGGCTGCTGTGTCAAGATAAGCCAAACTAGTAGCTGCCTAAACAAGGCCCAGAAGGCGTCCTGAGCTTTCTTCAGTTCGTTTCCTGTCATCAGAATATGGTTTGTCAAAGAAAGTGGATTCACAGCACAGACCGGGAGATATCTCATCCCTTTGAATGCAGTGCACGGTGGGAGAATCCAGCATGAAGGCTGAAGGATGGCTAGGCTGGGCCTTGCTGACACAGGGGTTGCTGGCTGGCAGATGTTCAGAACCAACATCGTTGGCTTTCTCGTGATTATCCCTTCATTCCAGGGATATCTTTGAGCCAGAACAGCAGGAAAAACCTTCTTTGCCCACCTCCCTGCCTCCCGCAACCCCATCCATGGAGGGCTCCATATTCTTTGGCTTAAAGTGGTGTGTGTGTGTGTGTATCTGTGTGTCTGTGTCTGTGTTGGTGCTAACAGATACATCGGGAAAGGAACCTCCTGTTAAGTTAAAATGCAACCAAAAGAGAGTTTCCCTCCAAGATCACATACGTTTTTCTTAAGATAAGACTTTAGAGGGATAATATCATTCCCTTCAAAAAGATTTTTCAGCTCCCATGACACCTGAAGCAAACAAATGTCTTGTGGCCCCAGCACTGATAGATGCAACATTAAAAGCAATTTGATACCCTTTCCACCGCTGAAAGGTAAGAGTCTTCTCACGTGCTGTACCAGGGGACTCGTGATGAGGGAGTTTTGTTCTTCCAGCCCTAGGATTCAGTCTGCTCTTTTCCATTAGTTTAACTCTGCTGATGTGAAGGGAGTTGCAGCACTGAGAATATGAAGAGAATGAAGCCTTCTATTGTGACAAGACCTTGCAGAATGAGAGTTGAAAAATGTTTGCTGAAAAGATTTGCAAATATCCTTTGGACACAGAGAAATCGCTTCCGTGTCAGCCTTTTGCTCCTATTCTCCTTATTGAATAATGTTACCTCCCGCCATCCATTTATCTCATGTCTTCATCTCAATCTCTCAGCCACTCCATGTTTACGAGCTTGATGTGTTGCTCCTTGGTGGGAGGAGCGTGTCTAGTATCCAGCCTCAGCTCAGACCACTGCATTTATAGATGCAGCCCTATGCCAATTTATCTATTTCCTTCCATGTCTGATGTGCCTGAAAATGAATCTCTTTTCCTAAAGTATTGCTCATATACATTACTCCCTAGACTCCCCTTGTTCCAGTCACCAGGAGGATTTCTTTCCTGCTTCCCTGAACTTTCTATACTTCCAGTCTCTGTGACCTTTTTTTATTGCTTATCCAGACCCAAAGGAAATGCACTGTATGATCTGTACCCTCAGACAACCCCTACAACACTCCCTTCATTGGAGAGTCTATTTAAAACACCATTCCTTGAAGAAACAATACCTCTCTGAAAAGGTATGTTGCATGTTTAGTTAAAATGTAACTTCTTGCTACGTGAAACCACAGAAGCTAAAAGTTTATATGGGGTCAAAAAATTAGGCAAGTTCATGGAAGAAAAATCCACCAAGTCCTTATAAACGTAAGGAAGATGTCTTTGGTTCCAGAATTCCCTGAATTTATGAAGTCTGATGAAATGTTCTAGAGAAGCATCACTATATCCTTACCTTGTTCCTAGCCCTTGAAGTTCTCTGCTCTTGGCTGCTCTGGGAGAAAGCATGCACAGGCAGATTGATGTTAGGTCTGATTGGCTCCAGATGTTGTGTCCGCCTACAGTTTCCTTTGCATAGCCCTGCCCGAATTCATCTCTTCACTCTCTTTGCCCTACTGTCTTTCAATCTCCTTTACCACTCTGTTGCAAGAACCTTCTTCCCTACAGCCTCTTTCCAGCTTTCTCCTTTCCATCTCACTCAGAGATTTCTCCCCCACACCACATTTAATAGCTGAGGGAGAAAACAATTACTTACCATGTAAATCTGCAAAACCTCTTAAGGTTCAAGACAATTTACATAACAGAGGCCATGCACCTTAAAACAATATCAGTCCCTCCAGGGGAGCTCTCAGAGGAAATTACTCATTTTGTGGTTCCATCAGTTTGCCCAGTATTTCACATTTCAATCCAATTTGCTAACGTCTTCTTTGAAAATGCTGATGAAAATCTCTTGGAGTTCAGTTTAAGGTTTCTGGATTGAAGTCCAGGCAGGTGACTTTTACTCTCAGTCTGTTTTGCTACTTCTTTTTCCCCTGGAGCTGTATTCCTTCTTCCCCACCAGCCAGTTGTGCAACATAGGCTAGAGTTATTTACAGTCTCCCTTTGCACTGACTCACTCTGTGGCTGGACTCAGACCTCAGGTGCAGGACACTACTTGCTATTTGCCATGAGAAGCCTACTGTTCATTACAGTTCCAATGTCTCTGAGCGAGGACTGACAAAATCACTGCATTGTTCTCCCTCTGGGATCCCTAAGGATAATGTTTTGGGGAGGAGTGACAGAAGATATCTTCTATTAGTGAGCAAAGCAACTTAAATAAAAGAGCCTTGGAAGTTTCTGCTTAAAACTCAAACCCAAGCTTGCTTTGTTTTTTCCTTTATTTTGGAGGCAATTAAGCATTTCAATAACTTTTTAAGTTTCTTTCTGTCCACGGTACTGGGAGGTGGAGGGAGAGAGAAGTACATCAGTTAAATAGACACCTGAGCCTTTTTAATTCTCCTTTATTTCTTTTTGATTTCCTTTTTTGCCTAACCGGGGACGGAAGCTTTCATACAACACAATCCTTAAGCAGTGATGAGGTCCATATTACATACTTTGGACTGTAAGCTCTTTGAAGCTGAATTTCTCCTCTTTTTTCTCAGTGTACAGCCCTGGACCCAACTCATATGTAACTGGAGCTCACAGGTTTTCTCAGTGCAGATAATACATGTATGCTTGTTGATTTATACTCATTCCTTCAAACTTTTCAAAGTTCAGGGGTGCAAAGGGGGATACTGACAGAAGCACTCTAAGTAGCACCAGTCACTCCCTGAAAATGTCCAAGGAGCCATGGTAGACATCCAGGACTGAAGATAGATGGGAATTAGCAGGCACTGGTCTGACACTGCAGCTCTTCTCATGTTCATCTTGCCGAGTGTTGTCTCCCTGATTCTTCTGTGAGACTCCAAGCTTCAAACTCATTTTACTGGAGGGGAGATGTGGGTACAGGACATTTTGATTGTACAGCCTATTTCAACTTGATGACTCTTTTTTTTTCCTTCTGCTTTTCCTAGAAAACCAGTTTGTGGAAAACATATTTTCATCTGACACCAGTTCAAACGTAATTTAATTTTAGTTTTGTTAAGACTGACCTCATCCCATGCTCGTCCAGCACTAGTTGCTGATTTAAAGCCTCATTATCCTGAACACATTAATTCATGATATGCACCAAAGGCATCCCTTAGCTTAGAGCAGTAACCTCATTAATGGCAGGAAAAGCCAGAGAAGAGGCTTCCAGGGAGCCATTTTCAAAACAGAAGTTTGCCTAAAACTCATTATCTGCTTAATGTCTTTTTTGTCTGTCTGTCTCCTGAGTTTGAAAACATAGCCCTGAATGTAGGTCTTTATGTGATCCTTTTGATATGTACAGGTGACCTGTGAGCTCACCTCTTGCAAATGAAGGGGTCTCTGTACCTGCAGACCTCCCAGAACTGTTCAGTTGGTAAGCAAGCTAGTCAAAGGGAAAGCACTCGACCCTACCCAGTGCAGCTGTTATTTCCAGGCTCTGGTTCAGTGGTGGAGCTTTGTAGACAATGGGGAGGATGACTTGGCAGAAGAGGCCTACAGCCCAACTGCAGAGATGGGAGAAGGACATATCTTTGTTTCTTGCACTGATTGAGCCAACTGCTCAACTGCTAGAGAGGAGATGCATGTGTGAGGTGAGGGGAATGCAAAGGGTTGGCACTGGTTTGAAGTCAGTGGCTGTGGTCTGCTGTGCTGGTTGGGAAGAAAAGGGTGTGCTGAGGATGGGTGAATCAGAAAAGCAACCTTACATGCTTTCACCTTCCACCTTTGCTCAAAGGTGTACAACTGAGCAAAAGTATGAGAACTGATCAGGGCCAAAGCAGAAAGAGTGGAAACAGGGAAGAAGGTGGGAAAAGGATGATTCATCTCTTTTAGGGATGTCTTAGTTTAATGGTTACCAATGTGGAGTCTCTGCAGGGATTTAAATGTAGAGAGGTCCCTTGAGCCATAAATCCAAGTTCTGCATGGCTGTAAGGCATCCCTGGGCATTCAGAGAGCGTGCTGCAGGAAGGGGGGATGTCCGTGTCCTAGCACTTACTTCCTATCTGGGTACCTAAGCTTAGCTTATAAGACAAGGATGTAGTGATAGTTCCCTACTGCTGTCTGACTAGTATTCCTGTGCTGCTTCCTCTTGTCCTAAGCCAACCCTCTAAGCAAAAAAAGGGGGAGCTATTGGAGGGGAGAAGGAGGGACTGAGCCTGAATGGAAAAGAAATCAAGGAAGCCAAATGAGAAACAGAGAGTTCTGGAAATTCAGCCAAGTTCCAGAGAAGTCCCTGGCAGAAGGTTTGGAACTGGCTCTATTGGAAGAGTCTGAACCTGCTGAAGTTGAAGAGTCTGAAAAAATCGTCCAGAATTTCTTGGTGCAGAGAAAGATGGCAAAAAGGAAAGATGCATCACTGAGTGATTACATAAACAAAGAGCTTTCAAATTACTGTGGCCTCAGCTGCACTTCCAGACCCCAAGGAGGGATGAGGGCCTTCGTATGCTTGGAGTTTGTGCAACAGGGAAAGTGTGTGCCCTGCAGATCCATGATCTAGAGTCTTAACTTTCATATGAGGGCAGAGGAAATCTCAGCCTGATGTCAGGAAGGACTCCCCCACCAGTGGGAGCTGAACACTCCTGACAGAGCCAAGGGTACGGGACAGGGACCGCTAAAAAAGTCTTGAAATTGAATCCTAAGAACTTTTGTTCATCAGCCATAGAAAAAATATGTCTGTTGGAAGGCTCTGCATTTAATTGCAGAGGAAACCTGATCAGAGCAGAAGGGAGATTCCCAGCCTCTGGCTAAGTTGTTGACTTTACTCCGTGGTTTCTATCAACTGTTCGCTTTTCAGAAAGTTCCTTTCAGGCGCATCTTTCCTGAAAGATTAAATGCCTCTGTGCAGATTACAGTGCAGGGATTAATTGCCCCCTGAGGCAGAATAACTGATCTTTGAGACCATGTGCACAGGATACAAATCACATATAAAGCAGGAAGCAGAGAGAGTTTGCTGCACAAGACAGTTAGGAAACATATTATTTAAGGATAATCTAATCTCTTACTTAAGAAGAAGAAACAGGGAGGAATTCAGAGCAAAGTCTGTCCTAGGTAATGAGAAATGCAATGAGAAATATTCAGTCTTAGAAAGGCACCCAAATTCCAGTTGCTGCAGGAATCTGCGGTTTAAACCAACTCTGCTAAAGCTGATGAAAAACCTGAGAAGGTTGCATCCTCCATGCTGCAAGAAGCTAAGAGACATTTGAAAGATGGGAGACAAGGAGGAGTCTTGAAAATAAGAGAGAGTTGAACTGAAAAATTCACAGAAGCATGCAGATTTCAAACCCAGGGAGAGCTGGAGGGCCTAATGAGGATACTAGTTTGGACAGTTACCGGGAGAGAGGAACTACCTTAATATTTTGATCATAATCTAGTTTCTGAGGCTGGTGTTCCTGCCCTCCCTTTCCCATATCTGTTTAGGTTTACTCAGAGCTACTTTGTAGATCATATCTGTTTAACTAGCTACATCCATGTTTGTATAGCAATAAATTTTTATGCAGTCTGTACTTAATATTTCATTCTTAGTAAATACTTCAGATATCCTCTATCATAGGGTGTATCAGGCTGGTTTTGGTGTGGAACTGTTTGAGCTCCTGTTTTACCCTGTCAGACATGGAAATGAGCTTAAAAATGGCTCTGCCCATATGACAGAGATCCACAGGCTGCAAGATGGGAGTGGATGTGTTAGATGGTATCTAGAGTTCACTCATGGATTAAATAAACTGTTGTGATAATATACCAGGGCTTGTGGTTATGACAGACAGCAGACTTCTCACACGATAGTGAGTCACCCAGTGGGTTTGTCTTCTTCCCACTCATTACCTCTTGCTTATTGCTGGGGGGGGGGGGGGTGGGTGAAGAGTGTAATGGGTTTCTTGGAGTGTGATTTTTACAAAGGCCACTGAAACACTTCCTCTGGAGATGATTTGAGACAATTGGGGCTGAAGAGGGGAAGATATGTCCTGTCTGAACCTTTTTGGTGAAAAATGCAGGGTCAGTGACACCAGACTTTTCAAATGAATTTCATTTCTGTCAAATTCTTTGTTCTAGAGGGGGAAAAAAATGGAAGTCAAAATGTTTCCTTTTGATGTTTTCCAAATGAAGTGCTTGAATTTAACCATATGAAGATACTTTTACATGTCACAGATTATCTTTTGTTTCTTTTTTTAATTCTTGAAATGGAAGAGAAAATATTTTAGCTGATTTTTTTCCCATTTTATCTGATACTTGAGAAAGAAATTTCAGTTCAAGCCAACATTTTTTTACTATTTAATTTGGAAGCAGCAGGAAATTGAAAAATCCATCATTCCAGCAGTTCAGATTAGAATTCAAATTTTATATTTCTCCTGGAGCTCCCATTCCTCATCCCCGGAGTCACCAGCCCTCTGCAGAGTTATCAAGGAGGACAGAGTAAGCACCTGGCCAATGCACTGAAAAATGAGTGTCTGGTGCCCTCTATGGGTCTATCCAAAATGATGGGCCTGATTCTGGCCCTGGTATTAGCTTCAGGCCTGAAAACGAGATTTAGGAGGATGTGAAATGAGTGGATTCCACCTCTGACCAAGACAATTTCGTTGAATAGCTTTCAAATTTTTCTTTCTGAAACCAAATTTGAAGCTGAGCTTTGAAAATGTGTCTATTGCACTAGAAATAGGAGCCAGATTTTTGGGAAGAAAAGAGCTGAAATTTTAAAAAATGAAAAATATTGATTGTCTCTTAATCAGATGGCATGAACAAACTTCAGTTATTTGCAACACTTTCCTGCTCTGTCTCTAAATAAAGTCCCATGACTACTACCAGCTGCCACATTGCTCCTATGGAAGATGTGTCACAGCATGGGCTATGTCAGCCACTGAGATTCCTCTGGAATACAAAGGAAAGAAATTTGTCCAGCTTTCCCCATGCATTTGCTGCCTTCATATCCTCCTCAGCGTACGAAATGTGATGGGTCATCCCAGGGAAACAAAGAAGCAGAGTCTTGCTCAGGACCTCTCCCTTAAACTAGACCTGTACTGCAGCTAAAGGTGCAAAATCAAAATTTCTACATACGTGATCTGGCTTAAATTTTTTGGACAGCCTCTGCCTAGACCATGGGTCGGCCTTTCTTATTTAGCAATTGGAGTCTATTTGTTTGTGTCTAAGCTGGCTGCAATGTGGATGGCCCCCAAGAGATGCTTGAACCTGACACTTAAAGAACAATCCTCATTTTCCTTGAAATGCTCAAGGCGGAGGGAGCGGAGAAGTAGGATTTGCAGAGGGACTCCTTTCCTGTCCTGCTGGCTTTCCCTCATGCAATCTAAACTCACTCCTCCTAGGCTTCTTTGCAAACTAATTGACAAAGGTGCCAGAAATAACATGGAACGCTGGCTAGGATGCGAGCAATTTTTAGTACTGAGACTTCCTGCGCAGTGCTGATAAAATAAACTCTGCTTACCTTTCCCTGCTTTCCTACACTGATGTGGCTTATTACAAAGTTCATCTCTCCCACCTCTTCTTTCTCATTTATTTCCTCCAGTGACTATGAATTTGTCAAGGGAAACTGGATTGACAAACTTGAAAACTGAAGGTCTCTGTGCTCCAATCTGGCAAAGCCCAGATTAGGAGCAAGTCTAAAATCTCTCTCAGCTCATGAGTTGTGCTGAGAAAAAAGTCTCTTGAGGAGGGGGTCTAAGATCTATGTGTCTAACTGATATCCAGCCTCTCTCAGGGTCAGTGGGGCAAGCAGATTATGTCAAAATGTGGGTTATGACAAGACAGCAAGCAGGATGCCAAGTGAGGAGCATGGTTCTGAACTCCAGCCAGAGGGAGCAGAGACAAGATAGCAACAGTGGTGAGATCAACGCCCCTGGAAGACAGGGGGATTCCACAGTGCCTGCTGGATAGTTGTATCATCACCCCTTGGAGAAAGAAGGGGGTGACGCAAACATAAAAGAGCTTGGGAACAGGCTGAACAAAACAGTGAGGGGCTTCACTGCAGCTCCAGGCCTCCGTGAGTTGGTGCAAGCAGCTCCTACAGCAGAAAGGCCTTTTAGGCACAATTCAATACCTGCGGCTGCCACCCAGGGTGTTGTCCTTCCCCGAGGAAAGGACCCTGTGCAGTATGGTTGAGGTCAGGAGACTAACCCTGCACTTTTCTGCCGAGCTTTTCTTTGAACAAACTTGCCCTTGTCTGGAATTTGCCTCCCAGGTTTCTGGGCTGCTTTGAGAAGAGAGAGCTGTGATGTCAGCAAGTCTGCTCTCTCTGAAACAGCACATGGAAATGGGAAGCCACTAATGAAAAGATACAGCCAGGTAATGGAAAATGATGCAAATACCCTGCCCTTTCACTTTAGATGTCTCTGAGTAAAGTTTTACTGCTTCAGCCAAGCACAAGCTGTGATTCTGCGTGCTGCACCCTCCCTCTCAGAGCAGAGTGATCCAAATCCCCAGGCTCTTGATGGCCTCTAAGCTCTGTTAGCATGTGGCAATATCATTGCATTTCTGCAGCCTCGGTCCGTCTCCATGTTGCCAGAAGCAGCGTCCCATCGTGCTGTGCTTTGCCAGCACCGTTCCTGAATAGAAGAGATTGTATATTCACCTAGAATTTAGGGTTTTTTTCTTTGACAGAAAGCAGAAGAGGTGCATATAAGTCAAACTTACAGGGCCTGATTGATTTGAAAAGAGAGGAAAGGGAAAAAAATTTTTGGGTGCGGTTTGCCTTATAAAGTATGTCTTTCCCTGCTGGTAAGGTATGTATATGCATTTCCCTCCAATTCAAAGCAAGCTCTGTTCATCTCTTAAGCTCCTGTGTTGCCAGGATGGGCACTTTATGAGGGAGCAATCCTTTCTCCGAGTGAGAGCAAGGAAGAGTGAGGTTGCAGTGTGCAGCTGACCAGAGACATTTTCCTGCCACAGGTTATTGGGTCAGATGATGTGGCTTACTGCTAGCTTTCTTCATGAATGCAGAGACCTTAATGCCAGAAAGGGCTTGCAAATGGTTTAATCAGATCTCTTGTGTGTCACTAGCTGATGGATCCCACGTTGTGCTGAGCAGAATCATTTGAGAATTCACTGCTTTCCTTGGTAGTTTGTCCTAAAATTAATCATCCTCCCAGCCCAAAATGTGTCTTTTATTTCTCAGTTTCTGGCTATGCCTTTCAGGCACAGACCGTAGCTATGCCTTTCTCTGCTGGCTCAAAAAGTCCTTTCACCTGTGATATTTTTACTGGGTGGAGGTATTTTCATCTATTCTAATCAACTCACCTCTGTCCTTTTTGATAACCAAACAAGCTCTGAGTCTATTGTTAAGAAGTGTTTTCTCTAGCCCTTTAGTTCTTTTTTTTTCCCTGACACATTTCAGCATCTATTTTAATTATATGCGCAAGAAGTGCTGCTGGTGTTGTACCAAGACTGCACAGAGAGAACCATCTGCCTACATGGCTCTCTATTCATTTGTTGATCTATTCAAGGAAAAGTCATATATTCAGTTCCTTATCCATTTCAGCCTCTCTAGATGAAGTAAAATATTTTCTCTAGAGTCACTGCCCTGCAGGACGTGATCCTATCCTACAGTGCTTATTTCTTCTTCTTGAATGTACAGATGCATGTTCAGCTTTACTGGAAAATGTGCCTGAACTAGCCCAATTTAGAAAGGTATCAAGACTGTTTTGTGTGACAGCCACATCCTTGTTGATTCTTGTCAGGCTGTCTGGCCTTATGTCATCCACAAGGTTGTCAGGGATAATTTCATATTTGCTTCTCAGTCTTTGATGAAAAGCGCTGAAGATCACTGAATTCTGTTCTGGTCTCTGCAGAGGGCAAAAAACTCCATATTTAGTACTGATGAAATCAGTATGAAATGAAATCAGCTTTGCCTATCAAACTCTGTTTTCCATAAAACTTACTTGACTGGCATTAGTTATATTTTCAGCCGTTCATACTTTCTTTGTCTTTCACCTGAATCATCTATCGACTTTTCCGTTATTTTACCTGTGCTTGTTTTAAACTCACTGGATTAAACTGTGCCAGACAGTATTTACCCTGTGTTAGTCCTCTTGAATTTCCCAGCTTTTGAGGACATGCGAATAGTCTATTGACATTTGGCTAACGGTTTGGGAGCTCACACATGCACATGCATCAGACTATCTAAAGTGAAACCTCCTTCTCCAAGTTGCTATCTTCCTTTATAACTACTCCGAATCCAGAACTAAACAATCTGTTGAATATTTCTGCTTTTTCTGAATCATCTCCTGTTAGCAATGTTATTTTCTCCTGTTAGGTAATTGACAATTGTAATTGTTAGCATTTCTGTTATTACATTCTTACTTAAACACTCATCTTTGGCTTCTGTTCTGCCAACAGTAACTTTCCTGGTATCTTTTGCTTCCTTTAGCAGTTACATGCTGGTTCATAGCTTCTAACTGATATTTAATGCTATCTGCACCTTCTTAAAAAAATACCTTCATGTAACTTTTTTATTACTAACTGTTATCTTTGCTTCTGAGTTGGGCTTTTAGCCAAAGCTGTCCTTGTTACTTGATTGGGAAATTAGGCTTATTAAAATATAAATAAATAAAGAAGAGGAGGTGGTTAATAATGCAAAAGTTGGCTGAAATAGTGATCCACTTTAAAAATAAATCCTATTCCAAGAAAAATATGTGAAGTTAAGTCAGAAAGACCCAGTCTCAAAAACTGTGTTAGGAGAACATGCAAACGTACAGAGATAAGAAGTTAATACGCATCCTAAGATATTTAGGGAATAGCTTAATAAATGTAAGCTTTGTGTGGGCGGTACTGAAAGAACAGAAGAGAGCAACACAGTCCACCTTCAAGGTCAGAAAAAAACATGTAAATTTTCCAGTTGTTTTTCTAGCACTCACTGGTTTCCATTCTTAGTAAATCAGTTGAATAAATATCAGGATAAAACAGAATTTACTATAGTAAATACCTCATAATTTCATCAATCAAACAGCCTATGCTTAAGCACCAATTACATGATGGTTAATTACCTCCTCCATTGGGTTCTGCGACCAGGGTCATATCCCATGTGCTGTGTTACGTGCATAATTCAACATAGAGTTGATGCTCTTGACAGTGCTAAAACTAGATACGTTCTCCAAGCTGTAGCTTAGGAATTTGAAACTCATGATTTCCATGAAAGGGGCATAGGAAAATTACCTGTCCCATATGCTGTTTCAGAAAGTTGGGAGAAAGCAGCTTTTATTGGGAATTTAGAACAAAAAGTCTGTTCTGGGGCTGTCTTAGCTGAAGTACAACTTTTTGTTTCCCTAGAATTTTTTTTTAATCATGAAAATAAGCAATGAGAGTTTAGAAAAAGCTAATCTTGCCTGGCAAATCTAGTTGCCTTTTTTTTTTTTTTTTTTAAACAGGAGCACTTACATTTTAGGGAAATATAATGACAGTGTCTTGCAGTGAAACCTACCTAACTGGTTAGTGCAAAGTTGGCTTGGAGAGGAGTACCGTTGCTGGGTTGAAAATGCCGTCTAAGAGAATAAAGAAAACAGCTTTAAGCTGCGTGGAGGTTTTTGGTGGGTCTCTGAAGAAATCAGTATAGATCTAGGTCTTATCTTACACAGCTGATTTTAAACAGAAAAAAAAATCCTGAAGAACATTACATGTCTTTGATCATGAAATCTACTGATGATCCTTAGCTGGGAGATGGGATGATGGCTGATGAAGACAGAGATGAGTCACAAAAAAGGGAAGATAACCCAAGAGGGAGAGAAAACAAGCAAGTAGGCATGGAGAAAATAAATTTGAAACCAATCTGTTTATTTGGAAAAGGAAGCCTATACAGTAGCAAGACTGAAGGAAACGTAGGGATGTTTCTGGAGAGATCATTCTGGCACATAACATGATTTAATGGGATGCAAAAGAAATAAGATGAGACTAAGGTTTTAAGGCTGCATGTGCAAAACACATCATCTTACAGAGCAAGGAAGTAATAGTTCCTCTGTTGTAGCTGTACCTGGCATGTGGGACCAAACACTTAATTCCTAGTATTGACAAATTGGAGACAGTTCAGAGAGGAGCAAGAAAAAAAATTAAGATTAAAGGAGCTAACTTTGTTTTTTTACATGACTAATAGCTTGTGCTGAGTCCAGCGCAGTTACTGTGCGTTCACATCAGAGTGGGTGAGACCAGAATCTGGAGCCCTCCTCTCGGTATGAGTCTTTCCTTTCTGTTGTTCCATGCGCGTAGGACATTTGTAGGCCCATTTCTGCTGTTCCTACTGCCCTGGGCCAGTGTTTCAGAGAAGGAAAATCCAGTGCATTTCCCTTTGTCAGCAGTGCTATAAAAACCTCCACAAAACCAGCCACCCATTGGGGAAAATAGTCACCCCCATGCGCATATCAACAGTATATCCACAGCAGCTCTAGGACACATCAGTCATCCCTGAATGTTCAAATCAACTTACAAAGGAGCACATGTAATTGATTTGACCCTTGTCCTCACATACCTGCAAGTCCTGTTGGACCTGCTCTGTAGGGGCAATTGCATGTGAGTTTTTGAACCTCCTAAAACTAGTAGGATGCGATTCCTGATTGCCAACCAGCCACAGTTAGGAACCAATTAAAAGCAGTAACATTTCACCAGAGCCACAATGTTTTGCACCTGCTGAAGAGGTACTTTCTGTGCTTTTACTACAAGAGTCATGACAATGAAATAACTCATTCAAGGAGCAAAGTGGTACTCAGAGTGCAGAAGGACAGTAGCTCTCAAAGCTGCAGGAGCACAAAGTGCTTGAGAATATATCAGAGGATTAATAGAATATGGGCAACAAAGGCTATTGCATAGGAAAGCTTCTTGATAGCATGATGTATGCAGGGAATGGCTGTTTTTTGAAATAAAGGGATCAGGAGTAAATGCTAACATTAAAATTGCATGATAAGGATCCTGAGTTAGCAAGATAGGTTAATGGGTCTGTTCCATTTACTTCTGTGAGTCATGTCATGCCTTGGCAGATGATAGTGCTGGCCCCAGCACTGAATCTGCAGCTCTCTTAAAATGGATGGCAGTTTGTACTCTACTGACTGTCTATGAGTGTAAGGGCTTGAGAGGGTGGAGGACTGCAGCAACAAAGAATCTCCTCTCTGCATGACATTTTATAAGTACTGGATGGACGTATGGATAAGAAACAAGTCTGAGTTTCATAATCCCGCAAGGTAGCAGAAGTTGCAGATTTTTGACTTTCTTATGCCTGCTTTCTGTTGCCACTCTTCATATTGCACAGTATCAGTAAAGGACTCTTCTTAACCCGGGACAACTCAGGATGTCTTCTTTCTCAGCCAAGACTTCAGCAGCCAGCATCATGCCCCATGGCTAATGGTTTGCCTTAAGCAGAGGTGGATAGCATTTCTTCAGTCTTTCAGCTCTTTACCCTGTCAGACACTGCCATCCGAAGTGGCTTTGAACTTGCTGTTAACTGACACGTGCCCCAGATTCTCTGAAGAGCGTGGGAGGATTTGGCAATACTCCGAGATCTCACTTGTGGAGATCTCATCATACCCATCTATACCAGCCAAGACTCGGAGGCAGTGCGTGAAGAATTGACTAGAAGGCTTGCCATGACAGCTATAAATTGTCCTGTCTTTTCAGGCATACAAAAGAGCAATGACAACTCTGTTGTAGACATTTGCTTTTGTGCAAAGTCAGATGCCGCCTTCGTTCCAGACACACTGTATTAATCTGCCCAGGGCTACCATGGCTTGTGCTCATCAGTCATGCCTCTCCAAGGCAGCACAGTGCCAGAGTAGCAGAGCTCTTCTACAGGTTTCAGTACTGCATTGACAACTGCCTTTATATGGTTGCCACCAAGGCAAGATTGTTCTTTCCAGCTGGCATTTGGGTCTACCTAAGATACTAGTAGTGATCAGAATATTTTCAAGCATGTATGCAACTAACAAATTGTTATTAGAAAACAGTAGATTGCAAGCCAGCAGCTCTGTGACATTTGCCATAGAGAGCCTTGTAAGAATGGTCATAATGGATCAGACCACAGTTTCATCAAACTCAGGATCCTATTTCCGTTCATGACTAAGAATAGAGAGCTAGCAAAGGGTATGAGAACAGGGTGAGTGCATACTACAGTTCTCCCTAATATTCTCCTGTCCTCTAGCTGTTTTCATCTTGACCTTCCCGAAGCAGGGTACCAGCAGGTGATAACCTCAATGGATTTATCTTCCAGGAACTTGTTCACTCTCTTGGTTAGCTCATGCAGATTCCTAGTGTCCACAATGCTTTGTAGCAAGGAGTTTCACAGATCATCTGTCTGGCACATGAATGAACACTTTTTTTTCCCCTTCTTTATCTTGGCTCTTATTAATTTCATTTATTGTCCTCAACTATTTGTTTGTAGTGTTGTATTCCACTGGGTAGCAAGTCAGGTTCACATACCAGTGACATATACTTGCAGAAATCCACTCTGAGGTATCATTGTCTACTTCCCAGCTCACCTACCTAATAGAAAAGCTTGCTGACTTGATACTTTCCAGATGAAATTTGCCAACTATAATAGTTCTGCAAGAAAATTATGAAGCACTGTTGTAGTTACCATGATCATAAAGTAGAAGGGTACCTAATTCTCAGGTGTCATGCCAATATCAAGAGGTATTTAGATACTCTATTTGGCAAAGTTTAACATTCTCCTGCAACTTATGTGTCTTACAGACTGCCAGCCACAGCAAACTGAGTGAATGTAAATGGGAAAAGTGATTTGGGGAAGCTGATTGATGATGCAGCTGCTCAGGAAGGCTAGGAAACCTGCTATCTGAGATCTATGCAAGCACCATTCTTGAACTAATTTCCTTGAAATTTTCTGTTAAAACCACCCCGCAGCATTTTCCTAGCCTATTTCCGTGCTGTCATTATGGCAGGGCTTGAAATATTCAAAGATGGACAGTGAAGCACAGTCAAGAACTATACAATGAATTGGCCACAGTGAAAAATGCTTGAATAGTCATTGACTGCACTCAGCTGTACATTGTGAACACTGAAAAAAATCCAGATAATCCACGAGTAGAAAAATGTAGAGGATTTTTGTTTCTCCTGTTCTCCGTAGAATTGTTCTTTGGTCTTAAAGCAGTAGATTCCCTATAGAGTCCCAGTTATGACCTGTCCTTCTGCTCTTGCACTATAGCTTGGCCTGGGAAGTGATTTGATTTGAAAGCAGGAAGAAGAAAGCCACAGAAATGAGAGATGGTCAGTAACAAAGAGTGTTTTGCCTCTGAGGGACAGGTATGAAGGCAGATCTTAAGATATTCATATTACCTTCTTGGCTGATTCTCTCTGGAATGTGCATGCCATGATTCTGCATGTAATAAAGCTTATGTGTTCCTCCGGGTTACTCTCAAGCCCCAGAAAGACAACTGCATAGGGCATTGTCAATTTTTTTTGCATAATCTTGAGATCACTTTGTAAGTAAGTCTTTAAAATAAGCAAGTGCAAGTGAATGAGGTAATTTGTGCATATTGTGCTAAATATTTCCTTGATTGCAGCTTTCGTAGCAGAAGATGGGAGTTTTAAGTACTGTGCTATTTTCAGAAGAAAATTTTCACTAGCAGTTTCCTGAATCAATTTCTTGACTTATCTTTAAAGGGACAGAGAGCACCACATCTTCACCTTAGTTGTGCAGTCTCTGGTGAATTTTTGTCAGGCTGTATCAGCTGATGATCTATTATGTACTCTTTTATGTATCAAAAAATTATATCCTTGAATGAATAGGTCAATTTAGAAACAGATATTTGTCAAGAAGGAAACTTCACATGAACTTTTGTTCCATAGCCTGTATAGAGATGATATATTGGTTCATTCAATAAGGTTTCACAAATAGTTCAAAGAGGTACAATACAATACAAGTAATAGGACAACTAACATTTATCTCCAAAATCTATCAAATGACAATGAAGATATGCCTATATGGAGGTCATATAAGCATAGATTGTTTTAGTCTAGTTAAACATGACTATTGATGCAGTCTAGTTGTAAGCTATGGAGCTCAAAGTACGTCCAAGGTACGAAAGCTGCCTTCTTGACTTACACAATCCTAATGTAGTTGTTAACTGTGTGTGCACATGTGGAAGCATATGGGAATCTTTATCTTCTTACCCTGTACTTTTATATTTCTCTTCCCTGTATGTTCTAGAAAGAAATAGTTCATTTAATGAAAGTCATCGTCTTCTTCATAGGCAGAATCCTCATGGTTTTCTCAGATGTCATCTTCAGTCCTGAGTTTCTGATTTGTTCACTCTGCTGGTTTGTTCCTAGCAGTGCAATATTTGAAATTTGAGCTGTGCTTTGATAAGCCATATGATGTTACTTCTATTCCCTGATTAAAGGAGTATATAATTCTCAAGATTTGATTTCTGGAGTGCATAATGCATTTAAAATTCACTTGTAGGATCAAAGTCTTAGCTGGTATAAGTTGATGAGGCTATGTTATCTTAAATATATCATAGACAGCCAGGATATACCAGATAAATACAGCACTGTCAACTAAAATAACAATATTTCTATGAGTTTTAGGCCTTCTTTTAATCCATAACATTAGCCCAACATTTTGCTATGATTTTTTCAAAGCCATATGGGTCTCATTTTCTTCTCGTATGTATTGCTTACATACAGATCCAACACCACTGAATTCAGTGGAGCTATTTTTTGATTTTAGCAGGTGTCAAGTCACCGTCTAGCAAAGCACTTAAGCACGTGCTTAACTTGAAAGCAGGCATGTGCTAATACAGCTTCTAATTTTGACCCTGAAAATGTTCACTGTCTGCTTGAATGCTTACTATCATAAATATGGGAATCAGGAAAATATTTTGTTTCAGCCACTCAAGAAATCAAATAATTGCTTTGAAATGTTTGCCATTGGTCCATAATGAAAACTATTTTTTTTCACAAAACTGTAGTAATATTTAGGGTTGATTGAAATTGTTTTATTCAGATTTTTTCTAATTC
Organism: Struthio camelus; assembly: GCF_040807025.1. Classification (NCBI taxonomy): domain Eukaryota; kingdom Metazoa; phylum Chordata; class Aves; order Struthioniformes; family Struthionidae; genus Struthio; species Struthio camelus. The sequence continues at coordinate 29,291,872 of NC_090949.1, forward strand.
TCTTTGGTAAGAAGGAAGTTAAATGAATCAGGCCAATTTTTGGAACAGCATATTTTACTACTGTGATATTTTTGAAATGACATTTCAGTTTGAAATTTATTGAATCTTATTGTTTTTTAAATTGTGTTTCTCTCCCTCCCTGGCAAAGTAATTTACTGCATGGTACCAGAAATTACAGATCATCATGGGAAGATTTAAACTGTGCTGGGTAACGGAATACCGCATACCAGAGCATATTACTGTTAGAGGTCTACTCTGAGCGTCTCCAGAAAATTCAGCAATGATGTCCAGCCAAAAACCACATTTTGGTGGGATTTATAAATTATCCATGCAAATTGTGACTTCCTTTTAATTAATTCAAGAGATTCCTATGTGCAGGGTGCAGGCTACAGGCATTTGGTGGCTGGATCTCCATGTACCATATAGCAATACTTCTATGTCATTTTCGTTCAAATACAAAATATATTAGTTGCATTAGTAAAATGCATAAAGCTCAATTGTATTCCAGTGTAAGATTCATAACTGAGTTGCACTTTCCAGACATACCAGGCAGAAGATCTATTAACTAAAAAAAAATTTTCACCTTTTCTTTTCCCTTATCATTGAAGGGAAAAAAATCCTAAAAAAATCTCTTTTCAATATGCTTAAAATTTAATGATTAATGATTTCATAGCTTTTTCTCTTTTACTTGTGGAGTTACTCTGTGGATAAAGATAAGATGGTTTCTTCAAGTTTTTCATCCTTTGTGGGGGAAGCTTGGATCCGAGCTAGTAATACTGGCCTTTTGTTCCTCAAAGGTTTTCCATGAAGGTCAGTTTTTTCAACTGTCTCTCTCTACTGACAGGTTGTTTTGTTCTGTTGTTTGTTCTTTGTTGATTTGTTCCAGGGTCTTTCTCATCCAGATAGTCATACTGCATACATCTTAGCTTGTTGCCAGATTCAGGCCCAGAAGGAACTGTTGAAGAAAGCCAGACAAGTCGTAGAAGCTACTTTGCTCAAGTGCCGTAGTCCATATATACTGGGGGACATTTGTACCAGTAGTTTTATGATCACATCAACTGGGAGCATAGGTTCCCCAAATCTTTCATCTATTTTGGCTTAAGCTGCCTTATCTCTTGAGCTTTTAGAAACATCTTTTCTTTGTGAAGGCTATTTAGCAGAGAGCTCAAGGGTCTGTCTTTCAAACTGTTCATTAGCACCAGTAGATCTGGTTTGCATATGCAAATCCTGATTGTGCAGAAATGCAAGGTTTTCTACATGTGAAAATAGGTAAAAGAATACTAACGTGTCTCTGGAAATCTTTCTTTCAGTCGGTCTCATGCCAGCTACTGTACTTCACTGAGCAATATTTCATGTGGTTCTGATTGTCCAACAGAAAAGCTTAGGCTGAGTCCATTAAGCTGGACAATGTAAAAATGCCTGTTCAAGGTTTGGATAAAAGTGTCACAAGCATGTTCAGTCCCTAGTTCATCATCAGAAACTTCTTATCACTGATCTGCCAGTTTATAGTCCTGAATATAAACTTGTAGAGAAAGCAAAACGAAGGCCTCTACTGTGGAAGATATTTAATGCCCTCAAATCATGACCATCTCTCAGGGTTCATCCTGAATTCTATGAGAGAGGAAGGTTCCTAGCATCCCGTAGTGTTTTAATGTGGGATGAAGCCTGAAGAAGTAGGACAATTCACATTGCTCAAACACAGGCACCAAATTTAGGGAGCTTGTTTATATAGGTGCTATCTTTAGTAAGTGAAGACAGAGGAGTTCAAGAGAGCAATTATTTAAGTATTTAATATCAGCTTGCCAGAGCTCTCTCTCTCCTTGGAAGTGTAAGAAGTAAGACCATAGAGTTGTTACATTAAAGTTTGTCCTTTGCTAATGGGAATATGCCCTGCACTTAAAAAGGCTCCTCAAAATTATGTAAAACCTTTCTGCTTTACTGTGGCAACTGTATTGTGGAGCTTGTAAAAGATGATTTGCTAACTGGACGAAAATGGAGGTTACAATCCTGTTGCCATTCTGTAGGAATCAGACCTGACGTGTTCTTGTCAGTCCTTGAAACAGGACCTCCCGATACAGTACTGACCCCTCCGCTCCACAGGCTAAGGAGCTATCGTAGGGTGATGGTGGGCACAGGGGCAGCTGCAAGCATTGTTATGACTTGTTTCTCAGTTTCTGTGGACATAGCTGTGCCTGTCTGGCCTTAGAAATCTTCATTTACTGTGGCAATTCAGAACACTGGAAATGGGAAAGGTATGAATATTGTGATCCCCTGGTTCATGTGCAGTCCCAAGGCAGGATGGACTGTGGTCTTCCTGTCCTTGCTGTATAAACATCTAAAACCAGACATACCCCTGCCTCCAATTCTTACACCATAAATGAGAAAACACAAGGAATATTTCATGTGTGGCTTGATGCTGCTAGCACCTTTGCGGCCTTCTGGTTGGTCTCTGCAACCCTTGACTTGTTGGCAAGCCTGTGGTGTTTGCTCTTTGCCATTGGCCTCCCCCCAAAAAGGCAAGAAGGCATCTCCATGTGCTGAGTATTAACCCAGGACCCTGACCTGAGGAAAGCACATCCCATTTGTGCAGTTCAGCATAACAGGAAAACATCTGTCCATCTTGTAATGAGTGATAAGGTGATTTGTGAGACTATTTACCTCAGGTGGATTCAATTTTTGATCTTGGAAGGAACCCAAGCCAGAGAAAGTTGTTTGCATACTGTGCTGTCCAGTCTGTAAAGCATAGATAGAGCAACTGGCTGCTGGAAAGATACCGTCTCCTGGATGCTTTCTGGAGCTGCTTTGAGACTCCCAGCTACTCCCCCGCCTCCTCTCATCACTAACAATAACCAGATCCCTCTCTTTGCCTACAGTATCTAAAAGAAGAGACCTCTACTAAACTGAACATTTCCCATCTTTTAGGCAGATATGGAAGTTTCTGTTGTTTCAACTTTGTCTTGATTCATCTGTGTAATTTTTATTTCACGTTATGATTTTTTTTAATCTGCAAAACCTTCCCTTAATTCTGTAATAATTCTCTGTTTTGAGGGAAGCCGTACGGAAAAAGCGAGTCAGAGTAAAACCAGTTCCAAACCCAGCCTCAAACACGGCAATCAGACAAGAATGAAGTGCTGCCATATATTGCTGATGGCCAGGAGACCTTACAGGTGAAATTTTCAGGTGTGCTTGTTCCCTGCTTTGGCCTGACTTAGCTTCTATGGAAGCCAATGTTAGTTTTATCACTGACTTTATGCCAGCAGAGTTAGGCAACTCTGTACAGTAACGCAGGCTCATAATACCAAAATATGAGTTTCTGGGCTGCAGTTTGAAGCCCTTGTGTTCTCTCAAGTCCTGATCCAAATGTTCTCAAAGAGGAACAGGAAGACGAGGGAAAAAGGAATTGTGATGTTGCTGGGGATGGCCAAGTATCTCCTATGGAGGAGGCACGCTCTATATGCTGTGGGCTCATTGTGAAGGGCTACAGGGAAAGGAGAAAGCAGGAAAAAATATGGCTGAGATTGTATATATTTTGAAGTCTTCTAACCAGGAAGGAATTCTTAAAACAGAAACCTGTAACCCTTGGCAGCTTAATCTAGAGACAGGTTTCATTCAAACACTTTGTGTCCAGACTTGCCATAGTGAATTGAGATAAGTGAAAGATGAATACAGAATGCAACATACATGGTTTTAGAAATTTTAAATGCCAAGATGCTTACGCAAGGCCCCAGACTGTGATTTGGGCAAGTAAGGAGACAAACTATGTAAAAGGGAAAGCACCCAAGTGAGGATGTGTCTCTAAAGGCAAACAAGATAACCCCCGCCAAATACACAGAAGCATGGGAATGGTGAAGAGGGAGAATTCAGAATTTAACAGTAACTGAGGATCATCCTATATTTTCATCTCTTTCTGTCTCAAGTGCATCATGTTAGGCTCCACAGGTGTCTTTGAGTGGAGCAATGGGGTGCTCAACTAATATAGAAGAAGATTTGGTGCAGTATATAGCCCTGGTGTACTGAGTGCTAACTGCATGTGATCTCCTATATGCTGAGGCCTTCCATTCCCTGTTGCGAATTTGAACCTCTCTCCTAAACATACCAGGTTCATGTGCCATAGCTCTCCAGTGTGATCATGATCTGGAGTCTTGATATTCTTATGTATCATAAGCTATTTAGCATTGTAATCCTTTCTCAGGGTTAGACACTAAGAAGAGTTTGCTTTTTTAAGCACAGAAAGCTAATGTTTCTAAGAGGAGGAGGAGACTTACTGCAAACTGGGAATTGACCCTATCTCTTTAGAGCAGGAACCGTCTGTGTCACCTGTTTGGAAAGCACCTAGCGCAACAGGATCTCGGTCCTTTACTGGGACCACAGTGAGTCAGTAACGTTAACAGTTGTATTCAGGGTATCTAGGTAACATGTTTTTTAGTCCTACCCAACTGTATTTGAAATTGTAATCATAATTGCTCTTTTCCAAATTTGTGTTGACAGCTTTTAATTAGAGCAGATTTTCCTAGTAAATCCAAATCATGTTGTTAATTGGTTTTCAATGCCAGAGCTTTGGACTGTGGCTGTCATGCTTCCTTGATATGAGTGAGAGAGAGATCGGTTTTGTCTCATTGGCTGCAGATGACAGAATTTCCTAGAAAGAATTCAGATTTGCTGACCTGAAAGGAAAAAACAAACGCCAAAAACCTACCATCTTCAGATAGTGTCAGCTACGTTCCCTATCGTGCTCCTTTCTGAAAGTTACGACTCCTGCCTCATCCACAGAAAAGCAATACAGCAAAACCCACTGACAAAGGTTGAATTCTCCTTTGCAGCCTCAAGGTCTTGGGCTGCTCTGAGGGTCCGGATTAATTGGTGGCATAGTTTTGTCCCATCAAAGCTAGGATCAATCCACTTCCACCACTAGATTGGATGTCTCAGCATCACACTCCATAGCATGATGCAGGCTTGAACTTTGGGGGCTTATGCATGGAGGCTTGTGGGGAAAGACTATGCTATTGCTGTCTCTAATGCAAGTATAATTTCTTGCCCATAGGTCAGTGGCTTTCAGCCTGTGATTTCTGTCCTTCAAGCAGACTTGTGTAAATGGGGCACAGTCAAGTCATACTGTGCTACACTGGATCTCGCATGTGAAGTTTCTAAACTTTCTTCATCCTCACAAGAAAATTGTTCAGGGTATGCAAACAGAAAAAGTTTGAAAGCTCCTGTCCTGATACAAAGGAAACAATGCATATCTCTGTCCCCATTTCTACCAACCCAGAACAACACTTTTTCTACTGCAATAATAATTTAAGTTATATTTGATCATGACAATGCTTTAACCTCAGTAATAGGTCAAAATCAGTGACTATTTTAAAATTGCATTGTTAATTATAGTGAGATACTGTGGTGCCACTAAGACATGTTTACCAAAAGTCTTTTTTTTTCTCCTTTTTTTTTTAACGCAGAAGAAAAGGGAAGTCCTGTTTACAAGTCTCTGTTTACAATAGGGAAGTAGAAAGCAAGGTTAGAAGAAAAACATCTGAGAATCATCTCAAATGCAGGTTCAGTTATCATCCCATCAAAGGATTTCAAAACTCTTTTAAACTACTGGCGATTACCCCAGCATTTCCCTTTGCTGTAGGCATTATTAAGCCCTTGAGAAACTAAGGCGCAGGCAGAATGTGGATGACTTTTCACTCAAGGTTATTCCGTGAATCGTAAACAGGGATAAGAGATTATTCTATAGGTAGTATGTGCTTTGGAGAAGCATTTGGCTACCATAGTAATGCAGGTGGAGCAGAGAGCAGGACGTTTGTGAACTTCATCATGAGAAAGGATCCCAGCATAATGGGACATTAGGCAACACAAAACAAATTCCTGATCCAACAGCAAAAATAAGAAATACTGAATCCTCAAGTTGTCTTACATTAACATCATGTTGTTCCCTTTCATGTGTCCACTTCTTGTATCATTCATTCTGATCTGTCTGAGTTCATAATATGTATTTTTTTTAAATGTATCTCTCTTCCAAACATGACTGAGCATATCTGTGCAGTGGTACCATGAGTTACAATGGGGAAACGCCAGTGTCATTGCGGCACTGAGAGAAGTTCAGGTGAAATTCTCAAAAAGTTGGCTTTGCTTTCAGATCATTAACATCAGTCCTACTAATTTCTGAAACTAGGCAACCGGGAAGTAAAGCACCTCAGCTTCTCATGTCTTGGAAATTTGTTTGGCATTTATTTTTTATCAGAAAGATGGGAAAATATTTGTTTCTGCCCAGATCTTCTGTAAAAATTGCAGAGGTAAAAGCAGCAGTGCCAGCATTGAAACATCTTCAAAGCTGAAAAGTTTATTTGATGTTAAAAACAAAAACAACCTCTGAAATTAGCCACTGCTTTTTAATAAAGACATTTCCAAAAATGCCTTCTTTTTTGCAAGTATTTAAAGAAAAGCCAATATTTATAATGAAAAATGACAACAAGTTCTCAACAAAATTAGAAGCCATTTTTGATATCTGGGGAATAAGAGTTTTTGCAAGGTTAATGGAAGATCATGTGGCCGCTGGATGTGGAGGAATAGATGTTGACTATACAGGGTCCTGATCATGCAATGTTTTCATCATAAGAGAGTCACTGATCACGTTAGATGAAGGGTGAATATCCCATTGCACTAGCATAATTCCTCCTGACACACAAAGAATTAATTACTTTGTTGATTATGTGTCAGCAATTAACATCTTCAATGCAGAAAGTGATTACAAGTGCATCCTATCTAACAAAAGTGCCTTTTCAAAAAAAAATCTATTTTTAAAAAGGGCTTCACATTTCAAGTTAAGCATGTAACCTGCATTTCAAAAAGAGTCAGTGACACACAGAAAAAACATGCTTTATGATCCCTCTCCTGTATGTTCATTGTCCACACCTGCTCTGTGAATCACACAAGTGATTCAGCGGTCAAGAGCAGCAGCACAAATCCAATGTGTAATGTTGTCTGTTCACCTGCAGATAAGAGAATATTGTGTATTTATTTCTGGAGGTATCAACCTGCTAAAGAAATGGCTTTTCCACAGCACTTGCTGACACCACTGAATGGTGAAGGCTGAGAACTGCCCACATCATGTGGAGGGTGAAGTGAGTTGTCCCAGAATAATTCTTGGGCTGCCCTCAGGCATGTTGTGAAAGGGAATGATTCTCGATTTTCCTCCAGATGGGCTGCTCACCCATTCTTCTAACTGACAGCTCAACTTGAAAGAGTTCCCCCACAGGAAATTATTAAACTGATAATCATTCTTGTGGTTTATGCATCAATGTAAAAATGCTTAATTTCAAAAAGAAAAAAATGCTGTGGTAATTTTCATAATAACTTTTTCCTCCTCTTAAATAAACTTGGGAAGGATCCCAATGAAGGTGGTTGACTTCACTGTATAGTTAAAGAACAAATCTCTTTCAGCATAACAGATTTGTGAACATTGTCTAACTATGTATTCAGGCAATTGAAGAACTGTGCATCACAGCAGTCAAAGACCTGGACGGCTGCTTTAGAATAAAGCCCAGCTCAGCCAAAATGTGTATTAGAGTACAATGCAGAAAGCTTTATGCCCTGGCTTTGCCAATGTCAAACACAGCTGTGTCATTTTGTTGAAATCTCCCTGGAACCAAAATTATCTCACCTCATCAGAAGACTGTACGTGGTTTCTGCTTTCCCAGGCTCTTTCCAGGCGAAAAGGAGAACAGCAAGGTCAATCGTCTGAAGAACTGGGAACCCAAGAGGGGAGGAGATGGGGAAATGATTGGTAATGTGTTTGATTGTATTTAAAATGTGGCAGTGGCAGAGACCAGGAGCAGGACCCTCTGCAACAGAGGGAAAAGATGGTCCTTTCACCAAGCAAGTTTTCTTAAAAAAAAGTTGATTCCAAGTTAGACCTCTTCAATCTAAGAAATGAGCTGCGCAGCTCCCAGGAATTTGCCTGAAAGACTCCCATCTACCTCTGCGTTGTGGCCAGGTAAGAGAGAGCAAATGTCTTTTCTTATCAGTCAGTATCTCACACACACTCCTACTATGGTGAGAACACTTAGGTTTGATGGTGTGAGAATAGTGCCTGGACCAAAGGTGCCTAGGACAGTGCGGCACGTATAAACCCCACACCGCCACATGCCCACCACAATCCCAGACCCAAGGGTGCTGCCCTGCTCTCCACCAGCAGGTAAGGGACTTCCTGTTACACAAGGAGGTCCTCATGTGCCGCACACCTGCCATATCTGGTTGCCCCATGCTTTCCTCCTGACCAGGACTCTGAGGATGTTGGGCTCCCAGCTTTTCTGCCCTGATTACATGCTGAGATTACTGGAATGTGCTCCTCTTCTTGACAGTCATTGTTCTGGCATGAAAATTCCTGAAAATGTAACACATCCGTCCCAGTTCAGATCAGGGCTTTGTACATCCTTGTTTTATCCCATTCTCCCGTATCTTTGTGTCATTGTTCCCCATTATGTCCATTTCCAGGGCTTTGCTTGACATTCTGCTTCCCTCTCCTTCTCCTTCTCCTTCCCATGACTGTTTTTGTCTTTTCTTTCTGTTTTGGAGTGAACTGGTTCTGGGACTGAGACCAGGATGGTTCAGAGATGGGACAGCTAAAAGGATGTTTAACAATATTAGGCTGGCAGGTAAGACAATCACAGACACACTTAAAACCACTAGCTTGACCAACAAGTTTTCAGAAGCTTCCCATGGCCTCATTTTCACTATTTTTCCTATTGGTTCTCCTTTTTCCTCATCAATCTGCAAAAATAGAGCTCTGCTCATTTATGTCTGAACTGTTCCCTAACAATTTGGGAGTAGATTGGATTTACTGCTCAGGAGTAAAAATCTTAGACTGGACACGATGTGCAACTCATGGACTCTGGACATGTCTGCATGTGGTCTTTGGGCTTTAATATTGATCTTTGCTTTCCTTTTTCACCTCTTGATCTGTAGTCCTTGCAGAGGCTGGCACAGAGCTGGCACCAAGAAGCCACTGACAGAAGTGATCTCCTACTTTCACCAAATTGTGGATGTGATACCACAGCAATGTAGTAAGCATTGTTAAGGAGAGCTAGTTGACATGGGAATTGGAGAAGAGGGTTACCATGGTAATAAAATGTGCTGGCAGCAGTTTATGAGTCCTGCAGGGGCTGATTGAATCATCATTTGGCCATTAATAATAAAAGGCAGGAGCACAAATGTCCTGCTGTCAGCCCTGTCCTTTTGAGCACTGACTTCTAAGGAAAGGTTGAACTTTCCTTAGAAAAGTTCACCTTGAGTTTGGTGACTTGACTTTCTAGTAATATGTTAACTTATTTGTGTTTTATCTAAGGATAAAGCATTCATGGGTAGAAAGTTCATGCGTACCTTTTTTGTGTGTTGGTTTGCTCAGCTGGGGTTCAAGTTTCCTCCTTTGATTAAGGAAGGAGATGTTTAAGATGTGCCAGTGTCTGGCATGTGTTAGTCCTGACCATGGGAATAGGCACTTGAACCACAAGGAGGTAGAGCTAGACAGGCACATCTGCATCATAAGAATGCTCTGAAGAGATTCCAAGACTGAATGGCAGGACGTAGATTCTGTTTAAAGGTTAGAGGCTTGAAAACACACAGAACCCTGCAGCAAAGTCTTCTAAATGTCACCTTGTGAATGCCCAGCATTGAGGTAGATACCATAAAACATCAAAACAGAGAAGTAAATACTATCAAGATGAGTATGGAGCCATTGCTGTGCTCAGTTGGTTAACATTTAGCAATCCACAGCTCTCTTCAACCTTAGAAGTCTTTTGCAATGTTAGGAATCATTTGTTGCTCCTGATGTCTTTCTTTGCTTTATCTGGCAAAACTGAGTTCTTGAAAAATTGTGTAGGTTCAGAATCTGGGCTGTAGTTCACGGAGCTAGTTTACAAACTTCTGATACATAACTTTATTGGGGTTTTGGTTTTTTTCAAACAGAAGGAAAAGTGTTGCCAGGTAAATGACTAATGTTTATCTTGCTGTGACAATTTCAGGAATGTTCCAACTCCTGTCTTCCTTTTCTGTATTTTCAGTAGCTTAGTCAAAAGATGACTTGAAGAGGTGGAGTCTGAGATAAAAGAGAACATAAATCAGATAAAGAAAGATATGCAGGGGCCTTTCGTTAACTGTTCAAATTCTGTAATATGTTTAACTCCAGGAAGTATTTTGATGGGTAAGCCTTAGATCATACTCAGAACCACTCATTTTGCCTGAATCCAGTGCTGAAAAGGGGAATTATCCGTTCTAAAACTTTATCCTCATCATCTGACTTGCATTTTAAGAAGCAATTCATCTTTTTCTTATTTTACCTCCAATAAAGGTCTTAGCTTTTTGTAGTTTAAGGGGCTGGATAGAGATGACTCAAAAAAAATCAGTAAGCTCTTTTTCTTACTTTCCTTTAGTAAGGAGATTTTCTTAACATCTAGCTTATCAATTAAAACTCCACTCCAGCAGAACGTGGTAGGGCTCTGCCATCTTTGTCTTTTAAGATGGGTTTCCTAAGGAAGCGAGATGCATGCCTTTACATGCTCCATATGTCTATTTCTCTCTACCCCTCTCCCCTATGTTAAAATCTGCTGATTTATTTTAACTGCAAGTATAACAGAGGAGTGCAGTTGCCCAAAATATCAAGCTGCTAAAATTATCATGGAAATCATGGGCTGGGTAATTTGAGACAATTTACAGCACTAGCTTACCCTTGTTAGACAACAAATAAATTAGCCTTAGCCACTTATCTGTGGGAAACTAAGTTTCACTAGTTCTGCTACTCCTAGGAATACTTACTTATTTCCTTTATGTCCAATGATCATATTTTGATATCCTGCGTATATTTAAAAGTGAACTGTACCTGTTCAATCCACAGAGACCAGGGGAGCTAAGATCTCTTCTAGAGCACAATCTACCCAAATTCCTCTGTCTTATTTATGGTGAAGGGTGGTTCTTCTTCATTTTTGGCCCTGTCAAATACCTTGCTCCAAGACGGGTATTCAATGCCTTCTCAATAAAGGCAGAGGAATTACTGATGTTGTATTTGACTATTTGGCTTTTTGGTCTTAGGAAGGCTACAGAAACTTAGACTCATATTGCTCAAGTATTTGAACTGAATTCCAGTTTTTAAAAGGAAGTTCTGTCAGGCTTGTTTTGGAAAGACGCTGAAAGTGGCTTTCAGATACTTAATTCAAGACCAGCAACATCCTGGGTGTCTCCTGTCATGTAAAGCACTGAACTGATGCAGGATCTCCCTGCTTACTGAAAGAAATTTAGAGAAGGGATTTTGTCCAGAAAAATGTTATGACAGAGTGAAGCAGACAAATCTTCTTAGACCCTATGTAACATTATGCTGATTCAGGCGTTGCCTGTGTTCTTGCAGCTGGTGTAACACCAGGTTAAACCTGGCAAATCGTATTGCACGCCCATGCACCAGTGAGCTTGTATTTGTTCTCCATTAGAGATGGAGATGATGTTTCAATGATGTTTCGGGGAAATCTAGCAGTGGGTACAGAGACTGGTGGAATCACGCTCTTATTACCTTTGCTTTTTGTCAGCTACATCTGTATTTCTAAAAGCCTTCACTCCAGGGAGTGACTCCTACCCTACGTAGAGAGAAGTGGTTTGCACCCACAAAGTTCAAAGCTAGGCTTCTCCAAAGTGAGTGGACGTTCTCCATGATTCATCATTTGCTTCGTCTCTTCCGAGCCCCATGTGGCATTCCTGCAGCCTTGAGATATGGGAGAATTTATTTGCATGTTTATTTCAGGTACATTTGCATGGAAAAATCTGCAGACTGTCATAGCCTATAAAAGTGGTCATGTTTTTGCAATAGGGATAGGTTTCACATTTAGGGGCATGCTATGAGGGATATGTTTCACTGAGATAGTGTTCAGGGAGCCAGACATATTCCTACTTTCTTCTTAGTGGCAGGCAATTGCTGGAAACAACTGCCTCCAGAAATTCACTAAGATTTCTTCGAGGGAATTTGCTAGTTCACCACCAAAGAAAACCCAAGGGAAAACATCATTTGGTATAGACCATTGTGGAACTAGGATCTGAGAATAAACTCAGGAGCTCAGTCATCTGCACATTTGAATGTGTAGATGTTCTTACTGCTGTTATTTTCAAAACAGATCTGTTCTCTGCTGTGGAAACTGCTGTTCCCACTAGCAGTGGGAATTGACTCTGGGCTTGCTGCTCCTGTTCACAGCAGGGCTGTCTCATAAGTGCAATGAGGGGAATTTTAAATGACCTTCTGCAGGATTATTCAGCTAATTGTTATTACAGAGGATAGCTGGGTGACTTAGGTCCTCTCAGCAGAGAGCAATGTAGAATTTCACTCTGCTAGGTAAGTCAAACACTCATGGTGAGGGTCTACAGTGATGTGGGCATTTTTTTTTTGTTCTCCTGTGGAGTCCTGTGACCTGCAGGAGATTTATAACTGCTGCAGAGAAATAGGTGCCAGAATGACCATGGTAGATGTGTAAATTCCATTCTTCTCCAAGAGGCTGCAGAAAACGGTAAGAAATAGATTTCCTGCAAAAATGTGGGGGATGTACATCTGGGACTTTTAGTGAGATCAGGGCAAAACATTCCCTGGGACCTGAACCCAAATCAGAAGCCATAATGGAGAAGTATTAGCCAACTGCCTCTAGACTCTAACCTTGAACTGAGGTGGTTATTGAATCCGCAGTGCCCTGGGTCACAAAGGAATTGTACAGGGAGGATCTTGAACGTAACCACGTTGTTGTCATTCACAGCTGCAATACAAGGATTTCTGCCTGAAATTTAGCCTCCTTCACAATGACTCACTGCCCCTACCCAGTATTAGAGGAGAGATTGATCCCTGCAGTAGAATTCCCTTTTGATTCAATGCATACTGGAAAGACTATTATAAAGTTAGGGCTTGAAACTAGTGGAAATTGGACATTAGGAGTCTCACATCCAGCATGACTCAATTGTAGACTCCTTTGTAGTTTCACACAGTTCAGAACTGGTCCCCCAGTCCAAGTCATGTCATAACATAAGAGATAAAGATGACTCAAATTGTCCCTGTCTTTTATTTTGGGGTGGGGAGGTAGAGTGGGGGGATGGCTGAAAAAACATACCCTGCTATCTCAAATAGCAATATGAACTGCATGAAGGCTTACTGAGCTCTGACGCTATACATTAAAGCCAGTATAAACTTTGCAGAAGAATTCCAGCCTCATGGGAAGTATTATGTACAAGGATGTTTGAGAACTATGGCTAAAGGGTTTAGTTTGATGTCTTAATTGGGACCTGATGCACAGCTGCCATAGGGTTTCTTCACTCCCTAATCTTCATTTCTTTTGCTTGGCAGACACCCTGCAGAAAAGCAAGCCTTCAAAAGTTGAAGAAATGTGTTCTAGGTGAAGGTCTAGCAGGTTATATCCTAGAGACCTCTGCAGGATGTGCACAGTTAAACAGACTTTCCAACTGAATTATTAGCGGGGTAAAGTCAGGCAGTTTTCTTTGGATGAGGTATGGATTTCTGTCCTTCTCCCAGTCTGCAGGCCCAGGCCAAGAACACTTGGATTTTTTTTTTATTCTCCTACAGAGTCCTGTGACCTGCAGGAGATTTATAACTGCTGCAGAAAAATAGGTTCCAGAAAGACTGTGGTATATTGGGAAATTCCATTCCACTGAGAGGAATCCAGTTCCAGGAGATGATCAGAGCTGGTCTAGGACTTAGAAGAGAGCTCAGTCAACTTGAATGCCACCTTCTTTCCTTTCTTTCCTTTCTTCTTTTTTTCTGTTTTTTTTTTTTCCTTTTTTTCCAGAAAGCTTAGGAACCAATTTTCAGGATTCCTTATGTCCAAGTGGTGATGATACAGGAAGGAATATAGAGGACTCTCTGTTTTTTGCCCACAGTGAAAAATTCTTTGAATCATGAAACTTTGCATCTTCCCTCAAAATGCTTGCCCTTGCCAGCATCATCACTGAGCATGGCACCACCTGGATGATAAATATGGACCATGGAAATTCACCTGTTCCACAGTCACTGTGTCTTATTGCCATAGCAAGCAGAAAGCAAAGCAAAAAGTTTAGAGGAAAGATTCTCTGCCTATAAGCTAGACTTATCCTAGAGAGAGTCTCTTTCTACAAACTTGATATCTGGCTGATCTAAAATGCTGGTTTAGGGCTGTTTTAAAAGTTGTTTTCCTCACATTTTGTATGTCTAATTTCCCCAGAAACATTCTTCTGCCTTGACTATGTTAGGTTTGCCACTGTCTGGGATCATATTTTTCCCATTTGATTAATGGCCTGGTCTCCTCCTAGCTCCTCAGTGTCAAAAAGGAGATCAGAAAGCTTGGGCATACATTGCATCTCCTCCAGTACTATAGGCTCCATGTCCCCTGGAGTTGTTTACTTCAGTGGAGAGATAGTGATATTTGCTTTTGCCTTTCCTGCTGCAAAACTGGCCACCCCAGAGTCAGTTTCTTGTCCAAACCAACCAGACTGCTTCATGAAATCCTGGAAATCTGGGCCAGAAAATGCCAGCTGGCTCAACCAGCTGGGTTTTTCTCTACATCTAATTTGCTTTTCTATACCATATTTACAGGAATGTGTCCTCATGCAGCTCTCTATTGACTGGCCTCCTGTTATACTAGGAAAAATAAATTTAACAGAATACACTGTAATGGACTGAATTTTGTTTTAATTTATTCTTTTAATAAAGTTGCAGATGAAGATTTGAGAAAACAATGGCGAAACGTGTCCAAAATGTCAAATAGTGGAGCAGAATGAGATGCTGAGATCCAGCTGTGAAATTCCATAATGGATCTCCCTTCAAAGATCAGCCAGAGAGAAGCTGTGCTGTGCTACTTGCAGCTCCACAAGTTAACTCTACATTGAAAGCTGGCACAAAGAGAAAAAATGTCCCTTTTTCTTGCACTTCTACCATTTTCCCAGCAGGGACCAGTGGCCAGTAGCCAGGTTTCAAAGAGACCTGTGATTGATGGGTGAATATGTAATAGGGAAAATATCTTGCTGCTTCCTCATGTCTAATTCCCACTGCTTTTGCAGGCTGTATCCCAAAGTACTGCTGGGAATGAACAAGTGAGTTTCCTTTCTTGGACATCCTCATGCTTATAAGACGGACAGTTCAATGTGAATTCAATTCATGCTCATTAAGTGATGATTTGTCATTTGTATGCAAAGGTACATAAGCGGAGCTTCCCGACTTACCAGAATTAATGAAGACTCATTGCTAATAGGGGAAAATAGGGTGTAGTGATCAGATCCACTGTGAGTGGAGATCAATATAAAACATATACATATATCCTAATGCCACGGTGAGTGGGTCTTCTTTAATGTTGTGGCTAACTCCACAGTGAGGTTACTGACTAACTTCCTCATCTCAGAATGCTCTGTGTATATTTACATTGTCTCTGCCAGTAGTAGAAATTGATAGAGCAAAGAATTTATTTTTATTTGTGTGCACTTTCAAGAGAGGATGGCATCAGAATGCGTGAGTGTAATCTCTGAATGACTGAATAAATGGTGAAAGGAGGAACCCTGAAGTACAGGCATCACCCAAATGAAAATTTTCTTGCTATTCCTCAGAATAGTTTGTTGGGTATTTTTGGAGGGCATTTCTTTAGTTGGTTCTCTCTTGCTGAAAGGAATAACTTTTTGATGAGCTCCCCTCAATTCGTTACATCGTCCATTACTCAAAAGGAAATAGCAAGACCCTATGAATAAATGCAAAAAATATACCAGTGGCAGGAAGAACCTACTAGGGGTTTTTCCCACATTCTGATTTCACTGTTTCTGCAGTGAATATTTGGCCGTGCGATTTTTTTAACCTTCAGATTCATTGAGTGCCACTGATTAGTTGTAAGGCAAAAACCTTCAGATGCCTAAATAGTGTTCTGCAGATGTTATCCATTGTAGGTGATGCTGTCTAGAGGTTAACTACTAAATAATAAAAAAAACAAACCTCAGAGAGAGTAAGAGAGCTCTTGGGAGTGGTAATGCAGTACAGAGCCTTTCACCCTGAGGTCAGCAGGTCAAACCCAGATCAGGAGTGATCAGGAGTGACCAGCAGTTATTATTAAATGTCTGCTTTGAGATTTGCAGAGAGGTTTTGCAGTGTTGCTTTCATTAGTGCTACTAGAAGGCTGTTTATGCACCTATACTGCAAGACTTGCAGATCTGTGTCATTCTTCCAAGACACCACGGGGATGAGTATTTTATAAATGTTCAGAAAGGTGGACTTATTTACAGTAAAAAAATCACCAGAGCTGTCATCATTTGCCCTTTTGTGGGCCAACTCAGTAGAAAGATCAAGGATGCAATTAACTACAATTAAGGACTTTATTCTCTTACCTCTAGATGTGGCCTCTGGAGTCAAATTCAGAGCACTAATAGCTTCCACCACAAAGCTAAGACATTCTTCCTGGATATTTAAGTAAAGATGTTTATCACTGAGAACTGTCCAAGAATCTTAAATCAGTACAAAGAATTCTTCATGCAGATCGAAAGAGCAAATGCAGTAAATGGATTAAAAGAGAAAGCAAGAATTAGCAATAAAAAAAAAAAACTGAGAAAGTAAGACTGTAAGACCTCGGTCTCTGTAGGACTGCTAGGGTCAGTTCTAACACACACACTCTTACCTTCCACAAGAAACATAGCTGCAGGCAGAACATTAGACATGTGGAAGGAGTACTCTGTGAAGTCAAAGAAAGTCTAAGCTTCTTTTCCTCTGCCATAAATCATAGTGTGTGGGGTTTTTTTTCCAAAGCAAAGTGAAAGACTGATTTTTGCCCAGTGTAGGGCTGCATATATTAGCTTCTGATTTCCAAGGGAATGGCACCATTTCTGAATTACGTGGCATGCATTATGTTGTCAGTTTCAACAAATACAGTAATGTGTAACCTACTCTATCCTGTAACCCCATTCTCCTCTCTGATGTACCATCCCTTCTGACTGATTGCTGCTGTGGCAAGTAGTTTCTCCTAACCAGCTTTCCTTCTCTCTTTTCAGCTGAAATTAGAGATTGTGAGAGATATTAATTTCTCCAAGGAGACAAATGAATAAAATACTCCTGGCACAGATTTAGGACACCAAATGCTTTAGCTGAGGAAATCAAAAAAAAATATCCACACCACACAAAGCAGTACTATATAGAGGTACGCAGGATAACACTGTCATTCTAATGAGCGGTGTAACTGGACCAGTCTAATAAATCAATCTAGAATCTAAGCACTGATATCAACTTTGCATCACCGTAAAATCTGGCTTTGGGGACAGTGCATTCTTCATTACGTAGGGTAAACAACCCAGAAGGATAAGGGAGAAATGAGTCTGGAAGAAAAAAAAATAAAAAGGAACAAGTGTATAGTGAAGGATGTGAGTTTTAGGAGGAAAAGGGAGTAGAACTGGAAGAACACAGAGTACATGCTAACCCCTGGCTTTATTCAGCCTTGAAGAGGGGTGTCTTTTGGTCTTTCTGCCGTAAAACCAATGGTACCAGTATGCCACGCTGCACAGTGTATTCCTTCTTTGATAATGTCCCTGTACAAGCACAGAACTATAGGAATATTGGTGACTTTATAACAGCTTAAACACTGGTGTTTGTGAGCACTTCATGTAGCACATGCCTTTCACAAATATTGAGCACAAACTTTCATCAGTTATAACAGGAGAACAATGACGGAATTACTTTCTGAAGTAATGTTCACTGGAAAGTAAATGGAAACCATCTTTCTCCATCTCAAGGTTTAATGTAATTCCCTTGGAGTCAGTGGTGCTCTAACATAGGGGCCTTGAGTCTATGCCTAAACTATCTGCCTTTATTAATTATTATCATCTATCACCTCTATAAAGGTAGTCTTCACAGGCAAACTTTTTGTGTTGGGTACAGAATGATATGATTAATGGTAAATTCCAGCCCAAGTAGTGGTACCCTCCTGAACTAATTCCATCCATTTCCCCTCACTCTGCAAAAACTTCACTTTAAGCCAAGCTTCCCTATTGCCTGTAGTTTGTAAAAGGCAGCGATCTGAAACATTTAGAGACTTACAGGCTGTTTGATTCTGAATTGGCTTTCTCTTTATCCACATCAGTTGGGAGCTGGCTGTGCCACAGAAACGGTGTAAAAATAATTACTTGAAAGTAATCTCTTTTCCTAGCTGCTCTGAAATGAATCAGAATTCTTAAGATCTATTTTGTTCTCCAGGTAGTGAATCAGTCTCTGCATCACAAAATCTGGCAGAACGAAGTGGATATGTTCTTACGCCCAGTTTTGCTGCTTCATTCTCAGATGGTTTTGTTTGCCTTCCCTCCTTCTACTGCTGAATGGCCAATTGTTTAGCTTTTAAATAGTGGATTTAAAGAAACACGACAAAGCAGGAACAAGATTACGAAGTCACAGAGGTGTGGGGAATCGACCCCATTTGAACATAAAGGAAATGTGAGAGCAGAATAGATGTGATCTGTGCTCTGGTGTGATGACACTGCCCTATGAACTGTCTGACACAAGGTTGCCCAGGAGATCTCTGTTGTAGCTGGTTTCACTTCCTGGCTCTTGGGTGCCAGTGCTATGAAGGTATATTTCTTAATTTGTGTTACATAACTTCTAGGTTCCCTGCTTTTTGATGGAGGGCTCTTGTAACCTCCTGTAAATGAGGGAAACAAAATCTTTGTGAGACCTGCTTCTCTGTGGCTGTTTTCTGTCACAGGTGTTTTGTGCTTAGAACTGGATTTTCACAGTGCAACAAGAGTTATGTTTGGTTGTTGTGTTTTTTCTTCTTTTTTTTTTTTCTTTTTCCCTGTGAGGCTTGCAAACACAGCGAGGAATGTTTAAATACCCCTTAGCAGGAAAATCTGATCCACTTGAGTGAAAATCCCATGAAAACATGTCTTTTTACACAAAGGTGGGGACAAGGGTAACCCTTAATTTGTATCTCATCTGAACTGAGAATTACATGTTAAGTGATGACTAGTTGCTGTGGTGACTTTCTCCCCAGTAGTAAATTCTCCCATAACTACCCATTTGATTAAAGTTTCATCAAGGAGAAAAGTTCAGGTTAGAAGAACCACAAGATTAGAAGAAACTGAACTCATATTTTCCTTTGAAGTTTGATGAGATTCTCAGAAAGAAGCCCCTCTAAGCCTGACGTGAAGATGTCATTAGCGAGATGAAAATTAGGAGGAGTGCTACAACAAAATTACATTGCATAGGGATAGACTATGATGCTGCCATGTGTGCTCAAAGGCTTGCACCGTATCCTAGGACCCTTTAAAAGGGAAGATAGTCAATTAAATGAAAGTTACTGCAGTTATTCCAGTTATGCACTATTCTTCCAACTCTAAGTACATTAATCTTGCTTCAGAAGGGGGTTAGAGAAATTAATTCTAGATATAATGTAACAGAGGAGATCTTGTGCTGTAGATGAGGGCAGGGTGACCTCAAGAATTCCTTTCCTCACCAGATAAACACACTTCTTATGTGAAAGAAACTAAATTTTGGGTGTATCACAAACATACAAATGTCAACCAACCCCCCAGCTTCTCAAATTGGGCTCTGAGGAGTATTTTGTGATTTAAAAACAACAGAACTTGTTTCTCAATTACAGACTTTGAGAGAGCATATCTGCTTGTTATAGATTTTTCTGGGCAACTCCAAGATCTCTACAACTTGTGTCATTTAATTTCAATTCATTTATAGATATGGCTCACTCATACTAGGTGCATTTCAAGACTGCAAACTAACTCTCTCACTGATATTGCTGTCCTTTTCAAAACTTATTAATCATTTAAATGACTTTCTTGGCCTTAGACTTGAGTGGGCAATATTATATCCTTACCTGGCCTCAGCTCTGTTCATTCTCACTGCAAAGTAATATACACATCCTCTCCTTTATGAGGAAACTATCTGAAATGGTCCTCTTCATATCTTGTGTTATCAGCTCTCCATCCTTCTCCCTTCTCCCCATATCTTTTCATGCTTTACCTCTGCGTTATTGTTTCTCTCTTCTACAGTGATGTTAAGGGAAGCTGGTCAAGGAGCAGGATTTTTCCAGCTTGTAAGAAATTCCATTCTTTCTCCCCTCCCCCCAAATATTTGGCTGAACTGGACTAAGACCAATTTTTCTTCTTAATTCCTAATATATCAGAAGTTCCCTAGACCCAGGGAAATTATCATCTTCGTTTCACAGCAAACGGCAGCAGCACTACACACAGGAATATCATTTTACAGAGCAGCTTCTTTGGGGCTTTCTTGGTCTGCTCTCTGAAGGAGGGACCCATCAACAGAATGGCTACAGCCAAGGATCTGCATGTCTAAAATCTCTAGCCTCAGCAGAGACCCTCAGGAATCTGGGCAGATTTCCATTGGAAGCTTGCCTTGGGTTCAATAAAATTTCATTAAACCCCGCAGTGCCAAATGTAGTATTTAGGGCTCAGTGAAAAACATTTCACTGGCTCTCTTAGTCTTCCCAGTGCAGGATCTCTAGCTCATGTTTTCTATTTCTACTGTGTCCTTCCCCACCATAGCAAACTTAGCTATTGCAAGCAACAGCTGTAAATAGAAGGACAGCAAAACTAGTAGCCAAAGGCCATTACTGCCAAATAACTGTGAAAAATGTGTAGCTCAAACAGGTCTTGCCATAGTTGTCTGCTCTCTGTTGTGGACTTCTCTGTACTGCTTTTTCTAGGATATATCAACCTGTGCCAGTTTTCCTTTTGCTACATTTAATGCTGTAAGGGGTTATGGAATATTCTATCTTTAAAATATGGCTACTACTTTGGGAGCTCCCATGACAATCCCTATTTTTGTCAGCAATCTTGTTTGAATCAAAGGAGGCACACATATTAATAGCAGAAATTAAGTTACAGAAACCTGGAAATGATCTGAGAAAGAGCAATGAAGATGATCTGAATCTAGAAAACATCATTTGTAATGGGGAGTTAAAGGGTTGGCTCTTCTCTGAAATCTTTTCCTAAAGTAGATGACTTGATCCATGGGCTATCTAAACTTTCTCCTTGATAAAATACAAGGGATAACCATTTTATTCTACAAAAAAAAAATACTTGGTAAATCCAATGGAAGCTGAAGCTGGTCAAATTCAGCTTAAAAATAAAATGCAGAACTTTGATTCTGGAGATAACTGACAGTTGGAATAAAGTAGCTGAAAACATTGAGAATTTTCTCTGATTTGCAATCTGAATGTCAGGATTTGTTATCATGAAAAGACTGTCTACAGCTCAGATAAAAAGTGTAAGCCCAATGCAAGAACTCTTGAGTGATACAGGGGGTTTTGGCTGGTGCTACGTAGAAGAGGCAGACTAGAACAGTCTCTTCTAAATTAAACATTTTAAACTCTATAAAATATTTGGAGCACCCATGTTATGCAAGCTATTTCATGCTTATATATCCCAAAACTCTAGGGAAATTCAATCTTAACATTTCCTTACCTATTTACTTACAGAAACACCATGATTACACCAAGAGCAGTAAGCAGAAAAAAAATAATAGAGGGTACAATGCACAAAATAAGCTGTAAATCATTTCCTTTTGCGTTTAACTGCATAAAAGTAGTGAATCATTTTATTTTTACCAGTAGATTTTTTAAAAATGTACTTAAAATATTTCTCCTTAGATTTGTGGCTGCACAGCTGCAGCTGAAACCAGCAATCAGTAAAGCCCCTTGTTTTTATTGGAGCTGAAGTGGCTTGTTGAAAATGGATTGGATTACGGGGATCAATCAGCAGCAGGTCGCGGATGCAGAGGGAACTCTGCCAATGTAGCGGGCTGCCAGGAGCAGCAAAAATCCTTGGGCTAGTGGCAGCTCCTAATGTACTGGAAAATCCATTGTTTTACAAAGAGCTTTGGAGATAGGAAATGGATCGAGTTGCAGAAGAGTGCAAAAATAACAATAATTCTCCCCCCAAGTTCTTTTTGTTCTTTTACATGGCTGAAAGGAAAATAAACTCCTTCGAGGCTCTGCCCCAATGTATATCCAGCCAGATGCAAAAGATGATCAGAAATAGGACAGATGCTAAAACATCTCTGCCCTGAGTCATAATTTAGGAAATAGAACATTTTTAAATTTCAATAGCAGTCAACTCAGTATGATTTAGTCCTGTGTATGGTTTAGTCCTGTGCAGTTCTGGGTTCTCCCAGAATGGTGATGTTTGCTATTGCTTTCCATTAAATTGCTAAGTTGAATACTCTTGTCATTGTTCTGGAAATGGTCGGTTCTCTAAGTATTAAGCCCTGGTTAATGTCAGGATGAGCTTACACTAATTTTTGTCCCCAGTTAAACAGTAGATTCATTACACAACTTGCTGAGAATATTACTAAATAAACTAAGAATAGATTAATGAATAGCTTTATCTACTTTCTACTCATTCAGACTTTAGTGATGATTCTGTTCTTGTCATTTATGATGGTCTTCTGATTAGCCCCTTAATTCAGTTGGAACTGTCTCATAGCCATTTGATGTCTGAAACCTCTTCCAGAATAGACTACAGATGGCAAAGAGGAGGTCATGAATCCTACCTGTCCTTGCTGACATAGGAATTAGAGTTTCTGGATGAGAGACAGGCATTTGCACATCTACACTCATACATATTTGGGAATATCGACCTCCAGCTGGGTGCGAGCTTTGCTGAATAGAACAGTAGTTCACAATTCCAAGAAATGTTTGCAGTATGCAGCTAGCTCTCTTGAACTCTAATCTTATGGCAAGGGAACACAGATGTTTTTCTCAGACATTACCATTATTAAAAACAGGTAGCTCTGCTAGAAGCACAGAGATGGAATGGATCTATCTGATGACAACATGTATTCCTTTGTCAGTGGCAGAATACGGTTCCCAGAAGACCATGTGTCAGATATGAAACTGATACTATACTTGAACGTAGCCAAACGTCTGGCATGAAAGGGTTAGAAAATCCACTTCATGAGCAAAGTTTATAACAATAATAAAAGTTCTCCAAACTTGGGAGCCTAATGAAAATCCACGTAACAGTCCAAGAAAAGCAGAACAGTGGAAAAAGTGAGGCATTTGAATATTCTCCCTCTTTCTGTGTTGGTCTCTGGTAGCCTTAGTGGGACTAACTCTTAGACATTGAAGATCTGCAGTTTGGAGGACTATTTTCCTCACTTGCATGCAAGAGACCAGATTTTACACTGTAGAGTCAGATAGAGAACAGACAGTTTCAAAGATTTTTTCATTCTGATTTAAAATGTTGAAATCTCTGCAAAAGAATTTGGAGGAGGAGGAGTTTTTCAGAACACCTCAAATTATTTCATTCTGAGAAAATCAACATGTCTGATTTCAATGCTGACTCAAAACCTCATGGGATATGGTGGAATGTGGGATTTAAAAAATGCCAAACAACATCATACTTTGAAAGGTAAATATGTTTTTTTCTCAGACTTGAAGGCTTCTGAGTATATCCCTCTTTTTTATTTATTTATTTGTTTTTTGATTCTAGAGTAAAGCAGAAGCAAAGTGGAAGACAATTTTTCCTTATTTTTCCACCATTCTTCTCTACTGCTTGTTATCCTATATCTGTTAGATGATTTGGGGAAGGAACATCTATTTCTAGTTGCTCAGTAGTATGCCTGAAATATTTTTTAACATTTCTAGACAGTGCAATAATATAATGAAGTCCAGGGATCCTGGGATCTAAGGTTTAAGGTGGAGGGGGTTTGGCTGTGTTTCATACAATGTCACTTTTCCAAGGTTGTGATGCCAGCGTCTCTCCTGACACATACAATATACACAAATAGGCAAGAGGACTAAGTTTGTGTATATGTTCTGTTGCCTGTTAAGCTGAAGATACACAGAAAACAGCTCTCTTCTAAAATATTGCAGTAATGCTGTGAGGAATAAGGGCATATAAGGGAGCTGTATCCCTTTGTGGAGGACTGTGTCTCAGAATATATTTCACTTGAGCTGCTCTCATCCCAAATGCTTGGGGGCATCTTCTGGAAGGAAGCACACTCCCCAACAGTGGAGTACCTCATGTGCCCTTCTACCACAGCTAGTGCACAAATTGTGAATTTCTTCCCTCTGCCAAGACTGACAGTTGCCTTTAATTCCCTTAGTTCTGTTAGAGCATTCGTAGTACGCTGTGTCCATCACAGGTTGTCAGGGAAGATAGCAGGACCTCCAATGCTAAAGCACAGATCTCTGCTGCTTGAGCTGACAAAAGCACTACATTTTTATCCTCTAGGTAGACTATAGGAAAAGGAGTCAGAAATAAAAAGCACATTATGTTTTAGACTCTGAGTGAGCCATCTGTGTAAGTGTGTATATGTAAAGTACCAAACCCTGTTTACACCTGCTGATGCAAAAGCATCATATACCTATATCCCACTTAGAGACCTGTAACTGGTGCATGAGGATTTCATCAGATAATATTTACTTTGCTTTTCAGGCCAAAACAGCTGAACAGCAGAGTGTTTTAGCCATCCTTCTGCAAGAGTCGGTGAACATGTAAAATACCTACACATACTACTTTAATTTTGCAAACAAAGCCCACTTTATGTTGAAAGATTTGATTCATGCAGCAATGCTTTGAATGGAAACATAGCTTGCCTATGTGTGGTAGGACAAACAGCATTTTAAGTGACTCTTCAGTGGCTCCCATGACATCTTCTTAAACAATCAGAGGCACAATAAACCAGTGATTTAGATGAAGAAGCTTCTTGCTGGAGAAACAGATCAATAGCATTTAATGAAAAAAGTCACTCATTTTTACTCCAGAGCAAACACTGATGATGTGAGTGGAAACTGGATGGGTCCTGGATTTGACTCCCAAGCATCTTACACGTTCACGTGCAAGACATTATTCATCTTTGCTCTGACAAGGATCTTCCTTTCTCCATTCCCCCCATCTCTCCGAGGAATCAGGTTTGGCTAGCAGGCATCTACCTAATTTTAATTTCATATTTATCTTGCTGCAAAGCAAGACTCAGCTTTGTTTACCATGGCCAATTGATAAAACATGTTTGCCGGTGCCTTTTCCAAAGAATAAACATGGATTTCATAATGGTGGGGGCTTCATATGGTAATTGAGGGCTTATCCCCCCTTCTCCACATCTTTCCCTAGTCAATTGAAGCTTCTAAGCTTTCAAAGAGAGGGAAAATGAATCAACAGGATGCCTAGGCCTCTTTGGAATACTCTGCACTCAGTTCTCTTGCAATTTGTCTTGCCAGCTCTCCAGAGCTTTTTATGCTTTCCCCTTTATCTGCACTTGCTTTGGGGATTTTCTGGAGCCATTTGTTAAGCCACATCACCTGGAGATATGCGGCACCCTTGTTAAGCCAGAAGAACGTAAATCCTTCCTGCTCTTGCCTGCATAGCAATGTTCTTTGTAGCTACTTTGAAGGGTAAAACAGCAACAACACAAAGTGTGAATGGCATCAGTTGGCTGCCTGTGCCAGCCCTGCCTTGTGCATCTGCACAGTCACATTTAGGGAGACTCCGCCAGGTCCTGAGGCTTCTCCATGCCACCTCCCATGTTCTCCCCACCAATAGTACCACCACTCACTTCGGGGGCTCACAACAGGATCGCCTTCTTCTCACAGCAAACCTTCATGCCAAATGGTAGGACGTCTTTGTGACTCAAAGGACACGATGCTGCACATCTTTCTTGCACCATTTTCTAGAGAGGGAAACAGCCTTTGCTGTTTATCTCTTGGGATTTAACATATGTGCCACCTACCTAGCTGTGTTTGTAGAAACTCAGAGAAGGCAGATTTGGCTGCTAAATCTCCCTAGAAGCCATGAACAAACACAGTGAGAATCTGCACATTGCTCCAGATCTGGGTGATATTTCACACCTGAGATCTGTGGGGAACTGAGAGCCCCTGTGTCCTTAGCGGAATACACAAAGGGCTGGAAAATAAGCAAAGCAGATTGTCTGTGTCTGCCCTGCAAGATAGAAAGAGAGCCTAAGAGGGGTGGTAAGCATGCTGAGCTGTCATCTGCATGCTTTCCAGTACACTGCAGAGTGGCAGTCTGGGTGCAGTGTGGGCTTAAAGCATCTACAGCCACATGAAGGCTGCTGGGTCAGGGCTGTCTCCTTTGAGTTCTAAGGTGCTAAGCGTGCTCAGATCTTCTCTGGAGAGCTCTACAAGTTCAGGCTGCAACCTGAAGTCGTGGCTGGCAAGAGTTGATTTAGGCCTTTGTTTGGACACTGTAGCTGCACCTTATGTCATATGTCACGTTGGTGGTGTAGAAAAGTTCTAAAGCTGCTGCGTTCATCAGGGCTACCCTGGAAATTTTTCAGATTCAGAGAAAACTGAGATCCCCACTGTCTACTTGTGACCTTGGGAGTGCAGTCGTAGACAGTACAGACAGATCATGGCTGGGAAGGCCAGTGCAGAAAGCTAGAGTGGGAGCCAGAGCTGAAAAATAGAAGCTGCAGAATGGCATTGTGGCACAGAAGAGTTGTGAGAACAAAGGACTTGGAGGTCAGTAATAAAAAGTGCCCAGATCTCCTTCATTAGCAAGATGTTTGTAGCCAGACATCAGCCTGCAGCTAAGCAGAATTTGATCAATTGCCTCTATTTCATGGCATGAAAATCAAGCTAGAGGCAGGGAGAAGACATAAAAGTAGATCTGGTAAAAGGCTTAGTCCTTTTGTCAGGGCTTTTTGCTTGAGAACTAGAAGCACTGAATTAATAAGGAAACACTGCTAAGTGTTGGGATGATCAGATAGGAGCTGAGAACCCAAACAGCTTGATTAGTGGTTCTACCCTGAAGTCAGCATCTCCAGTGGGAATGACAAGGCTTTGGCTGCAGTTCCCTACAACTGATCTTTGCTGATGCTTTTTTACTCAACAGCTAAGGGACCTTTGAGGTTCCAGGGTTTTACATTTTAAGATGTATGTTTTAACTGCTCATTCGTATAAAGCACAAGCCTGGCTGGAAAGAAAAACATTGCAATCTATTATTTGTCTTGTTAATTGATTCAGACGGCTAGCAGAGAACTTGTGTATGGGGAGAACCAATCTAAATCACTTTTATGAGCAGAGATAGTTGGTAGGGGATTTTGTTTTTACTGTACAGGAGTTGAATATTTGGTATCAGGCTTCCTAAATGGACGTAATCTCAAGATTATAGTTCTCTGTGGAGCCATTGGGGTCACTTTGTAATTACCCCAGCTTTCCACACTTTGGGTGATGAGAAGGACATGCATGGGAACAGCATTCCTTTACTTATTTCAGTATAGGAGGGACCTTTCCAGAAATGGAGGAGGTGCCACTTTACACAAACTGTGTGAGTGAAAAGGACCAGAACATGCACATCCATGCATTTTTAGAAGCCTGGGTAATCATACATGGGAACAGTATAGATGCACCCTGAAACTATTTTTCTTGTGCGTATATCACTGTGCTGTAGCTGGATTCAGTACAACTTCCTTCATTTTAAACCATTGCTGTTAAGCCATGGACAGGAGAGCTAGAGCTAACGGGAAAATTTTAGCTGGCTGTGATCAGCTGGCCTCAAAATTCATGCCCAAAAGCAACATCTAGAAATCCACTTTGCAATCCAACTTTTTTATTTCTGTAACTTGGAAACTCTACTGCATCCTGAATTAGGCTTTAGGGAAAAAAAAAGCAGAAAAACAAAAAACAAACTTGAAATGGCAGAGCAGAAATCAAAGCAGTGTTTGGATCATGGTTTCCACTACAACAGGCAAATAACTATTAGCAAGCCACAGAAGTTCAATGTACAGGGGAAGTAAGGAGGGGATAAATACACCACCAGTTAAACTGTAAGTGCATATGGAGTAGATTTAAGGATCCAGCTTCTCTGGTACCTAAATGCTCAGGCTTGTTTTCGTTTTTCTTTTCTTGGGTCCCGTGATGTCTGTGGATGTGAGAAGCAGCCAAGGATGTTGCTAGCTGCAGTGCCTGTTTTTAGAATCACTTTCACATAGACCAAAATATACCAAGGAAAAGGTCTAAACAAACTTGCCGTTTCCAGAAGGAGGGAGACTCCTGTTTGATGTTTAACTGCAGCTATCCATATTTTGCTAGCAGTGGGTATGGGCATCATACAACTGAGCTATCTAGGTGTTTAATGGGATGAGGAAAATACACAGAAACAGAGGGTAGAGAGTGATCCATTAGACTGCTTCTGCCCCATATCATTCACTTGGCTGCACATGGAGCACTTCTTGAGGAAAAATATCTTCAAAAAAGGCTTAAGCACATTAGCAAAGAAGTTCAGCACAGACTATTAAGCGTGATTTGTCCAGAGGCAATTTGCTTAAGAAGACCCTGAACTGCTGCTAACTGAGCATTTGAAGGGTAGAGGGAAAATTATTCTGTAGTTGCATTTTTCTGTTTTCTTGCCCACTGGCTGCTATGAAAGGCAGGGTAGTGGGCCAAAAGATCTCTTTTGGTGAGTCAGTGTAGCTGCTCATGTGCTCTGAGCTTTTCCTTTGTACTTGGTCAGTGTACTCTTTCCTGGCAGACTTAGGAGTTAGATCTTCTTAGGGAGGCAGAATAAGTGAGTATGTTGCTGCTTGTTTAATGTGTCATTCATGTCAGGAAGAAGAAAAAAATTCTCATTTCATTTCATGGTAATATTTTCTAAGCAAAACATATCTGTTGTTGATTCTAAATACTTTTAAATTAAATTTATCTCAGTTGAATATTAGAAA
This sequence comes from Struthio camelus, assembly GCF_040807025.1. NCBI lineage: Eukaryota > Metazoa > Chordata > Aves > Struthioniformes > Struthionidae > Struthio > Struthio camelus. Next base: position 29,320,550 of record NC_090949.1, read on the forward strand.
AATAAAGAAAAATTTGATCTCTGACATGAATTAAATGTTGCCCATTATGATCCTTTTCAACAAAATTAAAAAAGTAGCTAGCATTCTCCCCTCCCCATGTGCATATGTAATATTTATATAGTGCATGCAATACATACTAAGCATATTTATATAAGTTTATCTGTGAATATATATTAAAATAAATTACAGGTTAAAAATAAATATATTTACACAGTTAGCTAAATCAAAATATTAACTGCATGGTTTAGCCCTATATAAAGAGTACCTTCCTAATAGATAGGCCTTAGACTTTGCAATTGTATGTAACTGCATGGCTTTCTTTGGTTTTACACTGCAGGGGTTTTTATACTTCTGATGGGTGAGCTGTATTTCTGGAGTATTTTTATTTTCTGGTTTTTATGCTTATCAGTGACTCAGAAGCTTGTGCAACTGTAGGATTGCTGAAAAATGAAAGTCACTGTTGCTGGAATGTAACCTCTTCATCCAAATTAAGATGACTCTTTCAGGGACCTCACCCTAGAAGCAGGCAGTACTCAGTTTCCCCCAGGAGTCTGAGCCAGAGGAGAAAAACCATAGGAGATGGAGGCTATCCTGCAAGTCTTTAGAGGGGTTGCCCTCAAGACGGTGCGTAAATATTCCCATTGAGTTGTGGAGGATAGCTCTGTGGAAGGCTATTAAACACACTGGTTAAAATGCAACTTTTGGTCCAGTAAGTTTGTAAATCACAAACTGGGAGGCTATGCCAGAGGAAGGACTGTTCCATACTTGCCCTATTGCACTCTTCCCTAAATATCTAATACCAACTGCTGCCAGATTCATCTTGTGCTAGATGGACCTTTTCTTTAATGTGGTATGGTCATCCTTATGTTCTATGATCTATGAAAAATATGATTACAAGTGATGTAGCACAATTACTAAACAGTTCTTGGACTGGCAATGCGGTCAGTAATTTTTAGAGCAAAATTTTTATGGAACCTTTTGAGTTTTGTTCTGTTTTGGAAGAAAATTAGTCCCCAGGTCAGTCTATGAGGTCACTCAATCACTCAGCACTTTGATGCAGATAGCCGTCTAGAACACATTGCGAAAAGCACTAGCAGAAAGCTGGCTATTCCTTCATGTTTCACACCTCCTTAATTACCCACCTGTGTTCCTTTTATTATCAAAACTTGAATGGGATTGCTCATAAAATAGAGGCTGAAAGGAAATTGCTGGCTTGCTCAGATTGCATCAGCAGTATAAAATGGAATCATTTAATATCTGAACTCTCTGCTCCTTTCATTTTCATTTTCTTTTGTTCCTTCCATACCACTGTGAATCCTTCCCAGCCAACACCTAGGAAACACTGAGCAACAAATGCCCATTAGGAAGAGGGAGTTGTAATTTTAACCCGCTTGTACACTATTTTGTAATATATCAAATCCAGTTTTTCCCAATCTAAAACCTAGATTTCACAAAAATCACTATTTCATCCCAATGAGTTGCTGAAAAAGTAGTGGCAGGTTTCCTGAGCTGTAAGGAAATGCTCATGTATCTATTTCTAGTCAAGTTCTGTAAGGGGTATTGGAACAAAGTAACTGCTTGGATTAGGAGGTACATAGAGCATCCAGTTTGTCCTGGTGATGTGCGGTTTCATTATTATCAGTTTATTCCTAGAAACAGAGCAGTGTGTGAGAGGTAAGTTAGAGTTTTTAATCAGTATTTATTAGTGTATCTGTTACCTGCGTGGGTGAATGCATGGCATCCAATGCTGTTTGGCATGTTTGGCATTACAAAGCCCAGTCCAGTTTTACAGTCTAAGTATATGTGAATGAAATGATAGATATTTTCCCATAGTACCTGTTTCGCCCATTTGGGGGGAGTTGTATATTTGTCTGCCCTGAGCTCCAGGATTTACTTTATATTGCTTTCACTCATGGTGTTTTCCATTTACGTATATCTGGAACTGGCTTTGTCTAGTCCGGCCTTTTGCTATCTCTCCTAATGGCAAGACAAGGAGACAAGCTCTGGAGAACTTGTTTCATAGTCTGTCTTAGTTTAAAACAGATTGTACCATGAGCATCATTTCCAATGGCATCTTATAAATTTGTGTTTCAAGGGCTGCACTCTAATGTAGATTCTTCAATGGCTAAGAAACGTGGAAGTAGCCAGGCAGTCCTCCAGTGAGGACCTTAATAAGGTCATTTTCCTCTACCTGGTGACCTTTATCAAGAAGTAGACAAGAACATAATTTTTTATTCTTCCACATCTGTTCTGATTTTGACTGGAAGAAGCCAACAGTCTTAATATTATCATTGGGAAGTACTGACAGACAGGTACACAGACACAAACAGGGCAGGCGCACAAGTTTCATTTTCTTGGAAAATCATAAAGTAAACCCTCTGACATTTCCTTTACGCAGCTCCCCTTCTGAAGGGTGTTAGCTTGGAAGGGCAATCAATGATACCATCCTGATATCTAATCTAAGTCTTCAAAAATATGATATCGTAATTTTGTGATACCTGTGTGGTAGCTGTACCCTTGACACACCTTACCCAGACCCTTTGTCATGCCATTTCCCTTCTTCATACCAGAATGTTGCTCTCATTCTCATTTTTCCCAGGAGTTACTGGTCCTACTTTTTACATTTCTTCCACCTTGCAGGCCATACATGGTTCTCTGTATGCTGAAGGAAGAAGCAGAAAACACTAGAGCTGTACAAAATATCTTTTTATTTTTCTTACTTTCTTTTCTTTCTTACTTTCCACTGCTAAAGGAAGTGCAGCAGAAACAGCTGCATGATCTCACCCATCTCTGTCTGTGACAGAGTAGCAACAGCTACCTTTAGAGGATGGTCATTGTTCACAAACCTGGCTCTGGATCTTAAATCAGAGTCAGTTTCAATGCCAAATAGCTCCTCTTGTGATGGCTTCTCCAACAATGGGGCTTTGAAAAAATTTCCCCCAGAGGGGTAGGAAATGGAGGGAATTGTTCTTCACCCCCCCTCCCCCCCAAAGCAAACAAACAATGCTTTGCTGGCACAGTTAAGTGATGAGCTTGGAGCTAGTCTTTGGCAGTGACCTCAGAGTTTTGCCTGATTTGCTCTTTGCTCCTATTCTTCTCACCTAGCCCCCTGTCTGGGACATCTCTGCCTCCAGCAATAAGCCAGGCAGGGGATGGTAGAGGAGGAAGAGGAAACTGAAGGATAGAAGATGGCACAGAGAAGGATTATTCAGGCTGTACCTGACTAGTTAAAAACACTATGTTCTTATTTGGGGTTCACTGTCATGAGGCAACTGGCCTGAGGTGAAAACCTAGTGGAGATGAGGTTGTTGTGTGAACATGTGTGAGTAGGCCACAATAAAGGTTACGAGGATTAGCCAGCATTTACCTCTCACCACATACTTTTACAACTGCCACTCCATGTTCACTGGCTTTGTCATGTTACTTCCCAAATACCCGCAAACTGAAAAAAATATATACTTCTTCCCTGAGTGAGAAAAAGCGTCCATGGCTTTAAGAAAGCATTTTTGTAGCAGAAATCCTTGCAATTCTGCCCTTTGCTATTACTTTTGCTATGGATGAAGATAATGCTTTTCCTTCTCGATTGATGACCTTGCAAAATCAATTGAGATGCAACTTAACCTCGGAAAACATTGATTATTTCCCAACATGGTGATGTGAGTGTCAAATTACATCTGTCTTCGTGGCAGCAGGTCCAAAAGAGATTTGCTCTCCTTTCAGGTATGGGCACAATGAGGCAAAAGTCAGAGCTCTGGGTCTGCAAATTGCAAAGGACAGAGCTCTGGAAGTGGAGTGCGGAGATTAGAATCTGACTCTGTACACGTTTTGGCAGGATTGTGTCATTTTATCCATGCAGGTCTAAGGAAAAAAACCACAAAGGGGACATGCAGCAACAGAAAGAACTGTTTTCCCTTTCAGATTCTTCCTGTGCTATTCTTCTTGTCCGTGTTAACCACCCACTTTCATGAAATAAAAATGATGGAAGCAGATAAGAAGCAAATTCAATTAAGGCTGATTCTTTTTCCCCTTAAAGAGAAATCCAGGAAGCTCTCTGCAGCCTTGTTTCTCTCTTTGAAGTATTAACTTACCATTCTCCTCCCATTAAAATATAATGGGCTAGCAGTGGGTGTGCTGGGATTTGACAACCAGCGGGGAACTGCACCTAATCCTACATGATCACCTGATCCGTTTTGACTTATTTTCACAAGTCACTGACCTCATCTTCACCATTCACAACAGAAGAGGGGGAGGACCAGAGAATTACAGTGGAGGGCTTAGCCCAAATCTACCAGTCCCTGTATAGGTGTCACAGAGGAGGTTTCAAACACAGCCAAGTAAACAAATGCCAGCAGGGCTGCCTGCAGACCCTCCATGAGAAGGAGAGTGGGAGGGAGGATTTTATCAGGTGTCTGGGCATATTTGATCACACAGTGCTCTGGATGCTGCCTTTATCTTCTGAACGTAGTGGGTTGTGCTGACTCACCAGTCACTTACTGGAGTGGAAACAGCTTATAGGTCATGACAACAAACAAACAAGGAAGAGAGCCAAGGGACAGAAGACATCTGCTCTAACACCGTGGGCTGTATCTCTTGTCACTGGGCTATGTGCACAGTGTCTTGGGTCTGGCCATGTCAGCCCTGGAGGTAACAGAGCTTTAACAGAGCTACCATGAAGCTTGAAGGGGGAGCAGGAGAGAAGGATGTAGAGGGGAGAGAAGGATACAGAGGGGAGATGGGCTTTATGCTTTCACAAATGACTGTAGCTTCCTTAGGAGTCAGAGTGCCATTATTGCCTCTAAAAGCTTCCTGTTTCCCAAACATAGTGTCTCATGTTTTCTCTGCATCCAGCTGATTATTTTTGCATGAGCAATATTTGAGCACTGATTCTCCTTTGGTTTCAGCCTTCTCTTTCTTCACTAGTGCAAAGGAAAGAGGAATTGGGGTTGTCAAACCATGCAGAGATGTACTCTGTTCATCTCTTTTCTGCTCAAGGAACTTGGCATGGCACAAATAACTGTATCACAGTACTCACAAAGGGGAATCCTATAAGCACCTCCAGCAGAAAGGAAGGCTGCTCCTTCTCTTTACTTGCTCTGTGGAGGGCAATGTGTTTTGCAGCCCCATCTAGGGGAAACAATCTCAAATACTACACAGAAGATAATCTGTACAGGAACACATCTGCTTCGCTGCTCCTGACCCTCTGGCTGCACTATCACATCATCAAGACACTTATTCTGGCGTGCTTCAAAAGGCTCAGACTGGACCGGGGCTGAAGTTTTTCCCTGAGAGGGTACCAAGTAAGAAAGAGGAGTGTATGAGAATTTTTGGAGCAATGGCTGTTTTCCCTATTCCCTCTGCCTCTGCTTTTGCTTAATTCTTTTAGACTAGCCCTAGCTGTTTGGGAACATTTTGTCCAACTAAAAAGGAATTAAATCATCTGAGCTGTAGATTAATAACTGCAGTTGTTCCAGTCACCAGTTACTACTTGTTAACAGATGGCAAAAGGAAGGGCAGGGGCAGGTAATTGCAGGCATTTGGCATACCTGGGCTTTTCCCGGGCCTGTTTCTTCGCTATTCCTTTCTTTCTTTGTCCAGTCAAAAACAAGACTGCTGCTCACTCAACACAACCTCAATTTTATGGTTATGAAAACAGTGGCAGGCAGAAGGTTTCCAAGAAGAGCAAAGTCGCGTGCATGCCTGTCTCCTGTGTCAGATAATCTGTAGTGATTTTGGCTTCTGACAGTTGCTGCCTGTAGTTGCAGAGATCAAAGTCCATGGAGAAATTGTACCTAAAAACACAAGACTGACTGCTAAGTAACACCAACACCTCATGAAATTCAAAGTAAAATGTTTGGATTCTTCACTTTTTGCAGTACTTTTCATTTGAAAGTTGAACCAAGAAAATCAGAAAACAAAACACAATGTATACTTTGTGCTGGTCAAAAATGTAACTGAGTGGGGGAACAGAAAAATCCAATGGGCTCTAGGTAGCATGGTTAAGGCACACCATTCTCTCGGGCTAGCCATAAAGAAGGTGTGACTAGCATATATATTAGGCTGTGTCTGGCTCTCCCGCAGGAAGGACCTGGTATCTCACACAGCTCTGCCGACAGGGTACAGCTTTTCATAGCAATCCAGAGCAAGGCACAAATTTGTATGTCTCCAGATACCACAAGTCATTGGAATGACTCTTTCACAGGAGCCTTTTGGCTCCATATGTGCGTTATATTGTTGCTGCTCACCTCACTATTCAGAATGTAGCAGGCAACATCCTCTTTACCTTTTTTTTTAATCCAAAGCTGAGATAAACTCAAATCCAATCACAGTGATCCACAGTGCCACAGTGAACTTAGGCATATCAGCAGCCAGAACTGAGCTAAAAAAAGGAGATCTAAACACCCTTTCTGACTGGCAGACTGATCTTTTTTACTTTTATCCCTTTTGGTGGTTTTGAAGAATCACTTCCTACCTATAGGTTGTCCCTTGGCTGTTTATTAATTTTGTTTTCTCCCTGTATAGGTGGGCAGAGGGTTATAAATGGTACACGTGACCATGACATTTCATAACAAGTTTCTACCAAGTAACCCTTTATGCTACAGTCTTTCAAACTTTCAGAAATTATGAATTTTTACACAAATATTGGTGCATTTCCTAATACCTTCATCTAACATGACAGGATGAATAACAGGGAATTGAAATCAGCAAGGAAGTAAATCTTTTACCGACTCAAACCAGTCAATTTTTTGGCTGAGTTCTCATCCAGCTACAGAGAAAGTCTTGCTCTGTTTTGCTTTCTTTTGAGTCCTACAGAGGCTTGGAAATAGGAGTGTGTAGGGTTCAGTTCTGAGTTTGAAAGAAATAACAATTTGTATCAGTTTTCGCTGTGGGTTTGGGTTTGATTCATTGCTGTGAAGTATATTTGCAAACAGATTAAAACTGCTCTAACAGCTCTGGCCACAAGGAAACTAAGGCAAACCCAGAGGACATGCAGGTCAGGACAAGTGAAGGTGTACTGTTGCTATTAGTTGCACTTTTCTAGTAACTAAATGCTCACACAGACCAAAGTCCTGCTGTTTCAGGCAGGGCAGAAGCAGGTAGTAAGAAATTACCCTGGCCGGAAAAATCCACCACTCTGTAGACACCAAGCTGATAAAAGGTAAGAAAGAAGAAGCAATATCTTCTTCACAAGTGGGCAACCAAGGCATAGAGAGATGAAGGGACTTGGCAAAGACTGTACAGGAAGACTGTAGCAGAGCTGGGAAGTGAACCAAAATGCTGAGAGCCCATTGCTGTAACCACAAGGCTGTTCTTCCTGTCTCACCCTCAGATTTTTGTTGGTTGGCTTGTATGGTACCAGTTTAGATCTCAATAAAATAAGATAGAATGGTGACTGAAGTGGCTGGTGTGCAGAGAGTGGAGAAAGAAAGCCCGTTTATTTTTCTTTCTGCTACTTTATCTCACTTCAATGGGAGCAGTTGAAAATGTCGAGGATAAATGAAAACAACTGTTGGGCATCAGTCCAAGTGGCTAACAAAGAACCCCGAACTCTTTTAAGTCTTACAACTAAAAGGTGCTGGCATAAAAAGAATAGCATTTTTCTTTGTAGAAATCTTTTGTTGAACTCTACAGTTCTGAAAAAGACTTCTTGCCTTCTGCTCCTTTACTTTCCCCTCACTTACTTAAAAAAAAATTGTATGCTATATTAGATGTTTCCCGAGAAGCACTGCATTAAGTCATCCACATCTGACATCAGTCTAAGGTCCTGCCCTAAATGACAGTTATTAAAAAGCCAGAGTGAGCGGTCCTACCCACTCCCACCTCCAAAATCACGTTACTCTGGAGTTAGGGTCAAATAGGAGGCAGGTAACTATTTCCATCCTCAGCTGGTCAGAGGACTTCCTGCTGTTTACAGGTCTGCAGTGCATCCTTAAGCACCTGTCCTGCCCCGGTAGGTGCCTCACTAGATACGGGCAGGCAGATGGGTTCGGTATGAAGCTTCTCATTATAGCATGTGCAAATCCTATGGAAAATGGTGAGGAAAATAAGAAGCCAAGAGAAAAGGTTAGACTTTGAAAGGAAATCACCAATGCAGTAAAGCAGAACATAAAATCAGAATAGATTTAGTAACTGAGTAAAGAGTCTGACCAAGGTAGCTTGAACTGTGGAGGAGATTTGCTCAGTGAGAAAGGTTGTGCTTTCCGCACCACTGAGAGAATATCTATGCAAGGGCAGAAGCGTGCATAGAAAATTTGGCCTTTGAGGCTTTGATACCTACAGTGGTGAGATTTTACAAACAAGGAGGCAGCTGTGAATTGTATCTTGGTCTGCATGGCAAGGCTGAAGATGTGTTTGTGAGTTCAGTATTGTGTGAGAAAGACAGCCTTTGGTTAGTACCACTACCCTGTGGTTAGTATTAGTAGGGGTAGGAAAATAGCCTTATTATTAGGATGGGCCAGAGCCTCTTATTAAAGACTCTGGGTTCACTTGTTTATAATATAGTTGAACTTTGGTTTGAAATCTAACAATTTGGATGCCAACGTTGACCTTATTTTATTAAAAGAAAAAAATTCTGCCGACTGTTTCCCAAAATGTGACTGGAGGGGAAAAATACATTTTTTTTGCTCATGTAAAAACCATAAACATTCATCTCAAAAAAAATCTGAAACGCATATAACTTGGGGGCAGTTTTTTGAAGCTGGCAAATTGTGGCCTTTGAATACTTCTGCCATCTCCTCCTTCCCCCCCAGAACTTCCCCCCTTGTAGTTACAGCATGGTGAAACAAATGGCAAACTTGACATTTGCAATTCCTCTCTTGCTCTGAATTTCTGGTAGAGGTCGAGGAATGAGGAAAATGGTGATCTCTGGAAAGAATGGGAAGAAGAGATGATTTACAGCACCTCATTCTTGTACAGCTTAGAATAGGACCTATAATACCTGAGTCTTCCCATTCCTCAGTTGATAGCAGGGACCTCAGGCCTCAGGGACAAAACGTTTGTTATTAAGATGCTTCACTGAGATGACAACTTACTTCCGGAGCTGGCTGATTTTGCCTTTGTTCAGATGGCTGAAGTCTGTCTACTGAATCTTCAAGTCTAATCCATGTGATGTAGTCTCTGCGTTTCATTTATTTTTCAATAATGATGCCAAATGCCCCTGAAAACCTTGATTCAGCCTCTTTTTATGACAGGCTTTACTGTCTTAGATGATTATATGCACCATCTTTCTCCCAGCCCCATTCTCTAGTTCATTATTTAATGCACAGAAAAGTCCCACCCTGCAGACTGAAATAACTTATTTTCTGGAGACATCCACCTCTGCTGCCAACAGAGTCCTCAACTGACAAAGTCAAAATACCCTCCAAAGCTACAAATTTGTCACCTACGCAGGGCTAGGCACCACTTGTCTGAGAGGGGAGACTTAATGAAGGAGAAAACAAAGCCTAAAAATGTACATGAGGTCAGAGATTCAGAATGGGAATTCTAGAATAAGGGAACTTGGACCACAACCATTATTCCCCAGGAGGGTCCAGGAAACCAGTATATACCACCCGTAAAGGAGATATCGCTTGTCTTCTCTGCCGTCTTCAAAATGCCTGTTTTGGCCATGCTGATACAGAAGTCTTGTAAAACTGTGGAGGTGTGAATGTGAGAAGGGGCTGAGGACAGTGCAGCCGGAAGCATGACCTGCAGTTCTGGAGGAGGCAACCTTGGTATATCTGTCTGCTGAAGTCTCACTGCCTCTATAGTGGAGCAAATGTTTGGAGTTTTTTAAGGAAGATAATGAATGTTGTTATGAGAACTCAAGCTGTAGTCTCTGCTACCATGTTCTGACCTGATTCAGGGCAAATCCTCAAATTAGGTTATCATAAGAACTTACTTAGATGAGTCCTGGCTTTGCAAAGCATTGGTTTATGGAAGTTCTCAGCTTTCACAGTCTTACTGGAGGTCAAGGTGGTTTGAACATAGCCAGTGAGGCAGGATGCACTATGGGCTGAAAATTTGGATCATAGGCCTTTTATATTTCTCAGACTTAGAAGAAATATGGATCTTAATATGTATGTGCATCCATTCCCTATTCCATCAAGTGATGGTGACACCAGCCAAACTAACTCCTCACTAGTAAGCTGTGAAAATAAACCTATTATCATTATTTACAAAATGCTTGGATTCACTTGTGATAAATGACATAGAAGAGGCCACAAGGAAATGAGTAATCCCAACTTCAGAGCAGACTTTGAGTAGTGTGCTGAAAAGACACGACCTAGGACCACATGTTGAGCATAGATATAAAAGTAAAATATTCAGCATCTGCTTATTAAGTTAGTACTGTTTGCAGGCTGCTAAATGAAGCAAAGATGTTACCAAAACCAAAACAACACAAAAGTAATAAACAATGATTATCGCTCAGCTCCTGCAAATTCCTTAGCTGCAAGAATTTCCTTCTTCAAAGCTTCTGGGCTGCTATATGTCTAAGCAGGATGTATATAATGGAGTTAGTAAGCCAACAGGGTAAGCAAACAGGCCCAAATGAGAATTTACATGATAATAGTATCAGAGTAGTAAAATCCACCCATCCAGTAGCATCTCTTCCTGCTCCCTTCTGTGTTCAGACCGAGGGTATCTCATCACTTCATTGTTCTGAGTGAATCTTTCCACTCTGCTGTGCAGGAAGAAGGGTAAAACAAGAAGCAAAATCAACCGATCTGATTTTCCCTTCAGACTTCTCAGACTGGAGTAATTCCACCAAAGTGAAATGAATTTAAAAAAACAGTACGTGAAATCAGAATTAGTCTCTAAAACATTTATTTAGAAATCTCTGAGAGTGACAAAAGGGAAAATCTGGGGACATGCTGAAAACATTGCCACAGGTACATTCAGCAGTTATTAAAAAGAATTCACTTCCATGCAAATTGTATTTCATCAGCTAATTAAGAAGGTATTTATCCTCTGCTTTGATTAATATCTTGTATCTTCCTTCCTAAATACTTAATCATGGAATGAAATCATCATAGAGATATTGCCCTGAAGTTAGCATTGGCATTTTATAGCTCAACAAATCTCGTGTGTGTGTGTGTGTGTGTGTGTGTGTGTGTGTGTGTGTGTGTGTGTGTGTTCGTGTGTATTTTAATAGCAGTAATTATAAACTCCTCTGCCAACTTATAGAGCTGCTTTACATTTCTGGCTTGCTGCCAGGCTTTTTTTTTCCCCAGCGCCTGATGAATAGCAACTGTTGTGTACGCTAGATCTGTGCTCCATTTAAGCAATATCCCCAAAGAAATCAGTCTTCTTAGCAGTTAAGCACAACTTTGTTAGGCAATGCCTGGGGCAATTGACAAAACCCATTCGTTAACTAAAAACTGTAATCAGTGGTTTATGTATCAGCAGTGTATACTTTTGGTAAGCCCACATTATAATAGATGGAAAATCGGTTATTTCCTGAGCATCAACAACCAATTTTCCACCAGTTAGGCTAGAGATGTATATCCCAGAGGTATGTGTGGAACAGAATTAATTGGTATCAGCTTAAGCATGGGAAAGATACCAGCGAAACATGTGCTAGATTTTCGAAACGAACTTAATCAGCCATGCTAGAATATTGTAATTGCAACCTGTAATTCAAGCAGAAGTTGCAAATGTTGCTATCCTATTAATGCTACATTGATAAGAATAGTTAATCAGTGGAAGAAAGTACCCAGGAAGTGGTGCAGTCTCTGTCATTTGGAATGTCTCAGTGCCCAATGGCCCACCATGCTAAGAGAGGTGTTACAATTCCACTAGGAGTTATGGGCTTGAGGCATGTGCTACTGAAAACCTGTGCCAAGCAGGAGACCAGATGGAGCATAATAATCCCATCTAGGCTTAAAAATAAATCTGTGAATTCAGGAGATTAAGCTTTACTTCCATAAGCAAGCCTTACTCCTGTCTGTAATCAGCAGGCAACATTCAGTCTGTTCTGCCAGAGGAGCATCACCCATGTGAACGCTGCATTTCCATTTGTTTTGGAGATATTCCTCACCCGGAATCCTTGGTTCAGCTAAACTAATCCATTAAAATAAATAAAAACAAACACCAGAAGGATGTAGATAATCAGTTATTTCTGAAATGTTCTTATCTCTTCTAGAGTTTCTCACTGGGAAATAATGTTACTGTACAGACATTTTTTTTGGTTCTTTCTGTCAAATATATGGCTGGAGTGTCCTACAAATGGTAAACTGCAAGCCCGCAATCATAAGCCTAATTGGAACAATTCACTCACTTCAGTGGTCCTGGGGCTTTTTGGTTTGAAGTTTCCCTTTTGATGCGAGAGCTGCAAAATCAGATCCCAGATGCAAGCGATTACACATGTCATCAGCTGATGGCACAGAAAGGTCGCAGGACCCAGATTTCAAACCTTTAAGTGTGGGGGCGAAATCTCACTGAATTAACAGTTCTCTTCTCTATTTCTCTTCTTAGCATGATAAATTGTTAGAACATTATTAAGTCAACCCTTTGTTAAAAAGCATGACAAATCCCTAACTAAGTGAATGAGCAATGCCATTTGACTGACTGACCTGTGGATCTTGCTATTATAAAGGGAATGATTGCAATTCCTTGTGACGTCTTTCCCTGAAAAGATGGATTAGTAGGCAGGCATATGCTAGAGCTGTAAGTTACAGCTTATCTCAGAAAGTTTTAATTTTATGCCTTTGCATGCCTAAGAAGTCATTTTTAAAGGCAGCTTTAGTCTTTACGAGTCCCTATGGATTTCTACATAAATTCTTAGCTGCAAGGACAGTCCAGGCTGTTAGACGGAGTTTAGACTGGACAAGAGGAGTTGCAACTTGGATTCTGTTCCAGAGAGTGTCACTGACTCTGGCCATGTCACTAAAAGTTCTCCAGGCTCTGTTTTCAAATAAAACAAGGATAATAAGATCTGAAGTCTTTAAACGTTTTGTGAACATGTAGAAAGAGGTTGGGTGAATGGCATCCCTGGGAAGTAGGAAGAAGTGTTTCAGATCAGTTCTGAGTTATGGGATTCCCTGTGTTCGCATCTTTGTCTTTCCACTAGACTTGTCTTTAGATGACACTGTAAAGGACTCAAAGTCCTGATAGGGTTGATGTGAGGCTTGATGCAAGGAAACTTTGGGAGCTGCTCTCTGATCAGTCTTTGTCCATGCCAGCTCCTTCTTCTCACAGCTCAGTCTGTGGTCTCCTCTTGTCAATAGGTCCCATGTCTTTTATGGTGACTGAACATTTAAGAAGTTCATGCCTCTAATTCTGTGCCCATTAATGCCTTTTCTGATCAATATAATCAGGTTCCCTTTAATTCCTATTATACAAGAATCAATTCTTATTACACAGAAACAATCTGAACAACCAGAAGTTCAGATCCTTGTCCAGGACAGATTGGCGCTATCCAAACTCTTTGATCTGCCGAACTGAGAAGAAGAAATAATGAGAGTAAGACAAAAAATAAAAATTCTTGGGTTTTGTTTGGGGATGGAAATAGTGACAGGTAACTAGGATAAGTCCACCACCTCCCAGTCCTGGAGCAAGAGAGTACTTCAGAGATTTTAAAGGGGTTTTTTTGATTTGTTTAGGAATCTTTTCAGATAGATTGATTTCAGTTCTTATATGATCTGATCTGCTTCACACAGTCAGTTCCCTCATTAAGCCTTGGAGATGAATGCTGCTGGGAATATCAGAAATAACTTAGGATATGACAAACCATGGTTGTTTGGTATTCCTTTTATGATGTCAGAAATGACATAGAAATACCAAGGATGAAAAGACATGGATGTTCATGCACATGATTAGAAGGGCTGAAGCAGAATCTGCATGTGTGCACGGAATATATCTGCAAACCAGGCTGTGATTTACTGCTAGGCTTAAAAATGCTTTAAAGACTTCTAAGCACAGGAAGAAATATACTGTTAGTAAAGCTTCTGTGTTATCAGCCCAGCTAAATAATGATGTGCAATGTGTCATGTGTAAAGAATATGTTAATGCTTGAATAAATATTTTCCTAATGTCTGCTTGGTTGATATCTCCTTGGCATATAACCAGCAGATAGTAAATAACACTCACGTTTCTGTTTACTTAAGGTCTATTTTCTCTCATGTCTTTTACATTGGCAATAATTTTGGGGGCTATAGGGGAGGAAAAGGCAGAGAGAACTGGAGCCTTATAAAATGTTTGTTTTTCTTACAGATTTCAAGAGAAATAAACTGTTTATGCTTTAGTGTTTCACTGCCATGGAAATGGTAGATGATTTTGTGTGACCGTCAAAGTGTTTAATGCGTAGCCAAGCAGTAGCATTGTGGAGCGGGGAGGGAGAAAAATAAGAAACTGAAGGAACACAATGGAAAAAGCAAATGAATCCACTTTACCTTGTAGCTCCTGGCAAGTTATTTTTCCTTGCTTATGGGCATAACTTAATGCTGGTTACTCCCCTTGACTTCAAATTGCATTCATTTTAATCATCTGTTTTGACAACCTCTTTCCCCCTCAGGCTCATCTCTAATTGAATTTGTCATGCAATCCTCACCTCCCCTGAATTTGTTTGTATGGGAGGAAGGCTGGGAGGCAGCTGGACCCAGATTGGTTTCTGCAGTGTTGCCTTCAGAAATCAGCCCATTCCAGTCCAACCTTTGCACCTGAGAGGCTTGGCATTAGGTGTGGTATCCCCCAAATGCAGCCGTTATACTTCCAGACCTAATCTAATACCTTCACATAGCACCCAGTAGACTTCCATTTTAGATTCCTACCAGCTCCTGCTCCATTGTGTCCCTGTGTTCCAGGGTGGATGTGATCTCAAAGACCTATTTGTTCTGAGATGAAATTTCTCCCTGAACTCCCAAAAATGCAGTTCCCCAGCCAAATTCTGTCCTTTTTGACATCCTAGTACATCAAGGGATGTCAGCAGGGTGCACAGAGTGGACCACACAGGCCTCCAAGCAAGAACGCAAAACTGAAATACATTAGAAACACAGACCTCATGCATCAGGTATTTGGGTATGGCAGAGTATGGCATGTGAGCCTTAGTGAAGCCAAGCCGTGATTTGTACTAGTGGTCAAGATGGAGCTTAAGAATAATATTTCCTAATTTTTCTCACTCCAAAAGTCCTCGAGCCTGTCAGTCTCGAATGCTGTGCTTTTATTCTTAACAATGGAAAAGAAAATTAAAAAAAAAAAAAAAACAACCTGAAGGCAAGTTCCCGTGCATGTACACATTTTCTGTATTGGCTACCTTTTTTGCTCCAATTTCACACTATGTCTAGTAAACTGAAACCTTCCTTGTACCCTAAATAAAGGTGTTTTTTTTTTTTTTGACATTTCTACTGCTGAATTCAGCTGAGCACTTCCATTTTTCAAGCTCAAGCTGATAGTATTAGGAACTAATATTTGGGGGGATTAACATGAGAACGCTCATCGTGTTCCTTGGTATAAGTGGAACCACTGCATTGTCTTCATCTACTCAAAACCGCTGTGTTAACAAGTCCCTGCAGCAAAAGTGTTCATGGTAACTAGATATCAAATGTCACATGTGTAACACACTACCATGTTATCTCATCTAGTCAAACACTAAAGATAGATAGTGTTATGGAAGTATACATGTGCTTCAGACAAAGTCTGTGATCAACTCTATTACAGCCTTTATATCTGACTGCAGCATAAACAAAAATTTGACAGACTTATACCATCTACATTTTAAAGATAACCTGTAGGAAAACTTGCATTATAAAACCAAAAGTGTTGCATGTATAAAGTTAGAACATTTCCCAGCAGAATCTGCAAAATTTCATGCCTCTCTCTGCAAGGTACTTAAGTACAAAAGAAATACTTGCTAGTATTTTCACTGAATGCTAGTTAAGTATTGTTTTGCTTTCTGGTAGAGCCAGGCACCTTCGAAAGCTTGTTTCTAAAAATCGGTGAAGTCTATTTGCTCCATTGTTTTCAACAGATTCTTTTCTTTGAACAGCAAAGCTCTTCCTCCCACCTTCAGCTCCTCCTCAAAAACACCTCCTTTTTTCTTTGTATTACCAGGCTAGAGAGGAAATACTTCTAACCATCCAAAATCATGTCATTTCACTGACAAATCAGAAAATTTAATGGAGGGCTAAAGTGGTTAGTTTTCCTAGAGCAATGGAATTTGGAGTGGATGAAATCAAACAACTTATGGTACTACCATTGTAAAGTGCATAAATAACTTCAGATAGTAGATTCTAGATAGTAGATATAGTATTTTCTTTCTCACTCTTATAAGCAGATGGTGTGAGGGCTTGGCAAATAAAGGATATAATGTTAGAGGGGCAGGGGGTGGGAAATGAAGATTAGTTTCCCTTTCTTCTATCTTCACCATCCAGGGAGAGGTTAATTTTGGCTGTGTTCAGTCTTATTTCACTGAAGGGAGAACACTAAAAAGCTTGCTTCTTGTAAAAGCCCTTTGCCAAATGAAATGGAAAGAAGAAACAAAAATAATTATAAAGATTGAATTTGAATTAGGGGGCTAACAATTTTAATATCCACTTTAGAGTTCAGCTCTATTCCCTTTGGCATCTTTATTTGCCAACTCATTAGAAGAGATTTTCTCAATATTTTGCTCTAATTTAAACGGGCTGACACTGTTTCTCCCTAAAAGGAAGTGGCAAGAGGAAAGTCTGTCAGAATTAGCTTGGTATTTTCTTTTGTTGCTTTTTATGTTTAAAAACTTTATTGATTTTTTTTTTAAATCCCACAAATAAAGTCAATAACGTAGGCATGAGTCCCTTGGCAAAAATAGAGTAGAAATCACACTTTTAGGCATATGTCATGGTCTGCAGCCTCAGAAAGCTGTGTGGGGTCCAGGTTTGACAGATCAATGTTGTATACGTTTTTTGCAGGCTGGCAATAGCCCTTTTTATTTAGGATAAACTTGAATATTGAGGAGGCAGAAATACTTGGGCATAGCCAAGTTACACCACAGAAAAGCATGGCTGAATGATAATATACATACAGAGTGGTGCAAAACAGTTGAAGCCCATGGGGTCCCATGGGTGTAACTGGCAGTGAAATCCCATAGAAAGCCAGATAGCCTTGGTCTGAAGGCCTGGCCTCATTCTCCTCAACTTCTTGGCCACTTGCAGGAAACTCCGGGTGAGGGTTATGGTCTCACTTTTGCAGTAGGTCAATTGAGAGGACTGTAAGTCCCTGATGGCCTCAAAATCTACTAGAGTAAATTAGGTCTGGTTCTTATGGCTCTAGTTACTGGCTGGTCTGCAAATTAAGTCCAGAAGCTTCCAGAGTGGTGTAAGCAGTAGAAGTCTCCTAGCTTATCTGGCCTAGAAAGGTATTTACTCAGAGAGTAAACGTATTTATGCACCACAGCCCCCAGCTCCAGAGCCAGGACACACTTGTATCCAGGTTAAAACCAAATAGGATTTCCCCGGAGATGAGCAATTCTGACTGGGACATGCAGAGGAGCAGGGAGGGTCTCCAGTGCATGTTGAGCATCATTCTAAATCCCACATTGGTGAAATAGCTACATTATCCCCAAAGTCACTCTGTCTGTTCCTTGTCACTTTTAATTCATCCGCTTCACTAATGCTGATTCATGTGCCTGAGCAGAGCCTGGCTGAAATCACTGCTCTGCATTAGCAGACTATTAGAGCCTAATGATCTAGTTTAAAGTCCATGAAAACCAATATAAAGATTCCCGTGGGCTTGCTGGAGTTTTGCAGTGACTTCTAAATGTATGGCCCACTTTTTCCTCCGCAGCAAGCTCATGCGGTAAAGCAGCACGGTGGAGCTGGTTTGGAAATTGCAATTAGGAAAGACTAACATTAGCTCACTTTAGTCAGAGACCAAGGTTATTGTCAAAATCACTGTTACAAAGCTCACCAACTGATTCCTGTCAAGGCAAGCTAAGTTGTTAACCTTAGGTTCCCTGCTCCCTCCCCTCCTCCTCCCCCCCAATACATGGAGTTTTATGCTGTTATGTAAAACAGTAGTTGAATAAACATCCTCTATGTGTAAAAGAAGAGCAGTGCCTGTCATGAGAAGGAAGCCATGAATTTGCTCCTTACAAAGTTAGGCTTGCTCTCAAAAATGTGTATGTATCATCTGGCAAATCACAGCCCCAACAGACCCTAGTAGAAAGCAAGCAAAACTAAGCATTTCTCTCTAGAACAGACACGAGGTGGTGCTCTTACGTATGCAAGTTGTGGATATATGGCTGAGGAGCCATGCCTGCAATTTCCTGCACAGCTTGGAATGACAACATGGCCTGGGAGCAATAAGCAACGCAGGAGAAAGAGCATCATTTCAGAAATTCTTTATGTACTCAGAACTGCGCATGTGGAGTTGGACTTAAGGCAGTGCACACACTGTGGGATATGAAGAAGTGATTCAGAGCAAATGGACCCTAATTAGTGCAAAGTGACCCTTAACAATTATTTCTAGCATGAAGAAATACTCAGCATCAGTGATCAAAACCTATCACTTAATCCCATGGCATTTTTCTCTGTGAGATGCATTTGCTTTGAGGTTTCATTTTTTCCTCTCTTTCCTCAGAGAAAGGGTAAGCTATACCTCTAATACACACTTAAAGCTGGAATTCTTCTCTCACCTCTCAATTTGCATGGCCAGCACTGGCTTTTCCCCTCCTGTGATTTGCAGATATGGCCCAGAGAAGTTTTCCAACAGGAGGGAAAGCAGGATCCTAGTTCTAGTTGAAATGACATGTTCAGAAGAACCGGCTGAAGATCAGTAAACAGCGCTAGGATATTCAACATATCTTGCTCAGTGATCATGTGGGATTCTTCTGGCCCCCAAAGTCCATAATCTAGTGACCCTGGGTGAGTGGTTCGCAGAGAAGGGGAGATCCTGCAGTGGAGGTCACAGATTGGCCACCACAGTAGCCCCAGGGGAATTGCTTCTGGCCTTTGTGTCTTTCCTTTTCCACCTTCATAATACACTGAGCTAACAGGCCCAGGGGACTAGAATGTATGGGGAGGGACTGACAATTCAGTTGTCTCTCCCTTTCTGTCTCTGCTGGAAAACGGGAAGACAAGGAAGACTAGAGTCACTGTCTAAAGCAAATTAGCCACAGCTACAAAGGGGTGGAGAAGAAGAGATATTTCTGTCAGGATGTTGGCAGAATAAAGGGTATTAAGAGCAGGCCTTCATGGCATCTGGAGTGCAGAGGCTTCTGGAAAGTGGACTCAGGCAAGGAATGCAGTGAGGTTCACCAGCTGGTCGAGGCAGACAGGGGGGCCTTGACTGGAGGTCGGATAGACAGTTTGGGGTGGAGGGAATTAGCTGGAGAAGAGTGGAGCTGATTTTGGAAGAGGGGATGGGCAGAAGGAAGCTAATGCTCATTATGAATCCATATACTCCAGGGACTCCATGGTCAAATGGCAAGACAGATATTTGGAGAGGGTCAGGGAGTAGAGCTGGGTGGTGCGGGAAGTGCTGTGAGCTACTGCGAAAGTGAGAAGAGTGTCTGACTCCATCACAAAATTTTTAAGTGCTTCTATGCTGGTTCTAGCTAACCTGTGCACTGACAGTCCGATCAAAAATGGCATATTCTTTCCTATCCTGCATCACTAGGGCTGATTAATGAAACAGATGTGTCCTCTCAGATACATCCTCATCCATTTGCTCTTCCCCTCAGTTGCTGGTGTGCTTAGGCTCACATCTCCTTTCAGGCTGTAATTCTGTGGAGCAGGGACGGTTTTTCAGTGCACAAAGACTCACATGGCAGATCTGGGTTGAGCCCCAGGCCCTACTCCAATGCAAGAGTGCAACAGTCTGAAGAAAGCAGGAGATCTGCAACTCTGTGTCCTGCCACTTGGTTCTCTGAGGTCCCTGATAAGGTGCAAACTCTGGAGTTTGTTTTGCAGTTGGGACACAGACTCAGCTCAAGGAGTTAGATGTTGTTTCAGGTATATGAGAGCTGAGCTTGCACTGAATGTGTTCTCTCACAAGAGGCATTAAGCAACTTCTCTTTTTATCCATCTGCCCTATTTCCATGAGATGTAGGAACATAATATGCATGAGATTTCTCCCATGTGTCTAATTTTGTTGAAATTGGCCCATGTGCTCAGAAGTTGTAATGGGTTGGGTGGAATAACAGAAAAAGAAGGACAGACAGTATGGATTCATTAAAAATTCAGCTTCAAAATAATTGTAATTGCGCAGCCCCTTGCTACTATAAGAACTGGGGTTTCTGTTAGCAAATTAAATCCACTCCCAGATGAGATGCACCGCAGATGAGAGTCAGCCACAGCTCTGCTCACTCTTTCTTGAAAGCTTTATGGATATTGCTCTTTTCATTTCCCTTGCTGACAGGACCTCAAACGACAAGGGCTGCAATTGCAGAAGACGCTGCAAGAGCCCGCTGACAGGTGATTAACAGCTCCTGGATGCTGTGAGCCTGACCACACTTCTGACCACGGGAGCAGTTAAACAAATTATCAGCAGAACGGTTTTGTGGTTAACTAACCCTTTTATCTAAACAAGTCTGCTAATGACGTTCCCAGACCTGGCACCTTTGTACACTTGTGAGCCAGGCACTCTGTGCTAAGGTATGTTTTTCTCATATTTAACGGACTCCTTTAAAACACAACAACATCAAAGACCCAGCCCCTAGATGAAAATGGAAAGCATAAAGAAATCTAGATTCAGTAACATGCACAGCAAAATCTGAGGAAAGGAATGCCCTTCAATAGGCAAGTACTTTGGGAAGTCTTTCAGCACAGTGAGGAAGCTGGTAATTTTCTGCCCTGATTTATTGCAGAGCAATCTTTAGCTAGAGCTTTCTATCAGAGCCAATAGTCTTCCCTCCACCCCAGCCAGGGCTTGAGACAACTAGGTAAACCCCTAACATCTCAGAAGACAGAAGAGTGACGGTCCAGGAAGTTGGCTGAGACCCTAGAAGTGGGCAGCAATTGAGCAAACACTTCCCCTTGATACCTGCCCAAAGCCTTCATTGTTGGAACTGATTAAAGGGGCAAAGGGACAGGAGGGTCACACTGTAGGTCGGGAGGGAGAGGAGTCACCAGTCTTCACTGTCAGGCAATGACTATACTGGGAGAGGGGTCCAGTTAAACCCCTTCAGAGTCATAGGGAGCTTTGTAGAGAGTGCAGAGCGCTTCACAGTAAGTCTCGAAACAGGACTTGATTGCAAATGAAAGTTGCTGCTCTGGTAGGAAAAGGAGCCAGGTAAAGATGGGAGGTGGTGTGTGTAAGCTTGTACTGCTGAAAATTATTTAGTTCGGAAGCCAAAATTCTTCTCCAAGCTGGCTGAGCTATGGCAGCCTTGAGGGAGATATCGCTGAGATGTTCTTAGCTCCATGTGTTGGGTGTTTGTCTGCCATATGCCAAATGATTAATGTCATGTAGGGTTGTTCTATCACCTCACCTTCCTCTCACACATGAGAGATTCCTTATATCTGAAAACATGTCACTGAGTGGCTCCAACACTGCTTTAGAGCAGTACAAAGACAGACTCCTGTCCACCTTGGATGCCTCCCTGGTTTATCTTACTGGCTCAAAGTCATATTTGATCACCAAAGCTAAGGATGAAAGAGAGTTGTGGAAATGCCTCCTTCTGTGCACTATGGGGTGGTGTATCTAATCATCTAGGTGTCATCTTTGTGACTTTGCAGAGGCTCTGTGTTCTTGGCACCTTGGTGTCTGTGACTGACAGTTTAGTCTCCTCAGAAAAGACCTGTTTACAACTCATCTCAATCTTTGCGCTTTGTTTAGAGATGTTTGGGTGAAACTGAACATATGAAGATAGAAAACATAGGAAGTTCCTTCTGGCTTTAAACTTTTAGTTATGGGTGTGTCATGACATTTTGGGAGATCCCTGTTTTAGAGCTGGTCCCTAGGAAGCTGTAGTTGTCCAAGATATAGAAGCAGCTCTTACCCTAGCTCGTCTGAAAATCTAAAAAGCATACAATAAAGACATTGAAGTCAGGAATTCCCAGATTCCAGCTTATGCTTCCTGACTTATCTTTTTCTAAGACCCGTGGGGGAAGAGGACTATTGCTCCAGAGGTCATCAGATCATGTCATGAGGGCAGAGTGAGGAAATGGTAGGAGCCATCCTGATTAACTATAGTTTAAGGAGACAGGAGTTATTAGAAGAGATGGTGTGACGCGCCACTAGAGGGGCGTCCGGGATTCTTTCGTATTCTGGGATCAGTTGCACTGAACTCGAGAGATCATTCTTTGTCAAATGTAAGAATTTATTAGATCTAAGCGGTTCTACACATATGACGGACACTGGACAATACTAAACCATTAACAGCAGACAATCTACAAGTGTAACAAAGCTAAGAAGCATAGTAAAGAATCAAAAACACACACATATCAGAGCTCTATGGTTAATCCACAGAAGCACAGTACAATGACTGCTCTCGGATGCACGGTATAATGACCGCTCTCGCCCTTTCCTTGTCCTTATGGGCCACCCCTCCGGTATAGTTTTCCCCGGATTGTTCTCACCACGCTCGAGCTGCGCCAAGAGGATTCAGGTTCTCTCTGGCAGTCGGCATCAGGGGCGTCCCCGCTGATGGGAGGGGTTGTCGGGTCCGCAGGCCAGCTGACGGTGAGTCCGAGTCCACACAGAGGTATGTGGCTTACTTCCTTTTATCCTTCCCGGGCTTAGTTCATTAATCAGTGCCAGACCATAGCTGGACAATGGAACAGATGGTCTTAGGTGATAACAGTGTGGATGCTGACAGGATGGTCAACAGGATGCTTACCAGTACATTCAACAGCTATCAGTGCGCATGTTTAACAGTTGCACGTTTAACAGCTATCAGTGTGCGCAGTCAGCAGCTATCAGTACGCACATTCAACAGCTATCAGTACGAAATTCCAAGGTATCTGGATGCTTACACTGTGAGTCTGCGGTGTCACTTCTCCTTTGCTGACTAGGTTTGCTCTGCACTCATGAGGCTACGGCAACCCCACAGTGTGGTGGCTCTGGCCGTGGTGCACCCGGGGTTCCTAAACTCTTGGGGACCACCCCAGAGCAAACCCCTCTTCTATGGGCTGCACCATCCTGAGTCCCACGCTTGCCTGTGTGGCGCCTATCAGATGGAAGGTTGTAATAACCCATGTAGGTTGTCCTCTGCCATTGTCGCCTCTCCTCTTTTGTCCTTGCTTTTCCTTTGTTACCTTATCATGACAGTCAATTCAATAGCTCTCCAAAGAATAAAAGCAGTTTCACACCCTTAGACAGTAAATTGTGTAACTGAGAGAAGAGTCATTAAGTGCAATTATTGGTGAGAGGTTTTCATCTCCAGTAACTCATTTTGGTGTGCACAGTGAGAACAGAAAGCGAGCACTTGCCATATTTAAGCAGGTAGAGTTTGCAATGAAAAGCATTATGCAAACCTGTCTTTTTTCCTTACAGCTGACAGAAGCAGGTGACTGTGCAAAGTCCAAGCCTGAAGTGCTTTTTCACTTCCAAGGCTTCAGAATACAGCACCTTCTTTTTCTCCTTGATGCATGAATGAGAAGTTAGGTCTGCTCACAGGCTGGCTTTGCCTTTGCTTACTTAACCTTGTGGAAAATGTTGGCTATATATGGCTTCAGAATGGGGAGGGAGGTAGAAAGTAAAGTTGATTATCATACTCAGGCTCTTCTGAACTTCTTCTGCCATGCCATGGCCTGCCATTTCCACTTCAGAGAATGAGTTTTATGCCTTCAAAGAAGGCAAATAATGCAATTTTGAAATCATACAGTGGCTTATGCAATTTATATACATGTCAAATAGCTCTTTATTTGAACAACAGCCATTAATGTTGCTCTAAGTAGCTTTTTTGTTCTGAAAAAGGGGTGAAGACTAAGAAGACTCATCTTGGGGAGAAGCTGCAAGTAACTTCTGTTGCTTTACCTCAGACTGGCTGATCCTCCCTCAAGAGTGAAGTCTGGAAGAAGCTGAAACAGATGCAATGCCTTCTCTGCTGGAAAGGACACATCAGAAGTTTTTTCTGATATAACTAAGTCAAATATTGACGTAGGGAGTAAGTGCAGGATCTGTTTCTTTAGATTTTTGAAAGGCAAAAGAGAGCTTATTCTCTTGCTGGTATGAAAAATGAACAATATTTACTAGTGTCCTTCTCCATCTTCTTACTCTAGCTGTCTTCTAAACTTCCTTCTGTCTGCCAGTCTTTCCTTCCATCGAGGAAGTGAAGTCTGTGCCCAGAAAATGCAAGAAATCAAACAGAGCAGAAGTGGGGAATACTAGCAAACTAACTCCTGCCATGCAACTGAGATGAGTCCTTCCAGATCTGATGGATGGTTATGAGTTTCCTGGGATGGGCTGGAGTCAGTGAAGTCCTTGCACACCTGCCCACTTTTTGGATGCTTTCTGCCCATCACAGAATTCAAACTCCAGGGCTGGGGACTTAGTCTTCCTCTACACTGCAAGAGGAGAGATGGGCACTGCAGAAGGACCACCCCAAATTCTACATCTGAGTACCCTCTTTCTACCAGTAAGGAGTACTAAACACAGGAAGTATTTAACTTCCTGCCCTACTCCAAAACTCCATGATGGGATATATGGGGTTCAGGATCTCCTCATGAGAAGAGACATTCATTTCTGTCCTCCAGCAAATCTCAGCTGCACTCCTTCTTTTTAATTTTAAAAGAAAACACCTGGAGGACAAGTCAACTTCTCACCCAAGAGGTTCTTCAGGAGACCTTCAGGCTTGCCATGGACACTTTCCTCTTCTGCTGAAGCTTTGCAGAAAGGAATCTAGGACTGATGGGACCAAAGGGCAAAAGAGAAGCATTGTTGTGCTGTAGCAAAACTGCAGGTGTTCAGAAAACTGCCAAGTCAAAAGAGGGGCCTACTAAGTTCTAGGCATCTACAGGTTTAGGTGCCTGTAGAGTTTCGGTCTGTTTTAACTTCTTCCATCCTTTTTTTCCTTCCCTTTATAATTGGTTGTAAGTCTCTTAGCTAGAAGATGAGTGAGGCTCCAGCTTATAATATGAAGAAGCCACTAGCAGGGGGAACAGAGGGGTTGTCTTCTGTCATATGGTTTATGCCACTGTCATGAAATCATTAAACCATAACTGGAAAGGGAAGAAGAAACTTTTAAAACAAATTTGTCACTCCTTCCACAGAATAATACTAATGACAATTGAAAATAAGAGGGAAGAGAAATCCCTATCTCCTCAGGAAGAAGTCCAGCAAACTTCTAACCAAGAGAAAGGACTTTGCCAGGCCTAATTTTTAATAAAATGTGTATGTGATTGTGGGACTCAGTGGATCTCAGTAGGATTCAGCTACCTAATTGTAGGTCTCAAGTGCCACCAGATATCTTTCTGGCTTCCAGCTGCCCCTTAGATAAGCATGTGTCTCCTCTAGGTCTTTGTGATGTCTGCCTGCCACATGAAGATGCTTTGGATACCATGGGACATCTGAAACTTCTAATCACCTGAATTATTCAAAATCACTCTGATGCTTTGTCCTCTTATCAAGGATCAACATAGCCAAAAAACTGCAGTATATCTCTCTGTTAAAAGTGCTCACTCCTTGTGCTGCATGCATGAACTCTGGTCAGGGCGGTTAACGGTGACCTCCATATTCGTGAAAGAGGCCAAGTCCATTCACCTGCAGGATTCACTAAGAAGGACACTGCTAGAGGACAAAGGAGATTTTTTAGAAAGAGAGAGAAATTTAAAGAGGGTCGTTGGTTACCAAAATGAAAGCTTGGCCAACCTGAGAGCTCCATTACAGCAACAGGAACCTCTCATTTTGCCACCGTAAAATTGAATGATTGCTTTCTCTAAGAAAAAGCCAAAGCAAACGTCCACCAATGTCTGGTGGTGTGCTTTTTTTTGGTTTAAGGGTGGGTTTTTAAATACGTTTAAAGCAAGAATAACGTGCAAATGAATATGTAATAGGCTCACTTTCTGAATAAGGCTTTTAAAAGCAAGAAATCAAGTCAAAAAGTGTAAGAAATAGAGTTTTCCTGCCCGCTAATAAGTTGTTACTACTTCTCTTTTTACTATGATGTCAGAGCCTCGGGTGAGCCCTGCCAAGAAAAATCTACATGTCTATATGTGTCTATACAACTGTTAGAACAAATTTCTTGGATGTTGCTTGTTTTTGCAGAGAGATTTGTCAGCAAAAACTCTGTGTGTTATTAAGGACCATGAACAAACAGCATTTCTGGATGAAATGTGTTGCTTTTAAATCAGCCATATAAAGATGAGGTCACTTGCAGGTGAGCCTATCAGTCAGAACTGCACAGAGTGGACTTTTTTCCCAGTGGCCACAAGGAGAAATTAGGGGAAGGAAGAAGAGAATTGTTTTTTTTGTTTTGTTTTGTTTTGTTTTGGTTTTTTTGTGAAACCAAATCAGAAAGTTGTGGGGATTTTGATGAGACAAGGAAAAGAAAATCAGTCAATTTGGGCCATATGAAAATGTTTTATTCAGACCAAAATGCAACACTTCATTTCACTTTCAGGTTATTTAACTTTTTTGTTTAACAGATTTTTTTTAATGGTTTAGGTTTTTTCTTCAGGTCCAGTTTTAAGCTAAGCTGCCTGGAAATGAAAATGTAGCAAATCTTGCTTTAAAAAATAAGAGAAAAGAAATGAGAGGTCAAAAAAAAGAAATTCCAAAATCATCAGGGGAAGTGTGGGAAGGCAGAACAACCCGTTGTGTCACATTGGAAATGTATGTTTTGCACACAGAAGTTGGCCCTAGTTCCCCTCATGGTTGGATTTTTTTCCTTTTAGACAGAAGACTGCCAAATATGGCCCTACCAGAAGAGCCTTTCAACCACACGACACCTTGCATGGTTGAAATACCCCTACAAGGTGGTCGAACCACCAAGCAGGGCCAGAAAAGCTGGAGACCGCCTTTTTGGGTTGCTGCGGAGTGAGAAGTTGGCATATTTGGAATAAAGCTCATCAAAGGTCATCCATCTGTGCCTCTGGTCAGGGCAGGGAGAAATATGCGATTCAGAGACACAATTTTGTTCAGGAAGGGCTAAAGACAAAAAAATCTCTCTGCAAGGCAATCTTCCTTTGCAGGGAGGAGTTTGGATTCTTTTACTAAATGTCATTGTGTGAACTGTGATTTCATCTTTCCATCCAAGTGAGTGTTAAAGCAAATGAGGGTACGTTTTCCTATCCTGAGGAGAGAAATCCTACAAAACAGGTTTGTTGATGTAAGACTCAAAAAGAAGTCTCATGAAAGCAGAAGCTAATTACAGAAGTTTTCAGGGAATGATCTCAGAACTAGCAGAGGAAACATAAAACTTGAAAAATATATAGACACAGAGGAAAAAAAATCTATATGATCAGTTCATAATTGTCTGTGGGAGAGATAGCACTGTTTAGCAACTAAATTTTTCCCAAACTTTCAAAAGCTAAGCCTCCTTCAAAAAAACAAGCAAAAAACCAAACAAACTCCCATCCTCTTCCCTCTTGATAATTCAAATCAGCAAAGGCACACACAGTGACATGTGAAGCCCTTTGAGGTGGGCTTTCTTCTCTGCTTTGAGTGGTGAAATCCATAACAAGCAAGCCCTGAGGTCTGAGTTAGCACCCAGGGAAATAGATGAGACAAGGAGCAGTTCGGAATTAATGTTTCAGGCTCTCTGCAAACTCAAGGTGCTGTTGCTACATAATTACTGCTACATATGTTATAAGTTTTGCCTATTGCATATACTATAGTAAATAGTATTTGTACTCTGTAGGAAAGATATAAGTAAATATGCAATGTGCCTAGCATTATAGGTTATGCCGCCCTTTTTCAAGAATATCTTTATAAAGTTAATAGCTAGGGCCTTATGCACTTCACTTTGGATATATTTAGACAGCTACGTATTTTTGAGGATCTGAGAGTTATTCTGAGTCTCTAAAGGAGAGCTGAGAGGCCCTTTTGTTTTCACCCATTCCTCCCACTTGCCTGCACCCAGGCATCATACCCCTGTATTTTGGGAAACACTTAATTATACTGTTTAAGTCAGGAACTTGTGTTTCAGATCCAGCACTGCTCTTGATTCCCTTGTCACCTGGGGCACATCACTCCTCAGTGTGGGCTGTGTGACCGCGAAGGTCCATGCTCATGTGCTTTCCAGAGGATACTAGGGTCATGGCCCCTTCCCTGTTACTCCACTCACACACCAAACCAACCAGACATTTTTCTGGTATGCTGGGTCCTTAAGTTAGAAGCTCTTGCCTTGCAATGCCAATGCAGAAAGTACAGGAACGGCAGCAGGGGCGCTTGCCAACCTTACAGAATATGGGCTCGTCTATATTGCATGCTCAATCCCGTCTTTCCCACAGGAAGACCATGGGTATCACTTCCTGCACAGTGTTCTCCATGTGACCACTCTGTCCAGTAAGCCGCAGCCCTAGGATCGTATGTATTTATGCATCTCAAGGAAGCAGGGCCCCAGCTACCCAAAGAAAGCTTGACTGCAGGAGATTAAGCTCTTTGTACAAGTCAGTGGCCAGTTTGTTTTCCCAGCTCTAGGAATTCTCTTCCTCTCTGCAGTCCTCACACCCCTGAAGCCTTTACTGAATATTCCTTTTTGGCCTTTGACAATCTTGGTTTCAGATTCTTTTTGCCAGCTAAGAAATCCTTTCCACTCTTCTGGGCAGGCTGACAGACATAACATCTCCTTCTTTTCAAAACAGTCCAGATGCTGGAGCAATGAGCTAGGAGCTGTGTTTATCTTCACTCAAGTTGCAGAGCTATCACTCTTTCAGCTCTTTCTGAAATAAAAGATTATTATCTATCCTTCATCTCTGTCCGGATTATGTTAAAGTTTCTTCTGCATTTGTTGGGATCATGTCTGGATGTGTAAGAGAGCCTTATCATGAAGAGTGACTTCTATAAAATGGATTGGTGGCAAAGAAATAAAAAAATGCTGAGAAAGAATCCTTATAGACCTTGAGTCAGCAGTGCTGCCTTTGTGGGTGACCTGATCAGAGCTAGCTACTGTGTGTCTCCTTTTGCAGCTGCGAAGAGCTTTTTGTTTTTGACATTCTGAGTAGGTCCAAGGAGCTTGAGAGGCCTGGTAGATACTTGCATGCAATTGTATGTGAAGCTTTTCGTAGGAGTCTCAATGCTTTAAGCAAAATATTTAGCACCAGGGGCAGGATACCAGAAGCACTTTGTTTCTACTTACTGTAAATGATCATAAATTCTGCTCCTACTTTATTGTGGTGGTTGTAGTTCTTGGAAGAGTAGAAGAGGTGGGGAACCAGTTCCCAGTCAGTTTTGTGAAGTACAAGGTTGCTTGTATTGGTACCAAGTCCAAAGTGCAATATTTCAACTGTGAATGAGTGGCCATTTTCCCAGATTCCCACAAAGTCATTAAACACAGTGTAAAAGGTCACCTATAGCATAACCAAAAAATCAGTACAGTCTTCTGCAGAATTAGAGCAGATTGTCAAGGTAGTTCAAGGAGGTAAATAGACACTTCCAACTGCAAAGCTTTGAAGGTGGCCATCAGTTGTGAAAACAGGCCCTATAAAGCATTCTCCAGTTAGTTAGATCTCTTTTACAGTTCGCTGTGACTTCTCCAGATAGGTCTCATAAAAGCAGCAGCCAAGAGCCAAGAGCTCTTCCATCCCTAGGGAACTCATCTCACACGGAACTTTCCTTTGGAGAAATCTTCCCTTAAAGCAAGATCCAATCTTGGACCAGTTCCCAGTGCTCTTCCAAAACTGAGAAAACGGAGTGACTCTCTCACTTATTTTTTTGAATATTTTCATGGCAAAGTCCCATCTAATACAATACGGATAATGCCCAGAGGATACACATATGTTATTTTAAAACTCTCTGTAGAAGTAACAGAGAATTGTATTGTCACCTATGCTTATTGAATTGTTCTGCAGAATTCAATAGCTGTAATACGATTTTTCTGTTATACTATACAACTCCACAGAAACTAGTGGGGAAATCATTAGTTTCCAGCCAGCTCTGGTATAAGGTGAGAGCCTACCATTGGCAATGGCTGGAGGTGTTTTACCTGCAAAAACAATGCTCCTGCAGGAAAAGACCTCCAAACAAAACTGAGGAGATATGTCATCAGCCAGAAGAGACACTGCTAAGCATTGGGTTGAGCATAGCATTTCAGCTGACAGTTGATGTTATAGTGCTCTTCTGAACTTCATTAGCAGAGGGTCTCCCTTGGTGCCGCAAGAGGTCTAAGCCTGCTGCCTCAGCAGAGCGCTTCACTTCCAGTGGCATGGGAAGGAAAAGCTGGGATTGGGACTCAGCTCCTTGTTTCTCTCTTAGCAATACAAAGCATTACCACTGGAGCAATGCAGGTCACCATTTGTTCACAAAGAGTTTGTTTTTCTCAGGAAGTGCTCAGTCAAAGATGGAAAATAAACTTCTTTCTTTGATTTTGCTTTTAACCTCTGCTACATAGACAACTCGTTAAGGAGCTGCCACAAGAGGCACTTCCAAGCTGAAGCAAATATATTGGTTCATCTGTGATATACAAAAGGCTCATGCTGCCCATTTCATGTCTGCTTGGGGCAACAACAGAGATGGAAGTCGAGAGTGGATGCAGGGTTGAACTTTTCACAGTCCTGGGTGTGTTTGGGTAAAGGGTTTGGCTCAGTTTATTGTGCCAAAATACAACCAGGCCATGAATCTGAATTTTCCCAAAGTTCAAATATAGCAGATTCAGACTTCTCAGCCCCTTGTTTATTTGACATGTTGTGACATTTACACTCACACACAGGGACTCATTTAAACTATCCAATTTAAATCCTCCTACAGCCACAAACACATAAAATTTGAATGCTTTTTTTCAGACATTTTGGCTGAAATGAAACTTTTTTACAGTAATAAATAACAGAATAATTATTTTTACTTCCTACACAGGAACTCAAATGTTTGATTGATTTTGCTCTTTTTGGCAGAGCTGATAGGTCTGAAATAGTTTTCCCTGGCATCTCCGCTAATAACAGTTCCCATTAACCCTGGAGAGTCCTGATGACCTAAACTCAACTTCAGGATATTTGATTTTTCCTTCTCTCTCCCACCGATATGGGAAAGCCAGAGGAAATGTAACACAGCGTGGTAGTCATTACTGTCCAGCTTTTCTTCTTTCTGTCCCTTACATGTGTTCAACAGCTTAAGGTAACTTTAAAACTGTCTTTCCATGACTTGTCCTTGTTTTCCACTTGACAATTGTTTTTGGTGGGATCTGAGGATTTTTGATATTTGCCTAGAATTTCCTAATCCTTGAGGAAAAGCAGAGAGCTACTGTGCAGTGCTCAAAAGAAATCAACTGTCATACCCATTTTACACTTGAAAATCCCAACAAATTCTAATGCAGTCAGCTCAGCGCTTCCCAGAAGCACTGGACTGGCTGTACCCACACTCTACAGTAGGTTGGCCAGTGTGCAGTAAGCCATGTGCATCCCAAAGATGTTGGTTTTAAGGGCCTGTAACAAACAGCTGTATGGCTTGACACTTCCCAGAAACCTCAGGTTGAGAGTGTGTGTGCAGCACACACTGTCTGCACACATACTTCTGTCTGGGAAATGCCAGGTTCCACTCACCACTGGCAAATGCTTATGTTTAATGAGAACTACTGTGCTGACAGATCTTTGGCTGCTTTGATTACATGTGAACAGTAAAGACATTATTGTTCTCACTAGTGTGACTAGACCCACATGTTTGCCTGCCCTGGCTTGTTCCAAGACACTCAGGTTTTGGTGGTCTATGTGGCATACATTTGTCTCATCATTCATCTGAGCTGATGCAACTACCACCAAGCAAACCCAGCCCATACCCAGTTTAATCTTTCAGGGTCTGATGAGTTTTATTGTTCACACCCATACCCACAGAGTTATGGCAATCTCTTTTAACTATCTGGGTCTATTTTTACATAGGAGGAGAAAATAGAGGAATAAATTTGTATCTATTTAATGTCATTTATCTATTAGTTTAACCATTTGTGAATAAAGGGACAGAGGGGTGGAGTACAAAACTGAAGGCTTTTCCCATCAAACACCTTTGTGATGATACCAGCTTTGAACCACAGAAACCAAGAGGGAGCAGCAATATTGGGCAATTTTTCCCAAGCTGGAAGTTGTGAACTCGTAGGGAATTTAACCACTGAAATAAGGTCTGAACCTTCAAACTAGGTCAGACAGCCTCGTTGTAGAACTGGAAGTGGAATTTCTAAGCTAAAAAAGTTTGGTGAACACTGGCCAGATGGATACATCATAAAGTGGTTCACCCAGGCTTTATTTCTGATAGGGAGACTGAACTGAGCTACACATTGTACCTCCTTTCCTTTCTGATCTATTTCGGTTCCTCACAAGAGGAAAGACTACAATATAAGCCCAAATGATGTTAACCACTAGAGCATGCACCTAATACAGAGGTGCTACTAATGATCTCAACCCAGCTAAAACCTTAAATGCCATGTGCACCCCTGTAGGCTCTGCAGTATTCATTCATAAGACACAAATCCTCTTGCTCTTTCAGTAGTCATCAGAGAATGCACCTAGGAGGAGGAGACATGGAAAACTACATGTAATTAGTAAAGCTACTCATGGAACTGCTTGTTTAATATCCAGTTATGGAGGATCTTGGAGGAATCAGTTTTTAGGCAATGAAATATTCAGAAACAGTGTATGGGCTGGTTGGGATTGATTGTTGTCTGGGAGAGTGGAGTCTCTTTGAGCCTGACCTCATTGTAACTGTTCATCTCATGCTCAGTGAGTGCTCTTAGCTTTTGCACTGGTGGAGGGCAAGGAGGAATACTTACAGCAATGAGTTTAGGATTTTCTAATCACTGATCAGTGATTCTCTGATCACTGTAGGTAGACTAAAATGCTGAGATATTGCTTGGAATATGTTTGATATCTTTACATTAGCTATGGGGGACTCTTGGATCTGTTTGACCATCATTCTACCAGCAAATTGTTCCAGTTTGTCTGATCTGGTATAGTTAAGAAACGAAGGATTTTCTTTCATTGAAGACTACCCCACTTCCAGTTGCAGTGAAATGTACAGCAGAGTAAGTATTTACCTAAGCTATTGTTTCACCAAAGGCTATGTTTTCCCAGCTCTCATACTATCAGCCAACACAGTCCTTTCCTTAGCCTTTTGAGTTTGAACTGTTTGGGAAACTGTGGACACCTTTCACTTGCCTTCCCAAGTCCTCTAGAAAAGTCATGTGAAATGAAGTAAAAACAGGCAAACGTTCCCTGATGCAAATCAACGTTGTAGATGGAGATCCTTGCAAAGAAGACAAAGGTACAAGGAAGTCTGGAAAATAAATTCACTCACAGTGATGACTTTAGCTTTCTCTGAACATAGATATGTTGACAAAATAAACTGCTGAGACTTTAATGCTGTATTGATTCTGAGGGGACCGAAAACTTTTCACCATAGGGGTCTTCCCTAAAAAGAGGGAAGAGACAGTTCCATGAATGCGGGGACATCAATGGGATGGTAGGCATCTCAATCTCTCCATAGGTCTAGCACATCTGTATATATCTACAGATTACGTGTTATCTTGAGTTAGTGAGGCACAAAAATGTATTTCCAGCTTTTGGCTTGTTAGCAATCCTATTAGCTTCAACAGAAATCTTTGTGTCCTTATGTTTAGTCATCTGCAATTCATTTCACTGAGGTAGGGCCTAAACAAACAGTTGGAAGAGAGGGTTCTTCGCTGAAAACAGGGCCTGAGCCTGGCCAGAAGAAGACCTAGTGTTAACTACTAGCTGCCTTGGAGGCTTTCTTTGCCTTTGGATTTTGGACATGAATCCAATCCTAAGTGTTTTGCCAAAGATCCTAATTAGCTTTACATACTTATTTAAGGTACCTAATTAAGAGCATAGTCATCTCAGAGTCCTTCAGAGAGCAGGGGAGAGAGAGCAGAATTTCCACAAGCAGTTCAGGTCTTAGGTGGGCTCAGACACCTTTCAACATACCAGTCTGTCTTCACTAACCACACAGACCCCAGGGCAACACTTAACTTTAGGTACTGTCTGAGTCTAGGCCAATGTCTCTGCCTATCAGTCATGGGGAGAGTATCACTGGTATACCCAGTGGTGGCTGTGAGGACGAGTATGTTGTTGGAGATGTTCAGAAGTGGAGGGCTGAAGAAGCATAGATGATAGAGTGGCTATTACATATGAGTAAGAGATTTTGTGTGTGTGTGTATGTGTGTGCATAATCTTATTCAACTTATGTAGGCAGGATCTAGCATCTGAAAATCATTTTCTCTGAGGATCATAATTGTAAAACTTAACCAAATAAATATTGAAAGACATTATATAAAACTCCCACGCAGAGCCTTGCAACCTGAAACATAAAATATACATATAGCAGATTCTGCTCACCGCAAAACTATGCCAGGAGTATAAGAGTATCTTTTTATATAAATTGGCTTACATCCCATTCCAGGGTCAGAGACGTAATGTCCCAATAAACATTCATGGATCGCTTGGAAATCACAGGCATCTATGAGCTGTCTTGCCTACCCTCCCTTTTTCAGCTGAACATTTAGTGCTGAGTCGATATAGCCACTCACTCCTCCCTCATCGTTCTTGTCTTTTTAATTCCATCAAGTAATTATTACGGTGCAGTTTCACCAACTAAATCATTTTAAAATAGTTAAGCCTCTTTTGGGGCTTTTAAAACAGCTGGCTGTAGGACTGACTCAAAGTCTAATCTGTATTTCTCTTGAGAGGATACATTTTTTCTGCCTCCCACTTTCTTGATGACTGTAGGACCAAATAAATATAATACTCTCAAATACTGTAGCTGCTTTCTTGGGTTCCTTCTCACAGAGGGAGATGCTATGCTGAGAAAACAGCTATGAGAAAACTATACATTTAGTGTTGTACATTCAGAGCCTTGTCAAGCTGGTCAAAGCATGAATTCCCGTAGGCACTGAGTCTCTCTGAAGCAGTATGCAGCATAAAGCACCCACCATCTAAATGCTCATGCAATGTGACGCAGACTGGCAGGGGCCTGGCAGTGCCCAGAACTTGGCTTCAGTCTTTCCTGGTTTGCAAGTTGGTTTGAATTGCTGTTGTGCACAAACTAGTGACCAGTGGGAGGGCAACAGCTACATCTAGTTGTCCAGCCCTCTCATGGTGGTGATTTGTTGCTTTGCAAACGCCACAATGCAAGGGTCACAGCGCAAAGGCTGGGCATTAGACAGCAGTCACATAGTCTTTAGACGTGTTATTTCCAGAGTAGAGGGACATCTTTCCACATTACAAATATATCACTGCATAGCTGTCAAGTTTCTCCCACTCTCATCTCCCATGAATGCAGAAACCTAAGAGCTCTTCATTGATGTATCTCCAATATGTGGAGATTGCCATTTACCATTGAGATAACTAGGTCTAAGGACAAAGCTGCTGCTATAAAACATAGCTTTAGAGTCTTCTTCAGTCTAATGCCTATGCTCTAACTTTGCTCATCACAGATGGTTAGACAATAAAAATGTTATTTTCATTCTGAGTTATTTCTGTGGATTATGGACACATGCCTAGGTGCCTTCGTGCCACAGTAACACGAGCAAATAGCAACAATAACTCTTCTCAGCAATGAAGGAGAATGGGAGCATATGTGAATGGAGGACCAAAGACAAAACTCAAATGCCAGAGAGCTCCAAGAACAGATGATAATTAATTCATTCCACTGTTTGTCTACAGTAGAGTTCATCAACATGTACATGGAGGGAGATATGTGTCCAGACTGCTACTATGGAAATGATCCACCTGTGTGAATACAGACTTGCACTCACATAAGATCATGGTTATGAACTACTTGAGCACATTTTGCTAGAGGAGTACTAGGAAATGAGTTTAGAGAGCTGTTATATCACTAGCTATAACTGTGTGGTTCTACTGGTATAAAACCATCCTTCTTGCAGATAAGCCATTAATTTGAAGGGGACAGGTCATACAAAGTGTGGGGCCGTCTTTTTTATTTACTGACCTGCTCAAAACTTTGAGGAAGCAGCATAGTTTGCTGTGGAAAAGAGATGAGAAGAGCATCTGTATGTCAGTGTATATATAAATATATATATATGCACATATATAGGCTTGACCCATCTTCATTAACATTTCTAAGAATGAGAGAGATTTCAAGCCTTTAGAAAGTGCTCTTCAATCTTAGTATAACATGCAGAGGCAGGCAGGTCAGTTGGTTGTGTTGGACATTGTTCTGAGAGCTTTTGGGGCAGATAGGTTTTCAGGAAGAGCAACTGAATCCTGAATTCAGTGGCTGTTGTCAGATTTGGTTAAATATCCCTAATGTGCTTAGAATTGCATTCTCTCCACTTACCACATGTGCATCTGAGCCTATCTTTTTCAGCATTTCGGGACCCAGTCTTGGGAGAATATGGTTATGCAAACCGATCACTAGCCCAACTAGTGCAAAGCAGTCAAATGAGACACAGGCTTTGTGGCAAACAGAGGCTGCAGATGGAGATTCATGTTCACACTGAGGAACACATCCTCATTCTGTATTCACTGCCATCTGGAGACGGGGAAATCAAATACAACTGGCATGTGTTAACCTCCCTCCACCCTTTTATATGGTTTAATCTTACAAATTTAATTTGTCCAGCAAAGGAAAAATGTATTAATTGTTCTGCAAGTGTGACTAAGTTATAGTCCCATTCTGCTCTTAGGAAAAGGGCTGCAACTGACTGCATTTAACTCCTGTATGAAGCTGCCCTTTTTCATGCAAAATTGTCTGTCTTTTGCCAGTTTCTGAGCTAACACTGCCCATCCAAAGCACACTGAGGTTGCCGGAAAGATATGCTGACAAATACTGCATCAGGCTCAGGTTCAAGCTCTCTAGAACTTGGAGAAGCTCAAGAAGTCTGAATGCAAGAGAGTTCACTTATAGAAGGGAATATTTATATTTCTTATCCAGCCTGTTGAGGCTGATTGCTGACTCCTTTAGCCCTGTGTAATTCAACGATTGGTGCCTATGCCATCTCTAGACTGGATGACTATAACAGGGTCTTTATACTCAGTCTGAAGCTGGTGGAGACAGCCACATTTTGATTGTTAAGCGTGATAGTTGTAGATACATGACATATTTGTGGCTTAGAGGTTTCAGAGCCGAGAGTCTGATCTGTACAAACTACCTTGGGATCCCCCTCATGGTCAAACTATCCCCCTCTCAATGCAGGAAATGTGGAAAAGGCATTTTCTACACTGCTGGAAATGTACAAATAATAAATGCATCTGCTGAGGGATGAGGAAATGTTGGGATGTCAAATCTCTCTGCAGTTCCATTGCACATTTATTTTTTTTTAATCCTCCTGCTTCCATCTCTGTTTATGTCTTATAATGCCTTCACCACCACAGTCATATGGTATATGGCCAAGAGCACATAAACGTGGCTAAGAAATGCCACAGAGAAATACAACAGTGTCTACATTAGTGGTCTTTGAGTAGGTCCTAAAAGAAAACATAGAGTGAAGATGGGACAGTGCATGGATACAATTCCTTTTTCCTCCATATATGATATGTAAAATAAAAATCCTATAAAAAAGGGATGACTTCACATAGTCTAAGAAGGTGGTAGGATCAATGCAGTTAAGTAAGGGAGACTATGAGGAGTAACAGTGAGATCTGTTAGAGTGGAAAAGTCTCAAAGAAGTGGAAGTCTTGGCTCTGCAGCCTTTGGAGCTGGGATCATCAAAGGACTAAAGAATATTCCCCAGGGCACAAACATCTGTGGTGAGAACATACATGTAGGAGGAGAAAGCTGTTTTTCCCAAAAAGTATTTGTATGGAAATAGGTGGATAGACAGTAATTCCTTCTTTCTCTAGGAGTTCCTCTACTCAGAAGTCAGACTGACTTTTGTATGAGTGTATGTAGAATGTGGTCCTTTCCTAAACCCAGCCTCAGCTTATTTGTACTGGTTTATTGCTGCTCTGTTTGGCTACATTATAGAATTGAACTGAGAGCGTGGAACTGGTAAATCGGAACTTAAAGCCTACAAAGCCAAGCAGTCATATTTCAGCAGTGGCCAAGTGCTTTCACAGGGAAGAATTTGCAAAGTAATAAGTTCCATTTCATTTTCTGGCATAGTCCAGAAGAAATAAGCAAACAAAACGAGCAGAATGTCTTCTGTCTGCTCTCCACCAACTTACTGAACAGAGATTTTCTCAGTATCTCTTTTAAAGAAAAGAAAACTGCCAAGGTGGAAGAAAAAGAAAAACCTGAAACAAATTTTGTCATGCATTTTCAGTGCCGTGGAATTCAGGATCTCTTTGCAACCATCCTCTCAGAACTGCCTGAGGTATGAGTAACTGTCTTTCTGCAGTGCTTTCAACAAAGCACCTATGCTCAGAAACCTAGGCAGAGTTGTGGCCCTTCTGGGTGTGCCAAAGGCCTTCTTCCTTCATTTGCTCCTAAACATGCTAGGCCTTGCCTTTGTACCACAGTAGAACTCCAAATGATGCATCTCAAGGGTGTGGCTTCCTTGCCACGGGCAGTGCAGGCACATTACCAGCTTTACTGCATTTTTCAGGGATCATATTTAGAAACTGCAAATTAGAGACTAGTGTGAGTCAAATCACATCAGCAGATTTCTTCAGATTTGCATTGCTCCTACCATTTTTAAGCATGTTCCCTATACCCTCAGGAATGTGCTAACTGAGGTCAGACCTACCTGTATTTTGTCAACCGCATTGTTGGCATTGAGTCTAGTGCAGGACTGACGAGAATTAACTGCTCTTTGTCTCACCTTCATGGCCATTGCTCCATAGACTCTGCCATACACTCATTCTGTATTTTCTCTTACAGGAAAGGGATTAAATCAAGAGAGGAGTGATTAGAAACAGAAGGGGACTTGGCTTTAATGATCTGTACTTTGTTCACAAAATAACTCACAAACTATTCACTGATACCTTTTGATTTGCAGACCGTCTTTTCAGGATCTGAGTCAAATCAGTGATCCAGAAGAACTCAGAAAGGAGACATTTTTTCTCCCCTCAAAACAGTGATATTGAAAAAAGATGTGGCCCTCTGCAGCTGACATGGCCTTTGATATCCCGCTGCATGTTTTTTCCATATTGCATAGTGAACTGTGAGACCAGATGATCTCCATAAATAAAACAGTCTTGTGATTTACTAAATTACTGTTGCAGCAGAAACTTCCAAAAGGTCGATGCACCAGGGAGCGCTCTGTGAGCACACAGGGACACCACTCCTTTTAGAGTACTTGTGAGCACGGACAAGAAATGAGGAAATGTTCCCACGTGAGAGAGAATCTAGACATCAGCATCGAGTCTTATACAGAACTTTGACACTTGGAAACAAACCTAGAACAATTTGCGCTATGGAAGAGTATACTGCTGGGAATTGAGAGTTCATGACAACCAGTGTTGTTAACACAGTTTCTTTCTCTCATCTGAGCCTGTGTTACATGTGATTTTTCACTCTTAAGCATGATAAATTGTGGACATTGACAATGCAAGTTCCTTCATTTGCTTTAAATCTCCTTCTAGAAGGTCCTTCAAAGGTTTGGATAGAAAATCCACAGATGGAGGTTTTTTTTTTTTTTTTCTATTATGATATTGTTGAAGTTGTAACAGAAACTTGTTAGATATTCTTCCACAAGAAAGTCCCTAAGTTCCTTTCCCAAAGAGTACTCAATAAAAAGTCTTCCACAGTACCAAGACATTGACCACAGGGTTAGGAAGCCCATATGGCTTATTTACGTCTTTAACACAAATATAATTAAACAGAATGTATTTCTTTTTCCCCATCACAAATTAACACCTTTGTGCCAGTCAGACATGTCTGCTCTCCAAGAGCTCCTCTTTCAAATGAACGACTAGATCATCCCTAAGCAGAATCTTAGTTTGACTGAGGTTCAAGGCATCCTTGAAAGACTGGACCTTTTGAAAGGGCCTGAGGGATGAGGTGGGCTCATGAATAGTTATTTTTAGAGAAATAGCTGAGCAGGATATCAAGACAGACATCATTGGCAGAGCTGTGCAGATGGGAAGGTGAGCTGAAACAGATCAGTCATTCAATCAGATCCCAGCTGCAAGTTGATTATACAGAAAGTTGTGTGTAAAATATTTACAGTCCAGCCCCAAAACTCAAAATCTATTCCAAGTGGGACTGTTTACATAGTCAAATATATTCATAGTAAGTACCTGAATTTTCTTACTGAGATGATTTGATTAGGCTTTTTAAA
This sequence comes from Struthio camelus, assembly GCF_040807025.1. NCBI lineage: Eukaryota > Metazoa > Chordata > Aves > Struthioniformes > Struthionidae > Struthio > Struthio camelus. The sequence continues at coordinate 29,360,724 of NC_090949.1, forward strand.
ATCTGCTAATTACTCTTAAACAGTATCTTCCCTATGAAATGTTCTTACTAAAAAATTCAAACTCTCTGAAATGAATGAGAATTGTCACCTAACTGAGACCAGATTTATGCCTGGATGCAGCCCCCAGTCTTGCCTCCCACAAGCAATTCCCAACAGTGGGAACCCAACCACCAGAAGTGGTTGGGTTTCCATCTTTCCCTTTTTGAACTCTGGATGCTACATGCAGATGGGTGCTTGTCAGAAATTATGTCTTTATTTTCATGCATGGCATGACAGCATATGGTACAGTAAAACACACCAAAAATAGCAATCCAAGTATTGGCTGCAAAAGTCATACAGGCCCTGGAAAGCTCAGAGCTGACAATTGTGGGAGCCTGTGAGAAGTCTTAATGAAAAAAAGTAGTCAGATCTTCTCAGAACAAGACACAGATTCATGCATACTGTATTCAAAAT